>NC_081435.1:27407598-28743287 GCF_949786415.1 Peromyscus eremicus
TGGCAAACACTGCCCCTGAACTCCACGAGCTCATTGTTCTTTTCGACAAGACAGTTTAATTGAATGTTGCCAGCTACATAAACAAGCCAGTATTGAGAAACGAAAGTCAAAGGAAACCTGCCCCCTTAGTGAGTCCGACTCTCTGTGGGCGGAGCCCGCCTGCCCCTTAGCCAGTCCGACTCTCTGTGGGCGGAGCCTGCCTTCCCCTTAGCCAGTCCGACTCTCCGTGGGCGGAGCCCGCCTGCCCCTTAGCCAGTCCAACTCTCTGTGGGCGGAGCCCGCCTGCCCCTTAGCCAGTCCTACTCTCTGTGGGCGGAGTCCGCCTGCCCCCTTAGTAAGTCCGACTCTCCGTGGGCGGAGCCCGCCTGCCCCTTAGCCAGTCCGACTCTCTGTGGGCGGAGTCCGCCTGCCCCCTTAGTAAGTCCGACTCTCTGTGGGCGGAGCCCGCCTGCCCCCTTAGTGAGTCCGACTCTGTGGGCGGAGCCTGCCTGCCCCCTTAGTAAGTCCGACTCTCCGTGGGCGGAGCCCGCCTGCCCCCTTAGTGAGTCCGACTCTGTGGGCGGAGCCTGCCTGCCCCCTTAGTAAGTCCGACTCTCCGTGGGCGGAGCCCGCCTGCCCCCTTAGTAAGTCTGACTCTTTGTGGACGGAGCCCGCCTGCCCCTTAGCCAGTCCGACTCTCTGTGGGCGGAGCCCGCCTGCCCCTTAGCCAGTCCGACTCTCCGTGGGCGGAGCCCGCCTGCCCCTTAGCCAGTCCGACTCTCCGTGGGCGGGGCCTGCCTGCCGCTGTCGCTTGCATGCATAACCTTTACCTGCTTGTCCTGTAAGTATACTGTATTTGGATTGAATAGTAGCCATGCCAGTTAAAAGTCGGTTTGTGTGTGTTGTTTTTTTCAGCATGTTGAAAGCTTTATCTGATATGCAGATCTAAACTACAGAAGATTGTTCACATTTTCACTCACAATAGATTTACGGTTTTTATTGACATGTTAATTATACACAATATGGATTTCATTTTCAAATTTTTATGCATGTATATGTTTTGGTCATAGTTACTCCATTGTCCCTTTTTGTGCCCCCCTAAGTTTTTTATATTTAAATATTTTGGGTGGGTTTTTTTTTTTTTAATTTTTTTTTTTGTTGTTGTTGTTGTTTCAAGACAGGGACATTATGTAGTTCTGGCTGACCTGGAACTCTCTATGTAGACCAGGCTGGCCTTCCAAGTTCACTCAGTGAGATCTGCCTGCCTCTGCCTCCTAAGTGCTGGAGCTAAAACTGTGTACCGCTATGTCCATTATGGCCATTTTTAGTGTTTTTAGTTAACATTGCAAAGTAACAAAGTTAATTTTCTATTGTACTTTCTAGAGAAATTAATAGACTTACGAAATGAATACCTACAAGCAGATGAAACTACTAAAAGGTTCTTGGAACAGAGGTATGGCAAGAGGGTGATTCAGAAGGCCCTGGAAGAGATGGAAAGTAAAGACTGGCTGGAAAAGAACTCCAAGAGCTGCCCCTGCTGTGGGACGCCCATACAGGTGACTGCCGTAGGACGGACTTAGAGCACAGTTACCCTCAGAAGCCCACTGGTTAATTATAATAGTTATTGTTGGTTTTAAATAAATAATAAGAAGCACTGTTACCGTGCGAGAAAGGTCACAGCCACGACAAAACCCAGTATCAGCGCTTTATTAGGAGGAAGGGAGGGGACAAAAGAGAGCGTGGCCGGGCCGGGAAGAGACACATGCAGGGAGAGAGAGAGGTGGGGAGGAAAGAACAGAAAGAGAGGGGAGGATTCTGTGTCCAGCTTTTTAAGGATTCCCCTGCATATGCGCAGGTGGGCTTACAGAGCTACACCACGCATGTGCTGATTGCGTGGCCACGCTACATGCATTACGTAGTCATGCAGCGCATTGATGACATAAGATGTAAGACCCCTTGCTTAGCTTCTGAACTGTGTATGTGCAGTCAGATAGCTGGAGTGGCAGAATCCTAACAGTTATGTTATGGAGAAAACACATTTGGGTACCAACCCAGCCTTCTTACGTGGAAAATCAAGTTTCACTAGTAAATATTGTTACTGACTTTAAGTGCACATAGGTTTCTCTATTCAAAGTGTTTTTATAGAAAGACAATTTATCTCGCATAAATTGTGTCCACCTCAAAACTGAATAGATGTTGCTCCATTCTACTTTCTTTTGCTAATAACAATACCAAGGCTAGGTAGGTTATAGAGCTCATTGGATTATGTTCTGGTTCTGTCCTGAGACAGTGCAGAGCATCTCAGTGTGTAGTGTCTCCACTGGTCCTGCTATCCCATAGAAAGCCACCAGTGTCCAATGATGGGGTTCCAGCCTGATGACCTTAGCTCCCCCTCATCTTCTCCCAAGGGCCCTACTTCTAAATACAATATTCAGGTTAAGTTCCCACTTTTTTTTTTCCTTCGTTTGGTTTTTCAAGACAAGGTTTCTTTGTGTAGCCTTGACTATCCTAGAACTAGCTGTAGATCAGGCTGCCCTCGAACTCACAGAGATCTGCCTGCCTCTGTCTCTGGGATTAAAGGTGTGAGCCACTACCACTTGGCTAGATCCCATCTTTTTAATATCCCACAGTGGGGATTAAATTCCCAACACGGGTTTCGAAAGGGACAGTAGCAGGTTAGAACAAGACCGCACTAGAGCTCCAGTCAACTCTTAATCCGTGTGGTTTTTAAAGGTGGTTTTTATTCTGTGTGTACGGCTGTTTGCCTGCATGTATGTCTGTCTGTGCACCATGTGCATGCCTGGTGCCTGCAGAGGCCAGAAGGCGGCTTTGGATCCCCGGAACTGGAGTTACAGGTGGTTGTGAACCACCATGTGGGTGATGAGAATTAAACCTGGATCCCCTGGAATAGTAGCTAGTGCTCTTAACAAAGGAGCCATCTCTCCAGCCCCCGTCTTAGCTCTGTTTTTAAAGAGCCTTATCTGGGGCTGGGGATGTACCTCAGTTGGTAGAGTACTGGTCTAGAATGCATGAAGTCCTGGGTTCAGTCCCCAGTACAACAAACTAGACGTGGAAGTGCATACCAGTAGTCCTTGAATTTAGGAGGTAGGGCAGGAAAAGTTCAAGGTCACCCAGAGCTACAAAGCAAGTTCAAGGCCAACATAGATACATGAGACTCAGTCTCAAAAAAAAAATCATAACTGACTTTTCAGAACTATTTATCCTTCAAAATAGCAAATGTATTTAACAAATATGTGCTGAGAAAATGGAGACATTTTCCCCATTAATCTGAGCCAAATAGACAAATCTGTTTCTTCTCACCAAAATCTTAGTGGATTTTAAAATGAAAATGTAGTCTTCCATTTGATTTTGTTTTTTCCAGTCCTGTACATCGTGACTGAAACTGATAATTCCTTAGTTACATCATTAAGGAAAGTGGTATCATAGTTGACCACTTCTGCCGTGCCTGAGCCCTATGATAGAAATAAGATATGATTCCACTTATTAATTGTGATTTGTATAGAAAGTTAAAATTTAATCCAGTCTGGTTACTCAGTCTGTAATCCCAGCTATTTGGGAAACTGAAGCAGGAGGATTGCCAGGGCCAGGGTGAACAACTTAAACCCTGTCTGAAAAATAAAAAGTAGAAAGGGATAGGGATATCGCTTAATGGTAGAGTGGATGCCTAGCATGTAAAAGAACCTAGATTCTGTGTCTAGTACTGAGAATAAAGTAACATTTTACTCTCTATCTAGTTATGTGTTCCTCTCATTCTGTCTGTATTTCTGAGAGGAGATTGTGCTAAGTATCTAGTTAGAGAAGTAACTGCTCAGTACTTCGTATTTACTTTCAGTGCAGACTTGTGTAGATGGCTGTCGCTGTGTGTGTTGCCTGGGAAAGGACAAAAGACTAGGAGTGTTGTGTGTTGTGTGGCTCGTGCCTCCTCTTCTGCTTCACCACCTTGCTTCCTGTCTCCTCCCACCAGAAGCTGGACGGCTGTAACAAGATGACCTGTACCGGCTGTATGCAGTACTTCTGCTGGATCTGCATGGGTTCTCTCTCCAGAGCCAACCCTTACAAACACTTCACTGATCCCGAGTCCCCATGCTTTAACAGGTGTGTGCACGCTGGGTTCCCTGGATTAGCGGTGCATGCATGGTAAGCCTGAGAGGGTGTCCCGTCTTTCAAAGTTGGAACTGAAAGTACAGATACTTGCAGTGAGCCTGGTTTGTTACCTGAGTGCTGGGATCCAAACTCTGGTCCTCATGATTATACAGCAGGCGTTCTCAACCATCTTTCTAGTTAGTCCATCTGCAGCATGTTTTGATACCATTATGCAGGCTAGTTTATTTTATAAATACCAGCTTTTTTTCCCCTGAAGTAGCTAGACTTGGAAACTCTTTTCCTACATGTGATTTTTAAATCTTCTTGAAAATGGGTTTATGATCAGATTATACACCTCTTGAAAAAAAATTATTTTTCACATTTTTTGTTTGTTTTTCAAGACAGGATTTCTCTGTGTAGACCTGGCTGTCCTGGAACTCACTTTGTAGACCAGGCTGGCCTTGAACTCACAGAGATCTGCCTGCCTCTGCCTCCCAAGTGCTGGGATTAAAGACAAGCGCCACCACGCCCAGCTGGCCAGTACTGTTCTTACAAACATATTGCAGCTTGTTTAGAAAGACCTAGATTTCAGCCCTCCTTAAAGAAATGATTAAAGAAGAAAACTTATGCAGAGGTGTTGTCAGAAGAATAGAGTGTTTTGAAAGAAAGAAAGAGATTATGCTCAGTTTTGTGCAGCTGCATAAGCATGTACCTGTTTTATGCTTTCAGATTGTTCCACGCTGTGGATGTTAACGGGGACGTTTGGGAAGATGAAATTGAAGACTAGTTCATTCCTCTGCTCAACATACAGGATGGAATGTTTGCCCTAATCTTCTGTCAAGTACACAAAGAAACCTCGCGAGATATTTAGGGTGCCATATATTCACTCTTCCCGTGGAGAAGGAAGGACAGGGTTGATATTTTTCTTTGGTACTACTGATTAAGGCACACACATTTTTTTCCATGTAACATAATTCTGATAAAATTATATGCCAAAGGTTCAGAAATGCAAACTATAGTAGATTAAATATTATAATATGCCCAAACTGTGGATAGTTATAAAGTGAATATTTATTTTCTTCCCCAAGCTTTATGTTAGGAGAGGGTCAAGAGTTAAACTTTGAGACTCTGTCCAGGAAGCTGACCTTGTTGGAGACCTCTCAGGACTCTCCTTTGTAGCTGGGGACAGTCCCAGCCCCGTGGACACTGAGAGCCTGATCCACTGGCTACACTCTGCTTGCTCTTCCCTCAGTTCCCTGTGGAGGGCCTTCCACGCTGTGACCGACCAGACGTCCCAGTGTCCTTGTGACGCTCCACTTTCCAAATAGAAATTGACAATAAATTTTAAAAGACTTTAGTCCCACAAGCCCCGTGGGTCACTTGATGTTTCTGAATGGCGTGTTGAATCCACTGGTGTAGAACCAAATGCAGGATGAGTGGATCTGGCTCAGGGCCCCCCTCCTGCTCACCTGGGCAGGAGAGTCAGAGTCAGAGCTGTCTGCCCCGTTTTGTTCTCCACTTTCTCCCTTTGCTCTCCTGCCTTGTGTGGGCAAGGACAGTCGGGGTTGATTTCAACAGTGTGGGTTTTCATCTCCTCTGCTGGAATAGGAAAGAGCCCAGCTTACTCCTCAGATGAATGTTCTCTGAACCTGTGGACAGACAGCACCATGGTTGTGGCCCCAGCCTTCTGAACATTCAGGTCTTCTCTAACCACCTATAGGAACAGGGCTTCCTACACTCCCTGCTTAGACAGCCGAGTTTGGGGTGATAATTATAGCTTGATAGCTGGGTTCCTGTTTCTGGGTTTTATTGGCTTTTTGGAAAACTGTCTTCCTCATGATTCTGTAAGTGGCTTAGTAGCCACTTGGTGGATGTTTTGAAAAGTACAGTAATTTACTTGCATCTTGTGAACATGTGTTTTCTACTTTGACACTGAAAATTAAGGAACTACTTAACTGTCAGCACGGACTGCTTCTGGATTGTCAGTGAGGATGCTTAATCTTAAAAATAAAAGTAATTTAAAATTCATCCTACAATTGAGATAGAGATGTCCTGTTGCTCTGTCACTGAAGCACTGGTCGGATTCAAAACTAGCTCACGTTTCTGTTTGTTCTGTTGGGGTGTGTGTGTGTGTGTGTGTGTGTGTGTGTGTGTGTGTGTTTGGGATGTGTTTGGTGGTTGTTTGATTTTGTTCTGGAGATTGACCAAGACCTCAAGCATGCTGAGCCTGAGCCCTGCCACTGAGTGACACCCCGCCCCCCAACACACACACACACACACACACACACACACACACACACACACACACACGATCTTAAATGGAGAAGGAAGAGTCACAGAATAGCACTTCCTTTTTCTTGGGCCTGTGCCTTTTTTACTCATATTTTGTTTGAACATGTTCTTTTCATGGGCTTCTATCCAGCATATTTTATATAATCACTGGAGTTAAAAGATAAGGTGAAGGTAAGAAATGAAAATCAAGTGTCTGCTGAGTAAATCCCTGAGAGAACTGTTAGTAGGAATTCAGTGTGGCCTGGGTCAGTATAGCCACTGACGTGCCCTGGTTCACGAGCTGTCTGGTAAAGGACAGCGATCTTTGTTCATTTCATTTTAGCTGGTGTGCATTCTGATGGAGACGTCTTAGAGAGGAGAGGGAAGCCTTTGCAGTACTCTGCTGAAAGGAACAGGAGAGCCCTCCCTCTGGTGGGACATAAAGAGTCAGCGGTGCTGGAGTCTTGTGTACCCACCTGACTGGGGCTTTGGTTTTTTCCTTAGCTACAAAATCCTCGCCCTCAAGTTTAACACAGACAATTGAGGGTTGTTTTTTTTTAAATTTAGCTATTTATTATATATACATATTCTCATTACAGATGGTTGAGAGCCATCATGTGGTTGCTGGGAATTATTGAACTCAGGACCTCTGGAAGAACAGTCAGTGCTCTTAACCACTGAGCCATCTCTCCAGCCCGACAATTGAGTTTTTAAATGTTCTTTTTGAGGCATCTAATCTTGAGATGGTAGAGTTTAAGTAGAATTCTTTTTTTTTTTTTTAATTTTTTTTTTTTATGTGTATGGGTGTTTTGCCTGCATGTCTGTCTCTGTAGACCATATGTACGCCCGGTGCCAGAGGAGGGCAGAAGAGAGTTTCAGACCCCCTGGAACTGTAGTTACAGATTGTTGCAAGCCTTTGTGGTTTGGGGATGCCTTTGTCCACTGAGATGCATATTGTTTGATCTATTTTTTATGCTTTTCTTTTTATTTTTAAATACTGTTTATTGATTATTTGGGAATCTCACATCATATGCCCCTATTGTGCTCACCTCCCAGTCTTCTCCTATCTGGCCTCCTCCCATGTAATCTCTCCTTCCCCCTAAAACAACCCCAAAGCAAGTCCATTTTGTGTTGTCCATCTGTTTACTAGAGCATGGTCAGATTCTTCGTGGCCAGCCCCCCAAGGGAGGATGAGGTTTTCCCCACCTGCATCCATGCCAGGAGCCATCAGCTGAGGCTGGAGCAGGGTGAGACTAGCTCTCCCAGGTCCCCTCTGCAGCTTGCACCACAGTGCCGTAGGCTGGTGAGGGTTGGGGCCAGCTTTCCAGCGCCATGGACATTAACGTGGCTTCAGGTGGCAGCCCTGACCAGGGGCATTTGCATGGGCTTCAGTCGTAATACAGGCTGGAGACATAAACACGGCCCTTGGCCATATCAGGACCACTGACCCACTCAGTGGCTGCACAGACCATGAGCCTCAACGTGGCCTCAGGTGGTTACAACTGGCCCCAGCCTTCTGAACATTCAGGTCTTCTCTAACCACCTATAGGAACTGGGCTTCCTACACTCCCTGCTTAGACAGCCGAGTTTGGGTGATAATTAAAGCTTGATAGCTGGGTTCCTATTTCTGAGTTTTATTGCATGCCACTCAAATCAGCATGGTGCCCTGAGGCAACAAAGCCCAATGACATCACCACGGCCTCAGGCAGCGTCGTAGACTGCAATATGTCCTCATGGATCTCAGGTTTCATTGCCATCTGGGGCAGCAGCCTAGACCACCAACACCAACATGGCCTCCAACAGTGGTCCTTCAAAGGGCCAATCCAAAAGTGAACCTTTCTTCATCTCAGGCCTCCATCATTGCCCAGAGCCAGGGGGATCCCGTGGCTGGATGGCAGGTTTGGGAGGGGAGGGGCGGGTCTGCATCTGCATAAGCTCCAGGCTGTTGGACACCATCCAGCTGACCCTACCAGGCAACAACATGTAGACCTCAGCCCTCTCTCTCACCTGTCACCGCCATCACGCCTCCAGTTCTGCCTCTCTGCATACATACCGCTCTGTTTTTCTATATTTCCCACCTCTCCGTCATATATGTGTTCATTGTAGTGGTGACTCCTGCCCTGGGCTGCAGGGCCCAGGCATCACTTGGGTGGCTTCTGGCCACCCCGGGCCTCAGGGGCCCAGTCAGTGTGAGGGTCTTGTTTAATCTACTTCCTAATTTTAGATTCATAGATAAGCTGCAAAAGCAAAGCATGATGTGCATGCTTGTAACCTCGGCACTGGGGAGGCAAGACTGGGACATCCAGGCTACATAATGAGTTCCAGGCCAGTCTGGGCAACTTGAGACCCTGTCTCAAAAACAGGGTGGGAATTCACCCCAAACTGCAAAGGTGGTATTCAAGTCCCTTTATACTCCGTGTTGTTAATGCCATGTATTAGTAATGTGTCACCATCAGTGGCCAACACTGTTATTGGCCATGCCTTAGTTTTCTTCGTTTTTTTCCTTGTATATGTTTTCTGTTCCAGGAACTCATATCTCTGCATATCACATTACATTTAGTCACCCTGTTTCCTTAGATGTCTCTTGGCTGTCATAGTTGTCCCATCCATTTTTATTAGTTGTATAAATATCCATTATATCTTGATGCATTTGGATTGATCAGAAGCTAAAAGCTACTTACAAGCTCAGCAAGTCAATGAAATTACTTTTATTTGTAGCTTTAATAAACTAGTTACCACTCAGGACATTTCACTGGTTTTGTATACAGTCTTAGGTTGTTTACCTGTTATGGTCATTTCCCTGCTCAGTTATCCAAAGACACAGAATACAGAGTACCTAGGTGGGTGAGGAGCAGGGAGTGTCAACCCATATAGATCCCAAATTGGTGTGAAAGGGCAAGGCTGACATCTCAGCTGGACCAGGATGTGCACAGTGCATCTTTTCCTGTCTTGAGATACTACAAGCAGAAAAGCTTCGACCTAACTAGATCTATAGATCATAGTAGGGTTGTTTTTCTCCTCTTCCTCCTCCTCTTCCTCCTGTTTCTCCTCCTCCTCTTTCCTTCTTCCTTTTTTTTTTTTTTTTTTTTTTTAGATGGAGTCTCTCTACATAGCCCTAGCTGGACTGGAACTTACTCTGTAGACCAGGCTGGCCTCAAACTTAAGAGATCTGACAGCCTCTGCCTCCCAAGTGCTGATCACCACATCCAGCTTAAGTAGGGTCATTTTTAGTAGTAGAAGGGTCTAGTTAACATTATAAATCTCTTAATATATGTATGTTTCTGCCAAGAGTAGGTAAGAACCTTAATGCTGTTCAAATGCTGCTTGCTTTGAAAATGAATGTCAAAAATTAGAAGTTGAAGCTCCCCAGTGCTGTCAGGAGCACAGCCAGCAGGTGGCAGCAGCTACTGTCATTAAAATAGAGATGCTGGCCCTGATCACACCTGGGTGGCTGAGCCAGCAGCTATTCAGGATGGCTTGAGTAGTTAGTTCAGTCTGGGCGGCATAGCAAGACTGACTCAAGAAACAGATAACAACAAAAACAGTAACTGGTTAGACCAGGAGTGGCATTTTGTGGTGAAGGCAGTTTTAATTTTCAGGATTTTGATTTTCCTTGGTAGATACAACATAACAGCAAGACAGAAATGGCCGCATTGCCAAAAACTTTTAAGGGCACTCAAAAATATCTCCGATCCATTCTTGGTATCTTATACAGTTGCTACGTAGCAAAGTGCCACACCTGACAGTCAGGCTTACTTAGCTTCAGCCATTGACATAAGCAATTAAGTTATATATGAAGCTCCCAAGTAGGACGAGGAAACACTGATACCCACTGATACTGTTGCCTAAACTCAGAATGATGAGAGTTTGTGGCAAGAAAACTATGGTGGAGAATATTTTGTGTTGAGACAGGGTCTCACTGTGTAGCTCTGTATATCGAGAATAGCCCTACTGTGGACTATTGGGATACTCCAAATGCTGAAGCCAAAGAGGCTAAGCTAACAAAGGAGACAGGGAGTGGCCAGTCAGCTCAGAACACCAGCTGTGTGACAAGGAAGCCACGCCATATTTAAAGAGAGATGTGATCAACTTTTTAGCATACTGCACATAGCTCAGTAACATGAACTCTTAACGCCTGACCTTAAGCAATCCAGCAATCCACGTTCAGAGCACTAGAGAATGATGTTTGAGTAGGGTGTGTGTCTGTGTGGAATTTGAAGTGTGTTAGAAAGAGAATGGGGTGTCATAACAGGAAAATTAGCTTAAAGTGAAAACCAAGAGCTCGTCTGTCCAGGCAGCCAGCTGTCTCTGTCACAATGAGACATGCCTGCTCCTGGCAGCACCAATTTACTTCAAAGAAGATGATGGACATCGAAGAAACTCCATATGGAGTTTGCTTTCCTTATGATAAAATTTAGCCATTTGGGCAAGAAACTGTTCTTGCCTGGACTGCTTGACAAAATGTTATATTGACTGGACATACAGGACCCATGAAAAAATGACCACTAAATTCTGCCAAAACAAGGTGAAATAGTCGAGATGGTCCTTCAGGTTCCTGCTTCGCAGACAAGACTGCCAGACATTTTACAGGACACAGAGAGAAACAACTAAAAAAACTATAGGCCTATAGGTTAAAGATGGATGCCCCAAAATTACAGAAAAATTTTGGGTGACTATCCAGGCAGCCAACTGTCTCTATCATTCAAGATTTTTGGAAGTTGCTTATAATACATTTCCTGTTTACTTAGGTAATATTATATCCTTCTGGGGTCTTTGATGTAGTTAAAGACAATATAGTTATAATTTTCCTAGTTATGATAGAAGATAAATTAGATATGAAACCTTAGACTCACAAATATAAGATAGATAAAATATTTTCTTTGGGCTGGAGAGATGGCTCAGTGGTTAAGAGCACCGACTGCTCTTCCAGTAGGTCCTGAGTTCAATTCCCAGCAACCACATGGTGGCTCACAACCATCTGTAATGAGATCTGGTGCCCTCTTCTGGCCTGCAGGCAAACATGCAGGCAGAACACTGTATACATAATAAATAAAAATAAATCTTTTAAAAAAAATATTTTCTTTAATTTTTGCCAAATACAAATAGACCAGATATTATAACTATAATTATTACTTGATAACTATTTGTTATATATAATTTGACTATGTTAAAGTTAAAACCTTCCTTTTTAATTAAACAAAAAAGGGGAAATGCTATGGGATAATGCACTGTTTTAATAAAGCACTGATTGGCCAATAGCCAGGCAAGAAATATAGGGCAAACAGACTAAGAGAATGCTGGGGCCAGGCGGTGGTGGTGCATGCCTTTAATCCCAGCACTCGGGAGGCAGAGCCAGGTGAGGCCAGCCTGGGCTACCAAGTGAGTTCCAGGAAAGACACAAAGCTACACAGAGAAAAACCCTGTCTTGAAAAAAAGGAAAGAGAGAGAGAGAGAGAGAGAGAGAGAGAGAGAGAGAGAGAGAGAGAGAATGCTGGGAAGAGAAAGGGCAGAGTCAACAGTCACCAGCCAGAGGAAGCAAGATGACAAGACAAAACTGAAAAAAGGTACCAAGCCATGTGGCTAAACATAGATAAGAATTGTGGGCTAATTTAAATGTAAGAGCTAGTCAGTAATAAGCCCGAGCTAATGTCTGAACAGTTATGATTAATATAAGCTTCTAAATGGTTATTTTATAAACAGGCTGCAGAACTGCAGGGCCAGGTGGGACTGGAAAAAACTTTTGACTACACTCTTCTTAGGTCATTCAGAGAACTGAGGTCACAGGTTAACCTCCACCATAAAAAGGAAGCAGAAAAATACACATCTGTCCTCCTTGTCTTAAGTGGCCCTTCACAACTCTGTGACTTTCAGGTACCTCACAGCTCTCAGTGAAACTGTGCATTTAGGGGGCTGGGGTGGGGATGTGCCACAGGACCATGACAACACACATACACAGGTACACACACACACACATGCACAGCACAGACCCTGTTGTGCTTTGAGCAGAGGAAGGGAAGGGAACCACTGAAACACACTTAAAGTAGCTCCACACTTTGTTCTCAGACAGACCCAACCTCAGGGACAATTATTTTGCTAGTCCCATCTTTGACCCACTACTGCAAGGGCAACTTCAAGGCCCCTCTGGCCTTCCTGTCTCACAGACGGGGTAAGAGTAGAGTGGGGGAAGAGAGCTGGGAAATTTCTAGCCCAAGGGGTTTCACCTACTGGGAGTGGATGGGGTGCTGTGAGTGTTACAGCTGGAGGGAAAGGTATCCTGACTTGTCAGGAAGTCAGACTATACCCACAGCCGTGAAGGGAGGTATCCTGGATGCCTACAACTAAGGAGTAAGGTATCCTGACTTGTCGGGAAGTCAGACTATACCCACAGCCGTGAAGGGAGGTATCCTGGGTGCCTACAACTGTAAGGAGAAAGGTATCCTGACTTGTCGGGAAGTCAGGCTATACCTGAAGCTGGGCTGTGGTGGTGGAAAGGTCTCCCCACAAGATGTAATCCTGCTCCTCTCTGGGAGAGAGAGAGAGCAGTTATAGCTGAGTTCTGCTCGGCCCTCCCTTAAGGGAGCTTCCCAGCAGAGGTATCAGTTTCTTCTGCTCTGTTCCCCTAAGGGAACATCCCAGCAGAGGTATTCGTTTCTTCTCAGCTCTGGCCCAAGATGTTACTTCTGCTGCTGCACTCTGCTGAAGGAGGAACCCCTGCAGAAATGTGGCGATCGCTTCCAGCTCTAGTGACAAGTTGTTACTTCTTCTGCTCAGCCCCCAACCCCCACCCACCAAGGGAAGATCTCAGCAAAGGTTCTTCTGTTCTGGGCTGGTGAAGGATCTTCACCCAAAACTCTTTTAAGAAAGAAATTTATTTGGGAAGGGGGAGTCCAGGAGAGTGGCTGCCTCTGCCAGGGTGGAGAAGGACGGCTGACAACTGAACAGGCAGAGGGCTTATATTGAGCTTCGTGTGTGTGTGTGTGTGTGTGTGTGTGTGTGTGTGTTGTCTCCAGGGAGATTACCTGCTCAGGGACTGGTTGGTTTAGTTGGTCGGGGCACAGTTGGCTCTGGCCTCAGAGCCAAACTGTGTTTCTTTCACTGGCAAGATATGAAACTAGAACCCAAAAGGAAGTTAAAAGTTAAACATTGTAAATGACCACAAATGTTCTTCAGTGGGCTCATCAGTAGGCTGGACATGACCAGGGAGGAATCTGAAAGCTTAGAGAAGTATCAATATAAACTCTGCTCTCGTGAGGCTTCTTGTTTAGTAGGAAATAAAACACCCGTCAGTGTGTAAGCAGTTCTGAGAAGAGAGTTGGCAGAGTCTGGGGAATAGGGTTTGTAGTTTTATATGTAAGGGGTGGGGAAGACGGCTCTGGTGAATGGCATCTGAGTAGGGGGACCAGTGGGCGGGGCTGTCTCCACCTCTATTGAGCAGAGGTACTCTACAGATGATGACATACACTTATAGCCATGCTACCATTTTTTACTAAACAAAGTGAAACTTAAACGTTCTATCCACTTCTGCTGAAATGTCTGTATCTTTCCCCCTTTTGAATATTCGGCTTGCTGTTACATAGATGTCCTTGCTGTCCTTATCAACTATGTTATTGAGATAGGGTTTTGCTGTATGGCCCAGGCTGATTCCCTGACTTAGCAAGGCTTGCATTATATACCCAGCCATTAAACCTTTCTAATCAAACTTGGTCTGGCCAGTGGGTGGGTGTGTGGGGAATCCCATTCAGCTGGCTGCTTTGTCCTATCAACACTGATGCACACATCTTGAAAGTGTCTTTATTTTCTAAGATTATTACAAGTCCACTAGGATCTCTGCCCCAAATGACTGATGTGTTCTTCTCCAAGGAGCTCAAATTAGCACAGCGGTGCATGTCCCACTTGGCCTACAGAGGCACTGACTGATGTGCTGTGGAATAGTCTTTTTGTACACTGTGAAGATGTGTCACTCTGATTGGTTTAATAAAAAGCCGAACGGCCAATAGCTGGGCAGGATTTCCAGGCACAGGGGATGATGGGAAGAAGGGGAGAGATGTTAGGAGATGAAGAGAAAGCATGACATGTAGGAGATGAGGTAACGAGCCATGAGTCATGTGGCAGCACATGAATTTATAGAAATGGGTTAAGTTATAATAGCTAGTTAGAAACAAGCCTAAGTGATCGGCCAAGCTTTCACAATTAATAAGTCTCCATGTCATTTTTTGTGAGCTGGGGGCTCAAAGAAAAATCCATCTACAAATGGCATCCAACATGAAGGCACATATTTCCACATAAGACCCGAGAAAGCTTTAAAAAAAAAAAAAAAAAGGTTTCAAACACAAAAATGGAGCCAAACACAGCTTTCTAGTCCCGCAGCCTCTCATGCAGACTGAGGTACAGAGATGTATCTCTCAGTCACTGCCTGTGGGCTTGAGCTACCAGCACACCACAAGCTAAGCTGCACGGAGGTTTAACATTTTGCTCATACAGACAGAAAAGGTTACAGATACATAGCAAAGCAGGTTCAGATGGAAAAATCCTCTACACATGTTACAATGTGTTTAAAACTGTGCGTAGGCTTAAGAAAGAAAAGAAAATAGGTATAGACAGTCACAGAAAAAAGTAAATTGTTTATATATAATAATACTAGTAATAATAATAATAATAATAAAAAGAATAAGCCATGTTGAGATGGGAAATACTCAGGGAGTCTGGATTCTGTATGGTCTTGCACTGACTTTAAATTTTTTTATTGCTGATGAGCAAACAATAGCTGCTGAGAGACATTACATTATAAAAACTACTAAATTAAACCAACCTATATATTTAAAAAATATCTTAACTTCAAAATGCAAGTCAAAAAATATGTTACATTGAGGAAGAGGTTATGCTTTTGTTTCCACAGAAAACAAAAGGCTGTAGATTCATTCAAAGTCTACAGAGATCAGATTTGACTAGGGGAGACCCCCTGAAAATCTTGACTACAGACATAAAGAGGACCAGACACCCAAGAAAATGGGTGACTCAGGTGATCCAACATATTAGAATGCCTCGGCTGCAGTTTCTTCAGAGTTCTGCATCCTGAACAGCTTCAAGGCTGCTGGCTTCATTTAACCAGACCATGCAGCTGTTAATGTTACCCTGGTGCTGGAGTAATTCCAGAGCTTTGTGGTACGAGGTAAGCATCCACCAAGGAGCAGTACCTACAAGCTGACTTAAATCTAACAGCTGACTGCCTATATAGATCTCACATTCTGCCAGAACATTACAATGTATTGCTCATCTGTTCATTCCAATTGTTTCTCATACAGGTACTTAATTTTCAGTCTTTTTTAACTTTAACACTGAAGAGATCAAGCCAGGCAGTGGTGGCACACGCCTTTAATCCCAGTGCTTGGGAGGCAGAGGCAGGTGGATCTCTGGGTTCAAGGCCAGCCTGGTCTACAGAGTGAGTTTCAGGACAGCTAGGGCTAAAGAGAGAAACTCTGTCTCAAAAATACAAAAATACAACCCACCAACCGGATTGAAGAGATCAGCAGACAATTGCTGTGCTTGTGATACTAGAGTATGAAGCTCTATGTTTTGTTTATTCCTCATTAGTTTATTTAGCAGTGTGTCTTAGTCACTGTTCAATTGCTGTAAAGGGACATAACCAAGGCAACTCTTACAAAAGAAAGCGTTTAACTGGGGCTTGCTTAGTTTCAGAGGTTAGTCTATTATCATTATGGAGGGAGTGTGCTGGCACACAGCCAGGCACGGGCCAGTAGCTGAGAGCTATACCCTGATCTGCAGGCAGGCAGGCAGGCAGGCAGAGAATCTGGGCATGGCGTGGGCTTTTGAAACCTCAAAGCCCACTTCTAGTGACTAACATCCTCCAACAAGCCCACACCTCCTAAACCTTCTAATCCTTTCAAGTAGTGCCACTCCCTGGTGACTAAGCATTAGAATACACGAGCCTATGGCAGCCATTCTTTTTCAAACCACCCTAGGGTGCCATGTTCACTGCTTCCTAGGTGCTTTTCCTGCTCATTAGTTTACCAGTTCTGTGCTGACCTGCCAAGCCAGTCTTCCCCAGGTTTCCTGATGAACCCTGACTTCATTTACTCTCCTGGAAGAGATTAGGGTTCAGTGACAGCTCTTACACTTCCCAAAATACTAAACTCATGTTGCTTTTTCAGTTTTGTCCATCCTCAGACTACAGTAAACACCCCCTCCCTGCGAAAGCTTCCCATTGTCCTAGCACCGCTGTTATTCATTCAGTTTCTGCAAATGTAGGCACTGAGAGTAGAGTGGGTCCTGTGTGCGGCATCTAGACAGCACCCATCCTCAGCCCCAGGACCAAGAAAAAAAAAACAGGCTGCAGACTGCAGGCTGTGACCCACACGCTCTTCTTCCCTTTCAACACCATGCTTATAGGGGTTGCCCGAATACATTTTCAGAAGTTATCCTTCTGCACTCTGGGGAAGCTTTGAGTAAGAATGGCCACCTTAGGCTCATGTATTTGAATGTTGTGGTTCCCAGTTGGTGGACTGTTTAGGAAGGATTAGGAGGCGTGGCCTTGTTGGAGGTGTGTCACTGGGGCTGGACTTTGAGGTTTCAAAAGCCCACACCAGGCCTAGTCTCTCTCCTTGTTGGCCTCCCTCTTACAGATAAGGTGTAAGCTCTCAGCTACTGCTCCAGCATCGTGCCTGCCTGCTGCCACACTCCATCACGATGATGATGAACTAACCCTCTGAAACTGTAAGCAAGTCCCCAATTAAATGCTCTTTCTTTTATAAGTTGCCTTGGTCATGGTGTCTTTTTACAGCAATGGAACAGTAACTCAGGAGAATGTCAAAATTCACAAATGACATAATTTATTGGAAAATATTAGATTTAATAGAAAATATCACATTGTAAACAAATCTATTGATCCATTAGCTTAACAAAAAATAACAGCACAATCACATATAAAAACTAAACAAAATGCTGGTACTAAACACAGTACTCCTAGAGGGGCCTGGGCCAGGATCTCAAAAACCTCTTCTGGGAACAGGCAACCGTTGCTTCAGACAGGCACAAAGACAGAGAAGGAGGCAGCGGCAACTCCACAGAGGCTGGAGAATATAAACACAGGCTGAGCAGAGAAGCCTGGGAAGGGGGCTTGAAGGACAAGTGGGCGAAGGGTTTTATCTCTGATGCTCTGAGATCATCGGGGATACCTCGAAAACCTGAGAGGTGGGAATGACAGGGTGATTTAGAGGAGACAGTACTAGCGTGTGTATCATCTTGTTACTCAGCTCTGAGGAAGCAGGAGAGCACAGGACACGTATGTGCAGGTGCCAGCTCTCCATCTTGGGTAAATAACACTGAAATCACGACCGTGTTTACCACCCAAGTGGACCTCCTTACTAGGGAGTGTGTAAGAATCCTTTGAGAAAAACACAGCTCTGGTGGGGAAAGGGCTTCTACCTTTCTCCTGTTGAAATCTTGAGAGAGAACAAGACATGGCTGGACTTTGGAAGCTTTGAGTTTATCCGTGAAAGCCACTTTAGCGCCCTCCATGCCCAAACCTACCCAGAAAGTCTGTTTACAGAAAGCTACCTGTTGACAGCAGGAAAAGAGGTCCAGGGAAGGGGAGCAAGGGCTAGGCTTCTCCCTGAGGTACTTGGTTCCTACAGGAAGGGGTGCTTCCTTGTGCTTAATTCTGGAAGTTGTGTTCTTTCGAACAAAGATTCTCAATGGGCTGGCCTGCAGAAGAGGGGGGTCTCAGGACCCCAGAAGGGTTGTGTCCAAAGTGCACACGCCCTAATAAAGCCCTGCCCACTCAAGAGCAAGCGCACACACAGACAGGATTTCTTGATGGAGTGTGTTGGCCATGTGTGTAGGGCCAGAAGGAGAGCTCAGAGTCCTCACTTGGGTATAATGACAGCCAGTGATGGAGATCTCTATTGTTACAAAAAAATCATAAAAGGGGCAGAACCTTGGGGACATAGCCCGGTTAGTCGAGCACTTGTCTGGCATGTGTAAGGGCCTGGGTTCAAACCCCAGTACTGCAAAAGAAGGGTGAAAGTTATACGTTTTAAAAACTTAGACTTCTCTGGACAATGAGACATGTCTGCTCCTGACAGCACCAATTGCTTCAAAGAGGATGATGGGCATTGAAGAAACTCCACATGGAGTTTGCTTTTTTTATGGCCAAGAAACCGCTCCTGCCTGGACTGCTTGATAATATGTTGTATAAACTGGACATACAGGGCGCATAGGCAAATGATCACTGAATTTTGCCAAAACAAGGTGAAATGGTCCTTCAGGTTTCTGCTCCACAGAGACTGCTGGACATTCTACAGGACACAGGGAAAAGTGACTGGGAGACTCTAGGCCCAGAGGCAGGGCAGGATAAGGTGAGGCAGGGCAGGATAAGGTGAGGCAGGGCAGGATAAGGTGAGGCAGGGCAGGATAAGGTGAGGCAGGGCAGGATAAGGTGAGGCAGTACATTCAAACTGAAGCCGAGAGAAGAAGGGTGGAGTCTAGGAGATGCCAGCATGCCAACGAAGGGGGAACAAGATGCCAGCAGACCGGTAACTCCATGGCCACGTGGCAACATAGAGATTAACAGAAATGGGTTGAATTAAGTTATAAGAGCTAGCTAGCAAGAAGCCTGACCTGTAGGCCATGTAATTCGCAATTAATATTAAGCCTCTGAACAATTATTTTATAAGTGGCTGCAGGACTGTGGGGCCAGGCGGGACCAGAGAAACTTAGGCTACCATGTTCCCCATAGCTAAACTCCCAGCCAGTATGGGCCTAGCCAAGGATCTGCAGCAACCATACAGACTGAAACAAGTTAATTCTACTCTCTTACAATTTCCAGAAAGACCTGCTTGTCTCCCACAGATGTACTCAGTGACTTGGCACAAGCTAGTCGCTGTATGGCTTCTTAGCAGCCTGGCTTTTCTGAATTTCCTTCTCCTTGATACTGTACAGGGGGTCCACCAACTTGTTATGAACAAGCATTAAACCTGTAACAAATTTAAAGCAAACAGTAGTCAGTGTAGGCAGAGGCAAAAGTTCCACAACTGTCCAGAGGAACACAGGGGGCTTCAAGTGGCCCCCAGCAGAACTGACCTCTGTGATCTCCAAACACTAAACACAGCTGATTCTGGGGAGAGACAGAGTTTACAAGCGTGCTAGCCCTACCACTGTGGCAGGGGCTGTTTAAAGATAAATCTTTTTTTTTTTTTAATTTCTTTATTATGTATACAGTGTTCTGCCTGTATGTATGTCTGCACACCAGACGAGGACACCAGATCTCATTACAGATGGTTGTGAGCCACCATGTGGGTGCTGGGAATTGAACTCAGGACCTCTGGAAAGGCAGCTAGTGCTCTTAATCTCTGAGCCATCTCTCCAGCCCCCAAGATAAATCTTTTTAGCAAAGGGCAAGTTCTAGCTTAGCTACTTAATGAATGAGGGTTGTCACATAAATTTGCTCATAACTAGAGTTTTACAATTACTGGGTAGGAGCTCTAGAAAAGCTACACTCTCAATCACCTCGCAGGCATCCTCGAAACACAGGAAACAAAGATCCCAGAGAGCTGGTTTAGTGCCCCAGCTACAGGAGGAAGGCCTGTACGCTGCTTGACAGAGAAAACTGGAGGCTCCATGACTTGCAAGGTTCCCACAGCCCTACGGTCTATAACTACATCTCCTGTCTCCTCAGTCATGCTCTCCGGAGACAGACCCTTCCCGTCATGGACAGAAAAAGGAATGACCATATCGTGGAACTACAGGGTCGGATTATTACTGAGATTGTAGGTGGCGGGCCAGCAAGATGGCTTAGTGGGTAAAGGTGCTTGCAGCACAAACCTTGCCACCTAAATTCGATTCCCAGAACCCACACAAGGTTGGATGGAAAGAATCAACTCCAAAACTACCCTCTGATCTTCACATATATACCACGACATGCACACACTCACTCTCTCACTCACTCTCTCTCTCTCTCTCTCTCTCTCTCTCTCTCTCTCTCTCTCTCTCTCCTCTCTCTCTCTCTCTCTCTCTCTCTCTCTCTCTCTCTCCTCTCTCCTCTCTCCCTCTCCCTCTCTCTCTCTCTCTCTCTCACACACACACACACACACACACACACACACACACACACTCGGAAAAAAAAAACAAAAAAAACCCATAGGTGCTGATTAAAATGTCCAGAACAAGTTGGGTATCACAATAATGTCTCTAATTCCAGTACTCAGGAGGCTGAGGCAGAATTACGTGGAGGCTATAAAGTGAAACCCTGTCTGAAAACAAAAAATAAAACAGGTGCTGGGTGTGGTGGTGCATTCCTTTAATCCCATCGCTCAGGAAGCAGGAGCAGGCAGATCTCTGTGAGTTCAAGGCCAGCCTGGTCTACAAAGCTAGTTCTAGGTCAGCCAGAGCTACACAGTGAGACCCTGACTCAAATCAATAAAGCAAAGCAAAGAAAACCCAGCATGAAAGCCAAATCCACACCTCTCTCCCTCCCACGCAGCCTGCCTGGGGCTTTCTCCACTGCCTAGGCCTCACCTTTGAAATACTTAACCGTCTTCACTTTCAGCTCCAAGGTGGCATCCTCATCACACACAAACACGGTTCGGGGATGCTGCTGGAAGGCAGACACGGTCCACATATGGTTCACGCCCTCCTCAATGGCCTTGTACAGAGCAAAAGCCTTGTGAGCACCTGTGATGAGGATCATCACCTGGGGATGAGAAAACAGGCCAGTGATGGAGACATGGCAGCTTGGGAAGCCATGGTGGGGGTCATCTGTGGGCCCCTGAGGTCGACTCTCACAAAGATTGCCCCTGTAGCTCTTCTCTTTCCACTCCAGAGCATTGAACATGCTAGTGTGACTCAGTGTGCTGTTTTCTGTTTACAGAAAGCAAAGACGTGGCCGCACTCCATAGCTAAGACACCAAAACACACACGCAGAAAGGTGACCCTAAAGAACTCAGCTCTACAGACTCCCCATTCATCTGAGTCTCCACTCCCACCATGGAGTGGCCAACAGGATCACTGCTCCTTTCCTTTTTCGAAAAAAATTAAGACAGGGTTTCAGTACATGTAGTTCTGGCTAGCCTAGAACTCGCTCTGTAGATCAAGCGGGCCTTGAACTCAAGAGATCTGTCTGCCCCTGCCTCCCCGTTGCTGGGATTAAAGGCGTGCACTACTACTGCTCCTCTCTTAAAGAGCTGAACAGAGGCACAGGGAGGCAACCTTGGTTCTAAAAGCCCTAACATCCCGCCCTTGGTCCATTTTCCAGATCAGAGCCTCTTCTCTGGTGTGCCCGGCCTCCAAACCCTTGTGCTTCCAAGAGGCAAACAGGACCCTGAGAGACTGATTCAGGCCACCCAGTGGGAATCCAGGTACCATAATTCACTAAGTTTACTTTTCCACTGACTCAGATGCTTACTCACAGACTTGACCCAAGAAACCAAAAAGGAACTATCTATAGCCATTTCCCACTGATTGTAGAAAATGCTTCTACAATTCAAACCCATGGGCCAGTAAATGGCTTAGCAAGTACAGGTGCCTGCAGCCAAGCCTGATGACCTGACGTCTATCCCTGGGTCCCACATGGTGGAAGGAGAGAACGGACTCATAAAAGTTGTCTTACACACTCCAGAGTGTTGTGACGTGCAATTACATACACACATATATGGACACATACAGACACTCACAATAAGCAATATGATTTTGAGGTGGTGGTGGCGCACGCCTTTAATCCCAGCACTTGGGAGGCAGAGGCAGGCTGATCTCTGTGAGTTCAAGGCCAGCCTGGTCTACAGAGTGAGTTATAGGACAGCCAGAGCTACACAAAGAAATCCTTTCTTTAAAAAAAAAAAAAGAAGAAGAAGAAAAAAGGAGAAATATGATTTTGAAAAAAGAGATAAAGTATAATTCAGACACAGTAAGGAAATTGAAACCACAAAAATAAAATTAAATTAAAATATCTGACTTTTTTTTTTTTTTTGGAGCTGAGGATCAAACCCAGGGCCTTGTGCTTGCTAGGCAAGCGCTCTACCACTGAGCTAAATCTACAACCCCAATATCTGACTTTCTAAGAAAAAAACTCACTAAGTTCAGCCCAAAACATTCTAATCACATTTAACTGTATTTGTTGCCCTCAAGCACAGGGCTATAGACACAGCATCCTTGGGTTGCAGGAGCAGAGTCCTTTCAAACCGTGATCAACCTCAGGGACCCAAAGTGTCTGCTCAGATGACTGCCCTCACCCCAGGAATGACTTCAGTCACCTCCAAAGGCAGAAGAGAAGCAGTGTCAAGACCAGCTGGGATTTTAGCTTTATTTATGAAGAGTTCAGTTAATAAGATGTATACCTGCCGGGCGGTGGTGGCGCACGCCTTTAATCCCAGCACTCGGGAGGCAGAGCCAGGCGGATCTCTGTGAGTTCAAGGCCAGCCTGGGCTACAGAGTGAGTCCCAGGAAAGGCGCAAAGCTACACAGAGAAACCCTGTCTCGAAAAAGCAAAAAAAAAAAAAAAAAAAAAAAAAAAAAAGAATGTATACTTGGTGCCTTTATAGCTTAAACTAACAATAAAATAACCCCTCTCCCCAACCTTAGCAAAGGCTAGCCCACAGACCTTCGATCCCTTACCTCTCTAGCATTCATCACAGTGCCTACACCCACCGTCAGGGCCATGGTGGGCACCTTGGCAAGATCACCGTCAAAGAATCTAGCATTGGCCAGGATGGTGTCCATGGCCAGAGTCTTCACACGGGTCCTGGACACCAGACTGGAGCCTGGCTCATTGAAAGCAATGTGTCCGTCGGGGCCAATGCCTGTGGAGATGGCAGAACAGCCCCATGAGTCCCAGGGACCAAAAACTTCAAAAACAATAGTCTCTCCTATTCTGAAAAAATAATCTTTGAAATCTACTTGTCTTCTCTCATTTGTACCCTAAGTCAGGTCTACTGTGGGATGTTCTGTATGTTAAATGTGTTGCTCTGATTGGTTAATAAATAAAACACTGATTGGCCAGTAGCCAGGCAGGCAGTATAAGTGGGACAAGGAGAGAGGAGAATTCTGGGAAGTGGAAGGCTGAGTCAGGAGAGACGCGGCCAGCTGCTGCCATGACAAGCAACATGTAAAAGATACTAGTAAGCCACAAGCCATGTGGCAACTTATAGATTAATAGAAATGGGTTGATTTAAGATATAAAAACTAGATAACAAGAAGCCTGCCACGGCCATACAGTTTGTAAGCAATATAAGTCTCTGTGTGTTTACTCGGTTGGGTCTGAGCAGCTGTGGGACTGGCGGGTGAGAGATTTGTCCTGACCATGGGCCAGGCAGAACTGGAAAACTCTAGCTACAGTCTATCTCAATCATGTGACCTCCCTTCCTGCTTCCTCTAACTGAAGCACACACAGACTTTGGTAACTTGCTTCCACCCTCAGATAGCTCAGTGTGTAAGAAACAGCTTCCCTCCCACTCCAGACTGTGGGGAAGTGCAACTTCTCCCTCCCTTTTACCCAGAGCTGGAATCCAGCAAGGCAAACTCGGCCTGGATGGCTGATTTGTAAGTGCTTAGGACATGCAAACTCTGCTGTGGGATGGTCTGTATGTCAAATGTGTTGCTCTGATTGGTCAATAAATAAATCACTGATTGGCCAGTGGCTAGGCAGGAAGTATAGGTGGGACAAGGAGGAGAATAAAGCTGGGAAGTGGAAGGCTGAGTCAGAGAAACACTGCCAGCCGCCATGATGAGAAACAGCATATGAAGATGCCGGTAAGCCACGAGCCATGTGGCAAGGTATAGATTAATGGAAATGGATTAATTTAAGCTGTAAGAACAGTTAGCAAGAAGCCTGCCACGGCCATACAGTTTGTAAGCAATATAAGTCTCTGTGTTTACTTGGTTGGGTCTGAGGCTGTGGGCCAGGCAGGAAAACTTTAGCTACAAAACTCCTGCCCTCCTCTCTACTATTTCTTTATTTTCTTCTCTCTCTCTCTCTAACTAAAGACAGAGTCTCTCTTAAGTAGCCATGCTCACCTCCAACAAAGAGTTCGATCCCGCCTGCAGCCTGGATCTTGTCCTCAAAGGCGTCACACTCAGCCTGCAGGTCAGCCGCATTCCCATCCAGAATGTGGGTGTTTTCAGGGTGGATGTCAATGTGCTTGAAGAAATTATTCCACATGAAGGAGTGATAGCTCTCTGGGTGCTCTCGAGGAAGACCTGTGGGCCCCAGGGACACTCAGGACAATGCTAGGTGATCACACTGGCTGCAAGGTCCCTTGGGAGACTGCCCATCTGACCCCTGACCATGTAGGACAGGCTGAGCTGGTGTGTAATCAACCATGGCCATTATCTGTGACTACAGGCTGGGCTGGGCTGTAGCTACATATCGGTGGTGGTGATGGTGTTTGGGAGGCTGGGAACTGGGAAATCTCATTCTGATCCCCACTGTAGCTCAGTAGTAGAGCATTTGCCTGGCATGTGTGAGACCCTCAGTCTGATCTTTCCCATCAGCTTGGGGTTGGGGGGGCACACACTTGGAGTCTAGGAACACTGTGCAGCTAGGGTAACTTGCCCACCTGGGTGGTGGGACTGAGTCCGTGGGGAATGGAAGCAACTGCATCCTTTACCCTGGGCCTCCTATGCCACCCCTCATTCCGTTATCCCCCACTACACCTGAACTCCAACTTAAACACGACGTGGATGGAGAGAATATCAGAGCTGCTCAAAACTGAAGGATGGTTAAAAATAACTTAAATGTGAAGACTATTTAAAGCCAGGCCTTCCTTTAATACCAGCACTCAGGAGGCAGAGGCAGGTGGAGGATCTCCAGGAGTTCAAGGCTGGCCTGATCTACACAGTAAGTTCCAAGCCAGCCAAGGCTGTATAGTGAGACTCTGTCTCCAAACACTTGAAACCTCTGAAATCAGAGACTGAGAAAGTTCATCAGTGGCTGAGCACTTGCCATGCACACCCCAGGTGTAGGGTTCAATCTTCAGCTACGCCAAAATCAAAGGAAAATTTGTCTCAGAACATATTTAAAAGCAGGGACGGCAGAGAGGTGGTGGCACGTGCCTTTAATCCTAGCACTGAGGAGGCAGAGGCAGGCGGGTCTTTCAGTTCGAGGCCAGCCTGGGATACAGAATGGGTTCCAGGACAACTAGGCCACTTAGTGAGAGCCTGTCTAAAAAATAAAAAACAAACAAACAAACAAAAAAGTACAAATGGCAAGATGGCTCAGCGGGTAAAGGTACTTGCCACCAAGTCCTTCAGGACCCACATGGTGCAAGGACATAACAGACTCTAGCAAGTAATTCTCTGATCCACACGCACGCACGCACGCACGCACGCACGCACACTCTCTCTAAACAGATGTAATTTTCAAAATACATTTAGTCTTTAAAATGAAAGAAATTAGCTGGGTGGTGGTGGCGCATGCCTTTAATCCCAGCACTGGGGAGGCAGAGGCAGGCAGATCTCTGTGAGTTCAAGGCCAGCCTGGGCTACAGAGTAAGTTCTAGGAAAGGTGCAAAGGTACACAGAGAAACCCTGTTTAAAAAAAAAAAAAACACACAAATAAATAAAATGAAAGAAACTGCTGTGCACAGCAGTACACACTTGTAACCCTAGCACTCAAGGGGGAAAGCGGGAAGATCACAAGTTCCAGGCTAACTTGGGCTACACAACAAGATCCTACTTCAGAAAACCAAAAGGAAAAACAAAATTCTGGTACAAACCATAAACGGGTGAATGCTATGTGAAGAAGCCAGGCACAAACAGCCAAAGGCATTCATGACCTGACTCCCCTGAGTGCCTGGAGAAGCCAGGTTCTGGAGAACTGGGGAACAGTTAGACAGGAAGTCTCAGCTCTGCAGGGTGCGAGTTGTCTCACGGTGGTGTGAATGCACTCGAGACTTCTGAACTGCACATTCCAAAGTGCTCAAGAAAAAGCTGTCTGCGGGGTTGGGGTGTGAATATGAGTGCAGTGCCCATGGAGTCCAGAAGAAAGTGTTGGGTCCTTTGGAGTGGGAACTACAGGTTGTAAGCCACCTAGGTGGGTGCTGGGAACTGAACTTGGGCTGTCTGCAAGAGCAGTGTGTGTTCTTTTTCTGGCAGGGAGGGGATAGAGACAGGGTCTCTCTGTGTCATCCTGGCTATCCTGGAACTTGCTATGTAGACCAGGCCGGCCTTGAACTCACTGAGATCCGCCTACTTCCGCCTTCCTAGTGCTGGGATTAAAACTGGTGTGTGTTCCTAACCACTGAGCCATCTCTCCAGCCTTGATTTTGTGCTTGTCAACCAGAAATGTCCGTTTCCCAGGCTGCCCTCAGTCCCTTGGACTAAAGCAACCCCCTGCCTTATCCACTATTTCCCTAACCCCAGCAGTTTTGAAGATGGTAAGTGTTTATTTTACCAGGCTTCTGTCTGTCTGTCTGTCTGTTTGTTAACATTTAAAATGAAACCACTGGTGACAGGAGGAGACGACAGAAGACCAGAGGCACAAGTCTCAGCCTCCACCAAGGGTGCCTGACAAAAAGAGGAGCTGAAGGAGTCACATGAGAAAACAGTCCAGACACAGAACTGGATCCCAGGATCTCATCTGCAGGTGTTCCAAAGAGAGATGCTATGGAGTTGGGGACCAAGCAGAGGGGGAAAACACCTTCATATTTAGCAAATATTTACTAAATGTCTGCAATGCACAGTAAGCCCCTGCACTGATCATGGCCTCTTTAACACAACTACTAAGGTAAGCCCTATTTTACAGCTGGGTAAAGCAAGGCTGCAAGAGACAATCACCACTAACTAAACTGTTCCTCTCCAAGGCTGAGCCTGTGAGAGAAGGAGCATGATTCCCCTAGAATCAGGAAGAATGTGAAAGACACTCACCCACATACTCGTCCATGTTGAAGGTTTTCACATATTTAAAGGAAAGATCCCCATTCTTATAGTATTCAATCAGCTTCTGGTAGCAGCCAAGTGGTGTGCTCCCTGCGAGAAGCAATTAGCAATGTCACCATAACCATGAAGAAGAATGTCACATCTATAGTCACATCTATAGTCCCATCTAAGCCGGGCGGCGGTGGTGGTGGTGGTGGTGGTGGTGGTGGTGGTGGTGGTGGTGCACACCTTTAATCCCAGCACTTGGGAGGCAGAGCCAGGTGGATCTTTGTGAGTTTGAGGCCAGCCTGGTCTACAGAGCGAGTTCCAGGACAGCCAGAACTGTTTCACAGAGAAACCGTGTCTGGAAAAAAACCAAAAAAAAAAAAAAAAAAAGCCCCATCCATGCTGCAGCCCCACCTACCATCCGTCTACTCCATGTCTAATGCCCATTAGACTGTTATGCTCTAGGGAACAGGTCTGTGAGAGTCTCCCGGGACCATCCACACAGCTACAGAAGTCACCAGTTAGTATCTGAGTGATTATCAGACTACTTGATGACTGATGTAATGTTCTAGGAGCATCAACTATGTGCAAGTCACAGGGCTGCAGACGGGAAGACAGAGGTAACCACCCTAGAAGAGGCCACTGTGTAGAGATGGGGACACAGCAGAGATGTAAGCTGTGATAGGGTCACCCTGTGCTTCAGAGTCCAGAGCTGAGTCTCATGAGCAGGTAAGCAAACCAAAGACAGGAGGGCCATAAAAGAGTCAAAGACTGAGGAGCCTGACTGAGGGCCTGGCTCAGTGATGGGCTCCATCGCCAGCTTCCCTGCAGACAAAAGAGCAAAAGATACAAGAACCCTGAATGGATACTGGCATAATTTCAAACTAACCTTCCAAGGTGGGGGTGTGGTCAAGGGGGAGCAGTGAAGGCCCAGGATTAGTCCCTAGCCAGGGCTACAGACAAGGAGAAGGAAATAAAAACTAAGCACCCGTGCAAAATTAATGTAGACTACCAGGGAAAGGTTCTGAACACAGGCTGTGTGTTAGAGGATACTGCAGGACCTAAGCAGACTTGTCCTTCGGTCTGCAGTGCTGGAGGGGGTTCTAACCCAATGTCCTCACTGCTGGAGGGAAGGGTTGCAGGGTTGGGGGTAAAGTGTCACGATGTCTGGAGCTGCTCTCATGTGGCTCCAACAACAAATTACAAGGGCAGACAGAGACCAGAACCAGAGGAAAAAGCAAAGGTGCCAAGACATGAATGGGTGAATCTAGGCAAACGGCACCATCCTGATTCTTTGAATGTTTGAAAAGCTTTCAAAATAAAAAGATATGGAAGGGAAAAACCCAACCTCATCCACTGAGATCATCACTCCCCTTTCCAAAACCCAACAATGTCTTTTTTTTTTTTTTTTTTTTTTAAATTTTCCAGAGCTGAGGACCGAACCCAGGGCCTTGTGCTTGCTAGGCAAGCGCTCTACCACTGAGCTAAATCCCCCAACCCCCCCAACAATGTCTTCTTTCTGCCTCCTAATAACTAACCTCACAAAGGCTGCTCAAGCCTGCCCTGGGCTTCACCTCAGGGCCTTTGTACCCTCTGTCCTCTCTATAGGCCATGCTCTTCCTTCAAGTAACTTCACGGCTAACTTGCTTCTTCAGCCTTTCCCTCAAGGCTGCTTTCTCAGAGACCGTCTCTGCCCACACATCTGACACAACTCCCCACTAAGCACACTCCCCGGCCTTTCTTCTCTATCACTTTCCTCTTCTCCTGTTGCCTTCTAAAACACTCTCCAGTGTGCTAATTAACTTGTTTACACCCCCTTTCTCCACTATAATTTAAGCTTTAAGAAGTAGGAATTTATATTCTTTCTTTTTTTTTTTTTTTTTAAATGTTGTTGTTATATCCCTAGAACCTTCACTGCTTGGCTTACAGCAGGCATTCAAAAACTTACTGAGTGGGGCTGGAGAAGTGACTCAGCAGCTAAAAAGATTTACCTGCCAGGTGTGGTGGCGCACACCTTTAATCCCAGCACTGGGGAGAGAGGCAGGTGGATCTCTGAGTTTGAGCCCAGCCTGGTCTACACAGCCAGCTCCAAGCCAACTAAGGCTATCTAGTGAGACCCTGTCTCAAAAAACAAACAAACAAAAAACCAAAAAGATTCCCTTTTAACTATGTGTATGTGTGAGAATATGCATGTGAGTGCAGGTACTTACAGACTCCTGAAGAGGACCTTGAATCTCCTGGAGCTGGAGTTACAGATGGCTGTGAGCTAATCTACTAATCTGGGTGCTGGGAACTGAACTCAGGTCGTCTGAAAGAACAGTAGTGCTCTTAACTGCTGAGCCATCTCTCCAGTCCTAAGAATGGCCTTAAACTTTTAATATAGTTTTTATTTTATTTATTTATTTATTTTTTAGGTTTTTCGAGATAGGGTTTCTCTGTGTAGCTTTGTGCCTTTCCTGGATCTCGTTCTGTAGACCAGGCTGGCCTCGAACTCACAGAGATCCCCCTGCCTCTGCCTCCCGAGTGCTGGAATTAAAGGCATGCGCCACCACCGCCCGACCTTAATATCGTTTTTTAAAAAATCAGGGCTGGAGAGATGGCTCAGAGGTCAAGCACAGTGGCTGCTCTTCCAGAGGTCCTGAGTTCAATTCCCAGCAACCACATGGTGGCTCACAACCATCTGTAATGAAATCCAGTGCCCTCTTCTCGCCTGTAGGAACACATGCAGGCAGAATACTGCATACATAATAAATAAATCTTTTAAAAAAAATCAAAAGAATATTTCATGACATATGAAAATTATGTAAGTTCCAACTTCGGCATCTACAAATAAAGTTTTATTGATATAGCCACACATTCACATACATGTTGTCTGTGGCTGTTTTCCTACCTACAGTAGCAGAATGAGGAACTATAATATTGAAGCCTAAATATATGTACTGTTAGGTATTTACTGCGAAAGTTTGAAGGCCTCTCTCTTTCTAGTGGATAGGTCAGACAAAACCACGGAAGACCAATGGAAGAAATATTTTGGAGACTTTTTTGAAACACTGGACCAAAATATCTTCCTGTAAAGGTAACATCTGACTTTTTTTTTTTTTCAGAAGACACTGGGTTTTATAATCACTTAAGCTTTATGGAAAATTATTTGACTAACTTCTCAATTCTCCCATGACCAGCACTCAGTTAGTATCCCCTACATGCAGAGAACAGAAATTAATCTCATAAAACCAACACCTGAGGGAACCAGGGTTGAGTTAGGATTTAACTCCTGCTGAAGAACCAGCCTGCCTCCATCCTAGGCTTAAAAGCCACCTTATAGTAAAGACGAACCAGTTTCATTCCTGTTTATGATTAAACCTGTTTCTCAAGGACTGGGCTATGACCCATCTGTACCCTTAACTACAAATGGTTCTATACTGCCTGTTCCAGGAATGGCCATCATGTCTTTGCTTCAAAAAGTTATTTATAACCATCTCGAACCTTACCTTTGTTTCAAAAGGTTATATGACGCCCTATGACTACCTTGTTATGACCACCTGTTGTGATTACCGTGTTTTGAACATCTGTTATATTTCACTCCCACAACCTCGCCTATTTCCTCCTATTTGGAAACCCCCTACCCCTGAGCTCTATAAAAGCCTTGTCTTCCTCACATCCAATGCTGCCCTCTTAAATCTCAACTTGGGGAAAGACAGGCAGCTGTCCAGTTCCTGTTTATCTCTAAATAAAGCTTGCTTTAATTAGCCAGTCGTGGAATTGGTTTTTTCTCAGGTCTAACACTGCCTCACCAAGATTCCTTCTGTTCAGGATTTTACAGGAATAGCGGCCACCAAACCAACCCATACAGGAAGCCAGGTGCCTTTTCTCTCTCTGTGGAGGGTACCACAGCAAACAGTACTTTAGTCCATCTTTTAAAGTCTCTGGGCTAAACGAGCCCATAATCCCGACGCTTTAAAGGACTCCAACAACCTCTCTGTCGGCCCCTATGAACCCCACCCTCTCTTTTCCACAGCATACCGGTGGGGAGCCCCAAGGTGAAGTACTTGTCAGGCCCTGGATTAAACTGGATGATGCGGTTCCTAATGTACTTGGCCGCCCACTCACTGGCCTGTGAATAGTGTTCCAGGATAATGAGCTTCATCTCGTCCTGCAACATGGAGACAACAAGCTGAATTAAGGGAAGGGCAGGGGGCAGAGAAGGCTGGGGAGGGGGGGGGGGGTCAGAGTTCCTCTAGCCAGACAACAGCCGCCTTCTCCTCCCAGCTCACAGGTGAACAGGCTGGGCGGGGAGCCGCCGCCGACCACCAGGAGGCGGTACTGTGGGGTCAGTCCTTGGCTGGGGAGGACCTCCCATAGCCCCAGAATTGTCTGGGCCCGTTCCTTCCTGCGTAAATTAACGCAGTCGGTTAATGCCTCCTCGATTTCACGACAGGGCACAATGCACACAGCATAGAGTCCGCGGGCCACGGTCACCTAGCAGCAGGGCCCGTTCCGGCCCGCCTCCTCATCCTCACCCGGCCGGGTCCTCTGCCTCAGGCTCCCTTCGCTCCCAGAGGTGCCGCGGGGTCCCCTTGGGGTACTAGAGGAGGAGGCGGCGAGTGCTGGAGAGGGGTGGGGTGCTTCCAGGGTCCTTAGCTCTCCCCCAAGTATCAAGGGATACAGGTAACCCTGCGGCAGGAGGGCTAGTGGTTTGCCGTCCGTCCCCGGGGTTCAGCGTCCCCCACCCAGACTGCGCTCGGGCTGCCCCTCGGGCCCGGCCAGTGACCCGGGTCCGGGGGTCGGGGGCTCCCGCTGGATCGCTCCCACTTACACAAAACGCTTCCCGCGGCTGGGAGGAGGTTACAGCACTGGAGGCTGGGCCCGCGCGGGTCACGTGGCCGCGGGTCACGCGGTGCGCGCGCCGCCAGCTGACTCAGGGCGGCCACCTGACCTGGGGGTGGAGGCAGAGTGTGTGCGTGTGTGTGTGTGTGTGTGTGTGTGTGTGTGTGTGTGTTTGTGTGTGTGCGTGTAAGCTTAGCTATTAAGTGCAAAGCGGACGTGTGTGTGTGTGTGTGTGTGTGTGTGTGTGTGTGTGTGCAAGCTTAGCAATTAAGTGCAAAGCGGACCGTGACTCTGGCTGCTGACTGTGCCTTCCGTGGCCCCCTCGACCTGGGGTGGGGTGCACACAGAACACAGCAGCGGCCCTGGATAAGGGTGTCGCGGTGCAGGCCTTAGGAAAGACGCCTTCTATCTGACTGAGCACTGGCTGTGCTTTTAAGGGGCCTTTGACACAGCTTCATCTGCAGCTAAATCTGGTTATAAGTATGTGCTTTTTTTTTTCTTATCCACAGAATTCTGACCTTGAAAAGGAGACTTTTTAAAGATAGGGTTGTGCAGACTCGTGATTGCACAGTGGAACAGAGATACCACAGCAGTCCAAGGGCTCCCTCCATATGCTCAAGTCACAGGGACGCTGGGCCAAAGGCACACTCGGTGCTCTTTCAATAAGCTCATTTGTGATGCCTCTCAGCGGGGGACTACCGTTCCCTTGCAGGGAGTCAGGTTGCTTACTTAGGTCGAAATGCTTGGGTGTACGCTAGCAAGAGATGGAAATCAGAACAGGAGAGTAAGGAGGGCCCTTGACACTCTATGTCTACCTTATTTCCTGGCTGGCTGGCTGTGTTTAAACTTTGTAGTATTATGTATGTGTATATATGAAAAAGACAAGTCTCTGCCCCAACTATACACAACAAAATAATGATTGCTGTCAGTGTGCATCCAAACTGTTTTCTCTTCTTCCTTCTTTCTTTCCTTCCTCTTTCTTCTTCCTGTCTTCTTTCTTTTTGTTCCTTTCTTCATGTCTTCCTTCTTCCTTTTCTTTTTTCTTTTCTTTTTTTTTTTTTTTTTTTTTGGACAGGTCTCTCTACATAGCTCTGGCTATCCTGAAACTCACTATGTAGACCAGGCTGGCCTTGAACTCACAAAGACAGACTGGTCTGCCTCTGCCTCCCCAGTGCTGGGATTAAAGGCATGAGCCACCACATGGGAAACCAAAACAGGAGCCACCTCGTTATACTTAGTTATTATGTCTCCATACTTTATAACCTTGAGCCCTTGGTCCCTTAATCTTCTGCCCAGGTGCTACTATTGCACTTATCTACCCCACAGGCAGCCTTGACCCCTGAGTCCCTCACTCTTCTGTTTATTATCTCCACAGCTGTTTTCTATCAACTCTCACCCTTCCCCATAAGCGGAACCTCAAAAGCCAATGAGCGGCTACTCTCTGAGATGCTGACTTTGGAAGAGACAACCTGCTTGCCAGTTCTAAATACAGTTTGTTTTAACCAGACAGTAGTGGAATTGTTTCCTCTCCCACCCCACCCCCTGCCTCAGGTCTAACACACACCTGGCCTCAAAATTGTTTTTCTATGAATATACCTATATTGTTATTTTACATACATGGTAATAAGCTGTAGTACATCAAAAGTCAGGTATTTGTCCTAGATTATATCATTGAGTGCTGACTACACCCAGTAAGGAAAGTTTGCTATCACTCTTATAAGCGAGGACACAGAGGCTTAGTGAGAAAAATTTACTTTGCCAACGGCACAAATAGCTTCCCTAAGACTTCAAGTGGTGAACATCTGTCCGAGTCCCAAAGCCAGTGAACATCTGTCTGAGTCCCAAAGCCATAGTTTTCACTAGCCTACGCTGCATCTTATCTGCTGTGACGGCGGCGGATTTGGGGCACTTTATGACAACGAACAATCCGTCTTAATCTTCTAGTGAGTGCATATGTGTGTGTTCACAAGTGTTGAGAACAACCTCAGGTGTCATTTCTCTGCCCACCCCCGGCCCTTTTAAGATTTATTTATTTATTTATTTATTTATTTATTTATTTATTTATTTATTTATTTATTTATGTGTAAAGGTGTGCTTCCCTGTGTCTGACATTTGTGTGCAGGTACCCACGGAGGCCAGAAGAGGGCATCGAGTCCCGTGGTGCTGAGGTTGTTGTGGGAGACTGGCTCCCACATTTTATGACAGGGTACTCTTGAGGACTGAGGGATAAGAGATTTAGATAGAAGGATAGAGGGGAGAGAAACAGAAACACAGGATAGCCTCGGGAAGGCCTGGATCATTATCCACTGGCCCCTTCTGTCTCTTCTAAAGGGCTTTTTATAGGAATGCCACTGGGTGGAGCAAGACCTCCCCCTAGCTCAGCCAAGTGCAGACCCTCTCCGATCACCTGGTAACCACACACGTGATCAAGCCATCCTCTAATGCAGCCCTGCTGGGTAAAGCAAGCTCAGATCTCACTAGGAAACCTGTGTGGGCCTCCACAGGTTGTGAAATTCCCTGACATGGGTGCTGGGAACTGAACTCAGATCCTCCACAAGGGCAACAAGCATTCTTAACTGCTAAGCCAGCTCTCCAGCTGTCTACCTTGTTCTGTTTTTTAAAAAGATTTATTGTATTTTTAATTATGTGTCTTGATGGGTATGCGCATACATGTGTGTGCCTACAGAGGTCCCAGGCAACAGACCCCCTATGGTAGCAGCCCCGGGCCATGGAGAGCTGCCTGATGTAGGTGCCGGAACTGAACTGGGGTCCTTTGTAGAAGCATCTAGCACTCTTGACTGCTGAGCAATCTCTGCAGCCCCTGTCTATCTCATGTTTGAGACAGGGTGTATCAGTAAGACTTGGGGGTTCACTGACTCAGCAAGGCTGGCTGGTCAGCAAGCCCCAGGCATCCTCATGTCTCCACCTCCCCACTGGGACTACACACCTTGCCCAGCTTTGTTTGTTTGTTTTTTCGAGACAGGGTTTCTCTGTGTAGCTTTGCGCCTTTCCTGGAACTCACTTTGGAGACCAGGCTGGCCTCGAACTCACAGAGATCCGCCTGCCTCTGCCTCCTGAGTGCTGGGATTATAAAGGCGTGCTGCACCACTGCCTGGCTCCTTGCCCAGCTTAAGTGGGTGCTGGGGATCACAACTTGTATCCTCACACTTGCTCAGCAAACCAAACCATTTACTGACTGAACCATTTCTCCAGCCTCTCCAGCCTAGTCTTTCAGATCAACACTGGAGTATATTGAACTTCTGAGGACATCAGGAGATGCCCATACTTAGGAGGAAGGACTTGTGTGGTCACCAGAAACCCCTTCTACTGCATAGGGCTTTGTCAAGAACTTTGGTACTCCATGTATCTTAGGTAGGGTTCCTATTGCTCTGATGAAACATCTGACTTAAAGCAGCTTGGGGATGAAGGACAAGAACTCAAGCAAGGCAGGAACTTCCACAGGGCCATGGAGGGGTGCTGCTCACTGGCCTTCTCTCCAGGCTTACTCAGCCTGCTTTCTCATAGAACCCAGGACCACCAGGCCAGGGGTGGCTCCACCCACAATGTGCCAGGCTCTCCCACATCAATCATTAATTAAGAAAATGCCCTATAGGCTTACCTGCAGCCTGATTTTATGGAGCAATTTTCTCAGTTGAGGTTCCCTCTTCTCAGAGGACTCTAGCTTGTGTCAAGTACAATTGACCCCTTGTCAACCTGCCACAAAAACACATCACTGTTAAGCTACAACCTTTCCTTTCTTGTTCTTCTCCAAGATCACATACTAATAAAGACACCACCATATAAAATATTTCACAAATAAAAACCATGGTTTCAAGTGATTCCTTTTAAGACTCATGTGTGACTGTTAACATTGTAGAGATGTACATACTTATATGTAGCCTCATGGGACAGTCTAGACCAGCAGTTCTCAACCTGTGGGTCGCGACCCTTTTGGGGGTTGAATAACCCTTTCCACAGGGGTTGCATATCAAATATTTACATTATGATTCATAACAATAGCAAAATTACAGTTATGAAGTAGCAATGAAAATTTTATGGTTGGGGTGTTGGTTTTAAATGTGGCGCTTTTACTCTGTGAGGAAAAGCCAGGAGGCACGACAAAACCCATTATCAGAGCAGAGTTTTATTAGAAAGAAGGGACAGAAGAGAGTGTGACCAGGCCTGTTGGAAAGACACTTGAGGAGAAGGGAGAGATGGAGAAGGAGGAGAGAGCAGAAGAGCAAGGAGGAGTCTGTGAGCGGCTTTTTAAGGATTCCCCAGCACATGCGCATGTGGGCTTACGGAGCTACATCACGCATGTGCAGATTGCAATCACGCAGGGCAAGGATGAAGAGGACCGTAGGACATGGGACCCCTTACTTGGCTACTGAACTGCACATGTGTGGTCATATAGCAGGAGAAGTGGCCGGAATCCTAACATGGGGGCGGGGGGGTCACCACAACATGAAGAACTGTATCAAAGGGTCATAACATAAGGAAAGTTGAGAACCATTGTTGTAGACCATGGTAAGCTCTCATAACAGGGAAGAGATCTCCTAAATCCATCTAGTTCTCCATCAACAGCAATCTGGGGAATCTCAGCCTATCTCTTGGTAACACGGCCTTCCTCAAACCATGAGGCTTCTGTTAGGTCCAAAGGAAACTCCACTTCCCCAAACTCCAAAGGCAGTCCAAATATCCAACCTGGACTACAGGAGGATTTCTGATGCTTAGATAAAAGCCAGCATTCCTCAGGAACTTGTGAAACTGGTTCCCATCTGCCAAAAGGAGTCATTTCCCTTCCCTCTGGCAGGACACATGGCTACCTGGGGGCCTATCAGCATATCAGACCTCATGCTGGCATCACAAATACCAGTTAGGTGTTTCAAAGTCCATGCTACCATCCTAACCCTTCTCACCTCCCCCCTACCCTAAACTGCCTACAGCCTCTCCCAACACACAGTTACTCATTCCCCTTATAACCCTGCTATAGAGAAACTATTTTCTCTGTTCTCTATCCCCTGCTGTTCTCCCCTCTCACAGATAGCCCTGGCCATGTCCAGTCTGCTGCTTTCTCTGTCTGCTCTGGACTCCTCCAGATATCCTGGCTGTTCTCTCATATCTACAATAAAAACCTTCCCCTTAACCACACCATGGAGTGGTCATGTAGTTTGTGGATACAGTGGCCATATTTAGTTCTCTTGACTAGTTTTCCTGTGGACAGACCTAGGAGCTCATTTGCCTCTTCCCCTGGATGTATGCACGACATCTTGTCTGCTGAGACCAGAGGTGGTGGAGTCCGTGGAGCAGATACCTTTACAATCTGAGGGCCTTGGTTTTTTGCCTTCCTAAAGTCTTTTGTTTTGTTTTGTTTTGTTTTGTTTTGTTTTGTTTTGTTTTGTTTTGTTTTGTTTTGTTTTGTTTTGTTTCAAGACAGGGTTTCTCTGTGTTGCTTTGGAGCCTGACCTGGAACTCACTCTGTAGACCAGGCTGGCCTCGAACTCACAGAGATCCACCTGCCTCTGCCTCCTGAGTGCTGGGATTAAAGGCCTGTGCCACCACCACCCAGCAAGTTGTTACTTTTTAATTGCTTCTAAATTCAATTGAAAATTGCATCCCGGTATGAGGACTACAGATGTTCCACAAGGAAGTTCTGGCACCAGTCTCCAAAGGCATCCTAAGCACAGGCCTGAACTGCACCATCTACATCCAGATCTTTCCAAGAGAAGAGGGTGACTCTGCAGCTGACCCCCATCTCCCTTCTGGAAACCCTGGAGTCAGCCAGCCTGGAGAGTAGTCAGAAGTATCTCATGCTTTTGAAGCAGTAAACTCAAGCAAATGATCGTTTATCATCTACAGTTGTGTTATTCACAATACTGTACAGTCAATCTCTAGAATGTTTTGTTGTTGTGTTTGTTTGTTTGTTTGTCTTTTAAAGAGACAGGGTCTTGCCACATAGCCCAGGCTGGCCTTGAGCACACACACACTCACTACCTTTTTTGAGGTCCTGGGGATTGAACCCAGAACTTCATGCTTGCTTGGCAAGTGCTCTGCCACGGAGCTATACACCCCACCCCACCTCCAGCTCAGGCTTTTGCGCTCTTGGCCCTCCCACTTCTGCTCCCCAAGTGCTAGGATTACAGGCCTGTGCCTCCATGCTCCAACCCTAAACGTTTTCATCTGGCCAAACCAGAAGTGTATACCCAGTAACAACAGCTTCCCATTTCCTTCCTGCCCAGCCCTACCTACCCACCCCCAGTCCCTGACAGCTACTTTTCTACACTCTGTCTTTGGTCTTTGGCTATTCTAGATTGCTCATGTAAGTAAACAATGCGTAATGTGTTCTTTTGTGCTGTGCTGCTGGGTGACTCTCCAGGGGAAATGTAAATTAATATCTGCCTCCAAATCGAGATGGTACCAACAGCCCAAAGAATGACTCATACAAGCTTACCTGATGAGTAAAATGAGTTTATTGGGGTTACTTACAGAGTGGTGAGATGATTACACACACACACACACACACACACACACACACACACACACACACATCTGTCTACTAAGCATGTTTTCTATGCCTCAAGTGCAAGCTTAGCTTTGAGCACTGCCCAGAGTTAGAGCAACTCAGACAGGGCCAGACTCTGGCAAAAGCATCTGTTCACGTGTACTCTGCCCTTTCTCTTATGGGGAGTCTGCTGGTCTCAGCAGATACTGTTTGACTGTGGGGAGGATGTCTTGTTTCATGGCAGTCTGGCAAGTAGATCAGATAATTGCAGCTTGCAACAAAATGGAGTCACCCTGGCTGGGATTCAGAAGGCTAGTCCCAGTACATTGGCTTATTTCATGTAACAGTGTATACGTGGTTTGCTCATGTTGGGAGTGTGGGCCAGAATTTCCTCCTAAGATAATATTTCATTTTATAAACATACTTTTAGATGCTGTCTGCAATCCATCAGTTTAACTGCTCAATTCTAGTACACATGTGTAACAGTATCGGGATGGCTAATTCATACAAGCCGTGGAAAACAGCTTTATCAAAAGAGTAGGGGCTATGTGCAACTGCTCTAGGCTTTTAGATGATGATAAGCTCATTTCCAAAGATACTTAAGTAAGCACTGTCTCTGTACTCCCTTTAGTGTGGCTGTTTCAGACGTTTTACTATAGTAACACTGTAAGCCCCTCAAGCCACAGAAGTCACTAGGCCCCTCCCCCAAAGACCTCTAACTGCCAGACCCTGCCCCGCCCCCCTACAGAGTAAAAACCCCAATCTCTGGACATGAAATCCCACCAATTTCCACCTTGAAAAGCTCCACCTCCTTCCCAAGAAATTCTATACAAGCCCTCTATCCTGTTCAGTTTGCTACGGTTTCTCCCTGGAGCAGAGGCAGCCACCCTCCTGGTTTTTTCCCCTCCCAATAAATCTCTTGTGTGAGGTTTGTTGTGCGGTGTGTGACTTTGTGGTATTCCTTGGCTCCTGGCTGCCAGGATCCCTTTCCATCCAAGCTGTGATGCTTACAAATATAAGTTATAGTGTTCACATGTATGTTAGCTCTATGCCTCAGCTTTGTATCACTGTATGTTTGGGATAACCAACTTCTTTCAAATAAAAAGACTGTGTGTGTGTGTGTGTGTGTGTGTGTGTGTGTGTGTGTATGTGTGTGTGTGTGTGTGCATGAATTCAAGTGCCCTCAGAGTCCAGAAGAGGGCATCAGATCCTCTGGAGCTGGAGTTACAAGCAGTTGGAAGCCACCCGACTTAGGTGCCAGGAGCTGAGCTTGGGTCCTCTGCAAAAGCAGTATAGTCTTAACAGCTGAGACATGTCTACAGCCCCAAGATAATCAGCTTATATGAAGGAAAGATTTTTGATTACAGATGTGATTCAGTAGTAGAGTGCTTGCCTAGCATGTGTGAGGTCCTAAGTTCAACCCTCAGGAAAGGAAGAAAGAGGAGAAGGAGGAAGAGAAGGAGGAGGAGGAGGAAGGGGAGGAGGAGGAGAAAGAGGAGGAGGAAAGGGAAGAGGAGGAGGAAGTGGAGGAGTGTCAGGGACCCTCCACAGCCTGTGTTCAAGTTCTGAGACGGGGAAGGGGCCTCCCACGAAGAAATGAAGTGTCTGACCCCGAATAGCTCCAGCCATCCTTATTTAAACATCAAAAACAAGCATTTTTTTCCATATTAACAAATAAGGTTTTCCCATCTTCCAACATTAGCCTCCAGCAAAAACAAATATGTCAAATATGTTTTCTCTCAACTTTTACATCAAAACATCTTTAACCCTAAACAGCACTTATCATTTTGCTGGCTTGGCCAAACACTGAGCCAGCTACATCCTATCTTTACAAAACTAAAAGGTGATTGACATAGGCATACCTTTTCAAGAACAATCTCATTCAAAACATATTTACAGAAATAGGGGGGATCTGCCTCCGATCCTGTCAGCACTGAATCAGAACAGCTCCCAGGGTCTGAAGTGACAGCTGGCATCCCCAGACAAGAAACCTGAGAAGCATCAGCTCCCGAAGAATTTTAGGGGAAAATATTCAAGAGAAAAAAAGGGGGTTTCCAGGAATGATGACATCTGTCCCATGTATGATTGACAAAATGACACTAAAACCACCAAGAGAATTATCAACATTATGTGAGAGAAGAGAGCATGTAGGCTGCATGGCCCCAGCAATATTCTGCACTGTCCCAAAGTCCACTGGTCCTTGCTGAGTGAGACTGTTCCCATGGGCTTTTGCCTTATCTGGAGACCCGTTGGACAAGCACTCATATACTGGTCCAAAACTAGGTAACACAACTCCCAACAGAGGAGGAAGGTTTGCACCAAGCTGGTGGCACACTTGGGAAGCAGTATCACTGTGACTTCAAGGCTAGCCAACATATAGACAGTGAGTTCTAGGCTAGCCCCCAGTGTTACAGAGTAATAGCCTGCCTTAAAAAAGAAGAAGAAGAAAAAGAAGGAGGAGGAGGAGGAGGAGGAGGAGGAGGAGGAGGAGGAGGAGGAGAAGAAGAAGAAGAAGAAGAAGAAGAAGAAGAAGAAGAAGAAGAAGAAGAAGAAGAAGAAGAAGAAGAAGAAGAAAGGTTTATTAATTCTCAAGATTCTAGGACCCAACATTCTCTTCAAGGACATGCCTTTAATTGCTGGAAGATGTCTATGCAGGCTAATTTTTTGTCAACTTGACACAAGCTAGAGTCATCTAAGAAGAGAGAACCTCAATTGAGAAAATGCCTCCATAAGATTGGACTGTAGGCAAGCTATAGAGCATTTTCTTTTCTTCTCCCTCCTCCTCTTTTTTTCCTTTTTAAAGATTTATTTATTTATTATGTACACAGTGTTCTGCCTGCATGACAGAAGAGGGCGCCAGATCTCATTACAGATGGTTGTGAGCTGCCATGTGGTTATGGGAATTGAACTCAGGACCTCTGGAAGAGCAGCCGGTGCTCTTAACCTCTGAGCCATCTCTCCAGCCCCTCTTCTTCTTTTCACATGCAAAGGTTGCGTGTTAGAGACAGGGTCTCTTTGTGTAGCCCTGGCTATCCTGGAACTCAGTAGACCAGGCTGGCCTTGAACTCAGAGATCCACCTGCCTTTGCCTCTCAAATGCTGAAATGAAAGACATGTGCCACCAAGTGCAACTAATTAGCTTTGTAGGGGGGGGGGGCAAATCGAGACAGGGTTTCTCTATGTAGCTCTGGAGCATTTTCTTAATTAGTGATTGATATGGGGGGACCCAGTCCATTGTGAGTGGGGCCACCACAGGGCTGGGTCTATAAGAAAGCAGGCTGCACCAGGCTGTGGTTGGCACACACTTTTAATCCCAGCACTCAGAAGGCAGAGGCAGGTAGATCTCTGAGTTTGAGGCCAGCCTGGTCTACAGAGTGAGTTCTAGGACAGCCAGGGCTACATAGAGAAACCCTGTCTCAAAACAAGACAAACAAACAAACAAACAAAACAAAAGGAAAAAAATAAAAAGAAAGAAAGAGAGCTGGGCAAGCCATGGGAAGCAAGGCAGAAAGCAGCACTCCTCCATGGCCTCTGCATCAGCTCCTGCCTCCAGGTTCTCACCCTATCTGAGTTCCTGTCTTGACTTCTTTCAGTGGTGGGCTACAATTTGCAAAGGTAAGCCAAATAAAACCTATTCCTCCCCAAGTTGCTTTTGGTCGTGGTGTTTCTTCATCGCTAAGACAAGTTCCCACTAGATTCCCACCTCTTCAAGTTTCTACCAACTCCTACTAGGACCAAGCTGGCAACAGACTTTGTGTACATGGCCATTTGGGGGACAAGTATCCAAACTAAGATTGATGAGATAGCTCATGGGATGCACATGGCCCTGGGCTCAATCTCCAGCATGGAAAGAATCCAAACTGTAGAACCATCCTAGCATCTCCCAGTCTCCTATGACTTTTTATTTTTATGTCACGTGTATGGGTGTTTGCCTGTGTGTATGTATGTGCACCATGTGTGTGCCCGAGGAGGCCATAAGAGGATGTCAGATCCCCCAGAACTGGAGTTACAGTTGTGAGCCACCGTGCGGGTGCTGGGAACTGAACCTGGGTCCTCTGCAAGAGCATCAAGTGCTCTCAACTGCTGAGCCATCTCTCCAGCCCCTCCTAAATGACTTTTAAAACTTTGGGTACAGCAAGATTCACTCTTTCGTGCTAAAATCCTGCAGGGTTTGGCAAATGCTCAGTGCCATGTATCTAGGACTATAGTAGCCTATAGAGTGGCTTCACGGCACCAAGTGAGAACGGAGAAAACTCTGCTTCACCCAGTCACTATTCCAAACTCCTGGAAACGACTCAGCTCTCTACTGTCAGGGAGCTTTTGCCTTTTCTCCTCTATATAGCTCTTCGTCTGAAGATGGATGCTTGACTGCTTCCACCCCTTGGCTATGGCAGAACTCCCTCTAAAAGGGAAAAGTGAACAGGGCGGTGGTGGGGAACATCTTCAATCCCAGCACTTGGGAGGCAGAAGCAGGTGGATCTCTGTGAGTTCAAAGCCAGCCTGGTCTATAGAGCAAGTTCTAGGACAGCCAAGGCTACACAGAGGAGAAACCCTGTCTCGAAAAACCAAAAAAAAAAAAAAAAAAAAAAAAAAAGGTGGGGGGGATGAGAATATAGTTATTGTAGACTCCATCACAAAGGAGTGAAAATTAAAGACATTGCTGATGGTGTGGCTCAAACACGACATGGGAAGGCAGGTCAAACACCAGAAGGATACAATGTGGGGCAGGTTCAAGGATGACATGACTTTGGGAAAGGACATCAGTTACACTGCACAGGTGGCTGTTGTTTCAGAGAGGGTCTTACTAGGTCACTCGTGTGGGTCTACAAAGGCGGAGCTTCCCATCTCTGCCTAACCAATGCTGGGACTGTAGTATGTGCCACAGCCTCTGGCAACACTCAGTCTGGTTCTAAGTCCCAGAGCTACCACTGGAGATGGTCTAACTTCTGATAAGCTATTTGATTTCCTTGTGCCCTGATTGCTTTGTCTACAAAGTAGAAAAATGGTATTTACTGTATGGTATGAATTCTTAGTATTGAGAGTGATAACCCTAGAAAGAAGTAAATGCTTTAGCATACTTAAAACATTAAGAAATTTCTATTGTCATTACTAAGGTTTTGAGTTAGTTTAAAAAATAAATAGGATTTGATTTTGTGGAGGAGGGAGCCATGAAGCCAGACATGAACAAAGGCACAGAGGCACATGCACTTGGGGAAGCAGGATCTAGATTTAATAAATAAAAACACAAGATACAGTGACACATTTGAATTCTAACTTTTATGCAAAAAATAGAATTTTAAGATAAAAGATAAATGCTGTTATACCCAAATACAGTCATATAGACTATTTATCTGAAATAAATTATGTCTAGGCATGCACCTCTATTTCTTCAATGCCATGGTTAACCTTAATTCTAGACTATTTTGCAGAATTTTCTTGAAAAATTCTTGCAGTCATAGTCTGTGTTCCACTAACAATTTTTTTTTTAAAGATTTATTTATTATGTATACAGTATTCTACCTGCATGTGTCCCTGCAGGCCAGAAGAGGGCACCAGATCTCATTACAAGTGGTTGTGAGCCACCATGTGGTTGCTGGGAATTGAACTCAGTACCTTTGGAAGAGCAGTCGATGCTCTTAACCACTGAGCCATCTCTCCAGCCCTCCACTAACAATTTACCAAAGCTTCCCAGTGCCACATCAGTCTCGTGTGTGTGTGTGTGTGTGTGTGTGTGTGTGTGTGTGTGTGTGTGTGCATTCATGGGGGCTCTTGCAATGAGGTCAAGACAACCTATCTCTTTGATAGTCTGCTGAATAGGTCAGGCTAGCTGGCCCATGAGCTTCCAAGGATTCTCCTGTCTCTGCCTGTCATCATCCACAAGAGTACTGGGATTACAGAAGAATGTGGGGTTTTCATTCTGTTTTGCAGGTCTGGGAGGTTTGAACTCAGATCCTTGTATTTTCACAGCAAGCATTTTTATCCACCAAGTCCCCTTCCTAGACTCAGCTTAGTTCCTTTGGCCATTATATATTCATTAATAAGAAAACATGCTCACGACCATCACCTGAGCCAGAATACTGAACATGCACTGGCTTAGATTTAACAATGCTAAGAAATGCGGTCCGGATTTTATTGGCTTCAGCACATAACATATTTTGTGGAGCGTAACTCTCTTTTCCATGTTTCAGGGCTACAGGGACTCTCCTGATCAATGACTTTAAAAACGCTGCCCAGTGACAAAAAGGCGCTTTGCCTCCATTTGTTTTTTTAAGGGTGGAGGACTCTTTGCTCTTCAATTTGCATAATCCTGTTGCTAAATTCACGCTGAAAACTGAACAGGAAGTGAGTAGACTTCATTCAATGGATTATTTAAAAGGTCAAGAATTTGGGGGTCCTTTTATTTAGAATTAACAGTGCTTCAAATAAATGAAGGATTCTCTCAATGGCATTTGTTACAGATTTCCTGGATCTTGGAGTGTGAGGGAAATAAAAATACTGTATGCCAATGACATCATTAAAATCCCAGAATTGCTCAGTTAGAGACCAGAAATGCTGACGCAGGCAAATTTCCACGACAATTACCACAGTCTTGACGGAAGACACGGACGGGGTGCTATTTGTGCAGCATCACACAGAATATGGAGAGACGGCTGACACCGTCCATAAAATGAGTCAAGCTTCGCCTCAACTACAAACAAACACTATTTGTAATTTGGTGCAAACGTTCAGCCAGTCTTATTTGTATTATCGTTAACAAAAGCAGTGAACGTTTTCCCTTTAACTGCTAACTCGATAAAAGACTGAAATTGGCTAGTTCATCAAGTCTCATCTGGAAAGGGTTCTGCTTGCAATAGCCTTATGAGCAAGCCTTGCCTGTGAGAAAAACACAGCGCAAGAGACAAGCTGTCCCTGCTCGGTGATGGCGGTGATCACTTGTGTTGTGGCTACAGCGTACCAAGCGGGCATTTTGATATTGTGATAAGAAATGGAGCCACCACTGCTTTTATTTTGGCAACAGGTCTTATTTGAGCATTGGAAATGTGCTTCCAAGTTCCAATTTAGAACTAGGAAGTACCGGGCTGGCAAGATGGCGCAGTGGTTAAGAGCACTGCCTGCTCTCCCTAGGGACCCCAGTTTGATTCCCAGCTCTCATATATACATGTCAGTTTATAACTCTCTGTAACTCCAGTCTTGGGGCATCAGGCACACACATGGTACACAGACACGTGCAGACAGGACACACATTCACCTAAAAAACAAACAAACAAACAAAAAACCCTCAATCTAGAAATTGCTTCCACCAGCAGTTCGGGTGGGAAGCCTTACAACTTCTGTTCCTCTTCCTTTTTTTCTTTCTCCTCTCATACCCCCTCCCCTTTCCTCCTCTTCTTAAGATTGTCTCCATATACAGCCCAGGAAGCCTTCAAACTTACAGCATTCTTGCTCCCGACTCCTGAAAACTGGGATTAAGGCCTGGAACCATCCAAAATCGTTTTAACCTGGGTTTCTCTTAACCAAAACTTTATCCGCTTTGCAGTTCTCTTAGTACAAATGAGGAAGCAGTTCTCTTAGTACAAATGAGGAAATCATACATTTATTTATTTATTTATTTATTTATTTATTTATTTATTTATTTATTTATTTATTTATTTATTTAGTGTATTACTGTTGTAGACTCACTGCGTAGCACAGGATGGCCTGGAACTTGCTATGCAGACCCGTTTGGTCTTGGTCTTGAACTCACAGAACTTCGCCTGCTTCGGCCTCCAGAGTGCTGGGATTAAAGGCATGCGCCATCAAGCCCTGCTCATGCATTTTCTTTATGCCTGTTGATATATGCTAGTTTATTTTAGCCTTTCTACTGCCTTTATATTAAATGAACAGCTGTAGGATGCACAAGGAGCGTAAGGGGGCTCTTTCCTCACTTATAACCGTAACTAAGGAAATACACGCTCCCCCCCCCCGCCCCGGCATTTGTGGGTTCCTATATGAACAAACAAAAGAACAGATAATAGAGGCCACCACAAGAACGAAAAGTACTGCATTTGCTAAATGCGGAGCGCTTTCTTTCAGCGGTCACTCACAAGTCTGAACTCACAGTAAACCGAAAACGGGAAGGTGGAAGGGTCGGGGCATCCAGTGGTCAAGAGTTCCATAAACTGAACTTGGCATCTGATGCAGAAAAAGAAAAACTTCCTGCTTGCCAGAAAAAGACATCTGCGCATGTTCAAAAAAAAAAAAACAAAACAAAAAAACCCTCCTCAGCAGCCCAGAACTGGTTTTTTGAGGCTTTGGGAACTTGGCGTTCAGAGCCTGGCAGGCGTTCAGAAGAGGAAGTGTCGAGGCACCTCAGGACTCTCAGCTGCGTTAGCTCATCCGCTCAAGGCTGCCGTTGACGTCAGCAGAGGCCCTCGCTTATTGGCTGGGGTCTAGAGAGGCTCCCCTGATTGGCTGTCTCTTCTGACTCTGGCTCGGGACCGTAGTTACCGGAGCGAGGCTGCCTCTGACTGGCTGCGGCTGCGGCCGCCTGTGCTGACTGTTGTCTTCTTTAATTAACGGTGGCTACTGTTGGGATTTCTGCTGAGGACAGCGCTTTCCTTCCCGAATATGGATTTAATTCTAGGTCTTCCCGTCTGTTCTTCTGCTTCGGAGCAGAAGGGAACTTTTCAGCTCTTTATTTGTGCAGAAAATTAGCTTTTCAGCAAAGCGCAGCCACTAAAGTGGTTGAAGTGCCTGTTGCTGTTGCATAGACAGAAATGTAGAGTGCTCTGGAAGAAGAAGGGATTCGAATGGAGAGGGGTGGTCTCAATAAAGCCATCGCAAGTCATAGGACAAAGTACTAGCCGTGCCTGAGAAATGCAATCGACTGTGCGGAGAAGGGGCGGGGTAGGTAGAGGAAGCCCACCCCAAGAGAAGGACATAGAACTCCGATCTCCTTTTAAAAGTCCCAGGCTTCTTTAAGAAACGTTGGAAGAGCCGACAATGTCCATCAAAAGCTGAACAGTTCCGTGCAGCTATAATATAGAATAAAATGCACAATTAGGGCTGGTGCGAAAGCTCATTCAGTATAGTGGTTACCTTGTAAGCTTGAGGCCTGGGTTCCAGCCCCCAAAACACATGTTTAATTAAAAAAAAAAAAAAGCTGGACGTGGTGGCACATGCTTGTAACCGCAGCTCTAGGGAAGCAAAGACAGGCTAGTGTCTGTGGCTTGCCACCAGACAGCCTAGCCTATTTGGCAAACTCCAGGCCAATGACCTTGTCCTGGAAACAAGATGAATAACACCTAAGGAATGCCAGCCGAGGTGGTCCTCTGGCCTTGCCGTGCATACACACATATACACCTACATGAAAACACACACAGAAGGACACAGGTAGGTGGATGTGGAGACACAGGCATGTAATTCCAACCACTTGGAGGCTGAGGCAGGAAAATTGTCATTCAAGGCTTGTCTGAGCTACACAGAATGTTCAAGGTCAGTTTGAGCAATTTAGTGAGACCCTGTCTCAAAATAAACAAAATAAAAACAAACAAACAAAAACAGTCAGGCAACGGTGGTACACACCTTTAATCCCAGCACTTGGAAGGCAGAGGCAGTTGGATCTCTGTGAGTTCGAGGCCAGCCTGGTCTACAGAGGGAGTTGCAGGACAGCTAGGCCTGCGCAGAGGGACCCTGTCTTGAAAAAACAAACACCACCACCACCATCCCCCCAAAAAACCCACAACAAACGCAGACATGCAAACTTGGGGCTGGAGAGACGGCTCAGAAGTTTAGAGGACTTGTTCCTCTTGCAGAGAACCTGGATTCCCAGCAGCCACTTGATGACTCCAGTTCCAGGGGATCGATTGCACCAGACACACACGTGGCATGCATACATACATTCATACATACATACATACATACATACATACATACAAACAAAACACTCACACACATAAAAACAAAAACATGGAAAATGGGCTGGGAATATAATTCAGTGGGAGAACACTAACGAATACTATTGGGGTCCAGTCCCCACCCCATAGCCTTCTCCCAGAGTTCCAGAAGAGACACTACCAGTGGCAGATTAATTAATCTGAGGGATTCTTGAGTAAATCTACGTACACGAAACTCTTTAGTCCATTCACTTTATTGTTCTGAGTCAGTTCTCTGTCTACACAGCTTTTTTTCTGCTCTCATACCTAGCTCCTTTCTTGCCTGATTCTCTCTTATTTATTTATCTACTGTCCTCTCTAAGTGCTATCTTAATTCCTTCATCTAGTTCTGCCCCATCTAGGTCCTCATCCGTCTAGTTCTTTCCTATCTTAGCTCCTCTCCCATCTCCTTTCTCACCTTGTTCTTCCCCTCTTGGCTCTTCCTCATCTTCCATCTTGTCCCTCTAGTTCTCTCTTCTAGCCCTCCAATCTAGTTCTCCTCAGGTCTCCTGAGGTTTACAGTTACATATCCATGCAACAGTAATGCTCTGGCTGAGGCAGGGTCACCAGACTTGAATTCCCTCAGGGTCAAAAGGAGGGGCGATGAGATCCACACAAAAGAGCAGTAGTGGTCAGCCATGTCTGCAACCCAAAAGGGAAGTGGCTAATGGGGAATGAATCAACTGAGGGCTAAATTCAGTTAATAGATCTGAGAAAGGGAATATATGTACTCAAATGGTTTCTTAGAAGTGGTTAGGTAAAGTGTTAGGAGTCTATCAGTGACGACTGAAAATAAAACTGCCTTATTTTCCTTTGGCCCCTTATCTGTCCAAGCTATCTCGGCTGCCATTGTTTTCTGGCAGGGCCAGGGAGTGCACTGGGTGGCTAGGCAAACTGAGTCACAGCTTGAGGTACCTGGTTAAGTAAAAACCCTTTTGTTCTGAGTTAATTGATCTAGAGCAGAGATAGCTTTTGGAAGAAAGAAGGTTAAGCTTGATTAGCACATCCACCAGGCCTTCTCAAACAGATAGTCTGGATGCTTAAGTCTGTTCTTAGAAAGTCTGGGAAGAATCTCAGATAAGATACTTTCCTCCTGCCAGGTGGCAGTGGTGGGGGGCGCACTCCCTTAATCCCCCAACTCGGGAGGCAGAGCCAGGCTGATCTCTACGAGTTCCAGGCCAGCCTGATTTACAGAGTGAGATCCAGGACAGACACCACAACTACACAGAGAAACCCTGTCTTGAAAAACCAAAAAAGCCAGGCGGGGGTGGTGTACGCCTTTAATTCCAGCACTCTGGAGGCAGAGGCAGGCGGATCTTTGTGAGTTCGAGGCCAGCCCCGTCTACAGAGCTAGTTCCAGGAAAGGTGCAAAGGTACACAGAGAAACCCTGTCTTAAAAAAACAAAAACAAAAACGAAAAAAAGAAAAAAAAAAAGGAAAAGAAAAAGAAAAAACAAAAAACAAAACAAAACAAAACAAAACAAAACAGAAGATACTTTCATCCAGAGACGGTCCTGGCTGGATGTCGCTAATGACAATAATTACAGAAAGGCCTGAAATTACGGTCTTGTCTGTGTCTGTTGTAGCACAGCTGGGAGAAGGTTGTCCAAGTATTCCAACAGTAATGGGGAAATTGTGCCCAATGAATGATCAAACACGCTGTTTTTAGGAATGGAAAAGCTGCAATAGCACACGAGAAATTCATAGCAGGAAACTGCTAATATTCAAAAGCCAAGATTCCTTAAGCCCTGGCTTTACCCTCTGGAAAGGCCCTTGGTTTCTTCCAGGTATAGCTTTGTCACAGTCAGCTGAATTCCTACTTCGTTTTTCTACGGCTCCCAGCAGAACCATTTGTCTAACATGCCTGAGGCCCTGGGTTCAATCCCCAATATTGCAAAATACATAAATTAATTAATTAATAAAATTAAAAGATCCCAGTTCCATAAACCTCTGTGAGGGTGATCCGAAGTTCAGCCCAGGAAAAGTAAGCTCTACCCTACATGTGCCATCATTTACACAAAAATATGTGCAGGGTCAGAGGTAAGAGGACGTTGATGCTCCCGGATACACAGACAGACAGACGGTCTCTGGAAAGATATTGGATATATGGAGGAGAGGGCTGAAGGGTTTCAGTCCTTGAAGGAGGGACTCTTCCCTCCATCCTCTTGATGGTGTTTGATCTCTTCATGCTTTGTGACATGTTGTTTTAAGACCAAGTTTGAAGTATGTCACTCTGGCATTGTGAACTGAATTTCCTAGACAAAACCCACACTTGCGTGAAACATTCTTATATTTTTGGTTGTGAGCCTAGCCTTTAACGGCTGAGCCATCTCTCCAGCCCTTATGTGAAACATTCTACAGGCTGATTGATTGACCCAAACTTCCTGACTGTGGAGAGATGGGACAGAAGTTGGGAGCCAAATTGTCTTTAGCTATATCTCCGGTGCCCTTAACAGACATTTATGGCTAGCCTCTGTGTGTGACCTAACATCCGGTGGCTATTGGGTACATCTTTCAGGGATGTACAAACAGACCCCTAGCTTCCACCCATGGCTAAGATGCCATCAGACAGCATCTCAGATGCCATCTGAGACCCAGATCAGAGATATCCCAGCCATGCTGTAACCCACTGTGGGCAAACTCCAATTGGTCTTAATAATAAAAACCTGGACGGGTTGGGGATTTAGCTCAGTGGTAGAGCACTTCCTAGCAAGCACAAGGCCCTGGGTTCGGTCCTCAGCTCCAGAAAATTTAAAAAAAATTTTAAATAATAATAATAATAATAATAATAATAATAAAAACTTGGAGTCAGATATGCGGTAAAAGCTGAAAGATCAGAGAAGCAAAGGAGCAGCCAAAGTCACCTCTTACCTCCATGACTTCTCAGACCAAAAAGTGTGGAGCTCCTGTTTCTGCCTGCCTTATATTCCTCTCTCTGCCCAGTCACATCACTTCCTGTCTCCTGTCTATACAGGCTTTCAGACCTCTATGGTTAACTAATGGCTAGCTCCACCCTCTGATCTTCAGGAAAGCTTTATTTGTTAGAGCACAAACAAAATATCACCTCAACCCACTCATCTGGTATTTCCATCAATGTATTTGAAAAGTCCCTTGACTTAAAAGTTTTTTTCTTTCTTTCTCTCTTTTCTTTCTTCCTTCCTTCCTTCCTTTCTTTCTTTCTTTCTTTCTTTCTTTCTTTCTTTCTTGTTTTGTTTTGGTTTTTGAGGCAGGGTTTCTCCATGTAGTTTGGTGCCTGCCCTGGATCTCACTCTGTAGACCAGGCTGGCCTCGAACTCACAGAGATCCACCTGGCTCTGCCTCCTGAGTGCTGGGATTAAAGGCGTGTGCCGCCACTGCCCAGAGACTTACAACTTTCTTTTTTCTTTTCTTTCTTTCTTCTTTTCTTTTTTCTTTCTTCTTCCGTTTTTCTTCCTTCTTGTTTCTTCCTCCTTCCTCCTTCTTCTTCTTCCTTCTTCCTTCTTCTTTTCCTTTTTCTTCTTCTTCCTCTTCTTCTTTCTTTCTTTCTTTCTTTCTTTCTTTCTTTCTTTCTTTCTTTCTTTTTGTGTGTGTTGTTGTTTTGAAACAACATTATGGAGCTCTGGCTGTCCTGGAAATCACTCTGTAGAGCAAGCTGGCCTCGAACTCTCAGAGATCCTCTTGTCTCTGCTTTCCAAGTACTGGGATTAAAGTCACATGCCACTATGCCTGGCTTTTATAAGTTACTATTTTTTTCTTACTATAAAAGCGTCATGACACTGTTGTCATGTTGGAATATGATATTTGGGGTAACCTAAATCTGAATTTCCAGGCCATAGCCACTTGTATTTGGCTCCAGAATAGACTCTCACTCTCTGAGGTGAGAGCCGTGTATCGGAGGATGATCTTGAACTTCTGATCCTTCTGCCTCTGCCTCCCGAGTGCTGAAAATATTCCTGCAGTGCTGGGAAATGAATCCAGGGCCTCTTGCATGGGAGGCAAGCACTCCCCTAACTGAGCTTTATCCTCAGCCTGAAAAACAGCGATTTTAAAAATAAAGTGTGCTGCCTGGGCAGGAGGTATAGATTCGATTTGGGTATGGTGCCTTGTGACTCCTCTGCAACTGTGTGATCCTGTGAGCCTGGCCGTCTGGCAAGGGGATGAAGGGGAGCACAGGAGGGTGGAGAGTTGAGTAGGTGGCAGGTGGGAGTGGGGGTGGTGGTGTACAGGCTGCAGAATGTCTTACATAGCACAGAGCACAAGAGCGAGCCTGGGTGAGAAAGGCCAGTCTTGTTCAGGGCGGGGCACAGTGTCATGTTCACCTCGAATGTGCTGAATCAACATACAGCCAAAGAAGGGGAAACCGTTTTTAATTACTGTGCGGAGTGATCACTTCCTGGCAACTCTCTTCTGCTGATGGAGGCAAAAATCAAGAGGAGGTCTCCAGAGCTTGCTAGGAATTTCACGACCAGGTTTGGCAGTAAGCCATTCCTACCAGAACCAGATCTCTGCAGTGCAAGATGTGTGACAGCAAGGTGAGGAGCTGAGGAGTCTGCTGAGCTTCCTCCCCGAGCCCCTGAGTGCTCACTGTGTCCTGGGATGGTTCCGGGTATTTTGCATACACGGCCTTTTCACTTTGAACAACCACACGCATGGCTACTCCAGTTTTACCTGCAAGAAGTCATACATAGAGAGGCACATAAGGTCACTCAAAATCACCTTGATAGTCAGTGGCTGGTCCCACGGTCTGGGCCCAGGCTCCACGTATTCCCATCCTGCCGGCAGCATGGCCTTAGAAATGGTGAAAACCACCAGACCTTCACTGGGAAACCTGTGTGTTCCCCAGGACCAGGTAAGGAGTCATTAGGGGGATATTAGGTCTTCCTGGATGCCTCCCTGGTAGCCTCTGGAACGGGACTTGTTTTTAGCAGTGAAATATACATAGCATAAATTAACATTTTAATCATTTTTAAAGATCTTATCCTCTTCTATCTTCAGTCCTCTAAATGACTGTTATTTACCCACCTCTGTATGTGACCTAATATCCTTGAGCCTATTAGGTAAATCCTTTCGGAATGTACAAATAAACCCCTGGCTTCCACCGCCCCAAAGGCTGAGTGTCATCAGAGGGCCTCTGAAGCCTCCAGGAAAGGGGCCCCACTTACTATAACCCAGGGTTTCCACAGACTGATTTGAAAAGGGCCTTGATTTGTAAATTTCTTTTGTTCTCTCATAAAAAATAACATCATGAAACTGTTGCCATGTTGGAACATGGTATTGAAGTAACTTGAATATATATTTCCGGACCACAGTCACTCATATTTTGTTCTAGAATATACTATTTTTTCTCTTTGAGATTAGGGCTGATTTTTATGTTGACACTTAGACATGTATCACACTTTTTTCTTTTGGAGACAGAGTTTCTCCGTGTAGCCCTCACTGTCCTGGAACTCACTCTGTAGACCAGGACCAGCCTCTCCCTCCTGAGTGCTGGGATTAAAGGCATGCGCCACCACCGCCCTGTAAAGGCTTTTTCTTTTAAGCCATCAACCAGCTCCTAAATCACGATACAGAGACTTATTAATTTTGAAGGCTCGGCCTAGCTTAGGCACATTTCTGGCTAGCTCTGTTAACTCAAATTAACCTGTTTCTCTTTATCTACCTTTTGCCTTTTTACCTTTTCTTACTTTCTTGCTGTCTCTGTGTGTACCTGGCTGACAACTGTCTGTCTTCTAGCCCCAGGCATCTTCTCCCTCATTCTCTCTTCCTTCTTCTCTTATCCCTCCTGTTCTTTTTTTTTTTTTTTTTTTTTTTTGAGCCTAGATTTCTCCTCTTATTTATTCTCTCTCCCTGCCAACCCCACCTGTCTTTTCTCTGACTAGCTATTGGCCATTCAGCTCTTTCTTAGACCAATCAGGTACCCTAGGCAGGCAAAGTGAACCAGATGCAACACATCTTTACATAGTTAAACACTCATCCTTGCATCATCAAAAAAATGCAGCATAAACAAAAGTAACATATCTTTGTCTAGTTAAAATAATATTCCACAACACCACCCAGCTATGTATCACACTTAAATACACACAATTGCACATTTTTTTTAACAGTATTGGGGATCAAACCCAGGGCCTCACACATGCCAGAAAAGTTTTCTGTGACTAATCTATACTTCCAACCTTATGCCTAAATTAAACTAAATGTATATACACTTATTTAATAAATACTTTATTATTTATCAATTGATTTTTTTTTAAAAAGATTTTTTTTATCTTGTACACAGTGTTCTGCTTGCATGTATATCTGCAGGCCAGAAGAGGGCACCAGATCTCATTACAGATGGTTGTGAACCACCATGTGGTTGCTGGGAATTGAACTCAGGACCTGTGGAAGAGCAGTCAATGCTCTTAACCTCTGAACCATCTCTCCAGCCCCTCAAATGATTTTTTTTTAAAAGAGATTTTCTATTCATTTTACATACCAACCACAGATTCCCCTGTCCTCCCTCCTCCTGCCCCCCAGCCTTTTCCCCCAATCAACCCCCCATTCCCACCTCCTCCAAGTCAAGATCTCCCATGGGGAGTCAGCAGAGCCTGGTACATTCATTTGAGGAAGGTCCAAGCCCCTCTTCCCTGCACCAAAGCTGCACAAAGTGTCTCACCATAGGTACTAGGCTCCAAAAAGCCGGCTCATGCATTAAGGACAGGTTCTGATCCTACTGCCTGGAGGCCCCCTAAACAGTTCAAGTTAAACAACTGTCTTGTATCGATTGATTTTTTTTTTAAAGATTTATTTATTTATTATATATAGAGTGTTCTGCCTGCATGTGTCCTTGCAGGCCAGAAAAGGGCAACAGATCTCATTATGGATGGTTGTGAGCCACCATGTGGTTGCTGAGAATTGAACTCAGGACCTCTGGAAGAGCAGTCAGTGCTCTTAACCTCTGAGCCATCTCTCCAGCCTTCAGTTGATTTTTGAAACAGATTCTCATTATGTATCTCTGGCTGTCCTGGAACTTACTGGCTTCACACTCACAGAGATCTGCCTGCCTCTGCCTTCTAAATACTGGAATTAAGGACATGCACCACCACAATCAGTTTGATAAACACATTGAAATTTTTAATTAAAATTTTATTAGTGTGCCACTAAAATAATTTGGTATGTATACTCTACCCCAGAAACGTCCCCGTCTACGGCTGAATGACACTAATAGCACTTGATCTTAGAAACTAAGCAGGGTCAGGCCTGGTTAGTTCTTGGATGGAGGGAATATTTAGAGGACATGGATGTAAGTGTGCTCCCCTCAAGCTTAGACAGTACAAGGACCAACAGTGTCTCACCTTCTCAGTAAGTGTACGGGGGACCTTGTATGACTCCTAGAGTGCTCTTTGAGACCCAAGCACAGATACAAAGCACTGCGGATTGAACCCAGGGCCTCACGCATGCGAGGCAGGTACTGTGCTAACTCTACTAAGCTCAACTTCCAGCTTCTGCTGCCTGATCATGCATCTTTTAGAGAAACTGGTTTCAACCTGCTCTGCCACACCCTGGGTCACCTGTCTAGCCTGCGGGTAAATTAGCCATCTGGACTCTCTCTCTCTCTCTCTCTCTCTCTCTCTCTCTCTCTCTCTTGGTTTTTTGAGACAAGGTTTCTCTCTGTAACAGTCCTAGCTGTCCTGGAACTCACTTTTGTAGACCTGGCTGGCCTGGAACTCCCAGAAATCCACCTGTCTCTGCCTCCCCAGTGCTGGGATTAAAGTCATATACTACCACCACCCGGCTCAAGTCTCTTTTTTAAAGTTATATATTTACTTATTTTTGTTTGTTTTTTCGAGACAGGATTTTTCTGTGTAACCATCCAGGCTGTCCTCGAACTCTGTAGCTCTGCCTTCCTCTGCCTCCCAAGTGCTGGGATTGAAGGCATGTGCCACCACCATCCCACCACATATATATATATATATATGTGTGTGTGTGTGTGTAACTTTTATACATTAAATTAAATGTACAACTCAATTTTCATTTAGTAGGGTTTTTTTTTTGTTTGTTTTGTTTGTTTGTTTTGTTAGCTTGTTTTTTGAGATGAGATATGATGTAAGCCAGGCTGGCCTCCTAACTTGCTTTAAAAGCTAGGATGATCTTAAGTCTTTGACCTTTCTGCCTCTATTTCCTGAGTGCTAGGATTACAGGCCTATGACACAAAGTTTGGCTTTATATGGCACTGGGGACTGATCCCAGGGCAAGCATTCTATCAAGTTGGCTAAATTCTCAACCCTAATTTTTTTATTTAACTCTACCTTAATGAAGCCACAACTAGCCCAAGACAAAGTCTCACACTGCAGCTGCTGAGCATCTAGTTATAGTTGAGATGCATCACTGGCAACTCAGTACCAGAAAAGTAACATTGATCATTGATGTCTTTGCTATTAATATACAAATAAGAGCTTTACAGATATTCTGCTAAGTAAAGTCGTTATTGTTTCTAGATTTAAAAAAAAATCTCTTTAAACACGGCTAGTGGATATTTTTAAGATATGCTGCTTGTATTTTTTTTTTTTTTTTTTTTTTTTTTTTTTTTTGTCAGAGCTGAGGATGGAACCCAAGGCCTTGCACTTGCTAGGCAAGTGCTCTACCACTGAGCTAAATTCCCAACCCCTGATTTCTTTGAGACAATCTGATGAAGAACAGTACTAGCACCCGTGGATTAATGTTCCTTTCTCATTGATGCCACCTCTTTTTTTTTTTTTTTTTTTTTTTTTTTTTTTTTTTTAATTTATTTATTTATTATGTATACAGTATTCTGTCTACATGTATACCTACAGGCCAGAAGAGGGTACCAGATCTCATTACAGATGGTTGTGAGCCACCATGTGGTTGCTGGGATTGAACTCAGGACCTCTGGAAGAACAGTCAGTGCTCTTAACCGCTGAGCCATCTCTCCAGCCCCTGATGCCACCTCTTAAGATAAACCTTGTTTGATGTCACCCTCGATCTCTTAGCTTATACATGACCTTCACGAAATTGGGACCTCGTACTCTTTTGAACTAGCCTCCCCCCCTCCATCCCCCACCCCAACATTTAATCTGTGAAACTCACTGATCTTGTCTGTTTTGTAGTATTCTATGGCATGAGTAGGCAATTTTTTTTTTTTAATTGTCCCATTACCAATTAACATTGGTGTTTGGAGCTGGGTGATGGCAGGCAGATCTCTGAGTTCGAGGTCAGCCAGAGCTACAAAAAAAGAAACCCTGTTTACCTGTCAAGTTCCAGGACAGCCAGAGCTACAAAAATAAACCCTGCCTCAACACAAACAAACAAAAGTGGTGTTTGGGGTTATTATTAATGAAGTTATGATCAACAAGTATGTATTTTGTTGTCTAGAGAGCAGCACGTTATGATGGCTCAAAAGCAAATACATCAGGACTTTGAACTTCGATCTTTTTTCTAGGCTGGTGGCAATGTACTGCAGTGCTCCCACAGAGCTGGACAGCAACTTTAGGTTGTCGCTCCTGCCAAACGCGTAATACTCAATGTCAGGCTGTTACCAAGCTATGGTATTCAGCCAGTTAGCATTTTCAATACAACATTTTTAATTTACGTCAGATTTATAGGGATGTAATTCCGTCACAAGTCTGGGAGCTTCTGTCTGTAACCACTCGCCCTATTGGTATTAGGAAAGGAATTGCTGGGTCATAGAACTTTTTCTTTTTTTAGTTTTTCGAGACAGGGTTTCTCTGTGTAGCTAGCTTTGTGCCTTTCCTGGAACTCACTCTGTAGCCCAGGCTGGCCTCGAACTCACAGAGATCCCCCTGGCTCTGCCTCCCAAGTGCTGGGATTAAAGGCGTGCGCCACCACTGCCCGGCAAACGTTTTACTTTTTGGTTATATTCAGACCCGCCCCTTGGTGACCTGGTCAATTCCAGGCAATACCTTGGCCCGCTCAGGGTCCTGACAACCTCATGCGCTCATTGCTATGTGGTCTCTTTGCGCATGCTTGAAGTCCCCTCCTAAAAGGTGGGGCCCCACCCAACCTTCTCTCTCTTCTCTCTTCTTCTCTCCTCAGCCTCCCCTTCTCCTTCCCCTTCTCCCACCTCCCCCGCCACCTACTTCCCGTAAAACTCTCCACGTGAGCGCTGTCTGCATGGCTTCTCAGTCTCTAACCTGCCATGGGGCACCTTGGCCCAACTCGCCAAGATCTCTCTCCCGCTGTTTTACAAAACTTTTTTTTTTTTTTTTTAAAGCAATACAGCCAAACTGTTTTCCAAAGTCATTCTGGCAATATGCACTTCTCTCCACACCTCCGTTAAGAATTCCTGGTACTGGCTGGGCAGTGGTGGTGCACGCCTTTAAATCCAGTACTCAGGAGGCAGAGGTAGGCGGATCTCTGAGTTCCAGGACAGTCAGGGCTACACAGTAAAACCCTGTTTAAAAAAACAAACAAACAAACAAACAAACAAGAATCCCAGTCCTAGCTGGACTTGGTTGTTGGTAACACCTTTAATCCTAGTACTTGGGAGGCAGAGGCAGGTGGATCACTATGAGTTTGAAGCCAGCCTGGTACAGCCAGAGCTAGGTAGAGCGACCCTGTCTTAAAGAAAAGAAAAAAAAAAAAAAAAAGCTCATGTCCTTCACATCCTCACCAATCTGGCATTATCAATCCTTTTGGTATTTTTAATCAGTCTAGTTAGCACACAACATAGTCTAGCTTTAACTTGAAATTAATTCTTAGTCTTTCCTTCTTACAAGGAAATAGACACTCACCTATAAGGGACAGTTATAGTTAGCTTTAACTCTCAACCTGACAGAGCCTAGAGTCACCTACAAAGGAGGTCTCCATTGAGGGATTGCCCAGATTAGCCTTTAGGCAGATCTGTGGGACATTATCTTGACATTAATTGTATAGTCCACTTGGGGTGGCACCATTCCACGGGTGTATAAGAAAACTATCTAAGCATATGCCCGTGAGGGAGCCAGCAAGCAGCGTTCTTCTATGGTTTCTGCCTCAGGCTCCCATTTGAGCTTCTGCTCTGGCTTCCCTTAGTTACAAATACAACCTATAAACTGAAATAAATCCTTCCCTCTCCTAAAGTGCTTTTGGTCAGAGAGTTTTTATCACAGCAACAGTAAGGAAACTGGAACAGAAATACAGGCAATAAGAAAGATGAAAATTCTAGCCATTTCAGGTAGGTCAGGTTATGGTAACACACACACACACACACACACACACACACACACGCACACGCACACGCACACAGGCACGCATGCACGCACCCTACCTCTCTCTGTGTCTCTATTGACAGAAATGGCATCATAGTACAATTACTTTTTTCAACAATTTACTATAATGCTCTTTCTATGTCTATGAATATTCATGATAGCATAGTTTTAAAAGCTGAATAATGTTCCATTAGGTAGATGTGTCATAGTTGAATCAATTCCCTTGCTGTGGAGCAACAGCCAATTTTCCCCTATTGCAATGTTATAATAAACAACATGAATCTTTAATCACGGTCTTAAAAATTTCCAACAGTGGGGCTGGGTGTGCTGGAACACACCTTTGATCCTAGCACTTGGGAAACAGAAAGAAGCAGATCTCTGTGAGTTTTAGGCCATCTAGGGCTACAAAGTGAGACCCTGCCTCAAAAATAAATAAAAAATTCTGAGAATGGAGTTACTTGTTCAAAGCTCATTTGTCAGGAATGGGTCACCTCTTTTTGAGTTTTGGCCAATGGGGACACATAGACCCCCTAAGCATGACAGGTTATGGCCAGTACTCCTGATTATCCTCCAGAGCTTGGGAATAAGACCCTATTGCTGAAGACATGACATATCTGCATCACAGAACATGAAGACTTTGAACTGGCTAACATTTACGGTGCTGGAAGAGGCTATGCATGCTGCCAAGAGGAAATGTAAACCTCAGTCTCATCCAGCTGTGAATGCCACAGGTTACAAGAACGACTATGGGAGTCACTGTCTCAGTCAGGTTTCTATTGCTGTGAAGAGACACCACGACCACAGCAAATCTTACGAAGGAAAACGTGTAATTGGGGCTGGCTTACAGTTTAGAGGTTTAGTCTATTACTGTCACGGCAGGTGGCATGCAGGCAGACACGGTGCTGGAGAAGAGACTGGGGCTCTACATCTTGAGCCGCAGGCAATGGGAAATGAACTGAGTGCCACACTGGGCATAGCTTGAGCATGGGAGACCTCAAAGCCCGCCTCCACAGTGACACACTTCCTCCAACAATGCCACACCTCCTAAGAGTGCAGCTCCCTTTGGAGGCTGTTTTCTTTCAAACTACCACAGGAACCAAACACTTTCTGTTTGGATTAGTGGCCTGCTCCATGATATGGAACCAGTACCTGACCGTACTAAAGGGCCAAGAACCTCTGACTACATAGGTCATAGGACTAGGAAAGAACTCAATACCGTTATTCTGCTCCATGGACATAGTAATAAAACGACTTATTGCTAATCCCATAGAGCACAGCATCTTTCAACCCTCATCAGGGAAGCTTCTCCTCGTAACAGATGCCAATTAAACCCAGACAGTCCCCTCCCCAACAACTGGTCCATGTGCAGAGTGCTCAGCCTTAAACTGGACAGTCAGACAGAACACACTCCTCCTCACAAGGCTCAAGGATCTTTGTGAAAGAGGAAATGGAAAGTTTCTTAAGAACCTGAGATGACGGATAACATCAAGGAAACTGTACTCCAGACACAGACAGGGCAGATGCATGTATGAACGCACAGTGATTATAAAAGCATGCACAAGACCTGTGTAAACCCCAGCCAGTGAAAAATACCAGGAAGTGGTGGGGAAGGTGGACGTGTAATCCCACCCCTAGCTGAGGAACTAGTGGCAATGGATAGTGGCTGGGAGAGGGAGAGTCAATTTTCTTTAATGATGTAGCTCCTGATAGGCCAACTACACACCAGAGAAGACCCCAACCTCAACATTAGCCGGAGAACACAAAGTGGACTCCATAGGAAAAGAAAAAAATATCTCAAAGTTGGGTAGGAAGGGATGAGAGGGTTGAGAGGGTAGTAAGGGCCTCGAGGAGTTGGGGCAAATGACATCTTAGGTTTCTATTGCTGTGATGAAATAGCATGAAGAGAGCAACCTGGAGAGGAAAGGGTTAATTCTGCTTACACTTCCACATCACTGTACATCATCAAAGGAAGTCAGGACAGGAACTCAAACGGGGCGGGAACCTGGAGGCAGGAGCTGATGCAAAGGCCATGGAAGAGCACGGCTTACTGACTTGTTCCTAATGGCTTGCTCAGCCTGCTTTCTTATAGAATGCAGGACCATTAGCCCAGGGATGGTACCACACACAATGGGCTTGGCCCTCCCCCATCAATCACTAATTAAGAAAATGCCCTACATCTGGATCTTATGAAGGCATTTTCTCAATGGGTGTTCCTTCCTTTTAGATAACTTTAGCTTGTGTCAAATGGATACAAAAACATCTAGCACAGAGGAATATGATCAAAATACATTGTGTGAAATTTCAAATATACTATTATTAATAATTAAATATAGTTAAAATGTATTTTAAAACACTTCATTAAAGCTGGGTAGTTGGGCATGTCTTTGATTCCAACACTCAGGATGTAGAGGCCAGCAGATATCTGTGAGTTTGAGAACAGCCTGGTCTACATAATGAGTTCAAGCCTGGCCAGAGATACATAGTAAGACCTTGTCTATATCCTAAATTATTTCTCTTTTCTTCTTCTTTATATTATTATTTTGGGACAAGATATCACTATGTAGCTCTGGTTGTTCTGTAACTCGCTCTGTAAAACAGGCTGGTCTCGAACTCAGAGATCCATTTGCCTCTGCCTCCCAAGTGCCCAGGCCTACATCATTTTTTAAAAAGCTCATTTGTGTGACTTAAAAGCTGACAGAATGCACTCTTTTGCCTAGGCAGTTTGCACTGCCCCCTCCACAAGGGAAAGGAACAAGCAAGAGAATCCTCTAGAGAACAAGGTCTGAACGGCAGGATCCCCAGAGCTCCGTAAGTCACTCATGTTGCACAACTTTGCCGTTTTCTTCAGGGCAGAGGGGGAGCTGTTGGGATTTCCAAGGGGAAAAGAAATGAGGATCTGTGGGCAGGCAAATGCTACCCTGGTGAGTCAGAGAAGGTGGCAAAATCTCTTGGTGCAGGTCTATGGAAAAAGCATCAGGAAGTAGCTGCTGTTAGTTCTGACCATCCATGTCTCCAACAGTTCCCACCAGTCCTCACTCATTTTTGTGAGAAATTTTTGTCTGTGGGAGGGAAGAGAAATGCTTGGAAGGAAAAGGACAGACTCTGTTGTGTTTGAATATGAAATGTCTCTCTGTTTATGAACTCCTGTGTTTAAACATTTGGGCCCCCAGATGCTGGTGCTGTTTGGGGACTGTGGGTCATTTGAATGTAATTGCCCCTATAGGCTCATAGGGAGTGGCACTATAAGGAGGTGTGGCCTTGTTGGAGTAGACATGGCCTTGTTCAAGGAAGTGTGTCTCAGTTCACTTCCTGCTATCTGTGGATTAATATGTAGAACTCTCAGCTCCTTCTCCAGCACCATGTCTGCCTGTGCTCCGCCCATTATGACCTTAATGGACTAAGCCTCTGAACTGTAAGCCAGCCCCAATTAAATGTTTTCCTGTATAAGAGTTGCCGTGGTCATGGTGTCTCTTCACAGCAATAGAAGCCCTGTCCAAGACAGAAGTGTTGTGAAACCTTTACAAGATGGAACCTGGCTGGGGGAAGTAGGTCACTGGAGTTGGCCCTTGATGTTCACAGCCTGGACCTGCTTCATCTTCCCTTTCTGCTTCCTGGTTCCCTGGGATGTGAGCAAGCAGCCTCACATTCCTGCTGCCCCAGCCCCTCCCACTGCCATGATTTCTCAACAAGATGTATTGTACTCTCAAGCCATGCACTAACATAAATCCTTCTTCCTTCAAGTTGCTGCTTGTCAAATTTGGTCACAGTGATAAGGATGGTAACTATGACAGCTTCCTTGCCACTCCTTTGTACTGTGCTTAAGAACTCTCGCAGCTGGAATTACTGATGGTGACATAATTAAGGACAGAATCCTTACAGAAAGGGACGCTGTGAGGAGTGCAGAGTTTCCACTACGGCACAGTGTGAGATATGGAGCCCACAGTCAAGTGGGTCACAGGAAAAACTGGGGGGCTTTTTGAGAAGACACATTGGCCCGTGGAGGAACACGATAAAGGCAGACCCTGCAGACAATTCTCTATTGTCCCACCTCGCCATCTTCCACTCAGTAATAGGCTGTCTCACTTAGAAGTTAGCCACTTTCTGTGAGAATATAGTTTTCTGCTTTTCTTCGAGGTACATGTGCCTGTAATTCCAGCACTTGAGAGACTGAAGCAGGAAAAGCTGGAGTTTAGGACCTACCTGCGCAGTAGGATCTTGTCTCAGGAAACAAAAGAAAGTAAATTGGAAGTAGAGAAGGACATTGCATTTTAGATGGAGTGTACTACCCGGTGTAATTATGACATCTGTTAAGCAGAACAAAAGGAAGGGTTGACAGATGTAATCACATAGGAAACTTCTATACTGCATCAATAATTCCAGCTGCTTGGGAGACTGAGGCAGGAGGATCGTCTGTTTGAAGGAAGTTCCTCACTCTAGTGTTCCTTGCCGAAGGTGTTCAGGGCCCCAAGTTCAGTCTGTAGCACGGCAGTGAATGAATCTCTGGAATAGAAAATCCAGTGACAAATGAGAGCTGGAGAGAATGGCTGTGACCTGTCCCGTAGATTAGAGGATCTGGGGTGGGGCTCAGTTGATCAAGCGCTCATCCAATGTGCAGGAAGCCTTGGGTTGGATCCCCTCAGTATAAACCGGGTGTGGCAGTGCACAGAAGTTCAAAGTCATTTTCTGCTACAGGGTCAGATCAAAAAGAAGAAAGAAGGCCCAGCAGTGGTGGCATATGCCTTTAATCACAGCACTTGGGAGGCAGAGGCAGGCAGAACACTGGGAGTTCGAGGCCAGCCTGGTCTACAGAGCAAGTTCCAGGTTAGCCAGTGCTACACTGAGAAACCCTGTTTCCAAAACAAACAAAACAAAACAGAAGATGAAGGAGAGAGAGAGAGAGAGAGAGAGAGAGAGAGAGAGAGAGAGAGAGAGAGAGAGAGAGAGAGAGAAGAAAAAGGACAAAAGGAAACTAAATCCTAAATCCTTAAAGAGATCTTATAGTTTCACAGGGATGGGGAAAGGGGACTCCCCAACATGTCCCAGCAGACTAAGTATCTCTTCCTGAGTAGGAAAAATGCAGACAGGATTTCATCTGCCACGTCTACGCTGACCACAGAAGATGCTGCCATCGGTGCTCAGACTGAGGCTGCGGATTTTAGCTGTCGACCTCATTGAAGCATGCATGTCTCTCCGGGCCAGGCCCACACACTCCCTCCTCCCAACCCCGTGTCTCTCACAGCGAGCATTCCATTAAGACACTTCCTGTGCTGAGGTGACTCACTGAGCTGTGTGGGCTCAGCCCAGCTTGGTGCTGAGCTCAGCCAGGAGCCTTCCCCTAGGCGCAGACCTCTGCAAAGCAGGAACAGGAAATTCAAATAGGAAAGTCTGCGTGAATTCAGGGCATCCTTAGGCCTTTTTGACCTACCTGGGATGGTGTTTTCCCCCTCCCTGTCTGTACTCAGGAGGATCAGACAAATGTGGGGGGCTGAGTGAGAACTAGCACACTTGCATCTACATGCACATAGATGCCCCCACCCCACCCCCCCTGCACTCCCCCCCCCCCCCACTCAACCTATTCTGGTTTCTTCTACAAAACAGGAGAGGGAAAGCTAGGTGCTCCCAACAACCCGCCAGTGCTAACATCACAGGGTTCCCCTTGCTCCTAAAACCTTACGTTAAGTGTTTTATCACAGGGCTCCGCTTGCTCCTAAAACCTCATGTGAAGTGTTTTCCAGCCCCGTGAGAACTCAGATTTTGAAACCCACAAAGAGTAAAGAAAGTGTGTCCAGTGGCAGAAGGTATTCCTCCATCTTCTAAAGCAGATTCTGCTCTCTCATTTGGAAAAGGTATATGACTGCACATAGAGAAACGGAGCCTGAGTCCATAATCAGGTTAAGTGATGGGTCTGCCCCAGGGCTGCAGCTCGGCTGCAGTGACGCATGTTGCCTGTTGCCCGTTGCCCATTGCACCGAAATTTGAAAAGTGCCTGTCAGCTTTCCAAAGGCTTGGTCTCTTTTTTCCCCCCATGAGGCTGCTTAGGGCAGGCCAGGCCCCACAACCCAAGCTGATGGGTTGTTTTCAGCTCTCTCTGGGCCCAAAATATCCTCCTACCCGTCTGCCATGGAATATGAAGTTCCTAATATCATGCCACTCCTCTGAACCAAGGCCTTGGCAGCAATTATTTTTGACAGCTCAGCATGTGCCTCCCACCACACAGCCTGGCACATCCATTTCTCCCTCCTCTGATCTGATCGCAGATACTGGCATTGAAGCCAGTGAGGGCAAAGCATTAGATTCGTTTTCCTGAACACCTGCTTGGTCCAAGCATAGACATAGGGTAATGATATGGCGTAAGAGAGGCCTTGGTGGGTTTGGACAAAGGTGCCCCACAGCGGGCGAGGCATGCCATGTGGGCAGGGCAGACGGTGGAAAGTTACTCACATGGAAGACTCGATGTCCACGTGGCAGGTTTATTATAATAGAGAGATAGAGAGAGAAAGAGAGAAAAGGGAGAGAGAGAGAAAGAGAGAGAAAAGGAAGGGAAAGAGGGAAAGCAGAGGCATGAGCATTTCCTGGTGAGAAAGGGAGGAAGGGGAAAAGGAAGAAGAAGGGAGGGATTTTTTCCTTAAAGGAGGATTGATGTCAGGACGCAAAGCGGGTCCCCAAGGGGCTGGCCAGAATGCCAACACATGGTATATGCAAGGCTGAGAGACAGGAGGCCTGTTCCTGAGGTTGCTAAACTGGAAGGGAGCAAGTTTCTACCAGGCCTCATTCTGTGCATGGAAGAAACTGACCTTGTGTGTGATGGTTTGGAGGAGAATGGCCCTCATAGGCTCCTATGTTTGACTAGTTAGTCGATCCACAGTTAGTGGAACTGTTTGGGAAGCATTAGGAGGTGTGGCTTTTAGAATTCCTAGCCACTCCCCTATGACCACATATGTGCTGGCAAGATGCTTGGTTATTCCAGGGCCTTATGTAATCCATGTGCTTCGTGATCACATAATCTATGTGGCATGTGTGGCGTAGTTACCTAAGCCCATGTGCGCATGTGGGGGGATCTATAAAAGCGGGTTCCACATACGCCTCCTTCTCTTCCTGCATGATCTTTCCATAGGCCTAAGCACCCCCTTCTATTTCCTCCCCTTAATAAACTCTTTTTTTAAACATTTTTTTTATAATTTATTTATTTTACATGTATTGGTGTTTTGCCCACATGTATGTATGTCTGTGGTGAGCATGCCAGATCCCCTGGAACTGGAGTTACAGACAGCTGTTAGCTGCCATGTGGGTGCTGGGGATTGAACCTGGGTCCTCTGGAAGAACTCTTATAGTGGGCTTTGTTGTACTTCATGGAACAGCGCCGCTTAATGGATAACATTGCATTGCTTAATAAATAACAGTGGCCTTGTTAGAGGAGGTGTTAACTCTTTCTGCTTCATGCTTGTGGAGGCAATATGAAGGCATAGACTTGACTTTACAGACTCCTTCTTAGGGAAGGGCCACCATCTTAGACCACCTGGTGACCAGGGGCCATACTCATTTCCAGGAAGAACCCCAGGAATGTGCCATGATAACTTGAACAGATCCCCTAGAAGCAGTCAATTAAGAAACAGGGCAGAAAAGTTTAAGAAGATCCAGGTGCTCCTGCAGACATTCTGTCTGCGGTTGATGGCCCTTGAAGATATCTAGATAATCCTGTCAGCAGGTTGTGGTTCTGTGCCAAAAGTCTAACTCAATAATTTCAAATGTGGTTTTGTGCCAAAAGTCTAGACCAATAGTTTCAAAAAAATCACCTTGCCCCATATCCCTTCTACTCAATCCTCAAAACCGCCAAAGCATGTAATTCCTGGCTTGTAGTTTTTTTTCCCTTAAAAGCCCTCCAACCCTTGAGCCTGCTGCTACTACATTTCCCTCCACCTGCCAGGTGGTGGCCCAGGTTCAAACCTGACAATAAAAAAGACCCTTATGTGCCTGCATCGGAAACTGGCTCCTTGGTGGTCTCTGGGGGTTTCATGACACAGGTACAACAGATCAAGATATAAGCTTTCAGCTACTACTCCAGCACCATGCCTGCCTGCTGCCATGCTCCCTACCATGATGGTCATGAACTCTGTGGTGGGTTGAATGAAAATGAACCCCATTTTCATAGGGAGTGCCATATTGGAGGTGCGGCCTTGTTGGAATAGGTGTGGCTTTGTTGAAGGAAGTGTGTGTGTGTGTGTGTGTGTGTGTGTGTGTGTGTGTGTGTGTGTGAAGAGTGTCAGAGTCCAGCTCCAACCTGTCAAAGGGTTCTTGGGGAGAAGAGAGAGGAATGAAGAAGTATTAGATAGGAATGTAGACGTTGCCGGGTGGTGGTGGTGCATGCCTTTAATCCCAGCACTCGGGAGGCAGAGGCAGGAAGATCTCTGTGAGTTTGAGGCCAGCCTGGTCTCCAAAGCGAGTTCCAGGAAAGGTGCAAAGCTACACAGAGAAACCCTGTCTTGAAAAACCAAAAAAAAAAAAAAAAAAAAAAAAAAGAAATGTAGATATAGACAGAGAGAAAGATAGAGACACAGGATAGCTTTGGGAGGCATCTGGGTCAATAACCAGCCTCTTTGAGATTTATTTTAATGGGATTTTTATCACTACCAAAGGGAGAGGCAAAAACTTCCCTCTTTCAAGATCAATGTACAACATACAGCCAAACGTAGACCCTTCAAAATACGTGGTAACCACGCCCTTGGCCAAATCATCCTATTATGCAGCCCTGCTGGGTAAAGCAAGCTCAGATTCTCTGACCTTGAGTAAGGCCTTAATAGGGAGCTTCTGTGGGCCCACCACACAGGAGGTGGGGGGTGGGGGAGTAGAGAGGGTGCTTGAGATTTCAGAAGCTCAAACCATGCCCAGTGTCACTCTCTCTTCCTGCAGCCTGCTAATCCAGATGTAGAACTCTCAGCTACCTCTCCAGCACCATGTCTGTGTGCCACAATGCCTCCTGCCATGATAATGAACTAAACCTCTGAACTGTAAGCAAGCCCCAGTGAAATGTTTTTCTTTATAAGAGTTGCCGTGGTCATGGTGTCTCTTCATAGCATTAGAAAACCTGACTAAGACAGACTCCAGCCTTCTGAAACTGTGAGCCCATAACACACTCTAACTTCTATAAGTTGCTTTGCTCATGGTGTCTTATCACAGCAATAAAAAACTAACTAGCAAGGAGCCACGGAATGAGGCCAAGCTGGGGCAGGGCATTCACTTCAGGCATTCGAATTTGGGAGCATCTTGATTGTGTTATTACGGCTCTTCAATTTCAGTATGTTACCCAGAAGAAATAACTCAGGGAGTCAATAACATTGACTAGGTTTTCCACATAAGCCTAGAACAGACAGGCTCTGCTAAAGATGATAAAGTTAGGGCATTCCTAGAAAGAAGGCATTGATAGAGAAAGGCAGAGCCCTTGTATGATGAGAATGTAAAATGGTGCAACCACTGTGGAAAATATTCACCTCAAAAAAATGGTACAGATGTTACTGTCTGATCTGACAATTCCACATCTTAGGAACAGATCCAAGAAGATAGAAAGTTTAGGTTCCCTTAAATCTGTGCATCACTGTTCATAGCCATATGATTCACAATAGCCAAACAACTGGAGTAGCCCAACTGTCCAACAACTGATGAATGAATAAACAATGTATGATTTCCATAGAATGGAAAATTAATCATCAACAAGAAGGAACGAGATACTGACTCATGCTACAACACGGCTGAGCTTCGCCAATGTTACCTTGTTTAACTTTGATTTTATGTATATGGTTATTTTATCTGCATTTATGTCTATGCACTACACGCATGCAGTGCCCACTGAGGTCAGAAGAGGGTATTGGATCCCCTGGAACTAGAGTTGAAGACAGTTGTGAGCTACCATCTGGGTGCTAAGTATCCAGCCTGGGTCCTCTGGAAGAGGAGAAGTGCTCTTAACCACTGAGCCATCTCTCCAGGTCCACCCCCCCACACACACACTAATGTTATCTAAACAAAAGGAGACAGTGAGAAAAGCGAACACACTGAGTGATTCCATTTGTATGAAATGTCTAAAATTTATAGACAGAAAGATTATTGGTTGCCAGGGTCTAGCAGAGAGAGGAAACGGAGATGCAAATGTCCCCCTTTTTTCTTTCTTTCTTTCTTTTTTTTTTTTTGTAGATCAGGTTGGCCTCCAACTCATGGAGATCTGCCTGCCTCTGCCTCCCAAGTGCTGGATTAAAGGTATGTACCACCACATCTGACCCCCAGACAAGGTTTTATTTAATTTTAACTAATTTTTGGGAGACAGGGTCTCACTGTGTGTCCCTGGCTGGCCTAGGACTTGTTACGTAGATCAGACTGTCTCAAACTTCTAGAGCTCTCGAGTGCTAGAATTAGAGGCATGACTCACCATACCTACTCACAGTATATTTTTGAGAACTCGTGTCTTGGGACTGGAGAGACAGCACAGTGGTTAAGAGCACTTGTTGCTCTTGAGGAAGACCAGGCTTCTGTTCCCAGCACTCACAAAGGGCTCACAACCATTTGTAATCCCAGTTTCAGGGAATTACACCAACACACTCTTCTGACCTCAGTTACGGGGCACGTACCTGATGCACATGCGCAGATGCAGGCAAAATACTCCTACATATAAAAATAATATCAATTTGTTTTTAAAAGAAAGAAATGATGTTTTCAGACATGCACCATCATACCTTGTCATAATTTATTTACTTTTAAGAAATGATGTCTCACGATGTTGCCCAAGCTGGTGCTGAACTCCTAGGGCCAAGGGTTTGCCTTGACCAAACTCCTGAAACTCCTGGGCAGCTAGAACTATAACCATGTGGCTCTATGCTTGATCTTGTGAATATATATACATACACACATATATGTATATGTATATGCATATGTATATACACATATACATATATGTACACACACACATATATACATACATACATATATATATATATATATATATATATATATACTGGTTTTAACACTTTCAAGGGTGAATTTCTGTAGTGTGAACTACATATCAACTTTTTTTCAAAAAGCATGATTGTCTTATCCTGGTAGTTCCATTTTTCACATCATGCAGAGAATATTTTGTGATTTGGCTCTGATTCCCCCTTAGGCATGTTTTTTAAGTCCTCTATTTGCCCCATCACATCCTGAGTCTTCCATAACACTTGGAAGCCCTGGGCAAGATAGGAGACTAATTTCCCTTTCAAAGTATATATATATATATATATATATATATATATATATATATATATATATATATATTTGCTCAGTTATTTTACTAAAAAAACTAGTCTTATCAACTCAAAGAGGACAGGCAGCAGTGAACTGAAACTAATTCACAATTTTGTTTAAATTTACTTGTCAAAGGCAGAAATATTCAATTTCATGGATACTCCCAATTCCCTGCTCTGGGAATAGACTTTCAGGAAGCAATTATGTAGAACAAAATGTAATGGGTAGCAGGGGTGCCTGGTGAATTATTCATAATCTGATAATGATTTTAACCCATTTTTCACATGGCATGCTATTGATGTTAGCTTCTGGAAAGTTCCCAAAGTAAACAACACAGAGGTTTCCTTTATCTGTGCTTATATAAGCATAAACCTCCTGCCTGTCTTGCTAACCACGTGGATAACTAAAATCAAAAGAGCTCTGGATCTGCATTCTTCCCCAAGGCCAGGCCAAGGTAGAAACTAATTTATCTATCATTTCTCACTGCAGTCTGCTGGGGCGGGGGTGGACAGGGTGGGGAGAATGGGAACAGACAGCATCTCACACAGAGATATCTGTAGCAGGGAGGGCTGAACTATGGCTTTGCTATGTGACTGAGAGATTCCAAGTGTCACGTTCTCTGTTTCTCTATGAAACAAAGACTGTTCCATCACTTTGCTGGGTGGTTGGGAGAACTTGAGGATATGATAAGCACTCAGGAAACAATAGCTGCTCTAAGATTGTCCTTAGCAGAAGCTATAAAACTTGCTCAGGCTGGAGCTCAAGCTCCAGCCAAAGCTTGCTTGAAAGCCAAAGTCCTCAAAGAGGGCTCCATAGAGGAATCTTCTGGGATGAGTTTGAAATATAAATTTGCCGAGCATAGTGGGGCACCCAGAACTCTGGAGGCAGAAACAGATAGACCTCTGTGAGCTCAAGGCCAGCCTGGCCTACATTGTGTGTTCCAGGCTTGCCAAGCTACACAGTGAGATCCTGCCTTTTAAAATAAATAAATAAATAAAAATAAAATACAACAAAAACATTTTAGCTCTAAAGATTCTGACTCAGTAGGAAGGAAACCAGAGAATATAGATTTTTTTCCAAAAAGCATTTTTTTTTTTTTTTAAATGACACGGGGTTTCTCTGTGTAGCTTTGGAGTCTGTCCTGGAACTCGTTCTGTAGACCAGGCTGGCCTCAAACTCTCAGAGATCCGCCTGGCTCTGCCTCCCGAGCGCTGGGATTAAAGGCGTGCGCCACCACCGCCTGGCTCAAAAAGTATTTTTTAAAGTATTTTAAGTTCACTTACAGTGAGATGACTTTTGACAAATGTATTTACATGCACATCTATATTGGATTGTTTTCAGTTGTTGAGATAAACACCATGGCCAAAAGAAACTTGAGAAGGAAAGGGTTTATCTCATCTGATAGCTTACTGTCCATCATGGACGGAACTGAGGACAGGAATTGGTGTCAGGAACTGAGACAGAGGCCATGGGGAGCAGTGCTTACTCCCAGACAGTTCCCCTGGGTTGCTCACTTTGCTTTCCTAATATCCCAGGACCACCTGCCCAACGATGGCCCCACTCACAGTGGGATGGGCCCTTCTACATTAGTCATCAATCAAGAAAACGCCTCACAGGCTTGACCACCGGCCAACCTGATGGGGCCATTTTCTCAGTTGAGGTTCTCTCTTCTCAGACGACTCTAGCTTTTGTCACATTCACAAATAAAAACAAACAAACAAAAAATCCAAAACTCAGTCAAGACAGGGAACAGTTATTGCCATGGTCCTAGAACATTTCCTGTTCTCATGAACCCCATCCAACAGTGTAATCATCTTCCTGATTTCAGTCACTGCTGTGGTCTGAATGTGGCATGTCCCCAGAGGCTCATGTGTTCCAACACTTGGTGGCACTGTTTGGAGAGGTTATGGGACCTTGAGGGGGTGTAGCTTTGTGGAAGTCCCTTCCTGGGGGCACCTTTAGGGGTTTGCAACCTCGCTCCACTTCCTCCTTCTTCTTCTCTCTCTGCTTCCTGTGGGCAGTTGAGATGTCAGCTTCCTGTTCCTGCAGCCCTGCCTTCCCCCGCCACTGTGAACATGTAGCCCTCTGGAACTGTAAACCAAAATAAACTTCTTTAAACTGCCTTCAGTTATGGTGTTTTACCACAACAGGCTGTTCGGACAGGTTGTGGAACCTTAGGAGGTGGAGCCTCGCTAGAGGAAGTGGATCGCTGGGGGCAGGCCTGAAGGTTTTACAGTCTGACCCCCACTTCCTGTTTCTAACTACTAAGCGTTTCGCTACTACAATGGAATGTGGCCCTCTACCTGTAGCCAGGATAAACCCTTCCTCCCTTAAACCGCTTTGTCAAGTATTTGTCACAGCAGTGAGACAAGTAACTAACACAGTTACACAATTAATATTGATAATGGGTGAACATTTAGTCTGCATGGTCATGCATGCACTTCCTGTATGCCTGGTTCCTTTTGGTTCTCATGCTGTCTTGGGTTTCATCCACATTGCTGAATGTATCTTATCAACAACCGGTCCCTTCTTACAGCTTAGTCGTATTCTACCATGTGATGATTCCTAAATTTGTTCACCTATATAAGGCATTAAGGGTTGTTTTTCTGCTGCTATGAATAAAGCTGCTATAGACATGTGTGCTAGTTGGTTTTATTGTCAACTTGAGACAAGCTAAAGTCATATGAGAGGAGGGAACCTCAGTTGAGAAAATGTCTCCATACGATGGGACTGTAGGCAAGGGCTTTTCTTTTGTTTTTCTTTTTAAAAAAGATTTGTTTATTTATTATGCATACAGTGTTTTGTCTGCATGTGTGCCTGCATGCCAGAAGAAGGCACCAGCTCTCACTATAGATGGTTATGAGCCACCCACCATGTGGTTGCTGGGAATTGAACTCAGGACCTTTGGAAGAGCAAGAAGTGTTCTTAACCTCTGAGCCACCTCTCCAGCCCCTCTATGGACTTTTCTTAACTAGGAATTGATGTGGGAGGGCCCAGTCCATTGTGGGTGGTGCCATCACTGGGCTGGTGATGGTCCTGGGTTCTATAAGAAAGCAGGCTGAGCAAGACATGTGGAGCAAGCCAGTAAGTAGCACCCCTCCATGGCCTCTGTGACAGCTCCTGCCTCCAAGTTCTTGTCCTTCATGAGTTCCTATCCTAACTTATTTTGATGATGAACAGTAATGCAGAAGCATAAGCCAGATAATCCCTTTCCTTCCCAAGTTGCTTTTGATCATGGTGATTTGTCTCAGGAATAGTAGCCATAACTAAGACAACATGTTCTCATTTAAAATAAATACTTTGAAATGGAATGATGGGTGATAGCATAGGGGTATGTTAATGTTACTTTACTGTTTTGTTTTATTTTATTTAGAGATGGGAGTCTCTTTATGCTGTCTAATTGGGTTCCATCTACTAAACTCAAGCAATCCTCCTGATACAGCTTCTCAGGTAGCTAGGACTGCAGGTACACACTGCTTGCTGTACATAGGCATCTGCTGTGGGATGGTCTGTATGTCAAATTGCTCTGATTGGTCAATAAATAAAACACTGATTGGCCAGTGGCTAGGCAGGAAGTATAGGCAGGACTAACAGAGAGGACAAAAGAAAGAACAGGAAGGCGGAGAGAGACTGCCAGCCGCCGCCCTGACAAGCAGCATGTGAAGATGCCAGTAAGCCATGAGCTACATGGCAAGGTATAGATTTATAGAAATGGGTTAATTTAAGGTATAAGAACAGTTAGCAAGAAGCCTGCCACAGCCATACAGTTTGTAAACAATATAAGTCTCTGTGTTTACTTGGTTGGGTCTGAGCAGCTGTGGGACTGGCAGGTGACAGAGCTTTGTCCTGATTGTGGGCCAGGCAGGAAAACTCGAGCTACAGGCATCAGCCAAATTCAGGGATTCCCCAGTGTGATAGTTAAATTATAAATTTGATGAGACACCTGGAAGGCAGGCCTCTGGTCATGCTTGTGTGAAAATGCCTTGATCAGTTTACTTGAGGTAGGAAAACCCGTCCACTGCGGGTGGCACTATTCCCTGAGATCCTGGACTGAAGGAAAGGAGGAAGGAAGCTGAGCACAGGTATACATTGCTCCCTGCTTTTTGGCTGCAGATGCAATCTGACCAACTGCTCTGAGCTCCCACAACTGTGACTTCCCTGCTTTGATGGACTGTAGCCTTGAACCATGAGCGTGATCAAGCCCATTTTTCTCCCTTAAGCTGTTTTTGTCAGGTTGAATTTTTCCATCGCAACATAACTGCAACGAAGACCCCAGGAAGTGAAAGAGCAGCTTCACTAATCTGATGAATTATTTGCTTGGTGGCTGTTTCACTGTACAGGTGTCAGAGGCAAGAAATTTCTTCTGCTCTCTCTGTCTCCAGCAGAGGAGTCCACCTGTCCCCTCTTGCTTGCCAATTTTTGTTACCACAGAAGGAGGTTCCATCAAGGATCCCATGAGTATGTTGGGTGGCATCATCCAGGTAGGTTCTGAATCAATGGTGGTGAAGGCACGCTGTGAAGGCAGCTGACCTGAGACTCACTTGCTCTTGTCCTGAGATTGCTCTGGTAGGATGAAAGAAGCCAACCCCCAAACCCCAGTCACTGGGGTGAGGTTGGGGGAGCCAGTTCTCACAGGACAAACAGCAGTCCCATCACCACTGCATTTAGGCCTTGGGGAGTTTGGGGACAGGTCCTTGAGTAAGCTAATGGTAGGGACATGTGGTTCTCCCAAAGGAAGCACCGTAAACAGAAGATTCTCCCCAGCCTGCCAATTCCCAAACCACTCAGAGGCTTACTATCACTTATAAATGCTCAGCCGGTAGCTCAGGCTTATTACTAACTAGCTCTTACACTTAAACTAACCCATACTTCTTATCTATGTTTAGCTATGTGGCTCATGGCTTGTTACCTCATTTTCTACATGTCCTGCTTGCTTGGTGGCTGGCTGGCATTTCTTGACTCCACCCTTCCTCTTCTCAGCATTCTTAGTGTGGTTACCCTGCCTATGCTTCCTGCCTGGCTTTACTGGCATTTTATTAAACCAATTCATCTGACAAATCTTTACAGTGTACAAGAGGATCATTCCACAGCAAAGCTCAGAGCAAAGGACCTCTTCATGCTCAGGGCATGGGAACTGAGGTGGGGTTCTATCATTGGGATGGAAGAGGAAAGAGAAAAAGCTGTCAGAGCACAGCCATTTTGTCCCAAGGGTCATGCTAGCTGTTGGTTCAGGAAATGGTATGTGTGCATATATTTCTGAAACCATTGCTTCTCCATGTTGACAGTATCAGAATTCACGGAGAAGTGAAGACATTTAGAAGCTGAAGTAATCCTCTAATTCAGAGTTTCCCCCAAAAAACTCACATGCATTGAACTCAGCTTTGTTTCAGCTATAAGGATTCATAAGATAAATGTGTGTGTGTGTGTGTGTGTTTTAGTGGATTGTAGAAAAAGAAAAGTTACACGTTAAATATGCGCTTTCCTAGATACAGTGTTTAGCACGAAGCCAAGATAAAAAGAGAAATCTATTTTCAGAAAGTAATGCAAATATAACAGTGTAGGTGATGTACTGAGGTGACAGAAGTATGAGGTTAGTGACAGGTGTCACTCAGTGGAAAGCTTGCCTAGCATGCATGAGGTCCTGGGTTCAATCCCAGCACTGAAAACTATGACAGTGTAAGGCAGGTGAGGTGTAATGCCTGTACTTGGGAGGTGGAGACGAGAGGATCAGGAGTTCAAGGTCATCCATTGAAGGCTGTGGCCTCTAAGAAATCTGAGTCAATAAGAAGGCAGGGCTGGTGACCTGGTTCAGTGGTGGAGTGCTTGCCCAGCCTGAGACCCTGGGTTCGATCCCAGCGATAATACTAAGGTAGATGAAGAAGGGAAATGAGATTTTCAGGGAATGAACAAGAGCAATATCCTGGGTGATCTCTTCACATAACACTTTAGAGGGAGGAGAGAAGCAGGATGGTAGTGCCACCCTCACCTCTCTGGAGGTAACAGGTGGCTCCCAGTTAGAGCTCCAGGCCTGTGCGCTGAGTGCCCACCTGAGCTATCCAACCCTGCACAGGTCCTCAGAGGCCACAAAAAGGGCCATGATCATTCATTAGAAATTGCTTCAGGCAGCTGGAACCCTGCCTGGAAGGGCACAGCTTCTCAGGTGGCTGTCGTCTTTAAATCCTTAAAAATCTAGCACCCAGATTTCGAATTTTGGCCTTCACTGATCCCCCACATACGGAGAGTAAGAAAGCAGACCTTAGAGATGCGAGCAAAGACAAAGAATGGCAAGTGAGTCACTCCTTCCTCTTCTTGCTGGGAGCCTGGCCCCTCTGGCTGACAAGTCACCAACCTCCATAGTTGGGAGGCCATTCATCCTTCCTATGTCGTTACTAGGTGGTTGGGCTGATTTCCTGTTATTTTTGTAACAATAAAATTGAACTCAGAGCATCATCCATACTATGCACACACCCTACCACTGAGCTGTACCCCCAGCCTCAGGTTAGTATGGGCTTATTAGACTTTTAAAAGAAATGTAAGGACTCTGAATGTGACCCCATTCTGACCACAACAGGGAATGACATAGGAGCTTTCCTAATCAACCTGGCGAGAATTCACTCAGATGACCCTCCCCACCCTCTACCTCACCCCCCACCCACACCCCCCTCCAGGCCTGGCCCGGGTCATTGGAAATGAGACCACTAGGAATCCGACAGGAAGTAAGTTAAATAAGCAGCCTCCCGAAGCTTCTAGCATTCTCTGGAGGCTCCAAATGAAGAGTGTTTAGCTTAGCCAAGTGCCCCCCTGTGTTTTTAGGGTATGTAAACATCAGCCCAGGAATTTGATTTGGGTGGAGGCTGACAGCTGAATTCTTCTGAGCTAGAAAGCATAACAACGTGGTGGGGGGCGTGCCTGCTGGGAGTTCTGGGGGAGAGGTCAAGGAACAGCTGCAACATCCTGACAGAGCACCATCTGGAGAAGCCAGGGAGAACTGCTCTGTGGGCAAAGCCAAAGCTGTTCCCGTGAGCTATATGGAATTCACTCCATCTGTCACCCCCAGACTGATACAGGGAAATCAGGGTCCCCTCTTGGGGTTTTTAGTCTCATTAATAAAGAACTTAGGAACGGACTCAAAAGGAAGCTCTGGAACAATTTTACTACAGTTTAAGAGAAAACTCCCCTGGGGCAGACAAGCTATAAACCCCAGCAGCGGCTCAGAGGAGGAAAACGGGGGAAAAAAGCCATGCCATTTAAGCCAGCGTGGAGGTCAGACCCTGGAGGGCAAGTGGGTACGTGGGAGGGAAGGAAGGAGGCTTTAGAGAAATAGTAAAGATGCTCCGGGTGCCGGGGCAACCCAAGTGCTCTGGGTGCCGGGGCAACCCAAGATGTTAAGAAAAGCGTGCTTAGAAGTGAGATAGAAAACACAAAAGGAGAAGAAATGCTTACAAAGTTCAAAGGCTGTGGTCCAGTAAGCTACTGTGCTAGGGCTGGGGATTTTACATATCTCAATAAAGGACCAATTAGTTCACTGATCTCTTTGGCATGGCTTAAGGAGAGCCTGAGACTGCCTTCCTGGATGTGGCCCCTTGGCCAGGTGATTGGCCCATCCCAACGGGAATGTTCTGTCTTCATTCCCAGAGAGAGATTTTATTCTTTTGACCCGGGGTTCTCCAATAATGGGCCTTTATTGCTACTATAACAGTCAAATCTGCTGTGCACGACAGCCTAGTGTTGGTGGTGGCTTGGGCTCTGTGTGGGACTTTCCAGGACGGTGACACAGGTGAAGTGAGCCAGGGGGTGATCTTCAGAATTTGGGCTGAGCTGGGGCACAGATTGCAACCTTGTCTCTCAAAAACAGAAGGAAGACTGTGGAAATGAGGAAGTCGGAGCAGGGTTGAGGTCAGTGGAGGTGAGAGGTCAGAGGCCACACTCTAGGATGGGTTCCACTTTGCAATGTGTTTTACATTGACAGATTGACAGAACATTCCCGTTAGGATGGGCCAATCACCTGGCCAAGGGGCCACATCCAGGAAGGCAGTCTCAGGCTCACCTTAAGCCATGCCAGAAAGATCAGTGAACTAATTGGTCCTTTATTGAGATATGTTAAATCCCCAGCCCTAGCACAGTAGCTTACTGGACCACAGCCTTCGAACTTTGTAAGCATTTCTTCTCCTTTTGTGTTTTCTATCTCACTTCTAAGCACGCTTTCCTTAACATCTTGGGTTGCCCCGGCACCTGGACCATTGGCCCTCCTCAGCCACAGAGATAACTGAGAACTAGGGAAGCTCCTTTTCTGGACTCTGTGATCCTGGCCTTGGCCTTGGCTGACTAGTCCAGGCATGAGAACCTCTCGCCGGGCACAGTGAGTCTCTCCTCCCTTGAAGTTTTGATCTTGGGAAGGAAAATCTTTGAGGTTAGCTCTCTCTCATGACTGAGAAGGTCACAGTATCTGCCAGTAATCACAACACACTTCTGTACTGTGGGAAAAGCCCTTCTGAAGGGAAGGGAGGATGCTGACATCCAAGGAGAGAACCAGACGAGACAGTGACGGAGCCATGATGATTTTCAGGCCTAGGAGTTCCAGCTGCATCATAGCACATTTTTCTCTAAGTTGGTGACAGTTTGGTCTCTGCCACATGTATCTAAATGTGCCCAAGGGACACCAAGCAACTCCTTCTCACGCCCTTCATAGGGTATATCCTGTTGATAGCAAGCAGGCAACTAGATAAGGTTAAAGGCCAGACTCCTGCCAGTTAAAGGTGGTCAAGGAGCCACCCCTAGGCAATCAGGCTCACCTTAGGCCATGCCAAAGAGATAGAGTTAAAGGTTGGGGCTCCCCAGCTCCTATCCCCTCACTGGCAGGTCCAAAAGGAACTGGGGACAAATGGCTAACTGTGGTGTCTATTAGCATACCAAAGCGCTTACCTGCTGAAATCCCGGCTCTCTCCCAACAAGCACCTGATAAGAGTCCTTGCTGGCATCCTGGCTCTTCTCGCCCAGCCTCTTCCCCTTACCCGGAATTTCTCCAGCTCTGGGGCTTCTCTTCCCCCAGCTCCTCATTCCTCTATAACCCTGCCGTTTCTGCCGGGTGCTCTCTTGGTTCTTCTTGGTCCCCTCCCTCTCGGCCTTCCTTCTGTCAGGTTCCAAAGAAACAAGAGGACAAGCCTCACTCAGTACTTGCGGCTCCTCCCAGCCCTTCTCACCCCGTCCCCTACCCCAAACCTCTCCAGCCCAGGGGCTGGGCTTCTCTTCCCCCAGCTTCTCTTTTTTAATATAAACACACCATTTGGTCACATGCACTCTTGACTCCCGGTGCCCTCTTTCGCCCCTCTTCTCTTCCTCTCTCGACCCCCACTCGGCACTGCATGGAACGGCTCAGTCTGGACCCTTCCAGATGCCTCTAGCCATTCTCTCCCTCACATCTACAATAAAAGCCTTCTCCTCGATCATACCTAGGATTGGTCATGTCCTCACGTCCATTCACGTTCTTCCCTTCGTCTCTTGCTCTGTCCCCGCCCCTCCTGCTGGTCATAAAGTCTACTACTTTCTCTCTGCTCTGGGCTCTTCCAGATGCCTCTGGCTGTACTCTCCTATCTGCAACAAAAACCTTCCCCTCAGCCATACCCTGGAGCAGTCATGTCCTCGCTGAAACCTCCGTTTTTATACACGCACCATAGTTATTGCAGTCCATATTTATTTGTTTGTTTTGGTTGTGTGCTTGTTTACTTTCATATCCAGGGGGAAGATCAAGGTTCATTCTGGCTTGTGATTGCCTCAGAATCATCTCAACACCAGACACTGAGTGTGTCCGAGCTGTCCGCCCAGTGGGGCACGTGCGCGTGCCGAGTGCCAGGCTGGATGCATAATCAGGGCTTCTTAAGACACAGATAAAGAGCCAGGGGCAGGGCATGATAAATGGGCTGTTGCGAGAAGTTCAATGCAGATCACAGAGGTTTCCGAAGGGAACAGGGAAAGCTGTAATTAGAAAGCATGGGCATTCAGGACAGCCTGCGGGTCAGAGGGGCGGGGCTAGTGGGCTGTGGTGATGATGGTGAGGGGGAGCAAGAAATGGGCACAGAGGTCCCCGCAGTTCAGGGCTGACATAATTGGACAGAGATCAGCAGCCAGTCACCATGGTAACAGCCAATCCGAGGTGCTGCGCCTATGGCAAGGAGTCAAGGTTTCTGAAGAAGGGACTAAAAATGCTTCCTTTGTTCTCACTCTTTGAGTGAGTTGCTATCGAATCCCTGCAGGGGTGATGCTATGCCTCCCAGGCAGGGCCACCAACTCTGGCCACTGTGCCTGGGAGGGAGGCACGGGAAGGCCCAGGAAACGAGCTGGAGTTGGAGATGGAGAAGCTAAATATGTTTCATGGAACTATTCGTGCCTCTCTGGGGGGGTGGGGGGGTGGCCAACGCGTGGGTTTACAGTATGAGCAGGCAGGGCTCCCATCACAGCGGCGCCTATTAGCAGGTTGTGTGGCCTGGGAATGATCATGCCTCAGTTTCCTTTCATAGCACAATGTATTCATTCGTTTGTTTGTTTGAGACAGGGTTTCTCTGTGTAGCCCTGTGTCTTAGTACGGGTTTCTAACGCTGTGAAGAGACACCATGACCACAGCAACTCTTATAGAGGGAAAACATTTCATTGAGGTGGCTTGCATTTTCAGAGATTTAGTCCATTATCTTCATGGTGGGAGCACATGCAGGCATGCAGGCAGACATGATGCTGGAGACAGAAAGTCCTCCATCTTGACTTGCAGGCAAAAGGAAGTGGCCTCGCTGACTGGGCGTGGCTTCAAAGCCCGCCTCTATAGTAACACACTCCCCCCCAACAAAACCACACCTACTCCAACCAGGCCACACCTCCTAATAGTGCCACTCCCTTTGGGGGCCATTTTCTTTCAAACCACCACACCCTGGCTGTCCTGGAGCTTGCTATGTAGATTAGTCTGACCTCAACTCATGAAAGACCCCCGAAGGCAGTCTTCCCTCAGGAGAGACCCTCGCCTCCAAGGAAGACACCGAGACCACGAATCAGATGCAAACAGCAAGAGGCTTTATTCCGGAACACGGGTACCCGGGGCGACACAGACTCTCGAGAAGCTCAAGGGACTGGCGCGCCCACGGGCTGGAGCAGAGGGTTTTTATAGGGTAGGGCACGGGTACAGAAACAAGAAGCCTGGTTACAGGGTTTTGATTGGAGGATGCAAATGAGGCCTGCTCTGATTGGATGATTCAAGTGAGGCCAGGTTCAAACCCAGGACAGCTCGTGGTTTCTCCCCGAGCCTGCCCACGCTTTTGTCTAGGGTACAGGGTGTTTTTCTGACCTTTAACTGAGCTCCTCAGTACCTCTCAGGCTTTATTCAAGAACAGCTAAACTAAGTTATGTTAGGCGGGGAGGCTGAGGGTCTTTCACTCACAGAGATCCTACTGCCTCTGCTTCCCAAGATTGAAAGCATGTATCACCATGCCTGGCCAGAAGAATGCATTTCTAATGCTTGTTTTTCAGGGAGATTGTAAGAACCGAGAAGAGGCTTGTTTCACATTGACCTAGGGAGTCCAGATACTATGGTCATGATTTTGACAAAGAATAGCAGTTTCACCAAAGGGCTTCGGGGAAGTAAAAGCCAGGTTTTGCTCCTTTTGGGGGTACCAAAAAGGCTGTCCGTGAGACTAAAAAGTCCAAGAGAGAGCAGTTAGATTAACAAAGTGGTATTTAGAAAGAAAATATTCTCAAGGCAGTCTAGAGAGCTGTGAGCCACGAGACACTCCAAACCCTTTGTTCTTCCGCCCAATTCCTGGTCCTAGACAGGATGCCTGTGAGCTCATCTTCTCTCCTGCCACAAGCAGGAGATGGGAGACAGGTGAAGAATCTGAAGCAGATACTTCCAGGGAGTTTCACAGGAAGGTGTGAGAGGAAGGTGGAGGGAGAGGAGACGGCACTTTGCTTAGCGACCAGGACAGGCCAGAAGCGGGTTGAGCAAGGACATAGCTGTGGGCTGCCCACATCCTCCCTCCGCATCCAGAAGTATCAAGAGATGCAAACATCCCTATTTGGACTCTGGAGCAGTCATCTGTTGCTATGGCAACTTGGTGGGCTCTCTGGTGGGTGGAAGGAGGCAGCAGCTGGTGGAGATCAGTACTGGGGGCTGTAGCTCTGCCCTTCCACTGGCATGGATGCAGCATTTATAACAGAGTGAGAGCAAAGGAGGACTTCATTTGCTGTCACAGGGCCTTCACTCCTGTTTAAGATCTTACCTGGCTCACAGAAGGGAGCCTGGTACCTCTGCAGAGGGGTAGAGGGGTAGCTCTCTGGAGACCCCTACCTTAGGCATATTTCCTCAGACCACATGTTCACCTAGGGGATTCCGCTTCATTTTCCTTATGGAATTAACCAATCAATCATTTGTCTGTTCACTTATTCAAGGTATGTGAGGTGCAAAGCGCCAGGCCAGAGCAGCGACAAGATAAATGAGGCTCCCATCTTCACGGAGGTTATGGTTTATGGAGAAGAGAAGAGAAAGAGGCTGAAGAAGATGCATTCAATGGTAGGACCCAGAGAAGTTGAGAGGTGAGCTGATTTGGAAGTAGCGGCCTTCTGAGGTACCTTCTGAGGCTAGAAAGAGCTAGAGGTGTGAGGAGAAGCCGGACTCCTTCGTGGTATTTTCAGGAAGCAAAGGCAGGCACCCCGAGGGCAGCAAAGGTTGCAGCCTGGACACATGAGGGAGGGATGGGAAAAGCCTGGACACTGTTGCCATGCTGTTGCTCTGAAGGTGATAGAAGCAATGGGTGCTTTTAAGCAGCAGAAAAAAAAAGTGAGTATGTGTGTATGTGTGTACAGTGTTTGTGTGTATGTACATATGGGGTGTTTGTGTGTATGTACATATGGGGTGTTTGTGTGTGTGCATGTGCTCTGGGGACCGAATCTGGAGTCTCACAAGGCAAATGCTTGTCCACTGTGTAACACTCTAACCTCAAATTTTCAAAATTTATTTATTATTTTAATAAGCTTTATTATAAAACATTTGTAAAAAAAAAAAAGTCATACACCAAAATTAACCAGGCCCAAAGTCTATACATCTCAATGAACTCCATATAGTTAGAAAGCAGCTGCACAAGCCTGACAACCTGAGTTCAAATGCCCAGAACCCACATAGAAACCAGAGGTGAAGACAGGAGAATCCTAGATGTTCATGGGCCTAGTATACAGTGGGAAAACAAGAGACCTCTTGAATATTATTCTGGTCTTGCCTTAATGATCTTCTTCCCAGGGGCCCAGAAGAGAAGCTATGAGCGGCGGAAATTATTTTTGGGAAAAGAATCTAAGTACACCGAGATCTATTGTCCATCTACTTTCTCCCTCTGGGATAAAATCCTGTCTACACAGCTTCAGTTCTGCTCTCATGCCTAGCTCCTTTCTTGCCTGATTTCTCTCTACATTTATCTGCTGTCCCCTCTAAGCTCTGTCTTAATTCTCTCATCTTAGTTCTGCCCCATCTTGGTCTTTCTCATCTCATTCTTCCCCATCTGGCTCTTCCCCATCCTCATCTCGTTCTTCTAGTTCTCCATCTAGTTCTCCAGTCAAAATCCTCTCCCCATCTCTGAGGCTTACAGTCATATACCCATGCAATAGCAATGCTCTAGCTAAAGCAAGATCACCAGGCTTGAATTCTTACAGGGTCATAAAGGTAGACAAGAGTTTTCCTCAGGCAGTGACTGTCAGGCTTTCTTTTACAACCCAAAAGGGGAGTGGTAAAGGAGGAGGTCAACTAAGAGCTAAAATCGGCTAATATATCAGAAAAAGGGAATTTATGTGCTTAAACTACATTCCTAGAGGTGGTTAGGTAAGATGTTAGGAGTCTATAATGTTAGTATAAATACCACTAAGACTGTATAAGAAAGGAGGGTCCGGGCTTAATTTGCCTTAATTCAGGAGATTGTTTGGCCTTGGATGCTTGATAGGTATTTCAGATAAAATAGACTGTTAGGAGTTCTAGGAAGCATATATAGCATACAAGAAAATCATTGCAGGAATCGGCCAATACATATACAAAAGCTAAAATATCACCAAGACTTCTTAAGCCATGGCTTGACCTTCAGAAAAGCTACCTTTCCAAGTAGTAGCTTTTGTGATAGTAGCTGAATTCCATTACATTTTCCTGCGGCTTGCAGCAGAGACCCTATTTTTAAACAACATGGAAGGCAAAGACCAGCACCCAAGATTGTCCTCTGATCGCTACACACATGCTGTGGCATGTGTACACAAGTGTACACACAGAAGAAGGCAAGAGTTGAAGTAGAAAGACCATTACACTAGCTGACTGCTACAGCGGCCCACTTGAAAGCTGATGGCCAGGGCCGGGCACTGGAAGTGGAGATAGAGAATTTGCAGGGAACCCCAGCAAGCGTGCTGTGGCACTGAGGGTGGACAGTAAGAGAAAGGATGACTCAAAAGTGTGGAATATCACTTTAACTATGTAAAGATGTGTTACATTCGTTTATGCTGCAGAATATCACTTTAACATGCTGCATTTGTTTAACAGTGTAAAGATGTGTTGTTTTGCCTGCCTAAGGCACCTGATTGGCAGAGGAGAGATTGGCGGGGCTGACAGGCAGAGAGAATAAGTAGGAGGAGGAATCTAGGCTCGAGAGGGAGGAGAGGATGATGGAGAAAGAGAGGGAGACACCCAGGGCCAACCAGCCAGGCAGCTACCAGCCAGCCAAACACGGAGGAAGCAGAAAAATAGGACAAACAGAATGAAAGAAAGGTAAAAAAGCCCTGAGGCAAAATGTAGATAAAGAGAAACAGGTTAAATTAAGTTATAAGAGTTAGTGGGACAAGCATAAGATAAGGCTAAGTATGCATAATTAATAATAAGTTTCCATGTCATGATTTGGGGGCTGGTGGTCCAGGAAAGCCTGCTAAACAAAAGTGTCCAATCTAAGAGAGCCATCTGTGAAAGGCCTGTGCGCACGTGTGCACAAAAGTGCCCCAGGAGCAGTTATACCACATCTTGGCTTTGGATTGCAAGAAACACTCCAAGTGCCCCGGGAGCAGTTATACCACATCTTGGCTTTGGATTGCAAGAAACACTCCAAGTTCAAGTTGTCCAAGAGCCTCCTCATGTTTACCAGGAAACCTTAGCGAGCGGAAGCATTTCACAGGCTTCTTAACAGCACCTGAACAGAAGTGTTCTAAGGTGGTGTCAGGTATCACCATTCTGTGAGTAACTCCGGCTTGTCTCCACTCATGACAGTCCTTCTGCCTCAGCCTCTGGAGTGCTGGGGTAACATGCATGAGCCACCATACACAGAGAAGGAAGACACCTTGATGTGTGATTTCCCAGGTTGGAAGGAGACAGCCTATGAATGTAGAACACTTAGAAAGTTCCCAGATACCATGCTACTGTTTTAAATACATTTGAATTTAAATCCTGTTGTTTGATAAGAAACTGGAGCAGAGAGGTTAAGTAACTCACTGAAGGTTAGTGACGTAGGCAGGGAGCAGAAGAGCTACAATTTAAACATGGAGTTTGTTAAATGCTCTGTAGTTCTAAGGCAGTTAAATCACTACCAACTAAAGCAACAGGAATTTAGAAGCGGTATGCTGGAGATTTGAGCAGGAAGAGGTTTGGGAAGTTGGCGGAGGACTTTTGGGACAGAGGCAGCAATCCAGCAAACTGTCGCTGGATTACTGGGGTTAAGTTCAGCCAGCAGATCCTCCAGGGTTTCGAGACTAAAGAGTTTTCCAGAAGGGTGATGCTTGGCTTTTCTTGTAATGTTGCCTGGTTGGGTAGTGTGATAACCCCATTCCTTACCACAGACCCCAGGAAAACCACGGGCAGCTAGGACAATAATGAAAGGACCGTGAGAGAACACAAAGGCTGATCACAGATTCAAGAGCAGGAAGTAGGGTCAGGAGGTGGACTAGGACACATCAGCAGCCGCCCTGGAGTTCACTGAAACTCTGGGACGCTATCGGGCTTAATCTTGCATTTGGAGAGGAAAAGAAAGGGTAGTTAGTGCTCGCAGGCTGGCGGATGTGAAAAAACCAGGTCACTCCTGGCTTCCTTACGTCACAAACAGGAGCAGAGCCCTCAGAAAGAAGCTCTGTGGGATGAGCATGTCTGAGTCATGCAATTAACCATCAGCTGTTTGCCCAAAGGGCCCTTCAGTGGCAATCTCCTGAGGTCTTTAGGGAAACAAGCAGCCATTGTGCACAGTGCTGTCCCTCAGCCCAAGTCCTCCCGTCTCTGTGCTGTGTGTCTTCATGGCTGTTAAAGCAGCCTGGGAGGGCAGAGCAGCCAGCCTGCAGGAGGCCGGGATGAAGACCTCTCTCTGCTCCCTTCTCTGTCCAACCCTTCAGCGTAGCTAGTGTGCCCTGTTTGCTGGGAGGTGTCACACTGTCCTGCGGATCTGAGGCTGCATTTTGCTTGTGAACAATGACAACAGTTTCTTGTCACATGTCTAAAGGCAAAAGCATAGTCCTGGATCAGCTTCCATGTTCCTGTTTAGAAAAGACTCCAGAACTTGCTTTTTAGAGGATAACTGAGAAGTATCTCAGAGGGAGTGTGTGGGTGTGTGGGAGTGGGGGGTGCAAAAAGTTGGGAGGGTAGGGAGATGGGGAGGATCTGACAGGAGTTAGCTGAGAGGAAAACACAGTCAAAATATATTCTAGAAAAATTGTAATGAAAAATGAGAAGGAACAAATTAAATATAAGGCTGGAGAGATGGCTCAGAGGTTAAATAAGAAGGTATTGCTCTTCCAGAGGACCTGGGTTCAGCTCCTAGAGTCTATGTCAAGAGGCTCACTGCTACCAGTGACTCCAGCTCTAGGGAATTAGACAGACAGACAGACAGACAGACACACACACACACACACACACACACACACACACAAAAATCTATTTACAAAAAATTTAAATATACATACCGCTTACCTCAGATATTCCTCTTCTACTTTATAGAAACTATTTAATCTTTGCACAGTTTTTACATATAACATTTCCATAGCAAAAAAATATATGAACAATCTAGTATTTATTAAGAGGAATATCCTATCCTGTGACTCAGGAGATGGCTTGGTTGGTAAAGTACCTGCCATACAGCATCAGGACCCAAGTTTTGATCCCTAAATACTCTTGTAAAAATCCTGCCCAGCAATGACCATCTGTAATCCAGTGTGCATGGTGGGCTGGGGGTGGAATCTCATTGGCTAGCAGCCAGCCTAGGTGAGTGAGTAAGACATCCTGACTCAGAAAAATAAGGTAGAAAGAGGCTGAAGAAGACACTGACCTAAGATGGGTTGTGTTCTATTGCTGTAAAGAGACACCATGACCACGGCAACTCTTACACAGGAAACCATTTCATTGGGGATGGCTTACAGGTTCAGAGGTTAAGCCCATTACCTTATGGCAAGATGTATGGCTGTGTGCAGACAGACGTGGTGCTGGAGAGGTAGCTGAGAAGTCTACATCTAGATGGACAGGCAGCAGGATGAGAGAGAGAGAGATACTGGGCCTGGCTGGAGCTTCTGAAGCCTTAAAGCCCACCCCCAGTGACACACTCCCTCCAAGGCCACATCTACTTCAACAAGGCCACACCTTCTAATAGTGACACTCTCTGGTGACCAAACTTTCAAAACTATGAGCCTATGGAGCCATTCTTTTTATCTATCTGTCTGTCTGTCTGTCTGTCTGTCTGTCTATCTATTCTCTCTCTCTCTCTCTCTCTCTCTTTCTCTCTCTCTCTCTCTGAGACAGAGTTTCCCTGGCTGTCCTGGAACTCAATTTATATATAGACCAGGCTGGCCTCGAACTCACAGAGATCCACCTGCCTCTGCCTCTCTGAATGCTGGGATTAAAGGTGTGCGCCACCACCACACCCAGCTCTACCTAGCCGTTCTCATTCAAACCACCACAGGACCTGCCATGGACCTCTGGCTTCCACATGCACATGTCCACACAGGTGTACACACCATGAACATGTCCATCTACTACACATGAGGAAGAGCCTTACGCTGTGGCATATCTATACAGCAGAACAGTGGTTACAGTGAGCTAAGTAGGCCTATGTGTATTGACCAGAGTAAAGCTGGGACAAAGCGCTAAATGAAAAAGGCAAATTGTGGGGTGGAGAGATGGCTCAGTGGTTAAGAGCACTGACTGCTCTGCCAGAGGACTCAGGTTCAATTCCCAGCACCCACATGGCAGCTTACAACTGCCTGTAACTCCAGTTCCAGGGGATCTGGTACCTTCACACAGATATACATGCAGGCAAAACACCAAAGCACATGAAATAAATAAAATTAAAAAAAAAAAAAGAAAGAAAAAGGCAAATTGTACAGCCAGAGATGATGGCACATACCTGTAAGCACGTGTAAGGCTGAATCAGGAGGGCTAGCCAGAGCGACGTAACAACACCTTATTTAAAAAAAAAAAGAAAAAGAAATTCCAGTAAGTTATAGAGAATAGAATATGATCCCATGTAGAAAAAAAACACCCCTCTCTATACACACACACATAAAATAAAAGGCTCAAGCGCACAAATACCAAATTAGTTAGTTGATGCTCTGGGTAGCAAGAGTCAGTGTGTTTAGAGACTCAAATAGGCTGTTACTTCAACTAAATTATTTTAGACCTGAATTTGAATCCGAGTACCCAGGTCAGTCGGCTCACAATTGCCTGTAATTGCAGCTTCAGGGGATCCAGTTCCCATTTCAGGCCTTCACAGGTGTATGTGTGCATGTGTGCACACACATGCACACACACACACAAAACATATATATTCAAAAAGAATATGTGTGCATAGTGGCACACACCTTTAATCCCAGCACTCAGGAGGCAGAGGCAGGTGGGTCTCTGAGAGTGAGGCCAGCCTGGTCTACAGAGTGAGTTCCGGAACAGCCAGAGCTACATGGTAAAATCCTATCTCAAAAAAAGCAAAACAAAACAACAACAAAAGAATGTAGATGCATATTGACTGTGGAATCAGAAATGTTTTAAATAAGCAAGTGTCAGACTGACCCCAGGCTTGCCCAGCCCTGTAGATCTGGGGTGGGCTCTGTAGCCCAAAATAGGCAGTTTCAATTCAGACAGAACCAAATCCCTCAGTCCTTTCTGTGTGGGGGGCACACAGCCTTGCTAGTATCTTATGAAGCCGGGCCTTGAAATCAACTGTTAAGTGAAAAATCTAGGTGTGTGTTGGGGAATGTCAGGTACAGGGTGTTGTAAGTGGGATTCCACAATGGATGAAACTCAAAACCACAAGCATGTGGACCAGTGGACGCACAGACTATGAGAAAGTATTAACTGGGACAGGGCTATGCGTGGCCAAAGCCTTTAGCATTAGTGTCTTTGGAATCATGAAATGTTTTGTGTTCTCTAATTCAAAATAAGTTTTTTTTTTTTCATATTTTGCTTTAAATTTTTAAAGTTATATTTTTATTTGAGTGTGTGTGTGTGTGTGTGTGTGTGTGTGTGTGTGTGTGTGTGTCTCCACACGGGAGTGGAAGTCCAATCAACTTGTGAGGTCAGCCTTCTCCTTCCAGCATATAGGTCTTGTGGACTGAACTCAGATGTCCAGACGTGGTGGCAGCCGCCTTTACCCACTGAGCCATTTCTCTGGCCCTTGTTTTAATTCGGAGACAAGGTCTCATGGTGCCTAGGCTTTGACCTCCTGATCCTTTGACCTCCACCCCCCAGTGCTGGAATTATAGGAGTTTGTCCCTATAATATGTGCCCAGATTTTTTGTTATTTTCAAAACAAGTTGATTTTAAAATTAAATTTTTTAGTTTTTTTTTCCTTTTATGTGTATAATCGTTTTGACTGCATGTATGTATGTATACCACATGTGTGCCTTCTAACAGAGGTTAGAAGAGGGGGTTGGATCCCCTGGAATAGGAATTCTGGGTGGTTGTGAGCCACCATGTGGGTGTTGGGAACCGAGTGCAGGTATGAGTGATCTTAACTGTTGAGCCATCTCTCCAGCTCTGTAATTTTAAAATTAAAAAAAAAAAAAATAGACCAGCATGGAGAAATTGTCAGAAAGGGCCCTGTAAATTGTGGCATGATTGACAGAAGGGGTCTGAGAACCACTGCTAGGATGAGCCACAGCGAAATTGCCATCCGAAGTAGTGACTCAGTTTCTTCTAAAGCATGTGGGAATGCCCTTTCCCTGATCCAGAATCCCCCTTCCACTGCACTGGGCTCCTTGGCAGGCAACTCATCTTGCTTCCCATCCAAGACTTTTAGGATGCATGGGATAACAGTTTATTATCACTTGGCTTTGTACTTGGTTCCTATCATAGGACTGATGTTTCTGAAATGTAGCTGAGACAGCTTCCTGTTTGTTGTTGCCTGCTCAGGAAACAAGCTGTTACATACCCAGCCATACCAGTTCCTTTGTGGATAAGCCAAACCCTAAATAAATGTACATGAATAAATAAATGCTCCTAGCTGTAAGATGGAGCCCATCTCGAAGCCACATTCCAGTTTAAATACTGCAAACCACTCTCCTCTGAGAGGGCACCGGTATCCCATGTGTGCGTGCACACTTTTCCTAAGAGGTCTTCCCACTTAAACCAGTGCACACAGTGGGGAGCTCCTGAAGGGTTTTAAGTGAGGATGACATGGTAAGATCTGAATTATTAAAAGCTCTCTCAGAGCTGGTGAGATTGCCCAGTAAACAATCCTAGTGACCTGAATTTGATCTCTGGAACCCACATAAAGGTGGAAGGAGAGAGCGGACTGTTCACTCCGTGAAATTATCCTCTGGCTTCTACATATGTGCCTTGGTGTACACACACACACAGACACACACACACACACACACACACACACACACACGTTGAAATAGTTTTTATTTTTTATTGATTGATTGATTGATTGATTGATTTTCCGGAGCTGAGGACCGAACCCAGGGCCTTACACTTGCTAGGCAAACGCTCTACCACTGAGCTAAATCCCCAACCCCTAATTTTTAAATAGGTTCTTAGATGGGGATAAGGACAGTTGGTAGAGTGCTTGACTAGCATGCAGAGTCCTGGGTTCAAACCCCAGCACCACATGAAACAGATGTGGTGGCACACGCCTGTAATCTCAGTACTTGGAAGGTGGCGGCAGAAGGATCAGGAATTCAAAGTCATCCTTGTTTACACACTAAGACCCAGGTCAGACCAGGCTGGATGAGACCCTGTCTCAAAACAGAACAAATGAAAACCCAAAACTCTCAGAAACTGGGCGTGGGGACCTGCTTTTGTAATCCCAGCACTCAAGAAGCTGAGGCAGGAGGAGGGTTGGAACTTGGCAAACCCAGGCTTCAGAGCGAGTGAGACCTGTCTCAAAACAAATAAGCAACATCTGCTTGAAGTGTAGGGTCTTTGTGAGGCTGAAGGGATGAGAACCAGGCCAGGTGTGATGCTGGTAACGCTGACAAAGGTAAGGATGGCCCGAGCAGCAGAGTTCTTGAGGTTTGTACAGTGCCTTACTTGAGACATCCAATGTAACCCTTCGCTGTCTTCCTGTCCCAACATTGAAGACAGGCTTTCTGGTAGCTGAGAAAAAAAAAGGATAGGATTATTTGAGGGTTGTCACAGCTTCTGCAAGTGGCATGGAGTGAGTGACAAGGAGACTGGATCCTATGCTGGAGCCCCGAGCTGCTGTGAGCTGTAGCTCTCTGAAGTGTCAAGGACAAAGGAAGTGTTGGACGTGCACGTTGGGGAAGCTAGAGGTAGGCAGAATTTCATCATGGTGGGCAGGCTTTCCCTATTCCTTTGCAATTACTGACCCCAAACTTAACTGATCCCTCAGCTCTATACCAGGCTCTGTAGAGCTAGAACTAGTTGTAGCCTAGCCCTAGGCAAAAGGATGGGACACCTGGCTTCCGGTTCTGACCTCATCATCACCATCCAGCACGAGCTGAGGTTTGCCACCTGACCTCTTCAGACCCCTCTGTCCTTCCTGCAGCTGTAAGATGTGAGATGCCAAACATCATTCCTTAATGTGCCATTCAGTATGAACAGCTGGCCCCATGTTGTCTATGATGGTGATCCTTGGTTGTCAACTTGACTACATCTGGAATGAACTAAAACCTACATGATTGGATACACCTGTGAGGGGTTTTTTCTTTATTGAATTGCTTGAAGTGGAAATACCCACCCTAAATCTGGATCCTTTGAGGTGGGAAGATCCACCTTGAATCTGGGCCACGCCTGCTGCTGGCAGCCTATATAAAGGACATGAAAGAAGGAAGCCGTTGCTCTCTGCCTGTTTGCCCTTGCTTTTGATAGCAAATTCATTCCTTCCCTGGCATTAGAGCCTACTTCTTCAGGACTCTGACATATGTAAATATATATGCATATAGAATTTAAAATTTTTTCCTCCGGGTAGCCCTAGCTGTCCTGGAACTAGCTCTGTAGACTAGGCTGATCTTGAATTTGGAGATCAGCCTGCCTCTGCCTCCCAAATGTGTGCCACCACACCCTGCTCATTCTGTTAGTCCTGTTTCTGAAGAGAACCCTGACTAACACTGCCTTTGTTACGTGGAAAGCAACGCTCTCACAAAGCAGTGATCTTTCTGGCTGAGTGTTCTATGCTGAGTGTGGGGGGGGGAATGAGACTCCAGGTTTCTGGTTTAACAAGGACAGCTCCATTTTATAACAGGTTGGATTTCTGAGTACCATGTCTTCTTGTGCACAAATGATTCTGCCGCTAAAAGAAAGCCACTGTTAGAGAACATTTCTCATGAGGCGATTAAGAGCTCTGATCTTCACAGGGATGGCACATAGATCGACTGTCGTTATCAAATGGGTGAATCATGGCTTGAGACATATAGTAGCTTGGATAAATGACTTTATTGGTATGAAATATGTGTAGGCTTAGGCATGAAATAATTCACAAGGTCCAGCCAGTTTTGAAGCCAACTTAACAATTAACTGGAAATTTCTGTGGAAATCTTCATGTGTCACACTGTGTGTGTATGTGTGTATGTGTGTGTGTGTGTGTGTGTGTGTGTGTGTGTATGTCTACATGGGGGGGTGCATAGCATGTACAGATGGTGTACATCTGGTGTCTATCACTTTCCACCTTATTCCCTTGAGACAAGGTCTTTCACTGAACCTGAAGATGGGCTGGTGGCCATCAAGCCCCAGTGACCCTTCTGTCTCTACCCTACCCCCAAGCTTTTTACTGGTCTTCTAGGGATTTGAACCCAGGTCCTTGTGTTTGCAAAACAAGCTCCTTTACTCTCTGAGACATCTTCCCAGCCCAATACTTCACACTTTTTCAAATAGTTAAGGCTTAAGGGCACTGTAACCTCTAACTGGAACTTTATTTTAGTAGATGGTGTCTTTTAAAGATGAAAATGTTCTTCATACTATTTCTATTTGTTATCAAAATAATTCCTGGATTCTGCTGTTTGTACTTTACCCTGTATTTAACAAATGAAGATTTCTTTCTTCCATAGTCAGCCTGTCACAAAGAGTTGTGGACTCTTTCATACCCTTTGCTGTGAGGTTTGCTTGATGGTTGCTATAAGATGGTCAGTAACTTGGGAGTTCACCTTCCTACTTCATGTATACTTGTTGATGAAGAAACCCATCCTCACACTGTGGGAGAACATTCCCAGTCCTTAGGCTAACTATTGATACCATACAGGAGGCTTTTAATGCCTGACATTTAGGGCTGGAGATGTTCAGTAATTAAGAGCACTGGCTGTCCTTCCAGAGGACCCAGGTCCAATTCCTAGCACCCACATGGCAGCTCACAACTGTCTGTAACTCCTCTTCTGGCCTCATGGTGCAAGGCCCGCAAATGGTACACAGACATACATGTAGGCAAGCTACCTATACACTAAATAATTTTTTTTCTTGAAAAGCCTGAGGGGTTGGGGATTTAGCTCAGTGGTAGAGCGCTTGCCTAGCAAGGGCAAGGTCCTGGGTTCGGTCCTCAGCTCTGAAAAAAAAAAAAATCCGAAAAGCCTGAAATTTGTAACTCACTGTTTAACAGCAGGTTTGTGATGAAGAATCAGTTCTCTTGTACTTAATCATTCAACAAATATTTATTTAATGCCTACCCTCTCTGCCTGAGGTTGTTGAGATTGCATTCAGGCTCTAAAAATATCACTGGCTTTGTCTCTCAGAGTCAAGTTGGCTAACCAATGTGGCATGCTATGATTTTCTTGTCTGGCCAAGCACTGCCAAATGATTTGATTAAAACAATAAAAGAGAAGAGGGCTTGATCTTCCTTTAATCACATATAAACAACAAGATCTTAGTTCTGTGCTGGCAAGGCCTATGTAAAGATTTTATGGGCTTTTTGCTTATTCATACTAGTATACAACCATTAACTAGTTAATCCAAATAATCCCTCAGGGAGGCTGAGCAGAGCCATTATCTCTCCAGTGCCGGAGGCCAAGTGGCTTGTTCAGTGCCATTTAGTGAGGTCAGACAAAGCTTACAGCGAGCTGGAGTCCAGGGCTGACGGTTGCTTCCCAGCACTTACACATCTGTTTTTATTCTCCGACATAGGAGGAGCCCTATTTTGCAACTTTCCAGCCTGATCATCCCCTCTCCCCCCATATACCCTACCTCCCCTCCCCCAAAGCCCACTAAAGGAAGTGTTGGGGCAAGGTTTGATGGCCTTCTATTTCAGATATTATTTTATATTGCATGCAAACTTCAGCAAGTAAGGCTTTGGAATCAGAAAAGCCTTGGGTTCAAATCTTGGTTTCATTGCTTAGTGGCTATGTGTAGTGCGAATTCTAATTAGTCTTAATAATTAAAACCCAGAGTCAGATATTGGGGTAAATGATGAAAGATCAGAGAAGTAAAGGAGCTAGCTACTAGAAAGACTTCTTACCTCTAGAAATCCTCAGACTGAAAGGGCTGAGCTCCTGTCTCCACCCTGCCTTATCACTTTCTCTCTCTGCCCAGCCATATCACTTCCTGTTTCCTCCTCACAAGTTCTGGGATTAAAGGTGTGTGCCTCCATTGCCTGGTCTCTATGGTTAACTAGTGGCTAGCTCCGCCCTCTGATCTCCAGGAAAGCCTTATTAGTTAGAGCACAAACAAAATATCATCATATATCCCCTTTTTTGTCTAAAATTTAAAAAAAGAAGGTTATAATTAATATAAGAAAAACTATATACAATAAGTACAACTATGTACAATATATACAGGCAATAATTACATCAACAATGTCTAGTCCATAAACATTTGACAAATTCAGAGAAAATATTCCACTATCTATCCTATTTTGGTGAGTCCAAAAGGTTGTACCTGATTCACTTTCTATTGTCACTTGCATTACCAAAATTATCTTTTAATGTCTCTCAACCATATACACTTTACACCTCTTTAGTGAATTTCTTTTCTGAATCTGGTAACAAGGAAAGCTATAACTATAACTGTAAAATCTTCAACTCCATCAGAGACTCCAGAAGAATGTACTATTACCTGAGTAAGCAGGAAGTGCAAGCAAGCAACTTCCAAAAATGTGAGAAATGATAGAAACAGCTGGCTGCCTGGACAGTCACCCAAGGTTCCTCTGTAACATTGGGGCATCCATCTTCTGCCTACAGGCCTTGCATATCTGACAGACTTATCTGTGAAGCAAGATTTCTGAGGGGCTGTCCTACTTTGTCTTGGCAAAGTTCAGCAGTCACTTTCATGTCCTGCTTGTCCAATTTGGACAGCATACTGTCAGCAGTCAGTGCAAGGGCATTTTCTGGCCCAGTGACTAATTTTTGCCACAAAGAAAGTACACTCCATATGAAGTTTCTTCAATGCCCATCATCTTCTCTGAAGTAGTTGATACTGCCAGGAGCAGACATGTTTCATTGTCATAAAAAGAACCTATATTATTAAAACATCTTAAATACCATATTCTGTAGCTCTCTGAAGAGGTGTTTGAAATACCTGTGTGCCTAAAATATATCTCTGTTTGACCTTGAAAACATAACTAACATGACTACATTTTGATTGTTATGGATGACTAACTACTAACCTGCATTTCCTTATTATCCTAAATAGTTGGTAATAATAACTTTCAAGGACTAAAATTTTGCATTAAATTGTTAAATGAGTTGTATAGGTAAAATACCTTGAGCAAGAGTAGAAATGTATGTACAGTATGTTCTAACAAAAAATCTTAAATTTGTATCAATATACAAAGATCCATATCAATGTAAAATATTTAAAGCAAGTAGTTGCTCTTTAAAAGTAGACTTAATAATCTACCCTATCATATCTATATTCCCTTTTTTCTTCTCAGAGTAGATTCAATAATCCACCCTTTTATCCTATCGTTTCTATATCCCCTTTTTTTTTCTTTCTTTCTTTTTCCAAAACAAGAACTCTGAATCTAATCTCCTTTGTTCAGCTTTTTTCCTGACCATTACCAATAACAACTTGTAACCAATGCCCCTAAACAATGACAAATATCCATAACCCTTTGAACGACCAAAAACCACCCACCCCACCTCTTGAGAATGTGGGTGTCATGTTCTTAAAATTACTTCCTCCTGTCTGGGGGCGATGGTATCTTTAGGGGATCTTGAAAACAAAAAAAATTGGGGTAATTGTCAAGTCCTGGGAGAGGTAGCTGTATCATTTGTTGTCCAGTCTCTGCATAATGGGAAAGTGCAGGGCTTGTCTCAAGTCCTGGCTAGAGTAGTCTGTGAGGGTGGATCATCTCAGTTAGCCACCTAGAAATTGTCCTGAGCAGTTTGTAGTCCAAAGATGATCTTTAGGTAGTGTTTGTCAGCTTAGTGGAGTTATCATAGTGTAGGTGGAGTCTTCGTTGTGGGGCCCCATCATCCTTTTGGAGACTTCAAAGGTCACTGTTAGGTGTAGTCATGGTTCATTACAGAAAACTTAAACATTTTAAATGTCATATGCAGCAGACCTCAAGAGGTTAAAGGATCAGTATTTGTTATGTACATCCAGAGTACAAAAACTTAATTCCTAGTTACTTGATAGTGACTCAAACCTGAAATCATGTACAAGAAGCTGGATGAAGCCTTTTTTCTGGAATTAGTTAGTACTCTATATGACCATTAATATCATGACAAAAATTTTTAAAAATATATATCTTATAAATTTTGAGATAATATTCATACCTCATAAAAAGTTTTAAAGAGCTGGGCGGTGGTGGCACACCCCTTTAATCCCAGCACTCCGGAGGCAGAGCCAGGTGGATCTCTGTGAGTTCGAGGCCGGCCTGGGCTACCAAGTGAGTTCCAGGAAAGGCTCAAAACTACACAGAGAAACCCTGTCTCGAAAAACAAAAACAAAAAAAAAAAAAAAAAAAAGTTTTAAAGAGTCAAAATAAAACCAACAGATTATGAGATTAGTAGCAATAGAATATTCCCTAAATTTTGGTTTTTCTTCTGTCCCATACTAGGTGGCTCTTCTGACATGAGACAGAGATTTTGGATTTTACTTTAACAAGCATGGCTGGGTTTAGAGAAAGAGAGAGTCACACTCCAACTCTAAAGCCAGCTTTAATTTTCAATTGAACTGAGACTACAAAAAGACCATTTGCATTATATGTATGTAGAGAATGGCGAAGTATTTTCTTTAATTTTGCCAAATAAAATGGACTAAATATTGTTAACTATAATTCTTGCTTGATAATTGTTTTGTTGTGTATATTTTTACTATGTTAAATTTATAACCTTTCTTTTTAACTAGACAAAAAGGGGGAAATGCTGTGGAATAATCCTCTTGTATGCTGTAAAGGTTTGTCACTCAAATTAGTTTAATAAAATATTGATTGGCCTGTAGCTAGGCAGGAAGTTAGGTGGGAAAGCCAAACTAAGAATGCTGGGAAGAAAGAGAATGGAGTCAAGGAGTCGCCAGCCAGGTGCTGAGGAAGCAAGATAAGGATGTCATATTGAGAAAAGATACCAAGCCATGTGGCTAAACATAGATAAGAATTATGGGTTAATTTAAGTGTAAGAGCTAGTCAGCAATAAGCCTGAGCTACCGGCAGATCATTTATAAACAATATTAAGCCTATGAGTCAATTATTTAAGAAGCAGCTGCCAGGTATTTAGGAACAAGCAGGCGGGAGAGAAACTTCTGCCTACAAGCCATGTGACTTTAAGCCTATTGCGTAATCTTTCTCATATCTTAGTTGTCATCTTTGTGAAATGGGTATGTTAATATGGCATTGTTGTAAGAGTTAATGACATAGTTTTTGTTATAATTTGGCTCCAAACTGGCTTACAATATGTGCTCAATACATGCTGGGGATGTAGCTCAAATGGTAAAGTTTTTGCCTCAGATGCACAAAGCATGGTGTTTAATCCCCAGCACTGTATACACTGGGCATCATGGTATATACCTGTAATCCCTGTACTCAGGAGGTAGAGGATGGAGGATCAGGAGTTTAAGATATTCCTTAGATGTATAGTGAGTTCAAAGTCAGCCTGAGTTATATGAGACCTGTCAAAATAAAATAAAATGTCCTCACAGCAGCATAATAGCACAAATTATTAGGCAACTTCATGAAGCCTTGGGTCCAGTTCCTAGTACTGCTCCTTCCAAAGAAAAAAAATTACTAGGCAACTGTTACAAGTTGCCCCCAGAAGGAAACATAATGAGACTTCTAAAGCAATTATTGGCCTTTACAAAAAAAAAAAAAAAAAAAAAACCTATAGACAAAATATAGTGTCGAGAGCAAGAAGTTAGATATGCATGATTAGTATAACAAAAGTTATATTTGATTATGCCGAGGGTCATGACACTAGGTTCACACTCTGAATATAGTCCTAAGCCTATCTCCCCAAGGCTTTTCACCTGTGTGATGTATCTTAGCTGAAGGTCAGGTCCAGTTTCTAACAGAAGGTCCAGTCTCTAACAGTCTCTGATTCGAGGGTCAGGATCCTGGGGGAGACTCTCCAGCCACAGGGCAGATCAAGGTGGCATCTCCCCAGATGTACAGAGCAGAGCTTTGTTCTTGGTCTCTGCTTATATACTGTCCAGTGGGTGTCATGGGTTCAAGGACTGTGTCTGGTTATCTTGAGTGATGTCGCTGAGTTCTGGTTATCAAATGCAGCCTTGAGTGTAGTGGGGTTCCTGACTAAGCTGTTTTTACACGTCTAAAAGGCATTTTTTTTACTATCCTTACTACATATAGGTTCTTAAAATGCAGTGGGTAAGTCTGATTTGTGAACATCCACGCTATCAGGCTTGGAGGGGGGACATATATACAATGTATACATATACATTGGTGTGGGGTTTTGATTTTTTTACATTTTATTTATTTAGTTTGTATGTGCACATGTGGATCAGAGGACAACTTGTGGGAGTCAGTTCTCACCTGCCGTAGTGTGGGTCCTGGGGGTGTCAATCTCAGGTCATCAGGCTTGATAGTGTCGTTACCCTCTGAGCCATGTCACCAACCCCTAGTTTTGTTTTTGAGACAGGTCCTCGTGCGGTATTAGACCTAAGGAAAAAAACCAATTTCACTTCTGTCTGATTAATAACAAGCTGTATTTAGAACTGGCCAGAGAGTTGTCTCTCCCAAAGTCGGCATCTCAGAGAGCAGCGCTCAATTGGCTTTTGAGGTCCTGCTTATGAGGAAGGGTGAGAGTTGATAGAAAACAGCTATGGCGATAATTGGCTGTTAGCGCCTGGATGGAAGCGTCGAGGGACTCAGTGTTCAAGGCTGCCTGTGGGGTAAATTAGTGTGATAGTAGCACCTGGACAGAAGAGTGGGGGACTCAGGGCTCAAGGCTGCCTGTGGGGTAGATAAGTTGAAGAATACATCAGGTGGAAGGGCAGTCATCAAGGTATCTGGTAAAACACATTTTTGTAAGGCAAAAGGGTGATCATATCTCACAGGTGCAGGAGTTTAACAAGGCAAAGGGATGAGCATACGGCATGGGGGTCACAAGCTTGGCGTAGGTTGAAAAACATGCATTGAACTCACTATGTAGCTGAGAATGATCTTGAACTCCTGATCTTCCTTCTGCCCATCAAGTGCTAAGATTTGAGGGACACATGCTCCCTCTTTTTATTTACCCCAGGGACGCCTGCGCAGGGAGAAATAAGGAATATATAGATAGAAATATAGAGGAGAGAGACAGTTAGAAAACACAGGACAGCCTCGGGAGGGCCTGGGTCAAAACCCACCAGCACCTTCTGTCTCGACTAAAGGGCTTTTAAAGGAATGCCAAGGGGTGGAGGAAAGACACCCCCCCCCCCAGCACAGCCAAGTGTAAACCATCCCAACCACCTGGTGACCATGCACGTGGTCAAGCCATCTCCTAATGCAGCCCTGCTGTGTAAAGCAAGCTCAGATCTCACTAGGAAACCTTTGTGGGCTCCCACAAAGATTATAGGCATGTATCATCACATCTGGATGTGTGTGTGTGTATAATTTTCTTGCATAAAGCCCAGTATTTGACATATGTGTGTGTGTGTGTATGTGTGTGTGTGTGTGTGTGTGTGTGTGTGTGTGTGTGTGTGTGTATTTTCCCCACCCTCTTCATGCAAGAAAGGAATATGTTTCCCACAGCCATTTACCTGGATACAGCAAATGAAGAGACTGTAGGTAGACACACTTTAGAGAAATGTATTTATTACCTTTGGGAAGCAGAGCTGAACTGCAGCTGAGCAATGAGCACTCCGACATTTATCTGTTTTCCCAATGCTTTCTGGCCCTCATAGAGAACCAATCTAATGACCTTCCCTCCAAGCCTGAACAATCTGCTGATGGAGCTGTGGGTTTTCTGTGAGCCATGTGTGTGTGGCTTTAATTTCATTTCTGCAATAAAGGAAACACAAAGACATTAACTCTGACTCCATCAAAGAAAGAACGCTGTAATTGTAATTTGGCAACCAATGTGCTTCTGCTGTGTGCACTGTGAAAGCCAATGATGATTAATCCTGCACAATTATCTGAGCCCAAGAGCAGACATGCAATAATGACAACTGAATCGGGCAAGAGAATTGCTGTGTTGGAGCACTGCAGACCCAGGCTGCCTAGATGCATGCTGGGAAGAGGAGCAAGCTGATCTCAGCCAAGAAATCTAGATCTGTTGGTTCACTGTGGTAGTCCCCTGTCGCATGTGACTGCTGAGCACTTGAAATGTGACCCGTCCAAATTGAGACATAGTGCAGAAATGAAATAAAGTGTGTAGTAAAGGATGTAAAGTATTTTATATCCATAGTATGGTGATGCATGCCTGCAATCCTTGTTCCCAGGGAGGCTGAGGCAGGAGGATTATGAGTTTGAGGACAATCTAGGCAATGTAAGAAGACTCTGTCCCTTTCACACCTAAAACATGAAATATCCCCTTTTTTAATTGAGTGCACATTAAATCATTAATAGTTCACATGTGCTGAATTTAATATGATAAATTGTTAAAATTAATCTTACCTGTTTCTTTGCACTTCTTTGCCAGAAATTTTAAGGATTTTTTTTTTGTGTGTGTGTGTGTGTGTGTGGGTGTGTGGGTGTGAGTATGGAGTACCCAAAGAGGCTAGAGGCTAGTGATCTCCTGGAGTTATAAATGGTTGTGAGCAAGCTGACGTGGGTGCTGTGAACCAAACTCCAGTCCTCTGGAAGATCTCTTTATCACTGAGCCATCTCTCCAGGCCCCAAATATTTTAAAATAAAACATATGGCTTGTGTTGTATTTCCTTTAGAGTTGACTCATCTAGAGCCAGAGGCTGAGAGATGAGACCAGTATCTTGAGTATCATCTAACAGGTTTGTACTCTTTTGTAGGTGACTGACTTTTTCCTGATCTTGGGTAGACTGGTCTCAGAGTTGCCATGTGCTGGACATGTGACTGAAGCCTGCCAATCGGCATGCTACTCTGGGAATGTTCATGAGGAAGCGATGCTTGGAGTTCTGGGCAGCTGAGGAAGCAGATCTTCGAGGGGAAAGACAAGAAGACAACATCTGTGGAGGTTCAGAGAGGCAGAGTACAGGGTCGAGAGTCCTGCTGATGCTTGAGTCTCTGCTTGCAATTCATACTTGACACAGTTAAAGATTCATCTCTGGATCTTTTTTTGTTTGTTTGTTTTTGTTTTTTGTTTTTTGTTGTTTTTTTGGCTTTTCAAGACAGCATTTCTCTGTATAACCCTGGCTGTCCTGGAACTTTCTCTGTAGACCAGGCTGGCTGCAAACTCACAGAGACCTGCCTGCCTCTACCTCCCCGGTGCTGGGATTAAAGGCGTGTGCCACCACTGCCCAGCCATCCCTGGATCTTGTGAGATACCTTGGTCCTTATCATAAATGTCAACTTAGCCTCTCCATGCTGTCCTATTCAGAAGGGGTGCTGGCTACTCAAAGGGCCTGAGTCTACTTGCCACTTTTCTTCTTGATGTGATCAAGAAGTGATTTAAGGGGGGAAGGACTTATTCTGGCTCACGACTCGGGATGCAGTCTGTCCCAGCTCCTGGTGCTCTCTGTGGTGGCCGTTCAGAATAAATTGCCCAAGTTTTTATTTTAACTGACACTCTGTGACACAGTGTCAATTTTTTATTCCCCTTTATGAAGTGGACACCTGAAAAGAAAATTAGCTATCTCCATGTTCCAGGCTCTGGACAGACATCAGTACTGTGGCTAGTTGGGTAGCACAAGGGTGGAGCATATGATTAGCATTTGAGAGGCTCCTGGTTCAATTCCCAGCATCCAAACCCAAACCAAACCAAACAAAGAACAACTATCACTACACTTAAATCCTCACAGGGACTCAAAGGTTGTGTGTTCGCTCAGGACTGTATGCAATTGGATTCTGACGACTGTGGTTTATGTAAGATTTCATTTTGTCCTATTATAAGAAGTCTCACCACCAGGTCTGGTGCTGCACACCTTTAAGGCAGGTGGACAGCTATGCATTCCAAGCTAATCAGGGCTATATAGTGACACTCTGTCTCAAAACATAACAACAATGACCACAGAAGAAATTCCACAAATCTCACTGCCAGAGAAAGCCAAGGTTAACATTTAAGTGAACATATTTTAAAACATCTCTTTGTAGATAAACATATTATAGTGGTTTGAATGAAAATGGCCCCCATAGGCTCACAGGGAGTGGCGCTATTAGTAGGGGTGGCCTTGTTGGAGGAGGTGTGACCTCGTTGAGGAAGTATGTCACTAGGGGTGGGCTTTGAGGTTTTAGAAGTTCAAGGCAATCCCAATGTCACTCTCTCTTTCTGTGCCTGCAGATCTGGACGTAGAACTCTCAGCTACCTCTCCAGCACCATGTCTGCCTGCAAGATACCATATTTTCTGCCATGATGATAGTAGACTAAATCTCTGAACTGTGAGCAAGCTCCAGTTAAATATTTTCTCTCGCCGGGCGGTGGTGGCACACGCCTTTAATCCCAGCACTCGGAGGCAGAGCCAGGCGGATCTCTGTGAGTTTGAGGCCAGCCTGGGCTACCAAGTGAGTTCCAGGAAAGGCACAAAGCTACACAGAGAAACCCTGTCTCGGAAAAAAAAAAAAAAAAAAAAAAACCCAAACAAACAAAAAAAAAAACAAAACAAAACAAAAATATTTTCTCTCGTAAGAGTTGCCATGGTCATGGGTCTCTTCATAGCAATAGAACTTTAACTAAGACACATGTACTTGTAGATTTATGTATATATGGTTGAATGTACCATTTATGTTTTTTTTAGGTAGGACGTGATCCCAACGGATGGTTAAAGTCTATGCTCCAGGACTTGCATTTATCAAGTAGCCCAATGAGGCACCTTTCAATTTTTCTTTGAATGGATCACCTCAATTTCCAGGCAGAATAGAATCTGACAGAGTCAGGGTCCTTTCACTTGGATAACTTTTTAAAATACATTTGTTGAGCTAGGACGATGGCACGGCTGGTAAAGTACTTGCCATACAAGCCTGACACCTGAGTCCAACTTCCCCAGAACCCACACACACACACACACAAAAACCCACAAAAAAAAAAAATTGAGCATGGTGGTTCTTGATTACAAGCCAAACACTGGAAAGGGAGAGATAGGGAGACCCCTGGGATTTGCTGGCCAGTCAGGACTGCTTCTAGGTGAGTTCCAGGCCAGTGAAAGATCCTGTCTCCAAACAACAAAAATAAATAACTGCATGACAGATGGCACCCGAGAAATAATAGCTGAGATTGGCCTCTGGTCTCCACAGACAGAGGCACACTCATGCACCTGCACACAACTGTGCTTGTGCGCGCACATGCGCATACACAAACACACACACACACAAAAAAACAAAACAAAACAAAGCAAAAACCGTAAGTACTGTTGTCCAGGTGTCTTGGAGGAAGACAAACGCCCAGTGGACTCAGCGGGTGTATGAATATGTCCACCATGAGTATAATAAAGGAATGTTTTGGGCAACACCATTCATCTGAAGTCTATGCAGGGAGCAATGCTGCATTGGTGGGCAGAGTGATGGCCCTTAGCCCCATCACGTGACAGAGCCGGCTAGGACTCATTGCAAATGATCTTCACTCTGGTGCATTGCAACATTTATTCCTCATCCTCGTGGTCCCTCCTTCCCACTCCGGCTCCGCAGATGTTCTGCCTTGTGGTGGTATTTGCTGGCTGATGTGAAACTGCTGGATTTTGAGTGAGTGGATGAAACCCTGTTTAGAAGCAGTCAGATGCTTGCAGGGTGGGGTGGCCATTAGATTCCTGCTGACTGATAAGCAATATTTCAAGCGGATCAAGGGGCCCACCGGATTCTTTAAAAGATATGTTGCACTGGTAAGGACACGTACATATGTTAGAAAACTGTGTGAATGAGGGGAAGCGGGCAGCAGAAAAGAATGCCAAAGTGTGTTATTCAGCTGAGAGAAAATAAACCAGGCTGTGTGTGATGGCTCATGCCAGCACTTAGGAGGCTGAGGTAGCAGAATTGCTGTAATTTGGAGCCAGATCTGGGCTATGTTATGTTATGCCCAGATCACAGGGACCCCCAAAAGGCCACCACGGAGACTGAATCTCGCATGCAAAAGCAAAGAGTATTTCAAGCTCCAGAGCTTGGTCCCTCTGTCTGTCCAACACAGTGGTGACAGCAGAGAGCCCTGAGCTCAGGGGCTCAGTTTTTATCATAGCAGCAGGTTGGGGTGAAGGGATTTGCAGGGTCCAGGACCCTGATTGGCTGACAGTTGTCTAGGGGTATCTGTAAAACAAAAAATAGGTGTGTGCTAGACTCAAGGACATCTGGCCACCTTATCTAATGGTTGGAATATTTTGAATGTCAGGTACTTCCTTACCCCTGGGTCGATCCCTGCATGGTGTCAGCTTAAGGCTTTTCTTGGATCTGGGTGTTGCCTGTCAGTAAGCCTGTCACAGAAGCTGTGTCTAGGCCCCCAAGTCTGTCATGGCTGCTGTGTGGTCAAGCTATTTTGGGGCCTCTCCACAGGCTACATAGTGAGTACCAGGCCAGCTAGGGTTACACAGGGAGACGCTGTTGCAAAGAACCAACCAGACAGAGCATGTTATAGAGTGTCCCTTCCTCCTCTTCCTCCTTCCCTTCTTCCTCTGTCTCCTCTCTCCTTTACTTCCTCCTCCTTTTCCTTCAGTCTCGAACCATGTGCTCTACCATTGAACTAGGTTCTCGGTCTTTTTTATTATTTAAACTTTTTCCATCAAGCTTGGCTCTTTATCCCCTTCATTTTGGTAAAATTTTTAAAGGAATATATATATGATCCATTAAAGGTCAGAAGTAAAGCAGTTTACTTTAATCTCACTTGTCTTTTTTTTTTTTTTTTTTTCTTAGCTAGATGGGGCCGTACTTCATTGCAAAGAATAAAACAAGCCTTCCAGCGAGCCAAGTGGTTGAGGTCTGTTTTAGAGACAGAGAGGGCCCACATAAAGCAGCCAGTTACTGAAGGAGACCAGAGACAGAACCCTGGAGAGAGAACTGATTGGCTAAGATCAGGGTACTTGGGGTTATCTTTTGGTATGTGAGGACTAAGGCAAAGTTAACTTCACCCTGCAGTTGAAAGTGGCCAGTCTTGACAGTTTCCCTGTCCCTCTCATTTCCTCTGGTTTCCTAAAAGGTTGAACAGCTCAGTTTTGCCTTCATGATGTGAAAACTCAAGATAGGGGACTCCATTTTGATTTACAGTCCAGTCTGTTGGGATCCAGCACAGAAGCCCATCCAAAACACTGGCTTCCTGTAGTTTTCACTTAACGCACTTACGTCTAGAGGAACCCGTAAAAACTGAGAATAATTACTAAGTGTTTCGATTAGAAAGTGCAGAAATTGAAGCTGTCAGCTCTCGCTATGCTCTCAAGTTTAACTTTACTCTCCCTCCTCTTCCCCTCCTCCTCCCCCTCCCCGCTCCTTCTTCATCTTCTTTTTCATACAGGGTTTCTCTGTGTAGTCCTGGAACTTGCTCTTTAGACCAGGCTGGCTTCAAACTCAGAGATCCACCTGCTTTTGCCTCTTGAGTGCTGGGATTAAACGTGTGTGCCAACATACCCAGCAAGCTTAACGTTTCTAACTGCTTATTATCACTAATATAGTATCGTAATTGTTATCTATTAATGATAAGAAGGACGTGAGCAGTGAGAATGTGCACCATTTAATGTCTTGTTCTCTTCTTCATGCTTCAAAAACCCTAAATATTTATTACTATTATTATTATTATTAATTATTATTATTATTTTGGTTTTTCAAAACAGGGTTTCTCTGTGTAGTCCTGGCTGTCCTGGAACTCACTTTGTAGCCCAGGCTGGCCTCAAACTCACAGCTATCCACCTACCTCTGCCTCCTGAGTATTAGGATTAAAGGCATAAGCCACCACTACCTGGCCCTAAATATTATTTTTTATTTTAACTTTTTTGGTGTTGAGTATTAAATGAAAGCCCTAGTGCGTATTAAGCACACATTCTACCACTGAGATAATCCCTGAACTTAAATTTTATTTACTCATTTATTTAGTTAGGTTGTTTTAAAGATAGGGTATCACTATGTAGCCCAGGTTGTCCTAGCCTAGCCTAGAATAGTCTTGAGCATCCTGAATCTGGAAGTATAATCATGGACCACTATACTTGACAGATTTCATTTATTTGTGTGTGTGTGTGTGTGTGTGTGTGTGTGTGTGTGTGTGTTCATATGCACTGTATGTGGGTGCATATACAGGTGCACATGTATATGTACCTATGTGAATATGTATAAACGCAAGGTTGACATTGAGTATCTTTTCAGATCACTGTATACCTTATGTATTGAGGCAGAGTTGTTTTCAGCCTTGTCATTTCAGCTAATCTAGTTATCCAGCTTGATCCTAGGGTCTCCTGTTTCCCCTCCCACATGTTGGGATTGTAGGCAGGTTGCCACACCCACCCAGCAAGTATGTGGATACTGGGGATCCTCACTCTTGCTCAGAAAGTACTTTACCCGCTGAGCCATCTCCTCAACCCAAATTTTATTTTTAGAAGGTATCTTTGTAGAGATTTTCCTTCTCTTTGGATAAACAAGGGAACAGCACTATATTTTTGAGGTTCCATATGACAGAAAGGATCCGAGCCGCAGTGTAACTGAAAACAGTTTGGGGACAAGACCATCTTTCCTTTTATAATGTCTGTGATAAATCATGTAAGACTGCCCAGCAGTGACGTGAAAATCTACCAGCTGCTGCTGGCATGCTGCGTCAAGAACACAGTGGCCATCTTGTGCTTAGTGGCGGCTGGTGAATGCATCCATAATGCCACGGGTGACAATGGGCACTGGAATGAGTGGATTTTCCTTCTCTGGAGAGCAAACTTGGCGTGGGTGGCAGTTGCTAAGGGATGAGTTCTCTCTGGAGTCACCTGTGGCCTCCTCCACCTGAGCATGCCATCAGATCACATTGTGTTCCCCCGTGGTGTTCCGGCACCCCAGTGGGGGAAGCAGCATCCAATGGAAACGGGAAAGAACAGGAAACCCAACCGTGCATGAAATTAACAGCGAGTGCTGGGGAACATCATGCCGTCCTGTCTGTTCCGGGACAAGGCGGTAATCACAATCGTTTCATCAAAACAGAAGCTCAAAGCAGCCAAACCTGAGTGTCACTAGATCAAAAGGACTGCCACTACCCTTTCAAGTGGTGGCTCTCCCACTCCAGCACAGCACCCATCATGTGCTTCAGAAGTGAGGGGGGCTGGGGGCAGGCAAAAGCTAGAAAAGTCTCATCCTACATGCATCTTCTCTCATTCTTTTATTTAACAAGTACAGTGTATTTATGATGTATCAACCACCCAACTACAAAGCCTTGTCAGCTTTTTATTAACCAATGAGAGTAATACATATTCATAGTGTAGGAAAGGATTGTTCCACAGCACACACATGTATATACTCTACCACTGAGTTGAATCCCTTTCTCTGAGCTTCATGTTTTCTAGACCTCCTGCCCTAATTAGTTTTTTGTTTGTTTTTTTTTTTTTTTTGTTTGTTTGTTTTGTCAATTTGACATCAGCTGAAGTCATCTGGAAAGATGGAACCTCAATTGAGAAAATGCCTCCATCAGATTGTCTTATGGACATATCTCTGTGGCATGTTAAAGATTGATGTGAGAGGGGCACCGTTCATTGTGGGCAGTGCCACCCTGGGCAGATGGTCCTGGGACGTATATCGTTCTACTGACTGAGCTACATTCCTAACCCCGTTAGCAAATATTTAAAACTTTAAAAATTTTAATTATTTTATGTATGGGTGTTTTGTTAACATGAATTTCTGTACACCATGTGTTGGCAGTGCCCTTGGAAGCCAGAAGAGGGAGTTGGGTGCCCTGGGACTGGAGCTACAGCCGGCAGTTATGAGCTGCCATGTGGGTGCTGGAGATTGAATCTGGGTCCTCTGGAATCACTGAGCCATCAATCCAATCCTGTAATTTTTGGGGGGTGGGAATCGGGGGAGAGGATCTCACTGTGTATCACTGACTAGCCTAGAACTTGGTTTGTACACCAGGCTGATCCGGAACTCACAGAGATCCACCTGCCTCCTTTGCCAAGTGCTGGTATTAAAGGCGAGTGTCACCATACCCACCTTAAGTCATTTCTTAATTTTATGTTCTTCCTGGCAATATAAATAGCACAGACTGATAGAATTTAGACCTTCACAGTAAAATTGCTTTGGGCTTTCATGAAAGGAGGCTGTGAGCAAACAGACTTTCTAATTATCCTGAAAAGATGGCTCACAGAACTGGTAGTTGTATAAAGTATATGGATTCAGATAAAAGCTAATGCTTCCGTGAAAAGAAATGTATGGTTCGCACAGAAACTTGCTCATGAATATTCATAGCAGCATTGTTCCTAAGCAAGAAGTGGAAATGGCCAAGATGTCCATCAGCTGACGCATCGACACACCGACTGTAGCATCTGCACCACGGAATACTTGACAACAGGGGACAACGCAGTGCAGATGCATGCTGTACCACGGATGAACTTTAAAAGCAGTATGCTAAAAAGAGAAGCCAGTCACAAAGTGATATGGAGACAGAAAGTTGATTAGTGTAGCAGGGGCTGAAAGGATGGTGTGAAGAGTGACTGTCTAATTAGTACACGGTTACCTTTTGGGGTAATGAAAATGTTTTGGAACTAGATAGAGGTAATGGTTTTGCAACATAAAGAAGACAGAAAATGCCACTAGGGGTTAGAGAGATGGCTCAGGGTTTAAGAACACTAACTGCTCTTCCAGAGGACTGATGTTCAATTCCCAGCACCCACATGGAGGCTAACAACCTGTTGTAATTTCAGTTCCAGGGCATCTGATGCCTTCTTTTGGCTCAATCAGATACTGCATGCACTTAGTGCATAGACATGCATGTAAGCAAAACACCAATGCACATGAAATAAAAACAGAGAAATCCTTTTTTAAAAAAAAGCCACTGAATTGTATGTTTTAAAATGGCTAACTTCAGGCTGGGAATGTCGCTCAGTGGTACAGCCCTTACCCAACATGCATACTTTTGAATATACACACAACACACACACACACACACATACACACACACACATACACACACACACACACACACACACACACACACACACACACACACGGGGGGGGGGGGGAGAGAGAAAGAGAGAGAGAGAGAGAGAGAGAGAGAGAGAGAGAGAGAGAGGAAGAAGGAAGAGGAGGAGGAGGAGGAGGAGGAGGAGGAGGAGGAGGAGGAGGAGGAGGAAAGTAGTGAAAGAGCTCAGAAAATGCTACCTAAAGTATGATCCTTTTAAAGCTTATTGCTGTGTATTCGAGACACTTGAGCTGCTTACAGGCTCTCTCTGAGTTCTCTTTGTGTATTTAAAGAGGAGTCCTCCAAAAAGCACTCAATTGCCATGAGTCTCCTGCCCGGGAATCTCATAAACCGGAAAAGATCAACTGAGTCACAAGAGAAGAGACAAGAAGTTGACTACTGGCCTAGTCACCAGTTCTAAAGCCTGTTCTTAGACAACTACCGCCTTATCTGCACAAGACAAGCTTACCACCGATTTCCTCTCCTCACTCTCCCATAACTTGTGCCACTGCTATTCCACAGAAGCCCCAGGCTCCGACAGGCAGTGACTATAATTCTCCTGCCCCTGTCTCTCACATGCTGGGATTACAGGCCGGCAGCCCCAGCCCTCTCTGTAGATCAGGGTTGCTATATAAACCTTCATCGTCTGACCTTCCTGGAGCCCATGTTTATGGGAACTTTTATGTGCATGCGGCTCATTAAGATGTTTTAAAGTTGCCTGTTAATATGCCTTATGTCTATTTAATTTGGAGTGCGGCCAGAGAATCTAGTAAGGGAGGGACTTGTAGAGTACTTGCCTAGCGTGTACAAGGTCCCGGGCATGGTGATCCACACTTGTAATCTCAGCACCTAGAAAGTAAAGCCAGGAGAATCACGAGTTCAAGGTCAGCCTTGGCTGCAGAAGAATGAGTGGGAGGCCAATTTAGACTATGTGAGACCCTGTTTGGGGAAAAACAGCAACAATAAAACGAGGTGTTAAGATATTTTCCCAATAAGCAGATTTCCTCTCCTAGTCCCTTGTCTGACATGAATCACATTTCCGTGTGAGAACCAGTCACTCTCAAGGAGACCAGGGCCAGTGTCCATACAGAAAGTCTGGGTTCAGTCCCCAGCATTGTACAAACTGGGTGTGGTGGCATAAATAGTAAATAAATAGTAATCCTAGAGCTGAGAGGTGGAGGCAAGAAGGATCAGAGGTTCAAGGTCATCCTTGGCCACATCATGAGTTTGAGGCCAGCCTGGGCTATATGAGACCATCTTTGAGAGAGAGAGAGAGAGAGAGAGAGAGAGAGAGAGAGAGAGAGAGAGAGAGAGAGAGAGGAATGCTTTCTTAAACTATGTGGGGTGGATTTGAAAGAGAGAAAGAAGAAATGTGGGAGGCTTTGGAGGGAGGAAAAGGAAGGGAAAACAATAACAATGTAATTATATTATAATCTCAAAAAATAAAAGATTATTTAAAAAAGAATAATTATTATGTCTACCTCTTTAGCATGGTGTTAGATGAATCTACCCTTAACACAGGCCATTCACCCACCCAGCTGGATTTAACTACGAAGGGAAGAGACACTGACGGTCTCCACTGAGATGTAGATCCCGTTCTTTTGGTTAGGAGGTAACAGCTTTCCCTTCACGGGCCTTCAGTGTTACAGGGACTGCACCACAGCCCACAGTTTGGACTGAGATCCAAACTAGAATCTGCTTACTCTTTAGTTAGGGTACGTTTTACCTGAACATTATACACAACTGTCTGTAATGGCTCTAAAATCAGCATAATAAGTATATAAAATGAGTGACGGAGAGAAATAATTTTTTAATGGAACAGAAAAAGCAACAAGGCTTTTGAAGAGCATCTACTTTCAGTGAGTGAGTTGCTTTCTCCACAGCAAGCCTCTGAGCTCTATTTACCCCCTCACCCAAGTGTGATCAGTCCACCAGGAGCCAGCTGAAACTGCCCTCCTCCGTGGCTTCTTTCACAGGCACTTCGACACCTATGGCCATCCTGCCCTTTCTTCCAGTTCTGTAGAACTCTATCAAAACCACGCAGATGGAAAGAGGAGGTTACCGGGTTGACTACTTTTTACCTGCCACCTCCAGACAACCAGCAGCGAGCGACTCCTCACAGAGTGAAACAGAACACAGTGTTGGGGAGGCCTCCAGCCGCCTCTGACCTCGATGGGGTGCTGCGATGGATAGCTATTATCCGTTCTGCTTGAAAAGGAGAATTGCACGCGCTCCCTGTGTGGTTTAGACGGCAGCACTTCCTGTGTCTACCCGTACTGCCTAAGTCTTGAAAAATGTAGGCATCTATGCCTTGTACTTCTGTTTGTTCTGTACAGACATGTCTATTCTGTCATGCATGCACTGCCACCGTCTCTGCTCCCAATCAAAATCACAGGTCTCTTTGGGGATGTTTTCTGTTCCCGGGAACCATTTTGCTTTTGAAAAGTACTATTTTCAAAAGACTACTGTGCTCTTTTTTTTTTTTTTTTTATGGTTTTGTTCTAGAGGTGTCCAGGAGAATGATCCAAGGCCTGTGCTTGCTAAGCACGTGTTCCAACGACTAACCTAGTCCTTAAAATGAGGATTTTAAACAGAGAAAGCTGCCTGTGGAGTAAGAATTATATATCTCTTTCTTGAATGATTGAACACATGAATACACTTTTAAAAAGACCGAAAACACCTCTAAGATAAGAAGTGTCTGTGGAGCTTAAATGCTTCATGGTTTTGGCAAGGAGCCAACAGGCAAGTCTTTATGTCAAGACCCGGCTTGCAGGATGCAGAACCCTCCTACGGTAAATGCAGTTCTTTCCCTGTCCCCCAGTTCTTAGAAGTACTATGGTCTGCTTCAAAGTCCAGCTTAGCTGGCAGTGGCTCTAAGCTCAACTTACAAAGAGTTACATACCAAGAGGGCGGGGCCAGGGAAACTCCCTGCGTTTTGTGTCTGGAAAAATCTATGTCACTAGTGGTATTACGAGTGGCATCTCCCACTCACTGGGAGTGTGTGTGTGTGTGTGTGTGTGTGTGTGTGTATGTGTGTGTGTGTGTGTGTGTGTGTGCGCGTGCGCAGGTGTTGGGGACTGAACACAGAGCCTTATGCATGCTAGGCGAGTACCCTACTACTGAACCACATCCCCAGCCCACTTGATATCATTTGAAGAGGCAGGAAATGGCCCGGAGAGGTGTGTGATAGCTCTGGGGATTTTATACATTGTTCCATTTAGTTCATGTTCAGAATGTAAGGGCCCTGAGAGACCCACTCCCTCCTCCTTGATGTCACCCCTCTTTAGAGAAATCAGTGTTTGTTCGGGTTCCTAGGAAAGGGCTTTCCTGCCTGGCAAGAGACACTCTCCTCCCCTACCCAAGAAAGAAGTCCTCTCCTCAGGCAAGAAGGGAAGAGCCACGCATAGTCCCCAGGCAGGTAGGGAGAGCTGTGCTTCTGAAAGGAGAAAGGAGTAACATTTTGGGGTTACAAGCCTCTTCTGGGAGAGCTGTTGACAAGCCTTTATTTAGATGTGTTTTCTGAAATCAATTGAGAACTGCAAAGGTAACTAAGCGCTTGGCAGGTGTCCTGAGCCTGTGAAGCTAGTATTTGACCTTACCAGTCTGATGCAGACAGAACACACTTTTTACAAGAAACTTTAAAGTCGTATTTGGCTGTACCAGGATACCTGAGAATGGCACACATCTTCAGATCATGAAAAGCTCAGACTCAAAGAGAACATTCAGTGATGTATGTTAACTCAGAGCCACTTCCTGACCCTACGATCGCAGGCATGTGACCTTGTCTCTCGGGTTTCTCATCTGTAAGAAATAAAAGCTGAAACTAAATAGTTAAATCATTTCTAAAGTCCTTTATGGGCATAGCCCTCCTCCTCTGCCTTTTAAGTGATAGGATTATAGGTCTGTACTATACTTATATGCAATGGTCCTAATCTTCCAGCGCTCGTGCATGCACACACACACCACTCCACTCCACAGGATAATTAATTTCTACACTTCCTGTTTCCTCATTCACAGAATGAGATAGAAACAGACCCTGCTCTTTGTGTTTACTGTGAATGGTAGAAAAGATAAACGTGCATTTCCCGGCATAGTCCCTGAAATAAAGTAAGTGTTTTATGCTGGTGTTACTAAAGCGGAGTTCTTGGGGCCAGTAGCATCAGAGACACCTTTGTTCAAGCAGTGAACAATAAATACTGTGTCTGAAAGTTTCATATGGTGGGCTGTTTAGTGGGAGGGAATCTAATGTTCTGAAGGAGCTGTAAGCCAGTCTTCTGACCGTGTTGCTTCTGGGTTAGCACTGGCTCAAGGGAGAGTCAGCATCAGAGGTGGTAACATTAGTGTTTCAAGAGCCAGTAACACAGCCTCAGCCCAGCCTCCGAGCATGTGTCCATCATACCATCTGGAGACGAACTCGGAGGGTTTATGACTTGTTCCATTATAATTGACTCTAGAAATGCCTCATTTCCAGAAGGCTATGCCACATGTTAGCTGACTCTCTCTATGGTAATAGATACCGAGATAATCAATGTAGGATAAGAAGATGTTGTTTTTTGACTTACAGCTCTAGTGGGCTTAGCCTGCAGTTGCTTAGCGCCATTGCCTCTGAGTGTGTGGCAAGGCGGCACACCGTGGTTGGGTACACATACATGGTGAGTCTCCTAACCTCGTGGCTGGGACTCAAGAAAGAGGAAGAAACACATATTCCACAATTCCCTTTGAGGACACATCCAGTGACCTAATAACTTCCATTAGGTTTACTTCTTCTTCTTCTTCTTCTTCTTCTTCTTCTTCTTCTTCTTCTTCTCCTCCTCCTCCTCCTCCTCCTCCTCCTCCTCTTCCTCCTCTTCCTCCTCCTCCTCTTCCTCCTCTTCCTCCTCCTCCTCCTCTTCCTCCTCCTTCTTCTTTTTCTGAAACAGCGTTTCTCTGTGTAGCCCTGGCTGTCCTAGAACTCACTCTGTAGACCAAGATGGCCTCAAACTCAGAGATCTGCCTGCCTCTGCCTCCAGAATGCTGGTATTAATGGCGTGCACCTCCACCGCCTAGCAGGTGCCTGGCTTTTTAAAAAATTGATTTAATTAATTAATTTTTTTCTCTACCTTGAAAGGTTCCACTACTTTGTAATACATCCAAAATGACAAGCCTTACCACACGGGTGTGTGGAGGCCACTTAAGGTCCAAATAACAGCACAGCCCTGCCTATTATTTGTTGCCAAAGGAGAAATGGAAGGGGCCTATTTTTGTTCCTGTCCCTGGGTTTTGGTTATTGAAGATGTTGCCTTCCCAGGGATATTGTTAAAAAGGAAGTCATGAGTTACTTAGCCAAAACCTCGACCCTATTTTAAAAACCAAGGCATCATTTACAGCCTTGGAATTATCTGAAGGACACCTGTAGCAACCAGCCTGCATGGCGCCAAGCTGCAGTCCAAACACAGCCAACATGAGCTTCTTCTAGCCGGAGCCTGGCAGGTGGTTCCACTCCTGTGTCATAGTGAGCACATACCGCTTCTTCCCCGACACATCTCAGGGAACACAAGAGCTCCAAGCTTTAGTAATTTCCCTCGAGTAATTGTGTTTCCTATGATGACTCCCTAAACACCGCAAGCAAACTACCATCCTGGGAAATGTGAGGAGCCATTATTTGACTCTCCCAGGCAGCCTGGGGGCTTGGAGGAGCCAAGCATCCTCCTCCTCCTCTTTTTGTTCCTTTTTCAAGGTACTTGAAATTCAGCCGCTTGCAACATTGTATCCAAAGATGCGGCTCAGCCTTGACTTCCTCAAGCCTGGACATTTTGTTCTCCCTCACTTCTTGGTCATCCACAGCAACTTGTAGGGATCCGGGAATAATTTACCCCATACTTTTCCAGGTTCATGGCTGAAACTCCTGTAACAAAAGACAGATCAAAGGGCAGAGGAACAAAGGAAAGGTGGCTAGCATGCAAATGTCATGCAAACATGGGAGATTGCAGGGAATGATGAATTTTCATAGAGATGGCTTGGAGTTCAGCTTGAAATAACATACTCAGCTAAATCAGAGTTTAAAAAGCAGATGAGGTAGTAGTTTAGCAGATGAGGTGGTTTGCATGAGAATGTCCCCCATAGGCTCCTATGTTTGAATACTTGGTCCCCAGTTAGTAGAACTGTTTGGGAAGGATTAGGAGGTATGGCCTTGTTGGAGGAGGTGTATCACTGAAGGTGGGCTTTAAGGTTTCAAAAGCCCATGCCAGGTCCAGCATGTCTGTCTGTCTGTCTGTCTGTCTCTCTCTCTCTCTTCCTGATGCCTGCAGATCCAGATAAAGAGCTCTCAGCTCCTTTTCCAGCACCATGTCTGCCCGTGTGCTGCCATGCTCCCCACCATAATGATAATGGACTAAACTTCTGAAACTGTAAGCCAGCCCTCAGTTAGATGCTTAAAAGTTGCCTTGGTCATGGTGTCTCCTCATAACAATAGAACAGTACCTAAAACAGTAGGTAAATTAGGAGAGCAATCAGGAAAAGTGAGCACCGTATTATTATAGATTTAAATTGGAGCCTTCACTGATAGAGTCTTTTGAGATTTAGAGCTATTTTTCCTGGCAGGGGAAGGAAGACACATGTACAAATAGAGATTTCATTTTGTCTCAAGGAAGCTGTGTCAATCATGTAGAGGACATGCGTATGTCTTTCCACAATGTCCAGATTTATTAAAAACAATAATTGATAAGCTATGCCAATTCCATTATCTTTAAGTCCATGTCTTTAATTTCACCTGGCACTTGTGACCACTGGCAAACATGGGTTCTTTCATTCTGTTCCAATCTTGATTTTGAGTATTAGCTCTCAGTTCCTACATGACATGTCGCACCATGATGTGTACATTACAGAATGGTTGAGAAGGGGTTAACCTGGCTGCAGGGTCTGAGGGAGCCTCACTGAAGGTAGCAGAGAGCCGATGTAGCTGTAAAGGGAGAGTTACTGCATGAGGTTGGCCATCAACATAACGAACCCAGTCACATACTCTTCAGGGGAAGGGCTGTCAAAGCACAGTAGGTCTACACAAATGACAGTTCTGGTGGGCAATGAGAGGCTCAGCTGAAGCCTCAGAGACTAGGTTGGAAGTTTGTGACCCGTGGCTCCTATGACACACGCACCAAATGGCACACCTGTTGTGTTGGGGGGTAACGTGCCTTACTGTGTTAGGCACTTTTCCTTTTACATGACCCACATGAGGGTGTTACATTATTTGTTAGTCTAGTAGCCCTGCTTCTTCTGACCTGGTTCCTGTTGTGTCCATGTGTGCCCGATTTAAATGGGTGGGTTCCTAGGTGGTGGTGTTTCATTGGCATCAATGAGTTGTCGGTCTGTGTATCACGGTTTGTGTGGGCAGATGGTGATTGTTCACACGCACCGACTAGATGCAGAGTCACTCTGCTTCCCAACTGCACTGCTTTTCAAAATGGAGTCAGTGAGGGTGAGGTCTAGCCTGGGAGCTTCTGATCTCTGCAGTGAGGGGTAACAGAGCAAAACACAGTCAGATTTCTACAGCTATAGACGCAATTTCCCCTTACAAAAGAGTCGCTTCTGCTTTCATGGTGGCTCACGTCTGCTATTTCATGAAATAATCAGTTTGGAATAACAGTGAGCATCATATGTCAGGAGCACAGAAGAACATGTTTGTGTCTTTATACAATATCAGAACTTATTGATTAACAACAAATTAACACGGTATGGTGGTTTCAATGGCAGTAATTTGCCAGATAGTCCCACTTTCTTCAATAGCCCTGAATAACATGAATACAGATTCTTTTTTTTTTTTTTTTTTTTTTGGTTTTCTGAGACAGGGTTTCTCTGTGTAGCTTTGCGCCTTTCCTGGACCTCACTCTGTAGGCCAGGCTGGCCTCGAACTCACAAAGGTCCGCCTGCCTCTGCCTCCCAAGTGCTGGGATTAAAGGCATGCGCCACCCCCCCACCCCCACCCCCACCCCCACCCCCCACCCCCGCGAACACAGATTCTTTGATTCCAATATTTTAAACAATTCTCACTACATCTCGTTTATTTATTTGTTGTGTGTATGCACTCACACTTGTGCCTGTATACTTGCCCACAGATGCTTGTAGGTCAGCAGGAATCTTGCAGGAGTTGATGCTCTCCTTCCGCTTTGTAGGTCCCAGGGATTGAACTCAGGTCATCAGGCTTGGCAGCAAGTACTTTTACTTGCTGAGCCATCTCGCTGGCCCCTTTGATTCCAATCTTAATTCCTAATAGTAACTCCTAGATCATAAATTATATCACACAGTAAGTTATCTGTCTATCTATCTATCTATCTATCTATCTATCTATCTATCTATCTATCCATCCATCTATCCATCTATCTATCCATCTATCCATCTATCCATCTATCTCTCTATCTCCTATCTATCTGTAGATAGGTTACAAAAAGGGTTAAGGGGGCAAGGATCTTCGAAAAGGCATACGAGGCCAAGGTTTGGCAACTGATAGGGATGCCAGAGTTTCGATAAGATAATGAACCCAATTGAGCAGCAGCAGAAGCTGAGGAAGCTGTTATCTGCTGGCCATAAGGTTAGGCGTTCGGATCAGAGTTCAGCTGCAGGAGCAAAGTGAAGCCAAGAGCAGTGCCAGGTCTAGATGAACAAGTGTGCAGATGGGTAGAAGGTCCAGATGGACGCACAGCAATCTGAGTAGGCCACATCAAAGGTGGGGTCCCGGTCAAGTGGAAGCTCCCGAGATAGTTGAGAGTTCTCTCCCTGTCTGTCCCTTGATGCACACACGGGGTGGTCAGATGACAGGTGAGGGGGTGCCCTCGCCACCGGTGCTGTTTGTTCACCTCTCTACTGGGCCCAGATGAGAGAGTCACACGCGTCCCTTCGTCTGGTGTGTACACTAAGTTCTTGGGATTGGTTCTCCTGATATTTTAATACACACATTTGTCCCTAAAATCTCACCTCACACAGAAGTTTATAGAGAACATTCTACTCCCAGGAATAAGTCATTTATTGGTCCCTGCCATGTGGGCGGTGCCAGACAGATGGTGCCGTTCACATGTCCACTCAGGGGATAGTCATCCCACACCTTCAAAATAGAGTCAACTGCTGCTTGTAAAATGGAATCTCTTGGGGCAAGGTGCAGTTTGAAAAAAAAAATCGCTGTTTTGTTTTGTTTTGTTTTATGGTTTTTGGTTTTTGGTTTTTGGTTTTTGGTTTTTCGAGATAGGGTTTCTCTGAGTAGCTTTGGAGCCTGTCTTGGAACTCACTCTGTAGCCCAGGCTGGCCTCGAACTCACAGAGATCCACCTGCCTCCGCCTCCCGCGTGCTGGGATTAAAGGCGTGCGCCACCACCACCGCCCGACAATATCGCTGTTTTATACAATATAGATTATCTTTGGGCAGGGCGCAGCCTGATCCCCACACAATCCTCCCCTCAAGAGTCACATTTGGGGCTGGGGACATTGTTCGGTTGGTAAGATGCTTGCAGAGCAAGCCTGAAGATCTGGATTCACATCCCCAGCACCTGTGTAAAGGCTGGGTAGGGAGGTGTGCATCTGTAACCCTTGCACTGGCAAGGATGATAGGTGGAGGCAGGGGATCCCTATGGCTTGCTGGCCAGTCAATCTAACCAAAATAGCACGGTTCAGTGAAAGATTCTGTCTCAAAAAGCATGGTGAAGAACAGTGGAAGGAGACACCCAAAGGCAACCTCTGGCCTCTATATGCACAGAAGCAAGTTCAAGTTTGGGCAAGCACACACACACACACACACACACACACACACACAGTTGGTTTTCTTTTTTACTCTTTGCTCTTTAGGGGCCCGCCATTCAGGTCACAAATAAATACATGGAGATTTATTCTTTCTTATGAATGCCCGGCCTTAGCTTGGCTTATTTCTAGCCAGCTTTTCTAACTTAAATTATCCCATCTACCTTTTGCCTCTGGCTTTTACCTTTCTCTTATTCTATCTACCTTTCTTTACTTCCTATTCTGTAGCTGGCTGTGTGGCTGAATTCTGGTGTCCTCTCTTTTTCTCCTTTTCTTACTCTTCTCCTCTTCTATTTATTCTCTCTTCATGTCAGCCCCACCTATTTCTCTCTCCTGCCTAGCTATTGGCCATTCAGCTCTTTATTAGACCAATCAGATGTTTTAGACAGGCACAGTAGCACAGCTTCACAGAGTTAAACAAATGCAACATAAAAGAATGCAACACATCTTTGCATCATTAAACAAATATTCCATAGCATAAATGTAACACATCTTAAACTAATATCCCATAACACACACACACACACACACACACACACACACACACACACACACACACACCTTCAGAGAACAAAAAAAAAAACCATAAAGAAGCATATTTTTGAGGTGGCATATTTTGGTCTCTTTAAACCCTTAGCTATAAAATAACTAGTAAGCCATTTTTCTAGGAGAGGGATCACTCAGAGCCAGGTGTGGTGGTGCATATCTGTAATGTCAGCACCTCAGAGTGTAGGCAGGAGGAATTCTGTGAGTTCAAAGCCAGCCTGGGCTACACAGTGAGTTTCCAGGTCAGCCAAATTTGACACAGCAAGATACTGGCTCAAAACCAAAACCAAAACCAAAAAAGCACCAAAAACTAATCAAACAAAAAAGAATAAAAAGAGGAGGAAGAGAAGAAGGAGGGAGAAGAGGAGGAAGAATTACTCAAACATTTTATGGGGCAAGCTCCTTTGACTGCATGGGTTATATTCTGTCCAAATACAGAGTTGGACATGTCATTTGAATACAATGTGATGTCTGTCATTGGAGATGGGCAGTGCACATTTGTACATTCAAATGTGGCAACTCATGTGGTCCAATTGTAGCATCATTCCTGGGATGAAGGGACACTCAAACTTGGTGGGCTGGAGAGATGGTTCAGTGGTTAAGAGCACTTGTCTCTCTCTCTCTCTCTCTCTCTCTCTCTCTCTCTCTCTCTCTCTTGTTTTTTGTTGTTTTTGTTTGTTTGTTTGTTTTTGTTTTTGTTTTTGAGACAGGGTTTCTCTATTTAACAGTCCTGGCTGTCCTGGAACTTGCTTTGTAGATCAGGCTGGCTTTGAACTCACTGAGATCCACCTGCCTCTTTCTCTCTGCCTCCCAAGTGCTGGGATAAAAGGCATACACCACCACACCCAGCTTGCACTTGTTCTTGCAGAGGACCTGGATTAGATTTCTAGAAACCACATGTTGGCTCAGAGCCATAGTCTATATTTCCAGTTCCAGGAAATTTGATGTACTCTTCTGATCTCCCTGGACACCAGGCACACATGTAGTGCACAGACATACATGTGAGCAAAACACTCATAAACATAAAATAGACAAATCTAAAGCATTTGCTTTGTTTCAGATAAAGGATTAGTTCTAGCATATTAATAATCGTCCCCCCCTTTTTTTGTATTTGTAATTGAATGCTAGTGATCATCCGTGGAAGAAATTTTTCTATTGGTCTTGGTGTTATCTCTTAACTTCATTCATCTCAGGGTCATTATTAACTATGTATCAACCAGGCCTCTAACCTAGTTGACTCTATGTCAAACCTATGGTGTATTTGTAACATTTATAACCTTTTGTTTGGTTTTTGAGACAGGCTTTGGTTAGGTAGCTTGCACTGTCTTTGGAGTGGCGATCCTTTGCTTCAGCTCTTCAAGTTCTGGGATTACATCATGACTGTATCCATACAGCTGCACTGGGAATGACTTTTGGGCAATGTTCAAACCATAGCAACAGCCATGCCTGTTTGTTTGGTAACATCTATGGCAGCGTTTGTAATCCAATGATGACAGAATATCTGTGATAGCCAGTTTATGGTCCACAGAGCCGCAAGTATTTACTATTTGTGCCTTTCCATAAAGGGTCCCTGAGTTCTGTGCTAAGCTGGGCAAGCACACTCATGATTTGGTATGCTCTCCTCTTCCCCGCCACAGCAAAGCCCGTTTCTCATTTAAAACTCATTCTCTCCAGTCCTTACTTAATTTTCCCACCTGCTCGCATCATTTCCTCCACTATTCCTCAGCTCAACAGTACTGCAATTAAGTGGTACTCTGTGTGTGTGTGTGTGTGTGTGTGTGTGTGTGTGTGTGTGTTGCTGAGTGTTAAACCCTTGCTCATGGCACACAAGCACTCTATTACTGAGCTGTCGCCTTAGCTTCAACTTGGAATTTTTTTTTTTTTTTTTTTTTTTTTTTTTTTTTTTTTTTTGGTTTTTCGAGACAGGGTTTCTCTGTGTAGCTTTGCGCCTTTCCTGGAACTCACTTGGTAGTCCAGGCTGGCCTCGAACTCACAGAGATCCGCCTGGCTCTGCCTCCCGAGTGCTGGGATTAAAGGCGTGTGCCACCACCGCCCGGCTCAACTTGGAATTTTTACATGAAAAATAATTGTAAATGTGTGCTTACTAAGCCGGGCAGTGGTGGTGCACGCTTTAATCCCAGCACTCAGGTGGCAGAGGCAGGCAGATCTCTGTGAGTTTGAGGAGAGCCTAGTTTACAAAGTGAGTTCCAGGACAGCCAGGGATACGCAGGATTACACAGAGAAACCCCGTGTCGAAAAACAAAAACAAAAACAAAAAGTGTGCTTACTATCTACTCTATTTATCCGTAAAGACCCAAAGGTTGATCCTTCAATGTCCTGTATTTCTTTGTATGCACTGAGCAGTGGTCATGTCTTTAAGTCAGGCAGACCTGAATCTTCACTTTGGCCCTATCCATCCCTAGCTGAACAAATGCCATGAATTTCTTGAATCTCGTCATCTGATGAGTGCATTTGTTATGAGGATTAGAGCGATGGTGTATGTTAGCTTCCGAGACCCAGGAAGTGCTCTATAACAGTGTTGGTCACCAGCAGCTAACCTTTATTTGGAATATGAAGAAATTACCCTTGCCCTTAAGAAAACTCATGGTGTGGCAGTGTGACTAAAAGAAAACACTCAGCCAGGAGAAATGAAACTGCATGGTTCAGGAGGAGCCCTGTAAGATTAGCTGCTGCAGCTAATGCCTCAAACGAGACGCTAGACTCACGAGGCTTTGAACAAATTGAACAGACACTTGACTGCTTAGGGACCTGAGCGCTGCCTAGGCCGAGCATCCTGTGCATATGGAAGACAGAAGACCACATTTATTCCAGAGATTTTTATCTAAGTTTGAGGAGGAGAGCTGTGCAGACACGAGCTACGTTCCCACTTCTCCATAATGTCTCCTTTCTCTCCTAGGATGGATGCGTCAGCAAGTCCCATAAAGAGGATTGCGCATGGAATGTCTGACTATGGCTCTCTGGGGAAATAAGTTTCTAAGTGCAGCAATCTGAAATTAATAACTTTCTTAGGGAAGTTCTTTTGACAACATCTGGAGATGAAGCCTGGTGCAATTTTCACCACCTTGAATTACCCTCCCTGTTTGCTTGGCATGTACCAGGCACGGATCCACCCGGCAAGCAACACAGCCTCCTCCTTTCTCCTGCAGTCTGCTCATCAACTGGAGACCTCTTACAGCAGTGACTTGGGGCACTCTGGGGCTCTGACCTGGAGGCTTTCGTTCTTTCTCTCAGGGTTCATTGGATGTCATTGGAAAGTCAGGGAGAGAGAAAGATGTTTTTCAATTTTCAGTTTAGACACTCATTGAATCAAGACAAAATAAATCTTGACTTGTGTATTAAAAGCTTAGGGATAGTTGAGTGGTGGTGGCATGCGCCTTTAATCCCAGCACTCAGGAGGCAGAGGGAGGTAGAGCTCTGTGAGTTCGAGGCCAGCCTGGTCTACAGAGCAAGTTCCAGAACAGACAGAGCTGTTATACAGAGAAACCCTGTCTTGAAAAACAGAGAGAGAGAGAGAGCAAAATATTTGTTACTCAAAACGCTATGGTTGAGGGTATCAAAAAAAAAAAAAAAAAAAAAAGAGTTGGGAGGGGGCATTAGAAGGGAGAGATGGGTTTTCTTTGGCTTTTGAGAGCGATTCCTGTACGAAAGGCTGTTGTTTATAGTATGCTATTATCTAGGTTCACATGCAAGCGGTATGTAGCTATTAAGGGAGAAATAAGAGTGAAGAACAGCAACTCCTCCTCCAGAGGAAGTCTTCGAGATGATGGCAGTTGCTGCACTAGCCATATGTGACAGGACAGACATATGCTTTTTTATTCCTCCTTACTTATAAATTTAGACAAAGTGGCCTGATTTCTATTTTCCACTGATGATATATGCTTTTAAATTTCAAATCAGTCTTTCCCCTTTCCTTATATAAGACCACATGGAAGGACATTGTGTTTGTCTGGGTCACTGTAGCACATAACATTCAAAGTTTGTCCTTCTGGATTTGACATGCTGCTCAGAGGTAGAGTGCTTGTGTGCTCAAGGCCCTGGCTTCAGTTCCCAGCACTGAAGAGGAAAAGGAAAATTAAAAGAGAAAGGGTACAAGCAGCCTAGCGGACCTCTCAGCTTAGCACGTTGCTAAGTATCTCCTCTCTCAGCACGTAAATAAATATCCAACACTAATACTTAGAAATAGGGAGCTATATAGGGGCTTGGATGTGGAAAAATGCCAGAGTGAAAAATATGCACATCTAGATATTATTCAAATGCAATTTAAAAATTATTTTGTGTGTATGGGTGTTTTCCCTGCATGTATGTCTGTGCACCATGTGTCTGCAGTGCCCTTAGAGGCTAAAAGAGGAGTCAAGTCGCCTGGAACGGGAGTTACAGATGTTTCTACCATGTGGGTGCAGAGATTGAATCCGGGTTCCCTGAAAAAGCAGCCAGTGCTCTTAACAACTGAGCCATCTCTCCCTCTCTATAGATTTTTTTTTTTTTTTGAGACAAGGTTTCTCTGTGTAGCCCTGGCTGTCCTGGAACTGGCTCTGTAGACCAGGCTGGCCTCGAACTCAGAGATCTGCCTGCCTCTGGCAGAGTGCTGGGATTAAAGGAGCAAGCTACCACTACCCCACGAATTTTTATTTGATTATAATGCACTCCTATTTATGGAAATCTTAGGGTAGTTCAAAACAGCTATGTTTTTAAAATATAGCCGACACAAAGATATATCTGAACTTCAAAATTAGAAGCTGAGATAGCCCTACTATTATAACCAACTGCAGAGTACTGACTTGGAAAGACAGTAAAAAAGATACAGGAACCAGATGGCAATGGTGCACACCTTTAATCTTAGCACTCTGGAGGCAGAGGCAAGCAGATCTCTGAGTTCAAGGCCAGCCTGGTCTACAGAGTGAGTTCCAGGACAGCCAGAGCTATACAGAGAAACCTTTTCTAAAAAAACAAACAAACAAAAAACAAAAACAGGAATTGCAACATGCTTTAAGGAGTGAAGGATTCTCCCCATCCCTCTTCCATGTTAGACATGTGCTTAGAAGTAATTCTAGACAGCTGATGTGTTAAAAAGAAACAACCCCTGAACTATCTGCTCTGCAGGCATACTGTTCATTCGCTGTAGAAAATGGAAGGCCTGTGTTAATCCCACCGGTCGAGAATAAGACACTACCACAGTTCAAAGTCAAATCTGAAGCAAGCTTTAATTAAATACTGGCCAGGTTGATGGACTCTCGGGGTAGGTCCATCTCTGGTTTCCCGGAAATGGCCCCCCAGTCACAGTTTGCAGGTCTTAAAGTATTTTCCATGAGGTCCAATCAAGGGCAAGCATACATCCTGACGTATTTCCCACCCATGAACTTCCTACCCACATGTGATCAAGTCCATCCCGTGCAGGTGGGTCAAACAAACTTGTTTAGGGGAGTGAAAACATGTGACTTGTTATCTCCCATAAACAATAGCCTATAGCAATTCAGGAACTCTCTGTCCTTGGGCAAAGGGCTTGCAGATCAGAGGCATTTTTGTCTCATAGATCTCTTAGACACAGTAATTAACACTTAAAACTTAACTGGCTCTCACACCTGAGAGACACTCTTCACAAAGCTTATAATTTACACTGTATGATAATGGTTGAGAAAGCTGGCTTCACGGGCTTGCCTTCCAGCTTTTCCTTTCATCAGCCCAGGGTCAGTGGGTGAACACTGAATCCTTACACACAATTTCCTCATCTGTGAACCACTGCTCACAGTAACTCCTCCACCCAAGTGCTGAGAGCCTTTCAGTTCTGCGAGGCTAGCTCTCTGTCATGGCCTCAGCACATGTTCCGGCTATCTGAATAAAATCCTTCAAGTTTTGACTTTTATACCACTTCCTCAGAGAGTTCTGTTTCAGACAATACGGTTTCTGTATCAACAGGAGATCTATCAAAGGGTCACATACATTAGGCTCTATTATAAATAACCCAGTCTAAGATTTAGGGTCAGCATTTTTTTTTTTTTTTTCCTATAAAGGGTCAGGCAGTACATTCTTTATAGAGTTTGCAAGCCACACTCGACGGGGAAGAGGCCGTGTTACAATAAAACTTTATTGGAGGATATTTAAATATGAATTTACATATATCCTCGAATTTACATACATCCTGAGGCTCTCGACTGGAGGGATGAGGCCCCTGCTCTACGGCTGGTTGACGTCTGACGTCTGAGGATGGCAGGTAGGAAGGGAACCCGGCAGAAAGGCAACTTCCCGGGGCTGGGGCCAGGGGCGCGGCCCGGCGGGGCGGGGCGGGGCGCGGAGGGGGCGGGGCGGGGCGCGGAGGGGGCGGGACGGCGGCGCAGCATCGTCGTCGTCGTCGTCGTCCCCGCCTCCTCCCCAGGGGCCGCGGCGGAGCCTCGGCGGCGGTGCTCAGTGCCTGAGGAGAGCGTCCCAGCGCTAGCAGCGGCCCTCCGCACGCCGCGCCGCGTACCTCTCGGCGACCCTCGGCCGCGGCGTCCGCGCCCCCCCTCAGCTCGCTCGTTCGTCCTCCTTCCCTGAGGCCCGCTGCGCCATGGCCTTGGCGTTGGCGGCGCTGGCGGCCGTGGAGCCGGCCTGCGGCAGCGGGTACCAGCAGGTGAGCTGCCCTGGGCCCGGCCCGCCCTCCGCCGGCCACTCGACGCCGGGGCTTTACAGGCCTCGCCCGGCCTGGGCCGGACCCCGGGGCTTGGGCCTGTCGCGGCTCGGCTCCGGGCCAGCCGGGCGGGGACCTCGTTGACTCTGGTTCCTAGGTCGGGCGGGGCCCGGAGGCCGAACTCGTGGCGCTCTGGGGGCTCCGACCTGGAGGCATCCGTTTTTTGTTTTTTTGTTTTTTTCATTTTCTCAGAGTTGGTTTGATGTCATTGGAAAATCAGGGGGAGAGAGAAAAAAATTCTTTTAAGCCAAAAAGGTAAAGGAAATGGGTTCAGAAGCAAAGATCATAATCGCTTGTGCTGCCGCGGGCGGCTGTCCGCAGCGAGGTGCGATTACTCAGGGTTTCAGAGCCTCGTTTCTGTCCAAACCCATCCCCCTCGTTCCCTTTTAAGACTCGAGTCAATAAATTGAAGCGAGAGACGAGCCCTCAGCTTTCAATCGATTTGCAAGAGGCGATGTTTGGCTGGAGAGAGGCCCCAAAATGTAGGGCTACGGCGAGGCTGCAGGGCGTGTGCCCGGGTGTATTTTGCACGCTTGGAAATGACGTTTTAAGAGATTTAATAGCATATCTAGGGAGGAAATATAACCAGATGATTGGATTATTATCTGCTGTGTGATTCTGTAAATTGAGGCCCCAGGGAAAAGAGATTTTTTTTTCCCCCTCCCAATCTGTGGCTGTGTTTCCTCGGGAATTTAGAGACTTTGGGGCGGGGGGTAGGAGGGTGGGATTAAAGATATTAACCTAAAACATCCCGTAATTGTGGGAGTTGAGCCAAACAGTTGTTGACTGAACCGCGGGCAACTGTTTGTTTTGTCAATTTTCAAATGTTTTCAGTATAACTTGCATACAAAAATGTCAGTCCTGATTTTTTTCGATATAAAATGGCGTGATTTAAGTGATCTACGTTTACTACGTTGTAGAAATAAAACCAGTACGATTAAAGCGTGTTACAGATTAACCCTGCGCGGTCAGTTACTGGTTTGTTTTGCTGTGTTCAGCGGTGTGTTGTAATCCGTCCTCCTTCCCGCCCCCGCCCCCGCCCGCGCTCGGACTCCTGAAATGACTAGTTAAGGATTTAGCCTCTTGGTTTCATAAACAACCAAAATTGTGGCCGCGCAGCCCAATCTTTAAGTCTTCACAGCCTTTATTCTGTGACCTTGGATGAGACTCCGGGTGCTTCCCTGCTTTAATAAATTCAAGTCATAGACTTTTTGATCAACCTGTTTACAAATCCCCTGAACCTTACAGTGTCAATCTTTTCATCCCGACTTGGATAGGCAAACGAGCAGAAGAGCTGGGGATTTTCTTTGTACTGCCATCTTACTGAGCTATGGGGTAATGCTGGTTAGTGGCTAGAATAGAGAGAATTTGTTAGAGTATTAAAATTATGCTTTTGTTGGCTTACGTGTTTATTAGTTTTTTGATTATGCAGAATTTAGGTATGTTAGAGATAGGCCATCTTTTTATCATTACTCTAAAAGTAATTATTTTGCTGGGCGTGGTGGCTCATGTATATAATCCTAGCAGTTGGGAGGCTGAGGCAGGAAAATCAAAAGTTTAAGGCCAGCCTGAACTGCCAAATTAGTTGCAAGCTGCCTGAGGTACAGGAAGATCCTGCCTCAACAAAATAAATTTGAAGAAATAATCTTCAATAAAACAAGAAAAAAAATCTTCCTAAAAAAAATTATAACATATGAAAGCAAAAAAAAAAAAGTCTCAGCAAACACCAATCTGTCCCCATAGAGGTAAGCAAAGTTAATGCATGGGTACATGTTTTTATGGATTAGAACTATGTAGATAATACAAAAGTGTGGTCAGTGCGCATGTGCATAGATAAGGAGTGCTAGTGCTGATTTACTGTGTACCAGTCACAGCAGACTCAGTTTAAATCCATCTTCATTGAACCCTTACAACGCCTTTATGAGTCAAGGTTTGTTCTCATTTTATAGAAGACATTTTATAGAAGTCAAGTCTCTAAGGATCTCAGTGACTTGCTCAAGTTCACAAAGCTGCTAAATTGTGATTACAAGAGAATTTATATACTTGCCTACCTAAAAGGCTTATGGCCCAAAGACAGGCTGTATCCATTAGCAGATACGTATGTATGTGTACGTGTATATTACGTGCTCATGAAAGTCTATACAGGCACATCTTTATACATTCATGTGGTTCCACGGGCTCCTAATCTCACTTGGATGTGTCCATGGTCTCAGTCATGTGCATTCATGTTCATGTGTGTGGTCTTGCACATATGTATGTAGAAAGACACACAATTATTAATAAAATTGGATTTTTATATCTCCTGGTTTTCTTTCTTTTTTTAATCTGCTGAGAGTAGGGCCTTACACTTTCTAGGTAAACCCTGTACCACTGAACTATATCTCTAGCCTCTTTATCAGACATTTTTAATGCCTGTGTGGCATGTAATTGCATGGCTGAGCTATAACCTAATTATCTACTGGTAGTCCCTAAGAATGTTTATAATTTTTTTCATTCATTGAGTTTGTTTTCCACACACTGTTCCTTTGTAGTGTGTGATCAGAGACTATACATATTTAAAAGGCTTTTGAATTATAGAATGCTGGTGAATTGTCCAGGCCACTTGATAGGAACATGCTACTCTTTTGATCTGGTTAGTCTAACCGAGGTGGTCCTCCAGCTCAGTGACTGTAATGGAAACTTTATGATTCATTCAGAAATGCTAACACTGCTGGTTTCCTTTTCTTTTATAGGTTTTTATTAATGTGTGCACATTTGTGCACAACTTGAATTTAGTATAGTGACAATTTATAGACAGTCTGGGCTCAGTTTCCCTGTAATATGGTCCCACCCCCACCCCCCATCACCCCATTTTTTTGCAGTTTTAATACAGACAGTATCCAAATATATGGAGCAGTGTTTCAGAAAGGTTTAGCTGTGGCTAGCTCAAAGAGGACATTAATTGCTGGTCATCCATTTTCTTTATTGTAATAGATCTTTGCCTCTATATCATGAATTTTGCTACCTCATGCCAGATGTTTTAAGATACTTGAATTTGAGCCTGGCAGTGGTGGTGCACACCCTTGATCTCAGTGCTCAGGAGGTAGAGGCAGGCCGATCGATCTCTGTGAGTTCAAAGGCAGCCAGGGTGGTTACACAGAAAAATCCTGTCTCAAAAAACAAAAACAAACAAAAAAGTTTGGGTTTGGGTCCTATGTAAATGGACAGTGCTGCAATATATATTAAAAAACAAACCACAGGCTGTGCCTGTTCCTTGCCTGCTGAGGAAGTTGCCTGCCTGTAGTCCTCACCACTAAGTCTGTATAGCACTCAGATGACATCATAAACCAGGCATGGGGTGATAGGTTTTCGGGTTAAGTTCTGAGAAGTCTGGAAGGGCATTTTGACAGATTGGGGATGCATTAGGCAGAGTCACCTCTAACAGGTGAAGCCATGTATTTGGTGAAGTTAAGATGTTGGAGGTCTAGGTAGTACCCACGTGGTTGTTTTTTGCATGTTTGTTACAGAGTTTCAGAAGTTACAGCTATATCACAGGTTATCTCTTTTGTGTCTTGTCATTTTTAAAGATTATTGCTGCATTTGTGGCCAAATGGCTAGTCATCAAAGACAGTTATAAAAGCCCTTGAAGCAGGCAGGACACAGTGGTTGGTGCACTCTTGTGATTTCAGCCCTCTGGAGGCTGAAGCAGTAGGATTGTGACCTCTAGTCCTGCTGGATTACATAGCGAGATCCTATTTGAAACAAACATGGGTAGATTGTTTATGGAGGATAGATAAATTGTTTCTTTGAAATGCTTTAGAATTGTGTAAAATAAACATAAAATATACCACATTAACTTTTCATCCCTTGCCTCTGTTAGTGCCAGGGATTGGACCTAGGGCTTTATACATGGTAACCATGTGCTCTGCCACTAAGTACCTCCCACCCTAAGCATTTTTATTTATTTGTATTTTATGTGCATTGGTGTTTTGCCTGTATGTATGTCTATGTGAGGTTGTCAGATCTTGGAGTTGCAGACAGTTGTGAGCTGTCGTGTGGGTGCTGGGAATTGAACCCTGGTCCACTGGAAGAACAACCAGTGCTCTTAACCACTGAGCAATCTCTCCAGCCCGCACCCTAAGCATTTTTAAGTATAAAGTCTGACAGCATTAAGTGCATTCACATATGTATGAAACCAGTCCCGTGTCTATTACCCATGAAATAATACTTCACCTTTACTTATTCCAGCCTGTGTCAACTAGATACCAGTGTAAGTGCAATCAGCTGTTTATCCTTTTGTAACTGTCTTTTTTCATGTGACATGTTGCCAAGGGTCATCCATATAGTAGGTGTCAGAATTTCTTTCTTAAGGCTGTTTGTTTATACTTTCTTGTTTGTTTGTTTTGAGATGGGGTCTCTTATATCAAGGCGTGACCTCACCGTGTGTGTGTGTGTGTGTGTGTGTGTGTGTGTGTGTGTGTGTACACACATATACTGGGGCTTAGCTTGAACTCCTTATCCTCCTGTTTCTACCTCCCAAGAGCTAGGATTACAGGCTGATGGCACCAGGCCAGCCTGTGCTACATTCATTACATTAAAAAATAATTCATTTGCTGATGGACATTTGGTCTTTGTGCATAATGCACTGAGAACATGGGTATACACCTATCTCTTGGTCCATCCTTTTGAGTTTTATGAGACTATACCCAGAAGTGGGATTCCTGGATGGTTTGGCAATTCTATTTTTAAGTTTTCTTAGAACTACTGTTCTGTTACCTATAGCAGCCACACCATCTTGAATTGTTGCCAACATTGTACAAAGATTCCAGTTTCTCCATATTCTCAACAACAGTTTCTCTTTTTTGTTGCTGTTGTTTTGTTGTTTTTTATGGTGCTAGGGATAGTAGCCAGGCTTTGTTCATGGCTGGCAGTCACTACCCACTTGAGTTCAACACCAGCCCTATTCTGGTTTCTTACAGTAGACATCTATTCATTGGTTGTGAAGGCATCTCCTTAGAGTATTGATTGCTGTTTCCTAAATGATTAGTTATGTTTTTCATTGCATTGCCTGTTTGTATATTGTCTTTGGAGAGATGGCTATTATTATAATTGTTATTTGAGACAGACTAGCTTAGAACTCTCTATGAAGATCCAGTTAGCTTTGAACTTACAGAGCTCTGACTGACTCTGCCACCTATAAATCAGGATTAAAGGTGTATATCATCACACCTAGCCTGTAATTATTTTTATTTTTAGATTTTTTTTCAATTTTATGTGCGTTAGTGTTTTGCCTGCATGTGTGTATGTGTGAGGGTGTCAGATGCCCTAGAACTGGAGTTAGAGACAGGTGTGAGCTGCCTTGTGGGTGCTGGGAATTGAATCCAGGTCCTTTGGAAGAGCAGCCTGTGCTCTTAACCACTAGCCATCCCTCCAGACCCCTTAATTATTTCTTAATGGTTTTGTATTTTCAGATTCCCCCCCTCCCTTTTTTTTTTTTTTTTTTTTTTTTTTGAGACAAAGTCTCAGTACTAGCTCTGTCCTGGAACTTGCTATGTAGACCAGACTGGCCTTGGACTCATAGAGACAGATCTGCCTGCCTCTGCCTCCCGAGCACTAGGATTAAAAGGAGTGTACCACTATGCCTGGCTCAACTTTTTTCAAATACATACAAAATAGGATAGTATGATAAACTTTATGGAAGCCATCACCTGCATTCAGTAAATACCTATCAATAGCCAATCTTATTTATATTCCTGGATCCAAAATTCTCTCTTGCTATTATTTATTTATTTATTTTAATGTTTGGAGATAATAGAATATTACACTGTAACTCGGGCTGACCTGGAACTCTCTGTAGCTTAGGCTAGCCTTGAACTTGCAACAATCCTCCTGCCTTACTTAGTCTCCAAAGTGCTGGGCTTACAGATATATACCACTATGCCTGGCTGTAATCCTATAATTTCATTTACAAATATTTTAATGTGAAATAGAGAAAAGAATGATACTTCAAGTGGGTATTGTCACATGAGGTCAGTATCATGAGAGCGTTAAAAAAAAACTTTTATTATGTTTATTTTTTTATTTGTGGGTGTGAGTAGAGGTCATAGGACAGTTTTCAGGATCTGGTTTTCTCCTCCCGAGCAGTTCCTGGAGATGGAATTTAGGTTGTCAGGCTTGGTGACTAGTGCCTTCTACACGATGAGCCATCTTGCCAGCCTTGAGAGCTCTCTTTGAATCTGTTAGAAATGTGGAAATAGGATTTATAAATGTCAGGAACACAGAGCTGTGAGTCCTTTGTTTTTTGAATTGGCTCGCTCTTGGCAAGCCTTGTTCCCTGTGTCATTTTTGGTGGCACTGGTAGATTCTTGATCCATTCTTGCTTTCTGGCTGTGTCCACTGGTGATCACTTGTTAGGGGAGATTTATTGGCTTCATCACTCTGTGCTCTGTAAACAGAGCAATACTTCCTGGTTTGCATAGAAACCAAGACTCAATTGAGCTGCCCTAGAGAATCCTGTTCTAAGGACTGGTCACTACTGGCCTGTACATACATGTTTGTTTAAAAAATTAGTTATAATACACTATACTATATTAAGTTATAAAAATGAATTTTACCATGAAAATAATGTGGTTTTTTTTGTTTTTTTTTTGTTTGTTTGTTTGTTTTTTCGAGACGGTTTCTCTGTGTAGCTTTGGTGCCTGTCCTGGATCTCACTCTGCAGACCAAGCTGGCCTCAAACTCACAAAGATCTACCTGGCTGTGCCTCCCGAGTGCTGGGATTAAAGGAGTGCGCCACTACTGCCTGGCTTGTTATGTTTTATTTTAGATGAGGTTTTACTGTGTAGCACAGACTGGCTTTGAACTTGAGACCCTTGTGTTTCAGCCTTCACAGTGCTGGGATTATAAAGGCTTTAAAATAAATACTTGTATTTCTTTATTTTGATTTTTTTTTGGATAAGTACAATTGCTTAGTGAGGAGCATATTCTTGTAGAAGGCCATACCTATCTAGATGAAGAAATTTACTTTAATTGCAGATTAATGCTGAAAATAAGGTTGAAGATCTTTTTTTCCCTTTCAAGTAATTGTTGCCAATAAACTAGACAAGTAGTAAATGTGTATCAAATTTATTGTGCTTTGCAAACATTTTAAGTACAATTGCTTCTGGTGGCTGGCAGGTAGAAGAACAGTTTCTATTAGTAATTTCAAATGTAGTGTTAAAACAAGTGTGATATCACCTAGTATATACACCCTGCCTGTAAATTAAGCTCTCACTCAGTTTTCTGAGTACATAATTTCTTTTTTGTTTGTTGAGACAGAGTCTCCTCCATGTAGTCCTGGCTTCCCTGGAACCTAGTATATAGACCAGGCTGGTTTCTGACTCTTAGAATCCACCTGCCTCGAGTGCTGAGATTAAAGGTGTGCACCAGACTTTGTGTTGATTTCTTATTCCACTAACAATTTGGAAGTATGGCTCAGTAAAAGCACCTGCAGTCATAAGGACCTGAGTTCTGATTGCCAGCACCCATGTGAAGTGCAGGCTGGTAGTATGTATATGGCTTTAACTCCAGAGTTGGGTGTGGAGACAGGAGGATGAGGATCCCTAGGGCTTCCTGGCCAATCATCCTTGTTTAATCAATGAGCTCCAGGTTCCGTGAGAGATGCTGTCTCAACAAGTGAAATGACAAATTGAAAAATGATAGAGGAAGACACCCTCAATCCACCCTTGGACTCCACACATGGCTGAGCACATTACTGCTTATGGCTGTGGTAGTGTTTGTCCGGTTCTCTGTGTAAAGGTACTCTTCCCTCCTGCAGGCCATGCTGTGTGAGAAGAATGGCACTCGCAGCTTGTGTGAAAGGGGTGACACTAACACTGCAAGCAGGGATTGACATACATTATGTGCCATTTTTATATGTGGAACATACATTTCTTCTCTATTAACTTATTTAGTCATTTATCTCTGGACTCAAAAATATTTATAATTACTTGAGAATATAATTCCAGTACCGCTATTAGTGCTGCCTTTGACCATTGGGAACTCTTAGTTGGTCCTGTGTCTTATACTTGGTTCCCTTTGGCACACCTACATCTTTGTTTTGTTTTAGAGCACTTCGTTTTTGGACCAGTCTCATCTAATGCATTTCTTACACCATCTTACCAGAAACCAGCTCTGTGTCCTTGTCCTGGGTGTTGTTAGTTTTTGGCCTTCTATGGTGGCAAAGCCAGGAAATAAATGCCTGTGTACTTGTTGTTTCTTTAAATGCTGAGCATTGAACCTGAACTCTTCCATGGGCTGCATGTATGCGTTAGAACTCAGTTACACCCTCAGCCCCATGAACAGTATTTGTATACATAAATTATCCAAAGCCAAGTTCACACAGTGTCTCTAACTTTAATTCAAGCATGTGCATCACGCCAGCTTACTCCCCTAATCTATAAACTCCCACTTCAACAGTGAGAAATTTGGCTCCCACCATATAGCATCTGTTTACTTAATTCTTCAGCCTTAGTATGCATATATAAAGTGGTCTCAGAATTATTAACTCATATGCATATGGGAAACTCTTATTCTCCAGAAGATAGGACACATACACAGTTGTCAACTACTAGGTTCTAGGGTGAACTAAAATGGCATCTTTGTCCTCACCCTCTTATGAGAGGTGGTTTCCTACTTTTTTTTTTTTAAGTTTTCCAAGACAGGGTTACTCCATGTTGCTCTAGCTGGGGAACCTAGGGATTTGCATGCCAAGAATTGTGTTCTGGTATACAACAGATAGCCTGTATTCAGTGTTTGTTATTGGGAAACTTAGAAATGTTGAATGAATTCAGTTCTGCATCAGATACATCTTGATTTTCTGATGTGTATATGTGCGTGTGAAGGTCCTAGGACTGCTCCTGGGCTCCAGGGAATAAAACTAGATCATCAGACATAGTAGGAAATGCTGTTACTTGCTAAGCCAGTCTTGAGGGCTGGTTTGGTATTTTTACTTGTTTTGAGTGTCATTATCTTTGAGTCTTTTCTTTTGGTCTGGCCACTGTCTGCTAGTATCCTCAGAAGTGATTGGGGGAAGAGGTTGGGAGAGCTCAGCATTTAGTATACAAATCTTTCTACCAGTTTTTTTTCTATTTCACCCATTTCCTTAAACTGATGTCTTATCTGGGTGGTAGTGGTGTCCACCTTTAATCCCAGCACTGAGGCAGCAGAGGCAGGCAGATTTGAAATTGAACCCCTCTGAGTTCCAGGACAGCCAGGGCTGCGTAGAGAAACTCTGTCTCGAAAAAACCAAACAAACTAAAAAACAAGACACTGATACCTCCCCAGAGCTCCCTCCCTGTCTTAATACTCTCCCAAGCATAGCTTTTTTTGTACTGGGGATTGAACCTGGTGAGCCTTCCAAAGGAGACCTGGTAGCTGCGTGTTTAACTGTTCTGCAACCTTCCTTTCGGTCTTTAAATCTTTTTTTACTCAGTTTATCAGTACCTGGTGTCACCAATTTCTGAGATTTTGGGGTGTGTAAAATAGGTAGCTTGTTTTGTGTTCTGGTTTAGGATTCAGCCTTTCCCTGTCTACTGAACCAGTCCCCTTGTTAATCTTACTTGTAATTGTCAGGGTTTTGTTACTTTCTGTCTTGTTTCTTGGCTTTATAGGTTTTTCTGTTTTTTGGGTTTTTTTTATGATTTGTTTTTATTTTATGTGCAGTGGTGTTTTGCCTGCATATGTGTTTGTGTGTGGGTGTTGGATCCCTTTGAATTGGAATTATAGATAGTTGTGAGCTGCCGTGTAGGTCCTTGGGAATTGAACCCAGGTCCTTTGGAAGAGCAACTCTGAACCACCGAGGCATGTCTCCAGCCCTGGTTCATTTGTTTTTTTGTTAGGATCTCACTATGTAGCCCTGGCTGGCCTAGAACTCACTGTATAGACCAGGCCATCATGGAACTCATCTGCCTCTGTCTCCCAAATTTTGAGATTAAAGGTGTGTGCACCATGCCTGGTTTTTTTGTTTGTTTGTTTTTTCTTTTTGTTTTTTGTTGTTGTTAGTTTTGTTGTTTTTCTTTTTTTTATGAGTTTATTAAGTATACAGCCAGCAAAAGTAAAAGAATAAATAGCAAGTGATACAGATAGCAAAACACCATCAAATTGATAGCTTATAAACCTTGACCAGAAGTAACTAGGAAAACCAGTTGAGGCAGCCAGCTGGAGTTCCGGATTGAGAGCTACCTAGGCAGAGCAGAGTGTCCCCTCCAGTGAGGCCCCCAAGCAAAAGAACAAATAGCACAGACAGATATCATCATCAAATCTGGCACATACAGCACCCAGCAGAAACCTGCTGGGGAAGTTGAGGCTGTCGGCTGGAGTTCCTGATTGAGCTTTCGCTTCATGGATGGGTTCCCATGCGTTTTTATATTTTGGGATAAATAGTAGTAGCCTCTGTTGAAAATGGTTCGCCTTCTAGTTCTCAAGGACACAACGTTTCTACTCTTGAGCTGTTTTGCTGTTTCCTTTTGTCTCTGTTACAATTAGCAGGGAGGAGGATCAGCCAGCCCATCCCTAGACAAGGAACCCTGAAGGACATTTTGAGATAAACATGCCTGATTCTGAAGGGGAGGGGAGCAACCCTATTTCCAGAGCCAGCTTTTCAGTATGCTCAAACAGCACACCGTGTTTACCAATGTGATGTACGTTACAGTATTTCTGTTGACTTTCAGCCTGTACATCTAATTGTGCTATCTTGTCAATGGAGAATATTGTATTTAGTAAATATGCTAGTTGATTCTTTTTAGAAGGAAAAACATTTTAGGAATTACAATGTGATAAAAATACCAAATTTTTCTTTATGTGTACCACAAGCATCTATTAAATACTTACTTGTATTCAGCAGGCTATAGTATGTGTTAGATTGACTAATGAACATCCAAGGTTTCTTTCTTTAAAAAAAAAAAAAACATGTATTTAGTGGGCATGTGCACACACGTGCGCATGTGCGCGCACCTGCACCTGCATGTGTGTGTTCACACCATAGTTACACATTGGAGGTTAGAAGACAGGACTTACAGGACTCCATTCTGTCCTTTCTCTCCTTCCACCATGTGGGTTCCTGGGATTGAATTTGGGTTCTTACTCTCAGAGCCATCCTGCCATCCTGTCACCCCATTCAATATTGTTTTTTAAGGAGAATAGACTTAGAGATATCTTTCTTTTTTTTGTTTCTAATTTTTTGTTGCCATTTCTTTTTAAAGTCATTAATTATATGACTACCATCTCTTCCCTTATGTTACTAATTTGATACACAGGAAAGGAACATACGATAAGTGTGTGTATGTATGTATGTATATGTGTGTGTGTATATGTGTGTGTGAGAGAGATGTATATATCTCTGCCCCTAGGAAGAGTGATGATAAATCAAGCACTAGTGGCTTTATATCCTAGGGCATAGTATGTTTTATTTTGTTTAACGTTTGTTTTTCAAACAAATTTGCTTTTACATTACATGGTAATGGTGAGCCTTCCGTACTTCATAAGGCTCTTTCCCTTAGTGTCTGTCTGTCTGTTTCTAACACATTTATTTCCATGGACAGTAGTGATGGGGATACTCCCTGCCTACAGATCCCTCCTGGAGCCATTGTCATTGTCCTTCCTTTGGTTGTAGCATTCATCTATAAGTAGCTCAATTTTTCAATTACCTTTTTAAAAAAAAAAGGAAAGTTATTGAATATTGCAAGGGACAGAGTACTGCCTGTCTTCATTAAATTTTAATAAAGTTTTTTTTTTGAGATAGGGTTTTATTGTGTAACACTGGCTGGCCTGGTGTTCACTATGTAGACTAAGTTGGCCTCAGACTCACAGAGATCTGACTGACTGCCTCTACTTCCTGGGTGCTGGGATTAAAGGTGTAACTAAACACCTTTTTTTGCAGTGCTGGGAATTGAACCCAGAACCTTGTGTGTTAAGCAGGTGCTCTACCAGTGAGCTGCATGGGAAGCCCTAGCTTGTATATGTGGGTGGGGAGGGGAGCCCTCACACTTGTGCAGTGGCACTTTATTTACTGAGCAGTCTCTAGCCCCTGTAATTTATCATGTTATGAGTAGTTGCTTTGAGCATCCTTATATGGATTTTTTTTTTCTTGCGATAGGGTCTCACTATGTAGCATCGAGATCTGGTGTTAACTATCTGAGTTTGGGCAGTTGTCCCTCTTGCTGTATAAACTGATGACATGACTGCTGTTGTATACCTGTGTGGGTGTGGGTTCACACGGGTCCCGTGGAATCAAGAGGCAGAGGCACCCTGAGGATGAATCCTTAGACTTTCCCAGCTGCAGGGGGATTTTGTGTCTCTACTGACTGGTCCACTGTAGCTTAGCAAAGGGTCCTTTTATTATTCTCCAATTTACACCTTTTAGCAAGTTAATCTTCATCCTCAACACCTCTTATCTAAGCTTCCCCAAGGGACAATACCAAATGCAAATTCTCAATTAAGGAATATCACAGTTTTCTGGATTGTTGCGCAGCCAGGTCTGCATAGGCTTTGCACCCTTAGAAACTCTTGGAAAGATTCACATACAGGGTAACAAAAGAAACAAAGGGTGGGTTAAGGATAGGTGCTAGCACTCTGGAGCCGAGCCAGGGGTAGCTCTGTAGAAATTGTCCCCACAACTGTTCCATGGTATGGTTAATGGAGCAAGTGTGTATTGTAGATATGAGAGAACAAGCAGAGGCATCTGGAAGAGTCCAGAGCTGAGAGAGAAAATAGTAGACTGAACATGGCCAGCACACTGGACCTGGCCATGAGAGAAGCAGGAGCAGAGCAGAGAGATGGTGGGGAGGGAGGGGAGAGAGAGAGAAAGAAATAGCAGGGTTATATGGAGAATGAATACCTGGGGGAGGGAAGCCCATGAGTTGAAGGAGTTTAGGGTAGGTGGGGAGGTGAGAGCTAGATGCTAGCATGGACTTTGAAATGTGTAACAGGTACTTGTGATACTGAGGGAGCCTGGAAGCCAGCTTGTGCTTTGGTATGCCAATAGGCACCACAGGTAGCCATTTGTCTCTTCTGCATTTTGGAATTTGGGGAAATGGCCTTTCCTTTAGACCTGACACATCTCCTGTCTTTGTGAGATCCTGGCCCACTGAGGGCAAGCGATAGCCTGGAAGACTCTCCTTGGCTTCAGGTTTTACTGAAGCCGGGTACCATTTACTTAAGTGTCTTGGTAGAGCCATCAGTTCTGGAAATAATTTGGATGTAAGACTGATTCCGTAGGTCAGTAGGCTGATGACAAAGTGCTGGCACCATAGTTGCAGATAAGCAGTGACTTTGCTGAGAGTTTGGCTTTTTAGGTGAGTTGAATTAGAGATGAGTGCCTACTTTGTGTCCACCTTGTATCTCTTGTCAGTATGACCTAATATGGACAACAGGAAGTTGAAGGAAATGCAAGATGGTGAGCTCAAGTGGCAGAGTTTGCTCTCATTTCTAAGGATTTCTATAGATAGAGACTGCTGGTATTTCCCCCTGTAAAACCAACTGTTAGTTGGGCAGTGGCGCATGCCTTTAATCCCAGCACTCAGGAGGCAGAGCCAGGTGGATCTCTGTGAGTTCAAGGCCAGCCTGGCCTACAGAGCGAGATCCAGGACAGGCTCCAGAACTACACAGAGAAACCCTGTCTCAAAAAAAAAAAAAAAACCCAAGTGTTCATCTGTTGTATTTATGTTACCAGCCAGAGACAGCCACTAAAGTCTTTAACCATAAGCTCTATGACCGTGGCTTTTCTAAGAGTAAACATTCTGTCTGTTAGGCACTTTTAAGTCATTGTTCTCATCACTTAATTTTCCTTGCTTTGGTGCATTTTTATGTTTTCATTTTGGTATTAGAAGATTTACACACATTTTTTACTTCTGATAGTCTTAGATATTCTAAATGCTGCAGTTGTGCGAGATACACACACACACACACACACACACACACACACACACACAGATGGCTCTGAAGTGCAGTATGGGTGCTGGAGATTGAACCCCAGGTCCTCTGGGAGATTAGCCAGTGCTTTTAATTTTTACCTATTCACAGACATGTTCTGTGGTGATTTGTGGAGCTGTTGATGGGATCCTTTTCATTGAGGGCAACAGATACTGACTTAATAAGGGAACAGTGATATAGGATAGTTAAATTGAAATTTTATTTAAGTAAAATTATACAGTACAGATTTGGCTCTTCAGAAATAGAAAACACTATTACTCTATTCTTTTGAGATTAAAATTTATTCCTTTAAAAATCTTTAGATTTATTTATTTTTATATTTACATGTGTGAATGTTTTGTCTATATGTTTGTACACTCACCATGTGTGTGTCTGGTACTTTGGATGTCAGAAGAGGGTTCAGATCCCTTGGAACCGGAGTTATGGATGGTTATGAACCACCACGTGGGTGCATGAAATTGAACCCAGGTTCTCTGCAAGAGCAGTAAGTGCTCTTAACCTCTAAGCCATCTCTCCAGCCCAAGCGTATTCTTTTAAAGTATAGAGTAATTAAAAAAAAACTATTTCCATTAGGCTATATAACCATTATCCCCATCTAATTTTTAAACTTTTTTTATTACTATCCCTGATCCTACAAGAACCTCAGACATAGCAGCAGTAAGCTGCTGTTCTCCCCCTTTATCCTAGTTACCAACAAGCATTAATCTTTCTCTATGAAATCGGTACTCCAAAAGGGAGCATTTTCTATAAAGAGAAGCATACAGCATATGGTATTTTGTTAGTGGCTTTATTCTTAGTATAATGCTCTCAAAGCTCATTTATGCTGCAGCAATTTATCTTTTTTTCTTTCTTTTTTTTTTTAAAGGTTTATTTATTATGTATACAGATTCTGTCTGCATGTGTCCTTGCAGGCCAGAAGAGGGCACCAGATCTCATTACAGGTGGCTGTGAGCCACCATGTGGTTGCTGGGAATTGAACTCAGGACCTCTGGAAGAGTAGTCAGTGCTCTTAACCGCTGAGCCATCTCTCCAGCCCCCTATCCTTTTTTCTTGATGAATAGTGTTTCATTGTATGGATAAACCACAGATCTTGTATCTGTTTGTATGTTGAAGTATTGCTATACCATCAAATTTTGTGTGGACATATGTCTTAACTATTTGAGAAACACACTTTCCATTCCCACTAGTAGTTTGTTAGAGTTCTAGTTTTTTCACATGCACAAGAACCTGTTACTGTCTTTTTAGTGGATATGAAGTATTAATTAGCTCATGGTTTTCTCTGCTGACCTAACAGTGTTGAGCATTTTGTGTCTGCTGGCTGTTTGCATACTGTCTTTGGAAAAATGTTTGTTCAACTCCTGCTAGTGTTTGTTTGTGTGTGTGTGTGTGTGTGTGTGTGTGTGTGTGTGGTTTGAGTGTGCATACATGTGTGCAGGTGCACTTGCCCATACAAGCATGTGTAGAGGCCTGAGGTTGATTGACATCAGGCTGCCTTTCTTAGTTGCTACTTTATTTTTTGAGATAGGTTTCCCTGAGCTTGGAGCTGGACCTTGCCATTAGGGCCACACTGACTGGCCAGCAAGCCCAAGGCATCCTTTTGTCTGTGCCCCATTGCTAGGGTTGCAGGCCTGCAGTTCTGGGGTCTGAACTCACTGCACTATGCTTGCATGGCAAGCACTTTACTCAGTGAGTAGACTCTCCAGCCTTTGCTCATTGTTAGAACAGGTTGCTTTTCTTACTTAAAATATACCTAATACATTAATAGCAAGTTAGTGGAGAATTCTTCTTGCAAGTAAAGAATTTGGAGCTGGAAAGATGGATGCTCAGTGCTTAAGAACACTTGCTAATCTTCCAAGTTCAGTTCCCAGGGACTGTCAGGTAGCTCACAACTGCCTGTAACTTGAGCTTCCCTTCTAGCCTCCAAGTGGGTGTACACACACACACACACACACACACACACACACACACACACACCATACATACATTTGTACAAACACAAGTTAAAAAACACTTTTTTAAAGAAAGTAAAGAATTTGATGAGGTTAAAGTGTCACAGTAATTGCATTAGATGTAATAGAAAATGTACAGTTCTTATTCTCTGGCTGGATCTTTTATCCTAGGCAGAGTCAGAGGTAGATCTCCGAGTTTGAGGCCAGCTAGTACAGAGCTAGTTCGAGGATAGCCAATGCTACACAAAGAAAACCTGTCTCAAAATACCAAAATAAATAAATAAAGTAAAATTAAATAGGACCCAACAACAACAGATTAAGTAGTGTGAATATTTGTAATGTTAGGGATTTCTTGATTAGTTTGGCATTATTTATCATATATTTTTTGTATTTGTGGGAGGTCGATGTTGACATCATAGCTCCTTGGGTATAAGATTTGTGAGTTTGGTTTGGTTTGGTTTTGGTTTGGTTTGGTGGAGACTGAGTAGCCTGAGTAGCCTGGATAGCCCAGAACTCAGATGTAGATCAGGGTGCTGAGCTTGTAGAGATCCCTGCTTTTGCCTCCTGAGAGCTGGCCCTACAGGTGTGCACCACCACACCTACTTTATTCAGTAGGATTTTTTTCACTTTTTTTCAGTCTTTAGAGAATGTAAATGCCTGTGGCTAGTACCACTCGTTGTAAGATTAAATGTTGTCTCTTAGTGAGACCCATCCTAGCTCTGCTTTGCTGTTCCTCAGAACACAACTGAAGAGGGGTGTGTGTGTGTGTGTGTGTGTGTGTGTGTGTGTGTGTGTGTGATCTATGTATGTATGTATGTATGTATGTATGTGAATATTGGCACTTACATGATGTGGAGTGCCTGTGGAGGTTCTCTTCTTATACCTTGTTTTTGAATAAGGCCCTTTCTTAATTTCTGCTGCTTGACACACTCTAGGCTATATGGCCCAAGAGTTTCTGGGAAAATTTGTCTGTTTCCAATATCACAGTAGGATTGCTGGCCATCACTGAATCTCTGGCTTATATGGCCCAAGAGTTTCTGGGAAAATTTGTCTGTTTCCAAAATCACAGTAGGATTGCTGGCCATCACTGAATCTCTGGCTTACCCTGGTTGTCAGGTTTGTGGCAAGCACCTGTCTCTCCAGTCCCCTAAGTGTCTTTAAACTAGTTAAATTCAAAGTTGCTTCTATTAGAACTAAGTATCACTGGGTGATGGTGGTGCACACCTTTGATCTCAGCACTCAGAAGACAGAAGTAGGCAGATCTCTGTGAGTTCGAGGCTAGCCTGATTTACAAAGTGAGTTCCAGGACAGCCAGGGCTATTAGCCAGAGAAACGCTGTCTGGAAAAACAAAACAAAACAAAAAACTGTATGATTTCTGTAGTGAGGATTTCTGGCTTCTACTGACTATATGCAACCAGGGATGACCTTGGATTCCTGATTCTCCCATCTCTCAATCTCCCAAGATTTGGAGGCTTGTGCTGCCATCCATACCTACTAGATTTTTTTTTTCTTTTTTTAAAGATAGGAATATGCTTGGTTTCCATGTTCCACAGCTTGGCCTAGGTCATTGAGGCTTAAGTGATTCTTTTGTCTCAGTTTCCCCACAAGTTGGGACTACCAGTGAGTATCATTGTACCTGGCTCTTGCAGATTTTGATTTTAAATGCTGTATTTATTTCTAATAGGTGCAATACTTAGATTCAAAGGAGGGGGATCCCTTTGTTTTAGATGTACTATATTTTATAGCCTTAACCTTAAAAACAAAACAATAGCACCTTTTTAAAGATTTATTTGTTTATTTTTGGTTTCTTGAGACAGGATTTCTCTTTGTAGCCCTGGCTATCCTGGAACTTGCTCTGTAGACCAGGCTGGCTTACAAAGTTCTACCTGCCTCTGCTTCTTGAGTGCTGGGATTAAAAAGGTGTGTACCACCACTGCCTGGTTTAAGATTTATTTTTATAAGCTTTTGATCATTTTTATTTATATGTCTATGTGTGTCTGTATGTATGTATGCCAGGTGTGTGCAGGTACCTGAGGAGGCCAAAAGAGGGCATTGGAGCTTTTGAAGGTGGAGTTATAGGTAGTTGTGAGGTATTTGACCATGAGTACTGGAAACAGAACTCAAGTCCTCTGAAGAAGAACAAGCATTCTTAACTACTGAGCTGTCTCTAGTCCCAAAATACATATTTAAAAAAAAATTTAATTTTATGTGTATGTGTGTTTAGCCAGCATATATGTTGGTATACCACATGCATAGTTAACAGATGGTTGTGAGCTACCACGTGAGTTCTGGGTGTTGAACCTGGGTCTTCTGGGAGAGCAGTTAGTGCTCTTAACCACCAAGCTATCTCTCCAGCCCCCAAGACACATATTTTTAAAATCCAAGGTTATTAGGCCAAGGAGTATTATGGCAGATTGGGATCATGCACCAAGTGGGAATATGGGAAAGAAGTCAGGACGCAGTGTATGAGTGTGACAAAGCAAAACACCACTTGAAAATTCAGACTGTTGGATTATTGGCTTATTTCATCTTGGTAGAGACATACGTAGTTTCTCTGTATTAAACTCAGCATTGTGTATGGCTTTTCTGATGGGCAGGCAGGGTCTCACTGTATAGCAACCCAGGCTGGCCAGGAACTTGCCTTAATGTTCCAGCTTCAGCCTCCCAAGTATTGAGATTACAAGTGTAAGCCACTACACCTGGCTTTTTCTATGTCATTTGTGAGTAATTTTATAGTTCTATTTGTAAACAACAACAACAAAACATTTTTTAAATGCCATTGGTGATCACAATAAAGATAAAATTGGTCCAAAATTTAACAAAAGTAATGGGGTGAAAAATCTAGCTCCAGTAGTATTTATTAGTCTCCAGAGTCACCATCAGAGACTATTCCCTCCCTCCTCAGTTACACTGTGTGTGCTCTGAGGTAAGTTCCCTCTTTCAGACCTGCATCAAGGACCCGCTACATTGAGGCCCATACTGTGACAGTTAAGCTGGATCTGGGCTCACTCGACCCAGCTGATGGAAGAGTGAGAGCCTTTCTAATGTTGTCCCGGAAGTAACATGCTCACTCTCTGAGCACCCGGAGAAGGATCTCCAAGTTGAAGGGACATGGCTGGGTAGGCTGCACCAGAAAGGTTCTCAGGGACATAACAGGAAAACGTGCAGAACTCATCGTGGGACCAAGTGAACTGTATCCTCAACAGTCTGCACTCTAGTTCATGGATTTCACTCCTTCATTGGTGATGGTGGACTTGAGGTCCCACTGTTGTTCAGCAGGTCATTACTAACATAGATGGTGGTCAGCATATATGGCCTTTGGAATGTGATTACCATTGTTCCCTCTCCCCATAGTGTTTTTACAGCAGCTTTCTGAGCCCAACCTTATCACCAGCAGTGTAGAAGTAATTAGGTTTCTATGTGAGGAGGAGGCTGTCAGAACAGTGAGGTGGTGGCTCAGCCCAACATGTGGAGCCTCCATAGTTGTAATGGGTTTTTTGGGGGGGGGGGTTGCTTATGTTTTTTCCCCTTTTTAGTTTGAAATGTATGGTTCTAAAACACTGAATTTTAAGGGAGAAAAATCTTGACCTGGTAATGTTTCTCTTTTCTTCACCAAAGAGATAGCGTTTCTGAGAAGGCTGGAATTTCTCTGCTGTTATCTGTTACTGTGCTGGGGAGTGATCACATTTCACATTTCTAGGTTGCTAGGAGACAGGCAACCTATCTTACAGCTACTGGCATGGCAGACCTTTTTACCTTCTGATTTTTTTGAACGTCTATGTTTCTTAGAACTGCAGGCTTCCTTTCTGAAACCAGATTGTGTAGAGAAAACACGCTTGCTTTGACCAGACTCCAGAATTAATAAAGCAGGTTAGAAGTGCCAAGCTCGGTTGAAATACAGAATGGTACTAGCTGCCACAGATAGGACTGCATTCTTGAATAATCATTTTCTTCTCTCTTGGTGCGCGTTCTCGTTCTCTCTCTCTCTCTCTCTCTCTCTCTCTCTCTCTCTCTCTCTCTCTCTCTCTCGGTGCTGTCTTCCCATACAATGGTGATTAGTCATGAGGAGGCTAAGAATATCCTTCTAAGGCTTCAGATAATGTTAAGATCATTGATTGAGGAGACCCCTGCTCCCAGAAGTTCTTTAAATAAGTCACTGTTTGATGTTCCTGGAACATTTGCTTTCCTATAGCTATTTTGCCTGTATGCTTTCTTTTCCAAGGGAAAAATTGCCTTAGGTTATAATACAATTATTTTGGGAGTGCCTTAAGTTTAAGTTTAGATTGTTAGAACTTAAAAATGTACCTGTAATCCCAGTTTTTGAGACAAGGAGATTAGAGGTTCCAGGCCAGCCCGAGGTACACATGAAAATCCTGTCTCAAAAAAATCAAGGCCTGGAGATGAAAGTCAGTGGTAAAATGTTTGTACTAGGTTTCATACCCAGCACTGGGAGACAAAAAGGGTCTAGATGGTAGATGCTGCTAAGAATATGGCCCAAGAACCCATGTCAGATTGAATTCTTTGTAGTAATCTGGTTACCTAATTTATAGATAAATTTGTGTTTGTAGTAATGTAGTAGATGGTACAGCATTGGAGATAGATGCAAGCTCTGCTTCATGTCAGAACCCCAGGCTCTGTTCTGTCTCAACTCACCTTGGACTTCTTTGTCAAGTGTGCTTAGGAGCTGGTGTGTTTTACAAGCACCTCGGTTGACTTCCTGTGTGGTAATACTGAAAATAGGATCAGACCCTTATTGCCTACATCAGCAAATTCCCTTTATAGTTTAACGCCTGTGTAGACCAGCTCATTTAAAAAGTACAATCTATTGAGACATCTTTGTTTCATGACAGTGACTTGGGTGAGCCATCCATGGCAGCAGCAATAGGCTGACAAACACACATTTAGTGTGAGATATTTAAAATAACTGGAGGAGCTGGAGTCAGCTCTGCTCTAGAACATTGCCTGGGATTCTTAAAACCCAGGCTTTGATTCCCAGCTCTGAAGCACTGTCAGATAACTGAAGATTTAGCCACCTAGAACAAGGCTGAGATCGGGAAGGACAGCGCCGAGAGAGGTTAGAAGTTTGTTTTCGGGGCTGGAGAGGTGGCTCAGAGGTTAAGAGCACTGCTTGCTCTTCCAAAGGTCCTGAGTTCAATTCCCAGCAACCGCATGGTGGCTTACAACCATCTGTAATGAGATCTGGTGCCCTCTTCTGGCCTGCAGGGATACGTGCAGACAGAACACTATACATAATAAATAAATAAATCTTTAAAAAAAAAAAAGAAGTTTGTTTTCATAGCTATCTTAGTTACTTAATGTTCAATTTCTGTGCATACACTAAATAAAATAGTACATTTTCAATCTTTGTCTAACTTTAAAGAAATTATACAAGCAATGAATGTTCAGTCCCAAAATTAGAGCCTCAATGTAAACAAGAAATCTTTTATACTTTGATTACCTAGAGATAGTGCTGATTGTAGATACCTGTCATTCTAGCACTTATTTCCGTTATATAATTATCTTTTTACAAACAAAATTATACAATGCATATTGTTTGACAAAAATCAGACTTTTTTCATGTAATAGTTCTATGAATATCCAAGTTGTCAACTTTTCTTTGTATTTTTGACCCGCCCCCCCCCAAAGCTGAGGACCGAACCCAGGGCCTTGTGCTCAAGCACTCTACCACTGAGCTAAATCCCCAATCCCGATTTTTTTTTTCTTCTTTTTTTTTCCCCTTTTCTTAATCTTATGTTTTGATAACTGGGCACAGTGGTGTATACCTGAAATCGGGAAGTAGAGGTGGAAAGTGAGGCAGGCTTGGGGTAGGTACATTTGGCTTTTTCTGTTTTCTTTTTAGATAGGCTTCATATTTTATGTAGCCCAGGCTTGTCACAACTCTTGGTTATCTGCTTCAGCTTCTCAAGTGCTGGGACCACAGGGGAAAATATATGTGTGTATACACACACACACACACACACACACACACACACGCACACACACACCCCATGTGTACTCAGAATATGATTCTTATGTAACATTTTCTTTTTGTCTCATTATTTCCATAAAATAATTTCCTGGGAATATAGTACTTTTAAAAAGGGATTGCACACTTTAAGACTTTGGAAACAAGCACAATGCCAGATAGCCTTCCAGATAGGCTACTCTGATTTTTAGGTTTGCATCTTTTGATTTTGTTTTATGCGTATGTTAATATCTGACGTTTTTATTCAGTTGCAGAATGAAGAGGAGCCCGGGGAACCCCAGCAGACTGCAGGTGATGCTCCTCCACCATACAGCAGCATTTCTGCAGAGAGTGCAGGTGGGTACTGAGGCCAGGGCCAACACTTACACATAGACTTGTCCAGGAGATGCTGTTTGCTTTTGTCTCTCATCAGCTTTCCCTAAGTTGTCTTTGCCTTGAGTTCTCACTTGTAGCCCAAGGTGAATACTCAAGTTGTTACCTGACTTTAAAAACCAGATTAACACTTCTCTCTTTTTTTTTTCCCCCCAGCTGGTAAAGAAGGGCTTTCATTAGTGGTGAGGAAATAGACACACACTGGAAGGCACATAGAGAGGGTGACCCTCTGCACAGCAGAAGGGAGACTCCAGAAGCCAAAATCCCAAAACCCACTTAAAGGGCTCGGTTTCATTCCAGCTGATTCAGAAAGGAAGGGGAAACTGAGGAACAGGCTTGATGTAGTGTCATATGCCTGCAGCCTCAGCACTGGAGAAGTGCTTAGCAAGTTGGAGGGCAGCCTGGACTGCGTGAGACCTTGTCTCAAAAAAACAAAACAAACAAAGACACAAGGAAGAAAGGAATGAAGGGTTGAGAAACCTAGCAATTGCCTTGTTTATGAAGTTTCTTCATTATAGAAGAGCTCCCTCCTGTGTAGGAGAGAAGAAACAATGTCTAAAGGACTTTTGATAACTAGAGTTTCTAATAATCATTTCTTTATAGTTCTTAAAAGTTCACCAGTTTTGTTTTAAAATTAGATTTATACATTTTATTTTATGTCAGAGTGTTTTGCTTGCATGGAGGCCATAGGATTACTGGAACCGGAGCTACAGATGGTTGTGAACCACCATGTGGGTGCTGGGAATCGAACCCAGGTCCTCTGCAAGAGCAACAAGTGCTCTTAGCCACTGAGCCATTCATTTCTACAGCCTCAGTTCACCGGTTTGATAGAGCTACTTCCATATTCTATAAAACAGGATTGTGGCAGAGTGGCGAATAGAGAGCCATGTGCCCCTACTGAACCCCAGCCTCCATTTTATCATAGGAAAATTGAAGACATTCATCCGTGTAAAGCCTTGACAGACTTTGCATCCTTTTATTATGGCACTTTGGGAAGCCGTTGACAGTTGATATGAGATTGATTCCTTTGGTATTCTGGGACTCTGAAGCCACCGTTTTAATTGTGTGGAACGCCAAGAGATGGGAGTGTAGTTCAGTGGTGGAGAACTTGCCTGGCCTGTGTGAGGCCCTGGGTTTGTTCCCCAGTCCTGTAGGCAATACAGTTTTTTAAAGAGTAGAACACCAAAATTTGGAAAAGAAATCACACAATTCACGGCTTTCCTACTGTGCGGTCCTCTTGCTCCCCAGTGCTGGGATTACAAGTGTGTGCTGCAATACTCAACCCATGGTCATAAATTCTGGTCTTCTCTTAAATGTACCCAACTCATTAATAAGAGTTTGGATTCACTGTTTCATTCATGATCAAAAGTTCTTTATGATTTGCTACCCAGAATCATCATTTTTTGACTAGTATTTGAATATCTACCCTCTATAGTTGTAAATTTTTTTGTTCTTTGGGGGGTTGGTTTCGTTTGTTTATTGAGGCAAGGGTCTCAGCCCATACAAGCAACTCTGTGTAGCTGAGGCTGGCCTTGAACTCCTGACCCTCCTGCCTCCAACTTTTAACCATTTTAGATATTCTTTCTCAAATACTTCTGCCTTATTCATCTACATTTTATATTTCTAAAAATTCTTTTTTTTTTTTTTTTTTTTTTTTTTTAAAGTACAGATAGTGAACCTAATGTACCAAGTATCCTTTATTTTTTTAAGATGTATTTATTTATTATGTATACAGCATGTATGCCTGCAGGCCAGAAGAGGGCACCAGATCTCATTACAGATGGTTGTGAGCCACCATGTGGTTGCTGGGAATTGAACTCAGGACCTCTGGAAGAGGAGTCAGTGCTATTAACCTCTGAGCCATCTCTCCAGCCCCTAAAAATTCTTTTGACATAGAGATTATAACTGGAAATAATCTGATAGATAAATCCCATTAGATAGTAGAGTCTGTCTTTATCAATTGAGGTTTATGGATTGAGTGTGTATGTGAGAGAGACAGATAGATAGACAGATTGACAGAGTTTGAGACAGAATCTCGTGTATATCTGTATCCACAATGTTAGTGGGCAGAGATAGGTGGATTCCTGGAGCTCTCTGGCCACCAGTCCAGCCAATTGGTGAGCTCCAAGTTCAGTGAGAGACCTTGTTTCAAAAAACAAAAAACAGTGAGAGTAACAGAGGAAGGTATCCATTGTCAGCTTCACATTCGCACACACAAACATGTATACAAGCATACACCATACACCCAGACACCCTGTCCCACACAAGCCCATGCACAAAAAGGGGGAGAAAAGGTTGAAAGTAGCCAGGCAGTGGTGGCACACACCCGCATTTGGGAGGCAGAGGCAAGTGGATCTCTGAGTTCAAAGCTAGCTCTGTCTCCAGAGCAATTTCCAGGACAGCCAGGGCTACACAGAGAAGAAACCTTGTCTCAAAAAACTGGGGGGGGAGGGAGGGGGGGGGAGTGATAGCGGAAAATAGGCAGTGTTGACTGACTTCTAGCTTCCTTCATCATGTGTATGCATACTTACATACATGTTCACCACAAACATATATGCATATACCACAGACACACACACACACACACACACACACACACACACACACACACACACAAAAACAAAGTTAGCATCTGTGTAATGCCTTCCAACTTAGGAACATGGTCAAATACCCCCCACCTTATTTATTGAGATTTTGTTTGTTGTTGGTATATGCAGGTACACATATGGCTTATATTATATCCAGAAACATTGCTGTTCATGCACTTGACTAGCCTTTGGATTATTTTGGATTTTCTGTGTATGCAGTATCATCTGTGATTGCCAATTACCATTAAATGTTGCTTTCTGGTTCTTCTTCTTTTTTTTTTTCCATATTCTTATTGTATTGCACCAACTAAGATTTCTGAGAGATTTGGTTAGAGATGGTGATGGTAGACATTTTCATCTTGTTCTCTAATCTATCTATCTATCTATCTATCTATCTATCTATCTATCTATCTGTCTATCTTCCTTCCTTCCTTCCTTTTTTTCTTTTTTAAAGATTTATTTATTATGTATACAGTGCTCTGCCTGCATGCCGGAAGAGGGTGTCAGATCTCATTACAGATGGTTGTGAGCCACCATGTGGTTGCTGGGAATTGAACTCTGTTCTGCAAGAACAGCCAGTGCTCTTAACCTCTGAGCCATCATCTCTCCAGCCCCTAATATTTATTTCTTACTTGTTTGTTTTTACTTTTTTTTTTTAGTTTATATATCCATGCTTTTGTATGTGTATGCAATGTTTGTGTGGGTGCCAGCAGAAGCCAGAAGAGGGCATGGGACCCCTGGAGCTGGAGTTAGAGGGGTTGTGAACTTTGCACTCGGGGTTCTGGAGTGGCAGCAAGCACTTAGAACTGCTGAGCTGTCTCTCCAGCCCTTTTTCTCTAATCTTGAGGAAAAAACTTTCCATAATTTACCGATGACCATGTTTTCTTTGGGTGTTTGTTTGTTTGCATTACTGGAGACAGGAAGGAAGCAGGTGCTTTGCCACTGCGGTGTTATAGCCCAAGTCACACTAGTGAGTATTTTCTAGACAGTTGTGACCAAATTAAGGACGTTTTTGTATTTTCCTTTTTTTAAAATGGATATTGAATTTTCATACCTTTGTTTTGAGAAAGTATCTCTATAGACCAGGTTGTCCTCAAATACTTTGTATAGGGAGAGTGACCTTGAACTCCTGGTTTTTCTGCCTCCACCAGAAAAGTGTTAGTATTATAGACTGGGCATGATGGCTCATGCTGAGACTGGAGACAGTTTGAGTACAGACTGAGTACATAATCCTTTAAAGATTACTTATTTATGTATTTTGTGTATATGAGTGCTGTATTGGCATGTATGCCTGCATGACAGAAGAGGGCATCAGACAGAAAAGGGCATCAGATCCCATTATAGGTGGTTATGAGCTGCCATGTCCTTGCTGGGAATTGAACTCAGGACTTCTGGAACAGCAGCCAGTGCTCTTAACTACTGAGCCATCTCTCCGGTCCCCCAGACTGAGGGTTTTGTTTTTTTTTTTAACATGTTTGTATATTTCTTTTTTTTTTTTTAAATTACACTCATGATATTCATTAATTACACTCATGATATTAATCACATTTGTGGTATTCATAGATTACATTCGCAGTATTCATTCAATTTTTATATATATATATTTTAATTTTCAATGCCTAATGTCATTTATTGAAGGAGGGAGGAGGTCTTAAATACAGGCTTACAGCACAATGGGAGAACCCCGGAGGGCAGAAGTTCGCTACTGATGTTTTACAATCTTGCATCTAAGCTGTTAACACCCATTATTCAGGATACACGGACAAGGAACTTCTCTTAAGCATTCAGGAGGGTGGAACCTGGCAGGGAATTAGCATAGGGAGGATATCAAGGTCAAGGTCAACAAGCAAGGCAACAGTTAACCCAAAACAGGGGCCAGGGACTTTATTAAAAAATGAGCTTCTGACTTGGGTTGTGTGGGACGTCAGCAGGTCACCTTACCCATCATGGAGACGCCTGCCCAGAGACGCCTGCCCAGGCCACACAGGTGCTCTGCCAGACTGAGTTTTATATGGCTAGACCCTATTACAGAAGAAGAGGAGGAAGACAAGGAGAAGAAAGAGGGAAATTATTATTCTCTTTTTGTTTTCTGTTAATGAGGGGCATTGATGATTGACAATTTCAGTAATGGATTATAGTAAAAATGTTAAAGTTAGCTAGTATAGTAGTTCACACTTCTAATATCAGTACCCTGGAGGTCAAGGCAGGGCAGTGGTAGTTTTAGGCCAGCCGGGGCTACACAGCAACAAAAAAATTTTTTTAAATAGATTTATTTATTATGTATACAGTGTTCTGCCTGCATGTTTGCCTGCACACCGGAAGAGGGCACCACACTAGAAGAGGGCACCAGATCTCATTATACATGGTTGTGAGCCACTATGTGTTTGCTGGGAATTGAACTCAGGACCTCTGGAAGGGCAGTCAGTGCTCTTAACCTCTGAGCCATCTCACCAGCCTGCGACAAAATATTTTATGGAGAAGTTAATTTATAACTAGAGAATAAAAGTAAGACAAATGTTAGATGAACTGTAGAATTTTCTTTTTTCAAAACTTAAAAAATGCTTAGAAGTTTTCTGTTATGCTACTTCTTTTGTAATAGAAGCCAGTGAGCATGAAATACAGTGTTCAAAAGAGGAAAGGAGTCAGGTGGCGGTGGTGGCGCATGCCTTTAATCCCACTGCTTGGGAGGCAGAGCCAGGCGGATCTCTCTGAGTTCGAGGCCAGCCTGGTCTACAAATCGAGATCCAGGACAGGCACCAAAAACTACATAGAGAAACCCTGTCTCGAAAAACCAAAAAAAAAAAAAAAGGGGGGGGGGATGAAAGATTTCTTAGAGAATTATTTTTATAACCAAATTAGTTACCTCAGCTCATCAGAAAACAGTATGAAATAAAAACATGAGTCCAAGTACAGGAACACATGGGTATTAAGCCTTTTCTTTTTTTCTCCACCCCTCCCCCATTAATGAGGCATTTAATGTTCCTTATATTCTCTTCTATTAAGCATTTTAACATTAACATTGTTAAATTGTGTTGACAAAATACACACATTGGGAGTACATCATCTATTGTTGGACTTGTATTCAGGAGGCAGTCACATGAGGATCATGAGTTCAAATGTATCCCTGAATAATTACTGATATTCAAGTCAGGGTGAATAACAAATGACAAAAATCTCAAGAGAATATGTGAAAACATGAAAAACAAAACCAGAAACAACAACCCACCACCCTTTCACAGACACCCACTTGAAAAGTGTGATCACACACTACCTGGTATTTAAATAAACAATGGACCACTTAGATGATGTGGATCCAGTTCTGTACATCGCAGCAGAAAAATACCTGTCACTAAGTAAAAGCACAATAGAAGATGAACAAAAGCCACAGAAGGAATATAAAGACCACAAAATAAACTTCACTAAATAAATTTGTCACACATATAGCACACTTGAGTATCTACCTAAAATGTTTCAAAATAGAAACCACAATGCATTGATCTCCACCATCAGTGTTGAATGAACATGCTAAGTAATTTACTTACTTCAAGGATATGATGAAAAATCAATGAAATGTGATTTTTTTTCCTCAAAGCTGAAGATAACTCTGATGTATAAAGTCTTTATCAAACTGTTAACATGAATAGGGTTTTTCTCTTATGAGTTTGTCCCTATTCCATAAATTCAAAATGACATAAGTAGGTTTTAAAACATTTACAGCACTAGAGACAGTTGGGCAGTTAAATCTTCATTCCCAGCACCACAGTCTGATTTTTGACAAATTCCTGCTACAAAATCTAAGTGTCTAACATTCTCAGCAACCAGAATGCACAGTCACACACTACCACAAACACACAGTGACATCAAACAATTACAAGTAAAACAACTCTTTAAACAATTTTACATGAAGGTTTTTCTCTTGTAGGCGTTAATTCCTGTTAAAGGTGTTGGAGCATCGACAGGCTTGCAGTTTTTCTTCATCATGAATTGGTTTATGTAACAGAAAGCTAGCATGTAGGCTTGAAGTCAGAAAAATCAAACCTTCCAAGTAGGTGGTATCATTTGAGAAAACATGAGTCCAAGTACAGGAACACATGAGTATTAAGCCTTTTCCTTTTTCTTAAGGTTGATTTTTCACCTTTTTTTAATAAGAGGAAACCACAGTATAGATCTTAGTGCACATGTGAAGGCTTTTTTTAATCCTTTGACAGGAGATCTTGCTGTGTTTCCTAGGCTGGGCTCAAGCTTGTGACCCTATAACATCATCTTCCAAGTATCGGAGATCACAGGCACGTGCCACCATGCCTGGCTCATGTAAAGTGTTAGCCTAAGTGTTTTCCATGACTATTTAAATTTCCAGGTCTGGTGGTCACTTATGAGTCTGGGACAGGAAGATTCTAAGTTCAAGGGCAGCCTGGGCAAAATAAAAAGTAGAATGGGTTGGAGATGCAACTCGATGGTAGAGTGCTTGCACACAAGGCCCTGGATTTGATCCCCAGTACCACAGAATAAATGTCTCTTAAGAGTGGTCCAAACAATTGGAAAGAAGGATATAAAGTGAGTTTTTAATTTTAATTTATTTATTTTCATGTATGAATGTATGTGTGTATTTTGAGGCAGGGTCTCACAATGTAGCCTTAGCTGAATTGGAACTTGCTATGTAGAACAGGTTGACCTTGAACTCACAGATATCTACCTGCCTTTGCCTCCTGAGTGCTAGGACTAAAGGTGTGGTGAATCAAGTTTTTAAATATACACTTAAAAATCATCCCGAGTGTCACATTCATTTATAAATAAATGTCTTTTGCTTCAGATGGATTTTGTTACTTCCTTTTTTTCCTGCAGCATATTTTGACTACAAAGACGAATCTGGGTTTCCAAAGCCCCCATCTTACAACGTGGCTACAACACTGCCCAGTTATGATGAGGCTGAGAGAACCAAGACTGAAGCCACGATCCCATTGGTTCCTGGAAGAGTAAGCAGTTTGTTTTGTTTGTTTGCTTTTGTTTTTGTTTTATCTATGTTTTGGGGCTACTTAGTTGGAATTAAGTTACTTTCATTATCCAATATTGAGTTGTCTTGGTTACAGCTGATTTTAAGCAGGGAAAGACACTACATAGGGCATGGGGTATCTGAGGGAAAGGAATCTACATTACACTACGCTCTTTTGTCCGTTAACTTTATTCCTCAATGACAAAACTCTATACAGCTTCAGCTCTGTCCTCACAGTCAGCTCCTCTCTGTGCCCAGTTTTCCTGTCCTCGTAGTTTTAGTAAGCTCCTATGCTTTTGACCTGTTCTTCGTCCTCCATCTATCCTTCCTGGCTCCTTACCCCTGGCCCTGATAAACTCTACAAGAGATCTACTTTACCCTCTACAGAATCTCTGTCTTCCTCTCCTCTCTCTGGCCAGGCCGTTCTGTGTCAGTCTGTGGAATTCCGCTCCACTCCTTACTGCACCTAGTTATGCAGAAAGCCCTATAGTTCTCAGTCAATTGCTCTGGAATGCCACTAGGCTTGAAGGCAAGGGATGGTATGAGCTTCTTTTGCACAAGAAACAAAGCTATGCATCTGCCGCTTGCTAGTCTCCTAGGCCTTGTAAGGGTGTTAGCTATTAGTGGATCAGCATCTGAGAAGCTTAGCTGTTTGCCAGTATAGTCTAGGAGTATTTGGGTACGCAAGAATTTCATAGCAGAAGACAGCTGAAATATTAAGGCTATATAACACCAAATATTCCGTGATAAATGGCTTCCCATTTGACGGACCTTTGGTCGGTCAAAGTATAGCTTTAATACACAGCTGGATCTCTATAATATATTCTTGTGGCCCGCAAGACTCCTGGAGTGGAAGGAGAGGACTTAGAAAATACACTGACTTTGCTTTGATTTACACACCTAATATTTTGGTATTAGCTCATAGCTATAAGGGATGCCTGTGGAGAGAAGAAATACAAATGACATAATTGAATGAAACTCATAAGAGACCTAGCATCATCTAGGTAAACCTTGTGCCTCCAATATCCCAGATCATGCCATTTGTAAGTTCAGATCTTGTCTAGCTTGCTGGAGATGGGATGGGAGTGGGATGCAGTTTTAGCAGAGATTTAAGATTGATGCAGATTGGAATAGGAGTGTAGCTCAGTTGGTAGAGTGCTTGCCTACCAAAGCCCTGGGTTCCATCTGCAGCACAGCATATACCAAATGTGATGGCGCACACTTGTAATCCCACCACTCAGGATGAGGAAGCAGGAGGATCACAAGTTCAAGGTCATCCTCAGCTGCACTCTTGAGTTCATAACCAGCCTGGGATACATGGGATGCTGGAAGGAAGGAATCAAAAATAAGCAAACATTCAGCAAAGTGGCAGCAGCAGGCAGAGCCTTCTAGTGTGCCAGCTCTTGTGCAGCCTTGGATCCCCTAGCTCTACTTAAAAGTAAGCAAGTAAGCTGGGAGTGATGGTACACGCCTTTAATCCCAACACTTGGGAGGCAGAAACAGGTAATCTTTGAGTTCGAGGCCAGTGTGGTCTACAAAGTGAGTTTCAGGACAGCCAGGGCTACACGGAAAAACCCTGTCTTGGCCGGGCGGTGGTGGCGCACGCCTTTAATCCCAGCACTCGGGAGGCAGAGCCAGGCGGATCTCTGTGAGTTCGAGGCCAGCCTGGTCTACCAAGTGAGTTCCAGGAAAGGCGCAAAGCTACACAGAGAAACCCTGTCTCGAAAAACCAAAAAAAAAAAAAAAAAACCCTGTCTTGGAAAATAAAAAATTAAAAAAAAAAAAAAGAAAGTAGGCAAGTAAAGACCACATGAGAATCCTTTATTGGGTCTAACATTGCAGCACTGAGGAGGCAACAAAGAGAGTTAGTCTCCTAGCCAAGTTAGCAAGCAGACCCAATAGTCAGTGAAGGGGTGTTTGCACCAATTACAGCAGATCTTTCATGCAAGGGGAGGGTTCTGTTTATGCCGTTCATGTATCTTAAGGCCACCAGAAGAAGTGCTCCCTCTCTGGAGTAGCCCTTTTTTTTTTTTTTTTTAATTTTTTTATTATGTATACAGAAGAGGGCGCCAGATCTCATTACAGATGGTTGTGAGCCACCATGTGGTTACTGGGAATTGAACTCAGGACCTCTGGAAGTACAGTCAGTGCTCTTAACCTCTGAGCCATCTCTCCAGCCCTGGAGTAGCCCTTTCAATAGTACTTAACTTCGGGCTGGAGAGATGGCCCAGCAATTATGAGTACTGGCTGTTCTTCAAGAGGTCCTGAGTTCGATTCCCAGCAACAACATGGTAGCTCACAACCATCTATAATGGGATCTGATGCCCTCTTCTGGCATGCAAGCATTAATGCAGACATACATGCAGACAGAACACTCATACCTCAAAAAATAAATTTTAAAAAGAAAAAAGTAGTTCTTAATTCCTGCCCAGTGTTCCAGTGAGAGGTGGGTCTCCTTTATGTATTTCATGTACTCGGTCCATGTACTATACTCTGCAGACCTGTTGGACTAGACCAGTGTAGAAATTAGCTCTGATTAATTACAGAACACTTAAAATTCTTTAGACAGCTGTACATACTTAGGAAATTCTTAAAGGTAGATATATAGAGGTACTTTTTAAGGTATAAAATAGAGGTATTTTGCAGTGGGTAAGGAGATTTGTTTGCATCAGTACATGGAGCTTAACATCCAGCTTAGTTGTAAAAGGCTTCCAAATACTTGTATCCATACTACGTAAGAGCTGTGGACATCAAGAACTGTGTCTTTTTACTAGATGATCCAGGTTGGCCTTGAACTCACAGAGATCTGCCTGTCTCTGCCTCCTTAGTGCTGAGATTAAAGGTGTGTGCCACCACCTCCTGACATATCCAGTTTCTTTCAAATCACTCAATACATAGTCTACATCATTTGAAAAGGTAGGCCACATACGTTGGCCAGGAACATGTTCTTCTAGGCTGTACTAACTGTCTTTTCAGATTAGGATGGACAGATCCCGTCTGTCAGTAGGGAGGCACTTGAGCTGCCAGTGTTACCTCTTCAGTGGGCTCTAGATTCCTGATATTATAGGCCCCTAACAGATGCTGGGTAGCTGGTACTGTAGAGTTTAAGTCACATGTGTAGATAACTTTTTTCCTTTTTGAGGTAGGGTCTTACTATGTACGCCTTAGTGGGCTAGAACTTGCTGTGTAGACCAGGCTAGCTTGGAAGTTAGAGATCTACCCGCCTCTGCCTCCTGAGCGCTGGGGTTAAAGGTGTATGCCACCATGCCCAGCTGAGGGATTTTCTTGAAAGGATTTGGTATGGGGCTAGAAATGTAGCTTATGGTAGAGTTCCTGCTTAGCATTTGTGAGATCCTAGGTTTAGTTCCCCCACAAATAATAACTAATAATAAGAATAGTAACTTGGACTATAAATAAAAAATAGTTTGGAAAGCTGGAGTTACTAAGATGCTGAACCTTTAAAGTTCTGAATTCAACCACAGTAATAAATGCACTCCTAGATACTTGTATTCACTCCTTGTGTTTTCCTGATGTCATTCCTTTGTCTAGAAATAATTCATCGTGACTTTGTCTTATGCTTTTTCCTTCATTTAGGATGAAGATTTTGTGGGTCGGGATGATTTTGATGATACTGACCAGCTGAGGATAGGAAACGATGGGATTTTTATGTTAACTTTTTTCAGTAAGTATATACACAGCAGTCACTTCCTACAAACACAAGTGCTCTGAATTCATCAGTGGAAAGTATGATTAAAGGAGTTAAGATGCTCCTTTTTGTTTGTTTGTTTGTTTGTTTGTTTGTTTGTTTGTTTTTTGAGACAGGGTTTCTCTGTGTAGCTTTGCGCCTTTCCTGGAACTCGCTTTGTAGACCAGGCTGGCCTCAAACTCACAGAGATTCGCCTTCCTCTGCCTCCCGAGTGCTGGGATTAAAGACGTGTACCACCACCGCCCAGCAAGATGCTTCATTTTTAACACACGCCAAGTCTCGTCTTCCAGGCCCACCGGGCTCATTGCTGTTACTGCTGCTTATAACCAGGCGGCAGAGTAGGAATGCAAAAACTTTGTCTGATGGATTTTGTTCTGTACATTTCTATTTTTCTGATAGATCAAAGTCAATCTGACTTTCTCCTTTTTTTTTTTTTTTTTTTTTTTTTTTTTGGTTTTTCGAGACAGGGTTTCTCTGTGTAGCTTTGCGCCTTTTCCTGGAACTCACTTGGTAGCCCAGGCTGGCCTCGAACTCACAGAGATCCGCCTGGCTCTGCCTCCCGAGTGCTGGGATTAAAGGCGTGCGCCACCACCGCCCGGCGACTTTCTCCTTCTTAATATTGTTTTATATTCATCTTTTTATGCACCTCCCTTACCAGTGAGCACCTATTTTATTTACTCTATTAAAACACAAAACGCAGTGCAGAAGAAGTGATGGCTGTGAGCTGTTAGAAGACACAGAGCAGGAGGACGAGTAACTTGAGTCACGTTTATCTGGAGGCTCCAGTTTACTTTCCAAAGTGTTTAGTTTACTTACTAACCTGTGTGGTAGCAAAGACAGGAGCAGGTTGGTGGGCACGGACGGCAGCACACAGGATGCAACCTGAGATTCACAAAGTCCTTCCTTGCTTTGGAGGGAGATCGAAGAAGGGGCATTTGTGGGGAGGCAGAGATGCTTTGTCAAGGACGGCTGCAGAGGCTGCTGCAGAGAACACTCCTGTCCCTTGGCTAACATATCTTCTGCTTCCACTCTTACAGTGGCATTCCTCTTCAACTGGATTGGGTTTTTCTTGTCTTTTTGCCTGACCACCTCGGCTGCGGGAAGGTATGGGGCCATCTCAGGATTTGGTCTCTCTCTAATTAAGTGGATCCTTATCGTCAGGGTAAGTTGCATAGCAGAGAACATAGATCGTAGAGAGAGGCAGTAATTAGAAGGACTTTGAGTATTTGATTTTCCATTTTCATTTTTTGTTATTTTGATATTTAAAGTGATAATCTGGTTTGTCTTTGTTCTGATTCCATGATAAAGTGAGCTAAAATCAGTTGCATACAATTCCTGTCTCCTTGTTCTATGTTCAGATCTAGGAGATGATCTGTAGTACAGCTGGTTTTGATGTGTATGAAGTGCTGATGGGTGTGGACACCTGGAGTTTCTGTGATACAGAGGGTATCAGTTCTTTGCTGACTCAGAAAAGGCAGGCATTCTTTTTGTTAATTCTGGTGAAATTTTCATTTCATGGCATTGTCTACCCTTCCCTAATTTTTCCTTCTAGGACTGATTATGCAGAAGTGTCCACTGCTCCATTAGGGAATTTCTTTTGACAAAATTATAGCAATGTGTGTTTTCTGTGATATGTGAGTTCCCAGTTGATATTGCATAAAATAGTTTAAATTATAGAACATATAGACACTTTTAAAAAAATAGCTCGAATTTCTTCAAAGCCCCACAACTGTATAGAAATGGTTTCAAAGATGGAGCCTAGGTCCACAAGATGCTTGGCCTAGGGTTCTAGAAATTCTTCAATAAGCCCAGGATGTGCTTATGCTCAGTCTCTTGGAACTCAGGGCTCTGGTCATCTCCAGTGTTCTCTGAATACTCCTTGATGATATGCCTGATGATGCTGATAGAGCTGCTGTGCATGTCAGGATCTGCTACAGAGTATACTTGAAAAACCTGGATGTTGAACCAGATTACCAGTGGGTTCAATACATTTTTTTTTTTTTTTTTTGGTTTTTCGAGACAGGGTTTCTCTGTGTAGCTTTGCGCCTTTCCTGGAACTCACTTGGTAGCCCAGGCTGGCCTCGAACTCACAGAGATCCCGCCTGGCTCTGCCTCCCGAGTGCTGGGATTAAAGGCGTGCACCACCACCGCCCGGCCAAGGGTTCAATACATTTTTAAAGTATACTTTGCTGCCATGCATAGGGACATACCTTTAATCCCAGCAGAGATGGGTAGATCTCTATGGGTTCAAGGCCACCCTGGTTACATAATGAGTTCCAAGCCTGCCAGGACCATACAGGGAGATCCTGTCTACAAACAGCAAACCAACAAATGAGTTTTCAGATGAGTTTGTTGCTATTGTCAGCCTGGCAGAGAAACCAGGATATTTTAAACTGGTTTACTGTGGCTGGGGAGATGGTTCAGTGGGTATGAGCACTTGCTCTCAAGCATGAGGACCCCAGTTTTGAGTCCCCACTCACATAAAAGGTGGGCATAGCTACATGTGTCTATAACCCCCAAGCATTGGCGAATGGAGTTAGGCAGATCCCAGAGCTCACTGCCCAGTCAAAAAGGCAAGCTTCTGATTCAGTGAGACTTTGTCTTGAGGAAATGAGGTGAAGAGTGATAGCGGAAGACACCTAAAGACACACACACACACTCTGGATTCTGTGTGTGTGTCCATGCACACCGGTGCATGTTTGCACCATGCATGCACACCACACATAAACAACACATATAACTAATGGATGTTAATTGGCCCTTGCAAATTTTCAAAGCAGTTCTAGAGAACTCATTGGCTATTTTAGGAATCTAAAATCCTTTGAAATTTAGGTAATTGTGGGTCCCCCTCACCCCCCCATAGTTCATTTATATTCACCTAAAAACATGAACTTTAGGAAGCACAAAGAAACAGTCAAAACCAATGGACTTTAAGACCCAAGTCCAAGAGAAGTTGTCATTTCTTTTATAGATTTTAATTGTTGTTTCATTAAGAAATAACATATTAGGAGCTGGGAAGATGGCTCAGTGGGAAAGTGCTTACCACAAAAGCATGATGTTCTGATTTTGGATTCCTAAAACCTGAGTAAAAGCCAGATACAGTAGTATATGCTTTGTATTACCAGCATTCCTGTGAGGAGATGAGAGGCAAAGACAGAAGAATCCCTGGAAGGGAGCAGGCCAGCTAGTGTCTCTATGTAGCATGGGGAGACCCTTTTTTTTTTGGTTTTTCGAGACAGGGTTTCTCTGTGTAGCTTTGTGCCTTTCCTGGAACTCACTTGGTAGCCCAGGCTGGCCTCGAACTCACAGAGATCCGCCTGGCTCTGCCTCCCGAGTGCTGGGATTAAAGGCGTGCGCCACCACCGCCCGGTTGAGACCCTGTTTTTAACAAGGTAGAAAGCTAGGACCAGCACCTGAGGTTCTTCTCTGCGCGCACGCGCGCGCGCGCGCTCGCACACACACACACACACAGAATAGAAGGTATGCATGCACAGAGCCTCCTGTATCTCTGCTGCTCAGCTTCTGAATTTTTCAGAAACAATTGATAAGGTTTGTTTTTGTTTGTTTCAAGACAATGTGATGGGTAATGTCCTTTTGTATGCTATGAATATGTGTTACTCTGATTGGTTAATAAATAAAGCTGTTTGGCTAGTGGTGAGGCAAAATAAGGTTAGGCGGGACATTCTAACTAGAAAGAGGGGAAGGAAAAAGACAGAGCAGAGGAGACACTGCTAGCCACCGCCAGGAGAAGCAAGATATAAAGGTACTGGTAAGCCACAAGCCATGTGGCAAGGTAGATTTATAGAAATGGGTTAATTTAAGATATAAGAGCTAGCTAGCAAGAAGCTTGCCATGGCCATAGTTTGAAAATAATAAGCCTTTCTCTGTATGTTTATTTGGGTCTGAGTGGCTGCAGGACCGGGAGGGTCACAGAAAAAAATCCAGCTACAACAGTGTCTCATTATTTAGCTTTGGCTGGACTGGGACTTGCTGTGTAGACCAGACTGGCTTTGACCTCACAGAGATCCACCTGCTTCTACCTTCTGAGTGCTGGGATCAAAGGCATGCACCACCATGCCTGGCCCCAGTTCATGAGTTTTAAATGGCATACCATACAGAACAGAATAAATTCTCAAGCCACCCTGTTCAAAAATTACCTTGCTTGGGAGCCATCCTGGTTATCAGACCATCTTGGTATCACAGTGCTTGTGGTTGGTAATCCTTATTTTAAATGGTGATGGTCCCAAATTGCCGACATAGTGATGCTGGTAGTTTGGATATGCCAAAGAGAAGCTACGTGCTTTTAGTGAAAAGTGAAAGTTTTCATACAATAATGAAAGAAAAAAATTTATATTGCGGTTTCTAAGTTCTTTATGGCAGCAAGATTTTTTTTTTTTTTTGGATGAACCATGTTTATATAACTTATCACAGTATATTGTTAGTTACTTCAGTGACCCTTATCATTAATCTCTTATTGTATTCGGGTCATAATCAAACTTTATCAAAGGTCTGTATGTATGGAAAGACTATATGCATAGGCTTTGGAACTGTCTGCCATTTAAAGCATTCATGAGGGTCTTGGAAGCTATCTCCTTTAGCTGGAGGCTTTTCTGCTTCCCACCTGGTCCTGCAGCCGCTTATAAAATAATCACTCAGAGGCTTATATTAATTATAAATATTTGGCCTATTGCCCAGGCTTATTACTAACTAGCTCTTACAACTTAAATTAGCCCATTTCTATTAATCTATATTTTGTCATGTGGCCATGACATTACCAGTCTGCTGGCATCTTGCGGCAGGATAGTGTCTGCTTGACTCCGCCTTTCTTTCTCCCTGTATTCAGTTTGGCTTTCCCACGTAGCTATATTCTGCCTTACCATAGGCCAAAGCAGCTTTATTCATCAACCAATAAAAGCAACGCATAATCGAAGCATACAGAAGGATATCCCATATCAATCTCCCATAGACAAAGAGGGAATATGACATTTTAATTCTCAGACTTTGGACAAGGGGCCTCCAAAGAGAAGTAACATTAGTACAGATCTATTAAAACACAAAATTTTTAACTGAATGGCCAAAAAAATGTAGACTATTAAATAGACTGAATTTATAATATTAGGTATCTTTGGAATCTAAATGAAAACAAAGGTCAAAGTAAGTTAGCAAGTCAGAAAAAATAGGGTAAGTTTTCATTCCTCACAAAAACAGGTCCTGCCGTAGAGGTTCATTAGATCAGCAATCAGCATTGGCAGGGAGAGCTGGAATCTCAGTTGTTGCTGTAGTTCTTGCTCCCTTCAGGGTTAAAGGCTGGTGGTTTAGGTATCACTCTAAAACACAGCAGTACTTCACAGAAGAGCGTGAACTGCACATGCATTTAATATATTTACTCTGCCGAATGGTACAGCGTGGTATCATAGTATGCTAGTGCACTGGCTGTTTACCCCATGATCTCAAGGCTGACAGAGAGCTGCAGCTGGCTACTACCCAGCATCCTGAGAGACTTTGTTTCATCCTGTCTATCACAAGGCTAGGGGAAGACTCAAATGCAAAAGATGGTTTTTTACTGAGTGCATATTGCTCTTTGTTCTGTCATAAAATTAGTTACTATTGTTAGGGACCATCTGTATTCTTTTTCTCTTTTAAGAGACCTTTGGTTCTTACTTGCCAAAAGAATACCCTGTGCCAGTTCCTTGCAAAGGTATAGGATTACCATGAAGTACATGATACAAAGTTCAGAATTCAAGGCTAGGAACAATTTGGACCTCACTGGCCAAGGAGACAGTGACGCCAACCAAATAATCAGCTCTAGTACTGAGTATATATAGTGAAACTAGACACATGCTTAGGTGGAAATGCTTTGTGGAACATTGCCAGGATTACAGGCATGCACCACCATGCCAGAGATTTTAAAGATTTTCTAACAATGAAGAGTTGAGTGTGGTGGCACAAGTGTGTTATCCCAGTGCTTAGGAGGCTGAAGAGAAGGAGTGTGACTAAACCTGCCTGAGCTATATCCCAAACCCATCCTCAACACAAGCAAAACCCATTCTTTGGTGTACTTGCAAAATAAGGAGTTCGTAAGAGAACTTTATAAGTTTCTTCCGTTTGAAGAAGTCTATTTGCATTTGTTGAAACAATTTCAAATTAGATGTAAATAGACCTTATTTCCAGCATCCACATGGTAGCTCACAACTTTTCGTATCTCCAGTTCCAGGGGATCTGATGCTCTCTTCCAAATTCTTCAGGCACCAAGCTTGATGCATGTGGTGCACATACAACAATACAGGCAAAACATGCACATTAAATAAATAAATTTAAAAAAATCTGTACGTGGTCTAAGTGACAGTTGTGTGGTTTGGTTTGGTTTGGTTTTTCAAGACAGGGTTTCTCTGTGTAGTTTTGGTTCCTGTCCTAGGTCTTCCTCTGTAGACCAGGACGGCCTCAAATTCACAGAGATCCGCCTGGCTCTGCCTCCTGAGTGCTGGGATTAAAGGTGTGTGCCACCACCGCCTGGCTGACAGTTGGGTTTTGTGTGCCCCAAAATTAGTAAATTAAATTGCTCTGTTAGCCTGTGATAAAGTCTCTGCCTTTTTTTCTTCTTCCAGTTTTCCACCTATTTCCCTGGATACTTTGATGGCCAGTACTGGCTCTGGTGGGTGTTCTTGGTTTTAGGTAAGTGCTTTTAACAAAAGAAAATGAAGTAAGTTAAAAAAAAAAAAATCTTAAATTAAAAAAAAAAAAAAATGTCTTGAGCCGGGTCGTAGTGAACCATGCCTTTAATCCCAGCACTTGGGAGGTCAAAGCTACACAGAGAAACCCTGTCTCGAAAAAACAAAACAAAACAAAAATGTCTGAAATTAGACAGCTAAAATTACTTCGGTAAAGCCTCATCTCACTGTATTGTATTTAGCATCAATTTAAAATGCCGTTTTTAGATGTTTCTTCCTTGAAGCTTAGGGAGTCTCCACCTGTAGAGTAGCATGTTAAAACAGGTCTGTGAAGTGCTTTTCCAGTTCATTTATTGTGATCAGCGGGGCACACTAGTGACAGTACAGTGTGGATTTTTTCTACTTAGGAGGTGTTTCCACAGAAGGTTTGCCAACTTAACCCCAAGTTAATACAAATGTATTGTAACCAATTGAATTAATTCATGTCCATTTGTGAGCCATCTTTAGTTAAACCTGTCAGTAGTCCACAGAAAATGTATAGCTCTAATACATTATAACTTCTGAAATTATGGGGTTTCCAGAATTCTGTAGTTCACCATTGATAAAAAGACTTACTTTATAGCGAAAGGAAGTTTTAAAACTATATACACACACACAGAAGTGAGGCAGTGGTAGTGCTCGTCTTTAATCCCAGCACTCAGGAGGCAGAGGCAGGCGGATCTCTGTGAGTTTGAGACCAGCCTGGTCTACAGAGCAAGTTCCAGGAAAGCCAGGGCTACCAAAGAAACCCTGTTTTCTTTTTGATTTTTTCGAGACAGGGTTTCTCTGTGTAGCTTTGTGCCTTTCCTGGAACTCACTTGGTAGCCCAGGCTGGCCTCGAACTCAAAGAGATCCGCCTGGCTCTGCCTCCCGAGTGTTGGGATTAAAGGCGTGTGCCTCCACCGCCCGGCGAAACCCTGTTTTCTTAAAAACCAAGAAACAAAACAAAAAAAATTGGAAAGGAAACTATACGCACACATACTCATACACACACACACACACTCTTACATACTTACATATGTGTGTGTTCATGCACACATGAAGGCAGTCTGGCTGTTAGTCTCCAAATTATAATTACTACTTTGCTTGTTTATTTTATATTATTTTCTTTTTAAATCATTAAAGCAAAGAAATTAGTATTGGGGTGAATTTTTTTTTTTCATGTATATGTGATACAATAACAGAAACCACCCTCATTACTGTTGTGTCTGCAGAGCAATAGCCACCCAGGAGCTTTTAAAAATGATGGGGCTGGAGAGATGGCTCAGTGGTTAAGAGGTCATAGTGTTTTTGCAGAGGACCCGAGTTTGATTCATCATCACAAGATTTCTCTGTGTAGCCCTAGCTGTCCTGGAACTCACTTTATAGACCAGGCTGACTTGGAATTCAGAGATCCGCCTGCTTCTGCCTCCCAAGTGTTGGGATTAAAGGCTTGTGCAGCTACACCTGGCCTTCTTTGTGGGCTTTTTTTTTAGAGTCCCAGTGTAGGTCAGGCTGTTCTTGAACTTGCTATGTAGCTGAGGATGACTAAATTACTGATCTTCCTGCCTATACCTCTCAAGTACTGGATTATATGAATGCACCACCATGCCTGGTATTCAGATTCATAATTTGACTGTCTTCTTTTTTGAGACAAGATCTTGCTATGTTCCCTATGGCTGGCCTAGCACTCACTGTGTAGATCAGGATGTCCTTGAACTTGCTTTGATCTTCCTGCCTCTGCCTCCCATGTGTCCACCACCATGTCTAGTTCCTGCTTTACACACCTTGAATCCTCTGTTAAAGCTGTAGGTGTACTGTTGCTCATGACTCTGGCTGCTCAGCCTAACACCTAAGCCCAGCAGGAACTTGAGTTGAGACCTGCCTTTCTTAGCCAACAGATCCTTGCATTTGATCCTGCAGCTTACTTAGAAAACTCAACTTGTCCATAGTGCCCTTCCCTGACTCCTCCACTGAAACATTGTCTACTCCTGCTCACTGGAATCTAGTGACTCCAGAAAGGGAAAGGGTGAATTTGCTCCTCCTTCGAGTTCCACAAGTTTAGTACCAGTGAGTGGCAAGAGAGTAGCTCAGAAGGAGTCAGTTCTTGGCTTATTTATTCTCTCAGATGGACTCTGAAAGGCTAGGGAGAATGTTGAGCTCAGTGGCCTAGGACCTCTGGATCATAGGAGAGACAGTAAACATTTTCAGATCGGTTGTTTGCAATAAAATTTAAAGGATTGATCTTCATATTAGTGTTTCATGGAAGACAGGTTGATATTTTACTATTGATTATTCTTGCTCTCTGCTATTAATGTATTATGAGCAGAAAGGGGGACTTTGGAGGGGCATTGGTGGCACAGGCCTTTAATCCCAGCACTCGGAAGGCAGAGGAGGTAGATCTTTGTGGGTTTGAAACCAGCCCAGTCTACAGATTTCTAGGACAGCTAGGAGGACTGTTAAACAGAGAAACCCTGTCTTGAAAAACAAAACAAACCAAAAAATATATATATATATATTGTGTTATACAAGTCAGTAAATACATTAAAACCCAGTGTATTGTATTCAGTGAACTTTATAACATGCAATTGTATCTCAATAAAAGTATTGAAATCTTGCTCAACAAATGTCTTGTTCAGAGTGTCTCTGAAGAAAGGTCAAGAGTGTGTTTTCTTTGGAGGGACATCATCACCTGAGGGGTGAATGTGTAAAAGTCTGGTGCTGTCAAACCACCTTTGAGAGTCGAAAACTGGAGTTTACACAGTGGATGCTGACACCTAGTGGACAGTATTATGTACTGTTGCAAAAAAAGAAATAACAGAAAAGATTAGAATTATGCTTGAGAAAAGTAAAGTTGTTATGTGTTCCTGTAATCCCAGAACACTCCAGAGATGGAGGCAGGAAAATTAGGAGTTCAAGACCAGCCTTGCTCACATAGCAAGTTGGAGACCAGCCTGTGTACTGAGATCATATTTCATAAAACTAAACAACAAAACCCATCTGTAATCTCTCCTTTTGGAGTTAATTGTGTGGATGCTGTTTGGGAACTTGGCAGGGAGATTCTGTAGGCTTCCCAGTGAGACCTCCACATGTAAATGTTTGGTCCCATTTTACATTCCTTTTGAGACCAATTAGATCCTATGCAAAAGAGGTGTTTATACTTGAGATTATGTCTTCCCATTGAAAAGTAGATAATTTGATAGGAAAGCCCCTTGGCAATGACCATGTTAATAGGCTTCAGCAGGAAAATGACACGTTCCTGTTACAGGGGGATGGTTCTGGGGAAGGATTTAATGTAGAAATTAGAAGTTCACTCTTGACTTTTCTTTTTTCAATTAGGCTTTCTCCTGTTTCTCAGAGGATTTATCAATTATGCGAAAGTTCGGAAGATGCCAGAAACTTTCTCAAATCTCCCAAGGACCAGAGTTCTCTTTATTTATTAAAGGTATTAGAGGGATGGGGGAGGTGTTTGTAGTTCCATTGTGATCATGTGATACATTGCAGAATTCCAGTCAGTTTGGAGTGAGACTTGGTGGTAGGGGTACTACAGATGGTAAGGAGGGCATAAAAAGTCCTTGCCTTTCCCTTCTTGATTGGAGGGTTGGCATCTGCAGAAAGCAGTTGAGGAGGGAAAGAGAGAAATGTTTTGGTAACATAAAGGCCAGGGGCACAGGCAGTAGCAGTAGGGAACAAGTAGGGTACTGATGGTGTGACTGAGCCTCTCAGGCCCCTCCCTCTTCCCGAATCTCACAGAGCCCAGAATTCCCTGCACAGGACGCTCTGAGGGATGTTGACAGGCACATTTGAAGCAGTCCTTTTGCTTGAGCTACTGACAAGCCCACTAAGGCATCCATCTCTTGAAATTAGTCCCTGAGCCTTTTTTTGCTGCCTGTTTCCAGGTCATACCCAGATTTTACCACTCTGGTAGAGGGGAAGCTCAAATCCAAGGGAAGTGCGGAGCCCTGTCCTTCACCTGGAACAGACCTAAACCCTGAACCGTGTTTGATTCACACGGTTTCCCCAATGGCTGACTCCCGGCTTTCACCAGCAGCTACCTGAAGGGGAGGGAGATAGCTTGAGAAAGAAGATGGCGGAGGGCCTTCTTGACAGGCAGGCAATGCCTTTGTGAGCTGGAGTCTTTGCCTCTTGGGCTTGGGGATTTGTGTGTTGGATAGAATGAAGTCTGAAGCACCACCTGACGGAAGGCCCAGAAAAGGCCTTGTGATACCTGTGTGTAGCACTTGTCACAAATCTTAAATGATGGGTCGAGTTCAACTTGTGGCTCGTGTGGGAGAGAACTTCAGGATGGCTGTGGGCTCTCTTTGTAAACAGTGCTGAAGTCACTTAGTATCTCTCCAAAGCATCACTGCTAACCACAGTAACCTAATGGGACGGACTTACCTATCCTGGGGAATGGGATAATAACTGAATTTCCCTGTGGACTGAGATCACCCCCACTGTCTCTTGTCATCATTTCTCATTTTCAAGGACATTTGACAGGCTTGGGGTTTGATTTCCCCTTTGAAAAGGGAACGGAGGAAAAGGAGAAGCAGGGAAGGTTTGAGTATGCTCTGGGATTTCGTACTTTCTTCATCTTCTAATGTAGAACAAATAGTAACGAGGACGAGGGACTGCCTAACACTCCATTTTCCTATGTTAGGGATTTGATGGGATTGTATTATTCTACAGCTTTGATTTTAAAAATTTTGGGATATTTCCAAGTTGTCTAGATTGAAAGTCATGAATCTGCTGGGCCATGACTTGGAGCACCAGTCTTTAGGACAGTGGTGTGGGAGCTGGTCAGGAACTGGTTTGAGCAGGGCTGCTGCAGTGTGCTTTAGAGGTAGTCAGAAAAAAGAAAAAACAAAAAACCAGCACACAGGTAAATGAGAGGCCCTGTCTGAGGGCACCAGACAATATCAGTGTACTGGTTGGTGTGACATCACTCAGATATGCCCAGAGAGTCTAGAGTGCCAGGGGAAGGGAATGAGATTTGAAAGCAGTGCTCACAGTTTTGATTGCTTCCCTACCAATTGGCTCTTGGAGAATCCTTGGAGGGAAATGGTAAGGTTCTGTAGGTATGAATGATCCTTGTTTATTGAAAAGACTAAAATCTCTGTCCAGATCCATATGTAGAACACTTGCTTTCTTTAGTTGACAGACATTTTGGTTAGAAGTTACAGTAAAACCTCATTGTGTGAAGTATTACGCCATTACTTCATTGCGTCTGACTTTTTTGGTGGTGATACCCTTCATTGAAAGCTAGCTGTGGGTTACCTGTGCCAGAAAGACACAGGTAAGGAGTTTCAGAAGTAACTCCATGGCAGAAAGTAACACACCTTTCATTCTGAACTCAGTTTGGTGCTTATAGAAGAGGGTGTTAGAATAGAGACTTCTCTTACTGGCTGTGATGGGAATCAGGCAGATCTCTGTGAATTTGAGGCCAGCCTAGTCTATATAGAGAAACTCTGTCTAAAAACACAGAAAACATAGAGACTTCTTTAGGCTATCCAAGATCTAGGACAAACAAAAATACTTATAAAGTGATCCCAGTAGACTCATCTGTGGGACTGGAGCAGTGGCTCTGCAGTTAAGAGCACTTGCTCTTTCAGAGGGCTGGGTTTTGGTTGCCAGCTGTCCTCGAACTCTGTAGACCAGGCTGGCCTCAAACTCAGATTTCACCTGCCTCAGCCTCCCAAGTGCTGAGATAAAAGTTGTGCACCACCACCACTTGGCCCATAAGTATCTTAAATAAAAAGGCCCATCTTTAACTATCTGAAGCAGGAGTTACAGTTTCTGACTGTGGTAGAGAGGACTCAAACACCCTTTTACAACTCCCTCAGGCTCCAGGGGAAAAATGGTACACTGATTGGCCATCATCCATAGTTCCAGTACTGGGAAGACAGGAGGATGGGAAGTTTGAGGCCCAAGTTAGATAAGGTAGGTAGTGAGTTAAGGGCCAGCTTTTAATATGTCTCAAAAAAACAAATGAAAGTATATAGTTAACTAACTAGCTCAGTCAACACTTTGCCCTCTTTATAAGAAAAGTCAGAAGGGGTCTCTGTGGGTGGGCATAGTGGCATCACTTGTGTGGCTGTGGAAGCAGAAGAACAAAAAATACCTTTTGTATTACTTAGAAGCGAGCCTGTCCTTCCTTCACTGGAAAGTGTGCTTTGTAGAGTACACCTTGGTGCTGGCCGGGAGCGAAGGCAGCTGCTGTGCTGGAGGTGGTGGATGGTGCTGGAGCTAGTGGCACTCCAGAGGACTGCACAGTGAAGCACCATGGAGCTGACTGTCTTTTTTTTTTTAGCTGCATTAACCCTTTTACTTCTGAACTTGAAGAGGAAAAGGTTATTGCTTACTTTTTTTTTTTTTAAGAATTTCATACATGAGCACTGTATTTACATCTCCACCTCTTCTCCCCTCCAACTACTCCTGCATCTCACAGCTCTCTGTCAAATACATGACTTCATCTTCAATTATTTTGTTACACACATATATATTATATATACACACATAACTTGCTGAGTCCCTTTAGTGTTGCTCTGATTTTTTTTAAAACAAACTTGTTGGGGCTGGAGAGATGGCTCAGTGGTTAAGAGCACCGACTGCTCTTCCAGAGGTCCTGAGTTCAATTCCCAGCAACCACATGGTGGCTCACAACCATCCGTAATGAGATCTGGTGCCCTCTTCTGGCCTGCAGGGACACATGCAGGCAGAATACTGTATACATAATAAATAAATCTTTAAAAAAAAAAAAACAAACTTGTTTTGTTTTTGATGGTTGTTTTGTTTGTTTTTTTGAGACAGGGTTTCTCTGTGTAGCCCTGGCTGTCCTGAAACTCTCTCTGTAGCCCAGGCTGGCCTCAAACTCACTGAGATCAACCTGCCTCTGCCTCCTGAGTGCTGATATTAAAGGTGTGTGCCACCACCAACCAGCAATTTTTTTTTATTTTTAAAGACATTGTCTACACAGATAACTCAGACTGGCCTTGCCACTGTGATCACAGGCATGCCACCAAACCCGCTGCAGTGGTTACTTTACTGTGTCCAAACACCCACCAAACCCACTGCAGTGGTTACTTTCCTGTGCCCAAACACCCACCAAAACCCGCTGCAGTGGTTACTTTACTGTGACCAAACACCCACCAAACCCGCTGCAGTGGTTACTTTACTGTGTCCAAACACCCAACAAGCAACTTGAAGAGGAAGGGGCGAACCGTGCCTCACACCCGGTTTGAGGAGACAGTGGTGGGGAAGGTGTGGGAGCATGACCTGAGCCAGCTGGTCACGCTGCACCCTGCATTTGAGAAGCGGGGATGCAGGAGTGCTGCTGCTCAGCTCGCTCTCCTTTCTTCTTCAGTCTGGGTCCTCCAGCAGGATTTTAAATGACTGCTGAGTGTCAGGTTTCGACTTTGTGAATCCTGTTAAAGCTGTTTATAAAGCAGCTTGAACTCTGTGGCTGGGGAAGTTAGCTGTACTCCAGTGTGTCCAGCACTTTGACTTAGTAGTCATTGACTATTGGTTCATCTGTTAAACAAAGCTGATAAAGGTGAAATGACCTGAGTTTGTTAGGCCTCATTAGAACAGCCTCCGGGCTGTAGCAATAAGCTTTCCTTTCCTGCTCACCTTTCCAGTTCTGACAGTCCTCTGTGGTGTCAATAGTGAGCTGTAGTCTATTTGTCACTTTGTCTTCTTGATGTAAAAGACAGACACACTTGGATCAGTCATATCAGTGGTCTACCAGACACAGCTGAATTTGGAGTCGTGGGAAATGTTGACAGTTGTAAAAGATTATGTTCATTTCCCCCACTGTTGAATCTTCTTTGCATGTTGGTGCCTTTTAAATTTATACAATCTGGGCTGGAGAGATGGCTCAGAGGTTAAGAGCACTGGCTGTTCTTCCAGAGGTCCTGAGTTCAATTCCCAGCAACCACATGGTGGCTGACAACCATCTGTAATGAGATCTGGCGCCGCCTTCTGGCCTTCAGGCATACATGCAGGCAGAACACTGTATACATAATAAATAAATAAATCTTTTTTAAAAAATTTATACAATCTAAGGGGAGACAAAACAAAAGGAACAGCAAGGATCTGTGTGGTTTTTACCGTAATCTGGAGAGATGGAAAAAAGGACACTAAAAGACTTCTAGATGGGCCTATCTGGTTGTCACCCAGTATTGGGTGCCAAAAAGTAATTCCTTATACTTGTTAAAGTAGTTGGTGTGCCTTGTTAGTGCACTTGACATTTTTCCCCATACTGCTTCCACAAGAACTAAACCAGTGTGTATATACAGGACTGGGAACATGGCTCAGTGACACATCTCTGCTTAGCATTCAAGGCCCTGAGTTCAGTTCCCAGAGCAGGAGAGGAAGGCAGAGACACACATTGACACAGATATCACCTTAAAAATATCCATTTCTATCCTATTACTTTTTAAAAGTTGGTTAGGAATTGCATATATTCTGAAAAACATGCTTCCCGGACATAATGGTTCTTGAAATTTTCTGCAGCATATTTGTGGGATAGGACAAGTGGGTTTACGTTCACTTTTTAACTTTGCCACAGTTTACGTAGAGAGTAACATCACTAGTATCCTCACTGGAATTTTCCTGTGTGAGATCTGACAGAATTGTCAAGTGAATGGTAACAACAGGTGTTTTAGGAAATGGTCCTGTTTTAGTCTATCCTAAAGAGAGTAATTGTAGGATGAGGAATCGCCACTTCTGTTTTGTGCTTAGAACAGAAGAGAAAGGAGTGAGAAACTCCTGATCTTGTTTTTAAGAGAGAACATACGGCGACTGGAGAGTTGGCTCAGCAGTTAAAGAGCACTCACTGCTCTTCCTGAGGACCGGGGTTTTATTCTCAGCACCCACATGGTGGTCAAAACCGTCTTTAACTCCAGTTCCAGAGGATACAGTACCTCTTCTGATCGCTGAGGCACTGCACACATGTGGTGCAAAGATACACATGCAGACAAAACACCCACACACATAAAGTAAATCTTGAGAGAGTGTCAGTTATTTGGAGAGTGTCAAATCTTTAGAGAGGGGGTGTGGAGGGCTTAATGTTAAGAACTGAAAGTTGACTGTTTATTGGCTACTAGGATGTCCATGTATGGTCATCTTCAAATTATGTTGAAATACAACATCTTGTCTTCTGTGACTACATCCTGCTCTGAGCCAGAATAACAGGCTAACTAGAGATTGACTATGCAGTGTCCTTCTCTGGCAGATGTTTTCTGGCAAAGGCCTTCCTGCACTGATGAAGTCCTTCGAGAAGCGAAAGAGCACCTGCAGGAAGTGAATCACCACCAGAATGGAGGAACAGTCACCTGCTTTAAAAAATAAAGTACTGTTGAAAAAGATCATTTCTCTCTATTTGTTCCTAGGTGTAAAATGTTAATAGTTAATGCAGAATTCTGTAATCATCGAATCATTAGTGGTTAATGTTTGAAAAAGCTCTTGCAATCAAGTCTGTGATGTATTATTAATAATGCCTTATATATTGTTTGTAGTCATTTTAAATAGCATGAGCCATGTCCCTGTAGTCAGTAGGGGGCAATCTTGCTTTTTTCATTCTCCATCTCAAAGCAGATTTGAAATTACAGATTAGTGTAAGCTATGCATAAGGCTGGCTGTTTGAAAAGGGGTTTTCTCAAAAGTCAAAACTTTGGTTATGACTGCATTTCTGCATATAATCCATATTTCCTGTTCAAATTAATCTAGAAATATGTTTAATTGTACTGTGTGTGAACATCTGGAAGCAAAACCATAGTGCAAAGTTCATTGTAGTGTTAACAAAAAAATGTTCTCAATTGGTAAATAAGCATTAATTTTTCATAGTCTATATTCAGAAATTACCTTTTCATTCTGTAGTTCTGTGTACAAAGAAATTCTAAAGGTGTTTGTCAGTATATAAAATGGAAAGGGCAAAGACAGATTCAGACTAAATACTAAATATTACTCTGAAAACTGCGAATCCCAGAGGGTCAGGAACCAAGAATTAGTGTGGAACTTTTGAGAGGATCCCTAACATTCTGTACTCCTTGCTTTTACAACTGTTATAACTGTAGAATGATGTGCTTGCTGCCCAAGTGCTAGCTCACTTTGGTTGCTATATTAAACTGTAAATACAATAGAACATTAATAAATGTCTCTTGTGTAGCACCTTTTACTGTAATCAGTGTTTAATTTTGGAGTTTAAAGTTGCTGGTTGTGACTACATTTTCTAATCTTACACAGTAATACAGAATATATTCTAAAAATTAAAACTTTGTGTCTTAGTTATGGTTTTATTGCTGTGAAAAAAAACAAAAACAAAAACACCACGACCAAGCCAGGTATGGTGGTGCAGCCTTTAATCCCAACTCTCAGGAGGCAGAGGCAGGTAGCTCTTGAGTTCAAGGACAGCCTGGTCTACAGAGTGTGTTCAAAGATAGCCAGGGTTACACAGAGAAAACCTGTCTCAAAAAAGCACTATGACCAAAAGCAACTTGGGGAGGAAAGGGTTTATTTCAGGTTATAGTTTTATTTCAGGTTATAGTTCCACAGCAGAGTCTATCACTGAGGGAAGTCAGGGTAGGAACTCAAGGCAGGGACCTGGAGGCGGGAACTGGAGAAGAGGCCATGGAGAAGTGCTGCTTACTGGTTGGTTTCTCAAAGCTTGCTATATTATACCTCCCAGGACCACCTGCCCAGGGTTGGCACCACCTGCAGTGAGCTGGGCCCTCCTGCATCCATTATCAGTCACGAAAATGCACTACAGACTTGCACACAAGCCAATCTGGTGGGGGGGGGGGGAGCGGATATCTTCTCCATTGAGATTCCTTCCTAACTCTAGCTTGTGTCAAGCTGACGTAAAACTAGCCAACACACTATGATTGCACTTCTGCACACAGTTCTTTTTGTATACTCACAAACTGGAGTAGAAGTCTCCTCTTTCATATCTCACTTAGTACCTTCCTACAAATATGTGAACATTGCCCCTACAAAAGACAGTGGACCAAAGGAGGAAGAACATGGAGAGCCTACAGAAGCTGTTGTGGAATTTCCAGGAGGCTTCATTCTGGAGCCACAACCATAGAAAGCCTGCGTGGACCATTGGCTCTTTTCTCCATTCAACACAACCTGTGACTTAAGTCCTACCTGAGACAAAAGGGCCTTCATTCCTCCACATCTTTATTCCTGTTCGCTTGTATTGAGTTTAGAGACTAGTGGTTATATCAACCATTTGATTTTTTCCCCCGTATTCTATTTAGATGAAATATGAAGAAAAATACTGCCACAAGGTTGTCAAACTACCTCATAAACCAGCACTAGCATGTATGATGGTTATAAATTTTTAAGTGCTTATTTGCTGCCTGGGAACAACATAGGAAGTCTTTGGAGTGTCAATATACAACACACAGAAACATCAGAGCCTCCTGGAATTGCTTTGTTATGTATGTGTGTATGTTGTGTTATTTTACTTAGTTTTTTTTTTGTTTTTTTTTTTTTTGAGACAGATGCTCACTGTGGAGCTTTGACTGGCCTAAAATTTAGTGTAGACCAAGTAGGCCTTGAACTTGTATCAGCTCTCAAGCCTCCTGAGTTGCTGGCATTAAAGGTGTGTATCACTGTAACCTGCCTAGATTGACACGTCAATAATTGCAACCAGGTTATTGGCTGTTAATGCTGTTTTCTTCTTGTTCTGTTTTGTTTGGGGGCTTCCTGTAGAGCCCAGGCTGGCATTGAATTCTCGGCCCTCCCGCTGAAGCCTCATAGAGGTGTCTACCACCACGTCCAGCTGTGTGTGCTTGTTTAAAGGTTATAATCTCTGAAATCCCCTGCCACTAGATAAACCAACAGTAGACTGTAGATGTTTTTATGACCTCTTATGTCTAAATTCCTGAATGAAAACAACCTGAATAAATAGAGAAATGCAGGAGAACTATTAAAATTGTCTTGCAGAACAGAGTGAAATAGGATAAAGGGTAGAGATTTGGAATAAATTATTTTAGAAGAAGATAGGAAGGAAACAGTATTTGCTGAAGGTTTAGAATAAGTTGACTTGAGTCAGCACCAGGGATCATTCAGGGCCACAGAGCTCTGTGTCTAATTGCCATTTGAAGTAGGCATGCTTATGCATAAAGGATTCTGTAATTGTTTCTTTTTCTAGAAAGATCGAAATTGTTTGTGTGGCAACAAAAGGCATTAATAAATTTCCTTATTAAGAAATAGTAAACACAGGGTTGGAGAGATAGCTCAGCGGTTAAAAGCACTGACTGCTATTCCAGAGCACCTGGGTTCAATCCCCAGCACCTACAAAGCAGCTGACAACTGTCTATAACTCCTGTTTCATAGGTTCTGACAACCACACAGAGACATACATAATGACAAAACAATGTATATGAAATAAAAATAAATACATTGTTTAAAAAAGAAATAGTAGACACAGGGCTGGTAAATGTAGCTTAATAATTTGTCCCCTTTGCTGGTATCTAGCTGGCCTGTTTCCAGCTAGTTGGAAGATACCTTTCAGTAAAGCTGATTTGGGGAATAATGGGGGTGTCACAAGATGCAAAGGGTAAACGTGTTTCCGTAGATGGGTAGGATTTTTTTGTTGGTGGTGGTCATTTAGTTTTGTTTTGCCTATTTTGGAGCCTATATAGTATTTGTATCTACTGCAGTTGGTAAGATGGATTGGCAGGGATCGTTTACCAAACCAGGACTGAAGGATTCAGTTTGGGTGTGCACCCGTGTAGTGTGGCACAGTAGTTCTCCCTGAAATCACCCACACGAAGTTCTTCGCAACAGGAAGGCTCTGGGGATTCATAAGCCACTAGGGGAAAGACACCTCAGGAAAAACTCACTAGGAGTTTCCAAAGGGAAAAGGAAGTTTAGGTTGAGAGGAAAAGAGGAAGAAAAGATGGTTATGAATCTGTTACTTTATCATCCTCATTCTTTGTTGAAGATTGGTTTTATTTATATATGTGTGTATGTGTGTGTCCCTATGAGTGTTTGTGCTAGGGTGGAGGTTCCCATGGAAACCAAAAGAAGGTATTAGATCCCATGGAGCTGGGGTACCAGTCGGTGATTGTGAACTGCTGGGGTTTGAACTCAGGTCCCCTTTATTGGGGAGCAAACACTATCCAGCCCTATTTTTGTTTGAGACAAAATTGCTTTTTCTCTGCTTGGCTAGAATTTACTGTATGCCTAAGGTGGCCTTAGACTCAACAGCATCTTCCTGCCTTAGACTCTCAAGATGACAGACGTTTGCCAGCACACCCAACCTCATACCCATCCCAGCAGGAGGCTGTTTTGTAGCCAGCCCAGTGTATCACCTACGACTTCGTGGCTATGAAAGAGCTGCTTTTGTGGAAAGTAGAGAGAGGCTGATTTCCCTGTTGGTAAGATAACGTTTTCGTTTTGTTTCATGTTTTGAAGCAGGATCTCACCTTGTAGCCCAGGCTATGTAGACCAGGCTGACCTTGAACTCATAGTTTTGCCTGTCTCTGTGTACAAACCTGTACCACCACACTCAGCCCTACTTGCATAGTGTTTAATCCCCTCGTGCATCCTTGCCACAATTTGCTGCTTGAAGGGTAAGTGTATTACTAGCAGGTTCCAGTTTAATTTGATCCTGATCTTACTTAACAGTTTTGTTTTCGTTTCTTCTTTTTCCAAAAAGCATTGTCTTCTGATTGTGAGTTTTAATCCTAAATTCACCAGTTAGCAAAGTAGCGGGGATGGGGTGTAGAGTACCTACCTGCCTAGCATACCTGGGGATCTGGGCATATCTCCAGCACAGCCCCTGCTTCCCCCCACCAGCAGCCAAAAGTCAGATGAGGCTGGAGAGATGGCTCAGGGGGTTTACCACTTGCTCTGCAAACTTGAAGGCCTGAGTTCAAGTCCTCGGGACCCATGTTAGTGGGATGCGATAGTGGGTGTCTGTGACTGGTGCGTCTAACGGGAAGATGGGTAGAGACAGGAGCACCCCTTGATGCTCTAGGAGCCAGTTAGTTTGTCATTCTGGGGGGGAAAAAAGAAAACCTGACTCAAAGTAGAAGGCAAGATGGTCCTCTGACCTCCAGACATCATGCATTCTGTAGCATACATGTACACACACACACACACACACATTCACACAGATTTTTTTTTTAAAGAAACTAGTAATTTCAGTGTAAATCATTTAAGATTTGTTTTTGTTTATTAGCTTTTGAGATGGCCTTACCACTTAACTCTGACCAGCCTGAAACTTGCCTCAATCTCAGAGATCCACTTGCCTCTGCTTCCCATGTGCTGGAATTAAAGGCATGCTTCGCTTTTTACTATTTTTTGACTATTGCACATGTGTGTTGCTCTGTGTGGGTATGTGAATGTGAGTACAGGTGCCTATGGAGCTGCAGTCACAGGCAGTTGTGAGCTGCCTGACGTGGATGCTAAGAACCGAACTCCAGGAAGAACAGCATGTGCTGTTAACCACTGACTCAGTGGAAATATCTTAAACCCAAGTGTGGAGTACTGCAAAGGAGGAAGGGTGGCCATGCATTTGTGCAGATGCTTGCACAGGTTGGAAGCTGGCATGGGAGTTGTGTGAAATCCACACCACCCAACTTGCTTCGTGTATCGTTCATCCTTCTCCAAAAGCAATTAATTAAGATCACTTACGGGCTGGGGTACAGCTCAGTGGTAGAGCATGTGCTTAGTATTTGCAAAGCCTGGCGACCACTACTCAGCACCACAAGCACAGCCCAGTCATTTATGTGGGAAATGAAAAGCTGCTTCCCATCTGTTAGTGATCATGTGCTGATAAATATCCAAATTGAGGAGAGTGGTTTCCTTGAAATCTTAGAACATGTGTCCTGGAGGTCTAGGAAGAAGACAGTGTCCGTTGTTTTGGTTTAGTTGTCTGGTGTATTAGTTAATTTTATCATTGCTGTGAGCAAAGGGAAGGAGGATTTCCTTTGGCTCCGGGCTTAAGCAGGGAGACAGAGCAACATGGAGGGGAAGGCATGGTGGTGGGAACAGCTTGGTCCATGGCACTGAGCAGCAAACAGAGAAAAGGGAGCTGGTGCCCCCCTGCTTTCTGCCTTTTCCTTTAGTGTGGAGTCAGTACCCAGGCCATGCCAGGGTGCCTGCCACCCTCATTCAGGGTAGGACTTCCCTCACATGAACCTGGCCTGGAAACAGCCTTATAGGCATGTCCAAAGGTGTGTCTCCTAGGGGATTCTAAATCCAGCTAAGGGGACACTGAAGATTAACTGTCACATCTGAAGAATGATACAGCCTGGGGGGAAGAAAAGAAAATAGAACAAAATCTAAAGAAATCTTAAAAAAAAAAAAAAAATCCCTGATACAGCAATATTAGAAAAAGCAGAATCCAAATGTTACTTTTTGGTTAAGAAGTGCTGCCTGCTGGACAGTGGCGGTGCATGCCTTTAATCCCAGCACTCAGGCAGAGATAGACGAATTCTGTAAGTTCAAGGCCAGCCTGGTCTACAAATGGAGTTCCAGGACCACAAGGACTGTTAAACAGAGGAACCCGGGTGTGTGTGTGTGTGTGTGTGTGTGTGTGTGTGTGTGTGTGTGTTTCCCTTGCACACGTAGGCCTTGCACAGGTTCAAGCCACACAGGGTCCCAGGGCAGAGAGGAGAAGTGGACATGAATTCCCAACCCTAACCCAGAAGCTATCTCCAACTTTGATCAGCTTTCAAAGGGAAAATTAGTTTTCTGCTATGGAGTTTCACTGGCTGTATTAACCACGATTGGGTTAGACCCTATACCCAGCATTAGATGGTCAACACAAAATTAACTCCCTGGTATTTGTTAAACTTTATGTCTCATATTGCTTTTGGGGGCATTTTTTTTTACTAGTCTTTTGCTTGTATATTATGGTTTCCAGTTTTTGGTTTTTTTTTCGGGGGGGGGGCTTGTTTGGGGTGTTTATGTGTATGCCTGTGTGTGTGTATGTGTTTCAATATGCTTTTTTTTAAATCCTGGGTTGGTTTGTTTGTCTGCCTGTTGGCTTTATAAAGAAAGAGAAAAAGAAGGGTGTAGAGTTTGGGGAGGAGGCTCTGGGAGGACTTGGGCGAGAGGAACCTGATTAGAATATATTGTATAAAAATTCTTTTTTTTTCCGAAATAAATCCCAGTATCATGTGTGTGTGTGGGTGCCTTGGTGGATCTCTGTGGGTTCGAGCCAGTCTGTCTACATAGTGAGTTCCAGGTCAACCAGAGCTACATACACACTGAGACCCTGTCTCAAAAGAAAAAAGAAATGCAGCCTAAACAGAGCGCTGCAGCTTTCAGTGTGCGCTTGTGTTCGCATGTGTGGCCCTACTAAGAATCGCTCCCTCTGTGGGCGGCAGGCTCCCAGAACCAAGTGGAGAGGACTGGTTATTACATCCAGCCCAACACCCCTGGCATTCCACCCACTCCTGGTGATTGTCACACGAGTCACCCTTGAGGGAGCATCCCACTTTATTTGCACATGTACACACAGAAGGGCACACACACAATAAAATGTAATAAAAACAAAATCATGGTAGATCCTCCTATAGTTGGAATGGTTCAAGGGTGAGGAATCAGAAGCTTCTGCAAGACCTCTGAGTTCTGGAGGTTTTTAAGGGCCCATGTCGGTGACAGTATGTCCAACAGATGTCCTGTCTGCTGCTCTCAGCCTGTGCTTTCTTTTCTTTTTTAAGATTTATTTATTATGTATACAGTGTTCTGTCTGCACATATCCCTGCAGGCCAGAAGAGGGCACCAGATCTCATTACAGATGGTTGAGAGCCACCATGTGGTTGCTGGGAATTGAACTCAGGACCTCTGGAAGAGCAGCCAGTGCTCTTAACCTCTGAGCCATCTCTGCAGCCCCAACCTGCACTTTCTTTGATGGGACCTTCTGTGTTGTCCTAGGTCATCTTGCAAGCGGGAAATGAGTGAATGATTGACGCTCCTGATAAACTCTGGGTCAGCTTATTCCTATTGCTACTTCATCTTTAAAGCTCCAGTGATTCAGAAAGGTTTGATCTGCCCAGGATTTTTTTTTTTATTTTTGTGTGAGAAGTGTATGTGTGGGAGTATGGCTGCACATGTGGAGGTCAGAGAACTTTAGGGAATTGGTTTTCTCTGTCTTGGGATCCAGGAACTAAACTCAGGTCGTTAGGTTTTCAGGACAAGCATCTTTACACACTGAAGCGTTCTCACCTCTCACCAGCCCTTTATCCAGAATTCTTACATAAGGAAACAAAGAAAATCACTGTCTAGATCTTAAGCTATTTTCAAACGTGTTGATTCTGAAGGAATTTTTTTTGATGGGCCATTCTAATGTTACCATTAGAATACTTCCACTAAGAGATTGTAGGTAGAGAAGATGAGAGATCCTGGCAAGGACGATGCCCTGGGAAATGAAGCCTGCTGCGGTGATAAAGGAAAGGACTGGGAGGAGGGGGAGCAGATGAACACCTTCTGGTTTTTGTTCCACTGTGATCATCCAGACCCCCTGTGTACACTGCCAGATGATCTCAGGAGCTCCCTGGCCCCTGTAAGAGGAAGTTAGCCTAAGTTAAAGACTAAGGATTTTTAAAAAGTCCTTTTCTCGGGTCATTTTTCTTTACATGTGCATCTGTCTCCAGGAAGTGGCTGGATACCTACCTGGAGGTTCTCCTTTGCTGCCCCTCAGTAATTTCGTGAGAATGTGAATTAAACTTGCCAGACAGCAGTTTAAAGTTAAATAAACAAAACAAAACCCCCAGAAGTCTAATGTGTTTTATGGTGGCATTTTTACACAAGTGACCCATTGCTAGAAGTATATTGGCCATTTTAACAGGCAATCCGATCTTTCAGATGGAGACGCTGAAACTCTTGGGACAGACGTTGCACTTGGACAAATGACTGAGCTTGTGCCTCGGCACTAATCTCAGTCCCGTCCTCATTGGGTGCTTGTTTTCAAGTAATGCCCGATCCATCCAAAAACAGTATATTAAGACTTGTTGGTGAAAACGTCAAGTTTAATAGCAGGCTGTAGATATTTTTACTGCCTTTTATGTATTAGTGAGTGTGTTTTATTAGAAGGAAAGGTAAATAAATGTTTGCAAAAAATAATATGTAGTGTAAGCACCGGTAGCTGTTACTTTTTAACTGGATGGCGGAGCATTTACACACTTAGTTTATTAGTGACCTTCCCATAAAAGTTTTAGGATCCAGGGCCAGGCAGAGGTCATAAGTTTATCCAAGTCTTCTCTCTGGGGCACTTGGGTGACATCAGACAGCTGAAAAGAAGCCAAGAAATGTTGCCTACATTTTCAAACCCCAAGCCACTGAAGCATCCTCTCCATATATGGCCTTTTATCCTCCTCAGAAACAATAAAAATGAGAGGTGGGTAATCTCTTGTGTGAGCAGGGACCAAGTTCTATATTGTTTTGTTTTTGTTTTTTAATGATTTATTTGTGTATGTGTGTGTCCCCGAGTGGATGTTGTCCATGTGAGTACAGGTGTGCCCATGGAGGCCAGAAAAGCCCCGGAGCTTGAGTTACAGGTGGTTGTGAGCTGCTGACATGGGTGCTGGGGACCAATCAGCTCTTGTAGGAGAGCAGCAAGCACTTTTGAAAAGACCTTTTTTTAAAAATGTGTCTGAGTGTTTTACCTGCATGCATGTAAGTGTACTGAGTTCATGCGGTGCCTGGGTAGGCCAGGAGAGGGTGTCAGACCCCCTGGAATTTGAGTTCCAAGTTGTGAGCCACTATGTGGGTGCCAGGGATGGAACCTGGGTCCTCTGTAAGAACAGCAAGTGCTCTTAAACTGTGAGCCCCAAGTTCAGGTCCGGCTGTGGTGGTGCATACCTTTAATCCCAGCACTCAGGAGGCAGAGGCAGGCAGATCTCTGAGTTTGAGGCCAGCCTGGTCTACAGAGTGAGTTCCAGAACAGCCAGGGCTACACACTGAGAAACCCTGTCTTGAAAAACCAAAGCCAAACAAACAAAGTTTCTATATATTATTATACATAATTGCACTTTGGCTTTGTTGTTGCTTTGAGACAAGGTGTCACTATGTATGTATCCCTAGCTGGCCTAGAACTCACAGAGACCCTTCTGCCTCTGTCTCCTGAGTACTGGGATCAAAGAGAAGCATCACCTCAGCCAGCAGAGATTACTTTTTTTTTTAAATTCATTTCCATATTTCTCAAGTTTGTTTTGTTTTGTTCAAACAAACAAACAAAATGAACTAAAGCCATTTGCTTGCTTAAAATAGCGTCTTACACTGTGTCTCAGGCCTTTGGAACTTACTGTGTTACCCAAGCCATGGCCTCAGACTGAGCAGTCTTCCTGCTTCAGCCTCCTTAGTGCTGGGATTGCAAGCCTGAGCCACCAGGCCTGGCTGTACATGGTTTCTTGTAGCATTGTTTGGGTCTCTATTTGATAAATACTTACTCTGTACAGTTGTGGGTATGTGACACTGAAAATCAGCCCTATGGCCTTTCATGTTTCCAGGTAGCCCTTCTCAGGAGCTATACCTCGAGCCCAGTAAACACTGTTTTTACAATTCACACAAAGTTCCTCTGCCTTGATATAATGGTTAATCCCAACTGTTGATAAGATCAGCTGGGAAATGTCTCTGGAGATGCCTGCGGGGGTGGGGTGTGGGGGGGTATGTATATTGATTAGGCTAGTTAAGATGGAAGAATCCTCCACTGTGGGCGGCACCATTCCCTAGGGTACAGTCCTGGACTGTATAAAAGGTGAGCTGAACAGAAGCATTAATGGTGCTCTTCTTGTTGTGACTGCTGCCTCAACTTTCCCGGCTTTGGTGGACTGTGCCTTGGACTAGGAGCCCAAATAAACCCTTCCCGTGGCTCTTGTCAGGACACTTTATGACAGCAACAGGAGAGTAACTAAGACTTTGAGTGGCACTGGAAGCATTTTCGCCTTTGAAGCTGTGATTATCATCTGCTAATTTATTTTATTTGTTTATTTACTTATTATCCAGAAGTCTGCCAAAGTTCTTCATAAAGCTAAATGCTTCAAAAGAGGGAAAGCTGACTGCTCACTGAAAAGGCTACCCCAAAGGGGGCCTAGAAGGATGCAGAGGGAAACACCCCAGGACTGTGAGCCTGCGTCTTTGAATTAGCTGCAGAGGGAGGTTGTTGGCCTCAGGTTCAACCCTGCTGCCCCCTGCCAACCAGCTCATTTGCTCATCCTGCCTATACTTTGGTGTTCCTGTCTGTATGCTAACTAACCTATTTTCTCTTAGGCTGTTTTTATTTATTTTTCTTTTGAGACAGGGTCTCATGCAGCCTTGTCTAGCTGCAAACTCACTCTGTGCCAGAGGATGACCTTGAACTTCTGATTCTCCTGCCTCCACCTGAGTTCTCAGATTACAGGCATATAATACCACACTGGGTTTATGAGGTCCTGGGGATTGAACCTGGGGCTTTGTGTGCTGAGCCAACTGAGCTTCATCCTCAGCCCAGGGCTGTTTTAGTTCTAAATAAAGATAATGTAGGTAAAGTCTGGAGAGATGGCTCAGCAATTAAGAGCACTTGCTGCTCTTCCAGAGGACCACAGTTCAGTTCCCAGCACTCATGTCATATGGCTCACAACCTGTGACTCCAGCTCTAGGGGATCTAGCATCTTCTCTGGCCTCCATGGGTGTCTGCACATACATGCATATATTCATACACAAACACGTATTTGGAAAAAAAAAATTTAAGAAGATAAGATAGGAACTGGACAGTGGTGATGCATGCCTTTGATCCAGCACTTGGGGAAGCAGAGGCAGGCAAATCTCTGAGTTCAAGGCCATCCTGGTCTACAGAGCTAGCTCCAGGACAGCCAGGGCTACAGGGAAACTCTGTCTTGAAAAAATAAAATAAAGTAGGTTAAGATGCCGTGTCCATAGTACTGCTCTTTGCAGGGCTCCAGTCAGCTCCAGCCTCAAATCCAGAGACAGGACACTAACAGCCTGAAGCTGTCATCCAAACCTAGGTGTTCATTTCCTTCTCAGGACTGCAGTTTCTTACACACACACCCGCCTCACTCCTGCAGTCCTGAAGGTTGTCATTAGGCTATCCCTGATTAATCAAGCCATTCTTTCCCTCCCACGTTCCCGCAGCCCGAATGAGAGAGTATGCGGCGTGCTGCTTTCCCAGGACTGCCATCAAGTATTTGTGTGGGAACTCCTGTGCGTGTTTGCTTGATCCCCGAAGATTACTAGAAAAGGGATTATTGTGCATTCTTTACCACCAAGCAAGCAAAGCCCCTCTCCCCAACAAATAACTGTCAACACTCAGTCCCCTCAAAACACTGTAAGTTTCATAAGCACTCATTGCTGAGTTCTAGAGGCTGAATCTGCAACGCCCCTTAAGCCATTTTACGTGACAACATTGGTCATTGATGATCTTTGTAGGGTTTAGGTCTTCCCCTATACAATATACAGAGACCCAGTTTCTCTGTTGATTAGAAATTCACACAAATGACTCCATGTGAAGCATTAAGTATGTAATGACTGTCACAGACGCCTGTCATGCAGACAAGTGAGTTTCATTATTTACTATGTTCTCAGCACTCGGTTCCATTCTTCCTGGGCTTTATTTCCTTTAGTTACCTCAGGGTTCAAACCCAGGACCTCGTGCAAGTGCTCTCCCACTGAACTATACCCCCAGCCCTGTCTGTGTCATTAGATGCTGTCCACTCTTTCTTTTTTTAATTTTTAAAATTTTTATTTGTCGTTATTGTATAGTATATGTATATGAGGTGTGCATACATACATATGCATATGTGTGTGAGATGTGTATTTGTGTGTGTGTGTGTGTATTTGTGTGTGTGTGCATGATAGGTGTAGGGGGTATTGCATGTCACGCCCATGTATGGAGGTAAGAGAACGAGTTTGTAGAGTTCTCTCCTTCCACCTGTATGTGGGTTCCCGGTATTGAACTCCACGTTCTCAGCCTTGCATCTTCAGGTCACAAATGCCCTTTGCAGAGCCAGCCACCAGCCCGAGCTACCTGTTTGTTTTGAGACTGTTTCTCACTGGCCTGGAGCTCACCAAGTAGGCTAGGCTGGGTAGTCGGCAAGCCCCAGGAATCTGCCATCTCTCCTTTCCCAGTGTTGTAGCTACGAGTGTGTGAGGCCATCGACTTGGGCTTTGTGGTGCAAACTCACCCCTCATACCTGCAAGCACTTTACTATAAGCTGATTTAATGTCTCAAAGTGGCACTCACGCTAATGCATTCAGGAAGACTCTTCATGTGAAGAACACACAGTCTTCAGACCTCTGAGGCTCCTCCAGTCTTCAGAGAAGACTGAAGCTGCTGAAATGACTGAAACACTGAGATATTTATAGGAACGAATTCATTTACATTTAGAGAGCTCATGATGGTTATTAGTCTCCTCCAAGTTGAACTTAAAGATTTATTAATTTATTATGTATACAGTGTTCTGTCTGCATATACACCTGCAGGCCAGAAGAGGGCACCAGATCTCATTATGGATGGTTGTGAGCCACCATGTGGTTGCTGGGAATTGAACTCATGACCTCTGGAAGAACAGCCAGTGCTCTTAACCTCTGAGCCATTTCTCCAGCCCCCAAGTTGAACTTTTATTCCCCTTTGAGACAGGGTCTCTGTGTGTAGCTCTGTCTGTCTTGGAACTCGTTCTGTAGACCAGGCTGGCCTCGAACTCACAGAGATCAGCCTACCTTTGTCTCCTGGGATTAAAGGTGTGTGACACCATGCCTGGCTTGAACCTTTTTTTATTTTAAAGTCAATATGTAAGTGGAGATCTACAGCAAAAATGTAAGGCACCAATCCACACCTCTTGCTCTATTTTACATATCTCCCATCAGTTTCATGAATACCCAGTCCTGTGCTTCCTGACATGAACTTGGTGGGAATACCCTGGGCATGGTGAGACTGTGAACTTGGTGGGAATACCCTGGGCATGGTGAGACTGTGAACTTGGTGGGAATAGCCTGGGCCTGGTGAGACTGTGAACTTGGTGGGAATAGCCTGGGCCTGGTGAGACTGTGAACTTGGTGGGAATAGCCTGGGCATGGTGAGAGTATGAACTTGCTGGGAATAGCCTGGGTCTGGTGAAAGTGTGAACTTGCTGGGAATAACCTGGGCATGGTGAGAGTGTGAACTTACTGGGAATAGCCTGGGTCTGGTGAGAGTGTGAACTTACTGGGAATAGCCTGGGTCTGGTGAGTCTGCAGCTGTGACTCTATGTCTTAACCAGAAGGCCCCCAGGAAGCCCAGATTGCCCAGGGTGGCAGAATCAAACTCTAACCCACAGTGATAGTCAAGAAAGATTCACAGCCAGGCGGTGGTGACACATGCCTTTAATCCCAGCACTCGGGAGGCAGAGCCAGACGGATCTCTGTGAGTTCGAGGCCAGCCTGGGCTACAGAGTGAGTTTCAGGAAAGGCGCAAAGCTACACAGAGAAACCCTGTCTCAAAAAACCACAAAAAAAAAAAAAAAAAGAAGAAAGAAAGATTCACATGGGGACACATAGCTTTACAGAGCTGTAAGTATTTAGTGGTTGTAGAAAAAAAAACTCACACAAACCCTATCTGAGATATTCGGATTCCAAAGGAGTGTTTCTTGGCTTGATCTAGGAAGGAAGAGCAGGTAAACTCCCCAGGTCCTGAAGGACCTCTCCCCATCTAACACACACCTCTGCTGTGGACTGAGTGAAATCTCTCTTTCCAGGGTGATAGAGGAAAGGCCATGGTTTGAGCTGGCCACATGTCCTGCTTGGATACTCCGTAGAGAATTTTTAGAAAACTTTTTCTAAATGTTGATAGTTGAGAATCTGTGAAGTGATAGATGTGGAGTCCCCAGGGCTAACGATAGTCTTCTCTGTATATGTTTATCTGATAAGATGTAGGAAACACTGCCTTTTTCTCACCATACTTCACCACCGGGAGCCACGGCTTGTCCAGATTGGACCCCAGATGGCCGCTGTGGATGCTTAGAACACAGAAGGCTTTCTGCTTGCCCAAGGGTCTCTCAGTGTTTAAACAGAATGTCAGAAGCCCAGGCCCACTCCATCAGCAGCTCATCTGGCCCAGATTTTTCCCTCTAGACTCACCCATCATCTGAATGTATCAACCCCTTCAGTGCATGGGCAGGCCCTACTGTACTGACAGAGAGCGGACACAGCAGGCCTTCTACCCATGTGGACACTACAGGTGGCATGGCCTGGGTGCTAAGGGGCTCCCAGGGGCAACGGGAGTCTGATCAGGAGTGCACATAGAGGCAAGGCGACTCCAAGCCTTAGGAGTGGGGAAGTAGATGGAGATGGCCCTTGTTCACCAGGTCTGTAGTATAGGCTAAAGAGGGTACTAAGTAGAGCTGGAGGTTTGTGAGCTCTCTGAGATGGGAAACACTTGAAGATATCTCTGTGCTTATTTCTCAGGAACAGTTCTTTGGCAAAGATGGTCCTGGACAGTATGGGTTATACCTTCCTGGACACTTATCTCTGGGTAGAGAGGGAGGATAATAGCCCGTTTTGGAAATGAGACCTGTGAGGGCAGGCCTGGTGTCACAGGCCTGTAGCCCCACCCCTCAAGAAGCAGAGGCAAAAGGTTCTCTATGAGTTTGGGGCCAGCTTGGGCTACATAGTGAAAGCCTGTCTTGAAAAAAATCAAAACAAACAACAAACCAAAAAGCCACACTAGTGACATGGCTCAGCATGCTGCCAAGCCTGAGGACCTGAGTTCAATACCTGGGCCCTGCTGATGGAAGGAAAGAAGCAACTCCCAGGAGTTGTCTTCTGACTTCCATGTCTGTCCACCCTGCCCATTGGGGCACACATACCACACGTGTGCACGTGCACACACACACACATGCACACAAACACATAAAGTCAATTTTTAAAATAAAAAGTTCTTAAAACAGAAAAGTGTTCTTTGCATTTGTTTGAACGCCTTTTAGATTTATTTATTTTATTTTTACGTGTGTAAATGTTTGCCTGCCTTCATGTAAGTGCATCTTGCGATGCCTGGTGTCTGCAGAAGTCAGAACAGGGCATCAGATCCTCTAGAACTGGGGTTACAGATGATTGTGAAGCACTATGTTGGTACTGGGAACTGAACCCTGGTCCTCTGAAAGAACAAGTGCTCTTAACCACTGAGCCATCTCCCAGGCCCCTGGCCTCAGCCTTTTGACTAAAAGCAAAGGCAGTATTAGTTTTTACACTTATAAGTCCCCCTGCTTTCCAAGCCCTTAATATATGCCAGTTGCTGCTAATAGCCTCATAAGTATTACTTAATTCTCTATCTTCTGGGGTGGAATTTTTAAATTCTGTCTTACAGATAAAGAAGCTGAGGCCTAAAGAGCTGTGACTTAGCTGAAATCCCAGCACTTGGGAGATGGAGATGGGAGGATCAGAGTTCAAGGTCAGCTTCAGCTATCGAGAGAGTTTGTGGCTAGCCTGGAGTACATGAGAGCTTGCACAGAGAGACACAGAGAGATGATTTGCCCTGGGTGAGCAAGGTAAACAATACCTCTAGGATCTGCACCTTTTCTGGTACATTTCATTTGGTTTGGTTTGGTTTGAGACAGAGTCTTGCCGGTCTAGCCTCAAACTCCTGATCATTTGCCGAAGCATTCTTTTTTTTTTTTTTTTTTTTTAAAGATTTATTTATTACATATACAGCATATATGACTGAAGGCCAGAAGAGGGCACCAGATCTCATTACAGATGGTTGTGAGCCACCATGTGGTTGCTGGGAATTGAACTCAGGACCTTTGGAAGAGCAGTCAGTGCTCTTAACCTCTGAGCCATCTCTCCAGCCCCCTTGCCGAAGCATTCTTGGTGCTGAGATTACAGACATGAGCTACAATGGCCAGCCCTGAACCTGGGTGTTCTGAGCTCACAGCTCGGGGGGTGAGGCCATCTCTAGACCCTTGTGTTTTCACACACACTGGTTAAACTACCTAGCTGGCACACAGCGAGGAGGGAACATTCCTGTTTCCTGGATTTTGTGCTACTTGTATATCATTATACCAATCAGCTTATTACTTAAATTATCTAATTAGATTGGTCATCCTAAATAATATCATCAGCCTCATCCTAATTAATTTAATCCTATTTAGGTCAGCCTCATCCTAAATAATATCCATGAGCTAGCCACTGATGTGCTAAAACTTTAAAATGAGAACATCCTTTAGCACACAAACACTGTGTAACTGTAATACCATGAAAGCATCCTTTAGCATGCCATCATCCAGTTAGTATTACCTGTGAGAACAACCCCAGCACTCCAGCACTGTGTTGGTATTACCCTGTGAGGACAGCCCAGCACTCCAGCATTGAGTTGGTATTACCTGTGAGGACAGCCCAGCACTCCAGCATTGAGTTGGTATTACCCTGTGAGGACAGCCCAGCACTCTAGCATTGAGTTGGTATTAGCCTTGGAGAAACACGGTACAAGATTTAAAGACTATGTGTCTAGCAGAGTGGTGGTGATTACATGAACAATTGTGGTGCACACCTTTAATCCCAGCACTCGGGAGGCAGAGGCAGGTGGATCTCTCTGAGTCTGAGGCCAGCCTGGTCTACAAAGTGAGTTCCAGGACAGCCAGGGCTATACAGAGAAACTCTGTCTCAAACAAACAAAAAAAAAAGAGAGAAAAGAAAAAGGCTGTGTCTATATAGATAAGGGCAAATTAAAATCACCTTCACACCACCTACCCCAGGCAGTATCTCTTATCAGAAGTAGCTAGGGGTGTGGTGGTGATGCCCAGAGCCTCACCAGTGACTGGGTTGACCCCACAGATGCACCTCTTCTGAGGGAGACGATGCCTTTGTCTTTCAGGACCTGCTTCAATTACTCTAATGAGGCAATGGGACAAAAGAGAAAAACTTAATTCCAGAAACCGGCAAGACTCTTGGTGCTTTAGCTGTGTGCTCCAGCCTAGGGACGTGGCTGGATCCTTGGGTGGGGGTAGAGGGTAATGGAGAGTAGTGTTGCCCGGGGGGGAAATCGGACAAAAAGCAAAAAGGGGTCCCCGGAACCTCTGGCTAAATATCCCCTGTTCCGTTCCCATTCTTACCCTGTACTCCTTCCTAACTAAACCCTATCCCCACTTAGGCAAAAACTAAAGGGAAATTTAGAGCCCTGTTATCTGAAACTGTATGCACATTTTACCTGCCCAGCTGTCTTTAATACAAACAGGGAGAGAACAATTCCTAATTCCCTGCCTTCACTGTTCCAAAATGTGCAAAGGGCCTGCATGACTTTCTCCTCACCGTGACAGAATAACCAAAGGAGAAACGGTTTCCACTCACTAGGCAGCCAGGGGTCTGGGGATCAAGAAGTGAAGGTCTCAGACCTGAACTTGAAGAGGATGTCACCCTCCAGACCCACTCCCAGCATCCCATTCAGCTAGTCAGGCTACAGTCCTAGAGGGTGTACAACCTCCCGGAAGAGGAGGCCACCAGCTGGGGCCCTAATGTCAAACACATGAGTCTGTGGGCCACATTCCTCATCAAAATGATAACAGTGATTATGAGCCACCACCCCCAACCCTCAAATAAAGCTGCATTTTACATATTAAACGATTAAGGGGGGGGTTGCTTTTGGACCTGGCTCGCGTTTATACTTGTGTGTTTCAGCAGTAACTGTCTAGTATTCTTACCCCCACCCCACCCCACCCCACCCCACCCCACCCCACCCTCCATTCGTCTTCTACCCCCATTCCTCCCAACATAATTCCCAGTTCTCTTCGGGTGCACTTTCTAGTCTTCCTCGACTGTCTCCACCTCACAATGTCGTGGTCTGGCCAAGGGCTCCCCAGCCCTGGTTTTCAGAAGGCTCCTTCCTCGGCAGCCCCGAACAGCGCCCGCCCGCGTCCCCTCCTCCCTGCCAGCCCGGCTGGAGTCCGCAGGCGCGCCAGGCACACGTGGAACGCTGCCAGTCGCAGGAGATCCCGAGGGAGATAAAAAGCACATCTTTGACCACTTCTTTACCAAACAGACCCAAGATGTGTAATTAAAGGCCCAGGGACTCTGCTGGAAATAGGTTTAAACTTGAGGTAATCCCTTCTGGCACTTCCTCTTCCTAATAACCATCAACAGAAATCAAACAAATCCACCTGGCTCCAGTCAGTAAGTCTGTAACCAGCAAAGGTCACGGGAGGAGCGATAAGAACAAGAAAGCGGCCACAAACCGCGTTACTGGAAACACATGTTGGGACGTGTTGGAAGGCGACTCCCGCCCGGCCCGGGCTAGCTCTGGGACAGCGACAAGGGGAGCAGCATTCCCGCCTCTGCCTCCCCAGCCGGCGCTTTACCGTCTAACCCGACTAGACTGGACCTGGGCATGGGGGCAAAGGCAGAGGTGAGACCAGCCTTCCAGGGCTGACCTGGGACGGCAGATTCACCCCTCCTTCTGCAGCGAGGACCCCCTGCAGACTGCCCGGGGGACCTGCCTGCAGTCTCCTCCGTTTTGCATGTGCAGATAGCCAGAAACACAAGCACACTCGCGTGGGAAAGTGTTTCTTCAAACTTGGAGACCGCGCTGCGCTGTTTTATTACCCGGTCGGGCGGTTGCAACATACCTGGCCAGCGTGGCTTAAGCAACACGAGTAATTTTCTCACAGCTCAGGAAGCTGGGAAGTTCAAGGTGTTCGGCTGGTCCCTGGTGAGGACTTCCCTTCTTGCCTGGCAGTGAGAGAGCTGCTTCTCTTTAGAAAGGTGGCACTCAGTGTGTACACCATTAAACCCGTTACCTCCTCACTGGCGCTGTCTCCAAAGGCAGTCACCCTACGTGGCTACAGCTTTCCCGGAGGAATTTTAGGGGACACAATTCAGTTAGTGCACACCACTCAAGTGTGATTGGAGTGTGTGAAGGACAGCGAGGGGAACAGGACCACTACGTGATGGGTCTTCAAGTCCCACTCAGAGAAGGGGTGTGTGTTGGGGGGCAATCAGTATACCACAAATTCAGTGTCTCCCAACACAATCGAGGAGCTCCTAAGCTGAGCTGTGGGTTGTGTGTTCGTGAGAGGAAAAGACCCCACTGGCCCCGGGTGAGTGTAGCAGCTGAGGAGAAGCCTTGGTGACCACAGCCTGCAGCGAGGGTGGCACTCTAGTGAGTGACTCTTAGGGTTTTCACAAGGGGTGGTGAGCACTTTTAAGCCAGAAATGTGGTTTTGGTCTCTGGCTCCCAACAAATCTTACAGGATTCAAAATCTATGGTCAATGGCAACCAGTGCTTTTAAACTGACCAGCTAGCCTTGAATCCCGTGGCCAGGTTGGGGAGGGGCGGGGGGACGACAGATATTTTGAAGATTATAGCCTCAAAGACCTTTAAAGACACAACGCAGAAAAACTTCATTTTCAAGGACTGGTTAACTGAAGTTCTGTCTTCACTGAGAGTTTTCCGAAAGCAACCACCCATCGGCTGAGCCACCCTTGGACAGTAACTTGCTCTCTCTGATCTGCTTCTCTAATCTTAAGAGTGGGTAACAGTGCCGACCTCCAAAGAGCTGAAGAGCTTCAACTTTATAATGTGCTCCGAATATGAGCCTGCCTACTTAGGGCCAGAGAGGTCAGACTTTTTCTATCCAGTCTGGCTCTTCCTAGAACCCCCTTCTCCGTTCTGCAAGATACTATAGACATCCAGGAAGTGGAGGCTAGAGAGATGGCTCAGTATTAAGAGCATTTACTGCTCTCCCAGAGGACCTGAGCTCGGTTTCCAGAGCAAAGTTCACACTTCACAAGTGCCTGTAACTCAAGCTCCAGGGCATCTAAGATCCACCACCCTCTTCTGGCCTCCACAGGCACTACATACATGTGACAGACACTCACACAGACATACATACGTACACATAAACTAAAATAAAATAAAGAAATCCAGGAAAGGGACCAGTCCTCAAGATATAATACACAAGGTAAGGTGTGCGTGCGTGCGTGCGTGCTTGTGTGCATGTGTGCGTGCTTGTGTGTGCGTGTAAGGCAGAGGTAAATGGTGGGGGTCTCTCTCAGTTGCCCCCCACCTTATTTTATTTTTGCCGTATTATAGTGTTGTCTGTAGAGACCCAGGAGCCAGAGGCCAGAGGAGGGCATTGAGTGTCACAGAAGTCTCTCCCTGAACCTGAAGCTTGCATTTTTCCAGCTAGGCCGACAGCTAGATATTCACAGCAATCCTCCTGTCTCCACTCCCCACAGACCTGGAGTTACAGGCCCATGCAAGACCACTTCCAGCTTGTCCCATGGGTGCTGGGATCTGAACTCAGGACCTCATGGTTGTGCAGCAAGTGCTCTCAGCCACGGAGCCATCCCTCTGGTCCTCTGAAAGAACACTGGAAAGCTCGCCTGCCTTCCTCTCTCTTAATTAATTATGACACACGGTGTGAGTGTGTGTGAAGGCCTGAGTGTGGCGTTCACAGGGCGACTTTGGGAAGCCAGTTCTCTCCTGTCTCCTTTATGTGATTTCCAGGGATCTGATTCCCCCAACTCTACCTCCTGTTAGGGTGACGGACCAGTGCCACCATGGCCAGCCTCTATTCAGTTTTCTGTTCCTATTACTTTGCCTGGGATACCTTAGGTACCACATTTGCACATTCACCGCTGGAATCAGTTATACTTGGTCATGTTTGCTAGGACCTTTTTTTTTTTTCCCTGAGACAAGGTTTCTCTGTGTAGTCTTGGTGCCTGTCCTGGATCTCTTTCTGTAGACCAGGCTAGCCTCGGAACTCAGAGAGATCTGCCTGGTTCTGCCTCCCGAGTGCTGGGATTAAAGGCATGTGCCTTTGCCACCCGGTGGGATTTTTTTTTTTTTAAGCCAAGTATGTTACAAGCGATGTGCAGTTTCCCTGAACATTTTGTGTACATGTGTACGTGTTTCTCAATGACTCAGTGCTGTATCACAATGTATAAATGTCTTTAATACTGTTAGAAACAAATCTACATCTGCATTCTTTAGTTGTCCCCAGAATATATTCTACAACGGACTTAATTCACATCAGGACCAAATATCATGCCTGGTGGTTATGGCTTTTAAGATACTTTTATTTTAGAACATTCCTATTCTAGAACATTTCCCTCCTTCTATATGGTATCAGACGCTGCCTTGTTAAGAAGCTGGGCAAATTGCCTGCTCCTGTGGGGTGGGTCTGATTGTCTCCTGGGAGCAGGGTTGACTCCTCCCCATCTGTCACCTACGTGCTGTGAGGCCGGAAGTTAGGGTTGCAGGCTTGATTACATTCTGGCAGGTCACACCCACCCTTCCTCTAGCCTCCCATCAAGAGGACTATCTTGTTTGTCCCTGTGATTCAGACTGTGTCCGGGACAGAAACTGGTCTAGATAAGGAGATCCAATCAGTGTTAAATTACCTTTGTCATTTGTTGGACTTGCAATCAACATACAGTGCAGGGGCGACGTGACTATCCGGTTCACCAAAGACAAGATTTGACCAGTAGTGTTGGAGTCCTTTCTTATCCCTCCGGGAATCATCCATTTCACTGGGCGTCACAAAGGTGACCTCCTAATTGTTGGCTCTTCTATGCTGTAGTCTTGAATCTGTAAAGAAGACTGGCCCCCTCCTACTACCCTGAAAGTTCCTCCTAGCAAGTTGGATTAAAGGCTGAGTTCTGATTTTCCAAGGAAGAAGCCAGGGAAACTCTGGTCTTTAGGAGACTGAAGACTGGATGTGACTGAGAGGTTGAGGTTCTCTGAATGAAACTTCATTCCTCCTCTTTCCCCTGAGATACCTAACTTTTTGGAAACCAGCCAGAGGCCCACACATGTGTCCGTGCCCTCGAGTTCTTGCAAGTTCATGAGTGCACCCGTTTGTGGCTGGCAGCAGCAGAGCCCCTGGAGCTTTCTGCCCAAGCAGAAAGGATCTATGTTAAACATGGTTCCCTTCCTCCCCAAATACTAGCGGTCTTCATTCTTCTGGATGGATGGAGAGCATCTTTGGAGTAGAACTCTCATGCCAGGGTCCTTCACCCTGGCCTTATCTATGAAAGGACAAGCTCTCATCCGACTCTTTCCTAACGGCCGCGTGTTTCCCATCTTCGCTTTGCCCTGAATAACAACAGGCCAAAGGGTTACTGTCCAACATTCACCTCATGGTAACAAAGCATCGTCTGTGGGTTCAGTTTATTACCCAGCTAACCACAGAGGAGGCGACCTGAAGGAGCCTGTTCAGCTTGGGATGACTGCTATGTGCATGTAGGAGATGGAATGGAAGACGTCAGCCCAAATGGATTTGTGGAAACAAACCCTAAGCCCCAGCCTGATCACTTATCGGTCTCCTGGCAAATATCGATCCCTTATCCTAAAGGCGTCTGGGAAATGGATAGAATTGTCCTATATTTTGGATGCAGAAAGTATAGCTTTCCCAGAGCCAGCTAGATCTTAAATCCAGGCTCTGTCTGAACCACACCTGTGTTCCATCTAGCATACCCTACTGTTCTCTTACCATGTGTTCTATGAAACAGGAGGGAAATGAGGCTGCCATGGTTACTATACACAAGGTATTTGTTACTTTGGGATTCCTCTCCCCCATTTTGCATGTAACTATTGAAACAATATTGTGTTAACTATGTATTAAATATATTGCATAGTATAGAAAATCTTTGTAGGAAAAAAATATGCCTTATAACCACAACACCTTAATTTAATAAGTGCTTTTATTTTTAAATATCTCCCTCAGATCTTTGCCCCTAGGCGCTGGTATTCCTGTGTAGTACTGATCAGCATAGAGGATGTTTCATGCTTTCTTGTTTGACTTTATATGCATTATAAATATTTTATGAAGCCTTTATATTTTCAGTGTTACGGACTGGATGCTACTCCACCCAGTGGATAAAGTATTATTTACTTAGCCAGTGTAACTCTCCTAGTTCTCATCTAGATAGGTTTATATTTTTGTTATTTAAAAAAAAAAAAAGTGAGCTGGGTGGGCATGACGCACACCTTTAATTCCGGCACTCAGGAGGCAGAGGCAGGCAGGTCTCCGAGTTCAAGGTCAGCCTGGTCTACAGAGTGAGTCCCAGGACAGCCAGGACTACACAGAGGAACCCTGTCTTGAAAAACAACAGCAAAAAATCCAAAAACCAAAAAAAAAAAAAAAAAAAAAAGAAGGAGAAAATGAGATTCTCTATGGAATTTTCTTCTGAACCTCTTGCGAGTTCCTGATGAAAATTCCAGAGCCGAGCTTGGACATGTGTTGCTGAGTTGCTCGTTCTCTGGAAGGAGGAGACCGTCAGGAGGGGACCAAGGTCTCGTCAGTGCTGGGTGTCCTCTGGGCTTGAGTGCTGCCCTCTGCTCATGAATAGGTGGAGTATGGCGCTGCCCGGGCTTCATGGATGATCGTTGATTATCAAGGAGCTTGAGTTTGGCTCCGTTTGTTTACAGCTTGGATTGCCTTTCCTGAGCCTTGGCCTTGGCTTGTGTGGGGCCTTGGCTGTCACTGTGCGTTCTGAGATGTGCACTTTACCTTTGTACCGTGCACGAGTTTAATAAACAGTAGTTTGTAAAGGAGTCGAGGGAAGAACAGGGGACATGGCAGCTCCTGGGGGGACCCAGAGCCCACCCAAGGAGGGAGTGGGAGCAGGTCCATTAGGGTGCTGTGTGGAGATGGTGTGTGGCAGGCGCCGTGGCTCTGATTGGAGGGGGCCAGCCGAAGAAGATTGTGAAGGAAAGAGCAGGAGACACCCCAACCTCGTCCTGCTCCCTCCCCTCTCTCCTGAGGTGCCCAACTATGCCCTCACACCTGGTTCCCCAGTTGTCAGGTGATTGCAGAAAGTGAAGGGCTTTTTTTTTTTTTTTTTTTTTTGTCATGCTTAAAGTCCCCACATGCACATCTATTAAATGTGTCTCTTCCCTGTGTCATAAAATCAATTCTTTCCCAGATTGGTTCCTTTTGGTTTAAGGTTAAAACCATGTCCTTATGTTTAAAAAGGACTTAGGTACTGGAACTAAGGCATGGTGGGTAAAGTGCTTGTGATGCAGGCGTGAGGACCTGAGGTCGGATCCCCAGCACCTGTGGAAATGCTGATGCAGCATGCATCTGTAATCTCCGTGCTAGGGAAGACGTGTGGATCCACGGGACGTGGTGGTCAGACTATCTGGCCAGTCAGTGAAGTGAGCTTCTAGTCCAGGGAAAGACCCTGTCTCAGAAAATGGCATAGAGGGGGTTCAAGGGAGGCGTTGGCTTCAGGCCTCATGTGTGTGTGCTCCTCCAATAGTTCTTTTTAAAAGGACTTGGGTTGACAGACAGTGTGGTACATAGACCTGGTGAAGCTGAAAAATGGAGGAAGCCATTCTCCCCAGAGACTCATGCAGTCCTCTGATCTCTCTCTCTCTCTCTCTCTCTCTCTCTCTCTCTCTCTCTCTCTCTCTGATCTGTCTATCTCCTCCCTCTTTTTCTCTCTGTCCTCTGCAATAACCTGTCAGGTAAAGGGTTTTGGTCACCAGTGACCACTTACCCCTGGTATTGCAGGTTACGGGGAGTTGCAGAAATGATACAGTCGAAGATTTCTGAACCATCACTCCAGGACAATTTCTCAGTCTACACAGGGGAGCAGTCTACTCAGCTGACTCCGTGCTGGGTGGAGGTGGGCTGTTCCTGAGTCCTGCTGCCCTGAACCCACTCTCTAGCCTGAGGACTACTCCCCAAGTAGAGCTAGAAGGGAGGGAGGGAGGGGAGCAGGGAGTCCCCGCCCACATTCTGACCTGGGAGAAGCACAATCTTTACCCCTGTCTCCCTAGAGGATGCTACACAGAGGGACTCTACTGCAGAGGTCAGGGGCCAGTGGTAAGACACCTGCCCAGTCCCACCTGGGAAGAGACAGTTAAAGGTGTCTCGGGAGCAGCATCGTTAGAGCTACTCTTCAGACTCAGGGTTTTGTGCCATCTCCTGCTTCTCCACTTAGCAGCTGCTTTACCCAGAAAGCGTCCCGTGGCATGTGCCTTGTGCAGACCGCCCGAAGCAGACAGCAGAGCACGTCAGGCAAAACTCACCCACTGTTATGACATCACGCATCTCTTGCTGTGACTCAGGGAAGCAGGCTGCCAAACTCTGAGAGAAGCGACCGTTTCTTCTGGGAAAGTTTGAACAGCAGCCCTGGCTATGAATCTCAGCTCTATGTAATCCTGGCTTTTAGGGAGGGTCCTCTGGCCTCAACTGCACAGGTGCAAGGATCCGGCTTCCCAGTTGGCCTGGGGCAGGCCCAGGTATGCCTGGATCTGCTTTCATTTGACAAGGATCCCTGTCTGAACAGTAAATGACAGCCACCCCTGCCTGTAGGCACCTGTGATCTGTCTCCAGAAATATCTTGGAACCTGGGGGGCTCAAGGGGCCTTCTAGAAGCTTTTTGTCTGTCTCTGGATAAGCAGGGCCCCCCACTCTGCCAGCCAGGGGGACTCTGGCACCTGCTTTAGTCCAAGCCAGGGCCGTTGTGTGCCATTTCAGCGGTAAGATTTACTCTTCATCTACCTCCCCACTTTGCTCAAAGCCTCTGATGAGAGATGGGAAGACAGGAGCAGCTGGGCTTGCTGGAGAAAGGAGCTCCTGTTCCCACTGCCAGAAGGCCTGTGGGGCTGGAAGGCAAGCACCTTCTCCTGCCTCCCTTGAGAGAAAAATTTTACTATCTGTGGTGGCCTCTCAGATACACAGGCAAAGAAGCCAGTGAGCGCGAGGGACCAAAAAAGGAATGTAAGGTAGAGATGGTGCTGCCTGGCCTGTCTGTGGAGTGAGGGCCAGGTCCACCCTGGACTGGCTTTGAATTGCTCGGGTGCCTTCCTGCCCAGGGCTGTCTGAAGTCTCCCTGATTCTCTTCCTTCGGTTTCCATCCCATCCTGCCCATCAGCTGCTTCCCAACGAGCAGAAAGGGCCAGCATGGCTATATACTGGGACAGAGGGCTCCCTTCTTCCTGTTTTGCTGGGAGCCATAGACATAATCACAGGTCCCGTCAGGTATCAGGCTGGTCACTCTGTGAGCTGCTGAAGATCCAGTGACAAGTCCTGATTCCTGCCCAGGAGTGTGGTAGGCTTGTGGCCTGGTGTCCTGAACTAGAGATGATTCTACCCTTGGCCGTGAGGACTGTGGGAGACTGCAGAAAACGGCAGCCCTTGGACAAAGCTTTGAAGGGCAAGGGGGCCCAAGGAAAGCACCCAGCGGATGCCTGAGGGTGGGACAGGGGCTGGGCTGGCAGCACAGAGGGGACAAGCCCTCTGGAGTGGAGAGGCCACGTGACCTCAAGCATGTTGTCTCATGTCTCTCGGCTGTGTTTTTTGTACAGTGTGAGTAATATAACCCACACTATAAAAATTGTGAACATTAAGGACTGTCTGTGCTGTCGTTCAAACTACTCCAGAGGCAGAGATGGAAGAAGTGCTTGAGCCTGGGGATTTGAGTCCAGTTCGGGTGACGCAGCAAGACCTTGGTCCCCTTAAAAAGCTATAGCAGATGTAAGTCAGCCAGCGTGGTGTCGCCATATAAATGCCGAGCGTCCATTATTGGACCTATCCCTATACTGCTGAACTCCTTCAAGTCCCTGGAGTGACCAGTACACTGTGATCTCAGGCCAGGTCTGCTCTCATGGTCCCATTTAGGAAGATGCTATCTGGGGCAGGCAGCTGGTGGAAGGAAACACACACAGCTGCCTGGCTCAGGCAGCGCAGTCACCTTTAGACAATGGCATCAGTAAATGCGATTATTGATCACCTTTTATTCCACGCTCATTTATTACAGCCTGCAGTGTGTCCGGTGCTGAGGCCACTGACTTAGGAAGAATGTGTAGATAAATGAAGAGGTGAGGAGGACAAAACAAAACGTCTTTTCTAAATGAATTTTGTAGGATAGAAATGGTTCTGGAGGTCACCATTGTTGCTGGATCCTAACGGTTCCCTTGGGGAAGGGGGTGGGAAGGCGAGGCGTCAACGGCATAGACACCGGGAGTCAGTTGAAGGCAAACAACAAACTCGTTTATTTAATGACGGGGAAGGCCTTCTATACCCTCTTCCCAGCACCCAGTCTGTGTCACAATCTGGTGGCATTGCGTGGTCGCCCCTCACTGGCTGGGCACGATCAGGAACTCTGACAGCTCCTCTTGCTAGGCCCCCAGGCAGACTCCAGGTTGGCTCTTAAGGAGTATGTTATGTGCATGCCTTGGCAACTGGTCTGAGCCGATTTCCTCGACCCTATGGGCCTGTCCTACTACACACCATTGAACTACTTTTTTTGGATCCTACAGCTGGGAACGTTGTGGCAGGGAGAAAGATTCATTTGAGTCTCTTTCATCTTCGTGTAAGTGCTGAGAGTAGCCATTGGGTGGGCTTGCTCACGTCTGTCCCTTCAGGCACTAAGCAGGTATTTATTGCGTACCTACTCTGTTCTCCCTAGCTGTTTAAATGAGGTTTGAAGAGCACTTTCAGGGTCATAACAGCAATCTCTAAAACGACTTACTTTTGCCTTGGAAAGAATTAGTCCTGGTTTGTTTATTTGTTGGTTTTTCCTGCTTGTCCTCACACAGATTGGCCAAGTGGCTACCTGGACCCGTGTCACTGAACTATCTTAGCAGCCAGTTAAGATAGCGCCAAATGCTGTTCAGGAGTGTTGGGCAGGGAGAAAGTGGGGACAGGAGGCCTGGTCGTGGGAGGTCCTTATTTCCCTAGAGGGCTGTGGCTGAACTCTCCCATCTAGGGTGCCACATTTCACTCTCAGCTAACATGGTAGGCTGGGTCAGGTGGGAAGGGCAGTGGCTACTTCCTCTCCGCCCCACACTCTGAAATCAATACGATCAGGAGAAAGCTCATTGCCTTATGTTTCCCTAGAGGAAATGACTACCTCAGACATGTTAAAGAGGAGACTAGGTAAGAAGGAAGCTAATTTAACAGTGGCGGGGAGTGGCCACTACTTCTGGAAGCTTGTGGGTGGGGCAAATCATCCCCTTTCATGTATTATCTCTTTTCTCTCTTAATCTTGACAACAACCTTGTCCAGGCCACACCATCTTCTTCCACAGACTAGGAAAATGAGATCAGAGTGTGAGTACACAGTAACACAACAGTTAATCCAGAGGGCTGGGAGTGGAAGCCATCTCTGTCAGGCTTTGAAAGTCATGCCCCTCCCCTCCCCTCCCCTCCCCTCCCCTCCCCTCCCCGTTTTCCTCTTCCCTTGTCTCCAGTCTTCTTCCCATCCCTTTCTTTTTTTCCTTTTCTTTTTTTTTTTAAAGATTTATTTATTATGTATACAGTGTTCTGTCTGCACATATCCCTGCAGGCCAGAAGAGGGCACCAGATCTCATTACGGATGGTTGTGAGCCACCATGTGGTTGCTGGGAATTGAACTCAGGACCTCTGGAAGAAAAAGCAGTGCTCTTAACCGCTGAGCCATCTCTCCAGCCCACCATCTCTTTCTTAATGATTATTCAGTTAATAAGGCTTAAAAACTCCCTCCATGTGGAGCTGAGGAGATGGCTTGGGGGAGGAACCTTGTGTGAAAGCAAGAGATTTGCCTGGCGGTGGTGGTGCACGCCTTTAATCCCAGCACTCTGGAGGCAGAGCCAGGTGGATCTCTGTGAGTTCGAGGCCAGCCTGGTCTATGGAGTGAGATCCAGGACAGGCACCAAAACTACACAGAGAAACCCTGTCTCGGAAAAAAAAAAGGAAGAGACTTGAGTACAAATCTCCAGCATGGCTGCTGTCACATGTGCCTGTAATCCTAATCTGGAAGGCAGAGACAGGCACATGCTGGGAGCTTGTTAGAAAGACAGTGTGGCCCAAAAGGCTGCACTTCCTTCTCAGCAATTAAAGTGAAGAAGAGTCGAGGTAGACATGTACTCTTCGGACTCCCACCTGCTCATATATAAATGCCACATGCACTTCTAAAATTAAGTGGAGTTAAATAAATATCTCCCTTCTGTGTTTTCTCTACCAGCAAGACCATTACTATAAAGGCTCAACCCTGGAGTGGCAGGAGTTAAGCCACTCAGTGCTTTGCCCATGGATTGACAATAAAACCACTTCCACAGTTAAAGTCAAATCTGAAGCAAGTTTTAATTAAATACTGGCCAGGTGGATGGACTCTGGCCAGGTCCAGACTTGGGTTCCCAGGAAATGGCCCAGAGTCATGGTTTACAGCAGCTTAAGAAGAAAAACCCATAATCCATTGCATTTCCCATCAAGTCCAATCAGGGCAAGCATACATCCTGATGTACCTCCAGCCTACATCCATTCAGGAGCAAACACATATACTGACATATTTCCTGCCTGTGAACCTCCTACCCACATGTGATCAAGCCCATTTGGTACAGGTGGGTCAAACTAACTTATTTAGGGGACTGAAAAACATGTGGCTTGTTATCTCCCATAGACAATAGCCTCCAACATTTTAGGAGCTGTCTGTTATTGAGCAAGAGGCTTGCAGATCAGAGACAGTTTTGTTTTATGGATCTCTTAGGCATAGTAATTAAAACATAAAATGTAACTATGACTCTCACATTACCCCTTGAATTGTATTCTGAGTCAAATCCTTGACTTTGGGTACCTGTTTATATTGGGATCTAATAAACATCAGCTTAATGGTACCCAGACAGGAATTATCATTTAGTTAAGGCATCAGTGACGCAAGAGCCAACTGCAATCAGCAGAAGCAGAAGGGCTAAAGGCCCTGTAATGACTGACATCAGAGTTTCTATCTAGAAGGAACCTGGAAATGAGAATGGGGACCAGGTACTTATTTCATCTCAAGTCCCCTTTTTTCGCAATGATTTTTTTTCAAGTACAACTAGATTATTTCTTTCTCCTCCCGCCCCCCCCCCCCGAGCTGAGGACCGAACCCAGGGCCTTGTGCTTGCTAAGCAAGCACTCTACCACTGAGCTAAATCCCCAACCCCAACTAGATTATTTCTAATGATTCCTGAGTAGTTTGTATAAAAAGAACAATTTTCTCTTAAAGCTATACAATAACCTCTCTCTGTTTTACATAGAACAGGTTGGGGGCCCTATCATATTGTAGAACTATTTCAGCTAATGAATCTACCTGTTGATAGATCTGGGTCTATTTGGTTTTAGCAAGAACCTTTCCTGGTATGCCAACAGGCACTATAGGTAGCTATTTTGTCCCCATTGGCAGAGAGTTTCCTTTTGATATAACATTACAGCCTATTGGGGGACAAGGGGTGACGTACTCTCTTCTGTAACTACTTCCTGTTGAAGACTAGGACATTGTTGTCAGGGCTTAGGAAGGCTGGAATGCTAGTCAAAGGCAAGGAGGGAATTCAGACAGTGGAGCATTCATCAGAAGCATCTGGTTCACTGACCCAGCAGAAGAGACAGGGAGCATTCACATCAGCTGGACTGGTCTACATCAGCTTTCAGCAAGTTTGGAGCAGGTTGTACTCAGCAGCTGATGCTTGGATGTGTCTGTCAGCCAAGTGGAAATCTGCTGAGACAGATACTAGGGACAGAAGTTAAAATTTATGAACTTAAAGGAAAATCTTACATTTGGAACTTTCAGACCCATTAATCTGAGTAGTTAAGGGAAGGGAGGAGCCCCAAGACCAGGAGAGAAAGAAAGAGAGATCCCAGCCTCAAGAATAGACAGGTAGAGGAACTTAATACTGTAGTTATTTGGAATCCTTTTGACCTGTGAAAGATGGATCTAAGTCTTATGACTTCCTCAATTTTCTGAAGCTTACATGAATTTTTAGTTTACAAAAAGACATAAACGTTTTAGATATTATTAGCATTACCATAGACTCACACCTTTGAGTTGTAGCAGAAGCCATAGATCTGGGTTAAAAAGCATGAACACATTTCCTCTGTCCAGGGAGCTAGATATAGATTGGATAGAGATGTCTTTGGTCTGATGAGACACTCCTTTATGTCTATATTTAGAAGACAACCAAAGGAAACTTAAAATCTTGAGCTTGTGACTAAACAGTAAGTAGTCATTGCTCTATCAGCTTATCAAAACTCCATTGATCATTGTTAAAACTCTGAACTTTTGAAATCTTAGTGTAATAACAGCATAGAAGGGGAAAGAAGTCTGAAACATTACCATTCTCATATACTTTAAATCACTTACTTATACCTTTACAACTTGCATTTATATATCTTAAATCATTTTCTGAGACCCTCAGAACTTCCTTAATCTTTTCTATCCTCTGATCTTTATATATCTTAAACCCTCAGAACTCACATAGACTGTCATGTCCTCAGACCTTTATATACCTTAGACATTTTCTTAGACCCTCAAAACTTGCATATACTCTAACATTTTTCCATCTAATCATTTGCCAGAGATAACAGTTATTACTGAGAAAAGTCATTTCAAATCATGTTCTGTTAGTGGAAAGTTACATCTGAAACCAGTTTATCTTTTAATATGAAGCCTGTTAGCAAGGCAAACCTGTCTACCTTTTCTTTACAAGATATCTAGTAGCTCTAGAAAAAGCAAGGCCTAATTTGTACATATGAAATAAGCTAACAAGCTGGCTGCAGCCTTGAGGAAGACTCTGACTGCCTGCTGCTGCTAAACTGACAAAGCAATAGTTAGCCTAGCCACCAATAACATCAGAGATCTGAGAAGGATAAAGTATAGCAGAAAATATAACAAATGGCCTGTATATCAGTTAAAATGACAGAGACTAGTCCATTACCTAGATGGTCATCCCAGGCTCCTGTGGTCTCCATGGTGTTGGGGGCAGAGGTATCAGGACAGCGTCAGTCTTCAACTTCCAGGCCCATAAGATGAGAGGTTTTCCTGTGGAGGAGGAACATGGAAGAGACTGATCTTACTTTGTCTAGGCAAAGTGGGGCAATCAATTCTCCAGTGTCCTGCTTGTCCACAGTTTGGGCAGGGTCCTGGCAGCACGTGTGGCATTGGGGCAGTCTTATCCAGAGATTAGCATTACCACAATCCAGGAGAAGTCATTGTAGTGACCCATCATCTTATTTGGAGACCCTGGGGTCACTGCTAGGAGCTTGGAGTCTCTGTCTGTTATAGTAAACTTTATCCATTAAACATTTTAAATGCCATATTCACCAGATCTCTGACAAGTTTGAGGACCATTATCTATTAAGTATATCTGAGCTAAACAAACCTAGACTCTTAACCTCAAAAACATACCTACTATGACTACAAGTTTGATTATAGATGACTAACTACTGACCTGTATTTCTTAATTATACACTACATTTTTAAATGAGATGCATAGGTACAATATCTTAAAAAGAGTAGAAACATATATACAGTATAACAAAAATAACCTTAAAATTGTATCAATATACAAAAATCCATACCAATGTGAAATATTTGAGATAAGTAGGTTTTTTTTATTTTAAAAGTAGATTCAATAATCTGCCCTTTGCTATACCCACCCCCCTTTTTTTTGGAAAAAGATCCCTGAATCTAATCTCATTTGTATAGTTTCCTCCCTGACCATGACCAATAACAACTTGCAACCAATACCCCCCAAACAATAACAAACAACCACCAAATGACCAGAAACCAACCACCCCATGTCTTGAGAATGTGGGTGTTGTGATCTCTAGACTGCTTCCCGTTGCCTGGGGGCAATGGCATCTTTAGGGGACTCTTAGAAAATTGGGATAATGGTCAAGTCCTGGGAGCGCTAGCTGTATTATTTTTTGTTTAGACTCTGTGTGATAGGAAAGTGTAGAGTTTATCTGAAGTCTTGGTTGGAGCAGTCTGTGAGGCTGGACCATTTCAGCTAGCAGCTTTGAGGAAAGTGTAACTGAGGCATTCTGAGAGGCAGGATCATTTGGGCTACTTGTCTTTATTCATGTCTGATTCTTTTGTTGTGAAAACATACAAACTTTTATAGATAACATACATATCTGTACTAATACAAATATGAAATGTGCAATGTGCACTAGTCAGCTAAAGATGATTTGTTTTATATTTGAGCAGGTAAAAGACATCCGTCAACTTTATAAGTCCATTTGGACTGTATAACCAAACTGTTATGAGGACTCTGTAGCCAACAAGATTTATCATGTCTCATCCAGTGTCATAGCTGTTCCCATCCCAGGGATCAACATACACATCAATTGTCCTGTAGTCTTTCCTGGATTCCTCCCTCACATCTGTGTCAAGATCCACAGGAGGTCTCCCCTGGTCAAATCTGATCTTTATTAATTTTGAAGGAATCGAAAGCTTTACATTTCCTGTGGAAACAAAAGCACAACCTTTCCCAACACAACACATTTCCCAGCTTCCATTCTGAAGCCAACACATCCCTAAAGTATATAGGCTGGTTTAATTCAGCAGTTCCTTCTACAACCATGTCTCGCAGCAGCTGTCATTTAAAAAATTAAAGTCAACAAAGCAACACACACTATCCGGGTGCCCTGTGTCTTTCCCACCCTTAAGTGGCTTAATTTTTTTATATTACTTTTTTCTTTCTTTAAAGACTTTACTTATTATTTTTAAACCATTGATTTATTTTTATGACTGGCTACACCCATTTTTTTTCTCTCTTTCTTTAGCACCTAAACACATTTTTAAGCACAGTGTAACCTGTTCAGGTTTTCTCAACCTGAACTAGGCTTCCTTCTCCCCCCAAGTCTGTAGTGTTCTCTGACTGTGTGAGCCAAAACTGAAACTGTTAGGCAGAGGCAGTGGCCAGACTCTCTGCTACATGGCTCTGGTGGCTGGATCCGACCCCCTTGGTGCCCTGAGAGTCTAGCCTCATGCTGGTGAGTACTGGCAGGAGCCGCATTTACCACCCCAGCTCTGGAAAGTTGTTGAGCCCACTTTCCAGAGTCCCTGAGAGTGGCAGCCTACTGTTGTGAGTGCTTGCAGAGAGGCCCAGATGGTGACTGCAGCAGCCCCAAGTGGCATGACTTCTCCATCCATGTAGTTGTGCCACACGTTAGACACCAAATATAGTCAGACTTTTCTTAATTATCCTTTACGGTTTACAATAACTTATTAGCCTTCATAAGACTAGGGCTTGCTGGGATAGGGCTTGTGAGCAGGGATTAGGGGAACCTAGAGGCTAGCAATGCCCTTGACAAGTTAATAGGTACCACAGCCATATGTTAATGGAAGGGCCAGAAGTTCCTTTTGCCAGAGATATAGAGAATGACTCTCTTTTTAGCAAGCTGAACTTTCTTCAATCCTCTGAGGAAATGGGGGCTTTTGTCTAAATGCCTGACCTCAGGAAAGGACTTTATAGCTTTATCTCTGTTAAGTTCGACCCTTAAAAAACAGTTTCTGGGGGCTGGAGAGATGGCTCAGCAGTTAAGAGCACTGGCTGTTCTTCCAGAGGTCCTGAGTTCAATTCCCAGCAACCACATGGTGGCTCACAACCACCAGATCTTGGTGCCCTCTTCTGGCCTGCAAGCATGCATGTAGGCAGAACACTGTACACATAATAAATAAATAAATCTTTAAAAAAAAAAAAAAAACAGTTTCTGAATTGAAACTCCTTTAGTATCAAAATAAACCTTTTAACTCGTAAACATAGTCCACAGAGAGATTGGGAAATTTCCTGATCCTTTTATTAGTACACCATTACAGAATATAACAGTTTCTTATATGACTCAGTTTATCAAAATAGCTTAAGCTTAACAAAGTTAGCAAGGACAAGGAGGCTACATATACTTTCTTAAGCATGAATGGACCTTGGGTAAGAGGAGACATTCTCTGAGCCAGTGGTTCTCAACTTTCCTAGTGCTTCAACCCTTCAATACAGTTCCCCATGTTGGGTGACTCCCCTGCCCCCAAAATCATTTTGATTGCTATTTCACAACTGCAATTTTGTTGCTGTTATGAATCTCAGCGCAAACATTCGACACGCAGGTGGTCCTAGGCTACCCCTGTAAAAAGGTCTTTCAAGCCCCAAAGAGTCTAGAGAAGCTGCTCCAAGCCTTTGCCAGACTGCTTAGATCATTGTCCTGCTGCATCATAAGATAGCAGCATCCCAATTTCTGGTGTTTAGTATTTGGTGCTCATAGCTCTGGCCTTAATTTTTAGCCTTTTATTTATTCTTAAGTTCAAATATTAATAATGTAAAACATTTTAGAAACTTAAAATGTTCCATAGCTTTATAAATTTAAATATTTTAAAAACTGTTACTTAAAAAAATCCAGTTTTTAAACTTTCTGTAAAACTCTAAAATGTCCTCTTAAAAAAAGTTTAAAATCTCTCAACTGCGTGTTTCTGCAATATCAAAAATAAAGTACCCTCTCTTTACTTCAAGAGGGAGAAAACAGAGCATAACCACAATCTGCATACAGCAAAACCAAACTCCAGTAGCGCAAACAATCCAAAGCTCAATATCTGGGATTCATTCACAATCCTTTTGGTATTCTCAGGAGGCTTGGATCACCTCTCTGGCCCCACCCTCGGCAGCACATACACAGCCTGCCTTCTAGATCTCAGCCTGCTCCATTTCATTGTGGCTGGTGCTTCTGGTGACTACCACATGGCACCGGCATTTCCAAAACTGCTAAGGTCCACCATTGTAACTGGACTCTTTAGGAACTCTAGCCCTGCTACACATTTGCAAACCTCAGCTGTTCCCGATGATCCCTTAATGTCTTTAAAACCATTATCACCTGGGTGACATTAAATTACAACATTTAGCTGCCAGAGCAAGGTACAGTCTTGCCTATAAAAGCATTGAGGGGCAGCTTTAATACCTTATTAAATAAACATTGTTTTTAAATGCTACCTTTCATAAACCTTGTTTTCTAGACAGGACAGAAATTATCAGACAAAAATCCATCCTAATTCAAAATACCTTGGAGACCTGTTATTGCCTCCTTGGTAGGCCCACTCACTGTGGCCACCTTTAATCAATATGGCAGTGAAATCACATGACATCCATCTTCTCTAACCCTAGCAAAGGTGGCTGCCAGCCATGTGGCTGCCTAAAGATGGTGGCAATCCAAAATTGAATCATGCCCATTATTCCTTTAAAATCACCCATGCACAGATTTTTAATTTTTAATTTAGTCACTAGTTTTAACTTTTATTTTTCAGATTTTACAGATTTTTAACCATATCCAACCAAACAGGAGACTTTTAAATATGTTTGGATCTATCAAAGGGGGAGCCATAAACCAGCTCTAGAGCCAGCTTTCAAATAAAATAGAATAGTATAAAACAACTTTAATACAGCACTCGGGAGGCAGAGGCAGGCGGATCTTTGTGAGTTCGAGGCCAGCCTGGTCTACATAGCAAGATCCAGGAAAGGCGCAAAGCTATACAGAGAAACCCTGTCTCGAAAAACAAAACAAAACAAAAAAAACTTTAGGATATCCACACCCAAAAGACATCTGAACTCCTACTAACCCAAATCCAGTGACCAGAGAGCTCAGAAATAAACTCTGAGCCCCAACCATAAATGCAGCAATGGGCAGTGGTGGTGACTGGCTGCTGTCAGCATCAGAGACAGCAAAAATATCCCACCCATTTTCTGTCTCAGCTCCATGCTTGCAACAAAACTTACAGACACACCAGAAAACACAGAGACAAAACTTTCCAACAAAACAAGCATACGCAACTTTCTCAAGAAATAGACAAAACTTTCCAACAAGACAAACAAAATTTTCCCTGAGAAACAAAACTTTCCCACCAGAACCAGACAGGCAGGCAATGTTTTACTATATTCCCTGGAAAGGAGAATATTGGGGTCCTGTTGAATCACCTCCATGTTCCAGATAGGGATCCCACAAAACAGAGCCAGACTATGACTCACCAGGAGGCCTCTGTAGATGCTGGCTGCTTTTTTTCAGCATGGCAGTTCACTCTGATAGTCAACAAACTGAAGGTAGCCTCAGAGCCTTGGAACATCTCAAGGCATGTGTCTCCTGAAGCCGTTCCTCAGCCCCAGAGTTCCAGAGTGAAGGTCCAGCTTTAAAATCTGAGTGGGTGATCTGAATCTCACTGGGGCCTCCAGAAATGTTAATCCCACCAATCAAGAATAAGATCACTACCATAGTTTAAAGCCAAATCTGAAACAAGCTTTAATTAAATACTGGCCAAGTGGATGGACCCTGGCCAGGTCCAGACTCGGGTTCCCAGGAAATGGTCCAGAGTCATGGTTTGCAGCAGCTTAAGGAGGAAAACCCATAATTCATTGCATTTTCCATCAGGTCCAATCAAGGACAAGCATACATCCTGATGTACCTCCAGTCTACATCCAATCAGGGGCAAGCATATATACTGATGTATTTCCTGCCTGTGATCCTCCCACCCATGTGTGATCAAGCCCATCTGGTGCAGATGGATCAAACAAACTTGTTTAGGGGAGTGAAAACATGTGACTTGTTATCTCCCATGAACAATGGCCTCCAGCATTTCAGGAACTACCTGTCCTTGGGCAAGAGGCTTGCAGAGGCATTTTGTTTTATGGATTCCTTAGGCACAGTAATTAAAACTTGAAATGTAAATTTGGCTCTCACACTCCCTCATGCTAACTAGAAGAGTGTGCGAGTTTGTGTACAGTGTGTGCCTAGCACTTTCTCTTGCCTGTTTCATACATAAATTGACTTTTTTTTTTTCTTCCAATTTATGCACGTGGACTGTGTGTGGGGTTGGGACTGTCTGTTTGCAGTCAGGCTTACATTTAGAAGTTGGCCAGTCCCACTGAGCCTGACTGACTGCTGTGGGTTCTTATCCTCCTGCCTCAACCTTTCTGCAGGGTTTGAGAGGGTTCTTACAGCATGAGGAAGGCTGGGAGATGGTAGCACAGAACCCCTCTTTGGGTAAGGCACTAAAGACTCTGGGAACTAAAACCCCTTCAGAAACATGTGTTTCCTTTCTCTAAGATTTGAGGGACACTAACCCAGCTGAACCAGCCTCTCAGCCCTGCTGCCTCTGCTAATTGACAGGCCCTGCAGACCCCTGGGGGAGTCTAGAAGCTGACTGGCTTTGGACTACGTTCCCTAAAGAGCATGTTAGCGGCCTTCACCTGTCTGTGGGTACATTTAAGAGAATGGCTCTTGCTGGGCCATGGAGACCCCACTGTGTATCCCTGTCAGAGAGGAGAGTCAGCACTGCTCCAGGTGCCTGCTCAAAACTCTTCATCTCCCAGTGCAGGAGACTGGTCTCAGTGTGCTCATTTCCAGCCTGGCACTCCCCTGGCAGTTTTCCTCTTGTTCTAAATGGGATCAAACCAATCATAGACTGAGAATTGCTTAAAAGCCCACAGATCAGTGTGACCCAAGAAGAACCTGCGTTGTGGGGTGTACATCTTTCAAAGAACAGGTTCTGTGGTCTTGAGCACAGGCCACAGGCTCTAACCTTCAAGAACCTTTGGGTGATGAGAAGGGCTTGGGGAGGAGGGGGGAAATAATCCAAAGGGGTATGGGGTAGAAATAATTTGTATTTCTCTGTAGAGGCGACTAATCTATTTTTATATGCTCTTAGCTTTGTGTATGTACAATGAGTACAGAGTAAACTGAATTATTCGTAGCCAGAGTCCCTGACTTGGAATAATCCATTTTAAAAGTATACTTCCTTTTAATCACAATATTCTTATCTTCTTTTTGTTTCTGAGCTGAAAAGAAATGCTGTGAGGTTTGTAGACCAAAGACTACTGTTTTCTTCCTGTGGGAACCCTGGGGTGTTTCGGGTTAAAAGGCCTGGGCTGGCCATGTGTGTTTAAAAACAAGGCTGACTGGGAAGCCTGCGGCTCCAGCCTGACTCCTGCCTGCTGTTAATGGAGGACAGAGGACCACTTACAGCTTCCTCCTCACCCTGTAACAAATAACCCACTCTGTGGCTTTCCTATGAAACCCGGGCCACCATCCACCCTCCTGCTGGGGGCAGCAGCCAGCTTGCTGGACTGCTTTCTCTGTGGTCAGCCCAACTCCGCCATGCATCAAGGCCCAACTCCTCTCTGAGATAAGGCCCAGCTAACCACATTAGTAGGAGCTTGGCAGTACCTCTGTCTGGTGTGGGGACACTGCGGAGCCTTCAGGGCAGGGTGAGGACTTGTTCCAGCTTCCAGTGAGGCTCCCAATATGTCCCCAAGGAAGTCCTCTTGCTTGTTCTGGCCCAACTGGTGGTCTCTTAGCTACATTCAGCTAACATTTGTTGGGCACCCTTTACAAATCTGTTATTTCAGCTTGTGCAGACTGGGTTAGTACATCATCCCCAGTTATTGGTAGTCATTGTGCACTCAACGCTAAGCGTCACACTGGAATGGTTTTGTCCACTCAGCACAAGAGTCTTGTGAAGGTAGCTGTTATCCTATTTCACAGACAAGGAAATCGAGGCATTCTCCCACCCACCCATCCCCCTGCCTCTCTCATGTGTATGGGTGTTTTGCCTGCTTATCTGCTCTCCGATTTCGTTCCTGGTGTCCACAGACATTAGAGGGGGCTTAAGGTTCCCCGGACCTGGAGTTACAGACAGTTGTGAGCCACACAAATGGGAATTGAACCCCGACCTTCTAGAAGAGCAGCTTCTGTGCTCTTAACCACTGAGCTGTCTCTCCAGACCCCCGCCCCCTTTTAATTATTATTATTATTTGGAGAGAGGGTCTCATGTGGCTCAGGCTACTCTTAAACTAGATATTTAGTGGAGGATGACTGAACTTCTGATCTTCCTGTCTCTGCCTCCCAAGTCCAGGGAATACAGGCATGTGCCACCACTCCTGGTTGACATAGTGCTGGAGATCAAACCCAGGGCTTTGTGAATGCTAATAAGCACTCTACCAACTGAGCCACACCCCAGCCTCCTGCATTCCTTCTCCTTAGCCTTCATCTCGGCACTCACATCATGTGGTCATTAGTTGTTTCATATTTGGCCCCTGGCTTATATCATGAACTCCAAGGAAGCAGGGATTTCTTCCCAAGGGGCTGGAGACCCAGCACTAACAACACCTGGTCCCTAGGCTTGTTCAGTGGCCGAATGAGACAGGATGCTGTCTTTTTCTGGGGCAGCACACCTGGCCAGCAGATGCTGCACTCAGCACTTCCTTGTCTGTGTGCTAATTCCTTCCCCATGGGGGATGGGGGTGGCCGACTGCATTCAAACACTGCTTCCACTACTGAGATGTGTGATACTTGGAAAGTTATTAATCCATTCTGAACCTAAATGGTCACATTTCTAAAATAGGAAAGAATAATGCCCACTTGGCTAGGTTTTTGTGAGGATTAGAAACAGTCCATGGACCTCGCAGTTTATCAAAGGGTCCATTAGTGGAAGGCTTGCTTAAACCTACCTGTTCTGTGCTCTCAGGAAGTCAGGGACCAGAGTGAAAAGACTTCGGATCCATCCTCCATCTTTCATTAGATTAAAAAGTTCAGAAACAGAGTGGGGCTGGTGTCAAAATGTGGGCCAGGTGTGTGTGTGTGTGTGTGTGTGTGTGTGTGTGTGTGTGTGTGTGTGTGTAATTCCAGCGCTCTAGAGGCAGAGACAGGAGGCCAGCTTAGTCTACACACAGAGTTTTGAGCCATTCAAGGGATACATATTGAGACCATGGCTCATAGACAAGTTGACACAGAAGTACCCAGAAGCTTTCTGTAACATTTTTGACAAACCAGTGCAAGGCGGAGTGTTGTGGCACACACCTTTAATCTTAGCACTTGGGAAGCAGAGGCATAGCTCTCGGTGAGTTCAAGGTCAGTCTGGCCTAAACAGTGAGATTCTGTCTAAAAAAGGAAAAATCAGTATAAGTATAGCACGAATCTTAAAGGGTCTTATTAATAAAAACAAACTCGGAGCCAGGTATTGGGGTGAACATTGGAAGATCAGCCACAGCCACCTCACCTCATCAGTTCCTCAGCTGATCCTGTTTCCTCAGACTGGAAGCTTCTGTGTCCTCATCCAAAATGAATCTCAGCTGGGCGGTGGTGGCGCACGCCTTTAATCCCAGCACTCGAGAGGCAGAGGCAGGCGGATCTCTGAGTTCGAGGCCAGCCTGGTCTACAAAGTGAGTTCCAGGAAAGGCAGAAAACTACACAGAGAGACCCTGTCTCAAAAAACAAAAAAAACAAAACAAAATGAATCTCAGCTGAACTGCTGCTCAAAAGCCTAAAAGTTTAACCAGGTTCTAGTTCCTGGTCCTCATGCCTTATATACCTTTCTGCTTCCTGCCATCACTTCCTGGGATTAAAGGCTCTTGTTACCACGCCTGGCTGTTTCCAGTGTGGCCTTGAACTCACAGAGATCCAGACGGATCTCCACCTTTGGAATGATGTAGCATGAATCTTAAAAGTTCTTATTAATAAAAACAAACCTGGAGCTGGGTATTGGGGTGAATGCTGGAAGATCAGAGAAGCAGAACAAGCCACAGCCACCTCACCTTGCCAATTCCTCAACTGATGCTTTTTCCTCAGACTGAAAGCCTCTGAGTTCTCATCCAAATGGATCTCAGCTGAACTGCTTCTGGAAAGCCTGAAAGCTTAACCAGCTCTAGTTCCTGGTCCTCACGCCTTATATACCTTTCTGCTTTCTGCCATCACCTCCTGGGATTAAAGGCGTGAGTCATCATGCCTGGCTGTTTCCAGTGTGGCTTTGAACTCAGAGATCCGGATGGATCTCTGCCTTTGGAATGCTAGGATTAAAGGCATGTATGCCACCATTTTCTGGCCTCTGTATTTAGTGGCTGTTCTGTTCTCTGACCCCAGATAAGCTTATTAGGGTGCACAGTATTTTGGGGAACACAACATCACCACATATAAGCCAGGCATGGTGGCAGACATAAGCCCAGCAACTCAGGAGGCAGAGACATGAGGATAGATGTAATTCTGAAGCTAGCTTGGTCTACATAATAAATTCCAGCCCAGCCAGGGCTACATGGCAAGACCCTGTCTCAATAAGTAAATAAATAAAAAGAAATTGAAATGTAAAGTTTGAGTGTGGACCAGTAATAAAGCATCTGTCCAGCATACACAAGGGTCTGGGCTCAACATCAATACTGTGTGTGTGTGTGTGTGTGTGTGTGTGTGTGTGTGTGTGAGAGAGAGAGAGAGAGAGAGAGAGAGAGAGAGATATTTTTTCAATTATTATTAAAAGTTTATTGTAAAGAATTTGTGGGCTAGAAAGATGGCTCAGAGGTTTAGAGCACTTGCTGTTCTTCCAGAAGATCTGAGTTCAACTCCCAGCACCCACATGGTGGCTCACAACCATCCATTACTCCAATCCCAGGGAATCTGACACCTTCTTCTGACATCTGAGGGCACCAAAAGCACGCATGTGGTGCATGTACATACATGCAGACAGAATCTTCATACATATAATAAACAAATCTAAGAAGTCATTTTCTCACCAGGCAGTGTTGGTGCACGTCTTTAATTCCAGCAGTGTGGAGGTAGAGGCAGGGGATATCTGTGAGTTCCAGGCCAGCCTGGTCTACAAAGCAAGTTCCAGGACAGCCAGGGCTGTTACACAGAGAAATCCTGTCTCAAAAAACAAGAGAAAAAAGAAAAAAAAAAAAAAGAGGAGAATGCTGAAACCAAACCCAGAGCCCAACCTTCCTAGGCAAGTGCTCAACCACTGAGCTAAATCCCCAACCCTGAGCAGCAACTTCTTATTTCTCGTATTTCCATGGATTGCCTGAGTGGTTCCTCTGTCCTGTAATGTTGATGAGTGTCCTTACATAGCTCCAAAATGTCCTGACTCACATAGCTGGCAGTTGGTAGCTGGGTGGCTCTGTCACCGGGAGAGACCACTCACATCTCACTAGTCTCTCCATGTGGCTTGGATTTCTCATGGAAAGGGACTAGGTTCCAGAATGTAAACCCCGCCACAGCCTGTGATCAAAGCCAGTTGCAAGTCCAGACCAGACTCTCAGGGACTGGGATTCCAGCTCTGTCTCTTGAGATGAGGGGCAGCATGTGTGTGGGAGCTGGGAGGGGTGAATGCCTGGGGACTGGCTGTGAGACTGGATGCCACAGATACATAAATATATGTGTATGGTGGCTGGCCTTGTTCTTCATATACCCCTGTAACTAGATGGGAATGGCTTTGTAGGTGAATTCCTCAAAGCAACTCATTGGCACTAAGGTATGCATGTTGAAAACCAGCCAGCCCCGGCCAAACTGCCTTCTACAAAGCTATGGTCACATGTGCTGCTTACACAGGACAGATCCAAGTGTGTTTCTTCTTCCGCGCCCTCACCAGGGTTGGACATTTCCAGGTGTTTCCGTCTTTGTCAGTCTGATAGATGAATAGTTATACCCTGTCACTATGGTAGTGTTGGAGCGTCTTTTTATATGATTTATTATTCTTCACATGGAGAATTTGATCTGTGGGTTAGTTAATCCATACATTTCCTGTGCCATCCAAGGAACAAGATGAGAGTGTGTGTGTGTGTTGGGGTGGGGCTTAGTTAGAGAGGATGAAAATATCCCTCAATCCAGGGCCTCTGCAGACAGTTCAGTGACCTGCCTCAGTTTCCGAGTGTGATGAGCAAATCATTAAGCCACCTCTGTCCCTGGCTCCTTACTCACTTACCCAGGCATGTTTGTCCTTGATGCCCTGAAATTCCCAACCAGAGAAGATTCTGTGCTTTCTTGGAATTGTGAGGCAGCGTGGCCCTGTGAGGCCAGGGCTGGGCTAGTAAAGCCTCCTAAGGAAGGTACAGGCACTTGGTGGTAAGACTGGGGAGATAAGCTGTTATTTCCTACCCATTTCAGGTTTTCCCATCTCCTAATCCTGCTTCCCTAAGAGAAGGGCAGTGAGAAGATGCAGGCCCTGGTCAGGTGGAACTGCCTAGGCCTTAATTCAGACACTCACTGCCTGAGGTCAGGTCCCTCTGAAAGCTCTGAGTCCAAGCCTCAGCATCCTAGACCTCCCACATGAACACGTCAGTCAAGATCTTCTGAGGGGGGTGTTTGGGACGGAGTGTGTGTGTGTGTGTGTGTGTGTGTGTGTGTGTGTGTGTATGTGTGTGTGTGTGTGACGATGTCTCATTATATCTAGATCAGACTGGCTCAAACTTGCAATCCTCCTGCCTCAGCCTCCCAAGTGCTGGGACTACAAGTGTTTGTCATCATACCTACCTTAAACAGGGACTAATCTGGTTATAAGATAGAGTAAAGCCATTACACACTCCGGCTTAAGGTGACATCATTGGCTCACATGTCAGGTTGTCTGGAGTGGAGAAGGGAGTAAGTGGACTTGGGACCTTCAGGAACCCCTCGTCAGCACAGGACTCACCTCTTCAGTCCCCTCACCCAGCGCCCTGTGGCACCCGAATCCCTTCTTCTCTGGGTTGAGTCTGGCTAAGGAGAATGCCTGGTTCTGAATCTGTTTGCTGGAACATGTCTCCATGACCCGCTGGTTCCCTTTTTCCTTCCCTGTTCAAGCTCAATAGCCTGGGAATCTGACACGCGACAGGCTTAAACAAGATGCGGTCGTCCCCCCCGGCCCCCCTTTCACATTCCGAAACTCCGTTTTGGAGCTTCACTTGAGAGGGAGCAGAAAGGACCTGGGAGCCCTTTCCTAAAGGCAGAGGATGGACTCTAGGGAGGGATGCCACAGACAAAATGGCTGCCCCGGCTCCTCCTTGGTGAACATGCCTCTTCATCTCTGCTGGCATTAAGGGGAGGTGTCTGAACGGCAGCCAGGCAATCGAGGAGGGGAGGAGACTGGCACCAGGTAACACGGAGGGATTCCTTCGGAAAATCAATTTCCAGGATTATTATAATATTTGTAAAACAAAGTATTGCGGGGGTGGTGGGGTGGGGGTGGGCAGCTGGAGAGATGTCTCAGTGGTTAAGAGCACTGGCTGTTCTCCCAGAGGTCCTGAGTTCAATTCCCAGCAACCACATGATGGCTCATCTGTAATGAGATCTGGTGCCCTCTTCCGGCATGCAGGCAGAACCCTGTATACATAATAAGTAAATAAAAATTTTTAAAAAACAAAACAAACAAACAAAACCCCAAAGTATTGCAAATGATCCATGAGGGCTTAGGTCAGGGTACATATTTTCATCAACCTTAAACCTATATAATTTGGGGGGTACAAAATGTGCCTTCTTGCCAGGCTGGGGAATAGCCCTGAATGTGCTAATAGACCCAATGGGATCATTAACCTCCTGCTAATCCTTTTACGGCTTACTCCTTTTTTTTAAGTGAAAACTCAGGTTAAATATTTATTATACAGGAAAGGAATGCCGCTGCTTCCTTCTGCTTTTCCTGTGTTGTTGCTGTTAATAATTTAATAGGTTATAGTACCAAAATAGTCAAAATGTGATGTAGCTGAAGTTTTTTTGTGTCCCACCTGGCCTGCAGTCAGGACAAATCTTTCTTACCCGCTAGTCCTGCAGCCACCTGGACCCAAGTAAACACAACAGAGGCTTATATTAAAACTGCTAGGTCATTAGCTCAGGCCTCCCACTGACCAGCTCTTACATTTAAACTCAGCCCATTTCTGTTAATCTATATGTGGCCACATGTTCTGTGGCTTTACCTGTGTGCCATTATATGCTTCTCTCTGGACGGCAGGCTGGTGTCTCCTGACTCAGCCTTCCTCTTTTCAGAATTCTCCTTGTCTGTTTATCCCGCCTATACTTCCTGCCTGGCGACTGGCCAATCAGCATTTTATTTATCAACCAATCAGAGCAATACATTCACAGCATACAGAACATCCCACAGCAATGTGAAAGACCCAAAATGCTATAAATCCATACCCCAATTTCACCTGAAGAGGCCCTTTCCTGCATCTGAAAGCCCACGGCTACTCACACAAAACCCTGCACAACGTACACAGCATTTAATCATTGTTTCTTCTTTTGTTATTTAAAAGAAAATTATTAAGGGGCTGGAGAGATGACTCTGTGGGTAAGCTCATCGGCCGTTCTTCCAGAGGACCAGGGTTCAATTCCCAGCACAAAAAGTGGCTCACAACTGTCTGTAACTCCAGTTCTAGGGGATTCAATGTTCCTGAGGGCACCAGGCTTACAAGCAAAACACCCCCACACAGAAAAATATTTTTAAAAAGAAAATGATTAATCTCTTTTTACTATAGTGACTAAAAGGCCCCTGGTGTTAGGGAAGCATCTCTGTCAGCTGGTGTAGTCACAAGTTCAAAGGGGTTATACACACTTGGTGTTCACTCTTGCCAGACTCCTCCATTCACAGAGCCTGATCTGCTCCTAGTAGTTTTGACCAAAAATGGTCTCAGCATTATTTGACATGTTCTCTTTGGCCCTGGGTTTGCTTTTTTTTTTTTTTTTTTTTTTTTTTTTTTTTTTTTTTTTGCTATCTAGGTTCCAAATGCCCATTTCCAAAAATAAAGTTGAAGACTCATCACCAACCAAAGCTGTGCCAGAGCTGATGGCTCTGAATCTGAAGCCCCATGAACCAAAGTGAGGTGCCACCAGGAAGGCTCCACCGGGAAGACTCCACCGGGAAGGCTCGCAGAGCTCAGGGGAGGTGCTCACGGAACAGCTCTTGTGTTCCAGGCCTCGGGCTGGGCTCTAGGGATCCAGGCTGGCAATGCAAGAGCGCAACTCCCCAAGGAGCACAGGACTGCCCTGGGGCCGCCTGTCACTAGGAACAGTGTGGGGTGGCACTGTGAAGGTGACCTTAGACACAGAAGTTCTACTTGGTTAGTTTTTTTTTTTTAAATAAAATTCACTCTGCAGTCATGTGTCTCACAGTGCAGCAGGAAGAAGGGAGTGGCGGTGGTAGTAGTAACAGTCTGGACGTACTGACAAGCAAGCTGGTCACTGTTGTGTCCGGAAGCCAAAGCCAGGGCTTGTAGTGGTGGCTTCCTAAGCTCTGCTCTCCCAAGAGCCCTGCCAGTAACACCAAGCCCTAGTTTAAGGTACAGCACTTGGCTTCAGAGATAGCAAGTTCACAAGTAGGGGTGTAGTAGAAAAAAAAAATTCCTACCCAGAACCTCCTGGTTTCAATGCCCAGACAGTAGGGTCTAAGGAAAACCAAAGCCACTGTGGTAGCTAGTTTTATGTCAATTTGACACAAGCTAGAGTTACCTGAAAGGAGGGAACCTCAATTGAGAAAATGCCTCCATGAGATCCAGCTGTAGGGCATTTTCTCAATTAGTGATTGATGGGGGCGGGCCCAGCCCATTGTGGGTGGTACCGTCCCTGGGCTGGTGGTCCTGGGAAAGCAGGCCGAGCAAGCCTTGAGGGACAAGCTAGTGAGCAGCACCTCCGTGGCCTCTGCATCAGCTCCTGCCTCCAGGTTCCTGTCCTGACTTCCTTCAGGGATGGACTACAGTGTGGCAGAGTAAGCCGAGTAAACCCTCTCCTCCTCCACTTGCTTTTGATCCTGGTGTTTCTTCATAGCAGTAGTAACCCTAAGATACCCCATCCACCTGGCACTGGGAAGCCACTGACCCACCCCTGACAATTTGTTCCAGAATAAAAACATCCTATTAAAATAAGCAATTCGCTATTTATAGATGTAATGGTTTATTCCTGGGCTGCTGTGTTTCATTCTGTAGCTAGGCTACCTCACTGTGTTCTGTCCTGAGCATCATGATTTCATAGAAAGCAATACCCACAAGTTGGTAACAGGGCCACGGGACTTTGTTCCGAATTTCTCAGATGAGCAGAGGGAGTGTAGCTTCCACACTTCCGCCTGTAAGGGTAAAAACAGCGCCCAGCTCCTACTTGCTGAGAGGCAGGAAGAGCAGACACAGCTAGCAACTGCAGCCGCCAAAGAGGTTTAAGGTCTGAGCTTTTCGACCACCCTTGAGACTGAACCCCTCCTGTCTCCCCCATCTGAACAGTGTGTAGGGGAGGCACTTGTGAGAATTCATGGTCTTTCTGCCTTGGGTGAGAGCTGGATGTTATCACAAGTTTGTCCATGGTCCGTCCACTCTGGTGTCTGCCACATCTTCTGCAGCTGTAGATGGAGCTCAGTCGACCTCGGCCACAATTTCCCTCCTCCAGGGGGTAGGAGTGCAGCTGCCATCAGCTTTTAACTCCAGACACGCACCAAGCAGTACCAGCGGAAGGCACCGAGACCTCTCCAGGGACCTCACTCCTTGGCTGGCTGCTAGGCTGGTATCTTTCTACACCACAAACTCTCTTCACCACGTTTTCCTCGCCTTGCCTACCTGCTGCCCTTCTGCCCAGAGACTATCTTTACCTCTACTCTAGATTCTCCTGACACTTGCTCTCCTCCCACAATCCTTTGGGCAGGAAAGGGTGGGTTCCGCCTGGCCTTCCTCTACAATCAACTTTGTAGCTAAGTCTTAATAGCCAACTGCTGTGACCGACGCCGAACTCAATTATTTTTCTCCAGCGGAATGGTGGTCTCTATCTCCATCTCTTCCTTTTATGCTCTGAAGTCAATGTTTGCTAAGGTTCCAAAATCATTCTTCACAGCTTCCTTTTCAAATCTCAAGTTGGCAGGCTAGTGCCTTACTTTGACACGTAGGATTGACAAAACCTTGGTTTTGGTCAATGGACTCAGTGAAAAATGAAGAAAGTCCATCTCTAACACCTGTGGTCTCTCGGGTTGCAGAGAGACCATCTGTGCGTGTGTGCATGCTTGCATGTACATGCATGCATACATTCTGAGCCTTTCTGAGTGTCGTATTTTACCTTTTACAGGAAAACTCAATCTTGTTTTATTTTAAATTTATTTATTTATTTTACATCCCTACCACAGTTTCTCCTCCCTCCTTCCCCCAGCCCCTCCTTTAGTCCCTCCTCCACCATCTCCTCTCTGAGCCCTGCCCCTGACTCCTCCTCTGTTTCTATTCAGAAAAGAGTAGGCCTTCCATGGATATCAACAAAACGTGGCATATCAAGTTGCAGTAAGACTAAGCACCTCCCCATGTATTAAGGCTGGGCAAGGTGACCCAGTATGAGGAATAGGGTCCCAAAAGCCAGCCAAAGAATTAGAAACAGCCCCTGCTCCCACTGTTAGGAGTCCCACAGTTAGACCAAGCCACACAGCGGTCACATATATGTAGAGGGCCTAGGTCAGGCCCATGCAGGCTCTTTGGTTGTTGGTTTGGTCTCTGTGAGCTCTTATGAGCCCAGATTAGTTGATACTGTGGGTTTTCTTGTGGTGTACTTGACCCTCTCTCTCCCACAATCCTTCCTCTCTCTCTCCAGCAGGATTCCTTGAAGGATTCCTTGAGCTCACCAAAGCTCTGGGTCTCTGAATCTGTTTTCATCAGTTGCTGGATGAAGCCTCTCTGATGACAGTTGGGCTAGGTACCAATCTGGGGTTCAGGATGCTGGCCTGGCCTTTGAGTAGGAGGCTTCCACTAAAGATGTGCGGGAAAACTCAATCTTTTTTTTGTTTTTTGTTTTTTTTTTTAATTTTCCGGAGCTGAGGACCGAACCCAGGGCCTTGTGCTTGCTAGGCAAGCGCTCTACCACTGAGCTAAGTCCCCAAGGGGAAAACTCAATCTTAAAGAGTAAATGTCATCAGTCAGGTGTGGTGGCACTTGCCTCCCAGCACTTGGGAGGCAGAGGCGGGTAGATCTCTGAGTGTTTGATTCCAGTCTGATCTACAGAGCAAGTTCCAGGACAGCCAGAGCTACACAGAGAAATTCTGTCTCCAAAAAAAAAAAAAGAAAGAAAGAAAGAAAAAGAAAAACAAACACACACACACACAAGAAAAACAAATAATAAACGTCATGGGCTGGAGCAATAAAGGAGTTTGTGGTAGACATTGTTGAATTTGAGATATTTCATCTAATTATAAATTTTCATTTTTTTCTTTTTATTTCTTTCTTTTTCTTTTCTGGAGACAGGGTTTCTCTGTGTAGCCTTGGCTGTCCTGGAACTCACTCTGTACACCAGGCTGGCCTCGAACACACAGAGGTCTGCCTGCCTCTGCATCCCCTCTCCCCCAGGGCTGGGATTAAACGCGTATGCCACCACTGCTGACATATATTTTTTTTTCCACTGCTAACATGCATTTTTTTTTCTTCCACAGCCTTATTTTACTTTGGTTTGATGTTGTTTGTCTCATTAAGGTCAAATTTCGCTTTATGTAGGAAGCTTATATTAATTATAAAAACATTAAGTCTAGGCAGCAGTGGTGCAGGCGGTTCTGAGTCCGAGGCTAGCCCACTCTACATAGTAACTAGAGTGGTGGTAGCAGGTGTGTGCTCCCCAGCCTACTGGGCTCAGGAAGGGCCTTCTCTTCTCTTTCTCCTTCCTTCTGCTCGTTCTCTGTCTTTCTCTCCACATGTTCTTATACATCTCAGAGTGGTTTTGAGGTTGCTATTCAGCCCAGACTTCACACTCATGCTCCTCTGGCTTCAGCCTTCAGTGTTAGGATTATAGGCAGGTACCACCATGACCAGCCCCAAACTTTATGTTCTATTCTTTTAAAGAAAACTACATTATTTTCTGAGTGCTTGGGATGCAGGCACTGAGGGCAAGGCCTTGTACATTCTGGGGAAATGTTGAACCACTGAGCTACATTTCCAACCACTGACAACCCAACATTGGTTTCCAGCGAGCCATCCGATAGACTGATACAGTGAGCCATCCGATAGACTGATACTGCATGAAACACATTCTAAGAAGTACTGATCTAGAATGACCTATGCAGAAGAAAACACTTCTTATTATCTTGCTGTTTCCTTGTGAACATCCATGGCCCCTGAGTCAAAGGAGGAGCCAGTAAATCAGACGAATCCCACAGTCAGCAGAGAATCTCAGTGTCCTAGAACTTGTCCCATCCCCCACAGCCCTCCATAAGCCTTGGAGGAAGCTCATTGTTCTTGAAGTTTGCTGTGGGGAATGTGCTGCTTGACTGAGAGCTGTGAGCCGTGAGCTCTGCTGTTCAGCCCCAAGAAGTGAGTCTTCTCAGTCTTACCTGTACCTGGCCCTATATCCAAAGCTGAAGCTTGCCTCCAATCTCAGCAAGAGCAGAAGAGTGGGAAAGGTGGGAAAGGAGTGGAATTCAAGAATGCGCATAGCATGGCCTTCTTTGTTCTGGCTGCATTTTACTTTAGACTGAAGATGTGATTCTAACCCTGTGAGATTTTAAGTGACAAGCAAAATTAGTTGTGACAGAATTCTGCCTGTTTTGTTATGAACCCATTTGACCAAGGTCATAGTCAAACTAACTAGAGCAGGTGGATTCCAGCAAATTCCTTAGTAGGCAACTGTAGTGGTTTGAATGAGAATCGGCCCCACCCGCTCATAGTTCTGACGGCATGGTCCCTAGTTAAACTGTTTAGGAAGGATTAGGAGGTGTGGCCTTGCTGGAGGACGTGTGTCACAGGGGTGTTTGGGGTAGGGGGATGGGATTTGAGGTTTCAGAAGCCCTTGCCAGGCCCAGTCTCAATCGTTTTCTGTCTTCAACTTTCCAATTAGATGTGAACTTTCAGCTAATGCTCCAGCACTAACTAAGTCTGCCTGCTTGCCTCTGCTTTTCCTACCGTGATGGTCATGGACTAATTCTACCGAACTGTAAGCCAGCCCTCAATTAAATGCTTTCTTTTATAAGTTGCCTTGGTCATGGTGTCTCCTCACATCAGTAGAATAGTAACTGGCTGGGTGGTGGTGGCGCATGCCTTTAATCCTAGCACTTGGGAGGCAGAGGCAGGCAGATCTCTGAGTTCAAGGCTAGCCTGGTCTACAGAGGGAGTTCCAGGACAGCCAGTGCTACACAGAGAAATCCTGTCTTGAAAGGTCAAAAACCAAACCAATGCAAAAAATAGAACAGTGACTAAGACAGTGACCAAAAACTAAACCTTGTAGGCAATTGGGGTGGGGTGCGGTGGCTCAGTGAACATTAAATGCCTGCAGGACGAAGCCAGACCCCCGTGTCCCAAAGCCATTGGAGCATAGACTGGGTTGACTTTTCCGGGGATTAAAGTCAACGTCAGTGCAGCAACACCAGGGTTGGGAGGACTGCAAATAGATTCATAGATGACAACAAAACCTTGCTTACCTGGGAAGGACCTCTTGGGCCACATGCCATTCTCTAGCAGATTTATATGAGGGAGGTATAAAGCCAGTTTGAGGGAAGCAGTATTATAAAAACAAAGCCACAGAGGTCTAACTTTGCTGACTGCACAGGCCATCAATCAGTGGTGTGGTATCCATGGCCCTGGAGAGCCCGGTACCTGCAGAGAAAATGGACACTGTTGCTCAGGGGCCTCTCCCGGGTCTTCCTTTTCCACTACAATAACCAAACACTTGCCCCACAGCCTCTGCCCTGTGAACCCAGCACTGCTGATTACAGTCTGGGGGAGGTGGGGCTCAGGTCAGTTAGGGAAGTGGTGGGTCCTTCTCCAAGCTCCTGCCATATAGAGCTGCTGCCTTGAGGTCTTTCTTTTTTTTTTTTTTTTTTTTTTTTTTTGGTTTTTCGAGACAGGGTTTCTCTGTGTAGCTTTGCACCTCTCCTGGAACTCACTTGGTAGCCCAGGCTGGCCTCGAACTCACAGAGATCCGCCTGGCTCTGCCTCCCGAGTGCTGGGATTAAAGGCGTGTGCCACCACCGCCCGGCCTTGAGGTCTTTCTTACTGTTCCAAATGTCTGTTCCACTCAGGTTCTGTATTAGCTTGGAGGACATGGTTTCTATATTTCTCTTTCTGTGGACTTGAGTACTTTACAGCTAATCAATCCTTTGTGTATAAAAGGTGACCAGGCTCGAGAGATGGTTCAGCAGTTAAGAGCGCTTTCTACTTTTGCAAAGGACCTGAGTTCAGTTCTCAGCACCCACATGGCAACTCTCAACTGTCTGTAACTCCAGTTCCAAGGGATCTAACATCTTTTCCTGGCTTCCATGGTCACCAGGTATGCATGTGGTACACAGATATACATGTATGCAAACCACCCACACATATAAAATAAAAATAAATCTGCCAGGCGGTGGTGGCACAGGCCTTTAATCCCAGCACTCAGGAGGCAGAGGCAGGAAGATCTCTGTGAGTTCAAGGCCAGCCTGGTCTACAGAGTTAGTTCCCGGCCAGCCAAGGCTACCCAGAGAAACCTTGACTCGAAAAACAAAAATAAACAAATAAGTAAAGCAATCTAAAGAAATTTAAAGGTGAATAGGTAGAAAAGTTGTTTTTATTTACTTTTATTTTCTGTTTACAAGAGTTTTGTCTGCATTTATGTCCATGGACCACTTGCATGCCTGATGCCTGAGGAGGCCAGAAGAGAGCACTGGGTCCCCTGAAACTGGAACCACAGATGGTTGTGAGCTTCCATGTGGGAGGTGGCAATCAAACCCAGGTCCTCTTGAAGAGCCACTGTGCCATCTCTGCAGGCCCAGGTAGAACATTTCTAAAGGTGAACTTTCTGACTGTGTCTGACCAATCCATCAACCTCCTTGAAAGGAAACTATCAAGAAAGGGCCCAGGAACCAAGTTTGTGCTGTGTCTCCCTGCCCCTTGGCTATAAGAGGTGGGCTGCTAACACACTAGGTCATTCAGATTTGCCCTTCTGGAAATCCAGTCTTTTGAATAGGGGCCGTGACTCCTCGTTGCCATCTTCCACCACATGCATGGGGACACAGGGGAGATCTACTGAGAGAAAATGTGGAACGCGTGCAGGAAACGGGATTGATGGCTGTCCACGTGGGTAGAGGTGAGGGGATAGGAGGAGGAGGGAGCCGATCCAGGCTCCAGGTCCTGGTTCCTGCCCCTCATGAGGTCCACCTGTGGGTTCTGAGAGCTACACCTGAATCTTTATCAGGTCATCTTTTTTTACTTATGTTCATCTGGGTGGAATTCTACATGCAACCACAGACCTTAACTAAGCAAGAATAAATGATCCTTGAATTCCCAAGCATTTCATGAGCGCATGGCATCAACTCTTTTAGGACAGATCTAGAATGGACCACTTTTCACCCCCATGACTCACTGTTACCTAGTCTTCATTACCTTGTTTAAACAGTTTCAGTAGTTCCCTTGGCTGGTCCCCCCTCTACCCTTGCCTCCCTCAGTCTAGTTTCCATCTGGCAACCAGAGCACACACACACACCCCACCCCGATTGATTTTTCATCCCTTTCTGAACTAATTGGTCCCCAAATCTGTAGGTAGAGACAGGTAGGACCCCTGCTGCCCTAGAGGAGAGTTGCCATAGTCCAGAAGGAGGCATTGGCTGGAGTTAGGAGAGTGTCAACAAAGAAAATATGCCTGTTGTGAGGTCTAGAACCCAAAGGTATGACGTCATGCAAGGAGTAGGGCTGCAGAACCTTGAAGGGTGCATGAAATGTCCCTTTGATGTGGAGTAGCACTATCATGTAGGCAGAAAGAGCCTGGGTAAGAGAGGACCATGAAACGTTTATCTAATTACACTTTATCAATAAAAACCCCGTCAGACAGTCAGAGATCAGGGTAGGAACCTGAATGACCTTCTCTCTGTCTCCTTCCTCGATCCAAAAGGGCCAAGAATCTTTCTAAGCCCCACCCTACTACTTCCGGTGTCTCTCTCTCTGTCCTCGGTCCTCCAAAACCTCTATGGCTAATTTTGGTCAGGTAGTAGCTAGCTCCACCCTGTGCTTCAAAGTCACTTTTATTGGCAGTCTTGGGAGTGTCTGAGTGTGATTACCAGGACAGTGTCCACGGGGATTCCAGACCCAGGCTTGACTGTCAGGATCTAGAGTAGGAACAATATCTGCACAGGGAAGACCTGGCCTTACAAGTCGGCATCTGAGTACATAGAGGAATGGGCTGGGTCAGAGGCGGTGAGAGAAAGGGATGATAGCAGACTGATGGCAATGGGAAACTGCTGTAGAATATTATTTTAGGCTGTGTTACTTTTGTTTATGTTGCATTTCTTTAACTCTGTGAAGCTGTGTTACTGTGCCTGTCTAAAACACCTGATGGTCTGATGAAGAGCTGAACAGCCAATGCAAGGCAGGAGAAAAGATAGGTAGGGCTGGTAGTCAGGAAGAATATATAGAAAAGGAGAAAACTGGGAGGAGAGATCCAGCAGCCAGAGAAGGAGGAGGACTCCAGGGGCCAGCCACCCAGCTACACATCCAGCCACGGAGTAAGAGTAAGATTTACAGAAGTAACAGAACGGGAAAAGCCCAGAGGCAAAAGGTAGGTGGGATAATTTAAGTTAAGAAAAACTGGCTAGAATAATAAGCCTCCATGTGTGGATTTATTTGGGAGCTGGGTGGCGGGCCCCTCAGAAAAGAGCAAAAACAAACAACAACAGGAAACTGACCAAACAAGTGAATACGTGGGAACTAATGTGTAGTTCAGAAGCTTTCCTGTGTCCCGGCTGGCTGGCGGTCGGGACAAATCTCTCCCACTCGCGTCCCCCAAGTAAATACACAGAGGTTTATATTAATTATGAACTGTATGGCCATTAGCTAAGGCTTATTACTGACTAGCTCTTACACTTAAATTAACTTATAAATCTTTTATTTTGTTTGTTTTTGTTTTGTTTTTTTGTTTGTTTGTTTGTTTTTCGAGACAGGGTTTCTCTGTGTAATTTTGGTGCCTGTCCTGGATCTTGCTCTGTCGACCAAGCTGTCCTCAAACTCATAGAGATCTGCCTGCCTCTGCCTCCTGAGTGCTGGGACTAAAGGCATGTGCCACCACTGCCCAGGCCCATAATTATTATTTATGTTTAGCCACGTGGTTTGGTACCTTTTCTCAGTTCTGCCTTGACATCTTGCTTTCTCTGTGTCTGGCTGGCGACTCCTGACTCGGCCTTCCTCTTCCTAGAATTCTCCTTGTCTGCTTATCCCACTTATACTTCCTGCCTGTCTACTGGCCCATCAGCATTTTATTTATCAACCAATCAGAGCAACACACATTCACAGCATACAGAATGACATTCCACAGTGCTAATGGGAACCACACTTGATGATCGGGGGAGCAAGTTATAGTTGTGGAGAGTGGTAGCAACTAGGAAGGAATTAATGTATTTATTAGAACTCAGGGCTTTTAAACCCCACGTAGGTATAGAAAACAGATGATCACACAGACAAACTGTAAATGCTTGGTAGCTCTTTACACAGAGGGCCTGGGCATAGAGACACCTCAACTAGCACTTAGCACTCCTACCTCCCAGATCTGGCTTCTGGATATCGTTTTACAATCTCAGGAACCATAGCCATGAGAAATGGTTGATTGCTCTAATGTGACATAAGAAGTACAAAAGGACCACAGGGCATTCTATTGTGTCAGAAAACAAGGATGTAATTAAATAAATAAAGAATGGGGACATGTGAAATGCCAGGACTGAAAGACCTTCTACTGGTCAAATCTGTGACAATTTGAATATCAAAATAAGTAATGCCACCGGGTGGTGGTGGTGGTGGTGGTGGTGGCGGCGGCGGCGGCGGCGGCGGCGGTGGCGGTGCACACCTTTAATCCCAGCACTCGGGAGGCAGAGCCAGGTGGATCTCTGTGAGTTCGAGGCCAGCCTGGATTACCAAGTGAGTCCCAGGAAAGGCGCAAAGCTACATAGAGAAACCCTGTCTCGGGAAAAAAAAAAAAAAAAAAAAAAAAAAAAAAAAAAAAAGTAATGCCACTGCTTTGGTTTTGCAATGCTGGGGTTCAAACCAGAAGCTTTTTTTTTTCACATGATGCAGGTAAATTCTCTACCACAAAGCCATGCCTTCAGCCTAATGGTCCATAACCCATAGCTTGAACAGAGAACTGTAGCTGGAGTGTTTCTTTCCGGGTCCCGCCAAGCCCCTGCAGTCCCACAGCCCACTTATAAAATAATCACTCAGACACTTATATTACTTATAAACTGTATGGCCGTGGCAGGCTTCTTGCTATCTGTTCTTCTATCTCAAATTAACCCATTTCTATAAATCTATACCTTGCCACATGGCTCGTGGCTTACCAGTACCTTACATCATGCTTCTCCTCATGGCGGCTAGCCGCGTCTCTCTGCCTCAGCCTTCCACTTCCCAGAATTCTCCTCTCTCTTTGTCCTGCCTATACTTCCTGCCTGGCTACTGGCCAATCAGCATTTTATTTATCAATCAATCATAGCAACATATATTTACATCATACAGGACATCCCACAGCAGAGGACCACAGTTCAGTTCCCAGGACCCACACTAGGCAGTTGACTATCTGCAATTCCAGTACCATATGATCTGATGCCCCCTTCTGGTCTCTGCAGGCACTACACACATAGGATCAAACATACATATTCTCAGATACACACACATAGACATATAACAAATAGTAAATTTTCTATAAAAAAGAATATCATGACTGCACACAAATATAAATAAGTATTTATATGGTTTCCAGTACATGTTCCTCTCCTCATATGCCCGATAAATTCAAGGGCAAAAGAGTAACTTGACAGTGGAGTGTGAAGGCCCTCACATTAATCAGGCAATCAGAGTGAACTTCAATTAGCAATGGAGCAAATGAAAGCACATGCCATTGATCAGATGCAGTGAAAAACAGCACCACATCCTGAAATGCTTTTGAATGCTGCACAGCCAGACTCCAATCAGAGGGCCCAACAGAAAGACGTTCTGTGGAGTTGCTGACCTTTCACGTTGAAGAGAGCCAGACTCGGGCAGGCTTACAGAAGTGTTTGAAATGGAAGGAGACTAAAGAAAGACTCTGACTAAATGCAGTATGTAATGCTGAACTGTCTGGCCAACTGGGGTCCAGGGAGCTAGGCTGGCCTCTGAGGTCTTGGCTGCAGGCTGTAGGTTTAGTCCAGGTCTGCACTGCATGTCTCTCATCACTCTTGGATCAGCAAGTGGCTCAGGCATATTGTTTTCCTGGAAAAAGAGCAGAGCCACTTCAACTGGGCAATTGTGTTTCAAGTTCAGGTCACTTCACAGCTGGGAATTCTAATTAGCTAGAGCAAGTCACAAGGTCAAGCCCAAGAGATGGAATATAATCATGTTACAGCAGGCATGGAAGAAATGAGACCAGAATGTGATTGACCATACTTTCTGTGTCCTATATACCCTTTTCTTTCTTTGGTTCCCCCCCCCTTTTGTTTCTTTCTTTCTTTAATAAGGTCTTCCTCTTGTAGGGAGTGTCCTGAGTGAATGTGTGTTGTTGACATGGGCACAGTCATATCAAGAGCCTCAATGCCTTAGACCCACAGGAAATGGCAAAGCCTTCCATCCTGGTCTGAGTGTGAATATTGACCCTTAAGCTGGGCCTTTCTACTAAAATATAAAATTTGCAAACTTTTTGAGTTATCAGCTTTATTTTTTTTCTCCTGGAAAAATAATCACAGATATAGTTTTAAAAGCAAATATGAAATTGGGTGGTGATGGCACATGCCTTCAATCCCTGTACTCAGAAGGCAGAGGCAGGCAGATCTCTGAGTTTGAGGCCAGCCTGGTCTACAGAGTGAGTTCCAGGACAGCCAGGGCTACACAGTGAAACCCTGTCATGGGGGGTGGGGCGGGAAGCAAATATGAACAAGAGTACTGCTGCCTCTGTTAGGGTTTCTGCCACTGTAATAAATACCATGGCCAAAAGCAACTTGGGGAAGAGAGGATTTATTTCACCTTACAGCTTTTAAGTTCATCATCCAGGGAAGTCAGGGCATGAACTCAAGGCAGGCCATGGAGAGTGCTGTTTATTGGCTTGTCCACTCATGTTTTTCGAGACAGGGTTTCTCTGTGTAGCTTTGCTCCTTTCCTGGATCTCGCTCTGTAGACCAGATTGGCCTTGAACTCACAAAGATCCGCCTGCCTCTGCCTCCCGAGCGCTGGGATTAAAGGTGTGCACCACCACCACCACCACCACCACCACCACCACCACCACCACCACCCAGCTTCAGTCTCCTTTCTTATACCTGGACCACCTGCTCAGGGCTAGCACCACCCACAATGATCATCAACCAGGAAAATCCCAAAGGAACTTGCCTACAGGCCAGTCCTATGGAGACATCTTCTCAATTAAGATTCCTTCTTCCTACAGGACCCGAGCTTGTGTCATATTGACATAAAAAACTAGCCAGCAAGGTGTGCTGCGTGGTTTATAAGGACAGGGTGGAGATTTTAATGGCTTGCCTGCCTGCCTTCCTGCCTTCCTTCCTCCCTCCCTCTCTCCCCTCCCCATCCCCTCCCTCTTTTGCCCTCCCTCCCTCCCTCCCTCCCTCCCTCCCTCCCTCCCTTCTCTCTCTCTCTCTCTCTCTCTCTCTCTCTCTCTCTCTCTCTCTCTCTCTCTCTCTCTTTCTTTCCTTCCTTCCTTCCTTCCATGTGTATGAATGTTTTACCTGCACATATATCACACTGCATGTGTGCCTGGTGCCCACAGAGGCCAGAAGAGGTTGGTGAATGCCCTGGAATTACAGGCCACCTGATGTGGATGGTGGGAATCAAACCTAGGTCCTCTGCAAGAGCAGCAGGGCTCTTAGCCACCGAGCCACCTCTTCAGCTTGACTTTCTTTCTTTCAAACAATCAAACAAAAACTTCATTACATTTATTCAGTCATTTTGTATGGGGGAGAGGGATACAGGCACCACAGTGCACATGTAGAGGTCAGAGGACAATTTGCCAGAGTCAGTTGTCTCCTCCTGCCATAAGGATCCTGGAGAATCAAACTCAGCAGGTTGACAGGCTTGGCCACAGCACCCCTACCTGCCGAGCCACCTCACTGGCCCCACAGTGTTACTTCAGTAGAAGGGCTAAGAAAGAAGTAGGGGGGGGGGGCGCCTATGGCTCAGTGGCAGAGCCCTTGTTTGGTCTTTTCTGGTTAGCTCCAGCTGTCGATTTGACACAGCCTAGAACTGGAAGAGGGAACCTCAGCTGCAGAATTGCCTGGATTAGATTGGCCTTTGGTAATGTCTATGGGATATTGTCTTACTGGTGATCGGTGTGGGAGGACCCAGCCCACTGTGGGCGGAGCCGTCTCTAGGCAGCTGGGGCTGGGTTGTATAGACTAAGCTGTTCTAGCTAAGCACTAGGTAGAAGGAGTAAACCAGTAAGTAGATTTTTCTATTGGTTTCTTCTTTGAGCTACAACAAAGGACTGAAACCTAGAAGCTGAAATAAGCTTTTTTTTCTCCCTAAGTTGCTTTTGGTTATGTTGTTTTTCACAGCAACAGAAACCCTAACTAGGACAGTATGTAGGAGGTCCTGTGTTTTGTTGTTGTTTTGGTTTTTGAGACAGGGTTTCTCTGTGTAGCCCTGGCTGTCCTGGACTCACTCTGTAGACCAGGCTGGCCTTGAAAACAGAAATTCACCTGCCTCTGCCTCCTGAGTGCTGGGATTAAAGGAGTGCGCCACTGACTCACTTTTTTTTTTTTTTTTTTTTTTTTTTTTTTTTTTTTTTTAGGTCCTGGTTTTGATGCTTATTACTGAATTGAAAAAGAAAAATGTTGCAGGGATAGTTGTACTCTGTGTGAAGGTGTATTGCTGTGATTGGTGTAATAAAAAGCAGAGCAGCCAATAGCTAGGCAGGAGAGTATAGGCGGGACTTCTGGGCAGAGAGAGAACTCTGGGAAAAAGAGAGGCGGGGACACCAGTGAGACACTGAAGAAGTTGGACATGTGATACAGAGCAGAGGTAACCGAGCCTTGTGGCAGAATGTGGATGAATAGAAACAGGTTAATTCGAGTTATAAGAGCTAGCTGGGGAAAAAGCCTAAGCTAACGCCAAGCTTTCATAATTAACATAATATTAAGTCTCTGTGTCATTATTTGCCAGCTGTGGGTCCAAGGAAGGCGCAACTACAGAAATAAATAAGTAAGTAAGTAAGTAAGTAAATAAATAATAAATTTATCATTACCACTGCACTGTGTTTGGTCAGTTCTATTAGAGAAGGGGAGCCAGGAGGAGGTACACCATGCATGTGTGTCATCGTGTCATACAACTGGGGAGCTGGGACAACAGAATGACAGGTGGAGAACAGGAGGTGACAGCTGACCAGGCAGTGTGGCAGACTGATAGGCGGTGTGACAGACTGACCAGGCGGTGTGGCAGACTGACCAGGCAGTGCGACAGACTGACCAGGTGGTGCGACAGACTGACCAGGCAGTGTGGCAGACTGACCAGGCAGTGTGGCAGACTGACCAGGCAGTGTGGCAGACTGACCAGGCGGTGTGACAGACTGACCAGGCGGTGTGGCAGACTGACCAGGCAGTGTGGCAGACTGATAGGCGGTGTGGTAGATAGATCAGGTGTAATAGATAGATCAGGTGGTATAGTAGACTGATGTAGTAGACTGATCAGGCAGTGTGGTGACTGTGAAAGCAGCCATTCCTTCGTTCTGTCCTGACCAGAGACCACAGATGCCAGAGGAGGAGGCTCTAGTTCTGGTGGGTTTTGTCCATTACAACCTTAGCAGTGATATTATTCACCTCTGGACCTTATGTGTTCAACCACTGCCTGTTCACAGTTGACCTCTCAGATGTTCCTGCTGCAATCTGTCTCCATTTATCTGAGTCCCCTGATCACCCTCCAAGGTCCAAAAGTCAGCCAGAGTAGAAATCCTAAAGCCTTTATACCCCAATTTCAGATCACCTCCTAAATGGTTTTAGGATTTCAGTCATTGAGGAAGAATATCACAGGTCTCAGCTTCAAGGCTTGAAAGCCATTTAAGATGACTCCCTCCTTCATGGTTGGTATGGTCCCCCATCTGTTTCCCTGGTAACACTAGAAAGGGAGACATCACAACGGCCTCTCCTTAGGATTTAAAATACTGTATGAAAACATAGAAGCATCAAGGCTTTGCTGAGGCTCAAAGTTACTTCTTCTTGATCAAAGAGTGGAACCTGAGTTCTTCCAATGGCCCGGGTAGCAGACCTGACAGTCTGAGCAGCTAAACTGATTAGAATATTACATGATACTGTCTCCTCACTTCTGAGTCAGTCTAGCTGGGCCCATCAATCCCCCGGGCAGGAGACCACTGCTCAGGAAAGCTAATTCACCTGAGGATATACTAAAGCCATGGTAGGAATAATTGCCCCTTTAGTGAGACACTATACTTCCCAGAAGCCCCTCTACCGGTGCTGCTGCTTATAGCATGTGTGGCATAACAGCCCTGCTCAGCCCAGCCACGCTCCTTTTTTCTTTCTATCCTTTTCTTTCTGATACCCACCGAAAGCACAGGCATGTTTTCTCGGACACTCTGGGCTTCCTCACTCTTTCCTGACGTCGTCTTCCTCCCAAGGTCAGCTAGTAGCTGCTTGCCAACATCCGTTGATGAAAATGTTCACTTCCAGCCGGGCGGTGGTGGCGCACACCTTTAATCCCAGCACTCGGGAGGCAGAGCCAGGCGGATCTCTGTGAGTTCCAGGCCAGCCTGGGCTACCAAGTGAGTTCCAGGAAAGGTGCAGAGCTACACAGAGAAACCCTGTCTCGAAAAACCAAAAAAAAAAAAAAAAAAAAAGAAAAAAGAAAAAAGAAAATACTGGCTTCCTTAGACCCTAACTCAAAAAGCTTGACCATCTTCTTCTCCATCTTTCTCCCCCCAACCCCAACTTGCCCTTTTATTATTTTTTTTCCAAACTCTAATAAATAAAATGGTCTTTGGTCTTTCTTCTGAGTCCAGTTTTAGATTCTTTCCTTGCCAAGACCCGAAGGGGGATCTCCGATTCTCCAGGAAGGCTATTGTCTTACGAAGGCTATTGTCTTACCTGATGCTGGAACTTGGGGCCTGCGGGCCTGGTAAAGAACGGGGATATAAAGTAGGAGAGGGCAAGAACCAACTGGAGCACACTCGGCTGCCTCTAGTTGGGATGCATGCCTGGCAGGCAGCCTTCACCACCGAACTTTTCATCCATAGCTGGCCAGGTGGAGCTGCTGAAGGGGGAAGGCGAGAGGGGGCAGGCCCACCTGAGCTGGCCCCACACAGAGAAGGAATATCTGGGTATCAGAGTCAGCACTACCTAAACCGATGCCTTGCAAAGCCAAGAGTGCTGATGGTTTCCAGGCGCGTGTGCGTGTGCGTGTGCGTGTGCGTGTGCGTGTGCGTGTGCGTGTGCGTGTGCGTGTGTGTGTGTGGCGGGGGTGGGGGGTGGGAGGGGTGGGGGGATAAGGGGTGGGAAGCACGCTTCTATAAAAATCAGTTCCATCTGTATACACATAGGAATGTGTATACATTGTGCATGCTAAGACAAGCTTGGAGAGATAAACACCACCTATGGTTACCTCTGGAGAGGGATGGTAACCAGAGAAAGGGGGTCAAGAGGAATGTGAGCTTATCTATATTTAAGAAGAATTGAAAGTAAATATTAAAAACGGAAGAAAGAAAAATGCCCTCCTCTGATCGTCTCTTCCCAGATCAGCAGTGCGTTCCAAAGGGTCGCCTAGTGTTCCTTTACTAGTAAGACAGATGATCCCCTATTTATAGATCTCAACTCAGCAGCCCCCTACTTTACAATGATGTGAAAGGAAGCATCCCACGGAAACTGTGCTTAGAATTTTGTCTTTAGTCAGGGTCTTTCTTTGTAGCCCTGGCTGTTCTAGAACTTGCTCTGTAGACCAGGCTAGCCTCAAACTCACAGAGATCCACCTGCCTCTGCCTCTTGAGTGCTGGGATTAAAGGCATGAATAATCAAGCCTGGCTCAGAGCTTGGCATTTTGATTTACTCTTTTCTTTTCTTTTCTTTTTTCTTTTTTTTTAAAGATTTATTTATTTATTACATATACAATGTTCTGCCTGCATGTATGCCTGCAGGCCAGAAGAAGGTATCAGATCTCACTACAGATGGTTGCGAGCCACCATGTGGTTGCTGGGAATTGAACTCAGGACCTCTGGAAGAGTAGTCAGTGCTCTTAACCTCTGAGCCATCTCTCCAGCCCCTTGGTCTAGGGATATGTGATTCAGGCTTCTCTCGGGATGCTAGGTGGTGGCAGAGAGCCGAGTCTGCTAGTCAGCAGCAGGGAGGCTGTATGGTTGGCGTGGTACTGCTACAACCACACTTCATTACTGTGATTGTTACGTAAACAGTTCCCTTGAGACCCTGCCATTGTGATTTCCCCACCATGATGGACTACTCTCAACTGTGAGCCGGAATAAACCCTTGTCCCTTAAGCCGCTGTGGTAGCTGATGCTGGTTGTCAACTTGACTATAGCTAGAATCAACAAAATCTCAAGCTTCTGGGCACCACTGGGAGGGATTTTCTTCAATCTGGACCACACACAACTGGTGACTGCCCAGAGAAAAGGATACGGAGGAATGGAACTTTGCTTTTAGCCTTTTTCACTCATTCTCACTGGCAAGTCGGTCAATCCTGTTCCTGAGGCATCCCTTTTATGGTATTAGAACTAACTTCTTTGGGATTCCAATGTGGACTGAAGAGCAGCAGCTCTCTAGGAATCTTCTAGGATTCTAGTGCTAGATGGGGATTGCTGAGACGCCACCCTCAGGGACTTAACAACCGCCCGCTTCTCAGTCTTTCCGTCATCCGACAGCCATTGTCAGACCACCCGGACCACAGCCTGTGAGCCAGTCTAATGGCGCCCCATATCTATATCTGTATCTACAGCTCGATCTATATAGCTATAGCCAAGTTTATATCTATCTAATCTATATCTCTATCTATATATCTATATCTATATGTATCTGTCTATACATCTATGTATATATCTGTAGCTGGAATTTTCTTTGGGCCACCAACCAGCTCCCAATAAAGACACAAAGACTTATTATGAATGCTCAGCCTTAGCTTAGGCTTGTCCCACTAGCTCTTTTAACTTAGTTTAACCTGTTTCTATTCATCTATGTTTTGCCTTGGGTTGATTTTTTTTTTTTTTAACCTTCTTTCACTCTGTATGTCCTAATTTCTTACTTCTTCCATGTCTGTCTGTCTGGCCCCTGGTATCTCTTTTTCTTTCTGCCCTGAGCCTAAATCCCTCCTCCTGCTTATTCTCCCTATACCTCCTCTCTTGTTATTGGTTGTTCAGCCTTTTATTAGACTAATCAGGTGCCTTGGGCAGGCAAGGTAAAATAGCAACACATCTTTACATAGTTAAACAAATATTCCACTCTTGTGGGCTGCAAGAATATATTATAGAGATTCAGCTGGATATTAAAGCTATAGCTAGAAATTTTAAGATATTTTTTCTAGAGGTAGCCATTTATCATGGAATATTTAGTGTTATTCGGTTTTTAATATTTCAGCTGTCTTCTGCTATGAAATTCTTGTGGGCCCATATACTACTAGACCATATTGGCAAACAGTGTAAGCTCCTCAGATGCTGATTCCTCTAGGTAACTAACTCCACCCCCCCCACCCCCACCCCACACTCAGAGCCTAGGAGACAAACAGGCTGGAGATACATAGCTTTGCTTCTTGTGCAAATGAAGCTCAGACCATCCCTTGCCTTCAGGCCTAGTGGCATTCCAGAGCTATTGACTCAGAACAAAGGAAGTTTTTGCATATTCAGGTGGAGTAAAGAGTGAGGCAGAATTCCTGGGGGCACAGAATCATGTGGCCAAGAGAGAAAGAACAAGACAGTTTTTCTGTAGACAGAGCCCATGGCCAGAGAGAAGAGAGAAAGGCAGAGATTCTGTAGATGGTAAGGCAGATCTCTTGTAGAGTTTATCAGGGCAGGAGTAAGGAGCTAGGAAGGATAGATGGAGGACAAAGGAACAGAGGACAAAGATGAGACCAAAAGCATAATTAGTCATTACTAGGGCTATAAGGGGACAGAAAAAGTAGGTACAGAGAACTGAGACTTAGGATGGAACTGAAGTTGTATAGATAGAATTTTGGCATTGAGGAATAAAGTAAACGGACAAGGAGCATGGTGTATCTAGATCATTCCCCCGCCACTGGTAGTGTCTCTTCTGGGCCCCTGGGAAGGAAATGAAGAGGCTGGACCTCAAAATTCCAATATTCCACATTATAAACAAATGTACACTTCTTTACATAGTTAAACAAATATTTTGTAACATATATCTATATCTATTATCACTATGTAGCCCTGGATGGCTTGGAACTTGCTATGTAGGCCAGGCTGACCTTGAATTTACAAAAATCTGCCTGACTCTGCCTCCCAAATACTTCCATTAAAAGTGTTTGCCTGTCGGGCGGTGGTGGCGCACGCCTTTAATCCCAGCACTCGGGAGGCAGAGCCAGGCGGATCTCTGTGAGTTCGAGGCCAGCCTGGACTACCAAGTGAGTTCCAGGAAAGGCGCAAAGCTACACAGAGAAACCCTGTCTCGAAAAACCAAAAAAAAAAAAAAAAAAAAGTGTTTGCCACTAGCAGGTGCACGCCTTTAATCCCAGCAGAGGCCAGCCTGCATTACAGAGTGAGTTCCAGGAAAGGCACAAAGCTACACAGAGAAACCCTGTCTTGGAAAAAAAAGTGTTTGCCACTATGCCTAGCTTGTCAGAGTATTTTCATTACAGCAATAGGTAAAGAAACTAAGACATTCTACTTCCTTAGTGCTGGGATTATAGGCATGTACTATCATACCTGGTTTACACACTACTGAGGATCTAACCCAAGTCATCATGCATGTTAGGCAAGAACTCTGCCAACTGAGTTATGTTCTACATAGCTATGTTTACCTTAAGGATCCTGTTTGAGCTAAGTTTTGTAATAGAAGGTGTAAAGTTTAACTCAAGGCCACACCCCTCCCTCCATGATTAAACCCATTCATTCATTTCTTCATTCATTCAACGAGTATTAATTGAATACTCATATCATTCCAGGAGTTACACTAGGCACTCAAATATACCTCTTATCATAGAGTATTTGACAGTGGAGGAGAGTGAGGATGAACAAGCCAAAAATATCTAGCTGCTACTCTGAAAAAGCACTCTGAAAGAAGAGAGAGCCTTATGGGAGGAAGAACATGGGGTATGTGACCACCCAAGTGGCTAGGGAGCCACACTCAGAGGAGGAAACACCTGAGCTAAGACCTTAGGATTTGAACAAAGGGGTAGAAAGAAACCCCATCTCCTCTTTCAGCTCCAACTTCAGATCTGGAAAAAGCATATGACAATATTCTTCATCAGCGTTAAAATAGACACTGTATAACTCCATCCCTCCACACAAAGATATCCACATAAACTAGCAGTCAATAAAAAACAACAATAACAGCCGGGCGGTGGTGGCACACGCCTTTAATCCCAGCACTCGGGAGGCAGAGCCAGGCGGATCTCTGTGAGTTCGAGGCCAGCCTGGGCTACCAAGTGAGTTCCAGGAAAGGTGCAAAGCTACACAGAGAAACCCTGTCTCGAAAAAAAAAAAAAACAAAACAAACAAACAAACAAACAATAACAACAACAACAAAACCCCAACAGTTTCTGGGGGTTGGAGAGATGGCTTAACAGTTGAGGACACTGGCTGCTCTTTCAAAGGATCCAGGTTTGATTCCCAGCACTCACATGGTGGTTTACAACTGTTTGAAACTCCAGTTCCAGGGGATCCAACACACTCTCCTAGCCTCCAAGGGCACTAAGAACACAATTGGTACACAGACATACAGACAGAAAAACACCATACACATAACATTTTTTAAAGAAAATAGTTCAGAAAATAAGGTCATCTTCCCCCATACAACCTTCCGGCTCCTAGGTTCCCCAAGCCTCTGATTTCTTCCCCTTAGTTAGAAGTTAGTGAAAGACAGTGACAAGGTCACAGATATTTGAGAAGGTTCCAAGCAGTCTCCATTACTTACTGACCTGAGCTACATCACCAGCTACTTCTCTTTTCCCATTCTCAAATCTACCCCAGGAGAAAGCAGATGTTCACAGCCCACAGAGATGGGACATCAGCAAAGCCTGGCAGAGAGAAAGCAGATAGATACCCGCCACTGCTCCCCAGAGGGTAGACTTCCTGGTGGGCCCCACCATGGGAGAAAGACCAGGCAACACCCCCAGCCTTGGCTTCCTTTGCGATTGCTTGTCTACAGCCCAGTGTGGTTTTGTGGTTCCTTACGGATTTTGGATGTTCATAAAACAAGCTGCCAGCTGCCGTCTGCAATGTTGGAGGAGGCTGAGAGACAAGTGCCTTGCTGGGATCTGGTGGGCTAACAGGTCCCAACACACTTGGACCAGGAGCCTCCTGGTTGTTGACCTAGAGCCCTTCCCCAGAGCTAACGAAGAACCTGTTGGCCAATCAACAGTGGACAGGCTAGACTTCATGCTGCATCCTCGCAGGGTTTTCCAAAGGTTTCCATAGTTTTCTTTTGGCTGCACTCTGCCCCCAGCTGTGTCCTTCAGCACCCAGATCCCAGATCTTCAAAAGCATGCTAGTGTTTAGCACAACACTGGGCACAAAGTTGGGGGTCCCCTGCCTTTCTAGGGCATTCTTAGCCTGTGTGTGTTTGGGGACAAGTAGAGTTCTATCTAGAGAGAGAGGCCTGAGCTTTCATTTCATAGATGGGTGCTGTGGGATGGTCTGTATGTCAAATGTGTTGCTCTGAATGGTCAATAAATAAAACACCGATTGGCCAGTAGACAGGCAGGAAGTATAGGCAGGACTAACAGAGAGGAGAATTGAGAGAACAGGAAGGCAGAGGGAGACACTGCCAGCCACCGCCATGACAAGCAGCATGTGAAGATGCCAGTAAGCCATGAGCCACGTGGCAAGGTATAGATTTATAGAAATGGATTAATTTAAGATGTAAGAACTAGATAGTGAGAAGCCTGAGCCATTAGGCCAAACAGTTTAAGTAATATAAGCATCTGTGTGTTTATTTTATAAGTGGGCTGTCGGGCTGTCGGACTGCTGGAGCTTGGCGGGACCTGGAGAGAAAACTCTCCAGCTACAGATGGGGTCAGCCAGTAGGAAGTGTGGGGCAGCTACAAAGCAGAGGAAATGTCATCTCCATTAGAGGCTCTGAGAGCTCATCTGTTGCTAGTGGGCAGAGAGCAGTGGAATTAAGATGCCCGGGTCCCAGAATGTGGCCACCTGCTCGGGCACTCCTGTTGCAGCCTGGGGGTGGGGGTCACTGGATGCTATGGTTACCCAGGCTGCATCTCAAAGAGCCCAGTAACTCATTACCCTTGTCTTGGGCATGGCCTGAGCAGAGCAGGCAGGTTTGCCTTCTAGGGTTTGGTTCCCCACCCTTCCCCCCAGATTTCCATCTCTGGAAGTATGGTCCTTACTGTCCACACAGCTGGGGTAAGACTGACTCAGTTTCCCCTTGAGCTTGACAATCCTCTCGGACTTAAAAGCAGCCCTTCTCCTCAGCTATTTTTAAAAACCATCTTACTGTGTATCCCAGGGTAGCCTTGAACTAACCATCCCCCTGCTTCAGCCTCTCCAGTGGTAGGTGCATTATAACCATGTACCATACTCCACCTTCCTTTACCTTCTCCTCAAAAGGCCTGGGTAGCATGTCTGTGATGGCCAAACTGAACTGTAGCCCAAGGGTCACTCATTATATTCATGACATCATCTGCTCTTTTGCCTTAGTGTCGCTGCAGGGACTCAGGTCACCAGAGTCTAACCCTATCACATCTTCTAGAGTTCTAGATAATGCCTCAAGTCTCAGATAAGGTTAAGAAAATTGGGTCCCTGGCACACTGCTCGTGTCCAAGCCCTGATGTCATTAAGGCTCTGCTCTTTGGTCTTGGGCAAATCTGACCGAGGCTTGGACTCCTTTCCTGTAGCACAGGACTGAGACCCTGACTCCTCAAAGGCACTGTGACATGATTAGATGGAATAATAGTAAGGATAGCACAGTGCCCAGCACACAGTGAGTGCTCATGAAATGGTCCCCCTTGTCTTTATCGACCTCTACAAAATCGACCTATCCTGATTCTGGAAAGCTCACTCAGCGGTTGACACTTAACTGTTCTTATATAGAGGGCTCAAGGTTAGGCTCCTAGCACCGACATCACACTGCTCAAAACTGCCTGTAAGTCCATTTCCGGGGCATTCTACACCTCATTCTGGCCTCCAGGGGCTCCTGCACACACATGGTACACATACCCGTAAATAAATAAACCGATCTTAGAAAGAAAAGCTACTCATCTTGAGTTCTGTTCCTAACTTGGATCGGGGACAGTGACCAGAAGAAAGTTAAGTTGATTCACTAGGTAATACTTTAGTAACTAGCAACACATTCTACAGCAGTTGCTTTGTGCCAGTGTTCTCAGCACGAGATGCACCTTGGTTCTCCTAACAACTAAGAGAGGCATTGTTACTATGCAAGCATCAAGTGAGGAAAATGAGGCACAGTGGATTAAGTGGAGAAGAGATGATTCAGCCTGACATCCTAATTAATTCCTGGGACCCAACTCCTGAAGGTTGTCCTGTGATCTCTATATGTGTTGCGGTAGCGCCCACGCTACCACCACCTGATCACCATGTCCGAGCTAGGGGCTGTGGATTAAAAAACAGAGACAAAAGGCAGTGGGTCATTCGCCCCAGAAGAATGCCCAATGCCGTTTATTGAAGGAGGGAGGAAACCTTACATACAGGCTTACAGCACAATGGAGGATCCCGGAGGGCAGAAGTTCGCTACCCAAGGTTCTACATTCTTGCATCTAAGCTGTTTACACCAAATGCAGGATACAGGAACAAAGAACCTCCTGTGAGTGTTCAGGAAGAAGGAGACCAGCAGGGAATCAGCATAGGGAGGACATGTGGTCAAGGTCGGCAAGCAAGGCCGCAGCTACCCAAAATGGGGGGTCAAGGCCCTACATATATGTATACCACGACTCATGTGCACACATGCACGCACACTGAAAGTAATTAAAAGGAAAAAAAAAAAAGGCCGGGTGTAGCAGCAGGTGCCTTTAATCCCAGCACTCAGGAGGCAGAGGCAGGTGGATCTCTGTGAATTTGAGGCCAGCCTGGTCTACAGAATGAGTTCCAGGACAGCCAGTGAGACCCTGTCTGCAGCCCAGAGTGTTGAGGATTCCTTAGTCCTGGCTCTGGGATCTACAGCCCTAACCAAGACACAGTTGACTTAGTTCCCTCTAGAAATGAGGCCGTGGAAGAGGAGGCCGTGGGGTGATGACAGGTTGAGTTGTGACTGTCTCTCCTAACGGGGCAGGCAGAGAGCCACCAACCTTGCTTAGTGCCTGGCACGTCTGTGGCATCTTGCTGATGGCAAAACAGTTTGCAATTTGCAAGGCAATGTTCACACTCCTGCAGTTCATCTGCCTCTTCCCGCAATCAGGTGAAGTGGGCTGACGTGAGTAACTGTCGTTTGCAGGAAGTGTCAGAGCCACCTGCCTGACATCACCTGTAACAGGCCCCAGATGCAAAGTTGTTCTCTTCTACGATCCTGCCTTTTGTTTGATGATGAAGGACAAGTTCCTAGGCCTGAGAGCTTGTGATATAGAACTGAACCCTTAGAGTTAACTGGTTCTTAAAACCACTACTCTATATTGAAATATGCTTGAACACCTCCAGTGATGGGAAACTCACTACCCATAAGAGCAGAGAACAGAACCCTGAGGGTGTATGAGTCGGAATGGGAGCCGCAGGGACAACTCAGCGGTACCACTTGCCTAGCATGTATGTGTGAGGAGGGGCTGGCCTTGGAACTGAAGTGAGCCTGTGGGATTAGCATCTCTGAGGAACATGCCTGGCCCACGAGGTCTGCCTTCTAGCCCTGCCCCAGAGCCCCGGGGCTCAGTTCTTTCCTCTCTCTCAAACCGCAGTCCCGCCCTCGGAAGGGAACCTTCTCTGCATAGACTGGTTAAGGTTTATTACCCCTTAAAATTCCTTCGAGATGAGTTGGTATTTATTTCCCTGCAAAGCTTATGTAACTATCAGAGGCTACCGAGGCTGCCAAAGCTGTCTGTGGTTTGGATGGGACTCACAGTGGTTTCTTTTGGGAGCTAAATATTATAATGAATGATCTCATACTATCATTTTCTTTGGAATCCAGTCCTCCTTGTCCTGTTGGTACCTGGAGCTACCTCCCAGTCCCCTGATGTATTGATTCAGGCTGGTACCTGACAGGTCAGATAAAAGAAACAGGAAGGACAAAATTAGGCGCTGAAGTAACGCAGCCCTTCACCTTCTCCAAGGAGGCGCTGGTCTGGGGCTTCACCCAGGCCTGAGCTCTGGCTGACCACTGGGACTGGACTGCTGAGGAGCGCTCGGAAAAGGCAGCCTTTCCACCCATGGTCTGTTCCAATCCTGCACTTTTGCAAGAACACAGATGTGAGACTTGGAACAGGAGCAGGTTCAGAAGGTCTGGCTGTTGGGTGATTCCCAGGCCCGTTCTGGAGACCAGTCAGAGCCGAGGGAGCCTTGTACCAGAAGCCCCCAGCTACTCAATAAGCCATATTGTTACTGGAGTGGTTAGGATCAAGCCTGAGCCCTGGCAGCCCCTAACCAGTTGGGCTCAGCCACTTGTCCTTAATAGGCTAATTAAAGAAACAAGTAACAGTGAAGAGCAGGAGTTTTATTCCATCTCCACACTGAGAAGAGGAACAAAGAGGTCCAGTGATCCCCCTCAAGTCCACTTTTGGGGTCCTGACATGAGGTTTATATTTAAACAGAGGACAAGAGGTGTATGCATAGCTAAGCCCCGCCCACCATCATTGCCTCTGGCTCATCCCTCCCGTGAGATGGTCTGATGTGTTATCAGAACTGTGTTCCCCTCTGACTGGCATCAGGGTCCCGGCCTTTTTTGGAGAAATCCCAACTTCTTAGGGTCCCTTGTCCCAGTAGTCTAACAGCTGAAGAGAGACACGGTGTCTTTCTAGAATATCTTTGTTTCTGCCAGGACAGTTACGACACCACTTATAGGGCCCTTTTGCCTGCCAGGCTCCAAGCCGCGTTCATGGAGGGGCTGTGTAAGTCAAGGGGTCATAGTGTAGACTAGGGTGTAGGGTGATGGGGTCTGCATCCCAGCCCCATGTGGCACTGGGCCATGATGTGAAGCTGCCTGTCTCACCTCGAAAATAAGGGGTATTAACGGTCTTCCCCACGGGGTCCTTAGGAAGATTAAATGTGATGATCCCGACAAAGCTTCTCCTCTGGTAAATGGTTCACATGACTTTTGAAATAATTATGATCCTTGTTGAACTTGATCCCCTGGCAGTCCTGTGGGCTCGGAGCTCTGGAGCGCCCTCGTGCAGGTGAAGAAATGAGGCTTTGAGAGGTGAGACACAGCACTGGACTATGAAAACATCCCTCCTGGGCTAGGGATGTAACTCAGCTGGTAGAGTGCTTGCCTAGCACACACAAGGCCTAAACCCGATGTGGTCATGCACACCTATAATCTCAGCACTGAGAAATGGAGGCAGGAGGATCAGTTCAAGGTCATCCTTAGCTCCACAATTAATTTGAAGCCAGCCTAAGTCAGATTCTGTCTGACTCTATAAAGGAAGGAAGGAAAGAAGGAAGGAAGGAAGGAAGGAAGGAAGGAGAAGAAAACGATTCCTAGTGTTCCCTTGGCTTTTAACTTGGAGGAGGTGGGTTGACTGTGTGGGTTTCTTCCTGGGGTCAGGGGTGGCTGGGGAAGCTGGACTCTCTGCTTTCAGAGGTCTATTCTGGGGGACAGTGGTTCTGGAGGACTCCAGCCAGCCCACCAGATGGTGAGCACCAACAGTCTTGACAGCTCTGGCCATGTCTGGGACTCACAGTCCTTTACTGGACAGACAAGCCCTGTGATGATGGGGAATAATTGTCTAACCTGGAGCCTGATGAAAGGAAGGAGTGAGAGGCCATAGCAGATCAAGTTAGAGAGGCCTCTCTTCTAGTTCCCTGAGGAATTGATGAGTCTTCTTAGGGGCAGTCAGTCACATCTATCCACATGATCGGGCCAGACCTTCCCACGCGTTCAGTTATAGGTAGAGCCCCAGGGTCCACGGGGTGCCGGTGAGTTAATCTATGTGACGCTCCACCAGGTTAGTCTGGGCTTTCTTCATCTCGAGGGTGGTTGTGTCAGCTCTGGAGTTTGCTCTACCCATTTTCAAAGCGGCTTCAAGCTTCAATCATCTCCACCTACACCCAACAGCCCCTGCCACTCCACCATCAGGGCCTCTCCCATGCTCCCATTCTCCCATCCCAGTCCCAGCCTCCCCGCTGGCCATACCGCCCTCTCTCCAGGATGCCTCTGCATGCTTCCTGAGCTCTGTCTGAAGACGCTGTCCTTTTCGGGCATTCTTTTTACAATTGGAAACCAAATTTAGAGAAGCCACTCTCCATAGGCTTTGCCTGTGACCTGGCCTCTGGTCCCTCTCCATCTTTGTCCTTTGGTCCTTTGCCCTTGGTCCCTCCTCTACCACTCTCCATCCCCAGGATTTTATCTCTCTGGATGAAGTCTATGCTCACGTTGTCACATCCTGGCAGGATGCATTCAACATAAACAATGGAAACAATTTCTATTTCCTTGCTTAGTAGCTGGAGGCAAGTTGCTCCAAAGAGCCTGGGTTTCCTTATCTGTCCTGTGGCTGGCTGAGGAAACCCCACCTTGACAGATCATGCATAATGAATGTTAAAATCACTTCTCTATTTAGATAGAAACAAAAGCCTCTCCTTAGTGCATCACGCATTTTACACTTCCGGGTCACGTCCCCATTCTTTATTTTACTTAAAGATGTTGCAACCCTGCAGGGTTGGACACTAGGCTTCCTTATCAACCAGAGAGTTTAGAGACCTCTTCAAGGTCACACAAGGAATAGACAGCAAAACCAGGACTGTGAAGGTGTCCACACTTGACCTTGCCCTGAAGGTGACATGAAGAAGCCTGATGAAGAAACAGATCCAAACCAGCTAGTGTGTCCGAGGGTGTGGGCTGGTCAGCTCCCATCAGAGCCATCTGGACACAGGGAAATAACTCAGGGAGGTGAAGCCCCTGCATCCCAAGGCTGAGGTGCTTACACACAACTTCTCATGACTTTCATCTTCTCCTTGAGCAGGGAAACTTACTTCAGTGACCGTAGTTTGCTGAATGTCCTTGTCCTGTGACTATCACCCACTAGGCAGTGTGGGGAGCGTGGGCTGGGGTGGGGTTCGGGATACAACTCAAAATTCTGCCATCAGCTTTCGCTGTTCCCCACGGTCCAGGGCAGGGGGAATGAATTTCTGTGAGGAGGCTGGGTCCTTTCCTAAAGCCTCCCAGGTGGAGAACATGGGGTTTTCCATCAGTCTTATGCCTCTGGACTTTTGGTTCTTGGGGCAGGAGAAGGATAGCCAACCAGGAGTAAGCAAGGGGCCTCTGTGGGGAGTTTAAGCCGGAGAAGATTCTTTCCAGGGTAGGGACAGACCAGCTATGAACACGTGACTTGGCTAAAGCCAAGAGTTAGGCTGAAATTAGAGAGGAGCTGGAACAGTGGGGGAGAGAGAGAGGGTCCCACTGAGGAGAGCAGATTTGGCTTGAGCCGTAGGGCGTGGTAAGAAGTTAGTTCCACTTACGTTCAAAGGGGAGAGAGGTGCAAATAGCTAGGCTCACCCAGGTCCCCTACAAAAAATGTCCTGGGAGCTGTAGCGATAACTCAGTGGGTAAAGGCCCAAGCCTAACAACCTGAGTTCAATCCCTGTGACGGAGCTGTAGAGATAACTCAGTGGGTAAAGGCCCAAGCCTAACAACCTGAGTTCAATCCCCGTGACTCATGTGATAGAAGGAGAGAACCAACTCCTGTGAGTTGTCCCCTGACTTCTACATCTTCTACATGCTCACTGTGGTGTGTGTGTGTGTGTGTGTGTGTGTGTGTGTGTGTGTGTGTGTGACTCCAAACACACACACACACAATAATTAAACATAACTTTTAAAAATTAGGAAGTAGTACGGACTAAGGATGTTGCTCGTTTGGTAGAATGCCTCCTAGCTAGCAGGCAGGGAGCCCTGGGTTCAACTCCCAGCAACACAGAGAAGTGGTTATGGCAGCCTAAGCCTGTGATCCCAGCATTTGGTAGATGAGAGCAAGAGGACAGGGGTTCAAGGTCATCCTTGGCTATAATAAGGAGTCAGAGGCTAGCCTGAGCTATGTGAGACCCGGTCTCAAACAAATAAGTAGGCCAGGTAGGGTGACACACACCTTAACCCCAGCTGTTGGGGGGCCGGAGGCAGAGGCAAGAGCCGTTGGGCACCATTTGTAGCTACAGAGTTTTCTCTCCAGGTCCCACCAGTCCCCGGCATCTGACAGCCCACTTATAAAATAAACACATAGACGCTTATATTATTTAAACTGTTTGGCCTAATGGCTCAGGCTTCTTGCTAGCTGTTCTTATATCTTAAATTAACCCATTTCTATTAATCTATACTTTGTCACGTGGCTCGTGGCTTACCGGTACCTTACATCTTCCTTGTCATGGCAGTGGCTGGCAGTGTCTCCTGCTTCAGCCTTCTACTTCCCAGAATTCTCCTCTCTCCTTGTCCCGCCTATACTTCCTGTCTGGCTACTGGCCAATCAGTGTTTTATTTATTAACCAATCAGAGCAACACATTTAACATACAGAACATCCCACAGCACAAGTGGATCTCTATGAATTTGAAGCCAGCTCAGTCTACATATTGAAGTCTAGGACAGCCAAGAGTACATAGTAAGACCACCTCAAAAGGCCACAAAATAAGCCGGGTGATGGTGGCGCACACCTTTAATCCCAGCACACGGGAGGCAGAGGCAGGTGGATCTCTGTGAGCTCAAGGCCATCCTGGTCTACAGAATGAGTTCCAGGATAGCCAGGACCACACAGAGAAACCCTGTCTCAAAAAACGAAACAAACAAACAAACAAACAAAATGAATAAAATGTCGTGAGGTAGTGGAAAAGGAGCTTGAAGTGGGGAGAAGAGGCAGGAAACAGATCTTATAGGGCTTTAGTGGCCTTTAATTTGATCGAAGATGTGAGTTTGCAGGCCGGGCGGTGGTGGCGCACGCCTTTAATCCCAGCACTCGGGAGGCAGAGCCAGGCGGATCTCTGTGAGTTCGAGGCCAGCCTGGGCTACCAAGTGAGTTCCAGGAAAGGCGCAGAGCTACACAGAGAAACCCTGTCTAGGAAAAAAAAAAAAAAAAAAAAAAAGATGTGAGTTTGCATTTGCCAAGACCACTCCTTGAACTTGCTGACCCTCATTTTTCCCATCTGTAAAGCTGGGCATAATAATATATATGTCACAAGATAACTGAGAGGATTAAAAGACTCAAAAGCAAGGGACACACACAGACACAGACGCACGCACGCACGCACTCACTCACTCACGCAGTCACGCATGCACCCACGGCTGCAGAACAAATGTAAAGCCTTGTAAGGATGTGAAGCGATCTGCTTGGGAGTGGCTCCTACAGGGTTAATCAAACCTGTCTCAAAAGCAACCCGAGCTGCTGGTGGAATGGTGAGGGATGGGAGGCAGGTTGTTTATGTTTCAGGGATGCTGTACTTCTATTAAGCAATCACCCTGTTTATGTCACTGCTAATTGAAGTAAATTGCTTTCTGCAATCAAATCGGGAAGTTCTTCCTTCCGATCATGCAGGGACTTGGACTCCAGTTCCTAGTTTCCAGTATTTAGTCTGACTTGAATCTTGCCCTTTAATTAATTGCGTACATTCCACCAATTTCTTTAAACATGCAATTGGTTTGTTGTTGCGTCGTCAGTGTGGTGAGCTGATTCTGAAATTGCCCTCCAGGGTAGGAAACGTCCCCCTTCCCCTCCCATCACCCCAGTCTGAGCAGGATGCTGGGGCTGCTGGGCTTTGAGCTTGAGGGCACGTGTGAGAGGTGAAAGTAGCTGAAGATACGATCAACGTCTGTCTGGAATCCTCTCTGTGCTCCTGCCTGGCACTCCAGGCTATCGGTGTTCCGGGACCACAGGCTGGGGTGGGGGTGTGAGCTTTGGATCCTCTGTCACCTCCGGTGTCTCGACTTTTGTAAGCTACACAGGAGGAATGGGGGCCAGGCAGGTACAGAGCAGGACAGCCAGAACAGCATAGATACAGAGGAGTCCCCTAGTTCCCCGATGTGCGCCTCCACTTACCCCATCCCAACTCTGTCATGTGCGGAGGCCCTGGACAGAGTTACAGTCCGGAGCAGAGGAGGCTTCACTAATCAGAAGATGACAATTGGCCTGGACCATGCTGGGGAGGGCCCGAGGAGTAGCCGGTCATCAGGCCAGAGCTCCGGATGCTCACTGCCTGTTCCCAGTCTCTGCCATAGGCAGAAGATAAGGGGGAGGTGTCTGCCGGCAGACCTAGCTGTTAGCTTGGGTACCCCAGAAGACCTCTCAGTTTTTTCCCAGGAAATCAAGATAATAGGTAGAAAATGTTCCCAGTTGTTCATTCTTACCACTAAAGAAAATAAAGAGGATTGTCTATGAGGATCTGTGTTGGGTGTCACACCTTGAGCTATATAATAGGTTGCCATGGACTTAACCCTGTGACCTGCAAAAAATGTCTTCCAAGTTTGCTCAGTGGCTGTTCCCCATGATGTCTTGTCTGATGTACTTGGCAGGAATCCCCCTTCTCCCATACCCACAGCACACTGTATGTCTCTGGCACGGCACTATGCATGCCCCTTCTGCCCTGCAGTGGGTCCTGATGTTGAATTTCCCTATCCATGGCAAAGCACCTGCCAGGTGTTAGAGACTCAAGATAAAGGCTCAAACTCTCCGGAGTGTGTCTCCTGGGTCATTCTAAGTGCAGCCAAACTGACAGTGAAGAGGAACTATATCACAAGAGCCGGTGCTGGAAGAGGAGAAGGAAGACATCACATCTGTCCGCTGCAAAGAAAAGCCACGATCCCTGAGGGATTCTAGAGAATGCTTTGCTGGAGCAGCCAACAGGCCTCGAGGTCAGGCTCTGGCCCAGCCTATGTCCAAGGCTGGTTCACATGGGCAGCCATGTCTATAGGCATAAGTGTCCTTGGCCTCTTGCCCTCAGGCAGCAAGGCGGTTCATGCTCTTCGCATGGAAAAGGGCAGGAAGGCAGAGATAAGCAAAGGCTAGAGAGAGCAGTTGCCCAAATGTTCAGCTTGCTCTTGGTGACTTAGTCACAGTGATACACCATGAGCAGGTTTGTGGGAGCCTTCCCTGAGTGTGAGAAATATGGGAAGTGCATGAGGAAAAGTAAAAATTAAGACAGATGTGAAGGATGGTTATCCAGCAGCTGGAACAATGTCCATGATAAAATATTCCTTTCCTCTGTCTGGCTGCTCATGAGCCCTGCGTGGGGATGGGGGGGGGGTGTAGGCTCATGACAGACTGGGTCAGGTGCAAAAGGAAGCGTGTTCTTGGACACCGGGGTCCCTTGGGAAAGAAGCTTCTGGAAGCTGCCTGTTTTTCCGCCAGGACACCGTGGCACAGCTGGCTGCGGCGCGCCCCGACCAGCGGGGAAGCAAGACACGACTCCAAGATTCTTCCTCTATCACGGTTTTATTGAACGCTGCTCGGTTATGGCTTCTCGGGAGAGCTGGTACGGGAGGAGGGCCCCGGGCGCCGGGGCAAGCTGGCTTATATGCAGGTTCTGGGGGCGGAGCTTGGGCGGTAAGCTGATTGGTCAGTACTATCGGGCGGGAGAGCGACACGTTAGCATTCGGGATAAACAGGAAACCAGCGCCATCTTGTAATGGCGTTTGAGCCAGCGGACTGCTGCAGTTCCCCCTTTTTGTTTTTGGCAACCCAGAGCTAGGAGTCTCCTCATGATGAGCTTCCTGCTCGATGGGCGAGTGCTGAGTAGGAGGAACAATGATACTCTCAAAACGGGTGCAATGAGCATAGCTCTCCGTGTGCAGGAGCAGTATCATAGGCTTCCTAATCGGGTGCAATGGGCAGAGCCCTCCGAGTGCAAGGACAGCCTACAGTTCCCTCAGCTGGGCCAACCAGATACTTGGGGAACCGCCAGCATCCAGGGCGGCCATAGCATAAGTGTACGCTCTGTACGATTGCGCTTTATCAACCTACAGAGGATCCAACCCAGTATGACTAGACCAATCAAGCCCACTGTTCCCATCGCCCACACCCCAGCCCATTCCTTCACATAAGATGCAGCCGTGACCAAAAAATCAGTAAATTCTCCCAAGGTGGTCAAATGAGCACGCGTCTGATTTAGGGCAGCAATAGAGGCGGTGAAATTCAATTGTAACATTTCAAATTCTCAGGAAGGTCAGCATCATCTTCTCCATCTTCCTCATGTTGTTGTACCCCTCGTGTTAGTCTTGTCGGCACCCAAATCGGGTCTCTTGCATTCTGTGGGAAAACACAAAGAGATCCCCTTGACCTACGTAATACGGGGTCAGGGCCCATCCATTTATTTGTTAGCACATCCTTCCATAACACCATCTCCCGAAGGACTGGTGTTGCGCCCACATGGCGATCAGCAGAGGTCTTAGATGCTTCATCCAAAGTTAAAAAATTAAGAGTGAAAAGAGCCAAGGAGAGGCGCTCGCCAGGGGTGCGCCCTATTCCCCCCTTTTGTTTTTGAAGCAGTTCTTTAATAGTACGATTTGCACGTTCCACTATGCCTTGTCCCTGTGGATTATAAGGGAGGCCAGTGGAGTGTTGAACATCCATTGTTGCACAAAAGGAATGGAATGAGGAAGAAGTGTAAGCCGGACCATTATCCGTTCTCAAGAACAAAGGCTTACCCCAGCTGGCCCATGCAGCTAGACAATGGGCAATGACATGGCGTGTCGTTTCACCAGTCATGGCAGTGGCAAAAATAATGCCAGAAAAGGTATCCACTGAAACGTGAACATATTTTTGTTTCCCAAACTCTGAGATGTGGGTAACATCCATTTGCCACGAGGCTAGGGGTTTCAGCCCTTTGGGGAGAACTCCTATATGCGGTGGATGGTGAAAGGCAACACAATGTTGGCAGTTTTTGACAATCTTACGAGCTTGTTCCCTGGAAATATTGAACTTCAGGCGCAAGGTGTTAGCAGATACATGAAAATTATCATGGAACTTTTGTGCCTGTTCACAAGGTGTACTCATAATCCAAGCAGCTATGGCTATGCGGGTGGCCTCATCTGCCAACGTATTCCCGGCTGACATTGGCCCTGGAAGCCCGCTATGTGCTCGAATATGAGTCACATAAAAAGGTTGAGAGCGAAGTAACATCAAGGCTTGAATCTGTCTTAATACCGGCGCCACCATACTAGAAGGTTGTATATAGGCAGCAATTTCCAAATTTTTAAGTAAATTGACAACATATAGGGAATCAGAGACCAAATTAAAAGAAATATTAGGATATTTCTCAAAAACCTTTTGTATAATAAGACATTCTGCTACCTGAGGGGAGGTGGTAGGAAACTGGAAACTGTAGGTCTGACCATCGATGGACATGGCACCCTTGCCGGTCTTTGAGCCATCAGTATAAATTACAGGGGCATTCATGATGGGATTTTGAGATGTGATTCGAGGAAAATAAACAGTATCCTCCGAGGCAAATGTTAACAGAGGATGTTTAGGGTAATGGTTATCAATATATCCTGCAAAACTAACCACAAGAATAGCCCACCATGAGGTCGCACCTGTTAAAATCTCAATTTGTTCTTTGGTGTAGGGCACTATCAATGTTGCTGGTGGCTCGCCGAAAAACTCAAGGCACCACTTTAGACCATTTAACGCCTGCCTTGCCACTAAATCGGGATAATAGTGGACATTTTTAGATCCCAATCCTTGTCCATGCAGCCACCAAAGAGGTCCATTCTGCCAAACCACTCCTAGAGGGACAACCTTTGTGGGGAGGATTACTAACTGGAATGACTGTGTATAGTCTAATCTCTTTAATTGAGCTGTTTTTAACGCTTCTTGTATCTTTTGGATAGAATTTTGAGCTTCCAATGTCAATTGTCGGGGAGAGGTCAAATCAGGATTACCTTCCAATATCTTATATAGGGGCATAAGGTCTCCTTTTGGAATTTTCAAATATCCCATTAGCCAATTAACATTTCCTAAAAATTTTTGAAAATCATTCAATGTATGAAGGCATGAAGTTTGTAAGGTAATATTCTGGGGCATAATCTCATCTGGGGAAATACGGGTACCAAGAAAATCAACAAGTATGCCCTTTTGTAACTTCTCAGGGCTAATATAAAGCTCTGCATTTGCTAAAGCTTTCAAAAGGCTTTGCAAGCATTCTTCGACTTGCTTAACCTTTTCTCCAGTTATAAGAAGATCATCCATATAGTGTATAATTTTCAAATTGGGAAACTGACTTCGAATAGGGTCAATGGCGCGGCCAACATAAAGTTGGCACATAGTCGGGCTATTAGCCATGCCTTGTGGTAAAACTCGCCATTGAAAGCGTTCATCAGGAGCTTCATGATTAACGGCTGGAACTGTAAAAGCAAATCTAGGTCTATCCTCTTCATGAATGGGAATAGAAAAAAAGCAATCCTTTATGTCTATTGTTATCACAGGCCATCCTTTTGGTAATGCTGTAAGCATAGGGAGACCTCGTTGTACGGGTCCCATAATAACCATCTGTGCATTTATGGAGCGTAGATCATGTAACAATCTCCATTTTCCTGATTTCTTTTTAATAATAAAGATGGGAGAATTCCACGGTGACGTGGAAGGCTCAATATGATGTAACTGAAGCTGCTCTGCAACTAATTGTTTTGCCGCTTGGAGCTTCTCTTTTGACAAGGGCCACTGAGGTGTCCAAACGGGTGTATCAACTTGCCAGGGTATCTTTAATGGTTGCTTATCCTCAGAGGCCCCTATGAAAAACCCAACCCTTCTCTATACCTATGGGATGACGGCTGAACTGGACTACTTCTTCCCTGAAGGTTCCTTCCCAACCCCTTTCCTGGAAAATATCCCTGTTTCCTCATGATAGCTTGTGATGCAGGGGAATACTCATTGGTAAGCTGCAAATGCATCTGTTGCTGCACATCCCTCCCCCATAGATTAATGGGGAGGGATACGACAAAAGGTTGAAATTTTCCGTCTTGTTCTTCTGAGCGCCAAGTAAGTTCTTTAGCACTCATGCTAGGTGTTTCTTGGTACCCTAAGCCTTGAAGGGATTGGGAGGCGATAGTAAGTGGCCACTTTGAGGGCCACTCTTCCAGTCTTATGACACTCCGGTCAGCTCCTGTATCCAATAATCCAAGGAATCGCCTTCCCTCTATTATCAATTCTAACATAGGTCTCTGATCCAAACCCATGGCAAGCATGAAGGCATTTTTCCCTGTAGATCCAAACCCATTAAGGCCTCGTTCCCTATCAGAAGCTGGAAATCTAGAATGATGAGAGGGGAGAACTAACATCTGAGCTATGCGGTCTCCTGGAGCAATTGAAAACAATCCCTTGGGAGACCAGCACATAATCTTGATTTTCCCCTGGTAATCAGGGTCAATAACACCTGGCAAAACCATCAATCCTCTAATGGAACTACCTGATCTCCCAATTATAAGGCCCACCTCATTTTTATTTAATGGATTCATAAGATCAGTATCAATGGCCTGCACCCCCATAGAAGGAGTCAGTACCATTGAGGAGGCGGCACACAAGTCCAACCCTGCGGCTGCTGACGTGGCTCTTTGCCCTGATTGGAGGGAGGCGGGGGGAATTCCCCCGATGCCTCGTTCTGAATAGCCCCGAACACTTTCGGGCCCCGGGGTCGCGGGCCCCGTGATCCGTTTTTTGAGACCGCAGGGAACATCGGCTGGAGGGGCTGCCCATTAACATCTTTCACTGATCTACATTCATTTGCCCAATGTTTTCCCTTTTTGCATCGGGGACAGGTGCCTGGCATCCTCTGTTGGTTTCCTCCTGAAGGAGACCGACACTCTTTCTTTAGATGTCCTGGCTTTCCGCAATTATAACATTTTCCTTTAGAGCCACTTCCTCGGTTGACAGCTGTCATAACTGCTGCAGCGAGGCCAGCATTGGTGAGAGGGCCCCCTATCTCCCTACATGCTTTCAACCAAGCCTCAAGCCCCTTCTGTTTCCAGGGCGTGATAGCCCGTCTGCACTCCTTTGTACATTGTTCATAAATAAGTTGCTGCGTTAAGGGGAGAGCTGTTTCCATATCCCCAAAAATTTTTCCCGCAGCATCAAGCATCCGGGCTACGAAATCAGCAAAAGGCTCATTTGGTCCTTGAATGATCTTGGTAAGGTTTCCACTCACTTCTCCTTTTCTGACCAGTTTTTTCCAGGCGGATACGTGTATCTCTTTCACTTGATTGTAAATTTCAATGGGGAAGTTTATCTGGTTATTTACCCATTGTCCTTGACCCAACAACATATCCGCCGTCCAGGCTGGCTGGCCATTTTGTGCATTACGCCGGGCCTGAATTTGGGCATGGTCTGTGACCAGAGACCTCCATTCTAGATAAGTACCAGGGGGTAAAGCTGCCCTTCCAACTTCCTGATAGTCTGCCGGAGTCAAAACATCCTTAGCTATTCTGTCTAAAATAGACAGAGGATAATGGGCAGTTGGGCCATAGGTCTGAACTGCTTGTACTAGATCTTTTAACATCTTGTAAGATACAGGCTCATGAGACCTGACCTGTGTGTTTGGGTCCTCGAACACCGGGAAAGCATTTGCTAGTTTAGTCCAGGTTTTGGGAGGAATGCGATGACTTCCTGCGCAGCTTCCTGTACTCACTTGTGAGTTAGGAGCGAAGGGCGGTGGTCGTGATAGCTCGGCTCCGGGCCCTGGGCCATAGCTTTCACGCTCATACCCCGCAGCCTCCCTTTCTAGGTCTATCTCATCCTCAGTATCTAACTCTGAGTCAGAATCAGACAAATTAATAGCGGCCAGCTCCGACCATAGGTACGCTGGTGCTGAAGGTTCCCTTTCTGTATGTTGTAATTTTTGTTTTTTCTTTTCTCTTTTATTTTCTTTATGTTTAGAATTTTCTTTGCTAGCTTCTGTTTCCTTACCGGTTTCGGACTGACTATCCTGCCATTCTGCCATAGCCTTTCTCCCCTTTGCTACTGCTTCCTGTGCCTTTTCCTCATCCAGACAAGATTTCACCAATCTCCAAAAAGGCAAGGTGGCTTTTCCTAGATCTTGTTTGTGTTTTTCTAAATCTTTTCCTAGCTTTTCCCAGGAACTCATCGTGAGATCACCGGATACCGCGAACCATGGCGCATGTTGATCTATCTCTTTAAGCGCCCTTTTTATAGAACCGGAGGAAACATTAATATCCCTTGCACCCAGTAATTCCTTCACAGGTTTGACAAAAAACTCAATATGTGAGTCAAAGTTCCCCATCTTTGAAACTGATTTATCTACACCGGGTTTACTCAAAGAAAACAACGAGCTAACGAAAGACTATCTTATCTCCGGCAGTCCCCACTAAGGAGCTTTACTTTCGTTTCGCTCGCAGCAACACAAACTTTACTTTCGTTTCGCTCACAGCAACACAAACAAGTTTCCTCCGCGCGGTGGCAGCGCAGCCAAAAGCAGCACCCAATCACCAAGATAACCCACACAAAAATTATCAACGGGAAAAAGTCCAGCAAAAAGGCAAGATTGGTGTCATAGGCGTCAGTCATACCTTATGAGTACTCACCGTTCCCGTGTGAGGTTCTGAATCTTCGGCCCTCCTCCGAGTCGTTCGCAAGGTCCGAAGTTTCCCGGGTTTCGGCACCAGTTGCGGCGCGCCCCGACCAGCGGGGAAGCAAGACACGACTCCAAGATTCTTCCTCTATCACGGTTTTATTGAACGCTGCTCGGTTATGGCTTCTCGGGAGAGCTGGTACGGGAGGAGGGCCCCGGGCGCCGGGGCAAGCTGGCTTATATGCAGGTTCTGGGGGCGGAGCTTGGGCGGTAAGCTGATTGGTCAGTACTATCGGGCGGGAGAGCGACACGTTAGCATTCGGGATAAACAGGAAACCAGCGCCATCTTGTAATGGCGTTTGAGCCAGCGGACTGCTGCAGCTGGCTCCCCTGGGCTTTGCCTAACTTTACTGTCTCCAGTAAGTAGGAGGCAGAGACCAGTCTACATCCCTTAGTTGCGGCTCTAGTGTGGAGCTCATGGTAGAGCACTTGCTTAGAATGCAGAGAGTCATGTATTCCAGCCCAGCACTGGGGAAAAAAACAATCCAGCCGGGCAAGGTAGAGCACGCCTTTAATCTAGGCATTTACTAGGAAGAGGCAGTTAGATCCCTGTGCGTTCAAAGCCATCCTGGTCTACATAATAAGTTCCAGGCCAGGCAGCATTATAGAGTGAGACCCTGCCTCAAAAATATATATATAAATAAAATACGTAATAGATAATAATCCAATTCCAACTTCCTGAGATGAAGGATCTAATTGTTGCAGTATAATTAACTATCCCAAAAGGAAGTTCTGTAAACAAAGGCTATTAGGACCCCAGCACTGGGGTTTGTTTGTTTGTTTGTTTGTTTGTTTTAATTATTGTTATTTGAAACTTTTAGATTTATTTATTTTATGTGTGTGGATGTTTTGTCTGCATATATGTGTGTACACCATGTGTGGGCCTGGTGCTCATGAAGTTCAGAAGTGAGTATCTGCCCCGGCCAACGGGGTCTTCAACGGGGACCTGAAGGGAGGGCCAGCGAATGAGAGGGATAAGAGACACAAAGAATGAGAGCAAGACAGGATGTCTGATCAAGCTCCAAAATTTTATTTTCCTCTTAAGGCATATATAGGCAAAGGGGGGTGCAATCAGGGAGGGAACTTTAATCATGGGTTGTTCAGCCAGCAGGGAATGTTGTTATGAAGATTATCTATTCTTGCCTAACTGCCTAACTGCAACGCAGTCACCTGATTTCTGAGAAGAGGTTCTGGTATTTATGAGAAGAGGTTCTGGTGCTATGGAGACTTTAGCAAGGCCTAGATCTAGGAAAAGAGGAGAGAAGCTCAAATATGGAGGCATTGTGTCAAGGGTCACTTAGGCTTATGGCTCCCATCAAGTATCAGAACTCCTGGAACTGACATTATGCATGTTTGTGAGCCACCATGTGGGTGCTGGGAACAAAACCTAGGTCCCTTGTGCCACCATGTGGATGCTGGGAACTAAACCTAGGTCCCCTGTAAGAGCAGCAAGTGTTCTTAACCACTGAGCCATCTCTCTATCCAAGTGCACTGTGAAAGCTAGCCGGGAGGGAGGAAGTTTGCATTTTAGTTCCGGCTTGATTTCTCCATGTCTTGCAACCAAAGTGGAGCTATCTTCAGCAACACGGTCTAACCATCTAGTTCTGGTGAACAGCCGTGAGCAGTGGCAAGAGGCTGTACTGTTTGGGAGGCCTCCAGGGCCTCCCTGACCTCCTAGGGAGGATCCCTTCTCCGGCAGATAGATAGGTAGATAGATAGATAGATAGGTGATAGAGAGATAAACAAATAGACAGACAGACAGACAGGCATGACAAAATATTTACAATTGTTGAATTTAAGTGATTGGTATATGTATATTCAAATTTTTTCCTTTTTAGATTTTTCTATATATTTGTACTTTTTATAATGAAAACTTGAGGAGCAATTAAATGAGACTTGAATTCCCATTCTCCGTTGATAAGTGTGGGTTGTGAGGCAATTACATACTTTCTTTTTGTTTTTGTTTTTTCTTTTTGAAACATGGCCTTACTCTACAGTATGGCCTTACCCTAAAGTCATGACAATCCTCCTGCTTCAGCCTCTCAAGTTTTGGGATTGCAGGCATGAGTAGCCATGACTGGCTTGCATAAATATTTTGTGACTAAATTTTCTTATCTATAATATGAGGCTCTTGTAAGAATGTTCTGGAGATTTAGGAAATCAACTCTGTAATGTAACGAGACATGAATCACAAGTATACAGTAAGTGGATATTATCCACAACAACGACACAAAGAAATACCACGTGACTGCTCCATTAGCTTCGCCCTCTGATGGAGGCTTCTCCATCAATCAGCAAATTACCCTTGAAGGTGGAGCTGGACTCCTCTGTTTGCTTCTAGACCCAATCTTTGCCCTTATATACCACCGTGGGACCTGGGAGGCTAACCGTGGAAGCTTGCACAGTGAGATTCCTACCTAGTCCCTCTGGTTTCCAGCTGGACTAAACCAAGAGGAAGCATATAGCAAGAATCACCTCAGTGGATGACCATTCCTTCATCCTGTCCCTTCATGCCTGTGAATGTAAGGGCTCCCCTAGGACATTGCACTGTCCCTTGTGTTTTTTTTCCTTTTAATGTTTGTAAGTAGAACCATTATGGAACTGCTTGTTGAGCTACCTAGTGCCCACCAGAACTCTTGCTGGCACATGATATATTCTGTGCCTGCAATTTTGCCAGGCCCTGGGAGGTGTCATATTTAATGAAACACATATACAGTTCTGCTGTGGAATAATCCTTTTGTACACTATAAAGATTTGTCACTCAAATAGGTTTAATAAAAAGTTTCCTGACTGGGAAGCCAGACAGGAAGTATAGGTCACTGGGAAGAACAGCAGAGTCAGAGAGAGATACCAGCAGACACAGAGAAAGCGGGACATGTAGAAAATGAGGTAGCAAGCCATGAGCCATGTGGCAGAGGGTAGATTAAAAAAATGGGTTAATTTAAGTTGTAAGAGTTAGCTAGTAACAAGCCTGAGCTATCGGCCAAGCATTGATAATTAATATTAAGCCTCTCTGTGGTTGTTTTGGAATAGACAGGTGGGAAAGAAAAGTCCACCTACACAGTTCATTCTGTAACTGGGTCTTTATGCAACTTGTCCCCTTGAGGCTTTCCAGGATGACTCTGAGTTCCCTACTCTGCAGGACCAGTGTCTGCTGAGGAGCAGGCCAGCACCTGTTTCCCGATTCACTCAACACAAATGGAGAAATCCATACACCTTCAGATCCAACAGACACCTTGGCAGTATTCCATTCTCTTTGCTCTGCATGTCTAAGGGTGTGAGAGTTCAGTGGGACCTCTCTGAGTGTGTGAGGCACACTGACAATAAACACACGAATGTGTCCGCTCACGTGTGGAAGGGTGCCTGCCCTGGGCAGCATGAGACATCAAGTTGGTGCCGGGAAGAGTTCAGAAAACACGTCTCTGAGACAATGGGATTAGATCATGTTCTACTCAGCCATTTCTTTAAATAGTCTCTAAGTATCTGAACAATTGACCCAAATGAGTGAGGACCTTTGGGGAAACTTGGGCTCATGAACATGGGGACACTTGTTTTATGTTTATTCTAAAACTGGTGTTCTCACTCCCCCTGGAAGCATGAAGACTTGAACACAGATTGTGGGCAGGCACTATTCATAATAATGATAAACAGTTCCCACCTTAGTCCTACCAAACTTGTGCCGTGAATGATTTCAAGCATTCTGTGTCCTCCCTTTGGGGAGGGTATCCATGATAGGACCTGACCTTTTTGTGCCAACACCAGGGAAATAATGAATGAACCTTAAGTTGGTTTGGTATCTCACAGTGGGTCCTCTCAGAGAGTACTGTTTTCTCTTACATAGTCCAACGGCATAAATTAAAAAAGCCTTCCCGGGTTGTGCTTCTCAAGGACCCCAGCAATGGGAACCATCTGGAGAGATTGTTTGCACTTGGGTCCCATCCCTTGGCGCCACACATTGGCTTTGAGGTTGCAATTTCAGTTGAGTATGAGTACAATTCCAGATGCCTCTCTACATTCATGGTGAGCATAAGAACAAACAGAAAATAAACTACACAATGGCTTGGGAACTAGCTCATGATGCAAGGGTGCAGAAGAGGGAGCATCTGGGGCAGAGATACCTAACATTTAGTGTGGTGGTTTGAATAGGTATGACCCCCATACCTATTTGAATGCTTGATCTATATGGAGTAGCATCATTAGGAGGTGTGGCCTTGTTGGAGTAGGTGTGGCCTTGTTGGAGGAAGTGTGTCACTGTTGGGGTGGGCTATAAGGTCTCGTATGCTCAAGCTATGCCCAGTGTGGGACACAGTTCACTTCCTATTGCCTGTGGATCACGATGTAGAACTCTCAGCTCTTTCTCCAGCACCATGTCTACCTGCATGCCACCATGTCTCACCATGATGATAATGGACTAAACCTCTAAAACTGTAAGCTAGCCCCAGTAAAATGTTTTCCTTTGTAAGAGTTGCCGTGGTCAAGGTGTCTCTCTTCGCAGCCATAGAAACCTTAACAAAAGACATTTAGTTGTTTTTTTAACTTATTTTTTGAAGATTATTTTATTTGTGTGTGTGTGTGTGTGTGTGTGTGTGTGTGTGTGTGTGTACATGTGAGAGCACACCGAGTCCAGAAGAGGCAGATGCAGAAGTAGGCAGATCTCTGTGACATCAAGGTTCCCCCCCACACAAGTTCAGACCACCAGGGCTACATAATGAGTCCTGTTTTAAAAAGACAAGAAAATTAAAGGAGGGGAGGAGGTCGTCCAGTTCCCTAGAGTTGGAGTTATAGGCAGTTGTGAGTCACCTGACTGGATGCTGGGAAGTGAACTCTGAACATCAGCAGGAGCAGTACACATGTTTAACAACAGAGTCATTTCTCTAGGCACAAATGAGAGTTTACTTATAACATCCTGACCCTGGGACAAGCCTTGGAGCTGTGTCTTCTCACTGGACACTTAGCACCGTTCTTGCAACAATGGCCTACATTATCATTAGCCAAAGAATTTATTTCAGCAGTAAAATTCCACTTTACAGATAAGAGCTTGAAGGCTAAGAAAACATTTTCCTAAGGTCCTACAGTTTGCACATGGGACTCAGGTCTGAGTCAGTTTGAAATACCCCACTTGCTGCCCTGCTGGCCCATAAAGCTAAAGATGTATCATCTCATTGCCACATAGACTTGGCACACAGGTGAGCAGAGAACTAAGGAAGGTGTTGCCTGCTCAGACAAAGCTTCACAAGTACCTTGGTTCTTAGTTCCAGTGCCTAGAACAATGCCTGGCATAGTTAAAATGAAAGGACAAATTATAGCCAGGCATGGTGGCCCATCCTGTAATCTCAGTACTTGGGAGGTAGAAGCAGGAGGGGTAGGAAGTAGTTCAAGGTCAGTCTCAACTACATAAAGAGTTCAAAACCATCCTGACTTCCTACCCGAGAGCCTGTCTCAAAAGGACATGTTATTAGTGGCCCTTTGTCACCTGACCAGAGACATGTTTAGATCTTACTTCTGTGGATCATGGTTACAGCGAACATGAAGAGATGCTCCAGACAAGCAGGGCTAGCTATAAGTAAAAGCATTGGGGCTGGGGATCCTCAGTCCTGAGATAGGAAGTGGCTTGTTCTATAAAGACACTTGCCATGCAAGCCTGAGGACTGGAGTTCAAACCCCCAGAACCCACATGAAAGACAAACTAGGCATGACGGCACTTGCCTATAACCCCAAGATTGAGAGGTAGAAACAGGTGGAGCCCAAAACTAGTCAACTCAGCCTGGCTGAAATTGTAAGCTGTCAATTCAGTAAAGGGACTCTGTCTCAAAGGAAAAAGGTGGAGAACAAGGGAGACATTGGATGCCCTTCTCTGGCCTTTGCACATGATGTTCAGGTGCATACACCCACACACTCTCATGGATCCATCACACTTATACAGAGAGAGAGAGAGAGAGAGAGAGAGAGAGAGAGAGAGAGAGAGAGAGAGAGAGAGAGAGAGAGAGAGAAAATTGTGTGTGTGTGTGTGTGTGTGTGTGTGTGTGTGTGTGTGTGTGTGTGTGTGTGTAAAAGGAAGTGGGGGTTCTAGGAAAGAGAGAAAACCAATATTCAGAGAGAGGGGGGGATACCTTGCCCTCCAGCTGGCCAGACACTCCAGTCTGCTTTCTCACGCCTCTCTACTCCTCCCAAAGTCTGGGAGAATGAATGATGGGAGCGCAACCTTCGCTTACCACCAGCCAGCGCTGAATCCTGCTTCCCATGCCCCACCCCACCCCACCCAGAAGAATGCTTTCTTGTACTGGCTGTGTGGTACCCCACAAGGAAGGAAGACACTTGAGGTTCCCCGGGGCAAAAGGCTTTGTGGTTAGAGCTGATGACAATGGGTTTGGAGCAGGGAGGAGAGCTGGATCTTTTCAGAATTTCTCTTGACTTTTTAGCGAGTATTTTTGTCTCAAGGCACTAAGTTGGGCTAAGTCACTGGTGTGTCACTTGGTCCTTTTCTGACTTCTGGAGGCAGGCCGGTCTGGTGGATTTGTGAATTGTGGTGGAACCCACAGCCCCAGGGTAGCCCTTTGAGTCTATTTAGTTGATCCTGCTGCCCACAGGGCTGTCTCCCAGCCTGCCTCAGAGCTCTGCTGCTGGCCACTGGATGGTGTGTGGAAAGTCCAGCTCAAGGCTGTGGGGCTTCTGGGTCTCTGTGTTGTTATCTTTTCATCTGATTGTTTTTTTGACAGGGCCTCACTGGGTAGCCCTGATCAGCCTTGAATTTGCTATGAGGATCAGGCTGGCCTCAAACTCCTAGTGATTCTGCTTTTTCAGAGTTGTGTGTCACCAGACAAGCAAGGCACTGGGGCTTCTTTTTGGGGTTTAAGACACTGAAACTTGTTCCCCTTTCTTTCCCAATGTCTCAAAGAAGTCATTTGAATGCTCTCTCTTTCAATGTACTTATTATATTCACACACACACACACACACACACACACACACACACACACACAGACAGTGTGTATGTGAGAGAGAAGAGGAGACAATCCGTTGGAATTCATTGGAATCCTCCTATCAAGTAGCCCCCAAGATCAAACTTAGGTGGTCAGTCTTGGTAGCAAGTGTCTTAACCAGGTGAGCTTTCTCACTGGCCTGAGTATTTCTTTTTTGGGATGACAGCACAACCTATGTGTGATGGGATTGCCTCTCTGAGCAGCAGGAAAGATGGCTAAGTGGTTAAAGGCACATGCTGCTCTTGCAGAGTACCCAAGTTCGATTCCCAGCATCAGGAAGCTCACAAATGCCTGTAAGTCCAGTCTCAGGGTATCCAACACCCTTTCCTAGCTTCTGTGGGCACACAGAGAATTAAAAATAAAATAAATCTTAAAAAAAAAAGACACTGATCTCTGCCAATACCTCTCTCACTGAAGCCCAAGAAGTTTGAGCTCACCTGGGAAAGGTAGCTGGGCCCTCACCATGTCTGAGGAAATATGAAGTATTTCAATCAAATAATATTAGAATTGGAGCTGGTTATAGTGGGTATAGTGTCCCATACCTTTAATCCCAGAACTCTGAGGCAGAGGCAGGTGGACCTCTATGAGATCAAGGTTGCCTGGTCTACACAGTGAGTTCCAAGGCAGCCAGAACTACATAGTGAGACTCCATCTCAAAGCAACAACAACCATAAAACAAACAAAAAAACAAAAAAACACAAGCAAAACAAAACCACAGAACGGTATTATAGAATTGAGTATTGGCTAGGCTGTGGCACACACCTTTAACCCCAACACTCGGGAGACAGAGGCAGGTGGATCTCTGTGAGTTTGAGGTCAGCCTGGTCTACAAGTGAGGCTGTCTACAAAGACAGCCAGGGCTACACAGAGAAACCTTGTCTTGAAAAAACAATAAATAAATAAATAAAATAAAAAAGAATTGGGAAGAGTAGGACACCAAGGGTGTGTGTACTGACTTAATAGATTGCACTCAGATGGGCGCCATGTGTGGATGGAGGCTGGCCATCTCTTCAGCTCCACGGGCACTCCCACTTCAGAGAGCCTTGGTGCTGTGAACCTGGAGCCCCTTGAAAACAATGTTAGTGCAAAGTCCTCGGCTGCTTAGCTTTGCTGTTCTTGGGCTTAGAAGGTGGCATACTGGCCTGCTGAGTTGGCACCAACTTGTCCATCTGCTGCCCAGGTTTCTTGTTCTGGTGGCAGTGCCTTTGTTGAGGTTGGTTTTGTTTTGCTTTTAGCTGCTGACTCCTCTTCTGTTCATTTTGTCTGAGTTTGTGTCTTTTTTTGTTTTTTTACATCTCTTTGTCTTATGGTAGTGGGCTTTTGAACGCTAAATGCAGGTATCCACTCAACTTCAACTGAACCTCTCTCCTCCTCTCCCAACCCCCTTTAACTTTAGGTGGCTCAGGCTGACTTGACCTGTTAACAGTTCTCCTGCCTCAGCCTGGCAAGTGCTGGGAAAACAGGCTTGAGCAACCGTGACAAGCTTCGCATCTCTCCCGTCACTGAATGAGGTTGGACACGTTTTCACACCTGTGCCTGTTTCACACCTTTGCACGATGGCCATCGTGTCTTCTGTGCTTTCCAAGGCTTTTATTCATGTTTAGCGTATCTTTTTTTTTCTATTTCGATTTATAAGCATACTTAATATATTCTCCATTCTACTCCTTTGTTAGTTAAACATGTCCCAATTATCTTCTCTCCGTGTATTGTTTTTCTTCTCTCTTTTGAAAATGTAGTTGGACTTAACAATTCTTTCCTTTACCATTTAGGCTTTTTGTTTTGTTTAAAAATCCTTCTTGAGCATATAAAAAAATATTTGTCTAGAAGATGAGTGTAGTATGTCGGTGATCTTAGGACTTGGGAAACTGAGTCAAAAAAAAAACTGTCATAAGTGTGAGACTTGTCTGAGCTATTTGAGACCCTGTCCCAAAGAAAGAAAGAGAAAAGCATGCCAGTTGAGGTTCTTAGTAAGCATTGGTTTGTGTCAATCATTATGCTAAGTTGCTCCATCTGAGAACATTGCACTCCTCTGCATTATTTATATTTAAGAATATTTAAATTTGGTCATTTTAGAGTTGGGGTATGGTAGACTATTTATTTAGCATTATGAGGACCTGTGTTTGATCACCACCACAGCCTAAGTAAATAAATAAAATAAAATTTACAGTATTTTAGCTGGTCACAGAGGCACTTCCTATAACCCAGCACATAGGTGGCTGATACAGAAAGATTGAAATTTGAAATCAGCCTTGATATACACAGCATCCAGAAACCTCCAAGGAAAAAAAGAAAAAGTGCTTGCTGTTTTCCTCTCAAGTGAAGCCATTCACCTCAGGAGTTCTCAGAGTGGAAAGCACTTCCCCATAGCCTTAGGTCAGCTTGGTTACTTAACCCAAGGTGTGTGTACCCCCTGGGGTGGCTTACAGGTTCCAGAGTAAAGAGTCCAGCTTCAGCAGAATTTGGGTAGGATTTTTTTGTTTGTTTGTTTTCTTAGGGTTTTTTGTTTTGTTTTGTTTGTTTGTTTGTTTTGCTGGGGCCTCTAAATGTTAAAACCGCGACTTTAAACCAGTTCTACAATTTATGAGCCAAATTTGAAACAAGCTTTAATGAAATACTGACCAGGATAATGGATTCTGGCCAGGTCCATTCTGGGGCTTCCAGAAAATGGTGCCAAGTCACATTTTGCAGAGACTTAAAACACCAACCCCACACTGGGCAGTTGTGGTGCACACCTTTAATCCCAGCACTTGGGAGGAAGAGCCAGGTGGATCTCTGCGAGTTCGAGGCTAGCCTGTTTTACAGGGTAAGATCAAGGGCAGGCACAAAAAATATGCAGAGAAACCCTGTCTTGAAAAAACAACAAACAAACAAACAAACAAAAAAAAAAAAAAAAAAAAAACCAACCCCACAAGGCCACAAGGCCACTGTATTTCCCATCAGATCCAATCAGGGGCAAGAATAAGTGTACCTCCCACTTATACCCAATCAAGCCCATATGGTGGAGTTGGATCAAACACACTTGTTTAGGGGAGTGAAAACATATGGCTTATTATCCCACAAGAACCTCAGTCCCTAGCATTCCAGGAATTCATCTGTCCTTGGGTAAGTGGGTCTTACAGGTTAGCTTTGGTCCTTACAGACCCTGTCTCTGTAAAAACAAACTAAAATTTGATCATTTTTCCATGAAGCATGTATGTGTTTTTCACAGACGTATTGCTATTATTTTGCATTTTTAAACTCTTTTTAAACATTTATTTGTTTTGTTATTTTATGTGCTTTGGGGGTGATGTGTGCACTTGCCACAGCTCATGTTTGGAGGTCAGAGGGCAGTTTTTTCTCTTGAATGTGAGTTCCAAGGACCTGCCTCTGGTCAGGCATGTGCTCCATCTGCTGAGCCCCTTGCCCAGCTCTACTTCCTTTTTTTTTTTTTTTAACAGTGTTTCTCTGTGTATCTCTGGCTGTCCTGGAACTCACTAGGTAGGCCAGGATGGCCTTGAACTCAGAGATCAGCCTGCCTCTTCCTCCTGAGGGCTGGGACTAAAGGCATGTGCCCCACTCCTGACTACATTTTTTAATTGGCTATTAGAAATGACTGTCTTTGGCTCAGTTGATAAAATTGCTTCCTGTACAGGCCTGATGACCTGAAGCCCATGGGAAAAAGCCAGATATGCTGGCTCATGTCTAATGCTAGCATTCCTACTTCCAGATGGGAGGTGGACACAGAAGAATTGGTCCAAAGCTTGTGTAAGCAGCAGCAAAAATAATGAGAGACCCTACCTCAAAAACAACGTCAAAGGGTAGAGATGTCTGCCACCAAGCCAGGCAACCTGGGTTCAAGCCTTGGGATCCATAGGTAGAAAGAGAGAGCAGACTCCTACAAGTTGTCCCCTGACCTCTACATGGGTGCTGTGGTATGTGTGTACACATGCGCACATGCGTGCATACACACACACAATTAATTAATTAATTTTATAAAAACCATATATATATATATATATATATTTTTTTTTTTTTTTGGTTTTTTGAGACAGGGTTTCTCTGTGTAGCTTTGCACCTTTCCTGGAACTCACTTTGTAGACCAGGCTGGCCTCAAACTCATAGAGATCCATCTGGCTCTGCCTCCCGAGTACTGGGATTAAAGGAGTGCACCACCACCGCCCGGTTTCCATATTTTTTAAAGAAATAAATTGAAGAAGACATCAGAAGATGGAAATATCTCCCATGCTCATGGATTGGTAGGACAAATCTTGTGAAAATGCCCATCCTACCAAAAGCAATCTATAGGTCTAAAACTTCATATGAAATCACAAATATCCCAGGAGAGAAAAAAAAACCAGCCCTGAATAATAAAAGAACTTTTGGAAGTATCACCATCCCTGATTTCAAGTTGTATCACAGAGCTATAGTAATAGAAACAGCATGGTATTGATATTAAACACACACACAGGTTGATCAATGGAATAGAACTCAAGAGCAGATATAAGTCCTAAGGATACTTGGTTTTTGAAAAAGAGTCCAAAAATACACACTGGAGGAAAAACCAGTATCTTCAACAAATGATGCTGGTCAAACTGGATAGTTGCATGTGGAAGAATGAAAATATATATCACCTTGCACAAAACTCAGCTCCAAATGGACCAAAGACCTCAATGTAAGGTCAGATGCCCTGAATCTGATAGAAAATAAGGAATAGGCTTGAACTCCTTGGCACAGGAAAGGGCTTTCTGAACAGGACACTAACAGCACAGGTACTAAGAACAACAATTAATAAATGGGATTTTGCCAGGCAGTGGTGGCCCACAACTTTAATACCAGCACTTGTGAGGCAGAGGCAGATGGATCTCTGAGTACAAGGTGAGCCTTTGTCTCCAGAGTGAATTCCAGGACAGCAAGGGCTATATAGAGAAACCCTGTCTCAAAAACAAAACAAAATGTTGATGATGATGATGATGATGATGATGATGTTGAAGATGATGAAGAATGGGCTTCATGACACTGAAAACCTTCTCTACAGTAAAGAATACCATCATTTGAACAAAGTGGCAGCCTACAAAATGGGGACAAAATTCTTTACTAATTTTACAGCTGACAGAGGGTTTGTATCTTGAATATACAAAGAAATTGAACATTGAGGAAAAAAAACTCAATTTAAAAAAGGAGTACAGAACAAAACACTGAGTTCTTAAAAGATGAAACACAAATGTCTAAGAAACACTTTTTTAAATGTTCAACATCCTTAGCCCTCAAGGAAATACAAATTAAAACCATTTTTAGATTTTATCTTTGTAGCTGGAAGTTTTCCTGTGTCCCACTTGGTCCACAGCTGCTCAGACCCAAGTAAACACACACAGGCTTATAGTAATTAAAACTGCTCGGCCATTAGCTCAGGCTTACTACTGACTAGCTCTTATACTTATACTCAGCCCATTTCTGTCCATCTATATGTTGCCACGCATTCTGTGGCTTTACCTGTGTGCCATTACATGCTGCTCCCTGGACGGCAGGCTGGCATCTCCTCACTCAGCCTTCCTCTTCCCAGAATTCTCCTTGTTTGCTTATCCCACCTATACTTCCTACCTGGCTACTGGCCAATAATCATTTTATTAAACCAGTGGACAAAAGCATTATTCCACAGCATATCTTACTCTAGTCAGAATGGCCAACATTGCTAAAACAATTGACAGTTCATGCTGATGAGGATTCAGGAAAAGGAGAATACGCATTCATTGTTGGTGGGAGTGCAAACCGGCATAGCCATTGAGGAAATCAGTGTGGGATTTTCTCGGGAACCTGGAAATAAATCTATCATAAGATCTTCTTGGCATATACCCAAAGGATTCTACATCGTTTTTTTGTTTGTTTGTTTGTTTGTTTGTTTTAAGATTTATTTTATTTATTATGTATACAGTATTCTGTCTGCATGTATGCCTGCACACCAGTAGAGGGCATCAGATCTCATTACAGATGGTTGTGAGCCACCATGCTGTTGCTGGGAATTGAACTCAGGACCTCTGGAAGAGCAGCCAGTGCTCTTAACCTCTGAATCAACTTTCCAACCCAGGACTCTACATCTTCCTATAGAAATATTTGTTCATCTGTGTTCATTATTGCTCTGGTTCATAATAGCCAGAAATTGGGAAAGCCTAGATGTCCATCAACTGATGAGTAGGTAATGAAAATGTTGTACATTTATATAATGAATTGTTATTCAGCTGTTAAGAAAAATAAAATTTAAATTTTTTTTAAAAATTTAAAAAAAAAAGGAAAAGAAAATTGCCGAGAGGTGGTGGTATATACACTTGGGAGGCAGAGGCAAGTGGATCTCTGTGAATTCCAGGCCAGCCTGGGCTACAGAGTGAGTTCCAAGATAGCCAGGACTGTTATATAGAGAAACTTTGTCTCAGAAAACCAAGGGGGGGCGGGCAAAAAGAAAGAAAGAAAGAGGAAATGGTGATATTTGCAGGTAAATGAATGGAGCTAGAAACAATCACCCTGAGTAAGGCAATCAAGATCCAGAAAGACAAATATTGCATGTTTTTCTTATATGTGGGTGTTGGCTTTTTGAGCTTTGGATACATGTGATATATGTGTTTCAGTTAGAATAACCACGGAGGCTGAGTAGCTGGTCTGGGACCAGTGGGGAGGAGGGAATCTTCCAAGGAAGGTGAAATCCAATATGGTGGCAGAGAGAGATAAAGGGGAAGCCAGAATGGGAGGATTAGTGAGGAACGGATGGGAGAGAAAGGTAAAGGAGGGACAACAAACACTACAGAAGCTCCTTAAAATATATAGATATATGAAAGGAACTTAAATCGAGTCACCGCATAATGAGGGAGACAATGCCCCAACTAGGCATCTTATGCTCCCAAGTAAAACCCCCAGTGCCAGGAATGGGCTACAATCTTGTTGATTTGTTAGACTAAAGGGATCCCGTAGATGTCTTCAAACATCGAAGGCTGTTGTGTAGGCTGTGGTTACTCTCCACAACTTGATGGTAAGGTCCTACTGTTGAAGACCCTGCTCACTTATGTCATAGAACACGAGAAATTGAACTGCTGTCCAGGAAGAAGTGTCACCCCTTCCGGAACAGTGTTAATGGTTCTGGAAAGTACTCTCTGCACACCTGGAAGAGAAAAATAATCAAAATCCTCCCCTCAAGCCGGGCAGTGGGGGCGCACTCCTTTGATCCCAGCACTCGGAGGTGGAGGTAGGTGGATTTCTGTGAGTTCAAGGCCAGCCTGGACTGGAGTTGAGTTCCAGGATAGCTAGGGCTACACAGAGAAACCCTGTCTCGTAAAAACAAAATTCTCCCCTCAAGTCTCAGGGATCTCTGTGGAAGTGGAGGCAGAAAGTTTGTAAGAGCCAGAGGTGATGGAGGACTCCAAGGAAGCAGTGTCCTCTGGACACAACAGAGCTGATACACTTAGGAACCACAGAGACTGGGACAGCATGCCCAAGGCCTACACAGGTTCCAACCAGACAGAATCCCAGCACAAAGAAGGGGAAGTGGACACAATTCCCTCCACCCCCAACCGAGAAGCTATTTGCAATTGATACTAGCTGGGAAAGGGAAAACCAGTTTTTCCAATGGTACTCTATATACACTAGATATATCAACCACACTCTAGGGAAGGCCCCATGCCCAGGAGTAGTTTGCCAACATCAAAAGGACTCCATGGTTTGTGTGTGTGTGCTTTTTTTTTTTTTTTTTTTTTTTTGTTGTTGTTGTTGTTGTTTTTGTCTTACAAGCCTTTTGTTGTCTATTTTGATTTCCTTTCCCCATTTTGGGAGGTGGGCAGGAGAGAACATGAAGCTAGGTGGGTAGAGAGATGGGAAGGATCTGGGAGGAGCTGGGGAGGAAAATTTGATTAAAATATCTCCTATGAAAAAATTTAAGTAATAATAAAAAAGAAACAAAACCCAAACAAATCTTTAAATCAGGCATGGTGGTACATGCCTATATTTCCAGCTCTTGGGAGATAGAGGCTGGAAGATTATTCATCTGAGGTCAGCCTAGGCTACATAAATTGGTCCTGTCTCAAAAACAAACAGCAACAAAAAAGATATGACCATATTTAGAAGCAAATTCTATTTCCTAACTGGTTATTTATTATAAATGTACAGAAATTCTGTAGGATGGAAATTGTGTAGAAAAGCAAATTATTTCAAGCATCAACAAGTCTCACAGAGCTCTCGTTAGTTCAAATGCTCAAGCTGCACATTATTTGGAGTTTTTGTCCAGTTCATCATCTGAGAACAGCGCTTTCTTCCATCTCTCCTTTCTGGAAGATCTGGGGTGTACAATGGGACAATGGTGGCCCTGCAGGTCCAGAAAGAAAACAGTATGTAATACTGAGTTCAAAATAACTATGCGCCCATTTTATATGAATTCACTGTAGTGTTTAAGTGGTCATAGTCCAAATATACACATAAGACACAAAAATAAGGTAGAATAACAGATCTGAACTCCATTTGTGAGATGGATTCTATACATCTCTTCTGAGGAGAGTTCAGAAACCTGCCCATTATCTTCAGTGCCCAGATGGTGGATGTGGCGTCCTCACTATATAAGCAAATCTCTGGCCATAAGGAGTGTGGAGGGGTTGGTGACTTGGCAGCTTCCTCTCCCTTTTTCTGAGATTCGTGGAGTTTAGAATCAAAAGCTTCTGAGAAAGCCACAGTAACGTGAAGAAAATAAGGAGCCCATCCCTGTGGGGTTCAGGGGAGAACTATGTGATTTGCATGGTGAGTGAGACACGTTGGAACTTGTTAAATGCAACATTCATGTTGGCACCTAAGACCATTCCCAAACCGTTGGCAAGTTCTTGAATTCTGGGACTCCATAGTCCTTCGTGCTGCAGCTACCACAGAGTTAGCGTGGCAGGCGCTGGCTTTGTACATTGAGGAAACTTCCTTCAAAAAAGTTTTTTTTTTTTTTTTTTTTTTTTTTTAATGCCCTTAAGCTCCAATTAAAAAAACAAAAAGCTAAAGCAGGTGCTGGTACCACTGTGTAGGACAAAGAGACAAGAGCCTATCCCCAACATGCCAGGGCTCCTAGTCCCTGAGGCACCACACACTACACACTCACATCCCTGAGTGCTGACTCAGTCTATCCCCTGCATATGAATTCACCGGAACTACTGTAACAAAATGCATTAGACTGCATTGGTTAAACAGCAAAAACTTATTTCATCACAGTACTGGAGGCTCAAAGTCCAAGAAAGACCACGGTGTTGGCAGAGGCTGTTTCCTGTGAGACCTCCCTGCTGCCTTGCAGATGACCACCTTTTCGCTGTGTCCTCCCGAAGCCCCTTCTCAAGGATACCTCGCCATTGATCCCCTCTCCTGTGACGTCATTTAACTTCTGTTTCCTCCTCACACACTGTCTCCTAGTATAGCCACACTAAGATATGGCTCAGTGGGTACAAAAGTGCTTGCTAAGTACTGTTGACAACCGGAGTTTAATCCTCTGAACCCAAGTATGTGCGGAAGGAGAAAACCAACTCCACAAAGGTGATCTCACGAGCACACTGTGAAACACAAGCTCAAACCACATAACAAAGAGAAAGAAAGAGAGAGAGAAAGAAAGAAAGAAAGAAAGAAAGAAAGAAAGAAAGAAAGAAAGAAAGAAAGAAAGAAGGGAGGGAGGAAGGAGGGAGAGTGAGAAAGAAAAGAAAGCTTTTTAAAAAATTGCAAGGATAATTACACTAGAGGTCAGAACTTCAACAAATTTTGAGGGTACACAATTTAGTTCATATGCATCCCCCCTTTTATTTTGCATAGAGAAAACTGAGGCTCCTAAAAAGATGATTCCTCCTAGCACTCTTTTTGGAAGTTTGGGGTTAAGCCTACACCAAACAGAATATGTGGTTCTGAGCTCAAACTCTGCTGGTCGCTGAGTGAGGTCCAAGACTTCATTCCCCTGACCTCTGCTCAGATCCAGCATTCCAGCTTCCAGTGCTCTGGGAATTGGCAGTAATCTCCCAGAGCACCCTGGGGAGCACGCAGATTGGCAATGTGATTTTCCACTAGATTGGAGGAGATGAACTTGAACACAGTCCACTTGGAAAGTGTGGTCTTCGCACACAGGCCTGAGGAATGCTCATGAGGAATGGGGGACACTGAAGTTTCAAACTCATGATTGTCCTGCCTCTGGCTCTTAGGGCATGGGAGCTTTGCCTCTGGGGGATGTCAGGTACCAGAACAGGGCACAGCCACAAGTGGGGTGTAACCCAGTTAGAAGCCAGATCTGTTTCACTTCCAGCCTCGAGTCCACCCAGTCCTGCTCGGTCCTCCCTTGTAGCCTCGCAATTCTCCAGAGCTGGAGAAGGGACCTCTGCAGAGGCTGCGCTGGGCGGCTTCCCACACTTGGTCAGCCCTGGTGTCTCTCTCCTGGAGGAAACACAGAGAAGGGAAATGAATACTGAGCTTCTCCAAGGCTGCTTCAGGAGCCAAACAGATCAAACGTCGTGCGGTGCCGGCTCAGGGCTGGAATGTCCCAGGCTGTCTTTGCCCAAGTCCAGGAGCGGAAGCCATGACAGCTAAGGGGATTTGTGGAAATTCCTTCGTGCATTGTTACCAGGCAAAGGAAGTGGTTTAGAGCCGAGCTCTCAATTTCTGCCCTGGGGAACCAAGGCCAGTTTCCGATTCTGGAACTTTTTTTTTTTTTTTTGGTGGGAAATTGAAGGGAGTGTTTCAGGTCCTGAGTGGAGAGGGGCCCCCAGATAACCCCCACCTCCTTCCCAGAGGCTAAGGAGGTGAAGGATCCACTGAGCCAGACAAAACAGCCCCAGAATCTGTTCCTTTTCTTTTTCCTTCCACTTTGGGGTGGGTGGCTCAGAGCCGAGTCGAAGGAACAGAAATTTTTTTTTTTCCACGACTGCTGGTATTTGCTTCTCCCGCAACCAGCACAAGCAGATTAGAGAAATCAGTTGCATTTTTCAGTCTGGGCTTGCCTTCTGGACTGGACCTCCTCACACTCGGTCTATGGGGTTCTATGACAGCCCCTGTCACCCTGGAGAGATTACTGGGCTTGTGTCTCTGCCATGGCTGTCCAGGCCTTGCCAGCTGATGAGTCACCTCCGAGTCTCTTAGGGAGGTCGTGATTAACTGGCCAAGAAAGATGCACATGCATCTGTACATGTGTCTACATACGGAACTGCCTACCTACACGCTTAGCTGTGTGTCCACACTTGTGTGAACTGGGGCTGGCTTCCATCCCGTGGCTGTCCTGGGGCTCCTGTCTTTGGTGCTACAGCACTCCATAGGAGCCCTCAGCATGGCATGGGAACAGGGGGAGGCCGGCTTTTCTGAGGCCAGCTTAGGTCCCCCTGGAAGCTCTAGCTAGATCCGAAGTTGTGCCAGGCAGCTCCACCCAGGCCCTGCCAGGGAAGCCTTTCCCAGCAAACTGCCTTTGAGGTGCGACATAAATCTTGCAACGAAGGGGGGAAGTGTCGGCTCCCAAGGTCCTTGGGTTCCCACTGCACCTCTACTTAGAAAGCCAGGATGTATCAGTGTGGGGGAGACTTACTCAAGATCGTCTGGACAGGAGGCGCCCACCCCAAGCCCTGTCCTTCGCCCTCCATTCTTTCCTTTCTCCCTCCTTCCCCTGCCTTCCTTCTCTTTATTTTGTGCATAAAAGCAATCTTCAAGCACCCCTCCCCGACAATCTCAGTCTATCCGATTCAACTAAGCCTGAGACAGGAGGATTTGAGAAGCCTCAGGCCAAGGACCAGAGTCTCCTTCTCTACCTCCACCTCTGGGCTCTGAGAATGGCCGGGGCGGATCGGTTCCATTTCTTCCCCCCAGTCTTTTCCTTCTCTGTGGCTGGAGCCCAGGCAGTGGGCTAGGGCTGCGAATGCCTTGAGAAACGGAACTCTGGGTCACATGTTAAGCCGCACATTCTATTTGGAAGAATTATGTCAAAGTTAAGAAAGTATTTTCAGGGGGAAGTGGGGGGGGGCTGTTTTATGCTGGTCTGTAAAGGTTTCTGGGAAAGACACAGGCTCCCAACGAGTAAAATATGAAATTTTCAAAGTCAACATTCCTAATGCCCAAGTACACTTTAGGACTATGAAAACTTCATGTACAATGATATGTTGTTATGAAATAAATCGTACTGAGCAGTGAGTTGTAAGAGGGCATTTTATGTTCTATTTTTATTTCCACATGAGGTTTATTTTTGCTCTGACGTTTTATTATAATTTCTTCCTCTGGTAGGTAAAGTGCTTGGGAAGTTAATTTAAACCACCCTGCCGTCTCTCTCTCTCTCTCTCTCTCTCTCTCTCTCTCTCTCTCTCTCTCTCTCTCTCTCTCTCTGTGTGTGTGTGTGTGTGTGTGTGTGTGTGTGTGTGTTTTAATATTTGTTTAAGCTTTTATTGAGCTTGTCAAGCCAGTGTGCAAAACATGCAGCCGAAAAACCCTTTTTCCTTTGGTGGTGCCGGCCCATTAATACTAAGTGGTGACAACAAGATTCGCACACTCTTCAGATGGGGGATTATTCTGGGTTTTCAAGGAAATTTGAACCACCTGTTTCAGAAACCTCTTACTGCCTTAGTGAGATGACGCAGGGTGTCTCCCCACTCAGCTGTCCCTCGGAGTTCCAGGCCTTGGGCTCCTTCCGGGCTGGCAGGGCCCTGCAGGCAGGGGCAATTTGCAGCATTAGTGGAGACCTAAGTTCTGAGTTGCCACCCCACCCCCTAGCCCCCACCCCAGCTTGTGGCTTGGCCTCAGCCTGGGCCAGTACAGCAGCTGCCTCCTATCTGCACAAAGGGAACTTTCCAGATCCGCAGCAGGCTGGCTTCCCTTGGGTTAGGGCTGCCCAGTGTGAGCTGTTTATCATGGACAGCAGACCAACATGGGATCACCTTGGAGGAAGTGAGTTGAGAGAGCCAATTGTGCGGCCTACGTGTGGGGGAGCCATGCTACCCACAAAATTTGGCCAAGGGGAAAAATAGAAAGTCAACATTTTCCAGCAGGTTGGGAAGGTGATTGAGTATTTCTGGAGCTCGGGATTCTGGTAACATGGTCCTTGTGGGGGTGAGGCATGGAAGGGGCGATGGTGGGGACTCTGTCTGACCCATATGAGGCTCAGAGGAGGAGGGATAAGTCAGGGAGGAGCTTTCCCTGTCCCATAATCCACGCTCTCCACACTGACAAGGAAGCTCATCAAACCTGACCCCGGGAGTCACTAGGCTTGTCCTGTTCCACTTGGAAGGAGTCTAGACAATGACAGACTCAAGGCCTTCAAAGTGTGGTCCAGCCACACAGCATCAGCATCTCCTGGGAGCTGGTTCCTAATACAAACACATATTCTTAGGCCTTAACCCAGACCCGTGAAATCAGCGGTTCTGGGTTGTGGCCCAGCAGGAGGTCCTTAAGAAAGCCATGGGTTGGGGCCCACTCTGAGAAGCAGCCCAGTCAGTGGGGAAATCACTCAGTGGGGGAAACTGAGGTCTGGGGTGGAAGATAGGGAAAGTAACTCATGACTAATTTTTTTGTGGCAGCACTCACACAGACATGTTCTATCAAGCTGGTTCCTGCCTCTTCTCCTAGTTCAGATGATCATGTCTTTGCATCCCCACGGGCCACAGTTGATGGGGTTCTCCTGCCTCCCCCCAACCCCCACAGCTCCTGGGCTCTAGTTCCCTCAAAATGCTGAGGGCTCAGATGCAGGCTTTCTACTCTGCTGTGAATCATAGTGCTCAGGAGGATTGTCCTGAGCTCTAAGAAGTGTCCAGATCCCTCACAAGCTGTGGTAGCCAGACTCTGGCTCCTGCCATCTTGTCCCCCTCTAAGCCAGGGCTCCATATCACCTCTGCTGACCAGCAACAGTCTCTGCTCCAGGTGCCAGTGTCCCCCAGAGACAGCCTCCTGATTGGTGAGGATAGAGGGTGGGGGGTGGGGCGGCAATGGACAGGTCCAGTCTGGCTTGGAAGCTCCAAAACATCAGCTTGAAAAGATGACCCAGGCCGGGCGGTGGTGGTGCACGCTTTTAATCCCAGCACTCAGGAGGCAGAGCCAGGCGGATCTCTGTGAGTTCGAGGCCAGCCTGGTCTCCAAAGCGAGTTCCAGGAAAGGCACAAAGCTACACAGAGAAACCCTGTCTCGAAAAACCAAAAAAACCAAAAAAAACAAAAAAAAAAAACAAACAAAAAAAAAAAAAAAAAAAGAAAGAAAGAAAGAAAAGATGACCCAGGCCAACCAGATTCCTTTTCTGAGATTTTAGAACTGGGAAACTCAAAGATTAAGACCATTGACAAGCCAGGCGGTTGGTGACACATGCCTTCAATCCCGGCATTCAAGGAGGCAGGAGGATATCTACGAGTTCGAGGTCAACTTGGTCTACAAAGCAAGTTCTAGGACAGCCAGAGCTGTTACACAGAGAAACCCTGTCTTGAAAAACTGAGAGAGAGAGAGAGAGAGAGAGAGAGAGAGAGAGAGAGAGAGAGCGCATTAACAATGAAAACAACATCAAAAGTGAATGGCTATTTAAGATTTCATAACATAGAATGGGTCTGCGCCATCCCAGGGAAGAAACTGACAGAAGAATCAGGGGGAAACAGGTAAAGCCCAAGTAAAGCTCTCCCCTGCCCTACACCTTGTCTCCTCCCCATAGCTTGTGCTTTCCTGATGTCTGACTTCTCTGAGGTTCCTGTCCTTGGTTGCATCTGTCTTGGTTCTGTTGCTGTTGATAAAGTAGCTCTACCAAAAGTAACACTTAGAGAGAAAGAATTTATTTCATCTCACATCTTGTAGTTCATTATCTAAGAAAATCAGGGCAGGAACTCAAGGCAAAAACCTGGAAGCAGCCGGGCGGTGGCGGCGCACGCCTTTAATCCCAGCACTCGGGAGGCAGAGGCAGGCGGATCTCTGTGAGTTCGAGACCAGCCTAGGCTACAGAGTGAGTTCCAGGAAAGGTGCAAAGCTACACAGAGAAACCCTGTCTCGAAAAACAAAAAACAAAACAAAACAAAAACAAACAAACCTGGAAGCAGGAACTGATGTGCAGAGGCCATGGCGGAGTGCTGCTTACTGGCTTGCTCAATCTGCTTTATTCTAGCACCCAGGACCATCTGCCCAGGGGCAGCACAGTCCAGTGAACTGGGCCCTCCTCCATCAATCACCAATCAAGAAAAATGTTCCACATTCTTGCCCAAAGGCCGATGTGGTGGGATCATTTTTCTCAGTTAAGGTTCTCTCTTCCCAAGTGACTTGAGCCTGTGTCAAGTTGATATAAAACTCGCCAGCACAGGAACGCTTTCCATAAGGGGCAGATTGTCAATAGTTTAGGCTTGCCAGCCCCATGGTCTATCCTGACCCTACTCAGTGCAGCCTTCTCAGAGAAGAAGCAGCCACAGACAATACGCAGAGACATCAGCACAACGTTGTAACAGTAAAACTCCTCCCCAAAGCAAGTGACCACCTTTCCAGTGAAGCTTTACCAAGTCCTGTGCTAGGTTGAAGCTTTTAGACTGCAAATCCCACCCCAGTCTCCTTAAGTCCAGTCCAGATCTCATCTGGCTGGGGGTCTTCATGATAAGAATGTATACACTATGGGTCATATGTTCCTAGGTGCTCTCTTGTTCTCATAAAGTTCATCTTTGGCTGAGCAGCTACCCCTGAATCCTGGAAGACGTCCCAAATCCAAAGTGCCAGATGGTTCAGCCAACAGATTAGCACAGCAAGGTATCTGTGAGGCCGGGGCGTCCTCTAAGCTCAGGTTAGATGAGCTTGCAGCGGTTTACAGAAAAGAAAGGCGGGCGGTGAGATAGCTGTGTGGGTAAAATTGCTTGCTGAGCAAGCCTGACAACCTGAGTTTGATCTCAGGAACCCACAGTGGGAGGAAGGAACTGATCCCTGAAAGAATGCGCACCTGCGCTCACACACATGAATAAGAAAATCACCCCCCACCCCCTCCACCCCACCCCCACCCCGTAAAAGGAAAACTGAAAGGAAACTTCACCACTGCAGAATACATAAGGGGGTTCACATTATAAAAATCCACATTCTTTCCTTTTAAGTCACCATAACAAATGTCTGAAAGAAACAGCTTAAATGGGAAAGATTGGCGCTGGCCCAGGGTTCCAGAGGGATTTTAGTCCATTGTGGTGAGGAGGCTTGGTGGAGTCCATGGTGGCAAACAGCGACGTGGAACCTCCCATGTGGTGGCAGACCAGAAAGTGGAGAATGGTTTGAACTCAGGCAAGAGCCGCCTCCATTAGCCTATTTCAGCCGCCAGACCCCACTGCTAAAAGGCTCCCCGGTCTTCAAAATAATACGCTAGGGACAAGAATTCAAAACACGGGTCTGTGAGGGACATGGAAACTGTGGCAGTCTGGTAAAATCCTGCCTCATTTGAGTAAGGTAGGTGACAGCCTAGACTCAGATCTTTATCTCTTTACATTTTATTTATTTTGGCTTTTCCAGGCAGGGTTTCTCTGTGTAACCCTAGCTGTCCTGGAACTCACTCTGTGGACCAGGCTGGCTTTGAATTCACAGAAATCCTCCTATCTCTTCCTACCGAGTGTTGGGATCAAAAGTGTGGACCACCATACCTGGCTAGACTCAGATCTTGTTCATTATTCTTTGGGGATCTGGTTGATGTCAGCTTTTCCAGTTCTTAGTTAGCTGAACTTTTCAAGATGTAAAATATCCCCTCCCCCTTTTAAGATTGGTAATGTTGATGTGTTGGGGGAAATTGTTATTTTAAATTAATGTCCAGAGGGGCTAGGAGATGGCTGAAGGGGTAAAGTGCTTACTGTACAACATGAAGACTGGAGTTGGGAATCACTGTGACCCATGTGAAAGCTGAGCACAGCAGTGTGTACTTATGACCCCAACACAGTGAGGGATTAGAAACGAGATGGGTGGGTCCCTGGGGCTTCCCAGTCAGCCACACTAGACAATCAGTGACCTCCAGGTTCAGTGAAGAGACCTTGTCTTAAAAATTAAGTTGGAGGGGCTGCTGGAGAGATGGCTCAGTGGTTAAGTACACTAGCTGCTCTTCGAGAGGACCCAGGTTCAATTCTTAGCACCCACAGGATCTGATGCCCTCTTATGGCCCCCACAGGTACTGCACGCATGTGGTACACACGCATTTGGGCAAACACTAATTCACAGAAGACAAAAATAAATAAATTCTATGCCAGGTGTGATGGCACACACCTTTAGCCCACCACTAGGGAGGCAGAGACAAGTGGATCTTTGTGAGTTTGAGGCCAGCCTGGTCTATAGAGTGAGTACCAAGACAGCCAGGACTACATAGAGAGACTGTGTCTCGAAAACAATATAAATAAATAAATAATAATAAGGTAGAAAGCTGATCTCTGGTCTACACACATATATGCACTGGCACATGCACCACACACATATGTGTACACATATACCATGCAACACATACGGGGCAATAACGTAAAATCAGATTCAAACCAGATTCAACCCACAGGGGCCAGTTTGTCCTTTGACAAGCTATGACAACACTGGACTGAGCTTGCTTGGGTGTAGAGAGCCGTGCACGGCCGTGCCTCAAAGATGGCGCAGCGTCTGGCTTCTGCCTTCCCGATGGCAGATGCTCCTTATTTGGCTAAGGCTAGGATCTGGCTTGCTTCTGCACACCTGGACCTAATCTGGCTTGCTTGCGTATGTCTGACCCTAGCGGCATTGTCCACGTGGCACCACGGGGTTGATTGCCCAGTGGCTATAAAGGGCGTGGGCTGACTTTCCCGAGAGAGTGACTGGGAGGGTGACTGGGAGGGTGACTGGGAGGGTGACTGTGAGAGTGACTGTGAGTGAGAATGAGAGAGAGAATGGGAGAGTGAGTATGAGTGAGGGAGAGAGAGTGAGAGTGAGAGAGAAGAAAATGACTTTCCCCGTGGTCAGAAGATTGTTCAAGGTTCCTGAATAAACTGCTTAGAGAAGAGCCTGGCGTCGCGTCTTCCTTGCTGGTCGAGGCGAACGCGACATTTGGGTCCGGTTGGCTCCTCAGTGAAGAATCCTGTGTTGGTCTTCGAGCTCTTGCAATGGAAAGGGAATCCAGCGTGCACCAGGTGGCAGGAACAGAGCTGAGCTGTAGCCGTACGTGGAGCTGGCAGGTGTGGGAAGTCGAAGCTGGCCTCGCCAACACTGCTCTTTACTCACTCACGCATCCGCTGGCTCCGCAGTGGCATCCATCTGTGGCTGCAGTGTGGGTAAGAGACTCTGCTAAGAAGCCGGCCGCGCTCGGGGTGTCTAAGTCAGAATGTGAGTCGGGAAACCATGCTGCCATGTGCTGGCTTTCAGCTCTCCCTTCTAGTATATGCTGGGCATGGAACCTCCCCATTGTGAATCATGAGTTGTTGTGTTGAATTAAAGAATATGTCCTCCTTAGGACATAACAGGAAGAAATACGCTGTTCGCAAACCAAGATGTTGCGACTGAAGGAAAAAAAGAGATAGAAACGGGTGGGTGGATCAGACAAATTTGCTCAAGGACGCTCAGATCCAGCAAAGGCTGGATCCTTTGATTGTGGTACACAGACATACATTCAGCAAGCACTAATACACATAAAATAAAAATAAATAAAATCTATGCCAGGTGTGGTGGCACACATCTTTAGCCCCACCACGAGCGAGGCAGAGACAGTTGGATCTCTGGGAGTTTGAGGCCAGCCCTATCTACACAGTGAGTACCAGGACAGCCAGGGCTACATAGAGAGACCCTGTCTCAGAAAAAATGTGAAAGATTCCTTCCAGAGAGTGTGAAGCCTTAGGCGAAGATCAGGGCCAAGTGCACATGGTCTGAGTGTGGCTGCCCCCCGAGAGTTTGTCTGTGGCAGCATTTCCTGAGCCAGATGAAAATGGGTCTTGGATTATCCAGTGTCTGGTTTCAACTCAAGCCTCATCCTGCTTCTAATAGAGCAGGGCAGCTCATGGATAGCTAGTCCCCTCAGAGCTGTTTGTCCATCTCTCTGTGGACATTCCGAGTCAGTCTGATTTCTCACGCTAATGCTACCAATAGGAGCCACGTCACTTTGAAGGAATGACTTCATCTCCTTGTGTGTCTGTTTTTCCATCGACAGAATGGGAACAATCATGATACTTGCACTATCGGGCTCTTATGAGATCAAAATGAGAAACACATTCCTTTCTTCCTAAGGAAAAGTTATTTTGAAATAGGTAGGGTTTTGCCACGTAGCGCAGGCTGCCTTCAGACTGGAATCCCCCCACCTCAGCCTTCTGAGTGTTGTGACTACAGGCATGCCATAGTGTGCCAATCCCATTCCCAAATATTTGAGTGCCTGCTTCTAGGTAATGGAAACAGCATAGAAACGAGGCAGGCGATGCCCCTGCCCTCAACATGTTCATAGTCTCCGGTGTGTTCAGCAAGTATCAGGCACCATTTTTACCTCATTGTTGATGCTCTCTGCTACAAACGTTCCCACCCCTCAACTCCTGAGGAGGCAGACAGACACAAACAAGCCTAACCCGTGGCTCCTCAGTTTTGCTGGGCAAGCATGGTCTGAGCAGTCATCCTGGTGATATGGTGGTGACGGGTTCCGAGAGCCCGCTTAGCCGGAGACAAGCTTCCAGAGCACCCGGACATAACACACACACCGATTATCTGAGGCTCCTCAACTTAGGCTTGTGTTGTTTACTCTCTCTGCTGGACTGACTCACTCTACTACAGCATGGCCGGTGATGGTGGGGTATGACATCAAAGGTGGAACCTAAGACACTTCGCCGCCATTCTAGCTCTTGGGATGGGGTCACTCTCTTTAAGGGAAACCTGCTGCCTCATTGTGGAAACATTCAAGGAGCCCTGTGAAGAGGCTTGGATGGTAAAGAATCTAGGCTGCCAGGTGGTGGTGGCACACGCCTTTAATCCTAGCACTCGGGAGGCAGAGGCAGGCGGATCTCTGTGAGTTCGAGGCCAGCCTGGGCTACCAAGTGAGTTCCAGGAAAGGCGCAAAGCTACACAGAGAAACCCTGTCTCGAAAAAACAAAACAAAACAAAAACAACAACAAAAGAATCTAGGCCTCCATCCAACAGCCAGCAAGAGACAAAGCTCTCTTAGTAACCATCCTCACAGTGAGCCGTCATGGAAGCTTCCAGATGCCTACAGCCGCTGCCTGCATCTAGACTACAACCTGACACAGACTGAGCCAGGACCCCAGTGAGAGCTGTTTCTTGAACCCCAACCCACAAAAACTTTGAAAGCATGAATGTTTGCTACTTAAGCCACTTTCTGGAGGTTCTTCGTTACACACCAGTGGATAACAGCAATAGCGCCTTTACCCGGGACAGACCTTGCTAGAATCACTGTTCCAAAGACTGAGGTCCAAGTCCGCAGAATGTGTTCACACAGCCACCTCTCAGAGCACCCTGACTTCACATAGGAAGAAAATATCAGGGTGCGGGACTCTGGGAGACCCTTAGGGTGACCAAAGGGCTCACAATCTCACTGGGGCAGAAATTACCCATTCAGAGTGATATCATGCCGACCGGTACCAGGTGGGTATTCACTGTCAATGCCTGACTGGAGGAGAGTGAGAGAGGAAGGTCCGAAGGTTCCCTCCCACGGCAGACATTAGTGTCTAGGACCCGGCTTTGTCCTGGTTTATCTGCTTGGGAATGGTGCTATCCCCAGCAGAGGATAACCCCCTGCATTTAGCAAGAGATGCTTTCAAGGGTCTGGGGAAGAGGGAAGCTGGAGGAGAGGAGCTTTACTGAAGCCTCACCTGGCTATTCTCCAGTGGGCCAGTGTCCCTGGCCTCTCACTCCCTCATGTTCCCTTTCCACCCCCACCATGTGACCCTAAATCGGGCCACTCAGTTTATACCTTTACCTGGACCAAGGAGCTCTTCGGTCCCCTCTTTTCTCCTCTTGTGCCCTACTTGGTTAATCTTAGGGGTCCTTCTTGGAGGGGCCACAGACTGCCAAACATTATTCCAGGTGTGTCTGTGAGGACGTTCCTGGTTGGGACCCATGTTGGATCTGTGGATTGAGTAAAGCAGATTGTCCTCCTGTGTTAGGCAGGCTTCTCTAGAGACACAGAGTCAGTCAAATGAATACACAAGGGGGATTTATCAAAGTGGCTTCCTTGGTACATAGAGGTTGTCTGCACACTGGAGGTGCTGAGAATCCAGCAGCTTCTAAGTCCATGAAGCTGGACGTCTCAGCAGTCCCAAGCTGGTGTTGAAGGCCTCGGGGATTCCTAGAGAGCCTCCAGTCTTCGGTCCATGACAGAAAGCCAAAGAAGCTGGGTTCACTGACAGCAGTGAATGGTGGTAGCAGCTGCAGCAGCGGTAGAGTGCATGTACTTATCAGCAGGAGGTGAAGGCAAGCAAGCAAAATGTAACAGCTTTCGCTTCAGCCTTCCTTACATCTGGGTTGCTGTTCTTCTCTTACTAGGGGAGAGTCTTCCTTCCTCCGCTAATCTTTCTAGGAAATACGCCCACAGATCCACCCAGAGGTGCGTCTTTTAGTTGATTTCAGGTCCAGTCAAGTTGACAACCAAGATCAATCATCACACTTCCCCAGTGTGGCTGAGCCTTGTGCAGTCACTCAAAGGCTGAAACAAAACACAAAGCTGCCCAAGAGGGGACTCCTCCTGCCTGCCTGCCTGCCTGGGAGACTGGTCTTTTCTGGCCTTCAGACTTCAGCTAAAACATTAACTCTTCTAGGGTCTCCTGGTCCTCAGGCCTTCAGACCTATATTGACGCCCTCTTGGGTGTCTAGCTTGCCAACTGCAGCTCTAGGGAGTCTCGGCTTCCATAATTATCTGAGACAATTTCTTCTTATATGTACTGTGGTGGTCTGAATGAGAACGGCCATCATAGACTCATATGTCTGAGTGCTTAGTCCCCAACTGGTGAGCTGTCAGGGAAGAATTGCAGGTGTGGCCTTGTTGGAGGAGGCGTGGCCTTGTTGGAGGAGGTGTGGCCTTGGAGGAGGTGTGGCCTTGTTGGAGGAGGTGTGGCCTTGTTGGAGGTATGGTCTTGGAGGAGGTGTGGCCTTGTTGGAGAAGGTGTGGCCTTGTTGGAGGAGGTGTGGCCTTGTTGGAGGAGGTGAGGCCTTGTTGGAGGAGGTGTGGCCTTGTTGGAGGAGGTGTGTTACTAAGGGTAGGCTTTGAAGTTTCAAAAGCCCATGCCAGGCCCAGTCTTTCTTTCTATCTCTCTGCCTGCGGCCTGTGGATCAGGATGTGAAGCTCTCAGGTGCTGCTCCAGCCACTTGCCTGTCTGCTTCCTGCAACGATGATCATGGATTAACCCTCTAAAACGGTAAGTAAACCCAAATTAAGTGCTTTCTTCTATAAGAGTTGCCTTGGTCATGGTATCTCCTCACAGCCATAGAACAGCAACTAAGACATGTGTGTATAGTATATGTGCACACACACAGAGACATGTAGAATAGAACAGACTAAATATATGCCCACATGTATGTGTGTACATGTATAGATGTACATTTGTAGGTATATATTTCTGTGGAGAACCTCGAGGAACATACTATCTACTCAACCTGTCCACCTCTCTCCATTTCTGCAGTCACACCTGCTCCAGCCCACTGTGTTCTGTCATTCACACATTGTGTGACTCCCCATTGATCTCTGCAGTGGGTTGTACACTCCCTCAAAGGATATGTCTTCCTGCTCACCACCCCCAGTAACTGCAAATGTCAGCTTCTGTGGAAAGCTTGTCTTCAGAGACATCATTAAGGCAAGAATCCGGAGATGAGATCATCTCACATAAGGGGACAGGCCCTAAATCCCTTACAGAGAGTTGAGAAACACAGGTGCCCAGGGAGAAAGCCAGATGTGGACAGATGTGTGGTAGAGTGTTGCTGCTTTATAAGCCCAGGAGGGCCCTGGGCCACTGGAAGGGTGGCCCTGCACACACCAAAATGTCAGCCTTCTGCCATCCAGAGCTGTGAGAGGATGAGTTCCCGGTGTTCTAAGCCCTGTGTTTGTGGTGGTTTGTCATGGGGACCCTAAAGAGATGGCTTGCTGCCTCCTTCTCACTTAGCGCACTGTGGTCGACACCTTCTCCTCCCTGCAGTCCAGGGGGTGTTTCAAAGGAGCACACGGGCTCTCATGTCTGCTATGGAACTTCATCAGCCTCACTGCGTTCAGAATAAGCCACAAACCTTTTACACTGTCTATGGAGCCTTGCCCGCATCTCACGGGTGCAGATGCTTCACGGAACACACCATGCTCCCTCACACCTGCGGTCTTTGCAATTGCTGTTCCCTCGGTGGAAGACACTCTTCCTCCAGATCTTATGAGAATTGCCCTTTGTCAGGCTTTAGGTCGCTTAAATATTAATGTCACAGACACCAACCACCTGCCCTGTCCAGAATGATCTTCGACTACACTCTTGTATTAATTACACTGCCACTGTGTCTGTGGCCCGGACACACTGCTTGTTTCATCTGCACCCCACTTCCCACTGTGGAAGTGGGGACTGGGTTTCTTTTCTTTCCCACTCCTCAGAAGTCTAGAAGAATATGCAGAGTAACAATTGATTGTAAACACAACCATGCACAGATTCTTCATTCCATTCATTCACAGGTCATGCTCAATGACCAACGTCAGATTTCCTGGTTTTTGTATGTATTTGTAAAAATCGAGTGATTCTCTGAATGGAATGAAATTAAACAGGTGAGATAGGTATTGGGTGAAAGTTGGTGGCTGATTATTGTTGTACGTTCTTTCAGCTCCCAACTACTTTCTGTAAGACTCTCCCAGTGCCTGGAAGTAAGGCCAGAGCAGTGAGGAGAACCTGGGGACCCCCCACACACACACCTGGCATCTACATATGAGCAGCATCCTACACACATCTTCATCCAAGGACAGCAGCACATTCTTGAAACAACGGCTGGATCCTCTCTCTCTCTCTCTCTCTGTGTGTGTGTGTGTGTGTGTGTGTGTGTGTGTGTGTGTGTGCTCTCTGATCCCTGCTTCACTGTGCCCCTTCAAAAATGCCGATACCAGCCAACAACGCCCTTCAAGTTTTAATACTTTAATTCCAAGTCTTTTCTTTGTTTCCTTGGACTAGGGATGTTAAGTGCTTCCTGAAGTGGCTACTTGCACGAAAAATTAGGGTGCTTTCCCTTTTCCCCCTCAGTTACACACACATCAGTCCTTTGGGTGCAGTTCTTGCTGTTAACATGACTGGCATGGCTCCTACCTCCCGTGTAGACCTTGACCGACTCAGCCTCCTTCCCACACCTGTCACCTTTTCTCCCAGGATCTCCAGAAAACTAATTTCTTTTTTTCTTTTTTTTTTTTTTTTTTTTTTTTGGTTTTTTGAGACAAGGTTTCTCTGTGTAGCTTTGCGCCTTTCCTGGAACTCACTTGGTAGCCCAGGCTGGCCTTGAACTCACAGAGATCCGCCTGGCTCTGCCTCCCAAGTGCTGGGATTAAAGGCATGCGCCACCACCGCCCGGCTTCAGAAAACTAATTTCTTATGCATCCACCAGAGAGCAAATGCTTCCTTAACCCCGGCCCTGTCCCTCTCTTCCCCGAGACAGGGTCTCTCTGTGTAGCTCTGGCTATCCTGGAACTCACTCTGTAGCCCAGGCTGGCCTCGGACTCACAGAGATCCGCCTGCCTCTGCCTCCCAAGTGCTAGGATTAAAGGCACACGCCACCAAGCCTGCCCTTGTTTTGTCTTTGAAGTTAAACAGTCCCACCAGAAACCACCAAATGCTGGCAACACCCGTGGTAGTGATAGCTTGACTGTTATTGGTACCAAGCAAATTGCCAGGCTCTGGAGAGAGAATTGCTTTGTGTGGAAGGTGCTATTCTTCTCCTCCATTTTTCAGATAAGGAAACCGAGGCACGGGGTGACTTACTCAAGGTTGCGCAGGTAGTAGGGTGTCAGGACCAGAGTTCAAATCTAGGCACCCTACTCCAACACCTTCCCACGCTGATAACAAGAACCCACCATTAAATGAGGAGAACTAGATAGGAAACATCTTTTTCTTTCTTCTTTTCCCCTTTGCCCTCTCTATTCCTTCATCTTTATGTTTTACATTTGGTTTGAATCAAAGGACCACGATATTCCTGTGAAATGTGCCGTAAAATGCCGGGCCCCTTCCTAGCCTCCCACAAACCCAGATTTCCCTCCCCAGGAGCTACTACTTTTCTACTTTTCTTTTTTTAATTTATTTTATTACTTAGTATATAGGTGTGTTTTGCCTCATGTATGTCGTCTGTCTGTCTACCACATGCGTGCCTGTTTCCCAAGGGGGTGGTGAGCCTCCCTGGGGGTGCTGGGAATCAAACCCGGGTCCTTTGCAAGAACAACAGGTGCTCTTAACCACTGAGCCAAGTCTCCAACCCCAGATTCTCTCTTCTCCACCAGCTTTGTATGTCTAAATAATAGGACTGATTGCCACTTTCTGATTTTCAATTTGTTTTGGTTTGTTTTGTTTTTCCGAGACAGGGTTTCTCTGTGTAGCCCTGGCTGTCCTGGAACTTGCTCTGTAGACCAGGCTGGCCTTGAACTTACAATGAAAAGGATTCCATTTTGAACATTATCTTTGGTTTCCTTCTCTTGAATATAACCACATACATCATTATAAACACTGCATGCATTCTCTCTTCTGTCAGACAACGCTTGGTTTTTTTTTTTTTTTTTTTCTTGCATTGCTGGGGATGGAACCCAGGTCTTTGCACGTGCTGGATAGACATCTCCCTCTAAGCTATACCCCACCCTAGATCACTTTTTCACATGGACTACAGCAACAGGCAAATAGCATTTAGAAGTGTAGAGTGGGACCCAGGGCTTGTTCCTTTCACCTCTCTGTCCTTTCTCATCCACCCCTTCCTACCTATCAGTGTGGTTTGGTCTGCTGCTCATGAGCTCAGTAGGCAGCATTTAGATCATTATGGCTGTGGAAAGCTATTCTCGGCTGAGCCACGTGGTACTCGAAAATGTTATTCTTCCCCGGCTAACTTGTGTTTTCTCTGGAGGTAACGCTGTCCTGTCTGTTGTCGGTATGCTAGGAAACTCAACTTAGGGTGCAGAAACCTACAGGCACCAGAAGTGCCTGGGAAGCCTCTAGCCATCTGCAAACCTGGTTGGTCCCAGCCTTGTGCCAGGATCTCTTTCTCTCCCTGTGCTGTTGGATCCTCCACTGCCTCGTGGGTCGTGTTTGGTGGTTCCTCACAGGCTGAGATGCCTCATTCGGTCCTTATTGTCAGTGAGAAGGTCTGGGTGGGGAATCGCTGTTCCACAGAACTTTCAAGTCCCATCTTTGTTTTCTTCAAATGCTCAGAGCTGCTGTCCAAAGTTTTCATGTTAGAACTCTTTGTCTGAAATCCATCCCCACCCCCACCCCCACCCCACCCCCGTCTTTAAATTTATTTTCTTCTTGTCCCCAGTTTTCTGGAATTTCTCAGCAATGCGCTATGATGGGAACCTATTTTCATGCATTGTTCAGAATACTCTGTGGATTCCTCTTGTTAAAAATATCTGTTGAGTGCTGAGAAGATGACTTGGGTTACGAACCGGGCAAGGGTGAAGATCAGATTTCAGATCCCCTGAGCCCGTGTGTACTGGCTCGTTTATGTCAACTTGACTCAAGCTGAAGTCATCTTGGAGGAGGGAGCCTCAATTCAGAAAATGTCTCTATAAGATCGAGCAGTAGGCAAACCTGTAGGGCATTTTCTTAATTAGTGACTGATGGGGGCAGGGCCCAGCCCATTGTGGGTGATGCCATCCTTGGGCTGGTGGCCCTGGGTTCTCTAGGAAAGCAGGCTGAGTAAGTCATGGGAAGTAAGTCAGAAGGCAGCACCCCTCCATGGCCTCTGCATCAGCTCCTGCCTCTATATTCCTGCCCCGTTTGAGCTCATGTCCTGACTTCCTTTGATGATGAACAGTGCTGTGGAAGTATAAGCAGAATTAACCCTTTCCTCCCCAACTTGCCTTTTGTTAACGGTGTTTCATTGCAGCAATAGTAATCCTAACTAAGACACCATGTAAACATCCGATGGGGCTGGGCGGTGGTGGCGCACGTCTTTAATCCCAGCACTTGGGAGGCAGAGGCAGGCAGACCTCTGAGTTCAAGGCCAGCCTGGTCTACAAAGCAAATTCTAGGACAGCCAAGGCTACACAGAGAAACCCTGTCCCCAAAAACAAAAACAAAACCAAACAAAAGGTCTGATGGGCGTGGCAGCCTGCCTGTAATCCCAGCCTCAGAAGTCAGAGATCATGGGTCCCTGGAGCAAGCAGACTATTCATATCTTCAGATTTGCTTGAGAGACCCTGCCTCAATGAATACGGTGGAAGAGGGATTGAGGATGAGCCCCAGTATCAGCCTCGGGCCTCCACGTGCATGTAGGTGGGCTCACACACATACAAAAACACAAGTGTGCATGCACATGAAATTGGAAAGGAAAAAGAAAATGACTTTCAGATTAAGTGTAGCTAATTGTGTTGCCCAGTATGCTTGAGGTTGTGGGTTCAAAATCCCAGCACCACAAAAACTTCTCATCTCAATCTGTGATAATTGAATTTCCTTCCCTCCCTCTTCTCCTCCCCTCCTTTTTCATCTCACACCCACCCTCCACCCTCCCACCCTGCTCTCAACAGGGTCTCATGTAACCCAGGTTGACCTTGAGTTCACTTTGTAGCAGAAAATGACCTTGAGCTCCCAACTTTCTTCCCAAGTGCTGGGGACACAGAGGGACTTGCTCCCTGGCTTATATTGACTTTTCCTTATGGTGACTTTGATTTTGTCACCTTAGGAGCTGCAGTTATACTCCCCATTAGTCCTTTCTCGGCAAAATGTCCGGCCAGAGTTGGCCACAAAGGACATTTGTGCCAGATTTGAAAGGCAGAAATCAAGCAGTGGCCACACCGTGGTGTCTGTAGCTTGTAGCCACCGTGGGCTGCACTGTACTCCCAACTTCGTGAGTGCTGTGGCTTCAGCTGCCCCAGGGTTCTGCTCTGCCCAGTGCAGGGGTCTGTGGTGGGGACAGGCACAGGTTCTCCTGTGGGTCTCACAAAATTCAAACATGAGGTCCCAAAAGATACAGATTCCAGGGTCTGGAGAACTGGTTCACAAGAGCTCTGGCTGCTCTTCCAGGGTTCAATTCTCAGCACACATAAGGCATCTCACAACCATCTATGATTCCAGTCCCAGGGAATCCCATTCCCTCTTCTTTTCTAGCCTCCTTGGGTGTTGCATGCATGTGATACACAGACATACGAAGCACCCATAAACATAAAATAAATAGTTAACTAATGTAAGAATTTTGTAAACCATGTGGATTCCAGTGCATCCTCTCAGGGGCCACCCTGTCCCTTTCCTTCCCGACTGTCAGTGTGTTGTAGAGTAAATACTTAAAGATGTATTACATTTGTTTATGCTGTGGAATATTTGTTTAATGTTGCAAAGATGTGTTGCATTCTTTTATGTTGCATTTGTTTTACTCTGTGAAGCTGTGTTACTTTGCCTGTCTAAAACACCTGATTGGTCTAATAAAAAGCTAAATGGCCAATAGCAAGGCAGGAGAAAGGATAGGTGGGGCTGGCAGGTAGAGAGAATAAATAGAAGGAAAGAACCAGAGGAGGGAGGATCGAGAAAAGGAGAGCAGGATGCTGGGGGCCAGCCACCCAGCCACACAGCCAGACATGGAATAAGAAGGAAAGAAAAGACATACGGAAATAGAGAAAGATAAAAAAAAGCCTAGAGGCAAAAGGTAAATAAGGTAATTTAAGAAAAACTGGCTAGAAATAAGCCAAGCTAAGGCCAAGCATTCGTAAGAAAGAATAAGTCTCCATGTAATTATTTGGGAGACCCCAAAGAGTAAAGAGAAAAAAAAAAAAAAAAAAAAACCAACACCACCAGTGTGCAGAGGTTCTGGACCCCTCCCTGCTTGAACAGACAACAGTCTGTGTGGGCGCTGCAGTCTAGACAGCAAGTCCCTCTCCTGTATCCTCGGACTTGCTTCCGTTCCCACCCCATGGCGCTGTTGCCTTCACGGTCTCTGCTCCATTGTCTCTGTTCTATTCATCCACAGTTGTCCACCTCCTGGGCCCTTTGCTCTTCTTCCTTTTCAGGTTTTTCAAGACAGGGATTCTCTGTGTGTCCTTGGCTGGCCTCGAACTCAGAGACCTGCCTGTGCTGGAATTGACGGCAGGTGCTCCACTGCCTGCCGCCTGCCGCTCTTCTCATCACAGCTCTTATTTTCCAGTGTTATTCGCTCAGCTCTCTAGGCCATGTCTCCAGTTTTGTCTCCCGCTAATCCTTCCGTTACTCATACAGAGGATGCTAGCCACAGAAAGCTGCCCTTCCATGCTGTAGAGCTGGTTCTTCCTCCAGGGGTTGTGTGTCTGGAGTTCCCAGTGTGGTATATTAACAGGTCGGGGGACGTCCAGGGGTGGAGCCTACTTGAAGGTCCTTGGGTTGCTGGGAGCATAGGTCTCATGGGACACAGGAGTCACTTCTCATAAGAAGGCTGTTAGGAAAAAACGGGTCTGGACACTCCCGGCCTGTTGGACTTTCTGTCTAGCAATGAGAACTGTCATTGAACTGTCACTTGTACCTCCACCATTGGACCAACTGTTGTGAGGTCTTCATTAGAGACCATGCAGGTGCCACGTCTTTCAATCTCGAGAACTGGGAGTTAAATAACCCCTTTTCCTTTCTAAAGCTACCCAGCCTTGAGTATTTTGTTTCTGAAAGAGAAAGGTTGTATGGGAGCCTCCTATTTAATTTTTCTGTTAATCCAAAACGTCTCTTAAAAAAGAAAGACATTCCAAGATGGGCATGGATGTGCAGGTCTGTGATCCCAGCTACTGCAGAGGCTGAGGCAGGAGGATCAAAAGTTCAGGACCCATCTCAGCTACAGAATGAGTTCAAGGCCATCCTGGACAAATTGGTAAAATTCTGTCCCAAAAACTAAAAAGAGAGCTCCAGATATAGGTCAGTGGTAGAGCTCTTGTCTAGTAAGTGCACAGCCCTGTGTTTAACCCCTAGTTTCACAAAATAAATAAAATTGGACTGGTGAGATGGTCCCGTGGGTAAAGGGGCTTGCTGTCAGGCCTAAGGGCCTAAGTTCAATACCCAAGACTCCCACGGTGGAAGGACAGAACTTCCTCCCATAAGTTGTCCCCTGATTACATGCATGCTCTGTCACACAGGTACTGGCCCTCATGTACATCATATACCCACACCACCACCACCAATAACAATATAATAATAAACAAATCCAATTAAATTAGAGGTAAAGTCTACTACAAACTAATGATAACAACAACAGAAAAAGAATGGAAACGTGTGTCAGGTTGATTACAAGATAAACTTTCCGGGGAGCAGCCCCAGGGTCTTTGTGGACTTTACAGTTCTCTGAACAGTTCAGTCTGGGGCAGAGGTATCCTATGAATATTGATGCTTCGGGAAAATATCCCCACCCTCCTGGTGTGAGGGTCCTGTCTGAAAGACCTGAGATTGCTTAGAGACCTATATTTTGAATTCCTGTGAGCCAGAGGGAAGAAAGGGAAGCCATTCATGTTCATAAGCCTTCTTGCCCTTCATCCCTTCCACTCCCATTTTTTAATTGTCATTTTTATAATATTCTGTACACAGCCTGTACCACGCAGCCCCAAAGACCCAAAGGAGACCGGATGCCTGTTTGATAAAGACAGAATGAGTCACACTCAGTGACTAGGAATCTTCGACAGAAGGGCATTGTTCACAAAGCCAGTGTTGATACCCCAGCTCCCACCCGACTCCGTGACTCACACCATCACCTTCGGATTGGAAGTGCAGCCCAGGGCAACTAGCCCACAGAGGTTCCTGGGAAGGCAGACGGCCTCAAATAACAGGCCTGGCCACTAACCATTGGTGCTGCCCCATGTAAACTTAGGGAGGCAGTTAACCTGATTCCTCAGACTGCTCCCCAGATGTCACTCGGTATTTTAAGAATGTTATGTAGCAGGATGTGGTAACACAAGGCTTTAATCCTAGCACTTGGGAGGTAGAGGCAGGAGGATCTCTTCGAGTTGGAGGAAGCCTGGTCTACTAAGTGAGTTCCAGGCCAGCCAGGGCTACATAGTAAGACCCTACTTAAAAACAAACAACAACAACAAAAACTTATAAATGAAGAGTTCTCTGACAGGTTGAATGCTTTCTTGTTCAGCAGGCAGGTATGTGTGGTAGTATTATACTAGACACTGGGGATCAATTAATAAAGGGGATAGTCACTGTCACCAAAGGCTGACACCTCCCTGATGCCCTTGGAGATAACTGGAGTCCTAGGGGTGATATGCACCTCTTGGTGAAATGCCAGGGTGGTGGGCATTTGCTGGCTGGCTGAAGTATCCACTCCACTCACTTTCTTCTGGTAGTCCTCGGTACAGCTGCATGTGTCTTCCACATTCAGATTTCGGTGGAACTGGCACCGAGGCTACCTCCATAGTGGTTGGGTCCTGACTGACCAAAGTCACCTAAGGTACCAGCCCATGACTTTGGTCATTGCCTGGGAAAGGGCATGTGTCCCCCATCTGAACCAACACTGGAGAGGAAATCTCAAACTGTGCAAGAGCCTCTGGAAAAAACTTCTGTCTTCTACAGTAGCACATTTGGATATGCACAACTGGAAGACAGTGGCTAAAGTCAAGTGTGGTGGGGCATGCCTTTAACTCTAGTGCTCCAGAGGCAGAGGTGGGCAGAGCTCTGAGTTTGAGGACAGCCTGATCTACAGAATGAGTTCCAGGACAGACAGGGCTCCACAGAGAAATGCTGTCTCAAAAAAACAAAAGAAAGAAAGGAAGAAAGAACAAAAGGGAGAGAGGGAGGGAGGAGAGAGAGAGAGAGAGAGAGAGAGAGAGAGAGAGAGAGAGAGTGTGTTACTAACGCTTTGACTTCAAACTGCGGCTGGCCCAGCCAGTAAAGTGCTTGTCACATAAGCTTGAGGACCTGAGTTTGATCCTCAGAACCCACATTATAAAAACTAGCCATGTGGGTATGGGCTAGGAAGTAGACAGACATGACAGGTCTCTATGCTCCCTGGAAAGCCAGCCAGTCTAACCTAAATGGTCCCAGGCCAGTGAGATATGCTGTCTCAGAAAACAAGATGTGTGTGGCTGGTGCCTGAGGAACAAGATCCAAGGTTGACCTCTAGACACACGTGTTCATGTACCTGCGTGAACACAAACACACACACACACTTTACAATTTTTTTTTTTTTTAAGGGAGACCTGGGTGTGGAGAGATGACTCGGTGGTTAAGAGCACTTGCTGCTTTTGCGGAGGACCCAGGTCACATCCTAGCACCCACATCAGGTAACTCATACCTGCTTGCAACTCCAGCTCCAGGTGATCCCGTGTCTTCTTCCAGCTTCTTCAGGCACTGACATTCGTGTGTATACATCCCCACACAGACACGTACACAGAATTAAAAATAAAATAAAGTTTGTTAAATGATTTTTTTAAATTATATTTTATGTGCATTGGTGTCTCGCCTATATGTATGTCTGTGTGAGAGTGCCAGATCCCCTGGAACTGGAGTTACAGACAGTTGTGAGCTGCCATGTGGGTGCTGGGAATTGAACCTGGGTTCTCTGGAAGAGTGGCCAGTGCTCTTAACTGCTGAGCCATCTCTCCTGTGCTAAAAATATTTTTTAAAAAATGAAAAAGAAGGAAAGAAAAAGGCTCCATCATAAACGCGGAAGTGAATATTGACTTGTTAAGATGCTGATGATGACGGTCACTAATAGTCCTGAAGGCAAATGGACATTTTCCTCCCGCCTACGGTGCCCTGTCCCCTTGGCTGTTCTGGTGTCACTTTCCCTCAGCTTTAGTTCTATTTTTTTTTTCTTCTGATTTTTTTTTCTTTTTCTTCTCCAGACTCGTTAGCTCCCTTTTCACCAAGCCTTTGAAGCAATGACCCCCAAAATGGAATTTTCAACTCAATACTGTCCTTCACATTTCCCTGCTGATGTATCTTGTCTTCCTGGCTTGTCTTTACTTCACTTGAAGGGAGTAAGTGGCCTGTCTGCTTCATTTTCTCCCCGGAAGGGTCTTAGATCAGCAGCCTCGGACCGGCCACCCCACCCACCACTGCTAACGGATGGAGTCAGGCCTGGCATCTTGTATGTGTCTTCTTATCTTATCTCATCTTAGTTCCTTTTTCCGTTCAGCTATAATTTCTAAAACACCTGTTGTGGGCTGGACACTGAGGCCTCATAGGAGCCCCCGTCTTCTAGAAGCTTCTGGGGAAACGGGTTGACCTCTGGTCAAGCCAAGGTCTCACTGTGGGTGTTGTCCTGCGCTGTGAAGGGCAAGGAGGGTGTAGCGGATGATCCTGGAGCTTGATTTGGATGGGGCAGAAATCAAGGCAAGAATCACTCGAGGGGAAATGTTTTCCAGGACACTGGTCCCCTGGGCACTCAGCAGGATGTCTCAGACTAGTGGGTCCAGGACTGGGAAAACGGCACAGTGGGCTTGAGTTTGGATTCCTGGAACCTGTGTAATGGCAGGCTACAGTGCCTGCATGCCTACAGAAAGATGGAAGGCAGAGTCGGAGAATCCCCTGGTGTGTGCAGGACCGAACAACAAAAGACTGTCTCACACAAGGTGCAAGGTAAGGACCAATACCCAAAGTTGTCTCCTGTCTTCCACAAATGTGCGATGGTGCACACACTTGCTGACACACACACACAAACAAATAAACCCATGAGCACACATGCTCATGCAACACACACATATACAAAGACTGAAAAGTAGGGTGGCACTCAAAACAAGATGAGATTGGGGGGGGCAGGCAGGGGGCGGTGAGCAGCCACTGGGCTTCCTGGGTGAGCTGGGCATTTTGGTCTCTCAGGCAGCTGCTCTATTCCTCTCACTGGACAGCAGGGGAAACTGAGGCTCAAAATAATCAAGAAACACAACTAGGGTCACTCAGCTCCTCAGTGCCAAAGCAACAGCCAGTGTGGCCCAACGTGGCCAGGAGCTGCTGCATGGTGGTTGGCACCCCACGCCCATGCTCCCAGTCATCCTTTGAAAATTTCCACAGCCGCCGGGCTGCGGTCGGTCACACACCTTTAATCCCAGCACGCAGGTGGATCTCTGAGTTTGATGCCAGCCTGGTCCACAGAGGGAGTTCAAGGACCAGGGCTACACAGAGAAACCCTGTCTTGAAAAGCAAGCAAACAAAACAACAACAAAAAGGAGCCGTCAGCATCTGGGGCGGTCTGAGGCTCTCCCAGTGCTGAAGCAGTTTGGTGTGGTGCGGATATCTGCCATTCAGATATCACCAACAGGCACCACTGACTTAGAACTGTTTGGCACACACCTGTAGTGCCAGCACTTGGGAGGAAGAGGCAGAAGGATCGGGAGTTAATCTGTTTTTAAAATTAAAATAAAAGTTGCAGGTAGCTTGGAGTTCCCAGGGGCATCTCTTCCCTGGAGGGCTAGAGAGAAACCCTCTAGGTTTGATTTACCTTGTCTTGCCAAAGAACAAAATTGGAGCCGTAGCACTAAGGAAGATGGCTGACTCACAGTGAACACAGTGACAGCCATCTTTCAGCTGGGCCCCTTTGGGCCCCAAAGCCAAGGCACAGAAGGGTCAGGAAGCACCACCTCCCAGCTCCTCTGGAGACAGGAAGTGTTTGGTAATCTGTGAACGTCCACTTTAGTCTAAGACCTTCCTGTCTCTCTACACCCTAGGTGACCCTTCTGAAGCCTCTTCCCAGGCCTCCCTAGGGTCTCCTCCTTGGCAGCCTCCAAAAGGCCTCTTCCCCAAACAGTAAAACTTACTCACTCCAGATGCTAATAGGTGATAATGGCGCTTCCCAGGGCTGGGGCCAGGTGGTCCCTCAGGGTGAGAGCAGCAGGGACCAAATGGAGCCACCTTTTGGTTCCTCAAGTCACCCCATCACCCTGGGAGGTGACTCTTTATATTCAGAGTCTTCTGTTGCGGAAGATTTCTTTTTTCCAAGTTTGTGGAAAAGACGGGGATTGAGGCTCTGGGGGTCAGCAGACAGTGACAAGACGGGGAAAGGACAGTCCACCCCCTCGCTGCCTTCATGTCAAGGAAAGGCCCCTGTTTACAGGGTCCTGGGTTTTCTGTCCATCACCAGAGGCCCTTGGTCAGGATGACCTTCTCATGGGCCTTGACCAGATGCGCTCCTTGCAGGGAGCCTGTGCCCAGCCACCCAGTGTTCGCTCAAGCCTCCTCTGGATCCTGAGAAGAGACTTAGCACTCAGCATGTCACCCAGGACCTGGAGGACCTGTCACACATCCCACTAGAGACTCTGTACTCAGCACCGGACCCAAGACCTAGAGGACTGTCGCACTTCCCTCTAACAGAGCGTCTGAGGTCAGGAAGCCCCTGACTTGCCAGGCCTGGGGAGAAGTTTCAGGTGCTTTCTTTGTGGCTTTCCCCTTTGATTTTACCTACGGTTTCCATAAAGCAGAAATAATGTCAACAGGTCCTAGGACACACACACACACACACACACACACACACACACACACACACACACACACAGCAGTGCCTTCGCTCACTCTGACTCCTTGCCTTCTTTATGTCCAGTCACCTCCTAGCTTGTCACCCCTTGTATCTTGTCCCCTTCCCCACACTCAGCTGTGACCTCTCTAACATATCCCCTAAATGCCTAGGACATTAATTTTCCTAACAACAATTACCACCTTCACTAAGGACTTGATAATCACAGTTGGCATTTAGTGAGCAGGTTCCATGACTCAAATGCCCTAGAAGATTACATTAAGGTCTCCCGGATTATCACCATGTTGTACGTGAGGAAACAGGCTGAGGAATTTGCCCAAAGTCATGCATCTAATAAGTGGCAGGATTTTAACGCAGCCAGCCTGGGAACTGAGTGTGCGCGCTGCTCATTAACTGGACCTGAAACCCAGTTTTCTGAACACTGATTAGAAAGAAAACACGAGGCTGGGCAGGAGGGCATTTGAACCAGGAGAGGATGAACTCTTTCTGGTAGTACTGGCCTCAGCAAGGGTCACCTAGGAAGACAGAGTAAGTCAAGTCCAGAAATGACCCACTGCAGGAGAGGGCAGACTACATGCCACGGACTACAGCCTGGTCTACAGAGCGAGTTCTGGGACACCCCAGGCTACACAGAGAAGCCTTGTCTCGAAAAAGCCAAAAAACAAAACAAACAACAAAAGCAACAACAAAAAATAATAAAATGTAAATGTAATACCTTTAGAAAATCAAAGCCAATGTAAAAACCAAAATAAAACAAACAACCCCCGCAAAACCCAACAACCCATGATGAACACAACCCCAAAACTTTAAATAAAAAGAAGCCTTGTGGCTGTAATGGAGCCTGAGGCAGAAGGAAGAATCAGCGACATTGATCTTGTCTCTAGATAACGGCTCCTCAGCTCACCAGGTCTCAGAGAATGGATCAGATGAGAATGTGGCTGGAGAGCTGAGCACCACTGTCTGGCAGGGGTGTGGGGTGGGGGTAGAGGGTTTCTTTGGAGGTCTGAGACCTGTGGTTTTGGCATGAGACAGAGTTGGGTATGAACACCTGCTTCACTAAGGCTCTAGGTGTCTGAGACCCAGCCTGAGACTGGTGATGGGATTCCAGGGATCCAGGGCTGGGTGAGAGGGATGAAGGATGCAAAGTGCTTCAGGTATGTAGAGAGAGGAAGAATCCAGGTATGTAGAGAGAGGAAGAATCCAGGTATGTAGAGAGAGGAAGAATCCTGCTCACAGCTGCTGCCAGTGTTTGCAGGGGAGCCCAGCAGACCTGCACAGGAAGCTGTCTGCTTATTTCTGCTGAGTTATGCTTGTTGGCCCTGTCTTTTTCCTTTTTCTCTTTTTTCTTTTCTTTTCTTTTTTTTTTTTTTTTTTTTTTTTTTTGTTTGTTTGTTCGTTTCTGAGACAGGGTTTCACTGTGTAGCCCTGGCTGTCCTAGAACTTGCTCTGTAGACCAGACTGGCCTCAAACTCACAGAGATCCACCTGCCTCTGCCTCCCGAGTGCTGGAATTAAAGCCATGTGCCACGACCGCCAGACTGTTGGCCCTTTCTTTAAATAACAAATCTTCAGGGGCGGTGGAGATGGTTCAGCTGAGAAAGCCCTTGCTGTGTGTGGGTAAGGACCCGAGTTAATTCCCAAAACCTATGCACCAGAACCTTGCAGGAGGTACTTCTCTCCCTCCACCATGAGGGTCCTGGGGTTGAACTCGGGTCATCAGGCTTGGTGGCAAGCATCGTTACCTATGGAGACACCTTACCGGCCCATGACCTTGAACTTCTGATCATCCTGCATTCAGCTCCCAAGTGCTGGGATCATCTCACACATCCAGTTGATTCTGTGTGGGGGTCAACCCAAGGCCTTGTGTGTCCTAAGCAAGCACTTCCCCAAGCAGGCAGCCCCAGCCCTAAACTTCTGTTTGGAAAAAGGGAAGCTTTCCCGCTTTCTCTTAATAAGCCGATGTCTTTCATCTTGTTCACCCCTTGTCTGCGAACCCGGGAGCCATTAGCTCAGGAAAGCTTTGCTGATTATGACTGTCTTATTCTGTTGCCTCTGCAGGTGAAAGGGCAGGAAGAGCTGAGAAAGGCATGGCTGCCCGTGCACGCATGTGCACACGCGTACACTCAGACACATGCAGAGAATAAATAACAATAATAAAGAGAAGTTTCACTCTCCTAAAAATCCTCAGAGCGCCCGGAGAGATGGCTCAATAGTTCAGCACGCTTCATGCTCTTGCAAAGGACCCAGGTTCGGTTCCCAGCATACCCACCGCAGCTCACAAACACTGGTAACTCCCCTTCCAGAGAATCTGACTCTCTCTTCTGTCTTTCCTTGAGCAACAGACCCACAAATGGCATACATACATACATATATCATACAGGTAGGCACACATAAAATACAAATAAATAAATAAATAAATTTACCCCTTCCTTCCTTTCCTCCCCCACTTCCATTCCTAATGAGACAGTTTCCCAACCAGAATTATTTGTATTCAGCTCTTGGAGTCTTTCCTAACCTGACTGCATGCTTCCCTGCTGGTCTCACCTGTGCTCCAGCCACACCTCATGGCTGACAGAGGTGGCCTGAGACCCGAGTTGGCTTCTCCCACCGCAGAAGCCGAGCTCTGGCAAGGCCTGGCCATCCTCCTCCATGTCACTTCAGTCCTAGCCTTTTGAGGTCTCCCCCAGGCACCCTCTGACTACGATGAATACTGAAGAAGAACCTTCCATGCTAACACAGGTTCTGGAGCTCAGGGTCCAGTGGGCAACAGGAAGCCCAGCTCCCGGACAGCTGGGAATCCCTCAAATAAAATAAAACTGAGAACCGGGGGCCATGACTCCGTGCTTGGTACAAGTAAGGCCCTGGAATGAATCCCCAGCACCAAAAATAAGCAAAACTCGGTAATGTGTGCTGAGGTGCCAGGGTGGTCAGGGGCATCCCCTGGGATGAAGTGACAGTTAAGACAGAACCAGGCAAGACGGTGCCCGGTGCCCGAGACAGAAGGAACAGGAAAGGCAAAGCATTAACGTTAGCCTCAAGGAATACTAACCAGGCCTCGCCTCTCAGCCTCCTACTCTACAGGCCAGTAATCCTCAGGATGGAGTAGATCTGCTCATGCTCAGTGGCCATGGAGGGGGGGCCCACGACACACACCCGCTTTTAAAGGGGCCTGGGAACACACCACAGGATCCTCTGCCCAGCAGCCAGGCCTGGCTGTAGGGCTCACTCTCCCAGCTGGGTGTTACAGGCTTTGTTTGCACTCCTGATAGCAAGCCCAATCATCCAAGTGAAGGCTATTGCCTCTTAAAGAGTTCAAAAGCCCAAGACTTTCTTTTTGGAAATAACTTGTAGCCTTTCACCAGCCCTTAAGGCAGCGATTTATGGCCCATTTCCCCCAAAGGCAGACAGACTTACAGACACATTACTTCCCTTGATGGTGGGTTCTTACAATGGCTGGACGTTCCTCTTCCTCTTTGCATTTTATGACCTCCTGACTGCTTCATCCTGAAATAGGCTCAGTTCTGGGAAAGGAGTGAATTTTAAGACTGTATAGCTTCAGCTGCCTGGGACTCAGGAAGGGGCTGGTGGGCAGCGGGGCAGGGCAGGTAGCCTGGCACTTTGACCATGCTGGCTCTTTTTGCTTTTTGGATTTTCCCCTAGCCGATGTCTTGAGTGGCGGCTAGAGTCATCCAGGAGGTGGAGGCAGCAAATTCGTTTCTCTTCACACAAAAATGGCCTCTCGTTCTCGGAGCCCACACGTGTACCCTGTGTATGTGCAAGCCAGAGGACAATGGGTGTCACTCCTCACTCTGTCTTTCTTTTGTGGAGGACAGGGGGTGTTGGACAAGATCTAGGACCAGCCTAGAACTTGTGGAGTGGGCGAGGCTGACTGTCTGAGCCACGGGAATTGGCCTATCTCCTCTTCCACAGCGCTGGGAACAGAGTTGTGCCTCTGTAGGTTTTGTTTTTAATGTGGTTTGCAGAATCAAACTCAGGTCCTCCTGCTCAGATGACAAGCACTGTACTAACTGGTCCCTACCCCCATCCCCACCCTCCTGTTCCCAGCCCTCCTTGCTGGTTCTAATTTGGCTCTTAGAATTTTCCAGTGAGGTAGGTCTCAGGGTATCCTTGTAACTGATGTGAAGACTGAGGTTCAGGGACAAGAACAGAAAAGACAAAACTAGATACTGATGGTGGCTTGGAAAGACGTACCGAGGAGAGAGAGGCTGGCTCAGCTTTCAGTGGTCTGTCCGCAAGGAGCCAAAGGTAGTCTAGCAAAATAGGAAAGCCAGCTCCGAGACACATGGCCAAGGCCCGGAGCAGAGATGTGAGGCACAAGCCTCATTCCCTATTGGCTTTCCCCATTCCCAGGCCCCTTATGGTACGTCATTCATCAGCTCCCTCCCTCCCCACATCCTTTTCTTTAGTTCACTGCCTCTTGCCCAGGAGCATGCTTTGAATCCAAATCCCTCCTGCTGGCCATGTGACTTGGAGCAGCAGGCTTACCCTCTGTGTTCACGGAGTCTTTTAAGAGCAGACTGGGGTGAGCACAGGTCTCAGCAACTGTAACTGATATTCTTAAAGACTGCGGCTTAGTCAGCACCTCTGTCTCTCTCTGTCTCTCTCTCTGTTTTTCGAGACAGGGTTTCTCTGTGTAACCCTGGCTGTCCTGGTATTAGCTCTGTAGACCAGGCTGGCCTCGAACTCACAGAGATCCTCCTGCTTCTGTCTCCCGAGTGCTGGGATTAAAGGCACGCGCTGCCACCGCCACCACCACTGCCCGGCCCATTTCTCTTTCTTATCACAGCTTCTAGTCTGCCATTTGCCTGGCTCAAAATTAAATGGTGATATGGCTAGCTGGTAGAGGCACTTGCCGCCAAGCCTGATAGCCTGGATTTCATCCCTGCAGCCCGCACCATGGAAGTAGAGAATTGGCTCCTACAGGTTGTCCTCTGACCTTACACTCCATGTGTTAGAATTCCTAGCCACTCCCCCAGCTACATGACCGCACACGCGCTGTCCAGTAGCCAGGCAAGATGCTTCGTCATCCCAGGGCCTTACATCCTACGTAATCCATGTGCTGCGTGATCACAGAATCTATGCACATTCATGGCGTAGCTACGTAAACCCATATGCGCATGTGCGGGGCGTGAGGGGGTACCCTATAAAAGTGGGTTCCACATATTCCTTCCCTTTCTTCCTTCACGGTCTTTTCTCACAGGGTAAACGGCGCTGCTTAATAAATAACATTGCACCGTTTAATAAATAACACCATGGTACATGCACACACACATACATACACAGAATAAATGTGAGGGAGTTTTTTTAAAAAAAGACTGTTATTTTGGCATTCAAGAGCCTCTAAGGCAGTGGTTCTCAATCTGTGGATCATGACCCCTTGGGGTTACGTATCATATTTACATTATAATACATGAGAGTAGCAAAATTACAGTTATGAAGTAGCAATGGAATAATTTTATGGTGGGGGAAGGTTCACCACAACATGAGGAAGGTTGAGAATCACACCCCTAAGGTCTGATCCCCAAATTCCTCAGCTCTGGCTCAGTCTTCGGGTGCCTTGCACAGTTCACTCTGAAGTCCTCAGAGGAAAGGAAAAACTGGTGTTTCCTTCCCAGCCCACAGCGGGCAGAACAGCGGCTTGGGAGTCAGGAAGGCCAGAGTTTGAAGCCTGACTCCGACACTGAATCTCAGCGTTCCTGCCCATGAGGTGGAGTTCCCCGACTCTGTCGCTGTTCTGAGAGGCTGATGCCAAGACAAGCTTCACCTTCTGGGGCAGGCATCACAGGTACTTTTCTCATTTCCACAGCTAATGTATGTTTACTTCATGCCGTCTCTAAGCAGGGGACTCAGCAAAACCATCATCAAGGGCTTGCCAGTATAGTGAAACTGGCCGCCTTACCCTCAGCCACACTTTTGCCTTGTCTCCCTAGGCCAGGCTTCCCAAGGGCAGTCTCCCAGATTCTGGGCCTGAGGGTCAGTGAGTACATCTTGAATAGATACGGTTGAAGAGAAGCCTCCTGCACTTCGCTCAGTGTGGGGACCACAGTCCGGTAGCCTGGAGAACAGTAACTCAAAAAAAAGGTTCGTATCCGAGAAGAAGGTGCCTTATTAGGGTAGCTCCTCCTCCAAGGATGGAACATATCACAGGGTACCTACCAGGACCTCAGATGTGGCTTCCTGTGGCCTCCATCCTCTCCACACCAGCCCCAATCATAAAAGATGACAATGAAGGCTTCTTTTGATGAGGGAATTGAAACAAAGCCCATTGATGGGTCTAAGTGCAAGTGGGATTTGAACCCATGGCTGCCACACAAATCTATGTTCTTTGGATCACCCACACTTATGCCTTGGCTGGGTAGTCCCCCAGGTCTTTCCAAGGACCTGTTAAACTTATTTTGGCCAGGAGAACCCCAATGGAAGGGCCAGGCAGGCTCAGGGTTTGTTTCCAAACCACTTTTCACCAGGTGCTGCCAGCACCAGATCCAGTCCCTGAAGGAGGTAGAAACTCGGAGCAAGTGGAAACCTCCCCCAGTGTGGCGTTCTGAGATGGAATTTTTTTTTCTCTTTCCCTTCTAATTTTGAAGTAACAGCAGGGTGACAGCCCAGGCAGAGCTCCTCGGGGCTTCATGATTTATTCAACAGGTGGCTTTTTGCTGTTGAACACGCACTGCAGGAATTCGCTGGAGTCGGAAGTGGAGACTCAAGGAAACCCATGGGCTCTTATCTCCCACCCCCAACTTCACCCAGAAGTGAACAATGACAATCCCAGGAGGAAAATGAGGTTTGCTCCCCCACCCCAGGCCGGGTGCCTGATTGCCAAAGAGATAGTGGCCCAGCAGGAAACAATTAACTGCCATTGTATTATTTAGGCTGGAGCCAGGGGGAGGTGAGGATTGGGTGGGCGATTTGCAAGTTTATTAGCCCCCTCCTGCCCTTTTCCACACAAATGTACACTAATCCCCTTGAGCCTGGAGTGGGCTAAGCCAATAGTAAGGTCAAATCGATTGTTTCATTCCTTCCTTCCGGTGAAGTTAGCTCATCTCTAGCTGAATTCAGCACTGACTATTGGGGGGGGGGGGCGGTTTGTCCATACTTCAAAAGCCTTATTTATCTATAAACGGACAAACCCCCAATACTTCCTTGGTCTGTCGAGAAGCTTGCATTTCAAGAGTTTGGTACCTGGCCGGACACACATAAGGAACACAGGTGACGTGTAAGCTTTCTCTGTCACTACAGCTGGCTCAGCGGATGGCCACTGTGCTGGGTGTCCGCTACCATCCCTCCCGCCTTCTAGGAACAGCTAACGGAGAGTGTGCTACTACGACAAAACACCTTGATCTGTGAGCAACAGAAGTGTATCTCTTATGGCTGGGGGGTGGGGGACAGGGGAGGTCCAAACCCCAAACTCAGACAGGCTCAGCTTCCGAGATGGCACTTTGAGTGAAGGGGTCTCAGAGGGGACAGAATTGTGATCTCACGGGTAGAAGGAACCAAAGGGCAAAAAGAGCTAAACACTGTATGAAGCCTCTCCTATAAAAAGCCTTAATCCCACTCTCGAGGAAGGAGCCCTCAGGACCCAGCCATGTCCTGAAGGCCCCATCTCTTACTACTACGGCGATGGAGATTAAGGTTCAGCATGAACTTTGGAAGGGACACTTACATGGAAGCCGCAGCAAAGGAGATGAAACATTACATAATAATCAGTTACAACCCAGCATGGTGAGTGACATGGACAGATCCCAGTGCTGAGACCGTGCGCAGGGTCCCTGGGAAGCCAGGTTTGCTCCATTCAGCTTCAGTGCGTCTGGTGAGGAAGGAGCTTGGGTTTTCTCAGACGCAGAGACTCCACGACAGAGGGACAAGGCAACCTCACCGCGGCTCCCCAGCTGCAGATGGTCCTTGTTCCCTGTCGCTTGACCAGATGCTACCTGTGGCAGTGAAGGAGGCCGCAGGCCGGGAGACCTTCAGGAATGATGTAGGCGAGAGAGGATGGATCGTAGATTGCTAACACACGGAATTCTGATCTATTTTTAACACAGGTGGTGAGAATAGACAAAATCCTGGGCATATTTGAATGCATACCATATAATTCTTCAGTATAAATTTGCTGCTAAATTAGGTGTAAGTTGGGAAATAGGAAAGGCAAGTATAAATAAGCACAAGGTTTTCTTTTATTTTTTGAGCTGGGGGGGTCTCACCATGTGGCTCTGTCTGGCCTGGAACTCACAAAGATCCACCTGCCTCTGCTTCCCAAATGCTGGGAGTAAAGGCATTTGCCACCAGGACCAGCTTTTACCAAAAAAAAAAAAAAAAACTTGAGCCCAGCATGATGGTTCACACCTTTAATCCCAATACCAGAGAGACAGAGGCAGGTGGATCTCTGTGAATTCCAGGCCAGCTAGGGCTGCATACTGAGACCCTGTCTCAAGCAAAACAATTATTTTAACTTGAAAAGTGTGGTTTGCTTGCGTGTATGGCTCGTGTACCACATGCATGCAGTACCTGCAGAGGCCAGAGGAGGGCGTCAGATTCCCGGGTTACAGATGGTTGTGAACCATCATGCAGGTGCTGGGAATCAAACCCAGGCCCTCAGGGAAGCAGCCAGTTCCCTTAACCTGAGTTATCTCTCCAGCCCCAAGACTGGATTGTTTAAAAAAAATCAAACAAACAAAACCATGTCTCAAGAATGGAAGGAACCGGCTGGAGAATGCTATGTACCTGTCCATCCTGCTTTCTTGGGGCAGGCTCTCACTTTGCAGCCCTGGCTAGCACTGAATTGGGAATCCTCCTGGCTCTTCTTATGCTCCTGTTACTGAGAACTTTGACAGTTTAAAAAAAAAAAAAATCACTCTAGCCAAGTCTTTTCCCTGCTAACCCAGGCTATGGGTTCCAGAGAGAGGCCCTGAGCAGTGTGACCTTCTCACTCTGTTTTCACACTTTAAACTTTGTTTTGGCAGCTTTGACCTAAAGACAGCAGTTTCAATTCCCCTGGTCCTCCTGGGTCAAGGGGAAGCTTCCTGCCTTGACCTTTCTGTCCAGCTCCCCTTGACCCCTCCCCACCTCAGGCATTTCTTTGTCTGTAGATTACCGTCCTGGTGGTCCCTGAGGGCAGGGGGGCCGGGAGTGTGAAGTCTCCCCTGCTGTCAAAGGAAGCTCCGCAGAAGCAGGGAGCTGAGGCACCGCCATTAGGAAACAAAACAACACTCACAGAGAGATCTCTATCTGGACCATTTGTCTGGTGCCCTCCCTTCGAGGGCTTCCCAGGAGTCCGGGTCCCTTCCTGCCCTGGCCTCTGCCCTGGGAGGGAAGGTTTTTTTGTCGTCGCCCCCCCCCCCCCCCCCCCCCCCCGTTCTGAGAAATCCTGGGCTTGCAGCGCCAATTCACCCCAGCGACGTGTGTTAGGTGGCCCATTCCTACAGATCTGTCGTTGAACACCTTTTATGGTGTGTGTGTGTGTGTGTGTGTGTGTGTATCCGTCCGTGTTCACGTGTAGTAGGATTGGTCATAGGAGACTTGTTGGAGAAGACCATTTCTTTATTAGAAGGTTCACATCTCAAACTTTTCCTCCTTCTTTCTCTTCCTTTCTCTCTCCCTCCTTCCCCTCCCTCCTTCCTTCCCCTTACCCAGGGGATTCCCACATGCTATGCAAAGTGGCCCAGACATCCTCGTGTTTCTTTCAGGATTTGAGTCCGAACACCACTTTCTGAGAGAAGCCATCCCTGATCACCACTCGAAATCATTCTCTCAGTCCTGTTGTTAACTCAATTCCTTCATATCACTTTTCACTCTAAAATTATCCTGGCCATCTATTTCTTACTTTCTTTTTTAAAAAGATTTAAAAATTTTTTAATTCTGTGTGTAAACCTGTGGGTTTCTGTACCTTCGTGCAGGTACTACATTACTACAGGCCAGGCTTTTGGGGCTATGCAGGGAGAGACCACCTTATGTTGTACAACAGTGGTTCTCAACCTTTCTAACACTGTGACCCTTTAATAGGGTTCCTCATGTTGTGGTGACCCCCCACCACCACCACAAAATTATTTTCATCGCTACTTCATAACTGAAATGTTGCTACTGTTATGAATCATAACGTAAATATCTGTGTTTTCCAGAGAACCCTATGAAAGGGTCATTTGACGCCCCCCCCCAAGGGGTCACAACCCACAAGTGTAGAGGGAAGGAAGCAGATAAGAACTCAGTAGGAAATACGTAGGGGCTGTAGAGATGTCTCCGCAGTTAAGAACACACACTGCTTTAGGAGAGGACTCAAGCTCTGTTCCAGCATCCATGTCAGGCTGTTCTCAATGCCCTGTAACTCCAGCTTCAGGAGATCAGACATCCTCTGCTCAGCCCTTAGCATGAGTGGCGAGCTGTGAGCTACAGAGCCCAGGGACTACTCGGTCCCTACCCAAGCCCTTTGATCTGTGCTTGCTCTTCCTGTGTGATGACTGTCCTTTTGTAGATCATGGAACCTCTGTCACCTTTGATCAGCAGGCATTGAGAGCTCTGGGTTAAGCATTCAGTCCATCTCCAGTACAAGATCCAGATGGTAGATCTTTGACTATCCTGTGCCACCAGAATAAGCCATATGGTCCCTCCTTTTCCATAAGGAGCTTCCCAAATCACCCAGACTTCCTGGGTTTCTGTCCAGGCTGTGCCCTCAGGCCAGAGAACCTTGGAGATGGCGTGTGTGTGTGTGTGTGTGTGTGTGTGTGTGTGTGTGTGTGTGTGTAACACTGCAAACTGTCTCAGTAGGCCACTGGTTCAGGGCCTGTTCCAGCTGGCCCTTCTAAGGAAAGACATGTTAAGGATGACAAGCATAGGGCTCTTCCTTTCTTAACCAACTAACAAATACCAGCTCAGGAAGCTAACAAATGCCTGGACTCCCAGCACTCACTGGGTAGAAGTACAAGGATCAGGGGTTCAAGGCTGGCCATTGCTACATGAGACCTTGTTTTAAAATAAATAAACAAGAAAGATTTTTAAAGAAAAGGAGGAAGAAAGGAAAGAAAAACTCAACTTGTCCTATAGTATGAAGGCCAATAGGGCATTGCCTGAGCCAGACTAAACTTGCAGGAGAAGTTTGGGGTGACCCTGGGACTGTCAGCTGGCCTGGCAAGAAGGTGTCTTAGAGAGCAAGGGACACTCCTGGTACAGATGCCACTGGTCTCACCACCAAGTTTCAGGGGACCATTATTTACAAGACTGTCTTATCCAAGCCACTGAAGCTATGGGAGGCAGGATGGAGACTAAATCTAACGAATGAGTTATTTATATCTATATCCCAGACCTCAGAGGGAAAATTCCCATACTTAGCCGTTCCTAGATGGCCTGTGACACAGGATATTTAAAGTAACAATGGGTTGAATTCTTGTTCACATTTTTGGCAGGGCTCCAGTCTGAAAGTCCACAAGAGAAAGATTCGTTGGGCTGTGTAGCTTGGGGGGGGGGACTGTTTCTAATTTGAGATCTATTCAAGATCTGAGCCTCTGTCCCCCCCCCCCTTCTTCCTGGAATTACAAAGAAAATAAAATTTTGATTTTAGAGACAACATTCCCTGTGATCTACTTTGGAAGACTTGGGGAGTGTAGCTATTTGTCCTTCCCAGTCCATCTTTGAAGAAAATGGGGTTATTTCAAAGAAGGAGAATAGTTTTTGACAAACCCAAGCTTCCCTCCTTCATTCCTTAGACCTGAAGGTGGAAATAGCCACTACCCATGAGGCAGTCTAGTAACCAAGTTCTGAGGATGTTGTGACGTTGTCTAGAGGCGGACATGGCTCTGGGCACAATCACTGACCTACTTAAGTCACACTTGCAGGAAGACACTCAGAAAGAGTTGAAAATGACAGGTGATTCCTTATTCAGTTGAGATGATAGCTGCATGACTTTTCATAACTGTATGCTAGCATTATTGGCGGATGTAGCAAGTTGTACACATGTAATAGATAGTGCTTGATGGAATACAGTACTTGATTTTTTTTTTCGAGACAGGGTTTCTCTGTGTAGCTTTGCACCTTTCCTGGAACTCACACTGTAGCCCAACAGTCTTATTGTTACAAAACACAGCATTTAGCGTTCGTTTCTTCTCCTGTGTCTCAAGATAATGAAACTTTTTACTGGGGTTATAATGCTCAGTGGTAGACTATTTGCCCTAACTTCGCATTCCTCTTCCACTCTATTGGCCAGTACTATGTCACATGTCTATTTATAAGCCAATCACTAGCAAGGGACACAGAGCCAATGGGATTTGGTTGGACTCTCCCAATCCCTGCTCTGGGCCTGCAAATCGTGAATTAGTTTTACCCCAGTCTGGTGGCCCCGTAACAAACGAAAACTGGGGGTGGATGCCAGCTAAGTTGTTTGCCAAGGTAGTTATGAGAGGGAAAATGCGGAAGACCCACTCCTCCTTGAGGGCCTGTTGGCAATGAACGGTTGTTGGGGGTGGTTTCATTTTCCTCAGTGGTATAGCCACTGATAACCACCCATGGCCAGGCAAGAAACTCATTCAACTCTGGGTCACACATGGAAGGAGGACATGAAAATAGGAGACTAGAAGAGAAGGATGGGGCGACAGAGACTGAGCCAGGCCAGAGATGCATGGGAGGCGGGAAGAAGAGGGGAGCGTGGCTCTCAGGAGTGAGAGCTGGTATCCAGACTCCGGGAGCAGCCCCAACAGGTTGGAAGGGCACAGCCAGGCTGCAAAAGGTGGGCAGCACCGCACAGTGTCTTGGGGACATTGGTAAAGAGCCTGTCTTTCACATCACGTTCAACGGAGCTCAAAAGTCTTGTTTTATTCTAAAACTCCTTTTTATTTTGAAAAATTTCTAAGGTTTGGGATTTATTTTTTGTTTTTATCTTACGTGATGGGTGTTTTGCCTGCATGTATGTCTATGCACCAAGTGTGTGTGGTATCTGCAGAGGCCAGAAGAGGGTGACGGGTCCCCTGGTTAACACCCTGTTGTGAGCCCGACATGTAGGTGCTGAGACTTCAACCCAGGTTCTTTGGGAGAGCAGCCAGTGCTCTTAACAGACAAGCCATCTCCCCAGCCCCTATTTTGAAACAATTTTAGATTTTTAAAAATTTGCCAAAACAGTAGGGAAACTCCCTATTTCATTTGCCCACTTCCCTAGTCACCCTACCCAATAACCACAGCACATCCATCGAAACAGGAAACTAACTACAGTACAGGCTTCCTTTGCCACTCCTCCCTTTATTCCGCATCAATGGCTCTTCCTCAGCTCCAGGGCCTGGTTTGGTCAGGACACCATTTTACACATCACTGTCCTATCTCCCCCACTCTCTGGCTTCTGTCTTTCCTTGGTTTTCAGAACCGTAACCCTTGAGCAGCAGTGGGAAGGTGTTTTGTGAGAATACGCCCCAGCTCAAGCTTATTCGCCGCTTTCTGATTATTGGACCAGGGTTATGAGCTTGGGGGAAGAACAGCAGAGGTTAAGTGTCCTTCTTGCACTAGGTTCTGAGTTTGCAGGATCACATGACTTATGACCAGTGATACTCAGCCCCTGTCACTTGGCTAAGGCTGCATTTGTGAAGGGCCTCCACAGTGAATTGGCTGGTCCCCCCCTCCACTTCATTATTCTGTTAGGAGGGTGTAAATTGAGTTTTCTTTAGACTGCCAGCTCACAAAAAACAACACGTAGACTTATTGTCAATTATGAAAGCTCAACTGATAGCTTAAGCTTGTTTTTTTAGCTAGCTTTTATAACTTAAATTCATCCATTTCTATTAATTTATGTGCTATCCCGAGGCTCATTTACCTATTCCGTGTACTGTCCATCCTGCTTTCCTGCTTCCTCAGTCTCTGGCTGGTGATTCTCCAAGTCTCCACACTTATTCTTCCCAGCATCCTCTCTGCCCCCAAAATCCTGCCTAGCTATTGGCCATTCAGCTTTTTATTAAACCAGTCTGAGTGACACATCTTCACAGTGTACAACAAGACTATTCCACAACAGGAGGGAAGTCACTCAGTCTAGCCCACACTCAAGAGGAGAGAAAACTGTAAGATTTAAAGAGGGAGATAAGAAAGGACTGGATGAAAAGGTGGTGGTCACCGCTGAGTGAGTGCCCTAAGTTATACAGACCTGGCTATGACCGCCCAGTCAAATCTGCCGTCTGTAAGAACAACGGCCCTTTCTGTTTCCTCCTGTTGGTTGTCTTAGCTGTCTTTCAGGTGAATCCCACACCATCCATCAAGGATCTTGTTCTAATTCACACACCATCTGGCAGATCTTCCTGTACCCCTCAAAGGCAGCCTGTCAGTGTGTCTCCAACACACACACACACACACACACACACACACACACACACACACACACACGTCCAACTGCTCCTGGTTTTTGTCAAAGGCTCCTGCAGCAGGGCCAGCATAGGGAATAGGGTGTGGTCCAGGTGAGGTTTGTGGCCTGCAGAACAGAGCACACCACAGGAAGGTAGGCCGAGGGGATGGTGAAGGTATAGGATGAGCTATGGGAGGATGCTGGCTGCTAGAAGCTGGAAGGTTGGGGAGATAGTAAAGTGCTGAGGACCTGAGTTTCAGACCCAGAACCCATGGATACAGAGGTGCCTGCTTGTCATCACAGTGCTAGGGAGGACAAGACATGCAGGTTCCCTGGATCTCATTGGCCAACTTAGCCCAGTCTGCTTGGAGAGTTCCAGACTAGTGAGAGATCCTGTCACTAAATAAATAACTAAACAAATAAATATAGAGAAAAGACATTGCAAAGGTGGGTGATGTCTGAGAAATGATACCCAATGTTGCCCTCCAGCCTCCACATGTATGTGCACATATGTACATGTATATCTAAGGGCACACATGTGCATCCACACACATGAACTACATGATGTTACGTACACATTCAAAGGAGAAGGTGGAGCTAGAGAGACATAGGAGATCAAGTGCTAACGTGCTAAATGAAAAAAGCAGTTTGCAGACTAGCTTGGTATGTGAGCCCAGGTACAGCTTCATCTTCTCTTAAATACATATCCATGTATTCATTTTTATTTGTGTATACATTGTGCGTGTGCAGATAACGTGTGTGGAAGGCAGAAGTCAACTTCAGCTGTGGTTCCTCAGGAAGCTGTGGATCTTGTTTTTGAGACAAGGTCTCATGGCGACCTAGGGCTTGGCATTTAGGCCAGGCTGGCTGACCAGGGAGCCCCGGGAATCCACGCATCTCTGCCTCTCCAGAGCTGGGTTATAAGCATGCACCACATTTGGCTTTCTGTTGTGCTCTGGGGATCAAACTTAGGTTCTCCTACGTACATGGCAAACATTCCCTGCTGGGCTATTACCAGTTCCCATGTGTGGTTTTACAGATAGAAGGGCAATGCCTGTCACACAGTAGACACTTTCTTTTTCTTTGCAGTTCTGGGATTCGATTCCAGCGCCTCACATATTAGTCAACCAAGCACCATCCCTCCCCCCACAGCCGGGCAGTGGTAGCACACGCCTTTAATCCCAGCACTCGGGAGGCAGAGCCAGGCGGATCTCTGTGAGTTCGAGGCCAGCCTGGTCTACAGAGTGAGATCCAGGACAGGCTCCAAAGCTACACAGAGAAACCCTGTCTCGGAAAAAAAAAAAATTATTTTATTTTTTATTTTATGCATGTAGGTGTTTTGCTTGCATGTATGTCTGTGTACCACATGAATGCCTGGTACCTGTGGAAGCCAGAAGAGGGTATTAGTTTCATTGGAACTGGAATTACAGATAGTTGTGAGTCACTATGCAGGTGCTAGGAATTGTACCCAGGTCCTCCCGAAGAGCAGCCAGTGCTCTTAACCACTGAACCATCTATTCAGTGGTTTGTTTTAAATTAATCTATCTATCTATCCATCCATCCATCTATTTTGAGAAAGGGTCTTTCTATGTAGCCCTGGCTATCCTGGGATTTACTATGTAGACCAGACTGACCTCAAACTCACAGAGATCTGCCTGCCTCTGCCTCCTGAGTGCTGGGATTAGAGGCCTGTGCCAGCATGCTTGACCCCCTTGACAAACCTACCTACCTTCCTTCCTTCCTTCCTTCCTTCTTTCCTTCTTTCCTTTGAAACAGAGTCTCCTTACATAGCCTTGGCTGTCTGGAACTCACAGACCAGGCCTGCCTCAAACTCACTGAGATCCACCTGCCTTTGCCTCCTGAGTGCTGAGATTAAAGCTGTGTGCCACCATGCCTGGCTGAACTTTTTATTTATTATTAATGTGTGCCTTGGGAGACGTGCAAGCCATGGCCCATAGGTAGAGGTCAGAGCACAATTTTGTGGATCCCCTCTCCTCCATCTTCACGTGGGTTCTGGGAACTGAATCCAGGTTGTCAGGCTTGTACACAGCCAGCACCTTTACCTGCTGAGCCTTCTCATTCTCTCACAGCTTCACTTTGTCCATTGTTTTCCTTTTTGCAACAATTGCATTCTTTTTAAAAAGAGATAATCTGGAGCTGGGTATAGTGGTACATACCCATCGTTTTAGCACTTGGGAGGTAGAGTCAGGATGATCAGGACTTGAGTCCAGCCTGAGCTACATGAGGCCCTTTCTCAAAACCCAAACCAAACCAAACCAGGATCATCCACTTCTTTTTGTTTGTTTGTTTTGCTTTCCAAGACAGGGTTTCTCTGTGTAGCCCTGGCTATCCTGGAACTCACTTTGTAGACCAGGCTGGCCTCGAACTCAAGAGATCTGCTTGCTTCTGCCTTCCGAGTGCTGAGATTAAAGACATGCACCACCACTGCCCTGTGATTATCTGATTCTTTTTTTTTTTTTTTTTTTTTGGTTTTTCAAGACAGGGTTTCTCTGTGTAGCTTTGCGCCTTTCCTGGAACTCACTTGGTAGCCCAGGCTGGCCTCGAACTCACAGAGATCCGCCTGGCTCTGCCTCCCAAGTGCTGGGATTAAAGGCGTGTGCCACCACCGCCCGGCTTATCTGATTCTTAATAAAGTTAAAAAACAAAAACAGGGCCAGGCAGTGGTGGCACATGCCTTCAATCCAGTACTTGGGAGGCAGAAGCAGGCGGATCTCAGTGAGTTTGAGGCCAGCCTGGTCTACAAAGCCAGTTCTAGGACAGCCAGGGCTACACAGAGAAACCCTGTCTCAAAAAAACAAAAAACAAACAAAGACAGAAGTAAAAAAGACGGCAGTGGTGGCACATGCCTTTAATCCCAGAACTTGGGAGGCAGAGGCAGGCAGATCTCTGAGTTGGGAGGCCAGCCTGGGCTACAAAGTGAGTCCCAGGACAGCCAGGACTACACAAAGAAACCTTGTCTTGAAAAACCAAAATAAAACAAAACCCAAAACCAACCAAACAATAATAACAACAACAACAACAACAACAAAAAAATCCTTCAAACAAACAAAAAACTATGCACCAAGCCTGGTTGAAGGCTTTCACCGGCTACAGTCAGTCCATCTGGTAAACCTGCCCAGAGCAAATGTGTTTTGGTTGCCCTAACAGTTATAGTGTAACTAGAGGAATGGAGCAGATGATGTGGTGTTTACAGCTCAGATGAAATAGACATGCATTCAGTATGAGGGAAGGGAACAAAAGTGGAATCCATGACCTCGAATACAGGTTTGGTGAAGAGTGCCCCATGGCCCTATCACAAAGTGCTTATGCAAACTCGAAAACTTACTCAGTAACGCCACCAGGTTCACCAAAAGCTCTTTTCCCACAGCTCAGCTTCTGTGATGCCAGATCCAGTGGACACCAGTCAGGTGGCAGGTGTCCACTGGAAGTTTCTTTACTTATCTGTGATTGGTATGAAGGATGGCTATTTTTATTTTAATTAGCTTACTTAGCCTGGAATGCTCAGGCTATGGGAAACAACTATGTGAATAGGAAAATTTTCCTTGAGAAGAGACAGGAAATCTGGTACTTGATGTTGTCATTCATACAGGGATTTAAACCCGAATGAAAGTTTGGGGGGCAGATGACAGAAGGTGACAGAGAAGTTGGGATCTGCAATGAAGCCATCTCCCCTAACTCCCATCCCCAGACAGGGTTTCTCTGTGTTGCTCTAGCTGTCCTGAAACTTGTTCTGAGGCTGGCCTCAACTCACAGCAATCCGCCTGCCTCTGCCTCCCAAGTGCTGGGATCAAAGATGTGTGCCGCCACCACCACCCCGGCTAATGAAGCCATCTTTAGGGGAGACTGACTCCAGCTGAAGTTAAGTATGACCTGGCTGCCACAGCATAATGAGGAAGTGAACTGAATACCCAAATATCAGACACTCTGTCCATTTGCATATGAAAGATACTTTTTAAAAAAATTCTATTTTATGTACATAATATGCATTTGGGTACATTGTCTGCCTGTATGTCTGTGCAGCATATGCATATGGTACTTAGGGAGGCCTGAAGACGGCTTGGATTCCCCTGGACTGCAGTTACAGACAGCTGTGAGCTGCCCTTCATGTGGGTGCTGGGAATTGATCTTGACTCCTCTGAAGAGCAGCCTGTGCTCTTAACAGCTGAGCCATGTCTCCAGCTTGGATAGATAGGTACTCTTGACTCTCAACTTGATGAGATCTGTAATCACTGGGAGAACACACCCCTGGGCATGTCTGTGAGGGTGTTTCCAGAAACAATTACTGAAAAAAACGAAGACCCACCTTCCAAACAGGTGGCCCAGATTTTTAAAAAGGCCCACAGAAAAGATGACATTGCCTGTTTTTGCTTCTCCATGAACACATCTAACGCTGTTACTGCTGCCATCTGTGGGCACTCTACTACCATCAGAATCCAGCTTCCTAGACACTGGAACTTCCAAGTCTTCCACCTCGGGATGGGACTACTAACGCATCCGGGTTTTGTAGGCTGACCCTCAGCCTCTCCAGTGTACACAGCCATGGTTGAACTACCTAGTCCCTACCAGGTAGACCAGTAAGTTCCTAGTCCTTACCACGTAAGGCAGCCATTTCTCAGAGTCCCAAGGCCCTGTTCGGTGGGCCTTGCCTAGTGGGAGAAGAGTTCTTTGTACCATTAGATGGAAGCAGAGGGTTTTAGTCTCCCTGAGGAGTGGTACCTGGAAAATGGCCACTGCACAGCCTAGGGTGGGGGCTGGGAGAGGGCTGCCAATGTCGAAAGAGGAAAGAGCAGTGCTGTGTGGTCAGAGGCTCTTTCTCAGAACTGGCTTATGGAAGGGCACTTAGTGTTGTTTTTCATTTTTAATTTTTCTGTGTACAGGTGTTTTGCCTGCCTCTATCTCTGTGGATCACGTTCACACACGATTCCAGCAGAGACCAGAAGAGGGTGTCGGTTCTCCTGGAAGTGACAGTTGTGGGGCTGGGAACCAAACTAAGGTCCTTTGCAAAAGCAACAAGCACTCTTAACTGCTGAGCCGACTCTCCAGCCCAGTTAGTGCTTTAATAGGGGCTGCTGGTGGGGGCTGGAGAGATGGCTTAGAGGTTAAGAACACCGACTGCTCTTCCAGAGGTCCTGAGTTCAATCCCCAGCAACCACGTAATGAGATCTGGCACCCTCTCCTGTATACATAATAAATAAATAAATCTTTAAAAAAAAAAATAGGGGCTGCTGGGCTCACTGGTTGAGACTTGAGTTCAAATCCTGTCTCAGTGACAGTTGGGAAGGGATCTTGGCTAAAACAACCTACTCTATACAGTCACAGAAGGACCAGTGATGAGGAGCCTCTGAGGACAAGGAAAAGCACCCCAAAGGCAGTGCTCATTGGTCTAAAAGTGTGACAAGACTTTAGCATTTAGTGCACTGGCTTTGGAAGACCTTCTGGGTTAAAATTTTCCCTTCTGCCACTTCTCAGTGGTGGGCTGAGGGTTAAGTAAATCCACTCATGATTTACTGAACCTTGATTTTCTGTCAAGTGAGGCGGATTGTAACTTCATTTAGTTTCAAGAGTGTAAACAACGATGTCCCCTCTATGCTCCCCAGTGATGCCCTCTGCAATATTTCATAAGACCACTTGGCCTGCTGTTACCTGATGCTCTGTAGCAGCATCTGGTCTACAGGCTTTTCCGATAGTAGCTCTCACCTAGAGCTCTTTGCTGTGTGACTGGTAGCCGTTCTGTGCAGAGTCCTAAGTCACCTCCTGAGAGTCTCCGGGTCCAGCAGAGAGGATGGGGAGGGCTAGGCTGGGAGGGGAAGAGGAGCAAGGCTCTGAAGCTTGCAGCAGTTACTGTTAGCACACGTGTGGGCATAGGAAGTAGAGCCCAGGGAGTTTTTCAGTCATCTCCTGCTTAATGCATCCAGATGCATCCATAATTAGCCCTTGCCTCTGGCCTCCGGGCCCAGGTGGGCTCCAGAAGGCCGCACTGCCGCCAGACAAGCGGCCTTAAAGAACACCGGGCAGACAATTGGAATGCCATTTATCGTGCGAAACACAATAAAACCCTGAGCTCTCTTCCTGTCTCAGAGACCCATAAATTATGAAAATTATACCTGCCTCAGGCCTCGGACATATTGTTTTATTAAAGTTCCGATGAATAAACTTCAAGTCTCTTAAAAATGTCCTCCCGGCTTTTATCTGGCAGCACCTCCAGTGTGGGGCAGGCTGCCTGGGTCTTTCAGGGGGTTCGTGCTTTGGAAAGCTAGATTCATTTCAAGCTATTAGTTACCTAGACTGGGTAGATGGCTGGAGAGCTGAGTGTACTGGGGGCTCTGGACCAGGGGACGAGGCTACAGGGGTACGGGGATATATTCTACTTATGGGTCAGAGATGCCCCCACCAAGCCAAGCCCTCTGGGAGGGGGCAATGCTGGAGACTGACCTCAGGACCTAACACATGCCAGGCAAGTACTCTAGCACTGAGCTACAGCCTGAAGCCCAACCCATTCCTTCTTCGAAGAGTACTATGTGGTTATGGACAGGAAGAGGGTTGATTCAACTTTGATATTTTTGGTCACTGGGACACTTTCCAGCTCCTCCTTGCAGTACTTCCTCAAGTACAGCTACAGAACCCTCAATTTACATTCTTACATTCTGTATGAGCAGTAATTCCTCCCGAACATTCATTTCTGCGTTTCAAAGCGAACCGCATCAGGCAAAAAGTAACGGAGCAAATGCTGACTGACCTCTGGGGTCATCCCTGAGCCATTTGTAACTGGGAACTTAAGGAGGGACAAGGATGGAGATAGACAAGTATAATAGACGTGGAATTCTCTCCTGGATACTCGCGGCTTTTCACTTCCCCAGAGGCCTTTTGAGTGAGTGGGCCTTTAAGAATACAACCTCAATTGGGGTTTGTTACTAACCTCTAAACGCAAAGACTCAAAACATAAACACGACCAAGGGAGCCTGAGGAGTCACTACTTGGGACCAAAGTGTTACTTCTGTAGTGGTGGGACAGGTCAGAAAACAGGAGGGCTTGAGACTATCTTTATTCAAATTCTTATTGTACATAGGACCACACTGAAGAATGTCTTTTGTGTCCTTTGGGCAATGACCAGGGGGTCCTCGACACATGTTCCAAAGCCTCAAAGAGGAACAGGATTGGATTTTTATAAGAAGCCTAAGATGCCATCACTGTGACCAAGAAAAAGTACCGAGGCCAGGCATGGTGATACACGCTTTTGATCCCAGCACTCAGGAGGCAGACAGGTGGACCTGAGTTTTGACCAGGTTCCAATGGACAAAGAGAAGCCGTTCTGTAGACATGAGGCCTTAGAGGTCAAAGGACCTTGTTTGAGGTCTCACTAGTCGAGCAAAACAAGGAAGCTAAGAGCTCTACTGCTCGGCTTCTTGAAGCCTGTAGATTTAGGGAGGGGCACCAGGACCAAAATTTGGTCCTTCTCCCCGTCTCTAGCTCTTCCTAGTTCTGATTTTTTTTTTTTCCCACTGTGTTACTAAGATATCCAATGGCCGGGCATGATGGCACACTTTTAATGCTAGCCTGGGCTAACATTATCTTGATATAGCAAGGTGCTCTCAAGAAATAACCAGAAAACCCAAACCCCATACACCCTGTGGGGACAGGTGACCCAGGAAGGGTTTTTGCATCACATGCCACCATCAGTTTCACTAGAAGTACAATACTCTTCAGTGGCCTTCAGATTATCCTAGAGGTAGATGAGGGTCCCCCCAGTCTGGACACCCAGCCCACTGTGTGCATGTGCTCATGTGGCTTAGAGTTCTGACATGCGGGGAACTTCTGCTGAGCGCGGACGCCAGGCAACGGAACACAACACGAGAAAATGGCAGTCATATGTATATTGAACAATATATATTTATAGATATCTTCTAGATAAGTACATTCAGTTTTTAACTTGTTTTTTCTTCACAAACAGAAGAACTCTTACAATAGTAGACTTTCTAAAATAAATACTATTAAAATAGAGCTTCAAAATAAATATTTTTTACAAAGGAAACCTTCTGTGGTAACTTTTGTGGTGGGGTGAGAAGGGGCTACAGTGGGGGAGAAAAGAAACAGGGACGCAGTGGAGTGGGCACTGGGCACAGCCCTACTGCTGCTAACATCAATCAACCGTGGGACAGCAAGAGAAAGCCAAGAAAGCAGCGGCAGTCACCCACAGCAAAAAAAACGGAAACACGGGATTGACATCCACTGTTACGGAGCAGGAAGGGCCTGGAACTTCTCGTCAAATGCACAAACCAGGAGGCTGGTGAAGCCTCGGACGGTCTAGTAAGTTGTACAGTGCAGGTCTGTGCTGCCCACGCACCTCAGACATTTCTTGGAATAGCACTGGAGACCATGCTGCTTCAAAGTGACGACCTGGGTTCCGGCCCAAGACCAACTTTGTACGTGTTGTCCCTTCGGGGTTGTGATCCAGCTGGGGGCCCCGCCAATGCAGATTGCCCAAGCTCAAAGAACTCCATCAGCTGGCAAGTGCCCAAGGTAACAGTGAGGACCGTTCTTTGTACCCTTCCAGTTGGCTTAGGGAGCCTTGACTGTACCTTGGAAGGCTGTGCTAGCCCAATGTGCTCACAGGACTGCTGTGGAAACCCAAGTAGCCTCGGTAGTTTTTAGGAACTGTCTTGGATGACATCCTCAGCTCCAGGTATAACTGTCACTGACCCCCAGGTCTAGAAGTGAGAACCAGCTGGTCCTTTTGAAGAGCTATTAACTCAGCCAAGCAAGCTAAAGACAGCAAGCCACCAGTCTGAAGAAGCTGGAGCGAGGGCCTGTACTCAGTGCCGGCTGACTAGCCTGGGAAGAGGGTGGGGCCCAAAGGCACACTACCACTTTGTGTGTTACGCATTCTTTCCCAAGTGTAGGTGTTTGCTGAGAAGCCAGGGAGAAGCAATAGAGCTGAGGAAATCAAGGATGCTTCCTTCACCCCTCCCCTTTACCACCAAGCCAAGTGGGCCCCAAGGTAAACTCCTGGGGGGAGGGAGAGCTCTGTAGACATCATTCGCAAGCCAAAACAAGGGGGGGGGGGGAGCAAACCAAAACCCATAAAAATCCGTGTTTACAGCTATGTACACAAAGTCAGGGTCCGGGAGGGGTTGCCAGGAAACAGGGTCTGTGTGGTGGAGGGTCAGTGTGTAAGTGTCACGTGTGCATGTCCGCATACACGGCTTATGTAACTCAACTGTCCACAGAGGTGTATAGACCAAGATCACCAAAGTGCAACTTGCCACTGGGTCAAATGTCCTGTGGAGACAAATTGAGGGAGGGACCCCGGGCAAAGCTCCCAGGCTTTTTAGAAAGGGTGCTCGTGTGTGCTATCGTTTGGGGGGCTTCCCTCCACATGCCTCATCTGAGGAAACATCTGCAGCCCCTTCTGCAAGCTTCTAATACATTCAATTAGTGTAAGTGGTTGGCTGAATGTGTTTCGGTCTTCCATCTTCTGTCCTTCTGATCTGTGCAAGAACACCGCAAGCGACTGGGGCAAGGGCAGCTATATGGGTTAGCCAGGGAATGAAGATGCCATATTTTATACTTGCCGTTTACAAGCCAGTAAATGTTACATAAATAAAGCTGAACACAAACCCCTCCCTTCCTCCAATCAATAAATACCTATGGTTACAATTAACTTATTCTAAATCATAAGGTGTTACAACTAGTTTCCAAGGTGGGGTTGGGGGGTGGGGTGAATCCTTGAGAAAGAGCATTAGGTACAAGCTACTCATAGCTACCTGCCTGCTGGCCCCTCCTCTTTCCTGGGGGCAGCTCTGGTCCCACACGAAGAGCCAGAAACGCTACACATGATTTTTGCCTAATGCTTTTCCAATTTCCCCTGGGGCACCTCTTCTGACCCGGGCCATTTCTCGCATCATTAAGAGGCAGGGATGGGGACAAAAATACCACACAAAGCAAAAACCCCACACAACAGCTGAGGGGCAAGGACCAGAGACACTATAGCTTTTTGCATGCAACAAGTACCTACCCACTGGACGTGCTGCACTTTCTGAGTCCTTTAGCACCGTGAGAGAAAGAGTTGCTACGTCTTTGGGGGCTGTCGGGAGGGGCGGGGTTTGTGCTGCGCACAAAAGTGGGGCTCAAATCCAGTAGCCCCTGGAGAACTGTTCCCCACCCTCTCTGAGCTCCTCTGACTTCCCCACCGGGGCCTCCTAACACTAAAATAGACTCTGTTCATCCTCTCTCTATTTACATAAAGACAGACACATCACTATACACAAAAGGCTATGACAGCAAGCAGCAGAACCCGAAGAAAACCCAACCTCAGCTCGGCTCAACTGTCATTCTGCCAATGGGAGGTGTGGCCTCTTCTTCGCCATTCTTGATGGGCAGGGGAATTATGCTCCTTGAGGTTGTTGCCCCCAGATTTTGAAATCAGCCCTTCCTGGGGGGGTGGCCCAAAAGGAAGCAAGTTGTTGTATTATTATTGTTTAAACACCATTAGCATCTAGTTTAATTAAACATGTAAAAACATCGTGACTGGATCCAGAGACCACAGCCTCAGACTCATTGGCAAAATGATATTTGGTCTCGCTTGTGTCGCCCTGGCCCTCTTTAACCCAGCAAGTTTCTGCAAAGAATCTGAGTAGAGAGCGCTCGGGACACACAGCAGGCAGGCCAGTCCGTGACTCCGTTAAGAAGCAGAGGATGGTGTGATGAGTGGACACCCCCAAGTTAGTGATTGAAGCTAGGAGGAACACACTGCCCCGTGGCTCCTTAGCCATCCTGTGGCTCCGGGTGATCTGTTCTCAGCTATCAAGTCCATACAGCAGGAATTGCTACAGCGCACCTTCCCAAGAGGCCAAGGCCAACAGGCATGGACAGAGGAAGAAAAGGTAGAAGTCAAGGCTCTGAGGGTCTTCCTCAAGGTATCCCACCTTCCATTAACTGTTCTTCCCAGGCAGGAGGCTCCAGCAGGAGCCACAGACAATAGCAAAGTGGGAGGAAGAGACCGAGGAGGAGCTGGGAAGGCCATTGAGCAGCCGAACTTCCGGATTGTGTCCACATCTGTGTTCCGTCTTCTGAAATAGGAAAACCACATCCCAAACCAGCACACCCCGATGCTATCACTGCTGCTTGACACAAAGTTTCAAGAACATGAAAATCCCAAAGTGCATCTTCATCCTTTTGGGGACTCTTAAGCTGGGTGGCAGTGGTCTCTGCCTGCTTCTTCTCAATCTAGGGTTTAGGAGAGGACAGATGAGCAAGGTCAGCCTTAGGAGACTGGCAGGAGGGGACCACGTTTCCAAGGGCAGTGTCAGAAAGGCTTGTCGGACCTGCTGGCCTTGGGGTCGCCGCTGGCTGCCTTGCAGATGACACTGTTCGTGTGCTTGCAGCGGCAACCAGGACGTCTCAGGCGGTCATAGCCGTGCTGGGCCAGCTTGACACAGCCTGTGGCTGGCAGGTAGCACAGCAAACAGGGCAGCACCAGAGAGAGGGCACCCATGAAGGACCAGCGGGCGCAGCAGTTGGAGCGGGAGCAGGAGCAGGGATGGTCAGCACAGGAGCCCTCATCATCCTCGTTGGTGCAATGGTAGAAGATGCCTTGCACTAGGCACATGCATGTGCCATAGTTGACCAGGGTCTGGGCCGAGCACAGGCACTCCTGGTTGCAGACCCAGCAGGAGGGCAACGTCCGAGGGGACGAACATTCCTTGCACTTACACTTCCCACAGGCCTCACACAGCAAGAAGTGCTTATCGAGCTCTGGCGGAGCTGCTGGGCCCTTGAGGTCCAGTGGCTTACAGTGGACCGCCTTGGGCTGGAGGCGCACAGCCCTGGGCGAAGCCTGCTCAGCCACTGGCGGTGGAGCCATGTGGTCGAGCAGCCTCTGGTCTGAGGAGGTACTGCTGCTGCTGCTCACAGAGCTGGGCCGCCCGCTGAAGGAGATCCAGTGGTGAGTGACGTCCTGGTCACAGCGGGCAGGTGTAGGGGCCAGCTCTGGGGGCCCACCCCGGGTCCGCTTGGGACCCATGGAGGGGGCCAGGCTGGGATTGTCTATGTAGTCATTCTCCACGTGGCTGGTCTTCATCTGGTCAATGGGTAAGATGGTGAGTGGGTGCTGGAGCCGGCTGTGGGCCACTCGGCCGTCAAGGAGGGGCTGCACCATGACGGAGCTGGGAGTCAAAGGGGCGGCGCCCTGCGGGATCGGGGGCTCCATGAGGCTGGAGGTCCTGGACTGCACCGATAGACAGGCTTCTAGGGGCCCTGGGAGGGAGGAAGGAAAAAGAGAAAATGGATTTCTGAGCATCAATATGGCCTGTTAATACCCTCCTCTCCCCTCAATCTTGTATCAGGCCTTGGGAGCCTAAATGAAATGGAACCAAATTTCTTCAGTGAACGTCCTAGCAATTCCCAAGGCTTAAATGGTCACTACTACTGAGAATCACAGCAGTAGAAGTAACATCTATTGGGCTGAGGGGCAGCTTGGTGGTAGATCGCTCTCTGAGTATGCGTCACAGGTTCTTGCTATGGTCATCAGCACCACTGGGTGAGGTAAAGAATAGGTAGGGCCGGGAGGTGGTGGCACAGGCCTTTAATCCCAGCCAGCACCCGGGAGGCAGGCACGGTGGCATAGGCCTAGAATTCCAGAGTTTGGAAGGTGGAAGCAGAGTGGCAGCTGTGAATTTGAGACCAGCCTGCCTACAGAGCAAGAGCCCGTCTCAAAAAACAAAACAAAACAAAAACCGAAACACTTTAGGCCTAACAAGTGCTGCTGTGAACAAACTACAACTTCCTTCTCCATTATTTTGAATGTATGTGGAGGTCAGAGTTACTTCTCTCAGGGAACAATCCTTCTCTCTTCTCCCACTTCTGTGTGTCACACTGAAGGAACGGAGGTCCCCAGGCTTGTGAACAAGCGCCTGTACCAACCGAATGAGCCATCTCACTCCCCCAGTATGGGGGGGGCAGGTGGAGGGTCTCACTGTGTAGCCCTGGGCTAACTCACAGAGATCCACCTGCCTCTGCAGTGGTGAGTGCTAGGGCCCAAGCTGCCCAAGTTCTTTTACATCTATGGCTTATGCCTTAGTTTTGTGGCTGTAAAGAGGGTTCTTGCAGGGACTAAAGGGAAAAACACACACCTGATACCTGCACACATAGAAAACACTAAACAACTCACCACTATCTCAAAATATAACCATTTTTGACTTCCTACATAAACACTTCCTAAGTCCCGTAGGAACTGTACTGGGCACTGAGGACCGTGTATGTGGTCACTACAACAGCTCCTGTGTGCCCCCTCGAGCTCGTCAGCTGGATAAGTAAAAGCCTTCACTTTGGGAACTAAGAAGAGAAGGGCTGCATCTGATGCCCACTCATCTGGGACACTATTAACCTATTACTCCTGCTTCCAAGAGTGGTAACCTCCAGCAGCCAATAAGCCCCCTGGGTAGGTGAGCTCCCGACAACCTACATGGGAAATCCTCTCAAGGGGCACTCACATCACCCATTTCCAAGTGCTGAGCTGAACATTCAGACTAAATGCTATTTACTAGAATAGCTAAGGCAACCCTGGATCAGTTTCTAATTTCACTGAGAGAGTGCAATTTTAAGTTGGCATCCGGCCAGAGATTCAACTGCAGCGCCTGACACGGAAACCCAGGAAGTCACTTAAATCAAAGAGCGGAAACGGCTTGGTTCAAATTTAGAAAGTGCACATTGTTTTCTATTAGAAGTGCCATTTCCTTGCCTGCTGACCTTTACATTTGGAATTCGGATGGAGATCAATTTAAAGAAATAGCAGCAGAAGGCCAGGACCTCTGCTCAGAGGAGACACAATTTGGAATCCAAAGGAAAGATTACACTCTGGGAAGATTCCACAAAGAACTTCAAGGGACTGGGGGAGGGAAGGATGGAGAAAGGGAAGAGGAGTCTCCATAAAGACAACACACACTCAGCTCCTCGGTGTTAAGGGTGGTGTTTCTGTAAATGTCTTTTCAAGATGCTAATGACAGCTCATGTCTCTCAACTAAGTTTATCTCGCATCAAAGGCGTTGCCAAGGCAATGTGAAGTAGGTTTCTAGTTCCGTTTACCCCTCTTCCTGGGACTGTTAGTCCATCTCAGTATCACAGGAGAGTGACACTTGGCTCCCTGGAAGTGAAACTAGAGTAAAGTGTTCGTGGTGGTGGAGAGAGGAGGCTGATGGGAAGGCACAACTGTGCTTGCCTCTGCTCGGAGACTAGGGTTTGGTTACAAATAGTTGAAGCGTTTTCTTGGATGCTTCTAGTCGGCATGAAATAAACACAGCTAGCTCTAAATAGAAAGTTCATGAAAGGGATAGAAAGAAGGTTATCCACAGCATTCATCTGTACATCATCTATGCCGCTAAATGCAAAAAAAAAAAAAATCACATCTTTTCTACAAGGGTCAATGGTTCACTCACCAGACAGTTCCCATTCACACGGGAACTAACTATTGTCCCGACAGGTATTTCTTTATATACTATTTCCCTGTCTGTCTTGGATAAGAGTCTACATAGTGGCAGGGGCCACAAAGTTCTTTTCAGTGAAATCAGAACTTTTTTTTTTTACCTTTTAATTATTTTTTAAAACAAGACATTCATATAACATCTTAGATTGTCTGAAACTTATTATGTAATAGTCCAGGCTGGGCTACAGAAGTCCTCATTCCTCAGCTTCCCAATTGCTACAATTAAAGGAGTGCGCCACTATACACAGTTCAGAGCATCACCTTTGAGGTGAAAGCCTCCTCAACCACCTGGCAGGCTTTCTACCAAAGACTACCTAGTCCCTTGTCAAGGCAGCTTTAAGTGAATTGTTGTGATCAGGGCTGGGTAGAAGTATCGTGGAGAGCATCCCTCTAAGGAATGCTACCTTTCAGCTTATACACTTGTTCCAAGAGGTTTCCAAGGCCTTGCCTCTACAAAAAAATGTTAAGTTAGGGTCAACGGACCAGTAAACTTAAAAGCCCCAGGTTGTGGGGTCTTTGGCTAAGGAAAAAAAAAATCACTAAGTTGATATAAAGTGTCACAGATCAGACTCGTCAGGTGCTAGCCAAGTCAGAACCTTCTTCCTTGGACAATGATTCCAGAAAGCCCAGGTTGGGAATACCTGCCAACAAAAAGATGTGGAATCTTCAAGTAGCTGCATATTGGCCCTTGTAGCTAGGGTTTTATCTCAGGACCAAGTCCAGGACTGACCAAACTGCAGGAGAGAAAAAAGGTACTGCTAGGCAGACAGACAGACAGAGGCAAACCGATTCCCCACTCTGCTTTGCCAAGCAGGTTAACCAATTCTCTTTAAAAACAGCTGCATTTCTTGCAGATGAAGCAAAAAGCCTTAGGCAACTTTCAAGGATGTTTAACAGGCCCTGGAATCAGCAAGCAGACTCTCCAAAGCATGCAAAAGCCCCATCAGCAAGCCAGTTTGGAGCGGCCACCATAGGCAGGGAGGCTACTGCCTCCCATCACCCTCCAGAGGCAGCTGTCAACATCTGCGCTGGCAAATGAGGCCAGCCTAGAGAGTGTGGGATCTTGGCCCCCAGTGACTCAGCTCTCTCAGGACACGCACATCTGACATTTGGTTCCAGAAGACACGTTTCAAAAGGCATCTCCCTACCATAACCCTGAACTCTTTCCAGCCACCATCTCAGCAAAACCGAAGGGCTGGCTCCGAGAGCCACGGCTCACACTTGCTTAGGCCACGGCTCACACTTGCTTAGGCCTGCCCCAGCCTCTGCTGAATTGATGTGGCCGAAAAAGAAAAACAACTTCCTAAACTGCCTGTTTGATATAACCCCTCAAGCACAGCTCCCGGTCTACTCCCCCCCCCCCAGCAACACTGCCCCCCGGCCCCCACCCCGCCCCCCCAGTCTGAGTTCTATTTCCAAGATCAGTCTCCACCCCGGGACATTTCCAGCCCTCAGTTTGTGCATCCCCGCAGGTGTTAAGTGCACTTTAATAGGCACCTCCGCTTCTCCTCCAAGGAAGGAAGAGATTTATATAATATAAATGGGACAGGAGGCTTCGCCTCCCTAAGCTCTTGGGAAGAGCTTGATGGTCAATTTGGAAGATTCTGGATGGAAATGACGCCAACCCTGCACTTAAGCCTAGGAAGGATCTCACAGCCAGAGGATTAGCATAAGAAGGAACACTTTCACCTTCCCTCCAATAATAATAATAATAACAACAACAACAACAACAACAACAACAACAACAACAGCTAATTACTAGAAATGACTAATATTTATGGAACACTCTGGGTGCCAGGCTCTCTGCTGCACCCAGAGTGCTTTATTTTCTGAGTTAATCCTCAGGTGATCCTCACCATCACCTTAGGGAATAGCTCCCGTTCTGGAGTTAGAAATGCAAGCATAGGGCCGCGGAGATGGCCGGTCAGCACGGTGCATGCTTGCCACACAAGCAAGAGGACCGAAGTTCTGATCCCCAAAGCACAGTTTTGTCACATCTGTAATCCCAGTGTAGGTAAAGTGGGGACAGGAGGATCCCCCCAGCTCATTGGCCAGTCATGCCACTAGGGTATCACTAAGTTCAAGGAAAGACCCCATGCCCACCTCCAATGGTAAGGCAAATGGACTAGAGAAACAGTTCCCTAATTAAGAGGGCTTGCTGTTCTTGCAGAAATTCTGGGTTTAGTCTCCAGCACCCACACGGTAGCTCACAAATCACGTATATTTCTGATTCTGGGGAAATCTGATGGCAACCATTCTAAGAACATCAGGTATGTGTGGTATACATAGACACATGCATATTCTCTCTCTCTCTCTCTCTCTCTCTCTCTCTCTCTCTCTCTCTCTCTCTCTCTCACACACACACACACACACACACACACACACACACACACAAAGGATCACAGGAGTAGAGCAAGTGATCAGGGCAGGACTCATCTCTAGTCATGTGACCCTGTGGCTGAAACAGACATGGAGCCCTAGCTAACAATGACTTGTGGAAGCCTTCCCTACCCCTAGGGACCCATGGAAAAATGTATAAGTGCCAATCATTTTCCTAGCCATGGGTCTTTCAGTAGCCCAAGGCCCCCCTTAGCCACCAACCTTGTGGTAAGTGGGGGTGGTGAGAGGTTCAGTAACCCAACCAGCAGATAAATGACTCCAGATAGGGTTTTTTGGGCAATCTTTTCTGTTGCTTCACCTCCCTTTTACTAAATGATTTCACCTTTACCCCAATGGATCTCCCTTACAGGATTTCACTGTAACCATCCTTAAAGGAAAAGGAAATCCTGGTGTGAAACGGGATCCCCTCCCTCTTCACCTATCAAGTTCAACTCTGGGGTTCCTGGGGCATCTCTGATGATAGAGTTTCCAGTGCAGGTGTGGAGGGGTGGGGAGGGGAGAGGAGGGGAGGGGAGGGGAGGGGAAGGGAGGGAAGTGCCAGGCTCAAGGAGTTGGTGAGGCTGATGAATCAGCAAGCTCCCCACCCCACTCCCTTTCCCACCGCACAGCCCCTCAATCTGCTGCTGCTTGGTCTGGCAGCTCGAAGCTGCCTGTCTTGACCCTTACTGCCTGCAGGGAGGGACCTGGACACAGGCTGCATGAAAAGAATCAAGAGACAATGTTAAATGTCCACACAGTCTGGCTACCCTTCCCTGGATTTACCCTGGGAAGGACAGCTGGGAAATATTGAGAAAACCTGCCCGTTGTACTTTAAAATCTACAAGTCAGCGAATGACAAGCTGGCAAGAAGCTCCAAATGAATGGGCAGTTTCTGTGCTGCCCATTCAGTCTTAGCAGGCTCTTCCACAGAAGGTTGTTTAACCCTTTAAAGTCACAATAAAGGTCTTTAGGCTGCCCGAGAGCCGGCCGCCCCTCTGCAACACCATTGCCTGGTCCTTTGTGACACTAACCCAGTTTAGTTAATTAAGCTATAGCCAGATGGTGACTTATTGCTTTTAAAAAGACCCTTAAGAGAAGGGGGTAGGGAAAGCCAGGCCTTATGGGGGAAGCCAATTTGTGGAGGCCCAGTGGAAGGAAGCAGAATGCCTCTGAGCAGCTGAATTTGTTTGAGGACACACCTTTACCCACTTCCTACTTTACTAGCATTAGCGAGTTCACAGCTGGCCATGTTAGGGATCACAAAAGAAAACAGTGGTCCGTCATCCTTTGTCCCATCACCAGTTTTCAGCCCCTTTTCCTTTCCTTGTATTTTGAGCAATTTTAACCAGCTTCAAGCTTCTGCTTTGCTATATGTATACCCATATACTTGTGTCTGCCCAGTACCCCATTAAGAGAGATCGGAAGCCATGTCACAAAGGAAGGGCACTGGATGGGGCCTGCTAACCAGCAGCACCACTCAGGAACTGGTCAGGCCAAAGTGTAGAATGTGACCAGAAGCCTGCAGCCCCCCCCCCCCAGCCCCTTGAAAGGCCTTTCAGACGTCATCAAGATGGTCTTATTGTCTCCCCAACCTCCTCCAAGAGACAGAACTGACAATAGATTTTTAGCTTACCCTTGGGATTGAACAGGAAATGACTTCCCCCTTTCCCAGCCAGAAACAGACAGGGTAAGGAGAACTGCTCTAGTGCACTGGGCCACCTGCCCCAGGGCCCCTTCCCCTCCTCCACTAGACCTAGAACATCTGTGCCTCTCTCTACGACGCCTTGCTTCCTCGCTTCCTTCACCGACTGGAGGCCCTTCTTTGGAAAGAACCACCCCCATCACAGCTGAACAGCGGGGCCTCTTAAGCTTGGCCACATGTCGTGGACACATTCCCCAACCTAGTCAGCTGTCCAGATCTGCAGGGTATCCCCAGCTCCCTGAGAATCAATACCCCCACCTTTTAAATCACACAGCACCCTCTACTTTCTGTGCCTCTTCTTCAAAAGGTCCTTAAGACTAGACTCTCCCCTAAGAGTACAGATTAACAGTGAACTTGCCTCAGTCCTAGCCACAAACAAGCCCTACTGGCTGCCCCTGGTCCACGGGCTCTGGGAGTTTGTTCACCACTAAGGTCCAGGCTTACCAGCCCTTGCCTAGTCGGAAAGGACCGGTAACAGTTTTCCCAGCGTTAGTCATTGTCTCCTTACAAAAACCTATTGCCACTGTGTTCTTCTCCACTCTCGCCACCCCTCTTATTTAAAAACGCTGTTATAAACTGGGCATGGTGCAGCCTGCCTGCTTGTAATGCCCACACTCCAGAGGCAGAGGCAGGAGGACTGCTCCCAAGTTGGATGCGGCTCGTCTCCCCGGCGAGTTTCAGGCCAGCCAAGACCTTGTCTCAAAAAACAAAATAAAAAAGAACCTGTCATAACTCAGCAAGGTGGCACATCTGTAAAGCCAGCACTCAAGATTACAGGAGGCAGGGAGATTAAGAACCTCTGCTAGTTGGTGGTGTCGCACACCTTTAGTCCCAGCACTCGGGAGGCAGAGGCAGGTGGATCTCTCTGCGAGTTCGAGGCCAGCCTAGTCTACAAAATCGAGTTCTGGGACAGCCCAGGATTGTTCACAGAGAAACCCTGTCTCTAAAAAAGAAAAAAAGAGTAAGGTTATGGGGCCAGAGAGATGGCTTAGCTATTAAGAGCACATACTGGTCTTCCAGAGGACCTAAGGTTAGTTTCCAGCGCCAACTTGAGGCAGCTGTTACAACTTTAGTCTGTAATTCCAGCTCCAAGGGCATCCAGTGCCTGACTTCTGTGGGCAATTGCACTCACATGAAGTATGTGTGCGCACACGATTTATGCATATAATAATTACAATAAATTTTTAAGAGTTCAGGATTAGCCTGTGCCTACAAATCAAGACCCTGTTTCAAAACAAGCCAGCCAGCTGGCAAACAACAAACCCTGTTCAGTCTACTCCCCAAGCTCCAAACATCCTAGTAGACTGAGTAGGTGGCAGGAATCCTCCCTCAGCTGGGCACATGCAACTCCCTCTTGGTTCTACCAGAGTACAGATACCCTAGATTCAGAACCAAATTAAAACTCCAAAGAGGGCCCTTCTTCCTAGGCCATCTTGTAATCAACATGCAGGCTTTATCTACCAGGCATGGATTTACGAAAAAATGTGCTTACAAGTCTTTAATCCCCACTTGGGAGGCAGAGGCAGGTGGATCTCTTTGAGTTTGAGGACAGCCTCGTCTACAGAGTGAGTTCCAGAAAAGCCAGGGCTGCATAATGAGAACCTGCCTTAAAACTAAATTTAAAATGTTACAGAAGCCCACAACAGGGCAGGATACCACAGCAAGGGACTGGAATTTAAAGTCCTTATGTCTGATCCAAAGAGTGACACATTTCAAAAGCCACTGAGGAGCGTGTTCATGGGTTTTGTCTCTCCCTTCATTTTGGATGGCTTATTTGCCTTCATTTGTTTTCTGTTGTTTTAGAAAGCCAGCCAAACCTCTGGGCACATATAGTGCTAAGTTCACAAGACAGTGAAAAAGAAGTCTGAACTGGGCAAAGGGTGAGTTCCAAATTGCCAATTCTGGAATGTGATACAGGCAGAAAGGACGGTGGATGCCCAGCCTCCCATCTGCCCTGAATGGATCTAGTCTGTGCTGTCTCCTCCCACCAGCCTGAACCAAAGCTGTGATGAGGCTACCATTTCAGAGGGCCATGTGGAAAAGGTTGTGGGATCCAGCAAGAAGGCATGGATATCCCAGAAGGAAAGAGACTCTTGAACTCAGGTCTAAAACTTCAGATGGGACACAAGCAAGGGACGTCCTTAAAGCCTCCCTCCACCTAGTTGTCTACTCAGGGTTCAGCAATCTAAGTGCTCACCAACACAATTCACCTGCTCTAGCCTGGAGAGGATTTTCCTGGAGCCAAGGGACCCTCCCAAAGACCTGGAAACAGAGGAAAAGCCACCTCAGGGGTATCAACCGTACAACTTCTTTCAGAGAAAGAGCCTGAGCAGCTGCAGTCCTTGCTCTGACGGACAGATCCACAACCTCCCCAACCGCACTAACGTGGGGTTAGAAGCAGAAAATCTCAGATGTTTGTGCTCCATTTGTGTGAAGATCGAGAACTCCAAACATTGTGAAATCCAGCGGTGCAATATTGGGTAGGGCCTTAGGCCAGACGGAACTTATTAAGAGATTGATAAACCCCTATTTCCCAACTGCTCTAGGTCTCACCTTCCAGCTTTGTGCTGCGTAGAGGCCTGTTAGAAGGCTGCTGCACTGGTCACCCCCAGAGGAGATGTGCCCAAGCTCCTGCCCTCCCCAGGTTCCCTTGCCTCTCCTCAAAATGGGGAGAATCAAACCACTGGTTGGTGACATTAAAGAGGAGACTGCCATTGCATCTGAAGACCCCAAGGAATCTGTCTTTTCCTTGCAGCGTCGCAGGGTTCCGGAGAGCCTACTCCCTGCGCAGTAGGAGGCCTTCTGCCCTGAGCCAGGCCTGACAACATGGATGCCCAGCCAGCAGCTTTCCCCTCTGCATGCAATCCCCTCCAGCCCATGCCGCCTAGAACTCCATCCCTTAGCCCTTCAAGCCATGCAACCATCTTTCTGTCTCTCGCCTCTTCCTCTGCCCACAACCCCCAGCCCCCAATCAAAAGAATTGAGAAACCGTCTTCTTGCCCAAGAGGAGCTACTGTAAATGCTTTTTGATCGTCTGCTTGGAGGGGAAACTGGGCACAGCCGTGGCCCCAGTGATGAAGCCAAGCTCCAGCTGCCCGGGTTGGCCAAGCCCGTCGTCTCCCTTACCTCCCCCCCCTCAATGCCCCCGTGGCCCTGGCGACTCCAAATTCTTCAGAACATACCGTCTCTAACCTCTATTCTCCGTGTTGTCAAGTCTGGTACCAACAAGGAGGCAAAGTGGGCACCTTATCTCTCCTACGCATGCAACCTCTTCCTCCAGCTCCCACACGCCCGGCGTTATGTAAACGCACCTTCAGCCCCCACCACAGCCTTACGAGAGGCCCAGGGGCTCCGGGACCTGGCAAAGATCGATGTCTGAGGATAGGGGGATACCGGATGGCTAAGGAGCCTCGGGCCCAGAAGAGGCTAGGGAAAGAAGCAGCAAGGCAGTTGCACAGCATAAAATGAGGCAGCCGAGCAAAGGTCAGACGGTCTGGAACCGCCTCGCAAGGAGAGGGAGCAGAAAAGCTCAGTCCTTGGCCGGCCCCACGCTAACCATCCAGTGGGAAAGCAGGAGAGGAAACCTAGTCCTCCACGGCTCGGAACCGGGAAAGAAAAACCTACGTCGAGCATAGGCCCCTGAGGAAGGGCTGGGAAGACCCACGGCACAACTGGCACCGTAGGCACGGAGCCTGGGGGTGGGCGAGACGCCCAAACGTAGGGCGCCCCCAAGTCCCAAGCGGTCGCTCCAGAGCGAGCCCGGGGCTGCGGGTTCCGCGCTCAAGGAGAGTAGTGGCAGGAGAAGGAAAGAGGCCAGGCCAGAGGCAAACTCCGGACACTAACAAGGTTTCCAGAGTCGCAGAGGGCGCGGAAGCCCAACTTGGCAATGCCCAGGGTCGGCAACGACAGTGCCAGGCAGCGAACACCCCCAGCGCCGTGCCGGCCGGGCGCGCCTGGTAGCTGCGGCGTACCGCAGGGACTCGAGGAGGCGCAGACCAAGGGAAGGAACACCGAAGCGGCTCGAAATAGCGTACCATTGGCCCCAGCCCGTGGGGAGCCGCGTCACGGCACCGAGGGGGTACTTTCGGATCTCCAACCGGCTATGGACTTACTTTGAGGAGCTGCAGAGTCACAAGCATCGCTCCACGTCTACGTAAATGCCCGAACCGGAGTGGGTCAGTCGCTGTTGTACTCGCAGACGCCAGTCAGAGGAGCCGGCAAGGCTCCCTGAGTCCTGCAGCGCCAGCTCCGCCGCTGTCAGCTCTGCTCGCTGCCTCAGCGGCGATGTTGCAACCCTTGCCTGGGAAAATGGCTTTTTTATGAATGGGAGGGCAGAGAGCTCCACTGCGCACGCGCGCCGCCCGCGATTCTATGAATGGGTGGGCACAAGCGACCCCGTGCGCGCATGCGCTGCGTTTTTTTCCCCCTTTTTCTTTTTTTTATGAATGGGGGGCCGGAAAAGAGCTTAACCCGTGATTGCTGGGGCCGGCTGTTGCTCCTCCAGGGGCCGTCGTTCTTTTACAAAGAGGGGTGGAGGTTGTTGTTCCTTTTTTTTTTTTTTTTTTTTTTAATGAATGGAGGGCGGCGGCGACTGCTGCAGCTGGCTCAGCTGCGTGGGTTGTACCCTCCTCCCAGCCTGCGAGAGGAGGTAAAGGCCACCTTCACGCCACTGCGGGCTTGGGCAGGAACCGTCAGTGTGACTAGAGGGTGGGGGGCGCTGCGGCCTCGGGATTCTGGGCCTAGAGCAGGGTGGGGGAGGACACACCTCGATCAGCGTATCTCTTGTCGCCTCAGGCGATGGGGAGGGGGAGCGAGAGGACCCCTACTGGGAACCTTCTCCTTTTCAAGATCAGTGGCGCCTGGGGACGTCGGGGGCAGGGACCTTCCAGCCTCATTTGCCAAAAATTAAGAAAATGTCTTTTGTCTATTTCAAAGAAGGGTAGGGTGGGGGTTGTTGAGTGAATCTGGCTCCCTTTCTAAGTGCAGACCACTCCTCCTCCCATTTCTTGGGTGTGGACAGTATCTGGGCCAGGCCTCTTCCGGCTCCAGTACCCCCCGGGGTGATTCTGTCCACTCAGCCGGAGGCCTGGCCCTCACCTCTCAACCCCGCCTCTCTCCCGCCCCAGAGTAATGTCCGCAATGCCCCGGGCTTCCGCCCGCCCTCTGCTGCCCTGGCTAGGTGCCCCCTTCCCTCCTCGTGCCCTTGTCTTCCAGTCCTCAGAAGTCGCTGTTCTTTGTAATCTTGCGGCCCTGTGCCTTTTGTTGCAGAAGGCAGTTTTCCCGATTGCTCCCCTTAAAAGAAAAGGGAGCAGCGGTGAATTGGCCAGGTAGATGGGTGGAGCAGGCCTCGGCAGGATGCTGCCGGGGTGGCCACGGTATTAAATAACAGGACTCTTGAGCTCAGAGGGAATGGAAATGGCCAGAGAGCCTTTCTTTGCTGGAGGGGGCGGGGGGGGGGGGACGGGGGCGTCCGAAGCCGGTGAAAAGAGAAGCCCCTCCATTAGGCCTGACTCCTGAAGTCGGGCGCTCCAGCATCAGGCCCAGCTCCGCCCAGTAACCGGGAAGCCTGTAATCTCCTTGGAGCCTGGAGTAGGGATGAAATTGATGCAGTAAGGGGGAGCGGGAGGGTGCTCTGAGTCTGGATCCCCGGCAAGGTACATCTTGCTGGTGTTTGGCCTTCATGGGTTGTGAGGCAGTTTTTTTCCTCCTACGCCATCCTAGTGCTGCGCTTGGCTGTAGTCGGAGGAACCAATTGAAAGACTCAGCCCACGGGTGAGGTCTGGCCTGGGGCTGGGGCTCCATCACAAGCTGTTCAGACTAGAACTCAAGGTCACTGTGCCCTATCGTAAAATGCCTTCTTACCACTCGGACTCACATCTCAATGATTACTTACTCAGTTCCTGGGGCCGGAACAGACTCTCCCACGGAGCTTCCTTCCTGGGACAAAACCTCCACCCAAAGCCAAGGAGGGAGATCTTGGACTTCCCTGTGTACTTATCACTATTCCCATTTGTCAGATCTGCAAATTGAGGCCAACAGTCCTGCATCTGGTGAACCGAAGCACTGGTAAATTGTGCTGAATTTCAAGGTTTGCAACCCAGTTCTCTCTGCCTTGAGTCTAACCTCCTTTCCACCGTAGGGTTTCTTGTCATTTAAGCGGTTCAACAATGACACATTTTCCAGCTGATGTTCACCATGGTCCTTGCTTAGTTACAAGGATGAGAATAAATGACTAATGTAGGGGAAGGGACGCTGTCCTGTTTCCTTCATTAACAGAATTAGCCAAAAGACAGGGTTCCACTTTGTGATCCTGTTTTAAGGAGGGAGAATGCCCAGCCCTAGGTGGGGAGTGGGAGGACCTCCAGTGCTCCCCCCCCTCTGTTCCATCAGAATGCCTGAGAGGCATTAGCAGCAGTTTAGAGAAATTCATTTGCTTGTTGTGTGCTGCTCTCTGCAGTGATTGGGACTCATGGGGGGCAGATGTCCCTCCTTGCCCTGGTGAAGCTCACTCGGTCTTTTAGGAGACAAAGTGAGTGCAATTTGATCTCTGGCAAGTGCTCAGAGAGAGAAGTCAGCCATCTCTGAGTTCACAGAAATGAGGCATATAGAGGGGGGTATGCTTGTATGTATGTATATATATGGAGGAGTGTGCACATGCGTGTGCGTGTGGAAAACAGAAGTCCTGTTGAGTGTCTTCTTCCAACTCCTTAAAAGAAGCAGATTTATTTTCTCTTTTATGTGTGTGAATGTTTTGTCTGCATGTATGTATGTAAACCATGTGCATGCCTGGTGCCTTTGGAGGTCAGAATATAGGGTGCCAGATTCCTGGGTGTGGAGTTACAGATGGTTGTAAGTTCCTGTGTGGATGATACGAATTGAACCTGTGTGTCTGCAAGAGCAACAGGTGCTCTTAACCACTGACAGAGCCAGCTCTCCAGCCTCTCAGTTTGGTTTTTGAAACAGGATCTCCCTCTCTCTCTCTCTCCCCCTCTCTCTCTCTCCCCCTCTCTTTCTCTCCCTCTCTCTCTCCCTCTCTCTCTCTCTCTCTCTCCCTCCCTTCCTTCCTCCCTCCCTCCCCCCCCCCCCCCCTCTCTCTCTCTCTCTGAAATCAACTTGGAGCTCACTGCTTAGCTAGACTGGGTGGATAGCCAGCCCCGGGGATCCTCCTGTTTCTGCCTCCCCAGCAATGGGTTTACAAATGTGAGTAAAGGCTTCTTTATATGGATTTTGGGGATCCAGACTTCGCTCTTCATGCTTACAGAGTGTCTCAGTTAGGGTTCCTATTGCTGTGATGAAACATCATGACAAAAGCAACTTGGGGAGGAAAGGGTTAATTTGACTTTCCTGTCCTGAGTCACAGTCCATTGAGGGAAGCCAAGGCAGGAACCTGGAGTCAGGAGCTGATGCAGAGGCCCTGGAAGAGTGCTGCTTACTGGCTTGCTTTTCATGGCTTGTTCAGCCTGCTTTCTTATAGAACCCAGGATCATCAGCCCAGGTGTGGCACCATCCACAGTGGGCTAGGCCGTCCCTTATCAATCAATTTTTTTAATTGGTTAAGGAAAAGTTAGTTAAGACCCTGCAGGCCTGATCTTATAAAGGCCTTTTCTCAACTGAAGTTCCTGCCTTTCAATTGATTCTAGCCTGTGTCAAGTTGACATAAAACAAGCCAGCATACAAAGCAAGTATTTTACCAAATGAGCCATCTTCCTAGCCCCATGGGTGGCAGATTTCAATTTGGGTATCAGGAAGTGTCTCAGAAAGGAGCCTGTGGTTTTGAATTGCAACTGAGGGCTGAAGAATGAGTCCAAGGAAGGTTAGAGCATGTGTTAAGCAGAGGCGTCATGGGTGGAGGCTCCACCACACATAGGCAGAAACCTGGCATGTGGACAATTTGAACAGAAAGTCTCTGGCCACAATGTGATGAGCAAGGATGAGGGGTGTTAAGCAGGTGTAAACACCCTGATTGCACTTAACAGCAGCCCTGGGGCTGATGTACAGGGAACAAGAAGACAGAATGAAAGATGGTGGGGGAATCAAAACATTTGTTTCTTAGAAGGTGAAAGACCTCACTCACATTTACTCTTACAGTTGGGCAGCTGGTAGGCTATGCACATGCCCAAGTTTTGTCCCCAATCAACTGACTGCTCATTCCAGAATGCCTAGTGGTTTCCCCTGGAATAACATTTTTGTTTTGTTTGGTTTTTTTGTTTGTTTGGTTGGTTGGTTTGGTTTGTTGTTGTTGTTGTTGTGTGTGAATTTTTGTTATGTTGTTTTATTTTGTTTTGTTTTTTGCTAGCATCAGATTCTAACAACCATTCGGCCTGCCAATGCTGATGATGACAATCTTTCCACTTAGCGCTGGTACAAATACAGTTCATTGCCTCCAGATGGTGGACAGGGCCCTGGAGTGGCTTCAGTTCTGGGCTTTGCCCTTTTATCAAGGATCCAGGAGATATATTTGAAGAGGGAAGAGAGGCGGCAGTTCCAAGCCAATGTCAGACATTTATGGAGCACTTCCTGTTTGCTGCTCCTGTGGTCAGTGTTTTCACCCTTGGACTTTGGTTTTTGTTACTTTGGCTTTTGTTTTTGCTTTGGGAGTCTTTTATTACGTAGCCCAGGTTAGTCTCCAACTCTGGATCCTTCTGCCTCAACTCATCTCCATGTACCTCCATGCTTAGCTATATATATTTATTTGTTTGTTTATTTCTCAAGACAGGGTTTCTCTGTGTAATGGCCCTGGCTGTTCTGGAACAGGCCGGCCTCGAACTCACAGAGATCCACCTGCCTCTGCTTTCCTTAGTGCTGGGATTAGAGGTGTGCGCCACTGCACCTGGCTTGCTTTTTTTTTTTTTTTTGAGACAGGGCCTTTCTGTGTAGTCCTGCTGATCCGGAACTCACTTTTGTAGAGCAGGTTAGACTCAGACTCAGAGCTCTACCTGCCTCTGCGTCCCAAATGCTGGAATGAAAGGCATGTGCTGCTACCGCCTGGTTTTCATCAATATTCTTTAAAATGTGTGTGTGTGGTGGGGGGTGAGGATCAAATACTGAGCTTGCACATAATCAACACTCATCTAAATCCCCAGGCCATGTAATGTTTCTTTGGAAAAATGATGTCCTGGCCAAGGTTAGTGGTGTGGGCTTGTAATCCCAACTAGGGAGGAGGCTAAAAGTGGAAAAGATTGCTAATTCATATCCTGCTCAAGCTATGGGGTGAGTTCAAAGCCAGCTTGGGCAACTTAGAGAATGCTGTCTCCAGATAATTGAAACAGAGCTGAGATACAGTTTAGTGGTAGAGCATTCGGCCTAGGTTCAACCCCTAGTGCTGACAAGAAAAGTGGGGAGGGGCTGGTGGGAAAGGCCTGACGTTGTGACACATCCCTTTAGTCCTGGCATTCTTAGCCCTGGGTAGGCTGAGGCAAGAGAATGGCTGTGAGTTTGAGGCTAGCCTGAGCGACATCATTATGTAGTGAAATAGAAGGCAGCCTGGGGGGTTGGGGATTTAGCTCAGTGGTAGAGTGCTTGCCTAGCAAGCGCAAGGCCCTGGATTCGGTCCTCAGCTCTGGAACAAAAAGAAAAAAAAGAAGGCATCCTGGGCTATATACAATGAAAGCCTGTCTCAAAAAGGAGAAAGAGCTAAGAAATCCGAGGTATCGTCTTATATATGTGTTAATTCCATTAAAATGACTACATATTGCCTTTAGGTCAAGCACACTACCAGAGGCTAAGGTTGCAGTAAAAGAGACAGACACTATTCTGTCCTCGTGGAGCCTCTACACCGAAAGAAGCAGGAGGGAGCCATACATAGTCATTTCCGTTACCCACCGTTTTGTATTAAGTAGACATCTCTCCAGCTTTTCTCAAGTCCTAAGCAACAGAAGCAGATGAGGCGGCACAGCCTGGGGCGCTGGGAAAGTGTCCCTGTTGTCCAGAACTCCAGAATGCAGGCCAGGCTGGGATACTATTAGGCATGGTGCCACATTATCTGTAACCCCAAATCTTGGGATGCTGAGGCAGGTAGATTGAGAGTTAGTAGATAACCGGGTTCAACAGTGGTAGATCAAGTTGGAGTCCAAGACCAGTGCGGTTGACTTTAAATACCCCATCCCCACTGGAACCCAATGCTGCACACGGTAGGCAAATTCTCCCCAGTCCTGGCCTTAAATTCTTTTTATGGGAGGGTGGAGTGGGGTGGGGAGGTTATTTAAGAAAGGTCTTGTTATATAGCCTTGGCTGGTCTCAAACTGGGAATTTTCCTGCCTCAGTCTCCCCAGGATGGGTATTCTGGTATGTGTCAACATGCCCGCTACTTATTAGTCTCCTAGGCTCCCACTGTGGACATGACTATATCTTGTCCAGTGCCGCGCGAGTGCTAAATGGCATGCTGCTTTTTAGGTAACTTGGCTTGGAGCTGGCTACACAGGTTCCCTATGGTCTTCTAGTTGTTCTGTGTAGGGGAGCAAAATTTGAAGGTAGTGATCTTGGTTATGACGGTATAGTTCATTAGCTTCCCCTTTCTCTCAGGACTTTAAACAAATGCTGATTTATATGTCTTTGTTTCTGTGTATGTGTGTGTGCAGGCATGAGTGTGTGTGTGTACCGTGTGCATGCCTGGTACCGGAGAGGCCCGATGGCATTGAGTACCCTGAATTGGAGTTGTAGGTGGTAGTGAGCCACTTGAGGTGGGTGCCGGAAACCCAATCCGGTATCGACTCTCTCCACTCCTAACTGCTGAACCCAAGAACTTTTTTAAAGTACCGTTTCCATTTTTTTTCCTCCTAGAATCTGCTAAGACCTTTTATTTTCACACTGCCAAACTGGGCAGTGGCATGCTGTGTGTAAAGAAGCACTCTTTTTAGCTGGTCCTGGTGATACAGGCCTGGAATCATAACTACTGGGGAGGCTGAGGCAGGAGGATGCCCCTCAGGCCAAGACTTGCCTGGGCTGCAGAGTAAGTACAAGACCAGTCTAGACTATCTGGCTTCCAATCCTCCTACTTCAGCCTCCTGGGTGCTAGGATTTTACTCAGGAAGCCTCGGTGGAAGAAGAGAAACAGCCTTCTCATGGTTTCCCCTACATGTATGGTGTAGCTCATGTACTTCCCCCCCCCACACACACTATGGACACACACACAATAATAATAAACAAAATTAAGAATCAAAACCTGCTGGGCAGTGGTGGCGCATGCCTATAATCCCAGCACTCGGGAGGCAGAGCCAGGCGGATCTCTGTGAGTTCGAGGCCAGCCTGGTCTCCAAAGCGAGTTCCAGGAAAGGCACAAAGCTACACAGAGAAACCCTGTCTGAAAAAAAAAAAAAAGAATCAAAACCCAGCCAAGAATAGTGCCTTTGCCCTTGCTTATAAATCACAGAAACTTTTGAGTAACATCAGACTCTGAGGTGATAGAATGGCTGAGTGAACTAGCATGAGGTATGTATGCTTCTTAGTTGCTGAGTGGTTGTAATTGAGCTAGTCACAGCAACCTCATTGTCCTTTTTTGTTTGTTTGTGTTTTGAGGCAGGGTTTCTCTGTGTAGCTCTGGCTGACCTGGAACTCGCTTTGTAGACCAGGCTGGCCTCGAACTCAGAAATCACCTGCCTCTGCCTCCCTAGTACTGGGATTAAAGGCGTGTACCACCGCCACCTGGCCACAACAACCCCATTGAAATGTGTGTGAATGCTTGATGATCCCAAGCCCACAGGCTAGTTCAGTAAGCATCTTCTTCCTAACCGGCTCTTCCCACAGCAGAATGGGACCCTCAGAAGCCCAGGCTTAAGGAAGGACTAGACTGCCTGTCTGAACCCAGGAGTCAGCAACTCTGCAGGCCTAGGCTTGACTTTCACTTTCTGTAGAGAAATGAGGGCTGGCTTCCTTTGGACTGGTCAGTGGTGCTTTAGACCCTCTGTCTGCCTGGCTTCCATTCATGCCACATCAGTTAACCAGGCATCATGCCAGGTCCTGAGGATGCTGCAGTCATTGCTGTAGAGGAATGCCTCAATTTCTAGTCTAGTGAGAAGAGGAGAGTTGGTACCTGGTGCTGACTGCCAGGAGCGGTTAAAGTCCTGGAGGAAAAAGGCAATCACAGATTTGGTGGAAGGAGATGAGCTTTGCTCAAGGCCAGGGAAGTTCTGAAGACCAGGAGCCTCTCAATGCCGAACAAAAGAGTTTGTTAAGTCTCATGACCCCCAAGCAGTCACTCTGTATGTTCTGGGCCCCTGGACACCTTAGGCCTTGGGGCTCAAGTTATACATTTAGGATGCTCTGGCTTCCTTCAGTGGACTTGGGCCTTGTTGGAGGGGGGAGAATGGGGGGGGGGACTTTAGTAAAGTCAGAAGCCTTGGGCCCCAGGGAAGATTTTACACTGACCCTTAGCCTGTTGGCCACCAGCCAAGGAGCCCTACAAACCCCAGGGAGACCAAACCTGATTTACTCAAAATCCGTTTTTATAGAACCGCATAGAAAGCAGTTCAGCTAGGCAGGATTTTTTTTTTCCTTTCATAAGTAATCTTTTTATTGAAGTATAATGTGTAAGTTGGACCATATGTGACTGCCAGTATCCACCCACTTTTCATGTATAAAAATGCCAATTTCGTGTGATTCAACATAAGTACATTCAGAGTAGGGCACACTCAGAAGTGTACAGCCCTGGGAATTCTCACAAAATGAACATAGCTGTATAGCCAGTTCCAATTAAGAAACAGCTTTCCCCAGGCTGGGCGATGTGGCTCAGTGCGTAGACGGCTGGCCCAGCATGCAGGAAACCCTGGGTTTGATCCAGAATCACAGAAAACCAGATAGGGTGTCATATGTAGCTACACAACCGGTTTGAGGCCAGCCTGGGCAACATGATTCCCTGTCTCAAACCAAAACTGAACAAAACTCCATCAACCCTCAAGGTATCCCAACCACTGGGAAGGAAGGAAGGAAGGAAGGAAGGATGAACGGATGGACGGAAAGACAGAAAGAAAAGAAGGGCTGGAGAGATGACTCAGCAGTTAAGAACATTTGTTCTTCCAGAAGACCTGAGTTCAGTTCTCAGTACCCACGTGATAACTCACAATCATCTATAACTCCAGTTCAGGGGATCCAGTGCATTCTTCTGACCTCTGTAGGTACCAGCCATGCATACATGCAGGCAAATCGTTTTACACATAAATAAGTCTTAAAAAAAAAAAAAACTACTGCTTCTGGACTAGGAAATGGCTCAGTGATAAAGCACTTGTATAAAGCCCTGGGTTTGATCCCCTTCACCCCCAAGATATACCTTGCACAGGTACATGTATCTGTGGTTGTATGTTGAGTGCAGACTCGGCGTTCCAAAGTGACTGTGCTACATCTCCAGTGTTACTTAACTGCCTGGTGCTTTAATGAGGGCCCTGCAAAGAATGAAAATGAAAAGACTCCCCCTGCCATCCTAGCAATCGGGAGGTAGAAGTGGGAGGCTCAAGAGTTCAAAGCTAGCCTTGTCTATATCCCAAGTTTGAGCCAGCCTGGACTACATGAGACTGCATCTCAAATAACAAGAAGAGCCAAGGATTTGGAAAGAGAGCTCAGACTAGGAGCATTTGCTGAGAAATCCTGAAGACCTGAGTTTGAGCCCCGGACACCAACATCAAAAGCTGAGTGTTGTCCCACTCGGCATCTGACTCTAGAGTATTTTTTCCTGGGGTGGAGGGGAGGAGAGCAACTTGCTGGGTACAGCCCTAGTTAAAAACAACAACAACAAAACAGGAAATAACTAAGGAATATGGAGGAAGTATAGGGGAGGCTGTGACTGTCATGGATTGGGTCTCAAGTGTGTATTAGGATTAGGAGCGTACATCTTGGCTAAAAGGCAACACAGGGAGGTCCAGGACAGCCTGGGTAATCTATAGTGAGACCCTGCCTCAAAAACCTAGTCCTAAACCGGGTGTGGTGGAGCATGCCTGAACAATACTCAGGAGGCAGAGACAGGCGGATCTGTTCTAAGTTCAAGGCCAGCCTGGTCTATAAAGCGAGTTCCAGGATAGCCAGGGCTGTTACACAGAGAGACCCTGTCCCAAAAAAACCAAAACCAAAACAAACCAAACTGAAACCCTGAGAGCTGGGATGGAGCTCCAGAACACAAGGCTAGCTTAGCATGGGTGAGGCCGGGTTCAATACCCAGCATAGAAAATAAAAGGGGAGAAAGCAGACTTCTGGGAGCCAGCTAGGACAGGGTTTGGAGTTGATTTGCTCTTCCTATCCTTCTCCATATTGGCAAGTTAGCCAATAATACCAACTCTTAGTGTAATAATTCTTACCTCGTAGGCTCTGTCAGCCATGCAGACATTTGAGCAGTGGTATGGGATGCCTATGGAGTCCATTCCGGGACTGAGAATTCTGAGTGAGGTCCCATACACAGAACAGATATGAGAAGACCCGGTGGGGCAGCACATGCCTGTCATCCTGGCAGTTGGGAGGTGGAGGTAGGAGGGTCAAGAGTGGGACAGCCCTAGCTTGGTTTGGGTGCTGGGCACGCTCCAGTTAGGGGATGCATTTGTTGGCTGCAAAGAAGATTTGTTCAGAGTGACATATGCTCTCAGGCTGTAAAACAAGGTCCAGAGACTGAACAGGGGGATGGGGGTGGGGAGTGAGATGACTCAGCTGCGACCCAGAACGGCAGGCAGCGGCAGCAATGGCTAGACCTGAAAGGAGGAGCACTTGGAGCAGAGGGAGGGTGAGCATGGCCTGTGTGAGAACTGTAAAGCCATGCCCTGACTTTGGAGGCTGACTTTCTGAGAGAAGGCCCAGGATAGGAAGAGGCCTGGTCATGTAGGGCCTTGAAGGCTGTGGTTAATAGTTCGCATCTTCTTTTAAGGTCAGTGGAAAGTCTTTGGGGGAGCTTAAAGCAGAGAACCATCTTAAACACCATGATTATTGTTACTACTGATATCCTTGAAGAGCCTGAAGGTTTTCAGTCTTGTAGAGGAGGAGGAGGAGGCTAAGAGCCATATCATCCTCAGGTAAAGCCATGGTGTTAGCACACACCTTTGATCCCTGTAAGTTCAAGGCCAGCTTGGTCTACACAGTGAGTTCTAGGACAACTAAGGCTACATGGTGAAACCCCATCTTGAAAAAAAAAATTTACCTGGGCCAGTGTAAGGAAGAGATTGGAAGGAGCCAAAAGAGGTTCTGGTAACTTGGTAACCCCTCCGTGGCCCTTGGATTCCAGGGGTGATAATGGAGCTAATTTCCCAGTTTAGGCTGTTGTATTTACCACTCTTTCCTCTTTTTCCCTCATCTCTTATTCTCTCATCTGCTCCTTCCCTCCCTCCTTCCTTCTGTTTCCAGAAAGGGTCTCATGTAGCCCAGCCTAGCCTCAAACCTATGATGTGGCCAAAGATGACCTTGACTGTCCTTTCCTCCTGCTTTCTCCTCTGGGATAACAGGCAAGCATTTCTGCTTCCAGCTGCTTGCTAGGCAAGTACCTCACCAACCCGCCAGTGTCCCTTCTGTGCCTTCTACCCACCTATCTGCAAACAGGTCCATAAACTGCCCTCGAACAACCAGAATTGGCTTTGACTGTGGAGAGACCACAGGCTGGACCCAGCGGGAGGAACGTCAGCTTCTCTGTATTGCTGGATCACAGCAGTACTTTTCAGTTTGCTTGTAGTGTTATAAATACTGTGAGCGCAGGTGCCCGCTGAGGCTGGGGGGCATTGGATCCCCTGGAGCTTGAGTCCTGGAAGGTAGTGAGCTACTTGATGTGAGTGTTGGAAACTGAACTCTGGTCCTCTGGAAAAGCAACAAGTGCTCTCTCTTTGTTTTGATTTTATTTTACATACCAACCACAGATCCCCCTCTCATCCCTCCTCCCGCTCCCCCCCTTTTCCCCTCACCCCTTATCCTCTCCTCCAACAAGGTAAGTTCTCCCATGGGGGGACAGCTAAGCCTGGTACATTCATTTGAGGCAGGACCAAGCCCCTTCCCGCTTTTTCAAGAGTGAGCAAGGTGTCTGACCATAGGTAATGGGATCTAGAAAGCCGGCTCATGCACCAGGAATAGATGCTGATCGCACTGCCAGGGGCCCCTCAAACAGACCCAACTACACAACTCTCTCCCATATGCAGAGGGTCTAGTCTGGTCCCATGTAGGTTCCACAACTGTCGGTCTAAAGTTAGTGAGTTCCTTTGAGCTTAGTTCAGTTGTCTCTGTAGATTTCCCCATGAGGATCTTGACCCCTGCTTGCTCATATAATCCCTCTTCCTTCCCTCTCTTCGACTGGACTCCTGGAGCTCAGCCTGGTGCTTGGTTGTGGATTTCTGCATCTGCTTCCATCAGCTTACTGGTTGAAGTCTCGGTCCAGCTCTCGGAACTGGCAGAGTCTGTATCTCAGGGAGCAGCTGAGGTCTCGAGGATGGGTGGGTTTCAAAACAAGTACTCTTAACCCCTGAGCTATCTCTGCAGTCCCCACCCAGTCCTATTTACTTTTCAGTCTTTGAGACAGTCTCAGTAAATTGCCCGGGCTGGCTTTCAACTTGTTTTGTAGCCTAAGTATTTGGACTTTCCTGCCTCTGCCCCTTCCTATATAGCTGAGGGTATAAACCTGTGCTATCAGGCCAAGCTCAATGATTTTTAATTTTAAGCTCATTTCTGGGACCTTCATGGGTATTCTCCGATGCTTAGGTTGGAATTGTAGCCCTTCAGAAGTGTATATTAACTTATAAGTTACTGAAGTTTTTCCCCCAAGAGGACATCATTAAAATTTCTGTTTCTGGCATGGTGTTATCTACACCTGTAAACCCATCATTTCGAAGGCCAAGACAGGTAGATCTGGAGCCTAAGGCCAGTCTAGAATACATAGTAAATCTGTCTCAAAAAAAAAAAAAAAAATTCTGCTTGGGAATCTTTTACCTTTTGTTGACTCTGAGGGAGGAGAGAGAGCTGAAGAAAAGATGGGCTCATATTGGGTGTGGTAGTGTATAATCTACAGAACTTGGGAAACAGAGGCAGAAGCCTTTCAAGTTTGAGGCCAGCCTAGGCTGCATAGGGAGACCCTGTCTCAAAGCAACCACAGAGGTTGGCCACAGAGGAGCCACATGGGTGGTGCTGGTGGTGGGCTTGCTTTTTAGTAAAGCACATGTGCAAAGCAGGGATCTGGCCTGACCCTCCATGACTCTGTGGTTCTAGACCTCTTCTCATTTAAGGATTAGCAAAGCAATGGGGGTCGGGGGGGCAGCATTGTCTGACTTGTCAGTTCATCTGGAACTGGATTGTGGGTGGTGTGCCTAGGTTTCTGTGTGGACACATTAACCTGAGATGGGAGTTGTGGAGAGACTTGTAGCTAAAGCTTTGGAGGTTGGTAGATGTGTGCCCACCTTCGGAGCACTGGCTGTGTTCTAGAGATGAGTGACTTTGCTGGGATTTCTGTAACAAAACATTACAGACTGAGAGGCTCAAAACCCAGAAATTGCCAGGCAGTGGCGGCACACTCAGAGGCAGGTGGATCTCTGTGAGTTTGAGGCCAGCTTGCTCTATGGGCAAGTTCTAGCACAGCCAAGGCTACACAAAGAAACCCTATCTCAAAAGACAAAAAAACAAATCAAACCCCAGAAGTTGACTAACTCACACTTCTGGAGATGAAAGTCTAAGGGTGTCGACTATATTGCTTTCCTCTGAGACTCTTGATTGAGTTTCAGATGGCTGTCTTCTCTTGTATCTTCCCGTGCCTCCCCTCTCTGTGTCCTGATTCATGCTTGTTGTAAGCACTAATCATATTGGTTGAGGGCCCACCCTGGTGTCCTCATTTTAACATAGTTCACAATTACATCTCCAAAGTCCCTGTAAATATGGCCACATTCTAGATTACAAATGACTAGGACTTTTACATATGAATTCAGTGTATGGATTTAAAAAAAAAAAAAACTTATGTGTGCGAGTCTTTTTCCTACAGTATATCTGTGTACCATGTGTGTGCCCGGTGCCCACAGAGGCCAGAAGACAGTGTCAGATTCCCGTAACTGGAGCTACAGATGGTTGTGAGCTGCTATGAGGGTGCTGGGAATTGAACTCAGGTCCTCTGGAAGAGCAATCCGTGCTCTTAACCCCTGAGCCATCTCTCCAGCCACCCAACATGGACATTTTGAAGATGAAATGAAGGCCATGGGACAGATGGGAGAGAAAGGTTAACAGGAGAGTTCCAGAATCCAGAAAAGCCAAAGGAGACGGGTACAGAGAGAGTGAACTCAAGTGTTCAGTGTTGAGTGTTGAGGGCAGGAATGCAGGTGGACAGTGGCTTTTCAGTGGTGTCCCCGAACACTGGATGTGGAGGCTGCTTCAGCAGAGCTGGCCGGCATGCTTTGGGGGGTTGAGCATAAGCCAGTGAGGTGAGGAGCTGAGGGAGCAGTGGGGCCAGGCCTCTGCCTTCCCTTTTTGATGCAGTGAATTCTCTCGATGAAGGTACGGAGAGAACACATTAACCTCTTTTCCTTATTCTTCTGATATTCCAAAGCCGTGGTCTTCCTTTTAGAAGCTCGGAGGTAAGGTCTGTATTCTGGGACCCTGACTCCAAACTTTCCTTATGTGACTCAAAGCTAGTAATAAACGAGGCAAGAAGAGTGTCTAGACATTCTTACTTCTTGGGGGAAGGGGAGAGAGGAAGAAGGAGATGGAGGAGGAACAGGGGCAGGAGAAATCAACTGAGCAGCTGTGGAGTACTTGCCTGTGATATATGAGGATATATGATATATGTAGAGTATTTGCCTATGATGTATGAGGATATATGATATATGTAGAGTACTTGCCTATGATGTATGAGGATATATGATATATGTAGAGTACTTGCCTGTGATATATGAGGATATATGATATATGTAGAATACTTGCCTGTGATATATGAGGATATATGATATATGTAGAGTACTTGCCTATGATGTATGAAGATACATATGTAGAGTACTTGCCTATGATGTATGAAGCTCTGGGTTTGATCCCCAGCACTATATAAACTGGGTATATATGGTGGCACATGCCTGTAAGCCCAGCACTTGGTAAGTGGAGGCAGGAAGAGCAGAAGTTCAAGGCCATCTTCAGTCACCTTGTTGGTTTTTTGTTTGTTTGTGTCCCACCTCACCCCACCCCCCAGGGTCTTTTTGTCTCCCTCCGCACCCACCCCCAGCTGAGGATCAAATCCAGGGCCTTGTTCTTGCTAGACAATCACTCTACCACTGAGATAAATCCCCAAACCCTCAAGGCCATTTTCAAATATATACCAAGTTCAAGGCCCATCTAGGCTATGTGTGACTGTCTCACACACACACACACACACACACACACACACACACACACACACACGTGTGCGCATGCACACACAGCCAAAACCAAAAACCAAAAACCTACACTTTTAGGTGTCATAGCACTTGGGAGGCAGAGGGAGGAGGATCTCTGTGAGTTCAAGACCACACCTGGTCTACATAGTTTTCCATTCCAGCCAGGGATACACAGTGAGACCTTGTCTCAAAACAAACAACACAACACAACAACTAAGCCAAATATGGTAGCAGGACCTTGAAGTTACAGCAATGAAGGATGCTGATGCAAGAGGATCCCCTGAGTGCAAGAGTCTAAGGCCGTCTGAGGCGACTTAGCAAGACCCTGCCTCAAAAGAAAAGGAAGAAAATGCCTGGGAATATAGCTCCATGGTAGAGCACATGGCTAGCATGCACAACGCCCTGGGTTCTAGGACCAACAGTGAATGAGTAAATTAATGATGAGTGTCTTGCTGATCACCTCCTCCGACTTAGTACAGTGTGAGGTCAGAAGGAAATAGCTCTGAAGCAAATATCAAATATTTATTGACTGCTTATGCAATTCCATGTCCTGTGTTGGGCACTTAGTGTACATCCTGCACTCAAGGACTGCTGGTGTGGCTTTTTATTGACAGGATAGTTTGATGACTCGCTGACGGTCCCAGAGTGGTCACTGTGCTCCTAAGATCCAGCCCTTGCTCCTGCTCAAGCTTCGCCCCAGCCTTGTAACCTCTCTGGGGTGTGGTCAAAGCTGGCGGGCGGGGATTGGGGTGGGCATGGTGAGTCGGCTGAGCTGAGTATCATAGTCTTACTTCCTGTGGCCCATCCTGTCCTTAGCCTGAGAAAGGACACGTTGTAGTGGACGGATGTGGGCTGGGACAGTAATGCCACGTCACCGCTGACTGTGTGTTCCTATCAGCCACTGTCTGAAGCTCGTCACAGCTCCCTTCTTGTTGTCACATTTATGTCCTCCTGGCCCCATTGAAAACAAAACAGCTGGGATTGTGTCTCATGAAGCAAAACCGTGTTTCCTTCCTTCTCGGGGCCTTCCTCGGGGTCACCTGAGAGAACACAGCTGGTTTCTCAAGTGCTCTTCTCACATGTCCAGGATTTCCCCCATGCTTCCAGAGAAAGGCAGAAGCCTGACTCTGGGACAGCCTGCAGAGCAGGTTCAGGAAGAAGCGCCCCATGACCTTCTTCTTCTATTTTGAGGTGAGGAGGGAGGGGGGCCCCCGCTGCTGACCAGTGGGTGAGAAAGTGGATGCGTTATTGAACTCTGGATCTAGGGGGCAGAACCTGAGAGTAGAACCAAGTTACAAGGTTCTCCTCCTGACTAGTCTATGCAACGATCAGAGGCGTTGAAGACTTAGAGCTCTGTGTATGAGGATGTTCGTTAGGATGTTCTAGTATTAGCAACCTGTCAATAGCTGCCCATCTGGAGGGGGGCTGATGAAATCTGTGGCCATTAAACAGTGGGTGGAGGACCTGTGAGATGTGGCTATAGAAAAGTGCTCAGGGGTAATTGTGTTGTAGGGCAGGGGTGTGGTGGTACACATTTGTAATCCTAGGAGCATCAGGAGTTAATCCTGGACTACAAGACACATGTGCGCGCATGCGCGCACACACACACACACACGTGCACACACACATGAGGGATAGAGACTGATTGTTTAGGGAATTTAAAACAAGGCATTGAGGGGCTGCAGAGACGGTTCCAAGGTTAAGAGCACTGACTCCTCTTCCCAAGGACCCGGGTTCAATTCCTAGCACCTACATGGCAGCTCACAAATGTCTGTAACTCCAGTTCCAGGGGACCCGACACCCCCACACAAACATACATGCAGACAAAACACTAATGTTCATAAGATAAAAAATAAATAAAATTTTAAAAAGAACAACAACAACAAAAAACCCATTGAACTCTGTGTGTGTGTGTGTGTGTGTGTGTGTGTGTGTGTGTGTGTTCGTTTGTTTCTAAAATCATAGATATTTTCTGGAAATTTACAGGAGAAACTACTAACCAGCTGCTTCTAAAGCGTAGGAATGGTGACTTGGGTAGGGAGTAAGACTTGTTTGTTCTTTATTCTACACTATTGTACTTTAGTACCTCCTAAGAGCAGTGAGCATGTGCTGCCTCTGTACTGCCGTGGCAACAATATATAAAGGCTCAGGCAGGCTCACGGAACAAGCATGTCAGACCACAGGGCATTGCAGCCAGAAGTGCTGAGGAAGGTCAGTTGAGCGGGACCTGAGATGTACCTGAATGGCAGAGCTGGGCTCCAGCTGTTGCCTGCGGAGTTATGCTTTGAGTAGCCAAGGGTGGATACAGAGGCAGGGCATGGTGGGAAGTCTCTATTCATAAAATTGACTCCATAATGGAAAGAATTAAAAAAAAGTCAAGGCCAAAAGTTCAGATCTAAGATTAGGGATTGGAGTGTCTCTGCCAGCTAACCAGTGAGTACCTCTAACAGGTTGTGAATGCTAAACTGTGTGTATCAAAGTGATGCACAAAACCCCCTTCCAGCGGGAGCTCATCTGACCATCAAAACAACCCAACTCGGCAGCAGTCCACCATATAGAGAAGAGCACTGAAGCTTTTTTTTTGGGGGGGGGCACGGCTTGAAATGTCTTGCCCCAAAATACATAGTCAATAACTTACAGCAAGATTTCTCCTAGACGTGTTTGTTCCTCATCACTTGCTGAATGCTATTATGTTTGAATTTTAATGTGCCAGAGTAGCACTTGGAAAGCTGAGGCAGGAGAATTGCCCACTACTTCAAGGCCAACCTAGTCTATGCAGTAAGCCTTAATCAATCACTCACTCAATAAATGTTAAAAAAAAAAAAAAAAAAAAAAAAAAGCAGTGTGATTCAATAAATGTTAAGCCTGGTAGTAACACACACCTGTAGTCCAAGAATTTAACTTGAAGGTCGAAGAAGGAGGATCATGAGTTCAAGGATCGATAGGGCCAAATAATGAGTTCAAGGCCATCAGGGTCCACCTATCAAGACCCTATCCCACAAACAAACAAATAAATGAATGAATAAAATAACAGGACATTGTAAGCTGTTTGCCAGCAAGAAATACCAAGGTTAGTTGGAGGGAGACCATGCCAACCTAAGTCAACTTGACTTGCATAAGGCACCCATCATGATTTAATTAGCTGCAATAAGTACTACTTTGCAGGCAGACTTTTCTTTCCCATAGCCACCAGTTCCGGGCAACCACACAGAGGCTTATATTGATTAAAAATCCTCGGCCAATAGCTCAGGCTTATTACTAACTAGCTCTTACAACTTAAATGAACCCATTTCTATTAATTTATGTATTGCCATGTGGCTCATGGCTTTACATGTCCTCCAGCATGTCTTGCTCCCTGTGTGTCTCCTGGAGACTCCTCTGACTCCACCCTTCTTCCAGCATTCTCAGTTTGGCTGTCCCACCTATACTTCCTGCCTGGCTACCAGTCAGTCAGTTCTTTATTAACCAATGAGCGTAATATATATTCACAGTGTACAGAAGGATTATTCCACTAAGCACTACTTAGATCTTAAAGCTGGGAAGAGAAGCAAGTCCTGGTTCTGTTAATCAAGGTAACTCAGAGGAAGAAAGATTTAAACTAGATCTGGGTCTGGCATGGTGGTATACTCTTATAATCTTAGTACTAGGGAGTCAGAGACAGGAAAACCCCATCTCAAAAAACAAACCAAAAATAAGTACATAAATAAATAAATAAATAAATGTAAATCAGCTAGTACTGGAATGGTGGACTGGTTAAGCAAGTGGTGTGGAAAACATGCTGGAGAAGGTGCATTTGCTGTCCATCCAGTTAGCTCTGTTGTGTTGAGACCCGGAGGCAGCTTGCCTCAGCAGAATGAGGAGCTGGAGAGAACTGAGAGAGCAGTAGCAGTAATTTTCCCTGGGTGTGGTGGGCCGTGGCTGGAATCCCAGCATTTGAGAGGCAGCAGCAACCTGAACTACATAGCAGCTTTTAGGTCAGCCTAGGCTATGTAGCAATAGCCTATCTCAAAAAACCAATCCTGGGATATAGCCTAGCAAGCAAAAGGCTGTGGGTTCAATCCCCAGCCCTGCAAAAATGATTAATAATAATTCTTGGATTAAAAGCTGGCAGAGGAGCTGTAATTTCAGGTGAATAAAAATTAGGAGCCTTAGAAAGTATTTTGGGTATTGAACAGAAGGTACAAAAGTGATACTTCAAAGAGAAAACAGAGATCAAGGTCATTGGAGCAGAGGAGAGAGTGTTCTATAAAGCAAAGTATGGTGAGGAAGGTCCAGGAGAGGACCAGAGGAAGAAGAAGGTGGGCCAGTATGACATCTGCCGCAGCTGTGGTTCAGTGGAGTGGCCAAGCACTACCCAACATGCAGGAGACCCTGGTTCCATCCTCAGCAGCCACCTCTAAAAAAAGAGACCCTGAAGGAGATCAGCCAGATCACCTCAGGGATTGACATGCAAGTATCCATAGGAGACTGCCTGTGCCTGGAATGGGGTGGCGGGCCTGCGGGTTGTGCGGGGGAGTTTGAAAGAAGGTTTTGGTTGGTTGTTGGAGTTAGGGGTGGGGAGGGAAGAGATGGTGAGCTAGGTTTTCATGTTGATCCCCTCTTCTTCCCAGGGTGGTAAACACATCATGGGAACTTTTTTGTCTGTTAGATTTTCTGTGCTTCTGAGTGTGTGTGTGTGTGTGTGTGGGGGGGGGTGGCCTATTGTTGTATATGTGTTCATACACATGCCAGTGCATGTACCCGCATCTGTGCTCATATGTGGAGGCTAGAGTCTGACATGAGAGGTCTTCCTTAGTCACTCTTCAGGGAGAGGTCTTCTCTGAGATGGCGTCCTTCATCACTCTTCACTGTGTCTTTTGAGGCAGGGTCTCTCTGAACCTGAGTCTGTTGACTCAGCTAGACCGGCTGGCTCCAGGGATTGGCCTGTCTGGGCCTCACTAGCTCTGGAATTACAGGTGCACAGCCACACCTGACGACATGGCGGCTGGAGAACATGACTTGGGGCCTCTTGCTCTCCTATCTAGCCATTTCCTCAGCCCTGCTGTCAGTTTTCTTGGTGGTATAATACATACGATTTGTTTGGATTAGGTATTCATTCAACTTTTTTGGTTGGAGGAAGGAGGGCGGTTCTATGAATCCAGCCTAGTACCTGGAATGCAGGCTAGGTAAGTGAGTGTTCTATCACTGAGATATACTCCTTCATTAGCTCCTCCCTCCCTCCCTCCCTCCCTCCCTCCCTCCCTTCCTATTCTGAGCCTGGTCTCACTATGTAGACCAGGCAGGCCTTTCTCTCTGCCTCCCATGTGCTCCCCCCCCCCCCCGCCACACCCCCATTCATCAGGTTTTTATTAAGCTATCTTTACTTTCTGGTGAGAACAGCAGTGAGTAGACTTGGTCCCTGTCCTCATGGAAGATAAAATACTGAACAAGAAATAGTAAGGGCTTCTTTCTGTGCCCTGGATCTCTCCGTGGCATTTCTGTCTCCCAGAGCAGTCCTTTTCCCTACCACTGAATCTGGAAGGACCATATGCCAACTGGTAAGGGCATTTATCAAAGACTTTATCACTGATTATGTCTTTAAGTTTTTGCTTTGAGAAGTGGAACTCAGGCTGGCTTTAAACTCACAGTGTTTTAGCATCAATTTTCCAGCATGTGCTACCATACCTGGAGCTTGATTGTATCATTTAATTAAAAAAGTAACTTCACAGTACATGATATACCTGTATGAAAATGTCCTTATGAAACCATCAGTATATAATGAATATATGCCAATAAAAAAATAACCAGAGTGGGGTGGGGTGGGGCGATGACTCAGAAGTTAACAGCACTGGCTGTTCTAATTGAGGACATGGGTTTGGTTCCAGCTGCCACATGGCAGCACACAATGGCCTGTAACTCCAGTTCCAGGGGATTCAACACCTGGCTCTGAGGGCATATGTGTGGTGTGCAGACATACATGCAAGCAAAACATTTATACATATAAAATTCATATATATGTGTGTATACACATATATATATATGTATATGTGTATACACACACACACACATGCTAGGGAAGTAGCTCAGTGGTTCAAGCATTTGAGGTGACAAGTTTGAGAAGCGGTGTCCTCAATGCGATGTGGGTATGCTGGCCTGCCTGTAATTCCAGCTCCTGAAAGGCGAAGACGGGATCTCTCTCCAGAGCACACTGGCTAGCCAGACGAGCTGTATCAGAGAGCTCTGGGTTCAACTGAGGCACCTTCCTCAATAAATAAGATGGGCTGTATTGAGGAAGACTCCAAATGTCAATCTCAGGCTTACACATACACATGCCCGCACAAGTAAACACTCATAGACACATGTATGCACACGACATACTGTGCTGGCTAATTTTATGTCAGCTTGACACAAGCTGTAGTCATCTGAGAGGAGGGAACCTCAATTGAGTAAAATGGCTCCCTAAGACTGGGCTGTAGGCAAGCCTGTAGAGAATTTCTTAATTAGTGAGTGATGGGGGATGGTCTAGCCCATTGTGGATGGCACCACCCTGTGCTGGTGGCCCTGGGTTCTATAAGAAAGTAAGCTGAGCAAGTCATGAGGAGCAAGCCAGTAAACTGCAGTCCTCCTGTGGCCTCAGCATCAGCTCCTGACTCCAGGTTCCTGCCCTGTTTGAGTTCCTGTCTTCACGGCTTTCAGTGAGGAACTGTTAGATGGAAGTGTGAGTGAAATAAACCCTTTTCTCCCCACATTGCTTCTGGTCACGGTGTTTCAGCACAGCATTAGTCACCCTAATTAAGACATAGATACATTAAAAAACAAAACAACGCCAGGCAGTGGTGGCGCACGCCTTTAATCCCAGCACTCGGGAGGCAGAGTCAGGTGGATATCTGTGAGTTCGAGGCCAGCCTGGTCTACAGAGCGAGATCCAGGAAGGCACCAAAGCTACACAGAGAAACCTTATTTCAGAAAAACAAACAAACAAATAAACAAAAAACAAAACAAAGAAATAAAAGACAGTTAAAAAATCCTTAATGATCATTCATTCATTCTTGTTTTACTATACATTTATGGAGTGACACTCACTATGGCTATGAATTCCCAATTCCTCATGCTCCTAATCTATCAGAAGAGTCCACAGTGTAAACAAATAGGTGATAACATGGGGATACACAGTAGGTGTTGTGGGGGCTCCTAAGAGACAAAGCCACTCACCCTTGGTGTGTGTGAGGGGTTGGGGGTGGGGTGGGGCAGTGGTGGCTGGCAGCGAAATCTCTCTGATGAAGATTATAGCCCAGTTGTTTTTATAGATATTCAAGGCACAGTAAGAATGGGGGCGTTAGTTTTATATAAAAGGAGGGACTGAAGAGATAGCTCAGCGGTTAAGTGTACTTAAAGTTGTTCATTTTCTAGAGAACCCTGGTTCGATTCCCAGCCTTCACATGGTAGCTCACAAAAGAGACTGGTCATTCCTTCTACTAACTGAGCTATCTCCCCAGCCCTGAAACTTGTTACTCAACAACCTGGACACTGGAGACCCTCATACTTCTTGGGAACAAAGCTGGTCAAGCCAGGAAAGTAAGGTTTAGAATTTTATACCTTGTGAAACTATCCATCCAAATAGGAATTCCAGATGAAGTAGTGTGAGCAAAGTGTCCCAGCTACTGGAGGCTAAGGTGGGCAGATTGCTTGAGTCTGCCTTAAAAAAAAAAAAAAAAAAGAATAAATAAAAATAAAGATTAAGGAATAAAAATAGTTTTCAGATATGTAAGGTCTGAGAAATTTATCACCTGAATTTTTCTTTCTAGGAACCTAGTGGAGGATTTACTCCAAGGAAACAGGAAATCAGGAAAAGTGATTGGATGCCAGGAGGCCAACAGCAAGAGCTAGGCAAGCAGGAGCTGTCTGAAGCATTGGCCGGTAAGGAGTCTGGTATGGACTTCACTGGAGTGTCTTTTTCCCCCTTTCAAAGTCCCTTCTGCTGGTACAGGGAATCAGACCAGGGCCTTGACATACAAGGCAAGTTCTATTGAGCTACATTCCCACCTAGCAACTTAGAATTACCTTTTATAAGGATATAAGCAGGACAGTGGTGCACCCTCTTGATCCCAGAACTTGGGAGGCAGAAGCAGGTGGATCTCTGTGAGTTCGAGGCCAACCTGGTCTACAGAGTGAGTTTCAGGACAGCCAGGACTACACAGGGAAATCCTGTCACAAAAAACAAACGAACAAGATCAACAAAATAATAGTAGTAGTAGTAGTAATAATAACAACAACAATAATAGAATGAAGATCTAAAATGGAGACTTTTTTCCCACCTCAATTTTGAATTCTTCAGTCTTTTGTTGTTGTTGTTGTTAAAACCGAATCTCTCTATTATATTGCCCTAGCTGTCCTGGAACTCACTATGTAGACCAGGGGTCCTAGAACTGACATAGATCTCCCTGCCTCTGCTCCCTGGAATATTGGGATTAAAGGCATGGGCACCACACCTGGCTCTTGGGTTCCTTTTCAGCAATGTTGTGATTGACATTAACAAAGAAAAACAATAGTTTTAATATTTTTTATATGTCTTATTACTTTGAAAAGCATTCTACTGCTTTTTTTTGGGGGGGGGGTCTGGAAACCACTGTTACTTGGAAAACCTGAAAAATATGTAGACTCCCAGTTTATGGTGTGGTTCCATCCCTGCAAACCCACTGGACATTGAAAGCACACTTAATACACCTAACTTACTGGACACTACAGTGGCACTATCTCCTTGCATGCTGGTAGCTTCCTGGTGTCCTGAGAAGATCCATCTGCACATTGATAGCTCAGGAAAGATTCAAATTAGAAAGGAGGAAGTACGTTTTCTACTTGTTTGGTAGAGATGTTATATTGCTTTGGACTGTTTTGCAGTTTGTAGCAAACCATTGAATCATCTGTGTTCTTTAAGCAGCTTTGTGTAATTTGTTTGGCAGGGCCCTGGGAGATGCTGAATCAGTAGGTTAAAGGAATTTTACTGGACTTGGTAGCTCACACCTTGAAATCTCAGTATTTGAGAAGCAGAGGCAGGAGGATTACTATGATCTCAAGGCCAGCCTGGGCATCGTAGAACATAAATCAATCAAATAAGCAAACCAGAAATATTTGGCTTGCAAGCAAGCAAAACACACCTTGCTACCGTGCGCCTAAATCAAACACTCAAAAAGCAGGCAGGAGGATTGCTGTAAGTTAGCAGCCACTCCAGGTTACCTCAAGAATGAGTATCAGAGCTTTGTAGTAAGACCTGTTTAAAAAACAAAACAGCTGGGTGGTGATGGAACATACCTTTAGCCCCAGCACTTGGGAGGCAGAGGCAGGCGGATCTCTGAGGTCAAGGCCAGCCTGATCTACAGAGTGAGTTCCAGGACAGCCAAAGCTACACAGAGAAACCCTGAACAAACCAAAAAAGAAAGGAAGGAAGGAAATGCAGAAAGCCCAAATAAAAGTAGAGACTTTATAGGGATTTTGAGGCTGTGCCCAATGGCTGTGGGACGTGGGAATCCTGGAGCAGTGCATTGGAAAGTGAAGTGGGGCTGAGCGTGGTGGTGCATGCCATTAAATGCCAGCACTCAGGAGGCAGAGGCTGGCAGGTCTCTGAGGCCAGTCTGGTCTGATAGTAAATTCTAGTACAGCCAGGGCTCTGTAGAGAGACTCTGTCAATCATCATCATCCAGAACAGCCAGGGCTGTGTAGAGAGACTCTGTCAATCATCGTCATCATCATCATCATCATCATCCAGATCATCATCCAGGATAGCCATGGCCATGTAGAGACTCTGTCTGCAACAATGACAATAATAATAACAAGGTGCAGAGGTGAGAAAACCTCTCTCCCTACAAGAATTCAGCAACACTTCATTGTCCCAGTCTTCTCCCTCATAGCAAAGGTGATAACAGAGAGCATTTATACTAGAAAGGCCTCCTTCAATTTGCCTTTGCCCAGGCACTCTCTCTGCCTTCTGACCACCTGGAATGATGGGAATCAGTAATGCTCTGCACCATGGCTGGGAAAAGGCTCTCTCTCTCTCTCTCTCTCTCTCTCTCTCTCTCTCTCTCTCTCTCTCTCTCTCTCTCTCTCTCTCTCTCTCTCCCTCTCCCTCTCTCTGTCTCTGGCTTTAGATAATATTTAAGAGCATCTTACACTTCAGCAGATCTCCCACTGAAGCCAGAACAGGGATCCATTGCCTCAATCTGAAACCAAAGAGAACCTTTTGGCTATGATCTCGGCAGACAGGCACTTTCTTCTCCAAAATCTGCATTTCACACACCAAACCCTTAAAAATGTGTGTGCACAAGCCAGGCTGCGGTGTGATGATGTTTACTGGGTTTACTGGCCATAAAAATGGGCAATCTATCCAATTCCCCACCAGCCAAGAACAAACCCTTCTCTCCTCCACCAGCCTGGAGTCCTTCCTCCAAAAGCAGAGTTTTAAATAGCTATGCTCTGGAGTTAGCCAGTGACCTGGAAAATTGCTTTTGCTTTGTTATGCTGTTAATGGTCCATCAGTTTAAACCTCTCATTCTCAGAAACTCTCTCCAAAATATATTGGAAAGGAGGTAGCAGGTTTTTGTTTTGTTTTGTTTTATTTTTAAAGAAAGAAAACACAAGGAAGGCATTTTATCTGTATATGTATGTCAGTCTGTATCAGCTAGCATTCAGTATATAAACTACCAATAGTAGGGATACATTTTGTAGCCCTGGCTGTCTTGGAACTCACTATGTAGACTAGGCTGGCCTCGAACTCACGAGATCCATCTGCCTCTGTCTCTGGGTGCTGGGATGACTAAAGGTGTGTGCCACACCATACCCTGAATGTGTGTGTGGGAGGTGGGGAGTGGAGATATGGGGGGACGGTATTAGTTATCAAGCCCAGGACCTTGTGCACGCTGGGCAAGTGCTTTACCAATGAACTATACTCCCAGCTCAAAGGTGATAATTTTTGAATAAATCATAGCCTAGTCACTATTGGATTTGGGGCAAGCATAGGCCCCTGGATGACTTTTATTCTCAGAGACCACGTCTGTGTGTGAACACTGATGAGCTGCTTAGCTTAGTCACTTTCCTCCCTCAGATGTTAGGTGAGGTCCATAACGGCCTGGGGTCTTGTACTTCTAACTCTAAAGCTGGCAGTTACCCCGCACTGTGTGTGCCGGGTGCATGGCTGAGGACTTGGCTTTATTAGTGCATTTAACTCTCACCGTCAATTCTGTTGTCAAGAGGAGGAAAGGAACTGGCCATCTCACTGAGTTCTCAGTCTCCTTAGCCTCTGCTCCGAAGCAGGATGCTTCGCTGTTTCTGAATGAAAGACAGGAGAAAACATAAATAAGAGAAACCACCCAGTTACCAGACAGTCCTCTTAGAACCCAACACTGTGGCTTTTGCTGTTGGCCCAGGTCATGTGCTTGCTGAATCAGTCGCTCCTTATTGGAGGAGCGGCTCCTTCGTGTGATGCTATAAGCAGGCCCCCCTACTCTAGCTTTTTTGTATTTCCGGTCTTAGGTTCTGACCGTCTGGGCTATTTCCCCCTTTCCCACAAAGCTGTCATCTCTCCTCTGTTGGAGCCCTGCAGCTCTCAAATCTGCCCTTCTGGAATCCAGAACCTTCTTGGGACACGAAGGTGAGACAGTCGGTAGGAGACCACCTATGGAAGGATGTCTGAGAAGCAACTGTGGGGGACGTAATGGAGCCACGATTCTCAGCTGGAGACCTTGAGAATGTCCTATGGGGTGTCAACTCTGAGTGATGGTCCCAGGGTGCAGCCTCAGTTTCGATGCTTCCCCTTGTAAGGTCTATTTCATCATAGTAGATGGGGCTTGGAGAGATGACTTAGTAAAGAGCGCGGGCTGTTCTTCCAGAGGACCCAGGTTCAATTTCCTGCCCACATGACAACTTGTAACTCTCAGTAACTTCAGATCACAGGATCTGATGCCCTCTTCTGGTCTCCAAAAGCTGGGCACACAAGTGGTGCACAGACATACATGCAGGCAAAACACATACATAAAATAATTTTTTTTTAAAAAATTATTTCATCATAGTAGAGTGCTTGCTTAGCATGCACAAAGCCTTGGATTTAATCCAAGTTTTTGGACACTATTCCTTATGAATGTAATTTGCACCCAGATTTCAGAATGACTAGATTTTGTTCACATTTTCTAGCTGGGGAGTTGAGGGGCTCTGAGAGGCCCTGAGGATGTCTTTCAGGTGGGGGATGGGCAGTGGCATTGCTTTCACGTATGACTAGGTGAGGTGGTGCACACTTGGAGTCCTAGCACTGTGGGTAGATGGAGGGAGACGAGTTACATCGCTGTTCAAATGCTGCCTAGCTGGGCAGTGGTGGTGCCCACCTTTGATCCCAGCACTCAGGAAGCAGAGGCAGGAGGATCTCTGTGAATTTGAGGCCAGCCTGGTCTACAGAGCTAGTTCCAGAACTGCCGCAGAGGCTATACAAAGACACCCACTTGAGAAACAAAACAAAAAAATTATTTATGTGTGTGCTGTGTTTGTGAGTGCCTGCATGTATGACTGGCATGCAAGAGGGTAGAGGTCAAAGGGCAAGTTTCAGGAGTCCGTGCTGGGCTTTGCCTACTCTATCTAGGCTTGCTGGGCTTCCAGCTTCTCCGGTCCCTGCTTCTCAGCTCTCTCCAGGAGCACTGGGGTTACAGATGAATGCCACCACATCCTGCTCGTTGGGTTCCTGGGATGCAGGAACGCAGGTCACCCGGTTGGCAAAGCAAGTGCTTCTAACAAAAGCCATCATTTTGGACCAGCATTGTCCTTAAATAACCAACACTTTAAATAATACGGAGATTAAAGCAGAGAGTAAAAGTATATAGGGATCCAGGCATGGATCCCTGTGAGTTTGAGGCCAACCCCATAGAGGCTGTCCTTCCGGGAGATTTTGATGTTTGTGGGTTTATGTGCTCCTGCTTTCATGCAATGTAATGTGTCCTAAACAGTGGGAGAAGATCCTGTTCTGAATGTGGATATCTTGGGCCTCCTTCCTGCCTTCCCCTAGGTAGCTCAGGCTAGCTACAAACTCATGTTTGTTTCAGCCTTCCTGGGTTCCTTCTGGTCAGTAGAACTCCTCCTCTGTATTTTTGTTTTTAGACAGGAGCTCATCATTTAAATCTGGCTGGTCTGGAACTCACTTAGCGACCAGGCTGGATCCAAAGTCCAAAGTGGTGGAATTAAAGGTGTGCACCGCCACACCCAGCCCCTCTCCGGCTTTTAGCAGGACCACCCTATTCTACTGTCAGTTCTTCCCTTTTTTTCCAGTCTCTGCTTTCCGGGAACATTTCCTTCCCCAGGGAACATCCCCTGGTGCACACTCACACCACACCCTCCTCTGGGTCCTGCACAAATGGGAAGGTGGTGTGACAGGGTGAAAAGGGGTAACGGTGGCCTCACACGGGGGAATGTGAAGGGCAGGGGAGTGTTCTGTTCCCGGGGCACCCAGGCAGCTGTTTCCTCTCTGTTCTGCCAAATGGTTTCTCTGACTGCAGCAGGACCTCGGGGTTTGAGAGATCATCTCTGATGGACCCAGAAAACCAGCAGGAGCCAAAAAAAAAAAAAAAAAAAAAAAAGCTGTTTTTTTAGGGCTGCACTCTGTCAGTTGGGACCAACACCCTGGCATCCAGGCTCTGGCCTCTGGCACGTAGGAATGGCTGAGACTAGTGACACCGTGTTTTTTTTTTTTTTTTCCTTCAGTTTTTCAAGACAGGGTTTCTCTGTGTAATAGTCTTGGCTGTCCTGGAACTCTCTACAAGAACAGGCTGGCCTCGAACTCACTGAGATCTGCCTGCCTCTGCCTCCCAAGTGCTGGGATTAAAGGCGTGCATCAACACCGCCTGGCCCATGTTTTTCTACAGCTGCACTATCCTTAACAACCTGATCACCTGAAACCCACCTCTTCTTAGAGGCCCTCTTGGTCTTGACCAAGTTCCACATTCTCTCCGTACCTGTTTCCTTATCTGCAAAGTGGGAATAATCATTATATCTATTTTATTGGGCTGTTATTCTTGTCCGATAAATTAGATGAAATACATTTGATGTCCATGGAGTATATTGTATGATAAGTACTCAAGGCCTAGCTGCCTTGAAACTCAAACTTCAGATTTTCTAGGTCCCTGGTTCTGAATCCATTTATTCCTTCCTTCCTTCCTCCCTCCCTCCCTTCCTTCCTTCCTTCCTTCCTTCCTTCCTTCCTTCCTTCCTTCCTTTATTTTTGAGACAGTGTCTTACTAGGTAGCCCGGCTAGGCTGGAATTTGCTATGTAGAACAGACTTGCCTTGAACTCATAGGGAATCCACCTGCCTCTGCCTCCTGGGTGCTGGATTAAAGGCGTTCGACATCACTACTGGGGATCTTGGTTAGTCATTAAGCATGTCCCTGAGCCTTCCTGAAAGTTTAGTGCCTTAGGCCTCCTTACCAGGAACTCTCACTCCCTAGATCTCAGGTGGGTTAATGTCTTTGTTTTTTGAGGTACTGTTAAACTAACTTGGGGTCCCAAGTCAGTACCCTCAAGAAGGCAAGTTGTCCTTGAGAAGCCTATTAAAACTGTCAAATTAATAGTTTTTTTTTAAAAAAAGATTTATTCTCAATGGCCACATTGGGAAAAGAGGCAAAGAGATGCAGTGAATCCCTTGATCACAGTCTGTACCCCAAGAATCAAGTTCAGTTAGCAGTGCTAGAGAGCAAACTATGCCAAGCAAGTTCAGTCTGGGGTACAGCCTCAGCCCACGGAGACCAGGGCTTTGGACGTTTTTCTTCCAGAATTCTAATTTGCATCTAGAGAGGGCACCAAGAGGCCTGGGAGATCCTGGGGATGTCCTTCAGATGGTGAGGCCTGGCTGAGGTAATGTCTCTCCTTCTGGCTCTTTACTACTTTACTAACAATACTGCTTGGACTCTTCAGCACAGTTTTTTTTTTTTTTTTTTTTTTTTTTTTTTTTGTTTTTGTTTTTGTTTTTCGAGATAGGGTTTCTCTGTGTAGTTTTGGTGCCTGTCCTGGATCTTGCTCTGTAGACCAGGCTGGCCTCGAACTCACAGGGATCTACCTGGCTCTGCCTCCCAAGTGCTGGGATTAAAGGTGTGCACCACCACCGCCCAGCTTCAACACAGTTCTTTAGGGGTAGGGTCTTTTCTTTTTTTAGAGACAGGGTTTCTCTGTGTAGCTTTGGCTGTCCTAGAACTCGCTCTGTAGACCAGGCTGGCCTCCAATTTACAGAGAGATCAGCCTGCCTCTGCCTCCCTAGTACTGAGCTCAAAGGCATAGGCCGCCACCACCCAGCATAGGTCTCAGGTGAGCTGACTACCTCCTCAGAGTTCTGACAGAGAACACCTGTTCTGATGAGCGCTTTAGTCTATAGGTGTGAAGTACTCCACCTACCCATACCCATCCTTAAAACTTGGAAAGTTCTAAGCATCCTGAGGCCAAGGACCCTGTCTGCCGCATAACTGTTGTACAGTGGGCCAGAGTGATGACCAGCACTTAGTAAAAAATAATCATTAAGTGACTGAAAGAACAAAATCCCAAGAGGGCAGTTGAGTGTTTTGCGTTTTGTATTTTTTTTTTTACCCCCGATCCTAAGCATCTGATTCTCATTACTTCCACAGCTCGGAAAGTCTCTCTCTCTGCCTTGGCGTTTTATAAACCTCGTGTGCGCACATCCACATTTTAACCATAAATCCACAGTTTGGGGGCTGGAAAATCTGAGGAATGGGGATTGGCAGAAAGGGATAAAAAGTACCCAGAGGTCCAAGGCTCTTGAGGCACTGCTCTTCGGTTGGGAAATGGCAACCCAGAACTCCCAGCACATCCCCTCTGTGGGAGATGACCCCGGATGCAACAACCATCAATGGGGTTGGCCACGGTTTCCCTGCGACCTTGGGAGGGGTCACAATCCAGGCTGTGGCCAGGCACCCCAAGAGCAGCCGCTTGGGCAATGCTGCCCGGAGGCGGAGCCTAGGGGAGGCTGGAAGTCTAGAATAGGGCTGGGGGGGGGGGGGGGGGACACCGGGAAGGGCTGGGGGGGAGGGAGGGGCCTGTGCTGTCTCTTTAAGAGCCGAGTACTGCCCCCGCCTCGCAGGCGCCCGGAGTCTCACAAAAGAACAGGATGTTGTTGATTTGTCACCAAACCACAGAGAGGAAATGATTGTAAATTTCCTTTAAACATCCCCACCGCGCTCCGGCCGCCCCCGCTTCCGCCTCCGCCGCCCCCGCCGGGCCCAGCACAGCGGGGCGTCTGCGCTCCCGTGGCCGCTTCGGCTCCGGCTTTCGGCCGGCCGGGGCTCTCTGCTCAGGCTCCTGCGAGCCTAGGAGGGAGCACCCCCGACGCTTGGGGGAACGTCCCAGCCCCCGGTCCAGCTGCTTGCTGTGGAGCTCTTTTTTTTTTTTTTTTTCCTTCCAGCAGCTGCAGCCAAGGATGGCCCGCAGCCCACGTGGGCGCGCGCCGCTGGTGGATTGCATTGTTGCTGCTGCTGCTGCTGCTGCTGCTGCTGCTGCTGCAGCGGCAGGGTGTCCTACCCGGGAAGTTCCACCCCGCCAAAGCCTAAGCAAGGGCCGCGATCCTTGGCTTTAATGTCGAGGGAAACTGAGGCACGCGGAGATGACTTGAGGTAGTTGAAAGTTACCGGCGCCTGCTTTCCCACAACTGGTTTAGGTCACCCCAGAGTTTATGTGCCTCATCATTGAGCTACACTGCTGGAGAAACATTCTCGAAATAATGGCCCCAAGAGGTGGTGGTCTCTGTTGCCGAGCCAAAGTAGGGATACATCAATCTGAGTTACTTCATGGGGAACACACCTGCTCTTGCAGCTGACATTCTCTACTTCAGGATCCACTCGGGTTTCAGTGTCGCCCGTGCCTGCGCCACCTGACCTCCGCTTGTCATGCCTCTTTGTTGCTGCCAGTTTAAGATTTCTGGAATTGCCTGATTAAGTTAGTACTCTCTCTCAACCTGTGGCCTGCCTGGTCTGTGGTCTAGGAAGGGGCTGCCTTAGTTGTACATAGTGTTCCTGTGGAGCAATTACTGTTTATTCTGGAATTGTCTTCCCTGAGCTTCTAGAGTATTAAAAGCAGCAGCTGATTCCCCAGGCACTGTGCTAAGCCAAATTGTTGCCCTTAATCTTTGTGTTAAAAGCAAGAGGTAGGTGACGCTATTTGTATGGACTGGCCAGAAAGGTTCTGAGGTTCAGAATCTTGAACTGGACTAGCCATACCAGCCAAATTCACTGCATTCTGATGACTGGTGGGGTCCCTCTTCAGTACCTTTGAGCTTGTTAAAATCGGTGCCCAACAGATTACAGGGAAATAATGCTTTGGGTCTTTTGTCTCCTCAACCTCCAGGGGGACCTGGGCAAGCCCTTGTTTGTGCCTCTCTCTCTCTCTGAGAGCTGTTGTGAGTGGTTGAGGCTTTCGGGCTGGAAGTACTGTTTTCTAGCCTTCTGAAGTCTCCTGAGTGGCCATAAAGGCGGGGAGGTCTTGAGTGGCTTGGGACCTTGTGTGGAATCTGAGCAATTGCCTCTACTTGATTGTGTGTGTGTGTGTGTGTGTGTGTGTGTGTGTGTGAGAGAGAGAGAGAGAGAGAGAGAGAGTGTTAATGCTGGGAATAGCATCCTGGCCCTATGTATGCCAAGTCAATGCAACCGTACACCCCCACCTTCCACTCTACTTAAATGGAGAAATGAAGTCCCTTTAACAGTTACCTGGTGCTGGACTTAGGTCAGATACCCCCATGCCGTCAGACTGTTCAGATTTCCAGCCCTAGGGCCAGTGATGAGTCGTTGAGGTGGGTGGGGATGTAACTTTGGGTACCAGTCATGTCATGTACAACAGTTAATGTTAGGTATTTACCCTGTGCCTTGCACTGTGCAGGATGCTAAAATTCCTTTTTTCTCATTTGATCCTAAGAGATGAGCAGTTGGTACTGGGTGAGGTAAAGCTGGGGTGAGACTCGGACTCCCAGGATCCCCTGGGTGTGTGCAGAAGGAAGTCACCCCTGCACTCTGGACTGCAGTTGCTTGTCCTCAATCATGGCAGAGAGACAAGAGGGTCCTTGGTGCTGGTGGAGTCGCGGGGAGATTTGCAGCCCGCCTTGGCTCCGTGTGCCGCAGCTGTCATCCCTCAGCTTGGAGCACATTTGTTGTTGGATTTCCAGACAGGGTCTCTGTTTCCACCTGTCCTTTTATAGCATGCTGATCAGAGGCACGGAAGTTCTGAGTGCTCACGGACAGCCATCGGATTATTACATTCCCCAGATGCAGCCTGAGAGGGTACCGACTAGTGAGTGCCACCAGTGTCTTGGGGACACTGATCAGGTAGGCCCCAACTAGAGCAAAGCTACCAGGGGTCGGAGTCTCCACCCTCCACTACTCACTCAGGTCTAGGGAAGGGGGAACCCGAAGGCAGGTCACCTGATACCTCCTGGTATCAGTTTCCAGGGTTAGAATAACTTTGATCTTAGATGGCCTTTCCAGCCATTGCAAGAAAAATGGATCCTGTGTACTCACGGAGTTAATATTTTTTCTTATTTTAAAAAATTTAATTGTTTTGTTTGTTTTTTGAGGCAGGGTTTCTTTGTGTAGCCCTGGATGTCCTGGAACTGGCTTTGTGACCAGGCTGGCCTCAAACTCACAGAGATCCACCTGCCTCTGCCTCCCAATGCTGGGATTAAAGGTGTGTGCCACCATGCCTGGCTTAAAAAATTAATTTTTAATATGCATGTAGTGCATGCATGCACACACACACACCTACATGAGTTTATGTGCATCACATGTGTGTGGGTCAGATGACTTCAGAGCCTCTGGAACTGGAGTTACAGGCATAGGGACTTGCCTGGAATCAAACCTGGGTCCTCTGAAAAACCTGAGTTAATATGTATTAAACACCATTACATGCCAGGTACCACTGTCACGGGTCTTAGAGATAACAGCAATCAATAAAATACAGTCCTGCTTGGAGGTTAACAAAATCCCCCAAGTATGTATCTTATCTACTGTGCATGCAAATATGTGCATGTGTCTCTGTATATGTGCATTTGTGGAAGAGCAGGACAGAGTTTAGGTTATGATAGAAATGAAGAGTGAGCCCAGGTGGTGGTGGCACACACCTTTAATCCCAGCACTTGGGAGGCAGAGCCAGGCAGATCTCTGTGAGTTCAAGGTCAGCCTGGTCTACACAGCGAGGTCCAGGACAGGCACCAAAGCTACACAGAAACCCTGTCTTGAAAAACCAAAAAGAAAAAAGAGAGAAAGAAATGAAGAGTGAAAGGGAGCTGCGGTGTGTGTGGGTGGAAGAGTTAGTTTCTCCTCTGGTGGTCAGGAAGCCTCACTGATCAGATGGAGTAGAGGGAGTGCGTCACACAGATTTTAGGAAGAAGCTTGCTGTAGGCAGTTGGGATGGCAGCGGGAAAAGGATGGGATGGGGCTGTGTTGTGCTGCACCTGCTCTGCCATAGTCACTGTGCCAGGAGTTCTGATGAAGAATGAAGCTGAGAGAGGCCATGGGATTGGCCGGTGACCAGCCAGCTAGTATGGTAGGTAGAGGAGGTGATGTTTAAATGGCGGTTCAGAGGACGTTAATATTTAATTAACTTCACCTCCTGAGTGCTGGGGTTCCAGGCATGTTCCTGGTTCTCTCCACTGTTCTAAACCAGCAAGCTTCCACACCCTGGGGACTCCTCTTTCACAAATCTGCTTGTGTTTAATTCATGATTTGGTTCCTCTGGTTTCTACGAGGCTTAAGTGTCACATTGGCCAAGGAGATTGCTAGCCCAGGAGAAGCATGGTTCATACCAGCATAAGACTCAGTTCCTTTCTTCTGATGGGAAGGGAAGTAGTATGTTTGATTCTGGAAAACCCCATGTTGTGTTTATGGCAGAAGGGGGAGCAGCACCTCTGGATTACTGTAAACAAGAGAAATGGAGAACGGGGGTAGCCTGGATCCCTCAGCCCCCCACCTTCATTTTAATTTCCTTACGATAGACCCAACACAGCGTGCTGTATTATACAGTGGTAATTAAAACACTCGGATTAGTGAGCGGAGATTTATAGGGCCAACAGGAGCCAGAGGAGAAAAAGACAGCCTCTCTTTTATTCCCAGGCAGATATCCGGATTGCCACTTGCTCGCATTTTCCTGGCACGGTTGCCCACCCTGTCTAGATACCCTTCCTCTCCTTACTTCCAAGTATCTGCTCCGACTGCTGGTCAGTGCAGTTTGTGAAGACCATAGATCTGTACTCCCCTGTCGGACACTGGAGAAATGGGAGCCAGCACCCAGCAGGCTGCACGTGAGTGGCACAGAACAGAGGCCGAAAGCAGAACCCAGGGCCAGGGTGAGCAGGGGCCAGGGCCAGGGTGAGCAGAACCCAGGACCAGGGTGAGCAGGGGCCAGGGCCAGGGTGAGCAGAACCCAGGGCCAGGGTGAGCAGGGGCCAGGGCCAGGGTGAGCAGAACCCAGGGCCAGGGTGAGCAGGGGCCAGGGCCAGGGTGAGCAGAACCCAGGGCCAGGGTGAGCAGGGGCCAGGGCCAGGGTGAGCAGAACCCAGGGCCAGGGTGAGCAGGGGCCAGACCTCTTCCAGCTGCCCTAGACAACTGGCCATGTGTTTGCCATGGGACAAGGCAGTGAGAGTGAACACTTCCAAAAGCAGACCACCCCAGAGCGTCTCCCAAGATCAGATGCTATCGTGCTGTACTGTGTTCACACCCTTGTTTCCAACTGTGGCCTTGAGGAATAAGCCAACAGAAATGGGAAAAGATAAGGTACCAAATCTACAGTCTAGAACAAGGGATAGTTGGAAATGGCTGATGAGAAATTTTCGGCCAATTTAATTTGTTCAGGGGCTAAGATAATTATTGAGTGTTTGTTACAGGACAGCTGTTCTAAGTGTTCTAGGCATTGGAGGAATGGAGCTGTAGTTACACGTCATGTATCCACCATATGGATTTCTTTCAGCTTGAATAAGGGAGGATGTCTTTGCTGTAGAGTACAGAAGTATGTGTAGTTGCACAGCCTTGGCCAGAGTGTGGTCTGCATTCTAGCTCTGCAAGGTGGTGGTGTTAAAGCAAGAACATTGAAGTCCTTAGTGTTTGAGGGGAGCAATCTGCACCTCCGAAGATGATCATGCCTTCCCCAGGGCTGATCTCCTCACAGGGTGATGGTCTGTGAAGTTTGCTGTTCCTAGAATCCAGGGTGACCACGGACAATGGCTGGAGACCTGTGCGGGCCTTTTGACCTTCTAGAGCACGGCTTTGGAAACCCCGACAGTCGACAGTCGGATGCCTCAGTTACTTATCTTTCTGCCTTCAGCGTTGGAGAGGCTGGAGTGGGTTAGATAAGCGTTGCGTTTTTAAATAGACATTCCTGAGTGAGTCATACACCTACCTGCAGTCATGAGCAGATGACTGACCCAAAGTAAAGGAGACAGAAACAATAGGAAGGCAGAGATGCTGGGCTTCTGTCTGGCTTTTAGTTACACGTGAACCCAAGTGTGGAATCGGTGTAGTTTGGCAAAAGTGGCTTGGATGAGCCTGTTATAAAGACAGTCTAGTGTGGTCCAGGTTGACATCTGACCTTGAATCTGACATCTCCTAGCTAGCTATGTCTGTCTGTCTGTCTGTCTCTCTCTCTGTCTCTCCACGGTTCACTCTGTAGCCCTGGTTGTCTTAGAACTCACTCTGTAGACCAGGCTGGCCTTGAACTCACAGAGATCTGCCTGCCTCTGCCTCCCGAGTGCTGGGATCAAAGGCGTGCGCCCCCACTGCCCAGCAGCTATATGACTCTTAATTTTGTTAATTTACTAGTCTGAATCTTACTTTCCTCATAAAGGAATAAAAGGAAAAAAAAACCATTTATATGAAGCACACACCTAATCAGGACCTCAGGACTACCCAAGGTCTGGGTGGGTGTTAAGCTGTTCTAACTAGTAAGTGCTAATAATGGGTTGACAGAGGAACTGAAGGAAGGACTAACAACAGTTTGAAAACGGGTTATGAGTCCCGCTGCCTGCTTTTCCCCCCAGTATTCTTGGTCTGAACATATACCAGGAAGGCAGGAGAGCTAAGGACTCTCACCCAGAATTCAGATGGGAGTGGATTAGATGCTCATTTGGGATGCAAGCTACAGGATGGAGTAGAGAACTGTCAGTGTTTTGAGTCCATTCTTCAAGATCACTGTCCACATACTTTGTGTTTATCCAGATAGTCCACAGCAAGCCCTGTAAGAGGCTGGAGCTGCCCACTTGACAAATAGGAGAACAGGCATCGAATGTGTGAGCGCCCTGCCAAGGTCACCTCCAGCCTCCTGAGGAGGTCTCCTGCCGGCCAGCGGCAAGTAGAAATCACAAAGAAAGAGGCTTGGATTGATTGTAGGCAGGCAGCCCAGGGAGGTTTCCTGTTCCCTAGAACTCAGAAGCATCATCTACTTTACCTGCAGGGCCTGGTGCTCTCCCAAGTAGGAAAGCTCAGCCTCCCCAAGTGGCCCCCAATCCCACCAAAGGTTCTGGAACTGCTTTGGGGTAAAGGGGAGGAAATAATTTAGCATACAGGGGAGAAGCAATCACGACAAGAAAAGAGGAAATAAGAATGTGGGATGGAGAGCTGGGGATGCCGACCTTTTAGTAGGATGCTGGCCTGGCATGCACAAAGCCTGAGTTTGATCCCCAGCACTCTATAGTGGCACAGGCCTGCACTGTGCTTGGGAGGTATAGTCAGGGGGATTAGAATTTTAAAGTCATCCTTAACTACATAGCAAGTCCACAACAGCTGGAAGGAAGGAAGGAAGGGCTGGAAGATACAGGATGGAGAGTTTGGGCCCCGGAGCGAGACGGACCCTGGTTTACTGGTTCCTCCACCCTGTCACCTTGGGCAAGACATTCTACCTCTCAGAGTGCCAAGTGGGATGATAACAGTGCCAAGTGATGATGGGGTTGTTGGGCGACTGAAATAAGACGGGTGCCATGTTTTGCACAGTTCTGGGTGCAGGGGAGGCCCTCTATTACCGTATTACTACTGAAGGGGAAAAGGAGCTAAGCTGGGCTGAACAGGAGAGGTGGGAGAGCTTCAGGTCGCTCTTAGTCCTGATGTTGGACCACACTGATGAAACTCTGTCCACATGAGCTTTCACCGTCAGCCACACAGGAGATGCAGTCTTGTCTTCTAAACCCCACAGGGCAGGGCCAGACACACCTCTGATGTGGTTGCAGGCACTGCAGCCCCGGGAGGGGCCCTCCTCCATTTCCCTTTTCCCTCTCACTTTGATCATGGCCTCTCTGGATGAGACTCATCATCCCTCTTGGTTTTTTCGTTTCGTCCATATAATGAAAATAATTCAGCTTGCCTTCACTCATCACTGTCCAGAAGAGAAAGTCTTGCCATGGTGCTGTGCTGCTGACTGGGCATCCAGGCCATTGCAGATGGGGGTACAGGATCCTGGCTTCATGGGCAGTGAAAGCCTGAAGGCTGCATATGTACCTCACAATGAAAAAGAAATCTCAGGGCTGGAGAGATGGCTCAGCAGTTAAGAGCACTGGCTGCTCTGCCAGAGGACCAGGGTTCAAGTCCCAGCACCCACATGCCAGCTCACAACTGTCTGTAACTCCAGTTTCAGGGGACCTGAAACTTGCCATGGCAAAACACTAATACACGTAAAATTAAAAGAAAAACAACAACAAAAATTTTATAAGCTGGGCAGTGGTAGCGCACGCCCCTAAATGATGGAGTGTGACCTGAGAATTGTAAGCTGAAATAAATCCTTTCCTCTCCAACTTGCTTTTGGTCATGGTGTTTTGTCACAGCAATAGAAACCTAACTAAGGCAGAAATTGGTACCAAGTAGTGGGGTATTGCTGTGACAGACCTGACCGTGTGTTTTGGGGAGGATTGTGGTAGCGTTTGAACTTTGGACTGGAAAAGCCATTGAATAGCTCAGTGGGCAGTTCTGTGGGAGCTTGGAAGATAAGAATGTTGAGAGCCGCCGGGCGGTGGTGGCACACGCCTTTAATCCCAGCACTCGGGAGGCAGAGCCAGGCGGATCTTTGTGAGTTCGAAGCCAGCCTGGTCTCCAAAGTGAGTTCCAAGAAAGGCACAAAGCTACACAGAGAAACCCTGTCTCGAAACCCCCCCCCCCAAAAAAAAAAGAATGTTGAGAGCAATGGAGATGATGGAGGCCTGGCTTGTGAGGTTTTAGGGGGGAAACAGAGACTCTAGTGAGGCTCTTTGTGTGTTATTTTGATTAAGAACCTGTGGTTCCGGTCAGCAATGGCTTAAGAAGTGACTGTGATTAATGAGAGAACCAGTAAAGTGAAACCTTTGCTTTGCTGGAATAGCTGATTCTCGTCAGGTGGAGCTGAACAATCAGCTGTAATTAAAAAGAGACTGGTGCTGGGCGTAGCGGTGCGTGTCTTTAATCCCAGCACGTGGGAGGCAGAGGCAGGAGGAGTTATGTGCGTTGGATTCCAGCCTGGTCTATATAGCAAGTTCCAGAAGAGCCAGGACCACATAGAAAGACCCTGTCTCAGAAAATATATCCCCACCTCCAAGAGAGATGGCGGGTGTGTGTGTGTGTGTGTGTGTGTGTGTGTGTGTGTGTGTGTGTGTGCAGTGCAGGAGCACAGCCCAGCATCATCGAGGTGAAATCTTCTTGTTAGTATTTCTTCAAGGTTAGTGTTCCTTGTGCTGGCAGCTGAACCTGGTTATGCACGAGAGTTTCCCAGGTGGTAATGGTTATGGCTTGGCACTAGGAGAGGCCATTAGTGAACGTCGCAGTAGAAACCCCAGGGTGGAAGAGGTCATGGAGAGAAGTTGAAGTTTGCACCATGTGGCGGGATAGGAGTCCCTGAAGACAGCCCAGGAGAAGTTATTGGTGAAAGTGCCCCTCAGTTACAGCAGGATCCTGACATTTTGGAGATGCCAGTACCATGAGGTGACCGACCACCAAGGACAGTAGCAGCTGTGGCGTGGAGCTGGCCTGAGCCTAGGAGACAATCCTCATGTGCTGTGTGTAGTAGAACCAGAGAAGCAGAACTCCTCAGCCCTTTAGAGCTCAGCAGCTCGTGACTGAAGCCCAGGTATCTAACACTGAGTTTTTTTACATTGCTGAACTTGGGTTTTGTTTTGATCTGATTGTAATTGTGCCCTGGCTGTTCCTGAAATGGGAAATGTGTAACTTAATTTTATTTTGCAGCATCTCACAGTTAAGAGATCTTGGATGTTTTAGAGAGACTTGGGATGTTTTAACGAGATTGAACTTTTTTTTTTCTCTAGACAAGGTTTCTCTTTGTAATAGCCCTGGCTGTCCTGGAACTCACTCTGTAGACCAGGCTTGAACTCACAGAGATTGGAACTTAATGCATGAATCACCACTGCCCAGTGAGATTGAATTTTAAAGTGTTTGAAATTGCCAGGCAGTGGTAGTGCACGCCTTTAATCCCAGCACTTGAGAGGCAGAGGCAGGCGGATCTCTGTGAGTTTGAGCCAGCCTGGTCTACAAAGTGAATTTCCAGGACAGGCTGTTACACAGAGAAACCCTGTCTCAAAAACAAATGAAGAGCCAGTGGCGCAGGTCTTTAATCCCAGCACTTGGGAGGCAGAGGCAGGCAGATCTTTGTGAGTTCGAGGCCAGCCTGGTCTACAGAGTGAGATCCAGAACAGGCACCAAAACTACACAGAGAAACCCTGTCTTGAAAAAACAAACAAAAAAACAAAACAAAAAGTATTTGAAATTTTAAAGACTATGGGACTTTTAAAAGTTGGAATGTGGCCGGGCGGTGGTGGCGAACGCCTTTAATCCCAGCACTCGGGAGGCAGAGCCAGGTGGATCACTGTGAGTTCAAGGCCAGCCTGGGCTACCAAGTGAGTCCCAGGAAAGGCGCAAAGCTACACAGAGAAACCCTGTCTAGAAACCCCCCCCCCCCAAAAAAAAAAAAAAAGTTGGAATGTGTTTTCTATTGGAATAATTGATACTAATATGAGCTCTTGGGAGTAAACAATAAAAGAAAGAAAGGTTATGCTTTAGTAGTAATGAGTTGGTGTATCAAGTTGACAAAACATCAGTTGTCCTGATTTTTCTTTTTTATGGTCAACATGACACAGCTAGATTCACTTGAGAAGAAGGAACCTCATTTGAGAAAATGCCCCATCCAGATGGGTCTATGGGCAATCCTGTGGAGCACCTTAATGATTATGTGGGAGGGCCCAGCCTATTGTAGGTGGTGCTGTCCCTGGGCGCAGGTGGTTTTGAGTTGTATAAGAAAGCAGGCTGGAAAAAGCAGTAAGCAGTGTTCTTCCGTGGCCTCTGTTTCGGTTCCTGCCCTGAGCTCCCGCCCTGACTTCCCTCAGTGACAGAGTGTGACCTGAGAGTGGTAAGTTGAAATAAACCTGTTCCTTCCCAAGTTTCTTTTGGTCATGGTGTTTTATCACAGCAATGTAAACCTAACTACAGCAATAGGAACCTAACTAAGACAGTTTAGATGGATAATATGGGCAAACTCACATGTAGAGCCAAGCATTATTAGTGTTACTGCGTTTGTGTCTTACAGAATTTTGGTAAATTCTCTTTTGTGCAGTTTCCACTGAAAATGAGAACAAGAACCTGTGGTGTCAGGTAATGGAATAGATGTGCTACTGAACATATTTCTGACATTTGAGGCTTTCTCTTTTGACTAGGGAAGGTCAGTCCTCTCATGTAAATTCTGCAGGTCTGATGAGTGGAAACATCTTGAAGGAAACATCTTGACTGTGTTTTTCACCTCCTCGCTCTCCCTCACCACACAGTGTGGGACATGCCTGGTGACATTGTATTCCCCCAGCAGAGGTGGTGACACGATCCCCAGATACTTATTCCTGGGTGCTGTGCCTGCACTGGACGGTGATTGGTGATGTCGCTTCTCTGTGGAGGTGACTGTAGACCAGATAGCTATGCTAAACTGACCATATCACCGAGGCAGCCCTCATGTGCATCCATTCCCAGAATGCCAGTGGTAAACAGTAGAGACGGCGGAGTAACAGATGACAGAACACAGTGGGAGAGACACTGGTCTTTACTTTGTGGCAACTAAAAAATTTGATGTTGGCAAATGGTGGAGAAGCCCAGAATTGTAGGCACACCCCCTTTCCCCCCAGGTGTTTCCCAGGGCCTTAGAAAGGGCTAATTCAAGAACAGGTCCTGTAACTCCAGTGTCAGAGCTGTGCAGTGGACCTGATTGGCTCTTCTTAATATCCACAGTTAAGAGCAAGTTCTTTCCAAGCGTGGTGGTGCACACCTTTAATCTCATCACTCGGGAGGCAGAGTTCGAGGCCACCCTATTCTATATGGTGAGTTCTAGGATAGCCAGGGCTACATAGTGAGACCCTGTGACTTTTTTTTTTTTTTTTTTTTTTTTTTTTTTGTCAGGATCTCACTGTGTAGCCCAAGCAGGACTTTAATATGCCATCTTCCTGCCTCAGCTTCCAAAGCCATGGGATGAGAGGGACAGACTGCCATACCCAGCCAGTGTTGTACCTTTTTAGAGAGCAGTGGAGCCCACTTAAGGTGGCATGTGGGTTACTCAGGTGTGTTAAATAAGACACAGGAACAGGGTATCCCTCACTGGGATTATATGCCCCTCAGGGGCAGGTGATTGACTCTGCTTGCTGTCTTTAATGTCTAAAATAGGAAATCCTAACTCCAGCATGGGACTTGGAATGTGTCAGCAAGCCAACTCCAGGGTCTTGGAGAAAAGGACCATCTTGACTGAGGGCACACTGGGAAGTGTCTGTATTCAAAGCCAGAGGTGAGGGTGGCTGGGCTGCCTTTCCTTCCAAACAGAAGGGGGCAGGGTCTAGTCTAACCTGCCTTAACGGTCCTGGACTGACTGAGTTATCGCTGTGTCAGGGTTATGAAGGGAGGCCCCTGGGTATGTCTCTGGAACTGGTTCTGATCATCCCTTCAGGAGACTATGTCATCATCATCATCATCATCATCATCATCATCATCTCAACCCCCCCCAACCCCCAACCCTCCCCTCCCAGCTCCACAACCTGAGTCCCTGAGCTGCTGTGAGGTGAGGAGACAGTGGAAAGATCAAAGGTGAATGATTTTGAGCCATAAAACAGCCTGAAAAACAAGTTTGGAAGATGAATGGCTTTGAGTCTGTGGAGCTTAGCCGAGGTAGCCCTGAGAATTATTGACATTCCTGCCTGGGACTTCCAGAGGCCTGACCCCCTCAGAGGCCTTTTCTACAGTTCCCCTCTATTCCAAGGGGACCACAAATGATGGGGGGGGGGGGTGTCACCCTGTCTCTCAGATCCCTGGAGATGAAGCCAGAGCGAGCCTTGTCAATATATGATAGCAGCTATGATTCTAGGGACTGAGCAGATGTCACCTTGCCAAGCAGGTGACAAACATTTCAGCTTGGTCTCCCAGACCTGTCTGGGTTCTCCTATGTCTGGTGGGGGGGTTCCAGCTCAGCTCTGCACCACCTTCCAGCTTGGTTCTTTTTGTGTTGACGGCCTCAGTAGGGCTGGCCTGGGTCTGCAGTGCCTCCCCTTTTCTTGAGGCTTCCGGTGGGACAGGCTGGGGGTGTTCATGTCTGCCCTGTCTTTAAAGACACCAGTAGGATGTTGCAGCCTCGGCCTTCACTACCCCCCCTCCCCCATCAAACCCAGTCCTGGGATAATGTTGATATACAGTTGCTGGCTCTGATCTCCACCCAGGAAAACACCAGCTGCAATTGCAAATCTTTTTGCGTGTGATAGAAAGCAGGACAGCAGGGCCTCATGCAGGCCTGCTCGGGCTTCTCCAGAGGGTGTTAGGAGGCAGCAAGTGTGTTTTATTTATGTTTTTCAAAGTCATCCCAGAACCGTGTCTAGGCAACTGAAGGCCTGTCAAAGAGCCGAAAAGCCTAATTCTGTTTAGAAGAGACAAAGGGATTAGGTGTCCCTGGGCCTTTAACCAGAGCATTGTTGGTGGTTTTGATTTAGGTTTCATTTAGGGAAGGCAAGGGCAGAGAGGATGCCAAAGATCCGGGCTGCCAGTGTTGTGGCGATGTTAAGAACCAGGCACACATGAGGTGTTGGCAGGGATATGAATTAGTGTGGCCTTTGGGGGGAAACGCTGGCAACGTGTTTCATAACAAATGAGCCTGACCTTGGACACAGCGATTCACACATTAGAAATGGTCCTACTGTAATAGCTACACATATATGCAAGGGCCTGTGTTCAGAAGTGCTTTCTGCAGGGCCGGGGATGTAGCTCAGTGGTAGTGTGCTTGCTGGCGTCGTACCACGTTCAAGGTTGGGGTTCAGTCCCTAGAACTGGGAAAAACAGGACTCACAGCAGTTAAAAAAAATAGAGACCTACCTGAGTCTATCAGAAGGGGACAGGTTCAGTAGGTTATGGTTTATCCAAGCACTGGACCACTCTATGGGAATTAAAGAAGCAAAATGGAACTAAAAACAATGGGCAACATACAGATGGTACTTAGATTCCCAGGGCCATCATTCAGGAAATTAGCTCACTTCTAATATTAATTGAGCCTTCTTAATAATACTTTGGTTTCTGTTATTAGAACTTTTTTTTCTGATGGGGAAAAGGGATGTTCTGTAACTTGGCTAAGGCCCCACCATCACTGAGTAGAGGACTTGGCTCAACACCTTTGCCTCAGGGACAGTGACCATCATACAGTGCCTATGCAGACATGCTTTTGATGTGTCGTGAAGTGAAAGATGCAGGTAGCAGAGAAAGAGGGCATGACCTTATGCATGTAAAAAAGAAACTGTACACATGGACATGTATTTGTAAAAGGAGCAGTCTGGAAGAACACACATTGATTTAACAATTCTTTGTAGGAAGGGAGGTGAAGTGAGCTCTATGCAGAGGATTTATTTATTTATTTATTTAGCTAGACATTTATATTTTTGTAATTCCCCTCCCCCTTTATATAGTGTGGGGGATTAAGCCCAGGGCCTCATGCATGGTTGTTGTGTGGTAAAATTTTTCCTGGGGAGATGCAACACACAGGTCTACTCATCCCAGATAGAAATTCCTCTATAGACCCAAAGTACAGATACCACCAAATCCAGTTTGGTAAACCAATGAGTTTTATTGGAGTTACTTGTATGAATGTGGGTTAGGGGTTACTTACAGGAGCAGAAACCTGGCTCCTTAGAGGCTCACAAAACTGGGAACCTGGAGCACATAGCACAGTCTGCAGGCAGCTCCAGGTGCCTCAGTTGGTCTAAACCTCTTCTAGGCAGCTTGGCTGGTTTCTGTTTTTTTCCAGACAGATGGTCTGGTCTCAGTCATCTTTGCAGCTTGGCTTTGCTGGGTATGAGGTTGTCTCAACTTTTATTGTTTACTATGGCAGGGCGGCGCCTATTGAATCTGGTCGGTTTCAGGGACTTCCTGGGGCTATTTTGAGTTGTTTACTTTACTGCTTAAGGAGCTTCCCTTTAAAATGGAATGTTTCAATCTCGGAGGAACCGGTTAATATAACAGTGGTAGGCAAGCTTATGTCTCCAGCTTTCCGTATTTTCTTGAACAATTGTTTTTTAGAAAAACCCCAATGCCGAGTGGTGGTGGCGCAGGTCTTTAATCCCAGCACTCGGCAGGCAGAGGCAGGCGGATCTTTGTGAGTTTGAAGCCAGCCTGGTCTACAGAATGAGATCCAGGAAAGGCACAAAGCTACACAAAGAAACCCTGTCTCGAAAAACCAAAAAACAAACAAACAAACAAACAAACAAAAAAACCCAAAATAACTAAAGTAATACTAATTGTCTTTGTTCTTTTGTGATAAAGAAAAAGCAAGTTGACTAAAGGCAACTTGGAGAGGAAAGAGTTCACTTCCCTTGTGTATCATGGGTCACAGTCCGTTGAAGGAAGTCAAGGCAGGGACTGAAGCAGAAGCCTTGGAGGAATGCTGTTTACTGGCTTGCTTTTCATGGCATGCTTAGCCTGCCTTCTTATACCACGTAGCACAACCTGCCCCGAAGTGGCACTGCTTACAGTAGGCTGGGCCCTCCTCCATCAATCATTAATCAACAAAATGCCAGCCATCGGATTTCTGGAGGTGTTTTCTCAGTTGAGGTTCTTCTTCCCAGATAATTATACCTTGTGTGGAGTTGACAAAAAGTTAGCCAGTACACTAATAATAACAAAATAATAACTCAGGGCTGGGGAGATGGTTCAGTCAGTAAAGGACTTGCCTCAGAAGCCTTAGTCAGTCTGAGTCTGGACCCAGAAACATAAAAATCTGAGAGTGGGTGGGGTTGGGGATTTAGCTCAGTAGTAGAGTGCTTGCTACAAGCGCAAGGCCCTGGGTTCAGTCCTCAGCTGGAAAAAAAAAAATCTGAGAGTGTCTGCTCACCTGTAGTCCCAGTGTTGGGGAAGCAGGGACGACAAGTAGATCCCAAAAGCTAACTGGTCAACCAGCCTAGCAGGACTTCCTGTCTCAAAAAAAGAGACCCTGTCTCAAAAAAAAACACAGTGGACAGCAGTAGAAGAAAAACACATAGATAGACCTCAGGTCTCCATGTGCACTCACATACCCATAAAGCCGAGTAAACCCCCCCACACACACACACACATAACACACACAGGCAAGTGGGGGGGCGGGGCTTTTCCCTTTCTAAAAGCCTATTAGAGTGAAGAGACTTCTGTAATCCTGGGGCTGGAAGTGACTCTCATCATTAACTCCAGGGTAAAATGTGGCACCATACCCTGTGGAGTGATGGTTCTAAGTCACCTGAAGGGAGCAGAGAGATTGCTCTTCTGATTGGCTAAAGGTGGCTGAGCTAATGACTGCTGTCCTTGTCCTCCAAAGTCATGCCTCCTCTGGGAAGCCTTGGTGATGGTGATTTTCCTGACATACAGCCCTCCACGTTCCCTCTTCATCCTCTCCCCCAGAGTTCATTTTGATTAATGCGGTGTTGGACCTGGTGTAAATCATCCAGGTATTTAACTTGGTCTTTGTTAAAATCCCTTTCTCCTTCAGGATCACTCTGCAAAAATGGATTCCTTAGGCATTTCATTTTTAGGTTCTTTACAATTTGCAAATCTTATTCCTAATCTTCATTTCAATTAACTGGGGATGGAGCCTGTCCCTCTAATGCACTGTGTACACCCTCTCTTTCAGAGTTAAGACATGCATGGGCTTAGGAGAGGCTTAGATGATGAATAGGAAGGCTATCAAAATGTCAGACCCCCTTCCCTACTCTTGCAGCACTGGGGAAGGAGCCCAAGGCCCAGAGCACGCCAGGCCAGCCCTCCTCCACTCAGCTATACCTCAAAGCCCCTTTCCTGCAGTCCTTGACTGCTGAAAGGCACCGCCCCATCTTCAGATACCGATGTCTGAAGTATCACGTCACAGAGAGTATAAAATAAATAAATGTAACTGTCAGAGCTGCAGAGATGGCTTGACCGTTACGAGCAAATGCTGTTTTTGCAGAAGGTGAGTTTGGTTCTCAGCACCCATATACAGTGGTTTCCAACCATCTATAACCCCAGTTCTAGGGGATCCAAAGCCCTTCACACATGGTGCAGAGACATACATGTGCGAAAACACCCATCCCCCACTAAAAGAAAAATAAATGAGGGGAACAGCTCTGCTTTATTGTGTCAGATCAAAAAGCATCTGTGTTTCTGTGTCTTCTTATTTTTCTTGAGGCAAATTTTGGGACAAAAAAATTTATATTATTTGTTTTCTTTAGGGGTCATTAAAAAAGAATCTCTCTGTAAAAGAGCTAAGGTTGTGGGAACGATCCTCCATGTTTTGTGGAGGAGAAGTGAGAGATGGACTTCTTCCTCAGCCCTATCTGCGTGTCTCTGTCCACAAAGTCCAAGTGTTGAGCCTTTCCACAGAGGGGAAAAAAAAATGGGGGTGAGGGAGGTCATGAAAATACACCTAACATACTGCTAACAGTTCAGGGTTATTTCCTTTGCTTTGTGTAAATGAAACGCAGAAAACCAAATTGACCGTCAGAGAGTGAGTGAAATGTTTAGATCCTATTTTGATTGTTCCCCCTGCACCATTCTCACTGTCACCATGGTAACCACCTTTCTTGGTGTCGTTTTAAAAGATCACACACTGTTAGGAGAGTGGTGTCCTTGGACAGAGTCCTGGACGTGAAATTGAAGAGGTCTGAGAGCATCACTCGGTGCTGATGTTTCCATGTTTGCCAGTGCACGCCGCTCTCGGAAAGAGCCGTGTGTGTGTTTCAGCTTTATTTTCTTTATGAGATCTTGTCTCTTGTATCCAGCGCTGGCCTGGAACTCACTGCATAAAGGAGGGTGACCTTGAGTTTCAGATCCTCCTGCCTCTGTCTACCTCCTAAGTGCTGGGATGACGGGTGTGTGGCACCATGCCCAGTTTCAAAAGAGCTGTGCTAATTTGAGTTGTGATCAGTCATTCTGAGAGTGCCATTTGCACCGCCGTGTGTGTTCTGAGACGGGGTCTCACTGTATGTAGCCCCAGTTAGCCTCAAGCTTAAGATCCCGCCTTAGTCTCCTGAGTGCTGGAATTACACTTGACTACCACAATGCCTATTTATAAGACTTCTTTTTAATTTAAAAAAAAATATTTTATGTCCTGGCCGTGATGGCGCATGCCTTTTATCCCCATACTCGGTAGGCAGAGGCCAGCCTGGTCTACAAAGTGAGTTCTAGGACAACCAGAGCTGTCATACAAAGAAACCCTGTCTCGAAAAACAAAACAACAATTATTTTATGTGTATGGGTGTTTTATTTGTGTGTATGTCTGTGTACCATGTACGTGCTTGGTACCCAAGGAAGGCAGAAGAGGGCATCAGATCCCCTGGAACTGGATGGTTCCAGATGGTTATGAATCATCATATGGGTGCTGGGAATTGAACCTGGTCCTCTGGAAAAATAGCCAGTGCTCTTAACTGCTGTGGGATGTCCTGTATGCTGTGAATATATGTTGCTATGATTGATTGATAAAACGCCGATTGGCCAGTAGCCAGGCAGGAAGGATAGTGTTGGCAAGACGAGAGAGGAGAATGCTGGAAAGTGGAAGGCTGAGTCAGAGAGACGCTGTCAGCTGCCGTGATGAGAAGCAACATGTTAAGATACTGGTAAGCCACAAGCCACATGGCAACTTATAGATGAATAGAAATGGGTTAACTTAAGATATAAGAACAGATAGCAAGAAGCCTGCCACAGCCATACAGTTTATAAGTAATATAAGCATCTGGGTGATTATTTTATAAGTGGGCTGTGGGACTGCGGGGGCTTGGCGAGACCTGGAGAAAAAACATTCCAGCTACACTTAACCACTGAACCATCTCTACAGCCCCTAGCGGCATTTTCTGTCTTCTGCCTAGTTCCAAGACGTTTTCATTATCCCAAAAGATAACTACATACTTGTGTGTGTGCGGGGAGGCCAAGTTTGAGGTCGGGCTGTCCTCTGTTACTTCCTAACCGTCATTTTTTGGGATAAGGTCTCTTACTCAACACTGAGTTTGACATGTTGGCTGGAGTGGCTGTCCAGCGAGCTACCAGGATCTACCTGTCTCGTTCCCACCCCAGTGCTGAAGTAACAGACATGTGCTACCATGCCGAGCTTCTATATGAGTTCTAGGAATCCAGACTCAGGGCCTCATATTTGCACTGTGAATACTTTCCTCAGCTGATCCCATCTCCATAGCCCCTATATCATTTCTTTAAAGATGAAAGTGAGTGAGCTGGGGCTGTAGTTCAGCGATAGGTAGTATGCAGTAGGGAGACCCCGGGTCTTACACCGTAGCCTGGTTAGCCTGAACTGTTTGTCTAGGATGGCTTCAAACTCTTGGTAATCCTCCTGTCTCGGCCTTCCAAGTACTGGGATAACAGGGTTGAACTACCATCCCAGTTGGGAAATTATTTCTTTTCTTTTCTTTTTTGAGACAGGGTTTTTTTTTCTCTGTAATAGCTCTGACTGTCCTGGAACTCGCTCTGTAGACCAGGCTGGCCTTGAACTCACAGAGATCTGCCTGCCTCTGCCTCCCGAGTGCTGGGATTAAAGGCGTGCGCCACCAGGCCTGGCTGTAAATTAGAGTTCCTTTATTAGATGAGGATTCAACAGCAACCTGGGGGAGTTTATTACAAACATCGATGCTTAAGTCCTAGCAGCTATCTGTTGAATCAGAACGCTTAAAGACCTGTGTTTTAACCCAGCCCCACCCCACTGTGGTCCCAAGGCCACAGGTAGGGGCCGAGAATCATCGTCAGCCAGCTCCATCCTTCCAGCTTCCGCTGCCTCCAGTGATGACATACCCTCTGTACCCTGTAGGGGTTGGGGACCGGTGAAATTGGAGAGGCTTTGGTGCAACTTTTCACACTTGGTGCCACCACTGGGGGATGGCAGCCAAGTTAGGAGAAACCCTCTACGGTTTGTTTCTCAAGTGCCTCTCTCAGTGCCTCTCTCCTTCACTGGGGAAGACCCCACCACCACAGGAGAGGCCAGGCCCAGAGAGGCTGGCTGCCTGTCCAACACTCTTAGCCTTCTTGCCTGAATGTCCCAGAGTGGTTGAGACAGGAGCTGGCCTCCCTGTCTTCTGGTTCGCCTGGAGAAGCAGCCAGAAGGCCTGCCATGGGGAGCATGCCCAGCTTCTACCTTTCCCACTGCCGCCTTGGTTGAATATTGGGGCCCCCGACCCTTTGGACATGGGGGACCCATTTGCCAGGCCCTGTTGTTCATCTTGTGGGGCCAGCAAGGTGCAGCCCTAAAGTACTGTCTGCCTCCCTACATCCCTTCCTCCTGCCTCCCCCACCCTCAGCAGCAATCCTCTCCCAGGCCAGCGGTGGTTTTTTTTTCCCCCAAAGTAGATGTGGCCATGTCACCTAATAGGTTTGCTTAGTGTCTTCCCAACCATGGGAAAGGAGAGGTGGGAAGTGAAACCCGAAGGGCAGTGAGTGCCAAACTGGAGGGCTTTGAATTCGGATAGAAGGGAGCACCTTCCAAGCTTGCTGCTTTCTTGTTTCCCCATTCAGCGCTGGGGGGTGGGGGTGGAGGTGGGGAAGCTCCAGCTGAGCGTAGTGACTCAGCCCTGCTGCTTAAGAGGTTGGGGCAGGAGCAGCGCTTTGAGTGCAGGAGGTGGAGGTTAGCCTGGCAATGTGGGGGACCCTGTTGAAGAAGGGAAGCTGGGGCCAGGCGGTGGTGGTGCACGCCTTTAATTCCAGCACTCGGGAGGCAGATGCAGGCGGATCTCTGTGAGTTCGAGGCCAGCCTGGTCTACAGAGTGAGATCCAGGACAGGTTCCAAAACTACACAGAGAAACCCTGTCTCAAAAAACCAAAAAAAAAAAAAAAAAAAAAAAAAAAAAAAAAAAAAAGAAGCTGAGTGTGGTGGTGCAAGGCTGAAGCAGGAGGATTGTGGTGAGTTTGAAACCAGTATAGGCGATACAGTTTAAGGTCAGCCTGAACTACAGAGTGAGACCCTGTCACAAACAAAAGTCGCTGACGATGTAAAACCTTTCAGACAGTTTTGGAAATGGGGAAGTTCACAGTAGCAGCCCACCAGTCGTTTTTACTAAGTCAAATAAGCGGCTGTCTGCATGTGCGTACAGTGCCTGGTGGCCGGTTAGAACATGGCGTGGGCTCCGGCGAATCTGAGTTCTGACCCTGTCTTCTCACCAGCGGGATATTGGGCAGCTCCAGTTACCCTCTTGAGGCTTCAGGGCTCTGTGGCTGTTGTCCTTTTAAGTGCTGAGCATGAAAGCCCTGGCCTCTGACATGGTAGGCAAATGTTGCACTCTGAACTACAACTCAGCCCCAAGGTATTTTATATGTGGCAGAGGAGGTGCTAAGTGGCGGCTATATGTTGTTGTGTGATGTGCTTTAATCCCAGCACTCGAGAGGAGAGGCAGGTGAATCTTGTGAGTTCAAGGCCAGCCTGGTCTACAGAGTTCCAGGACAGCCAGGGCTACACTGAGAAACCCTATCTCAAAAAACAAACAAATAAACAAACAAACAAAAACAATGAGAAGTGCCGAGCTCTCCTTCTAAAAAGACGCCATCACTCTCAAACCTGGGAAGGAGCCTAACAGTACTCCCCACCTCTATACTAGGACATGACATTTCTTCTTTCTTTTCTTCTTCTTCTTCTTCTTCTTCTTCTTCTTCTTCTTCTTCTTCTTCTTCTTCTTCTTCCTTCTTCTTCTTCTTCTTCTTCTTCTTCTTCTTCTTCTTCTTCTTCTCCTTCCTCCTCCTCCTCCTCCTCCTCCTCCTCCTCCTCCTCCTCCTCCTTTCTTCTTTCTTCTTTTTTCTTTCTTCTTTCTTCTGAGACAGGGTTTCTTTGTGTAGCCCTGGCTCTCCTGGAACTCTCTCTGTAGACCAGGCTGGCCTCTAATGCAGAGATCCGCCTGCCTCTGCTTCCCAAGTGCTGGGGTTAAAGGCGTGCGCCACCACCACCGCCCCATGGACATGGTGTTATCAGCGATGAACCATGACAGTTCCTGGCACACCCTGGTGTTCAGTCACCCCTAGCGTGGTGACAGAGGGTGATGGGATCTGGTGGAAAGATCCAAGGGAGAGAAGGAAGCCCTGAAGGCCCGGTGAAGGCTTGCCTTTCCTTTCACTGTGTGGCACATCCTTGTGGAAAGCCCCTCTTACGTGGCTTTTTCAGGGAACGGATCGGCTACAAGATTCTGACTCACGTGGGTGGGGTGGGCCGGAGTTAGCAAAGTGACTTCTAGAGGAAGAGCAAGGACAGCTTAGTGTGTCCCGATTCCTAGGATGTCACATGCCAGCTGCCTGGAGTGAGGTTCAGTGAAGGCAACTCTTCCTGTTCTGACCGGCTTGCTGAATGGTCCTTGGGGACAAAGATTGGTTCCCTCCTCTGCACGCCCTCCTCCCCCCACCTCACCCGTACCTATCTGTCCCCTGGGTCTCTGTGTTTAATATCTCTAGACTTCACTTGGGGTGCAGCTAGTGCTGGAGAGGAACTGTACTTACCTGCAGCCCAGGGAGTAGCTGGTAGTTCCTAGGCTAGTTCATTCAAAGCATTTTGGAAAATCCGATTAGTGTTCTGAAAAACACTTGAGGCTTTGCCCTCCTCTGAGAGGCTCAAAGGCTGAGGAAGAGCCTACATCTGTTTACTTTTCTTTTATATGGAACCTTCTTGGGCTGTTTCTATAACCAGTTACCCTTCCCCCAATTTACTGCGCCCCCCCCCTCCGGGCTTAGGCGGTCCGCATTCACTAGCCATTGGCCCACGGTAGTTTTGGGGGGTTCAGTGGATCCTTCTGCTGCCCAGAAGGATTCTTAGAAGGCTGGGGATTAGGGGATACATGCTGGGCTGGCTGGGCACTTGTGCAGCTGTTAACACAATTGCTTTCTTCCTCCCTGAGGGTGGAGAGAGGTCCGGAGAGAGGGCAAAGCTGGACTTGCTACCAGTCTTGTCCTGGGAGGAACGCAGGGCCTCATGCATGCTAAGAAGGCCCGATTCTACCACTGAGCTGCTCTCTAGTTCATGGACCCAATTTTGAGTAGCCTGGAGCTGCTCTCAGTCCCTGGAGTGTGGTGGTTCTTCTTCCTTTAAAATTAAGCCCTGGAAGGATTTAGGTAATGTGTTCATGTGTGGTGATGGTCATGGATGTAGATTGTATGAATGGATGTGGTAGACATAGCAAAAGTGTGGGTGGGTGTTGCGGAGGTAGAGAAGGAAAGAGGACAAAGGATCTTTGCTGTATTTTGCTTATGAGTGTATTCTGTATTCACTTATTTATTTTGCATGCTTTCTTCTGTTGAGGCAGAGTCTCACTCTGTAGTGCTGGCTGCCCTGGAACTCTCTGTAGATCAGGCTGACCTCGAACTTACAGAGATCTTTGCACCTCTGGATCCCAAGTGCTGGAATTAAAGGCATGTACCACCCCACCCAACTATGTATTCTATATTTAATAACTCAGATTACCCCTAAGATTTACATAGAATTACCCCAAGATTAGTCTGATTGGCTGAAGTTTCAAGATTAACTTCCCACAAGTGATGACAGGTAAGCCTGAGACCCACAGACAAGTAGAGGCTAGATTTATTCACTCAACCAATACTTGCTGGACTAGAGACACAGTTAATCTGGCAGTGTTTGCCTAACATGCATACGGTCCTGAGTTTAAGCCCCAGCATCACATACAACTAACTGGGTATAGTAGTGCACATCTGTGCACAGCTGTAATTCCAGCATTTTGCAGGCAGAGGCAGGAAGTTCAGAAGTTCAAGGTTATTCTCAGCTACATAGTGAGTTTGAGGCCAGCCTGGGCTACATTGAGACCATGTCTCAAAAGAGAAGTTCGGGATCTAGTAGAATGTAAGATCCTCCTCTTTTGTTGAACTTCAGTCTAGTGGAAGAAGAAGAAAGAGAAACAGAAGGGTGTATGGAGCTGGAGGGCAGAGCTCAGTGGGGGAGCACTTGCCTAGCATCTGTGATGCCGTCCCAACACACAGACACACAGACACAGACAGACACGCACGCACGCATGCATGCACACACGCACATACATGCTCACACATGGTTTATTCAAGCAATAAGTATGTGGGTGCTATGAAGAAAACCATCAGTGCTAGTGAGTCCCCAGAGTGATGGGGTGTTTCTGTTGTGGCACTGGGGTTGATTCTAGGACCAGTATGTGCTAGGCAAGCTTTCTGCCCAGAGCTACATCTTCAGCCCTTTGTTGGGGAGGGGGCAGTGGACAGACTCTTACTATGTAGCCCAGGCTGGCCTTGAACTTGAGATCTCCTTCAGCCTTCTAAGTGTTGGGGTTAAAAGAGTATATACTACCATGGCTAGCAGGGTGCCTGTTTTGTTTTTAAGACAGGTTTACTCTGTAGCCCAGGCTGGCCTGGAACTATGTGTGTAGTAGTTCTGGTTGGACTAGAACTTGTGTCCATCCTGCTTTAGCCTCCCAAGTACTGGGGTTACAGGCTTGATACACTACATCTAGCTTAAGAATGCTTTTTTTTTTTTAAACCATTTATTTTGTTCATGTGTGATGTATGATTGTATGTGTGTGCATGAGCACATACGTGTGTACTTGTGTTCTGGTGTGCATATGGAAGTCAGAAGACAGCACATAGAGTGATTCTCTTCTTCCACCATGTGAGTCCCTGGGATGGAACTCAAGCAGGAAGTGTTCACATCAGTTCATCTTCCGAGCCATGTCCCTGGCCCCAGGGATACTTTTTACTAGCAAGTGTTAGCAAGGTCTCTGGAGGGCAGAACCCTAGTGATATGAAAGACCTAGACTTTTAAGTACCCCAGGAGGTAGGTGTTCGGGGTGCCTGTGTAAAGTCACTGAGGATGTCTTGGAACAACTGTAAGTAGGAGGTAGTTTGTAGAGGGATGTCTGAGTGGGATAGCTGTAGGAGGGTGTGTGTGTGTGTGTGTGTGTGTGTGTGTGTGTGTGTGTGTGGTGGGGAGGCAGTATCTTGCAAGGCCTTGTAGGATGCTGAGAAGGAGATGAGTGGACAGTTGGGAAGGACAATCTAGACTGGGGTAAAAGAGATCTCTGCCCATCTGCAGGACAAGAAAGGCCCTGTGTTACAGGGGATGCAAAGAAGTATGTACCAGGGAGCTTGTGTCAGGAGGAAGCAGGTAGAAGCGACTAGTTGGGCAGAGGCTAGGAGCTCTTGCCAAAGAGGATGGGGTGGGTCACACAGGTCCTTTTTCATCTTTTCAGGCAGGGTTTCTCAGAGCTTACGTCCTTGTGTTTTGAAAAGTCAAGCCATAAAGGGAAGAATGCCTTCCCGTTTAACTTGAAGAATTACAGAAGACGGGAAGAGAGAGTTAGCTCAAATAAACTTGGAGCCGGCCTAGCTTGGCTGGTTGCCCTTCCTATAAATACCGGCCTCCCAGGCCTGGAAACACAGCAGTCAGGGCTATTGGGAGCTATTGAGGAACATCCTTCCTGGTCCAGTGTCCGGGAGTTGACTGCCTGCACACATCTGCACACAAGTGCCTAGAAGCAAGCAGGGTGGGCACAGTACCAGAAGGTGGTTATTCTGAGACCACTCCCTTAATCCTGGTGGGCTGCCTTCACTTCCTGTGGGGGCCCAGGCAGCTCGCTGGCGAGTCTTCCGCAGAGAAATCTGTAAAAGTCATTGGCCTGATTTAGGAGAACTAATCCATTGCAAGGGGGCTGTTGAAACAAGAGAGGAGGTCAGCTCCCTGCCAGAGCAGGGATGGTCCCCTGTTTGGGGGCGAGCCATGCCACCACTGTAGTTTTGGCGGTGGGGGGGGGGGGGAGTGGATGGAGGGGCTGGTAGAGCTCGGCAACACGTGAGTTAAATGGCAGATGAAAACCCACAGAGTAACCAGACATTCTTCCTTGTATGCAAGCTCCTGCCGAACGTTGGAAGAGGAAGGAATATTTTTCTTGCTTTTTAGACATGGCATCCTGTGAGGGGAAGATTTAGAACAGATGGGGACCAGGGGAGCCTTGCTGGATTTGCTTGTTTCACCACACTTTTCCCCTGTCCTTCAGCCAGAAACGTCTTCCCTACCCCGTTTAGTGAAGTTAAAGAAGGAAAAGGAGTAAGCAGATCTTGTAGATGGGCTCTTACGGCTCAGTCGGTAAAGTGCTCGCCGCTCAAGCGTGAGGACCTAAGTTCGGGTCCCCGAGTACTAACATAAAGTCAGGCATGGCAGAGAGAACCTGTAATTCCAGTGCTAGGGAGACTGAGGCAGAAGGATCTCTGGGGGTTTGCTGGCCTGCTCATTCTGCTGAATCAGTGAGCCCCAGTTTCAGTGAGACATTGTCTTCAGAAATCGAGTAGGCAGCTAGAGGAGGGTACCCAGTACCAACCTCTCTCCTCCTCATGCACACCTACAGATATGTCCACATGCTTCCCCATATACAAACATGTCCACGTGCATAATCCCCAACCCCCATCACACAGATTAAAAAAAAATCCAGCTGCATGGCTGGGTGTGATAGCACCCACCTTTAGTCTCTGCACTCAAGAGGCAGAGTCAGGCAGAGTTCTGTGAGTTCAAGGCCAACCTAGTCTACATAGGGAGTTCCAGGCCAGCCAGAGCTATGTTAGTGAGACCCAGCAACCAAATCAGAGGAAAACTGATTTTTACTGTAACGAATTCCTCTGGGTCCAAAGATAGAAAACGAACTTGAACCCTGTTGCTTGCAAGATGTAGCTCTCTCAGATCCAGCACTACATCTGTCTGCATGCCACCATGCTCCCCATCATGATGATAATGGACTGAACCTCTGAAACTGTAAGCAAGCCACCACAATTAAATATTTTCTTTGTAAAAAAACAAAAACAAAAACAAACAAAAAAAAACAAAAAAAAAACCCCATGAACTTGAAAATTGATTTAATTTGTGACTTCTCAGTGTTCTCTGTTCTAAGGAGAGGGAGAGGAATGACCCCAGTCAGGTGGGGGAGGAGGTTGCCGGGCACAAGGTGAGGAGTATTCTGAAATGTTCCGTGTGGGGAGGAAAAACAGCATACTGTCTCAGTTTGAGGGTGTCGGCTTTGGACCCCAGCTTAGGTTAACTGTAGAAGGCAATCAAAGTAGGAGATGGCAGCCAGGCCTGGTGGAGTGCACTTGTAACCCCAGCACTCAGGAGACTGAGGCAGGAGGATAGAATTTGGGGGGTCAGTCTGGGATATGATGAACCTGTCAAATGTAGAAAACAAAAACAAAAAGAAAAACAGTAGTATGAAGGGGTCATGGAGTACTCAAATGATTGCAGCTCTGTCCCTGGTGGAGCTATGTCAGGGACAGCTGCCTGAGGTTGGCCCTTCAGCCAAAGCTACTCAGTTTTGCTGGGTAATATCCAGAGTGGAGCCTCTGTCCCCTGAACCCAAAATAGCTCAGGCAGTGGAGATAGCTGGCTGCTTTATCTTGTTCCTAATTTATTTATTTTATGTGTATGTGTGCCCGAGTATCAGTGTGTGCCCCACATACATGCATGGGCCCCTAAGTGTTAGAAGACGGCGTCACATTCTCTGGAACTAGAGTTAGGATGGAACAGGAGTTACCGTGATTGTGAGTCACCATGTGGGTGCTGGGAACTGAACCTCAGTCCCCTGCAGGGAAAGTAAGGGCTCTTAACCACTGAGTCATCTCTCCAGCTCCCCAGCTACTGTTTAAGCAGTCCTCCAAAGAGAACATGGCCAAGTTGAGAAGAAAGGGGAGACTTCGATTTTCCTTGTTTTTGTTGTTTTCAACTTAGAGCTTTTCCTTCTTGAAAGGAGTGTCTTTCCTTTTGTTTGTTTGCTTTTTTGAGACAGGGTTTCTTTGTGTAGCCCTGGCTGTTCTGGAACTCATTCTGTAGATCAGGCTAGCCTCGAACTCACAGAGATCTGCCTGCCTTTGCCTCCCGAGTGCTGGGATTAAAGGCGTGCACTACCACCATCTGGCAATATCTTTCCTTCGTGAAGTGGGTGTTAAGTTCTGGTGTCTAGACGGATAGCACATCTCCAGGTCTTTTTGGGCATGCTGCACAGTTTGGAGAGTTGCACTGTGGGACATCCTGGGTGGACACTGCACTGAGGCATCCTGTCACGCTCTACAAGGAGGGAGACAGAGGTACTCAGTGGTTGTGTGCTAGGATCCCCAGTTGAGATCTGCAGAGATTTGTCAGTGGAACAAAAATCTAATACACTCAACTCCTTGTGCTGTGAGATAGATACATGCTTCTGCAAAAGACATCTATCTTCGTATCTCACTCAGAGCAACAGGCTGGTCTTGAACTTGATCCTCCTCCCAGCTTATGCTCCGTTGTGCCATCGTGCCTGACCTATGTATAATTTATGACGTATGACATCGCTTCCATCCCAACGTAATAGCTTGTGGCAGCCGCTTGCCCTGCAACTGCTCCTCACATGCTTCTTGTACCCTTAAGTATTAGAGACTCTACTCCTGCAGTCCCCTTTGGGTAGGCCACTCTTCCTCCATGCATTCCCTTTCCCCATCTTCTGCCCTACTGGGTTCTCCATGTTACTTCCTACCTCCCGACTTGTGAAGTATTTAATTTTTATTTATTAGTTATAAACCAATTATTTGTGTTAATTAATTAATGATTAATTATGTATATTAATTATAACTTAATTGTTTAATTTTAGTTTCTTTCTATTAAAATGAAATTGCCTCAAGACAGAGCTTGGGCCTGGCCTGGTGGGACACACCAGTAATCCCAGCACTTGGGAGTCCTAGGCAGGAGAATCAGGAGTCCAAGGTTATCCTCAGCTACAGAGGGAGTTTGAGGCTAGCCTGGGCTACAGGAGCACTTGAACATTTTTTTTTAATATTTATTTTTTGTGTATGGGTGTTCTGCCTGCATGTGTGCCTATGTGCTTGCTACACGTGGGTCCAGTGTCCACGGAGGTGGGAAGAAGGCATCAGATCCGCTGGGACTGGAGTGACGACAGATGCTTATGAGCTGCCACGTAGGTGCTGGGAAATAAAACCACGGTCCTCGGGAAGAGCAGCCAGTGCCCTTGACCGTTGAGCCAGCTTATGTGATCTGGTGATCCATATAGGATACCCCATGAATATCAACAGGAAAACTTTCATAGAGTCTTTTTTTTTTTTACAGTTTATTTATTTATTTGGGGAGGTGCGTGTGTGTGTGTGTGTGTGTGTGTGTGTGTGTAAGCCAGAAGTCAACCTCGGATGTCATTTCTCAGGAATAGTATTACCTTATTTTGAGACAGGGTCTCTCATTGTCCTGGAGCTCACCAACTAGGCTAGGCAGCCCTGGGGACCTGCCTGTCCCTGCCTTCCCAGGGTTGGGAGTTCCAGTGTGGGCATCTTTTCTACGTGCGTCCCGTCCCATAGGTCAAACTCGGGTCCTTGTGCTTTACTGTGAAAGGCAAGCATTTTACCAACTGAGTTGCCCCCCCCACACACACACACCGCCCCCTTTTTTTTTTTTTTCCTGTTTTTTTTTTGGCTTTTCAAGACAGGGTTTCTCTGTGTAGCTTTGCGCCTTTCCTGGGACTCACTTGGTAGTCCAGGCTGGCCTCGAACTCACAGAGATCCGCCTGGCTCTGCCTCCCGAGTGCTGGGATTATTTTTTCCTGTTTTGATAGGTCTCACTGTATAGCCTTGGCTGGCCTGGACCATGAAGAGCTCCTCTTGCCTTTGCCTCCCTAGTGCTGGGATGAAGATGTGGGCCAACATGCCTGGCTCCTCGTGTGTTTGGTGACAGAGTTCCAGTAGATTGTTCAGGCTGGTCTGGAACTCGCTGTTGGCTCAGGTTGGTCTCCAACTTGAGATCCTCTTGCCTTAGCTTCCTGAGTGCTGGCTCACAGGCTTGCATCACTGTGCCCTGCTGTAGATAAATTTGTAAAGCCCTGGGATCATATCAGCACTGCTCAGTAGTGAAAGGAACAATCTGTCTGTGTGCACAAACAGATGGATCGCAGGTGCACTCTGACACGTCTGTGAAACCCTAGTCAAGGGTTCCACACTCAGTGACGGCCATATCTGCAGAGGGAACAGTGGGAAGGTCCCAGAGCCCATCAGTGCTTTCCAGGGGGTGAGGGGAATGGCTGATGACAAAGGACACAAAGGAAAAAGTCTTTCTGAGACAGAGTCTTCGTAGCCCAGGCTAGCCTCAGATTTGATCTGTAGCCTAACTCATGACTTTCCTGTCTCTCTGCCTCCTTGAAGGAAAAAAAATTTTGTTTTGTTTTGTTTTTTGAGACAGGGTATTTCTGTGTAGCAGCTCTGGCTGTCCTGGAATTCACTCTGTAAACCAGGCTGACCTTGAACTCATAGAGATCTGCTTGTCTTTGCCTCCTGAGTGCTGGGATTAAAGGTGTGTGCCACCATGAAAATTTTTCTTTAAAAAGTTTTTTATATTATTTATTTTGTGTGGGTATGTATGTATATATATGAGGGTATGTATGTGTGTGTGTATGTGTAGGTATGTGTGTAGCTGGAATTTTCTCCAGTTCCACTCAGGCCCGCAGCCACTCAGACCCAAGTAAACACAGAGACTTATATTACTTATAAACTGTGTGGCGTGGCAGGCTTCTCGTTGTCTAGTTCTTTTTGTTTCGTTTTGTTTTATGTTTTTTCGAGACAGGGTTTCCCTGTGTAGCTTTGTACCTTTCCTGGAAGTCACTTGATAGCCCAGGCTGGCCTCGAACTCACAGAGATCTGCCTGGCTCGGCCTCCTGAGTGCTGGGATTAAAGGTGTGCACCACCACCGCCCAGCATTATCTAGTTCTTATATCTTTTTTTTAATTGATTTAATTCTTTTTTTTTTTAAAGATTTATTTATTTATTTATTTTTTAAAAGATTTGTTTATTTATTATGTACACAGAAGAGGGCACCAGATCTCATTACAGATGGTTGTCAGCCACCATGTGGGTGCTGGGAATTGAACTCAGGACCTCTGGAAAAGCAGTCGGTGCTCTTAACCTCTGAGCCATCTCTCCAGCCCTAGATTTATTTATTATGTATATAGTGTTCTGCCTACCTGTGTCCTTGCAGGCCAGAAGACAGCACCAGATTTCATTATGGGTGGTTGTGAGACACCATGTGGTTGCTGGGAATTGAACTCAGGTCCTCTGGAAGAGCAGTCAGTGCTCTTAGCTACTAAGCCATCTCTCCAGCCCCTAGTTCTTACATCTTAAATTAACCCATTTCTATTAATCTATAAGTTGCCATGTGGCTTGTGGCTTACCAGTACTTTTACATCTCACTTCCTCTGTGTCTGGCTGGCGGCAGCTGGCAGTGTCTCCTGACTAAGCCTTCCACTTCCCGGAATTCTCTTCTCTGCTTGTCCCACCTATACTATACTTCCTGCCTGGCTACAGGCCAATCAGTGCTTTATTTATCAATCAATCAGAGCAACACATTTGCAGCTTAGAGAAAGCCCTCCCCAGCATATGTGTGTACGTACGTTTGTGTGTGTGAATGCATGCTTTCCAACCATCTTTACTCACTAGCCCCAAAGGAAGTTTTTAACACTATAGATATATTTTCTACCCTGACTGTGGTTTAGTAAGTATTTATTAAAATTCATAGGACATTTCACTAAAAAGTGTGAATTTTATTGCATATAAATCTTACCACAATAAACTTAACCAAAGAATTCCTTTCCTTACTAGGTTGCTGGAGTCATATTTTGACATTTCTTATTTGTCTGTTTTTTTTTTTGAGACACAGTCTCACTCTGTAGCCCCACCCTGCCTGCCTCTCTGTGACTAGGCTGACCTCACAGTCACAGAAATCTGGCTGCTTCTGCTCCCTGACTATGTGCCACCTTGCCCAGCATATTTGAGACAGAGTGACAATATTGCCAGGGAATGTATGTGCCCAACATATCATTTTGTTTTTGTTTGTTGAGACCACGTTTTGTAGCCCAGGCTGGCCTTGAACTCCCTAAGGTGGGTGTGACAAGGGTGACTTTGAATTTCTGATCATCCTGAATCTACCTCCCACATGCCAGCATACCCAGCTTGCTTCTCTTTTTCTCTTTTCTTTTCTTTTCTTTTCTCTCTCTCTGTCTCTCTCTTTCTGTCTCTTTCTTTCTTTCTTTCTTTCTTTCTTTCTTTCTTTCTTTCTTTCTTTCTTTCTTTCTTTCTTTCTTTCTTTTTACTAGTCTTTCTATATAGCCATAACAATCCTCCTGCCTCAGCCATCTCTTGGCCCTGTTGGTTCTTAAAGTGGGGGAGACTTGTTTAGAGGAGATTTGTTGCCTAACATCTTTCTCTGGACAGAGAACACCTCTGTGTGTCCCTGTGAATGTTCATGACTGAACCAGGGAATTCCCTGTGATACTTTTTTTTTTTTCTTTTGTTTTTTTCAGGATCAGGTTTCTCTGTGTAACAGCCCTGGCTGTCTTGGAACTCACTGTGTAAACCAGACTGACCTCAAACTCACAGAGATCTGCCTGCCTCTGCCTCCAGAGTGCTGAGATTAAAGATGTGTGCCACCAGCTGTGGTACCTTTTTTTTTTTTTTTTTTTTTAAAGCCAGAGCTCTCGGGTAAAGATAGTCTATTTTCTGTTGTACCTGGTTTGTAGCTTGAGTTTTCCTGCCTGGCCCACAGTCAGGACAAATCTCTCTCACCTGCTAGTCCCACAGCCGCTCAGACCCGACCAAGTAAACACAGAGACTTATATTGCTTACAAACTGTATGGCCATGGCAGGCTTCTTGCTAACTGTTCTTACAGCTTAAATTAATCCATTTCCATTAATCTATACCTTGCCACATGGCTCGTGGCTTACCAGCATCTTCACATGCTCCTTGTCCTGGTGGCTGCTGGCAGTGTCTCTCTGACTCAGCCTTCCACTTCCCAGCTTTATTCTCCTCCTTGTCCCGCCTACACTTCCTGCCTAGCCAATGGCCAATCAGTGTTTTATTTATTGAGTAATTAGCAACACATTTGCCATACAGAACATCCCACAGCACTGATTGGATGAGAGTGTGTGTCTGTTGAGGAAGAACCTGCTTATCATGTGAACAAATGACAATCAGAGCTCGCTCTGATGTGTCAACCCTGAGGGCCAGCCATGCCTGACTCTGGCTGTGTACCTGGAACTCTCCAGGGATGTGAGCTAATGGTTTCTGCTTTTTCCCACAATCCAGATTGACTTGGGCTTCTATCAATTACAGATGTTTTTACAGCAGTATGACTTCTGACCTATACAATTTTGAGTGAAAAATGAGAGCTTCTTGGCCTAGGAGAGAGGGATGGTAGAACAGACAGCTGAACCAGGGACTCTCCAGAGGAGCCTCTCAGGATTTCTCTGGACCTTTTTATTACGGGAACTGGAGCAGGTGTAGAGGGTAGTGATGGAGATAAGTTTGAGAAACTGAAGGCTGGGTAGCTTTGGTACCTGTCCTGGATCTCACTCTGTAGACCAGGTTGGCCTCGAACTCAAGAGATCCACCTTTGTCTGCCTCCCGAGTGCTGGGATTAAAGGCGTACACCACCACTGCCCGGCCTCTTCTATCTTTTTGTATAGTCTGATTTCTCGCTGTTATCACACAATTTAAATCATCTCACCATTTAATATGTATCCCTTTTATTGAATAAATATCCTAAAACAGTGTGATTAAATCTTTAAAGATATACCTTGCAGGGTGGTATCAGCACATACCTTTAATCCTGGCACTTGAGAGGCAGAGGCAAGTGGATCTCTGAATTCAATCCTGTCTTGAAAAAAAAAAGCTTTAGATGTGGGATTACTGGGTCAAATGGGATGTCTAGTATTTATTTTGAAATTGTCTGTGGTGCTGGAGATTGGCTCCAGGGCTTTGTATGCTAGCAAGGGCACTTCCACTGAGCTACCCCCTTATCACTGGGAGGTCCATTTAAAAGGTTTTATAGCTAGGCAGTGGTGGTGTATGCCTTTAATCCCAGCACTCAGGAGGTAGAGGCAGGTGGAGCTCTGTGAATTCAAGGCCAGCCTGGTCTACAAAGAGAGTTCTAGCACAGCCAGGATGGTTACACAGAGAAACCCTATCTTGAAAAACGAAAATAAATAAATAAGTAGATAAAAAAAAAAAAAAACCAAGAGTTTTTGTATTTATTCGCCAACACTGGCCGGAGAAGAGAAGTCTTCTTTTCATTTGGTTGATCCATTGGTTGACATAGGGTCTCGCTATGTATCCCTGCCTGGCGTTGGACTTTTCCATGTACCAAAGTGGCCTTGAGCTTGCAGTGATCTTTGCTCTGAGTCTGATGCACTGGCATTGCAGGAGTGTGCCACCAAACTCCTCGGAGAACTAGTTCTGATTTGCTCTCCTGCTACTGTTGTGTGAAGGTGCGTGAGGTACTACTGGATGTTACTGGAGTTTTGGGGCCTTGCTAACTGCTATGTAGGAGAAGCTATCTCATTTATTTATTTTTTTTAAGTTGAAAAATGTGTTTTTTCACAATTTGGCACAGTTAGGAGGTGCTTTGGGACACAGAGCCTTGGGAGTCATTTTTAGGTCCTTGGGATTTGTCTTTAAAGAAGCTTAGCACAGCAGGTCCCTTCCTCTCTCTGCTTCCTGGTTCCAGGGATGAATGGTTTGCCCCACCGTGCATTCCCACTATTGTTTGGGAATAAAACAGGGGGCATCTTGGTGATTGAAATGGCAAAAGGCTCTAGGGAAATGATGAGAAAGTTTTACTGCCTGAGACATGTACTAGAGCACTGGGGATATGTGCAGATGTTTGTTTAAGGTTGTAAATGAGACGTCTAAGAGGAAAAATGAGGGTTGGCAAAATGGCTCAAGCATGTACAGCCACCTGCTGCGGAGCCTGAGGACTTCAGTTCAGTCCTCGGGACCCTCGTGGCGGAAGGAGAGGTCTAACGCCCACAAGCTGTCCTTCGACACTGACCTTCGCTGCTTCTCTGAAGCTTCCTTAGGGAGGCTACACACTCTCTTCCCAACACGTGGAGATGTCTGTTCCTCAAGATGCCTGATTGACCTGGTGGGGAGCTCCACAAGGCGCTGCTTCTTCAGAGGGCCCTAGCATGGAGTCCTGGAGGGGAACTTCCCAAACCATTAGACAAACAGACCTTTTCTTTTCCTAAGTCATGTGAGGTTGACAAAAGGGACTCAAGCCTGCTGTGGTGCTAAGCCCTTTCACATTCATATCAAGGTGTCCAGTTTCAGCCTACTAGGTCCTCAGGTCTAAAGGTCTTCCTGGAAGGTTTTGATAAGCATCTGGATGATGTGCTGTTACTTCCCAGAAACAGCATGGCAGGAGGGTGGGATGAAGATGGGAAACTAGGACTCCCTATATTTGGTAAGAATTGGATGAAAGGTGCAGGGTGGCAGGTTCTGGTCAGTAAGCCTACGCTGGGGAGATAGCTCAGTGGATGAACTGCTTGCTGTATGAGGCACTGAGTGAGGAGCCCGGCCCCTTGTGTCTGCCGTCCCAGCACTGGGAGAGTGGAGACCAGGGATTCTGGGGGCTCAGTGGCTGGCCGTTCTAGACAGTGTGTGACACTCCAGGTCCCATGAGAAGCCCTGCCTCAAAAAAGTAGATGAAGACCCGATGTTGCCTCTGGTCTCCACAAGAGTGTGAGAACACACACACACACACACACACACACACACACACACACGTAAAATGTAATTAACCAGTAGGTGAAAAAAAAAAAAAGCTCGCAAATAGTGAATAGAATTGGAACTTGGTAACCATGAGGGTATGTTATAGTTGTCTATTATATCAAATCTCTCTAATTCTCTTTTTTTTTTTTTTTTTTTTTTTTTTTTTTTTTGGTTTTTTGAGACAGGGTTTCTCTGTGTAGCTTTGCGCCTTTCCTGGAACTCACTTGGTAGCCTAGGCTGGCCTCGAACTCACAAAGATCCACCTGCCTCTGCCTCCCAAGTGCCCGGCTAGCTCAGTCGGTAGAGCATGAGACTCTTAATCTCAGGGTCGTGGGTTCGAGCCCCACGTTGGGCGCCAAATGTAGATGTAACCAACAGTCTTATTAAATAAGAAACACAGAGCCGATTCAGAGAAGAAAGCCAAGAGGTCAGAACTAAGAGCCTTACCCTTCCTGCTTCAGCTATCCTGCTTCAGCCAAGAGAGCTCTCCGAAAAAGAGGCCTACTTCCTGTGTGTATGTCTTTAAATAGTCTAGATGTTCTGTCTTCTCATTGGTTGTAAACTAAACACGTGACTGCCTTGTCATTGCCTGTATGTACCGCCCTCCAGGTCCTTAAAGGCGTGCGCCACCACCGCCACGCACTTGCTATGGCTCTATAACTCTGACCCCCAGGCAACTTTATTTATTTACATACAATTAAAATCACATTTCAGTACAAGTAAAATACCACCACAGCAAGGAGCCCATGCTTTCTGTTCTGCTCTTCCCTGGGTGAGCAAGGAGGCAGAGACAGGGGCAAGTTTGTATGGGCAGGGTTGGGGCACACAGGATAGGTAATAGATATAGGGTCTTGTTCCCTTCTTTTTTTTTTTTGTTGTTTTTTTGTTTTTTTGTTTTTTTGAGACAGGGTTTCTCTGTGTGGTTTTGGTGCCTGTCCTAGATCTTGCTCAGTAGACCAGGCTGGCCTCGAACTCACAGAGATCCACCTGCCTCTGCCCCCGAGGGCTGGGATTAAAGGCATGTGCCACCACCGCCTGGCCTGGCGTGTGTCCACATTCTAACTGACTCATTCTTTGTTGACTCAGGCACTGGTTTGATTTGGGTTTTTCTGGAGATTAAACTGAGGCATCTCCTACCTTCTAGGCAAGCACCCAGTCACTGACCTACAGCCCCAGACTCAGGCACTGTTAGACGCATAGGTCACAGTTATGCACAAACAAGCTTCTCACCCTCACAGAGGTCCCTTTCTAGTGGGGAAGATGGATGGGAAACACGTAAGCAAGGAGATTTGGCTATCATGTTGGAGTGAAGAGCAGTCATGCCGAGTGGTGGGGGACAGAAGTCCTTGAGGTGGTCAGAAAGGCCTTTCTCAGGGAGTGAATGTGAACAGAGGCCCTAGTAAAGTGAGCCTGTCACTCATAGGAGTGTTGGGGGCCAGATCCCATCACATGACTGGGGTCAAAGGGTAGGTGAGAGAAGAGGGCAGGGTGAAAGCTATGAGATCACATAGGGCCTTTTGTTTGTTTTTGGAGACAGAGTTTCTCTGTATAGCCCTGGCTTTCTTTCTGTTTTTCTTTCTTTTTTTCTTTCTTTCTTTTCTTTTTTTTTTCTTTCGAGACAGGGTTTCTCTGTGTAGTTTTGCACCTTTCCTGGATCTCGCTCTGTAGACCAGGCTGTCCTCGAACTCACAGGGATCTGCCTGCCTCTGCCTCTCGAGTGCTGGGATTAATTAAAGATGTGCACCACCAAGTAGCTTTTCGTTCTTCTGTGTTGATCTGGATCATATGCATGCACAGTCCTTGTAGCAATGACTTCAACTATGTTAAATATACATGTCTGTTTTACTATCACCCTGAGAATTCTTTGGGTCTGAAAGAAACGCCATTCTGCTTTATTCTCAGAGCCCAGAAGGGGCTAGTATATGGCTTATCTTAGTAGTAATGAGTGTTATCCATTGAGATGGGGGTTTCTATGTCCAGTCATGATGGGAAACATCTCATCAGCTCATTACAGTAGCCGCCCCCTCTCTGAGATCTTTCCCCGGTTTTATGGATGGAGAAACAGGTTTCCAACCTGTCTCGTACTTCAAGGATAACACACCACCAGGAACTTGCTGAGCCTGACTGGAAGCCAGGATGTTGAGGGTCTTGCTTCCAACCTTTCAACTAAGAAAAACATCTAGCCCCATGGCCTCCAGCTGCTTGGGGGAGGCTCCGCAGTGCAGTTTGCTGGCAAGGCTCTGGGCATTCTTGGGCTCGTTTGGTCTCTTAGGGTCACCTTGCATCTCTGCCTGCTTGTAGAGTCCCTCGGAGTCAGAGGGGCTGTCCCTCAGACCCCCTCCCAGCTCCCCTGTTCTACATGAAGCGTAGAAAGTGCCACTTAAATGTCTTCAGATGGGAGCTGTGTGAGACATGAAAATAAGGCTTTTGAGCTGCTCCACGTAAACCTGAGCGTCAATGAAAAGCTTTTTATATGGTTTCCGGGCCAGACTTCGAGAAGACAGTGGGCCATACGGTCTGGGAGCACTTTATGGGTAGCTGGTTGGATCAGGGGCTACTTTGAAGGGTGAGGAGGGAGAATCACTTTGGTGGAGTTAGGACAGCCAAGAGTCTGGGATGTCAATAAACACGGGCAGGACACAGAGAGCCTTTGGGTGGCGGGTAGCAGGCTGTACTTCACTCCCTGTGTGTCGGAGGAGGAAAATGCTTAGAGTAATCCATGTTGGCAGCTTTTATAGCTTCCTCTTCGTAATGTGCTGGGCAGCCCCTGAACAGGCTGGTGTTTCATTTCCATGTAACACGCCCCGAAGGAGCAGGGGCAGCTCTCCAGCGGTAGCCTGCCCAGGGCCCTGCCCATGGAGTGAGGGGATTGCTTTGGGACATGTACAACCACACGGCCCTGGTGACTGCTGGGTAAGCCAAGAGGAAGGTGAGGAGCAGGATCCCCGGCCTCCTCCCCAGGCTTGTGTGGCTTGTCATGTGCTTAAACCTAAGGTGTTTGAACAGCCCGTGCCGCTGTCAAAGGTGGTGGCAGGCGGGAGTGGGAAGGCAGCCATTCTGGGAAGGAAGGCACCAGTCCGTGCTGTGGAACGTGCATAGGAACCTTAGCGTGGGGAATGCACAGAAAGGTCTTTGTGCCCTCTGCTGTCCTGGCCAGGACACGTTGTTCCATGACTTGATTTTTACCTGCACTTACATCCTCTTCTCTTTGGTAATACGTCCATCTCTAAGTGACGTACTTTTGAACGTGGACTTCTATGCATGGTTAGGAATATATACATCTGGCACATCAGTGACCTGTGTGGGTACACTGTGCATTGTTTGGGGAGCTGTGCATTGAAGGGAGGCACAGCAAGTTGCTTTAAGACGTTCGCAGAGCTCAGAATCTCTCTCATAGATGAGGGTAGGATCCACTGTTTTACTCTATCAATGGTAGATCCTTTCTACCTGTTTTCTCCAGAGAGTTTCTAGAAGCTATCCATGTCTTTTGTGTGCTTGTACATGAGCCCAGTACAAATGTAGGGCTTGGCCATGATGGGCAGGTACTCTACCACAGAGTTACATTGCTAACCCTTGTTTTTGATTTTTTGAGACAGGGTGTCTCTGTGTAACTTTGGAGCCTGTCCTGGATCTTGCTCTGTAGACCAGGCTGGCCTCAAACTCACAGAGATCCGCCTGCCTCTGCCTCCTGAGTGCTGGGATTAAAGGCGTGTGCCACAACTGACCAACTTTTTTTAAAAATTAATTAATTTATTTTTCTATTATCAGCTTGATACAGTACATATCCTTATCCTAACAGTGAAATGTTTCACTGAGACTTGTCCAGTAATTGAGTAAAACCAAAACTTATTATGAGCCACAGTCATCCTAGGGTCCCCCCTGCTATGTAGCCTCCCTGGTTTTGTGGGTTGCAGTCTGATTGTTCTTTGCTTTATATCTAGTATCCACTTATGAGTGAGTACATACCTTGTTTGTCATTCTGGATTTGGGTTACCCACTCAGGATGATATTTTCTAGTTCCATCCATTTGCCTGCAAATTTCATGCTGTCATTGTTTTTCTCTGCTGAGTAGTACTCCATTGTGTATACATACCACATTTCCTTAATCCATTCTTCAGTTGATGGGCATCTAGGTTGTTTCTAGGTCTAGCTATTACGAATAATGCTGCTATGAACATAGTTGAGCATGTATCTTTGTGGTATGATTGAGCATTTTTTGGGTGTATGCCCAAGAGTGGTATAGCTGGGTTTCTGAGAAACCGCCATACTGATTTCCACAGTGGTTGTACAGGTTTGCATTCCCACCAACAGTGGAGGAATGTTCCCTTTGCTCTGCATCCTCTCCAACATAGACTGTCATTAGTGTTTTTGATCATTCTGACAGGTGTGTAAGGTGGTATCTCAGTCGTTTTGATTTGCATTTCTCTGATGATTAAGGATGTTGAGCATTTCTTTAAATGTCTTTCAGCCATTTCTGATTCTTTTTTTGAGAATTCTCTGTTTAGCTCTTTAGCCCATTTTTTAATTGGATTGTTCAGTATTTTGATGTCTAGTTTCTTGAGTTCTTTATAAACTTTGGAGATCAGCCCTCTGTCAGATGTGGGGTTGGTGAAGGTCTTTTCCCATTCTGTAGGCTGTCTTTTTGTCTTATTGACCGTATTTTTTGCCCTACAAAAGCTTCTCAGTTTCAAGAGGTCCCATTTATTAATTGTTGTGCTCAGTGTCTGTGCTGCTGGTGTTATATTTAGGAAGTGGTCTCCTGTGCCAATGCGTTCAAGAGTACTTCCTACTTTCTGTTCTATTAAGTTCAGTGTATCTGGATTTATGTTGAGGTCTTTGATCTCCTTGGACTTGAGTTTTGTGCATGGTGACAGATATGGATCTGTTTGTAATCTTTTACATATTGATATCCAGTTATGCCAGCACCATTTGTTGAAGATACTTTCTTTTTTCCATTGTATAGTTTTGGCTTCTTTGTCAAAAATCAGGTGTTCATATGTGTGTGGATTAATGTCAGGGTCTTTAGCTGACCAACTTTTTTGTTTTGTTTTGAGAAAGGGTCTCACTATATAGCCCTGGCTGTTCTGGAACTTGCTATAAAGACCAGGCTGGCTTGGAGCTCACAGAGATCTGCTTTTCTCTGCTTCCTAGGTGCTGGGTTTGAAGGCATGTGCTAGAAATTTTTTGAAGTAAATACTTAAAACATCACACTTAATAAATGGAGTTTTTTGGGTTTTGTTTTGTTTTGTTTTGTTGTTGTTTATGTACAGGAGGCTGTAAGTGGAGGTGGTTCGCTAGATCCCCTCAACACAGCTCAACAGGGGAAGCTTGTGGTCTTCAGAGGTTAAGTCATCCTCTCAGAGCTGGTGTAGCTCAGCTCAGCAACCTAACAGTTGCCTACTTTGCCTAGCATGTGCAAGACCCTGCGTTCTCTCCCCAGCCAGCAGGGAAAAGAAGAAACAGTCACTTGCTCATTCACACAGCTATTGTAAGTTTCCCAGCTGGGACGCACCGGCCCTGGGCTCCCAAGGCCACCTCTGTGAACCCCACATTCCTCTTCTAGGCTGAGGCTCTGAATGTAAATGTGTACATTTGTATGAATCAAGGCATGCACAGACTGTGCATGGACATTGTCCTACTCCATCTCTGGAGCTGGCAGGAGTCAGACCTCAGGGGCTAGGCATTTAGCCCAACTCTTCATTCAGTAGAGGAGAATTAGGTCAGCTCAGAGGCCATCTGCTGTGTCCTGTGTTGGCCCGGCCTGCCCCCCCCCCGCCCTCCCCCCCCCCCGGGGGGTGGGGGTGGATCTGGGCCATGCTCTCCATAAATCTTCCACCCCATCTTCTTAGGTGCCTCTTCCCAGCTCTCCTCCAGCTGTGTCTTTGTGCAGCTTCCAGCCACTGGGCTCTGCGTTCACTCGGGTCCCTCATGTGCATGTGTGTGCAGCAGGAGCGGTGGTGAGCTTGGCCTGGAGCTCATCCTCACCAGCTTCTGCAGCTTGTCTCATCCTCCAATTTCTGTGCCTCGTGGCTGGTTGCCAAGGCCAAGAAAAAAAGCCCTGTGTGTAGGGAAGATCTGGAAGATCACATTGCTCCAAAGTTCTCAGTGGAGAAGGTTTGTCTCTTGCCCTCAGCCATTTTTGTCTCTTTCTGGCCAGCCCTGTCCCTCTTGCTGCCTGCCCTTTCACTTCCCTTCATAGCTGTAGCTGCCATCCCAGCCTCCTTTTACAGAAAACTGACAGTGTGCTCCCCTTGCCACACAACAACTGGAGCAAAGCAGGTGTGTGTGTGTGTGTGTGTGTGTGTGTGTGTGTGTGTGTGTGTGTATGTGTGTATTATTGGAGATTGAACTCAGGACCTCAAGCATACTGTGTGTAATCACCCTACCACTGAGCATATCCCCCAGTCCAATGTTCCTTTAAGCAACCAGTGTCTCTGAAGTGGCTGTGGCCAGGTTTTCAAGGGCTGTGTGTGCAGAAAGTGTGGGGATGTAGGGCTGTGGTGGTCTCCTGTCACCCACTTCAGAAATTCCGTGTCATTCTTAGATGACCCTGTACATGTGCGTAGGTATGTGATAGCGTCTTTTGACTTTCTTGCATGGGCCTCAAGAGCAGCTGGAACCAAACGTTCACTTGCTCAATCTTTTGGTTGCCTTTGGTGGAGAGCTGACCTCAGGGTCTGGGGCTGTGCCTGGGATGGTCACGACTTGGAGATGATTAATTAGAAGGAGCACCGGAAGCCAAGGTTGCTAAATGGCATCCCTACCTCCGACCTCATTACGTGCAGGGCCCTGTCCCCTGCTGCCCTCTGAGGCATGCAGAGAGAATGCATTTCCTTACAGGAAACCCCTTGGGTCAGCAGGAGAGGGAGGAGAGAGGATTAATCGGCTTCCTCCTTAGGCCTGTCCTTCCTTAACTCCACAAAGCCGAGGCCTCAGCAGAGACCTCTGGTATGCCGGGAGTGAGCAGCTCCCCTCCCGGAACAAACAGGTGGGCAATAGATAGGAACTTGTAGGTGATGTGTGATGGTCAGACAGGGCTGACAGAGGGGCTTTTCAAAGGAAGAACATAGCAGTTCAGCTGTCCTGTTTGTTTTCCTCAAGACAAGGTTTCTCTGAGTAGCCCTGGCTGTCCTGGAACTCACTCTGTAGATCAGGCTGGCCTCAAATTTACAGAGATCCGTTGCCTCTGCCTCTTGGGTGCTGGGATTAAAGGCATGCACCCGCCGCTGTCCTGTTCTTTAAAGTAGGTTTTTGCAATTTATTCTGTGAGCCTCACTCCACCCTGTATGACACAAAGGTGTCACTGACTTGACCCTGAAGGGTAAGTTCAAGGCCTAGCGCCAGCTTCAGGCCCCTGGAGCATGTTGGAAATGCAGAATCTGCCAGGCACTGGTGGCGCACGCCTTTAATCCCAGCACTCGGGAGGCAGAGGCAGGCAGATGTCTGTGAGTTCGAGGCCAGCCTGATCTACAGAGCGAGTTCCAAGACAGCCAAGACTACACATAGAAACTGTCTCAAACCAAACCAAAACAAAAAACCGAAACAAAACAACAAAAAGAAATGCAGAATCCAGGGTCTGGCCTCACCTCACAGAACCGGAATTGGCATTGTTATGTCTCTGCCAGGGCTTGGCATGCATTGGTGTCGGGAAGCCTTGGCTAGTCCACCCTGCCTTGCTTGTTCTTCTGCCAGTGACCGACTAGTCAAGGAGTTTTCCCAGTAACTGTGAAGTTGAATTGACACATGCCTTTGTCATTCCTGTTAAAATGGGAGAGAATTTAAAAGTAATCTTAGCACTTTTCTTGTTTTTCTTTCCTTTTCTTTTCTTTCTTTCTTTTTTTTTTCTGAGACAGGGTTTCCCTGTGTAGCTTAGCACCTTTCCTGGAACTCACTTTGTAGACCAGGCTAGCCTCAACTCACAGAGATCCTCCTGCCTCTGCCTCCCGAGTGCTGGGATTAAAGGCATGTGCCACCACCATCCAGCTAATCTTACCACTTTTCATCACAGTGGTAGACACCTTTCAGCTCAGCTTTGGGGAAGCAGAGGCAGGTGAATCTGAGTTCCAGGCCTACAGGGCCTACATAGTGGGACTCTACTTCGAAATAAATCGATACACAAGCAAGTAAATTCCAGTGTAGTGTGATGAGTGAGCCAGGTAGGTCATACATAGGCTATGGCTGGTTCCTTGGGGGATGGTGGTTATAGGTTGAATTGTAACCCCCGCAAGGCATATACAGGTTTTAAAAATATTTTTAGTGTGTTTTAATTATGTGTAGATGTGTGTGTTTGTGTGTGGGTATGTGTGTGTGAGAGCAGGTGCCTGCAGAGGCCAGAGGCATTGTATCCTCTGGAGCTGGAGTTACACGTGGTAACTGCTTGATGTAGATGGTGGGAATTGAAGTCGGGTCCTCTTGAAGAGCCATCTCTCCAGCTGAGGATATGAAGTCTTAACCTCAGGGCCTCTGAATATACCCTTAATTGGGCGTATTGTCATACAAGAGTAGACTAGTCCTCAATCCAACATGGCAGGGGTCCTTCCATGAAGATAAGATGACCAGGCATATGAGTATTATGTGAAGGAGGCTGAGGTTGGAGCTGTGAGCCAGGTTATGTTAAGGATGAGGATTTCCAGCAAATACTAGAAGAGAGAGACTTGGAACAGAATGTTTCCCAGATCTTTTGAGAAGAGCGTGCCCCCTGCCCCCCCCCCCCCCACACACACACATTGAGTCACACTTCCAGTTCAAACACTGTGTTCCAGGCTCCGTTCCAGGCTGTGGCTGTGGTTCAGTGGTCAAGTGCTTCCTGAGTATACAGGAGCCCCCTGGGTGTGAATCCCAGCATTGCAGAAACTGAAATAAAAACTTGCGATGCTTTAAGGTTTAAACACTGTGGCAGACGAAGCTGAAATTGAGGACCGCATCCCGTGAAATGGCAGGTATCTGGACACTTTCTTGATTAGCATTTGGGCCCTCTGCCGGTGAGGGGTGTGACGTAAGGACAAAGTTCCTGTCCTCAGGGGACTGAAATTGCGATGGGGAGGGCAGATGATAAGGAGAAAAGAATTTTACAGACAGCCAACTTCAGTGATCAGTGCTTTGAAGGGAATAAACAGTGCCTGAGATAAGGAGTCTGGGGTGGGAAGGGGCTAGCTCCAGACACCACCTACTACAAATCGGCTTCTGAGTCTTCCTTGGCAGGTCGCCATTTTCTCTATGACCCTTTCGCTTTTTAAAATGACCTTTAGATGACGTCCCCTGCCTCTCCCAGACAAGCCTGAGAGCCAAACATTTGCCATTCTGCAGCCCTGGCCACGTGGCTTTCCCAGTCTGTGATCACAAAGTCCACCCGTGCTTTGCTGGAAGCAACAGTCTAAACGGGCAGGATTGCAGGACTGTGGCTGGTCCTCATCCCTGTCGTCAGGTGCATCTCAGCCGTCTTTGCCTCCCCTCCCCTCCCCTCCCCTCCCTTCCCCTCCCCTCCCCTCCCTCCCTCCTCACAGTGAGGATTTGTTTCTTCTCCTCACTGTCTCCTGTCTCCTCTTGGGATCTCATCCCTGGCCCCCAGACTCAGGTCCCCTCACACCAGGGCCCGAGTGCTCCTTTTCCCAACCTCGTCCTTGTTTTCTGTGTGCCTGTTCCACACCAGGCCACATACCAGGTGCTGTACCCACAGCTAAAAGGACACAGGTTCTGCCCCCACCCTATGCCCCAATCAAGGTTCACAGACAGACAAAGATGCTGTCTGTGCCAACATACAGGCCCAAGGGGGGTACCAAGGGCCTCTTCCGGGAAGCGAGCAGGCCCCTGGGAGTGTGAGCCCACCTTGTGAGGAGGTGGCCTGAATGGGAAGGTTTCCTAAGCCCAGGATTAGAGTGTGTGGCAATCCGTAAAGAGGGGTGGAGGGAGTCTTCCAGGCAGAGGGATCCACACAGGAAAAAAGCAAGCCTTGAGCAGAAGGGCCAGGGACCCTGGGAGAGAGGAGCTGTCCCCATCCCTCCTCACGCCTCCCTAAATAAAGAGTCCAGCGGCTGCCAGCCCTTCAGCTGGCCTTGCCAAACCCAACAACCACGTCTCAGGCTCACTTTATTTGACCTGTCAGCAGCGTTTGGCACAAGTGACCATTTACTTCTTCACTTGGCTCCCAAAGCTCACTTCTTCTGTCCCCTGTCCTCGCTGTCTTCTGTCCCCTGTCCTCCCTGTCTTCTGTCCCCTGTCCTCGCTGTCTTCTGTCCCATGTCCTCGCTGTCTTCTGTCCCCTGTCCTCGCTGTCTTCTGTCCCCTGTCCTCCCTGTCTTCTGTCCCCTGTCCTCGCTGTCTTCTGTCCCCTGTCCTCCCTGTCTTCTGTCCCCTGTCCTCCCTGTCTTCTGTCCCCTGTCCTCCCTGTCTTCTGTCCCCTGTCCTCCCTGTCTTCTGTCCCCTGTCCTCGCTGTCTTCTGTCCCCTGTCCTCGCTGTCTTCTGTCCCATGTCCTCCCTGTCTTCTGTCCCCTGTCCTCGCTGTCTTCTGTCCCATGTCCTCGCTGTCTTCTGTCCCCTGTCCTCGCTGTCTTCTGTCCCCTCTCCTCCCTGTCTTCTGTCCCCTCTCCTCCCTGTCTTCTGTCCCCTGTCCTCGCTGTCTTCTGTCCCCTGTCCTCCCTGTCTTCTGTCCCCTGTCCTCCCTGTCTTCTGTCCCCTGTCCTCCCTGTCTTCTGTCCCCTGTCCTCGCTGTCTTCTGTCCCCTGTCCTCGCTGTCTTCTGTCCCCTGTCCTCGCTGTCTTCTGTCCCCTCTCCTCCCTGTCTTCTGTCCCCTCTCCTCCCTGTCTTCTGTCCCCTGTCCTCGCTGTCTTCTGTCCCCTGTCCTCCCTGTCTTCTGTCCCCTCTCCTCCCTGTCTTCTGTCCCCTGTCCTCCCTGTCTTCTGTCCCCTGTCCTCGCTGTCTTCTGTCCCCTGTCCTCGCTGTCTTCTGTCCCATGTCCTCGCTGTCTTCTGTCCCCTGTCCTCGCTGTCTTCTGTCCCCTGTCCTCGCTGTCTTCTGTCCCCTGTCCTCGCTGTCTTCTGTCCCCTGTCCTCCCTGTCTTCTGTCCCCTGTCCTCGCTGTCTTCTGTCCCATGTCCTCCCTGTCTTCTGTCCCCTCTCCTCCCTGTCTTCTGTCCCCTGTCCTCGCTGTCTTCTGTCCCCTGTCCTCGCTGTCTTCTGTCCCATGTCCTCGCTGTCTTCTGTCCCCTGTCCTCGCTGTCTTCTGTCCCCTGTCCTCCCTGTCTTCTGTCCCCTCTCCTCCCTGTCTTCTGTCCCCTGTCCTCCCTGTCTTCTGTCCCCTCTCCTCCCTGTCTTCTGTCCCCTGTCCTCCCTGTCTTCTGTCCCCTGTCCTCCCTGTCTTCTGTCCCCTGTCCTCCCTGTCTTCTGTCCCCTGTCCTCGCTGTCTTCTGTCCCCTGTCCTCGCTGTCTTCTGTCCCCTGTCCTCCCTGTCTTCTGTCCCCTCTCCTCCCTGTCTTCTGTCCCCTGTCCTCCCTGTCTTCTGTCCCCTCTCCTCCCTGTCTTCTGTCCCCTGTCCTCCCTGTCTTCTGTCCCCTGTCCTCCCTGTCTTCTGTCCCCTGTCCTCGCTGTCTTCTGTCCCCTGTCCTCGCTGTCTTCTGTCCCCTGTCCTCCCTGTCTTCTGTCCCCTGTCCTCCCTGTCTTCTGTCCCATGTCCTCGCTGTCTTCTGTCCCCTGTCCTCCCTGTCTTCTGTCCCCTGTCCTCCCTGTCTTCTGTCCCCTGTCCTCCCTGTCTTCTGTCCCCTGTCCTCCCTGTCTTCTGTCCCCTGTCCTCGCTGTCTTCTGTCCCCTGTCCTCCCTGTCTTCTGTCCCATGTCCTCGCTGTCTTCTGTCCCATGTCCTCGCTGTCTTCTGTCCCATGTCCTCCCTGTCTTCTGTCCCCTGTCCTCGCTGTCTTCTGTCCCCTGTCCTCGCTGTCTTCTGTCCCCTGTCCTCGCTGTCTTCTGTCCCCTGTCCTCGCTGTCTTCTGTCCCCTGTCCTCCCTGTCTTCTGTCCCCTGTCCTCGCTGTCTTCTGTCCCCTGTCCTCGCTGTCTTCTGTCCCCCTGTCCTCGCTGTCTTCTGTCCCCTGTCCTCGCTGTCTTCTGTCCCCTGTCCTCCCTGTCTTCTGTCCCCTGTCCTCGCTGTCTTCTGTCCCCTGTCCTCCCTGTCTTCTGTCCCCTGTCCTCCCTGTCTTCTGTCCCCTGTCCTCGCTGTCTTCTGTCCCCTGTCCTCGCTGTCTTCTGTCCCCTGTCCTCCCTGTCTTCTGTCCCCTGTCCTCGCTGTCTTCTGTCCCCTGTCCTCCCTGTCTTCTGTCCCCTGTCCTCCCTGTCTTCTGTCCCCTGTCCTCGCTGTCTTCTGTCCCCTGTCCTCCCTGTCTTCTGTCCCCTGTCCTCGCTGTCTTCTGTCCCCTGTCCTCCCTGTCTTCTGTCCCCTGTCCTCGCTGTCTTCTGTCCCCTGTCCTCGCTGTCTTCTGTCCCCTGTCCTCCCTGTCTTCTGTCCCCTGTCCTCCCTGTCTTCTGTCCCCTGTCCTCGCTGTCTTCTGTCCCCTGTCCTCGCTGTCTTCTGTCCCCTGTCCTCGCTGTCTTCTGTCCCCTGTCCTCGCTGTCTTCTGTCCCCTGTCCTCGCTGTCTTCTGTCCCCTCTCCTCCTGCAGCCTCCCAGCTCTCCTTTGTGTCCTCTTCTGACTGTCCATGCTGAAGTGTCTCTTCTCTCATTCCCTTGAAGATCTCCATCTTATAGCTTTAAAGGCCACCTCCCCAACCCCACATCTCCAGCTTCGATGGCTCCGCACTGTGCCCAACCACCCTCACGGCTTCGCTATTTCGGCCCCGACATCTCAAACTTAGTGAGGTCTGATTCATTCTTTCTCAGACTCGGGAGGTAACTATCCTACCAGATACTTCCGGCTCAGACCTGGGAGTCTTTCTTGACCCTTGTCTTCCAATCCCCTCCTATTCAGTGCCACCAGCAAACCAGTGTGGAATCGATCCACATCTTACCCTTATCTGTTGTTGCCATCTTGGTCTCACTGACCATTATGTCTTGCCTATATTATCTCAGTCAGTTCGGACTGCGCCTGGGCCTGACCCTGCCCTGTTCAGCTTCTGAAATGCTACCAGGTTATATCCCTCTGCTCAGAGTCTCTCTGTAGTGGTGGCTGGCTCAGCTGGTGTTAGTGTTTGCTGCTGAGCATAAAGGTCTGAGTTTGGAGTCACAGCTCCCCACATAAAAAAGCCAGGCACAGCATGACATGCCTGTAATCCCAGAGCTGGGGAGACAGGAAGATCGTGAGCTTCAGATTCCATGAGAGACCTTGTTTCAAAAAAATAAGGTAGAGAGCAATCCAGAGGTTGATGGCTGGCCTACGCACACGCACGCACGCGTGCACACACGCGTGCATGCTCTCTCTCCCTCCCTCCTTCCTTCCCTTCCTCCCTTCCTCAAGGCCCTACTTGGACTACCTCTTGACCTCATCTCCTCTCTCTCTTACTCGCTCTCTTGTTCTCTCTTCCTCCTTCTCCTGCCCCCTCCCCTTTTTGGGTGCACTCAGACTCATCAGAACCCAGGGCTTCCACATCCTCACACAAAGCACTCTAGCACTGAGCCCCACCCGCTGACATTACTGCTCTCCCGTTCCTAGAGCACTCCTGGCTGCTACTTTAAGGGATTTGTTCACTGTGCTCTTTCGGCTCTCACCTCTCATGGGAGCTACACCCCACAGTCAGACCTCAAAGAATTTGTTATTCCCCTCTGCCCCGCCCCCCGCCCCCTGCCCATCTCAGCCAGCATCACTTCCACTTCCTTATCAGGTCTTGTTGGAGCATCTCCACCTACGTTTTACTTCCTTTCCCCAGGCCATCGGATGCTCTCCCCGACATTCATTCTTCTTCCCTTGTACTTATCACCAGGGCACACACCAGTGTTTGCCTTGTTTATCTTGCCTTTAAAGGTGAGCTCTGGATGAGCAGGAATTCTTGCTCTTCCTCCTCCTCTTCCATGTATGTGTGATAGTATCTGTGTGTAGTAGTGTCTTCCATTGTTTTCTGCCTTACTACCTCGAGGCTGGGTTTCTCCCTGAACCTGAGCTTGCCCTGTAGGCAAGCCCGCAGGGAGCTCCCAGGATCCGCCTGTTTCTGCCCCACAAGATGCTGGTGTTATAAGCACAGAGAGCCATGACTAACTTTTACATGGGTCATAGAGATTTGAACTCAGGTCTCCAGGCTTGCAATATAAATGTTCTTACCCACTGAGCCATCTCACCAACACACTCTTCTTTGAGACAGGATTTCCCTACGTAGCTCAGGCTTCCTTCCATCCGGCCCCTGTCTCCCAAGGCTGAGAGAGAGGTGTGTGCTACCAAGTACCACACCTGGAATTCTTTCCCTCCTCGCCGCTAAACTCCTGGCATTTATAATAATGCCCAGGACTGGAGAGATGGCTCAGTGGCTGTGAGCACTTGTTAAAATGAATAAATCTAATAATAAAAAAAAAAAAAACCCAGTTCCAGGGGCTCTGATGCCCTTTTCTGGTTTCTGAGGTAGTATATGCATGTGGTATACAGATATACATGCAGGTAAAATATCCATACACTATGATCATCTTAAATGTTAAACACCTATTTTTGAAGTGCTGGAGATTAAAGCCAGAACCTCATACATGCTGAGGCCCTAAAACACACACACACACACACACACACACACACACACACACACACACACACACACACGTGCTCTATCTGCATGTATGACTTTATGCCAGAAGAGGGCATCAGACCCCTCTAGAGGTGGTTGTGAGCTACCATGTGGTTGCTGGGAATTGAACTCAGGACCTCTGGAAGAGCAGCCAGTGCTCTTTTTTTTTCTTCTTTCTTTCTTTCTTTCTTTCTTTCTTTCTTTCTTTCTTTCTTTCTTTCTTTCTTTCTTTCTTTCTCTTTTTTTTTTTTGAGACAAGATTTCTCTGTCCTGGATATTGCTCTGTAGACCAGGCTGGCTTCGAACTCACAGAGATTCGTCTGGCTCTGCAGCCAGTGCTCTTAACTGCTGAGTCGTCTCTCTAGCCCTGAAAGAGTTCTTGATATATTAAATCTAAAAATAATGAACGATTCTTTACTGGGCATAGTAAGGTATACCTTTTAACCCCAGCACTTAGGAGGCAGAGGCAGGTGTATTTCTGTGAGTTCCTGGCCAACCTGATCTACAGAGCCAGTTCCAGGACAGCCAGAGCTACACAGAGAAAGCCTGTCTCAAAAACAAACAACAGCAAAAAAGGTATGGAGGAATAAAGATCTAACTTGTCTAACTTGGTAAGGCCATGCATTCAACCTCTAGCGCTGGAGGAGGAGGAGGAGGAGGAGGAGGAGATAATGATCAACAACAACAATAAACCAAACCATAAAACAACAAAACTTTTAAGTCATGTCTGGTAGTACACACCTGTAATCCTAGCACTAGACAAATAGAGACTGAAGGGTAAGGAGTTCAAGGCCAGCTTAGCTGAGTAAGACTAGCCTGAGCTGTACAATAACACATACACAATAGCACACATACACAATAACACACATATACAATAGCACACGTATACTATAACACACACACACACCTACCCTTAAATCTGTGAGTGGTGTGCCTCTCCACTTAGGTCTTCATTAGTTTTTCTCAGTAGTAGCTGGTGTGTTCCAGCATGTGTGCTGTATATGCACACTTGCTCTGAAGGCTACGCAAGCCTAAGGACCCAAGTTTAAGTCAGCACCAGTACCTGTTATGCTCAGATCTCGGGGACCCCCAAAAGACCACCACAGAGACCGAATCCCATATGTAAAAGCAAAGAGCCTTTATTTCCTGTCCAATGCAGCAGTGAGAGCAGAAAGCTCTGAGCCTAGGCAGGGTAGAGTTTTTATCATAGCAGAGGTTGGGGTGAGGGGATTTCCAGGGTTCAAGACCCTGATTGGCTGACATTTGTCTAGGGGTATCTGTAAAACAGAAACAGGTGTGTGCTAGACTCAGGGACATCTGGCCATCTTATCTAATGGTTGGACTGTTTGGGATGTCAGGTACTTCCCCTTAGATGTAGGCCCTCCCTGGGTGGGGTCAGCTTATGGCTTTTCTTGGGTCTGGGTGTTGCCTGCCAGTAAGCCTGTCACAGCAGCTGTGTCTGGGCCTCTAAGCCTGTCATGGCAGCTGTGTGGTCAAGCTGTTTTGGGCCCCCCACATGTCCATGTATAAGCTAGGCATGTGTGTGCTTGTAACCCCATCATCGGTAGGGAGAAAGATAGGTGGATTCTGCCTAGCTAAATCTCTCTCTCTCTCTCTCTCTCTCTCTCTCTCTCTCTCTCTCTCTCTCTCTTTCTCATCTCATCTCTCTCTCTCTCTTTCTCTTTTGACTTTTCAAGACAGAGTTTCTCTGTGTAGCACTGGCTATCCTGGAACTTGCTCTGTAGATCACGCTGGCCTCGAACTCAGAGATCTGCCTGCCTCTACCTCCCAAGTGCTGGGATTAAAGATGTGCACTGCTACTGCCTGGCTCTTGTTCATGTAAGGATTTCCATTGGTTTTGTTGTTGTTTTGTTTTTAAATGCTATTATAAGTAGGGGCAGGAGAAATGTAGGTGGAGTTTTTCTATGTCTCCGCAGTTGCTCCCAATAACCACAGAGAGACTTAAATATTAATTATAAATGCTTGGCTGATAATTCAGGCTTATTACTAACTAGCTCTTAAAATTTAAATTAACCCATTTCTATTAGTCTATATTCTGCCACGTGGCTTGTGGCTTTACCTTTCCTCCAGCATGTTTTGTTCCCTCTGCGTCTCCTGGCAACTCTTCTGACTCCGCCCTTCTTCTTCCCAGCATGCTTTCTGCCCCCAAAATCCTGCCTAGCTATTGGCCAATCAGCTTTTATTAACAATGAGAGCAACACTTTTTTTTTTTTTTTTTTCCGAGACAGGGTTTCTCTGTGTAGCTTTGCGCCTTTCCTGGGATTCACTTGGTAGTCCAGGCTGGCCTTGAACTCACAGAGAACCGCCTGGCTCTGCCTCCCGAGTGCTGGGATTAAAGGCGTGCGCCACCACCGCCCAGCGAGCAACACATTTTCTACAGTGTATAGAAGGATTATTCCACAGCAGGGAGAGCTCTGAGGTTAAGGGCACTGGCTGTGCTTACAGAGGACCCGGGTTCAATTCCCACCACCAACATGACAGCTGACATCTGTCTGTAACTCCAGTTCCAGGGGACCTGACACCCATGGCAGAACACCAGTGTACATAAAATAAAAATGAATAAACCAAAAAAAAAAAAATACACAGAAATGGAAGAGACTGATTTTACTAGTGTTGACAAGGGAGAAGGTATTAATCTTGATGCAGTACTGACAAGAATATAAAACGACTCAACCCCCTTTTTGCTTTTCAGTGTTTACATGAGCATAAAAGGAGAGTTCCATGCCGTCTTCACACGCTTTCATCAGGCGCTTTCGCACGCTCTCCTTTTCCACGCTCACTTCTTTCCTGCCGTCTCGTATTGGTGCGACCACTTTGGAAAGCAGTTTCTTTTTTTTTTTTTTTTTTTTTTTTTGGTTTTTCGAGACAGGGTTTCTCTGTGTAGCTTTGCGCCTCTCCTTTAACTCACTTGGTAGCCCAGGCTGGCCTCGAACTCACAGAGATCCGCCTGGCTCTGCCTCCCGAGTGCTGGGATTAAAGGCGTGCGCCACCACCGCCCGGCCGGAAAGCAGTTTCTATAAGGACTTAGCATCCATCTCTTATATTCTATAGCCATTCCATTGCTGAATACATGCCTAAAAGGAAAGAAAGCGAGGAAGCAGGTTGCATGTCTGCTCCTACACAGCAGCTGTGTTCCTAAATCTGAGACCCAGAGGTAATAGGAGTGACCATTTATAGATGGCTGACTGCACACGCAGGGGCAGCCAAGACGCTTTCTACGAGAACATGCGGTCTCTGTTTCTGTACTTCATCTTCAAGGCAGGATGTTTAGGAGACACATTCCAGCCTTTTTCCATCACTCTTTCGGGTTCATCCCTGTTGGATATTCTCTCTCTCTCCCTCTTTCTTTCTCTGTTTATTTCTGTTTTTCTCTCTCTGTCTCTCTGTTCTCGCTATCTGTATTTCTCTCTCTGTCTGTCTGTCTGTCTCTGTGTGCACATGTGCCATTGCATGCATGTGGAGGTCAGAAGACAACTTGCAAAAGTTGGGTCTCTCACCACGTGAGTCCTGGAGATTGAACTCGATCATCAGCTTTGGTAGCAACTGACTTAATTCACTGAGCCATGTCACTGTCCCTACCTCTTGTATCGAGCTCTATGAATTCCTAGAGCCCCCTGGATGTGTCTTAGGAGATGAAACTTCTGGAGATTTCGTTACCGTGCCTAGGTTGCCCTTTCCTTTATGGCTGCTTCTCATCCTGGCCCATTTCTTCTTAGCCTGGGCGAGGGTGTTTCTTCCCAGCCCCCGCCCCCCTTCAGAGTAAGGTGGTCTTGTCAGTCTCACTGTAGTTCTTAACATGAAAGCATGATGGATAACACGTTTATGAATGTGTTTGCTCACAGAAATAGCCATTCCTCAAGGGCAGGAGATGCCTACTCTGTGGATTTTTCTCCCCTATGGGATGCTGAGAATTGAACCCAGAGCCTGCTAGCTGTGGTCCTCAATCTTGATTGTTAACTTGATGGGGTTTAGAGTCACTGTGGAAGCAACCTGGGCATGTCTGGGAGGGAGTCTCTAGATTAGGTTTATTGAGGTTCAAGGAGACACCCTAAATGAAGGTCCAGGACTGAATAAAAAGGAGAAGGCCTGCTGCACACCGGTATCCCTCTGCTTCCTGACCTCAGATCTGATGGGACCTACTGCTTCAAGCTCCTGCCTCCATGACATCCTGACATGATGGACTGTACCCTTGCACTGTGATCCAAAATAAATGCTCCGTTTCTTTCTCTTTTTTTTCTTAATTTTATTTTTATTTTATGTGCATTGGTGTTTTGCCTGCATGTCTGTCCGTACGAGGTGTCAGATCTTAGAGTTACAGACTGCTGTGAGCTGCCATGTGGGTGCTGGGAATTGAACCTGGGTCCTCTGGAAAGCAGTCAGTGCTCTCAATCTCTGAGCCATCTCTCCAGTCCAGCCCTCTGTTTCTTTTCTTTTCTTTCTTTCTTTCTTTCTTTCTTTCTTTCTTTCTTTCTTTCTTTCTTTCTTTCTTTCTTTCTCTCTCTCTCTCTCTCTCTCTCTCTCTTTCTTTCTTTCTTTCTTTCTTTCTTTTTAATATTTATTTATTTTATATACATAGATGTTTTGCCTGCATGTGTGTCTTTATGGGGGAATCAGATCTCCTTGAAGAGGAGTTACATTTTTGAGCTACATGTGGGTGCTGGGAATTGAACCTGAGTCCTCTGGAAGAGCAGCCCGTGCTCTTAACTGCTGAGCTGTCATCTCTCCAGCTCCCCACGCCTCCATTTCTTCAGTTGCCTCTGTCGGCTAGTTTCTAGCTGCAGCAAGACAAGTGACTAATAACACTGCTTCTGAGCTGCACTCACAGCTCTTCCTCCTCCTTTGTCTTCTTTTAATTTTGTTTTGTTTTTTTCAAGACAGGGTTTCTCTGTGCAACTCTAGCAGTCCTGGAACTCGCTCGCTCTTTAGACCAAGCTGGTCTCGAACTCAGAGTGCTGGGATTAAAGAAAGGTGTGCCCCACCACTGCCTGGCAACAGCTTTTATTATTTATGACATTATATGAATTGGCTCTTTTATTAAGCTGAACGTATGTTCCATTTCAGTAATAACACCAACAGGTGTAACTCAGATACTTTCTAGGTTACTGGGACAAATGCTATTGTAGTGACTTTTCCTGCTGCTTTCAAAAATACCCGACAAAGGAACTTCAGGGAGAAGTGGTTTATTTTGGCTCACAGCTTGAAATGCCTGGTCCCATTGCATCCAGAGTCAGGCAGGAGAGAAAGAACGGGTACTTTGCTCAGCTTTCCATCTCCACACTGTACAGGATTCCAGCCAGGAAATGGCACCATCCGTGGTGAGTGGATTGTCCCCCTCAGATCCCCCCACAGGCATGCCCAGAGCCTGGTCTCCTAGTGATTCTACTTCTGTCAAGTGGACTTAACACTAGTCATCACGTGTACTGTTAGCTAGAGATTTTCTTTTTAATTTCTTTGTTTTTGAGACAGAATCTTCCTGTGTAGCCCAGGCTAGCCTCAAACTCTTGCTGCTGTCTCCCTAGTGCTGGGATTACAGGTGTACACTGCTATGCCTGATTTCATTTTGCTTTCTTATCTGCCTGCCTGCCTTTCCCTCTCCTTTTTTTTTTTTTTTTTTTTTTTTTGATTTTTTTGAGACAGGGTTTCTCTGTGCAGTTTTGGTGACTGTCCTGGATCTCGCTTTGCCGCCTGGCTCTGCCTGGGATTAAAGGCGTGCGCCACCACCGCCTGGCCATTGTCTCTTTCTTTTTTTCCCCAGCTGGTCTGGAACTTGATATGTAGATAATGTAGATCAGAGCTCTGCCTACCTCTGTCTCCTAAATGCTGGGATTAAAAGTGTGAGGTTGAATACAGTTCCGTTTTATCTGTATAGTGTATCCAGAAGAATCTGTTCATTCCTAAATAGATATTTAGGTTGTCCCCAGATCTCTTTCATTGTGGTTTTGTGAGACAGGTCTCATGGAGCTCAGGCTGACCTTGAACTCCTGATCCTGCCTCTCCCTTCCTCCTGAGTGCTGGGATTGTAGGTGCGGGTGTGTGGTTCTCTAAGTTCCTACTATGACAAATAGTGCTGAAAATATGATGTGCTGTTACTGTCTCTCTGAGATTATTTATTTACTGTGTGTCGGTGTGTGTGTGTGTGTGTGTGTGTGTGTGTGTGTGTGTGTGTGTGCGCGCGTGTGTGTATGCCACAGTGCATGTGTGGAGGTCAGAGTACAAATTTGTGGAGTTGGTTCTCACCTTCTGTCTTTATTTACATGACTTCCAAGGATCAAACTCAGGTCAGCCTTGCAAAAGCAAGTGTCAGATCCTACTTTCAATGCTCTTGGATTTATAGCCAGCAGTGGGGTTGTTGGTAGTCTAGCCTTTTTTTTTTTTGTTTTTTTTTGTTTTTTTGGTTTTTTTTCGAGACAGAGTTTCTCTGTGTAGCTTTGTGTCTTTCCTGGAACTCGCTTTGTAGACCAGGCTGGCCTTGAACTCACAGAGATTCGCCTGCCTCTGCCTCCCGAGTGCTTGAGATTAAAAGCGTGCGCCACCACCGCCCGGCCAGGTAGTCTAGCTTTAAGGGTTGTGTATGGCCATGCCATTTTCCATGGTGGCTGCTATCATCCCACCAGCAATGCACAGTTTCCCAGCTCCCTCGCTGATCACCCGGAGTTGCCAACTTGCTGTTTTCTATTGCTTTATAATAGCTGTGCTGATAGGTTCTGGTAAGGCAGTGGCTTCTGCTGCTGTTGCTGCTGCCCGTCTCCTCTCTTCCTCCTCTTTCTCTCCCCTCCCCCCTTTTCTTCTTTCCCACCTCCTCATCCTAATAGAGTCTCAAATTTGGGATCCTCTTGCCTCCACCTCCCAAGTGCCAGGGTTGAAGGTGTGTGCCACAACGTCCACCTAACAAACATTGTTTCATGTAGCTATTGGCTGTTGGTGTGTCTCCATTAGAGAAATGTCTGCTTTGAAATTGGACTATTACTTTTCGTTGTTATTGTTGTTGCATTGTAGAAGTTCCTTACACGTTTTGGAAATTAACCCCTGACCAGATACACAAGTGACAAATATTTTCACTTTTTCCTTATAGGCTGGCTGCCTTTAGCGATTTCACATAGTCCATGGCCTTTACAACATCAAAGAGTCATGAGCCAAATGTTCTTCGACAGGAAACTGGGTAAGTAGATCTCAATCCATGCATATAATGCAGTTACTTGTGTTAGTTTAAGAGACAGATGGCTCTGGGCAGATCAATGTGGAGATAAATAAATAAATGCAACCTTGAGCAAAATGAGTTGTGTTTTTTGTTTGTTTTTAAGGTTTATTTTATGTGCATTGGTGTTTTGCCTGCATGTATGTCTGTGTGAAGGGGTCAGATCTCTCCTGGAACAGTGAGCTGCCATGTGGTTGCTGGGAATTGAACCTGGGTCCTCTGCAAGAGCAGCCTGTGCTCTTAACCGCTGAGCCATCTCTCCAGCCCCAAATGAGAAGGTTTTGCTATTTGTTATGAGCTTGCTTTGCTTCTGTAATTTAAAAAGCACCAGCAATTAAGACGACACACCTGACGGGAAAGACTACTGTATGAATTCGTTTCAGATGTCTCGAAAAATTGATTCTTGCGGATTTTTGTAGCATCTTCCTAAAATGTGTCACTTTCACCTTTGTGGTCTGGTTTTTACCCTCAAATATCTTTTTTTTTTGTTTGTTTGTTTTTGTTTTTGTTTTTGTTTTTCGAGACAGGGTTTCTCTGTGTAGCTTTGGGAACTCACTCTGTAGCCCAAGCTGGCCTCAAACTCACAGAGATCCGCCTGGCTCTGCCTCCCCGAGTGCTGGGATTAAAGGCGTGCACCACCACCGCCCGGCTCAAATATCTTTTTAGAGGTGGAGTGCACAGAAACCTGAGTCCGGGGAGGCAAGATGCAGTGTCCACTAAGAGTCAGAGACCTTTGTAGACAGGGGTTTCATTCCCCTGGTTTCTAGCCCAGGGTGCATCCTAGAAAAGCCCAATTTCAGGTCCATGGGAAAGGAGGCTGATTCCTTCAGGTGGTTAAGACCGTGGGCTTTGGAGGTACAGATGCCTTTTTGACTCCTGGCTTTACCAGCCACAAGCTGTGTAATCTTGGGCAAGATTTTGTTTGTTTGTTTGTTTTGGTTTTTGAGAAACCAAAAACTTCGAACTTGCTCTATAGAGTGGGCTGGCCTTGAACACGAGAGATCCACCTGCCTCTGCCTCCTGAGTGCTGAGATTAAAGGCATGCGCCACCACAGACTGGCTGGCTTGGGAATATTCATAACCTTCCCTTTTGGCTGCGAGGTGTTTCTCATCACCGTCAGAAGTGGTTTAGTCACATCTGTACATAGGATTGTTGAGAGGTATGGATGTGAAGGGCCCCAAAGACAGTGCTTCATAACTGTTCGTTTTTGTTATTTCTATGGGAAGGACAGCCCAGCAGCTGGAAGGAATTAGGGTAGATTAAAGGAGTCAATGAGGAAAGGAAGAGTTTAATACGGATTGGAGATACAATTCCATTTCCTAGTCACTGTCTCCCTCCGCCTTCTAGCTCTCGCCCCCCCCCCCCTCTTTTCTTTCTTTTAATTAAGCGTCCCGTTGTTAAGTGCTAGCAGATGCATAAGTGGTAGCTCAGTAGGAACGGGAGGAAGGGGCTGAGGCAATGCTCTGCAGTATGTGGAAGAATAGGGGGCTTGCATGGACTGGTGAGAAAGAGTCACAGAACAAGGGACCAGGTTGTTCTCTGTAGACCTGCATCAGCTCAGGAAGCCATTGCCTCTCAGATATCCCTTCAGCTCTGGGCTGCCTTACTAGTGTGAAAATACCCAGCCATGCTAACCCTAAGGAACCTGTGGCCTGCTATGGATAGGGCTATCACAATTAGCCCCAAGGCCAAAAATGCTTTGAATTTCCAAGCAGAGTCAGACTTTTTTTCCTGAGCTCTTTGTGCCCAGAATGTTTCTGACCAAAAGTGCAGACTAAGGAGGCAGCCTGGGCTTTTCCACCTGCCTGGCAGAAAATCCCCAGAGTGTGTGTGAGCTCCTGTATGCATGTGTGAGAGAGATGGAGAGAGAGAGGGAGGGAGAGGGGGAGAGGGAGGGAGGGAAGGAAGGAGAGGAGGAGAGGAGAGTGGCGATGGGTGTGCCTTTGAGAATCCTCATACCTAGCACCCACATGGGTCTGGCTGCTGGAAGCTGGACACAGATTTCTTACCCAGTCTTCACAGCCAGGGGGATTGAGGTACACGGGCCTATGACTGTATCCCAGGCCGATGTAGTTTCAGTGTTGTCTTAGATGGGACCCTCTGAGAAGAAGCATTTATTGTTTTATATCAGTGGTTCTCAACCTTCCTACTGCTGCGACCTTTTAATACAGTTCCTCATGTTACAGTGACCCCCCCAACCAGAAAATTATTTTGTTGCTACTTCATAACTGTAATTTTGCTACTGTTATGAATTGTGATGCGCATAGCTGATATCCTGGATATCTGTTATGTGAGCCCTGTGAGAGGGTCATTGGGCCCCAAAGGGGTTGCGACCCACAGGTTAAGAACTACTTTTCTACACCATGCTTCTGTTGCTATGAAGAGACACCATGACCATGGCAACTTTTTTTTTTTTTTTTGGTTTTTCGAGACAGGGTTTCTCTGTGTAGCTTTGCACCTGTCCTGGAACTCACTTGGTAGCCCAGGCTGGCCTCAAACTCACAGAGATCTGCCTGGCTCTCCCTCCCGAGTGCTGGGATTAAAGGTGTGCGCCACCACCGCCCAGCTCCATGGCAACTCTTATAGAGGAAACATTTAATTGGGGCTGGCTTACAGTTTCAGAGGTTTATCCATTGTCATGGCAGGGAGCATGGTTGCATGCAGGCAGACATAGTTCTGAAGAAGTTGAGAGTTCAACATCCGGATCAGCAGGCAGCCGAAAGAGAGAGATACTGGGCCTGGCTTGGGCTTTTCAAACCTCAAAGCTCACCCTCAGTGACACTCTTCCTCCAGCCAGGTCACACCTACTCCAATAAGGCCACACCTCCTAATCCTTCTCAAGTGGTGCCACTCACTAAGACCAAAGCATTCGAAGATATGAGCCTGTGGGAGCTATTCTTATTCAAACCGCCACAGATGGTAATAGTTAGAACAACTTATGTATAGTGTTTCCATGTGCTGGACACTGTTTGACATACACACACACACACATACACACACATTTATGTATATTTTTTAATAAAATTATTCTATGTGTTTTTCACATCATGTATCTTGAACCCATTCATTCCCCATCCATTCACATCTGCCCTCCACTCCTGCACTCTTCCCTCAATAAAACAAGATTCCGAAGTAAAAAAATGAAGAAAATAAAATGAGAAAAATTAAAAAAAAGGGAAGGAATTAATAATCTCGTCATGGAAGCTGCAGTGTGACCCAACAAGTCACAGCACATTCCCCTCTGTCTGTACATATTCCCCTCTGTCCTCTTGCGTCTCACCAGCACATGAGTGGTCATGGGGTCATGGCTAGAAATCCTATCATAGACCAGGCTGGCGTGGAACTCACAAAAATCCACCTGCTTCTGCCTCCTGAGTGCTGGGGTTAAAAGACTGCTAAAAAAAAAAAAAATAAAATAAATAAACACTCTATTAGCACCTACAAATTTCAAAAATGTTTTATGAGTTTGTGAGATGACTCAGGTTGAGTTTGGTCCCCGAGACCCACACATAAGGTAGAGAGAGAGAACCAGTTCTTTCAAGTTGTCCTCTGCATGAGCGTGCACACACACACACACACACACACACACACACACACGCACACACACAGAGCATAATATAAATTTTAAAAGTTAAAACTTTTTTTTTCCTTTTTCTTTTTGGTTTTTCAAGACAGGGTTTCTCTGTGTAACAGCCCTGGCTGTCCTGGAACTTGCTTTGTAGATTAGGCTAGCCTCGAACTCACAGAGATCTGCCTGCCTCTGCCTCCCAAGTGCTGGGACTAAAGGCGTGCGCCACCACTGCCTGGCTTTAAAAATTAAAAACTTTGAACAACTTTTGTTTAAAAAAATACTTGGACGAAATGCCTTGCTTTTTCCAGCCAGGATCACCAAGGATTTTTTTGGGGTGGTGGTGGTGGTATGTCTTTATTATTAGGTCATTGTAAGAAAATTGCACAGTTTTATCCAATTTCTCAGGTAGGTTTGTTTGAACACCCCTAACATTCTCCTTAAGCGATTTGCAAGATGGAGTGAGAGGTACCAGGGCAGCTAAGGAAGGGGGCTTTGTCCGGCCTGTTGTCCCGCCAGCCAGGTGAGTTGGGGGCCCTGATCTCTAAGATGTTTGTGTTTCCAGCTGTGCCGGGGGATTAGCGGCTTAGGCCAACCTCATGGGAGTGGGTTTTATTGTTACATCTTCTGAGGCTGAAGCCGGAATGTTATGTTTTTTGTTTTGTTTTGTTTTGTTTTGTTTTGTTTTGTTTTAAACTCAGCACTATCTGCTTCAAGATCTCCACAGGCTTAGAGCTTTCCTCCAGGTCCCCCCTTCCAATAAGTGTCCATATTTGGAAGAGTGAATTCACTCAGGGCAAGTGACAGATGAGCGATATGGAAAATACAGTCAGTCAGCTACCAACCTTGTCTGTGGTCATTCATGTCATCTAGACAAGACAAAGAGCCTAGCATGCTGCTATGCAAAATAGCCGGGCTTATAAGACTTGGCTGCCTGTATCAGACAAAGGCATGCAGAGTTTGTAGTGTAGGATATACAAAAGTTAGGAGCTGGAGTGAGAATCACAGGCCAAGATTAGTGCTCACGTGAAGGCGCAGACGGGATGCGCCATAGGAAGACGAGTTTTCTTTGATACAGCTCTGCCTTGAGAATCAGCACAGTCCTGAGCGAGTGAGCCCAGTGCGATTCGAGGGACACTTTGATGGGAACAAAGCTGCTTGTGTAAGTGTGTGTGTGGGGGGGTGCCCAGCTCTCTTCAGCAGAGTCCGGAAATTCGTTCTGTAACAATGAACTGTAATTCCAAGTCAATGACACCTTCTGAATCCTCTCAGACTCTGCCCAAAATTATAGAGGAGGGATGGCGAGTCAATTCCGTTCAGTCAGAACTGGATAGCTGTGTACTTTGCTCAAATGCCTGGGATCTAATGGAGATGGGCCGGCAGCCAGGAGCAAAGCGAGTCAATACAGGACTTGGAAGAACGCTGATGCTGGGGCAGATAATGAGGAAAGGGCTAGGATTTGAAAGCATGACCTCGGAGTCTTCCTGTGTAATGAACACAGCATAATGGAGGGCTGAGATCTGAGCCCCGGGTGCACCTGTGTCTGAGCGAGCCCGCCAGCAGCTTGGCTATATCCCTAGATAAGGTGGTGAGCCTGGTGGGGACCTGAAGGCTTTCAGACTGCCTTCCTTGTCTGTGCACTGCGCAGAGTAGGAAGCAAGTAATTTCCTCGGTGGGAGATAGGCCTGGGGCTTAGCGGTCAAGAACTTGAACCACTAGGGCGTAGAGACCTAGTGCCCTGTTTACTAACTGTGCGGACATGAGCTCAGGTTTATCTGTAAAGTGGGAGAAGGAAATGATAGCACTTATCCTACAGGGTTATTACGAGGGTTGAGTAAGACAGGGGATTTAAAAAGCACTTTACAGTGTATATGGCACTACACTTGAGTACGTGATAAATACATCTGTTATTAAGGAAATCGGTCATGGGGTTAAGGGGGTGTGTCCAATGGTAACAAGGCCGTGCGTTTGCAAACTGGCACCGAAGGAGAGTTGGGGGAGGGGAGAGCAGCTGAGATGGCTGAGTGGGTAAAGGCGCTTGCTGCCAAGCCTCGCAACCTGAGTTCGATCCCTGGGACCCACCCACATAGAGGAAGGAGAGAACTGAACCCAGAAGGTTGTCCTCTGATGACATGGGCACCGTGGCACGTACACACAAATAAACAAATGTAATAAAAATTGGAAGAAATGGAAGATGATCACTGTGTTAGTTACTTGTCCTGTTGCTGGGACAAAAGCCGCTTGAGGGGCTTACCGTGGCTCACAGTTTGGGGTGTGTTCATGGTGGCGGGGAAAACAAGGCAGTGGGATGGGGGGGTGGCTGACACAGTGAGGAAACAGAGATGAACGCTGGTGTTAGAACTTGTGTTTTCCTTTCCGTTCAGCCTGGGACTCTGGACCAGGAGGTGGTGCTGCCCATGGCTCTTCCCACTTTCAATGAATACAGTCTAGATATCCCCTCACAGACATGCCCAGAAGCTACCAGAAGCTGGCCTCCTAGGTGGTTCTGGGTTCCTGTCAGTTACCGCTATGACAGTATAACGATAACTGTGTCTTGGTTTTTCCCTCTCTGCGTTCTGGACACGGCTTCTATTTTGGCTCCACAAGTAACCCTGGACAGGATAGGGAACGAACTCAGGCCATTGGATAGAGGTGAAGTTTTGGAACAGGATTCACACAGCCAGGGCCTTGAAATCCAGACTCACATCAACTTTAAGGCGTTTCTCTGAAGTTGAAGTGGGAGACTTGCCCCAGGGGGACCACGGTATTTGATTTCCTCCCTTACAGAACCTTGAATATCTCAAAGGAATACTTTCTTCCAGGACTGTGAGCCACCCAAGAACCTACCTCGCTAGCGAGCTCCCAGGTGACACTTTTACTCCTTGTAGTGAGACCACACTTTGATTCGGAATGACCCTGTGGCAGCATAGTATCGTGGCTGAGACAGACTTCTTCACTTCCTAGAAAACACTCAGCTAGTGTTTGGATGTAAGGCACCTCACTGGCTGAGCAGTCTTTGTTTCCTGATGGCGGGGATGAGGGTGTGGTGGCCTTTGGTCGTGCCGAGGCCACGTTCTTTCCTGCAGCATCTTTCCAATCTTGGTTACTTTGGCACATAGTAGGCATTTACATCCTCGCTTTTGGCTTTTTATGGGAGATATCCATGGCTGGGGTTCTACAGTGGCTGTGAAGGGTTAGCAATCTCTGAAAACATTTTCAGAATTTCCTTTGCCCATTTCTTTGTCTGGAGAGTCTGTAGCTTATAGCAGTTTTTCCTGGGAGTCCGTTTCCTCAGAGGCATCTACATACATCCAGGATAGCCCTGAATGTGGCCTGACACAAAACCACATACTTACTATAAACTGAGATTTCTTCTTGATGACTCAGTTGTACAGTTCTCCGTGTGAACAATATTGTGTTGCAGTGTCAGAAGGGTGGACGCGCTTACATGAGGCTGGAGAAGCAGTGAATTCTCTTTGGATCTATCTCCACGGCATGCTGTCTGTGTTCCCTCACACGTCTGTTTGGAGGGTATACGTGAATCTCCTCCTAGCCAAACTGCCACCATCTTCATTAGAACAGCTGTGCTCACTTGCAAAAGATCATCCCAGCTGGGCTTGTTGACCGTGGACCCCACATCATAGAAGAAGGGTTGGGGAGCATCCTGGGGCCTGCACCGCAGTATCCAGCCACGCCTAACTCCTCCCAACGAGTTGTGTGCAGTTCTGCCCTCCTTGCACGTGGCCTTGGGGTTTGGGGAGGGGCTCGTTCACACTACGGGGGGGAGTACAAGGGGAGATGTTATTTCTGTTGGGTACAGACCTTCCAGTGTGGCTGTTCTCGAGCCTTCCATGTTTCTACCTGTACTCTGACACCTTTGCTCCGTAAGATCATCCAATAAACTCATCGGTTTTCCAGAGTGAGCATCGGTAGAATGGTACCCTGTTTTGTCACTGGGATCTTAGGAGGAGGGGGTAGAGGTTGTTTACATCTTTCCCAGGGAAGGCATTGTGCCAGCAGAAGGCTAGACTCTTGCAGGTTTCTGTACATCTCATCTATTTATTTATCTTCTGTAATCTCTGTGATATAGATGGATTTTTCTTTGGGCTGCCAGCTCACAAAAAATGACATGGAGACTTCTTACTAACTGTGAAAGCTTGGCCTTAGCTTAGGCTAGTTCCTAACTAGTTCTTATAACTTAAATTAACCCGTATTTTTTAATCTACATTCTTTTATGTGGCTTGGTTACCTTTACTCCGAACTCCTCCCCATCCTGCTTCCTCTCTGTCTGGCGACTCTGCATTTTCTTCTTCTCAGAGCTTTCTCTGTCTGCAAATCCCACCCATACCTTCCTGCCTGGCTATTGGCCGTTCAGCTTTTTATTAAACCAGTCACAGTGACATATCTTCACAGAGTGTAAAGATACTCCCTAACACTATGGGACATGATTTGGGACACCTTTGTCATCATAACAGTTTTTTTTTAGTTATCTGTGTACCTCTAAGCTTGGCGCCCAGACCATGGATAGGTCCCCTTCTTGTAGTTGTCTCTCGATAGAAAAGGTGACAGATCTCTTCTTGATTTGATCTGAGGCTCCCCCCCCTTCTTAAAAGTGCCACATCTTTGGAAACCTTCGTCTACTTAATAATACTACCAGTTTGGACTATGAGTGACATCGTTTATTTTTTTTTTATTGTATTTGTCTGTGTATGGGGGTTGGGTGGGCGTGGGTGTAGGACAGCATGCATGTAGAGGTCAGAAAACAACCTGTGGGGATTGGTTCCCCTTTCCCATCATGTGGGTCCCCTAGGGATTGAACTCAGGTCATGAGGGTTGGCAGCAAGCTCTTGCCCCTTCCCCACTCTGTTTTTCTCTTGAGACAGGGTCTCACTATGTAGCCACGGCTGGCCTTCAGCAATCCAAGTAGTGAACCACCAAGGCCCACTAAAGAAAAGGTTTTTGTGGTTGATTTTTTTTTTTTAAGTAACACACAAAATTTGTTGCTTTTTGTATTAACTTACTACCACGATAACAAAATACTTGAAATATTGGACTTACAAAGAAAAAAAATGTTTGCGCCAAAAAATATTTTGGCTCTTTGTACCCTCCACCCCTTTTTAGCCAGAATCTAACTATGTATCTTAGGCTGGGCTTAAATTCATGACACACAGTCAGAGTGGCCTCTAATTCATGATCCTCCTGCCTCAGCCTCCTCAGTGCTGGGACTGCAGGTATGTATCAGTATGCTTGGCTTGACTCAGGTTCCAGGCCATGGTTGAGTATACCCATTTTTTTTTTCAATATTTTTTTGTGTAGAAATGTTTTGCCTGCGTGTATATTCGCCACATGTGTGCCTGGTGCCGACCATGGAGGTCAGAAGAGCTCATCGGATCCTTTAGAACTAGAGTTGCAGGTAGTTAGCTGCCATGTGTATGCTGGGAATCGAACTCAGTTCCTCTGCAAGAGCAACCCGTGTTCTGAACTGCTGAGCCACTGATTCTGCATACCCATTTGTTTCGGGCCTCTGGTGATAGTGCTCACTGGTAATGATGGGAGCATGCAGTGGACTGAACTGCTTGCCTCATGGCCAAGAAGCAGGCAACAAACAACAGAAAGAGTCAGGAGAAGCCGGGCAGCAGCGGCACATGCCTTTAATCCCAGCACTTGGGAGGTAGAGGCAGGTAGATCTCTGTGAGTTCTCGAGGTCAGCCTGGTCTACAGAGCGAGATCCAGAAAAGGCACCAAAACTACACAGAGAAACCCTGTCTCAAAAAAAACAAAACAAAACAAAAAAACAAACAAAAAAAAAGTCAGGGTCCCACAGTCCCTTCTTCGTAAGGGCAGTGACCTCAGCACCTCCCAGAAGCCAGGCCATGGTGGTGCACACCTTTAATCTCAGCACTTTGGAGGCAGAGGCAGGTGGATGTTTGTGAGTTTGAGGCCAGCCTGGTCTACAAAGTGTGTTCCGGGACGGCCAGGGCTACACAGAAAAATCCTGTCTTGGGGAAAAAAAAAAAACAAAAAAACAAAAAAACAAAAAAAAAAACCAAAAAAAACAAAAAACAAAAAACAAAAAAACCCTCCCAGAATCCCTTTTCCCATAGGTTCATAGTATATTTCATAGGTTCATAGCATATTTCATATTCCCAGTTATCCCCTGGGATCAAACCTTTAGCAAGTGGACCTTAGAGGACTATTCTCATATGTTTACTGGGCTGGAGGTAAGGGGCTAGTAGCAGCTTTGAACAAACCATAATCCAAAGGTTCAGGTACCATGACAATGGACACAGTTTTTTCTTCTCTTTTTGTGGGCACTAGAGGCCCTCAGGTCCGTTTGTTTAGTTTTATTTTTTGTTTTTTGGGTTTTTTTTTTTATGATAGGTTATCACTTTGTAGCCCAGATTGTCCTGGGACCCAGAGTTCGAATCCTAGGATCACAGGCACAAGCTGCCATGCATGACATTCTCTTTCATTTTCTCTTCCTTTTTTAACGGTTATGTTTGTGATGTGGGGGATTGAACCCAGGACCTTCTGCATTCTCAAGAAGGGCTCTACAACTAGGCTGTGCTGTTAGTTCTTTAAATTCATGGTTCATTCTGACACAGGATCTCACTAAGTTGTCCAGGCTTGCCTAACTTTGTAGCTTAGGCAGGCCTTGAACTTTTGCTCGTCCTGTCTCGGCCCCCGGCACATCTGAGATTACAGGCCTGAATATTCTTTTTCCAGATGTTGCCTTTTTCCTCATTTTCTTCCATCCCGAGTGCTTTGTGTTGCTTTTCATGTGACATATGCAAGACCCGCTCTTTGCTCGTTGTCTTCATGGACTGTCCCTGCAGTTAGACCACAGTACCGATGGTACTGCCTCTCCTCTTGGGTTCCCCATGCAGCTTAGCATCATTTTCATGTCTGATCAGCATGACACTAAATTAATGATTTTGAACACAGGGGATCAAGGACAGCACCAACGGCATGCCTCTAGACACCAACACTGCAATGCCTTTGAACATGGATGAGCTTTTCTCAAAGCTTGTGTTATGATAGCATCCTGCAGAGCGCTCCTCAAAAGTAGATCCAAGACCAGATATGCAGAGAGAATGTTCCATACCACAGCTCCTTCTTCAAGACTCACAGATTATCGGTGCATACTAAAAGTCGAGAAAAGGTGATGTCAGATGTAGTTTTCTGAACATATTTGACCATAAGGGTTTTTCTCCCCTCTCCTACCACAGACCACTTAGTAATGGTAAGTATAATCTGGAGATTAGTATTCTAGAAAGCAGAATTTGAGATGAGCTTGTGTGGACGTTCAACTCGTTACAGCCTATTTAGTGATAGTAGTCTGTGACCCATAGTCCTCTGTTGTTGACCAGAAGGGGAAAGTTACAGAGGGTATAAAATACTTTGGTGGAAAACAGTGTGTCCTGCCAGTTACCCCTCAGGAAGGGTAAGACTTCTAAGTCTGTCCATGAAGTGTGGGTCCCTTGGGTGGGTTCTCTTCAGGTATTATGTTATGAACAAAACTCAGGTATATTTTCAAGCTCCCAGGAAACCCCAAGCCTATGAGTACTCCCAGTAGTAGTAGGAATTGGAATGTTATAACAGCTCTATTATTGAACTTGGCATATCTTGGTTATCCTCACAAGAAACTGAGGCTGGACAACAATGATTCTTAAAGAAGTTCAGCATGCCGGACTTAGAAAAGTTCCTTAAGGGACATGATGGACAGAAAATAGAATCGAGTATCCAGCCCAAACGTAACTGACCCCAGAGCCATGTACTCAGCAAATTCACTGTTAGGATTTTTTTCTACACCTGTGCAGTCTCCGGGCATTTTTTTTCCATATCAGCTCTGGGTCTGACACAGTGCTTGGGAAAAATGAGGACATCAGCAAAACAGATTGCTTGCTCTTTGAAGGGGCATTTGTACCTCTGTGGAGACTCTACTACGTATCCAGCGAACAGGAGCAAGTGTGGAGTTAGCGTGCCAGATGTCACGTGATGTGTACCCACAGAGTGCACAGAGCTTGATAGGCACACCTCCACAGCCTGCCCCTGAGTGTCCCCTGCCTACTCCGTTCTGCTTTACCCATTCTTACAGGCTCCCCTCTCAGTTTTCATCTTTTGGTGTGACCTCAGCTTGTCCCCAAGGAAAACCACTAACTACTTGGCTCGGCGTTCTAGGTCTGTGGTGACCTGCCAGCTGCCATCTCCCAGCCTTGGAGGTGACCTACTTTGAATGAAATGCTGCTGGCTTTTCAGTTGCATGTTCAATAGGCTGAGTTGGCAGCCTGTCAGGATGCTTATGTCATCCAGGGATTGTGTCAGTTCCCTCTCGGTTTGGCTTCCTACTGGCAGATACCCTCAGGGTGCTCTTGGAAGCCAGAAGGTGTGGGAGGCCTGGGAGGGACCACAAGAAAGCAGGGAAAGAGAGAGGTGCTGGGAAGACCCAGACCTAATTGTCAAAGGGGAAAACAAAAACATGCATAAGAAAAGAGTTTTCTAGAACAGAGTGACAACACCCTACAGTGAGGTGACTCCCCACAGAGCAGCTTTGCTCCAAATATGGACTCCCTTCCCACTCCGGTCTCCCGTGTCTCTCCCCTCAGGCCTTCTTCAGTCTGGATGTTAAAGCGGTATTCCATCTCATCCATACTAATGACCTACCTGCAGGGGTGAGGGCAGAGAGCTTTCTACCCTATGGCTCTGGCTCTTATTCCATAATGACCCTCCTCTGTCCATGATTCTTTCTGTGGACCTTTTCTTCAGGCTATGTTTGTTAAATCACTGCAAAGGGTTCCTGCCCTGTGGCTGCCATTCTGCACAGGTCTAGACGGTGAGTGCTCATGGCTCTGTCATCAGGCACAGGAATTCAGTGAGCGTGTTCCCTGGGGAGTGGCTTTGGAAGTGTAGGCTCCCCTTGCGCTCTTAGAGTTAGGTGAAAGGTTGCAGATAGCAATGGGGACATTAGACTGGGGCCACAACGGGCCGCCCTCAGAGGACTGATCAGCCCCAGCGTCCCCTCCAAGGACTGCCTCTCTGGAAGGCAAAGTTCAAGTTTGTATGAACCGCCGGAACACGTGAATTGGTTAAAATTCTGTATGTCACTTTTTTTAAATTGGTTAAAAGCTTGGGTTTGTAATTGTGAAGATTAGTCTCAAATTTTCCCACCAGAAACTACTCCCTTAATGAGTATGTGTTTCCGAGGGATAAGAGGCTATCGGCTGATTTCCTCCCTGGCCTCAGCCTGTCCTTTTTCATCCCCTGGTGTGTCGCTCAGCCCCAAGCATTACTTCATGTGCGCACAGCACCCAAGGCCCATGCCTCGTGGTGCTGATGGTCAGGAAAGAGACAGGGAGTCAGGAAGTGAAGCTCTTCTGCGGGCCTGCTCTCTGAGCACTCCTCTGTGCCAACGATGGTGATGCTGTAGGAAGGAAAGGCCTACAGTGGATCATTAGGCGAGGCCCACCTGAGATGGTGACATTTGGACCCTGTGGTAGAGCATAAGAAGGAGCCGAGACACTGGAAGAAGCTAAGCTGTCCCCTGCACAGGGTCAGTTAAGTGTGCACGTTCTTTGGCAGAATGAACTTGGCCAACAGTTCCTTCAGCAGAAACAAAGTGGAAGCCAGGTGTGCGGGATAGTTTTATGTCAACTTGACACAAGCTAGAGTCATCTGAGAGGAGGGAACTTCAGATGAGGAAATGCCTTCATAAGATCCAGCTATAGGGCATTTTCCTAATTAGTGATTGATAAGTGAGGGCTCAGCCCGTTGTGGGTGGTGCCATCCCTTGGCTGATGGTCCTGGGGTCTATAAGAAAGCAGACCGAGTAAGCCATGGAGAGCAAGCCAGTAAGCAGCACTCCTCTGTGGCTCTGTATCAGCTCCTGCATCCAGGTACCTGTTCTGCTTGAGTTCCTGTCCTGACTTCCTTTGATGATGAACTGTGATGTGGAAGCATAAGGCAAATAAACCCTTTTCTCACCAACTTGCTTTTGGTCTTGGTGTTTCATTGCAGTAATAGAAACTCTAATTAAGACTCCAGGTGGTAGCTCATGACTATATTCCCAGTCTTTGAGAGACTGAGGTAGGAGGATTGTGTGTTTGTGGCCAGCGTGAGCTACAGTGTGAGACCCTGTCTAAAACAAAACGAAACAAAAACAGTTGGAATTTGGGGGCTGAAGAGACGGCTCAGTGTTAAGACCATATGTGATTTTGAAAAGGACCCAGGTTCAATTACAAGCACCTATCTGGTAACTCATAACAATATATAATTCCAATTCCAGGGAATCCAGCATCCTCTTCTGACCTCCACAGGCACCAGGCATACACATGGTGCACAGACATGCATGTGACCAAAACACTCATACACAAAATAATATAAAATAAATCAATCTAGAAAAAAAAATGGAGTCTGGTGTTGAGTTCTGGGTGGCAGACACAGAAATAAACAAATTGGACTGCTGTCTACTGGACCCAGGGAGAAGACCATCACATAAATAATTTGACTTTGGAAAATCTGGGACCCAGGTCTGATAGACAAGCAAAAGATGTGCGGCATCTGACCCTCCTCTGGCTGTACTCTGCCCCACCAAACTTGATACCCTCCACTTGGTGCATTGACTACCCCAGCATGTGTCTGCATGCTGGCTGTTCAGTGAAGTCTGCAGTTCCTTGGCAAGTCTGTTCCTTAGATGATCTGTGGCCCTTCCTGCTCCTCCCTCATTCTGTAGGAGTGGCCCCCCCTCCCCATCACAGTGCCGCAGCACTCCATGCCTAAAGTTAGAACAGATTTTGTGTACCGAGTATCATTTATGGTGTGCCCAATGGTTTGAGTTAGAAAGTACTGTTTCCCTCTACCCATGGGTTTGCTTTCCAGTATTCAGTAAACTGCTGTGAGCTTCTTTCAAAATTAATAGGTGGAACATTCTAGAAATAAGCACATTATGCTTTTAGTTGCTTCTATTGTAGGGCATTGTTATAGTTCTACTTTTGCTACTTTTGTCTGTTATTTTGCCCAGTTTATAAATAAAACATTATCATAGGTGTGTTGATAGGGGGAAGCCATCGTGTGTATATGGAATTAGAACTCATCTGTGGTTTTAAGTATCCACTGAGGGTATTGGGCAATATCCTTTGTGGATAATGAGAGTCCACAATCCATGGTGGATGGCATAGTGGCTCTCCATGCCTCAGTTAAATGCCTCAGCTGGCTGGTGGAGGGAAGGAGCTGGGAGTTCGTACTGCATTTTCTGACTAGAAAGTCAATGTTTTTTTTCTTACCATGTGAAATTGTCATTTCCATCCTGGATACCAATAGGAGATGCTTGTTTCTTAGGAAGGGCTGGGACATTGGAAAAATCTCCTTACCTAGCATGCATGAAGAGCGGGGTTCAATCCCTAGTACTGGAGGGGAAACAAAACAAATCCCACAATCAAATCCAGAATCCAAAGACTTTTCAGCTGAAGATCTCTTCCTCCCGCCTGTGAGGTCCTTCCTGTCCCACCCTGATGAGACTCTAAAGCTGTCCCCGGAGCTGCAGGCTGGGTGGGGTGCCCATCGAGTGTTCTGTTACTGTTTAATAAAGGGTGTGCTGTGTCTTTCTTGGCAGTGAGGCCAAGTACTGTTTTAGCAGGTGGTGGGTGGCTGGGCTCAGGGTCCCTGGTCTTCACTCAGAAACTCCCTTGGTCAAGCCTTTGATACCAGCACAGGATGGAAAAACAGTGACACAGGACGCGTCCTCTCCCAAAGGCAGAAGAAAAGTTTTATTAGAGACATTGGGGCTGCCTGTCCCCCAGGAGTCATCCAAGGTTTGGAGTTTGGGGCTTGGGGCTGAGGGCTCTTGCACAGATCCACAGGGTACCAGAGTATATGAGGGGCATTGGATGGAAGTGAGATTGGTTAAGCTAGCTTTTCCAAAGAAGTTCAAAGCCAGTGTGGTTGATTAGTTTTGTCCTCTGTGAGCTAGGAGTGGGCTCAGCTCTGACCACCCAGTTCCTGCCCTCATAGAGGGTATGTCCCAGGGATGGACAGACAGCAGGCAATAAAATCAGCGTATGAAGTTTAATTTTTAAAGTATTGATTTTTATGTGTGTCTAATGTGTATGCATGTTTGTATGTGAGGGTGTGAGAGTGCCATGGCATGCATGTGGAGGTCAGAAGATAACTTTGGGTTGTCTGTCTCTTCTATCTTGTTCCTGAGGCAGAGTCTCAGCTCAGGGCACTGAGGCTGTGTGGTGACATGGGACCAATGGCACCAGAGGATCTGCATGTGTTTTGATTTTTTTTTTAACTTTCATTTATTTATTCATTGTATGTGTGTGGCAGTTTGAATAATAATGGCCTCCATAGACTCATACCTCTGAATGCTTGGTTCACAGTTAGTGGAACTGTTTGGGAAGGATTAGGAGGTGTGATCTTCTTACAGGAAGTGTATCACTGGGGGTGGACTTTGAGGTTTCAAAAACCCATGCCAGGCCCAGTCTTCCTCTCCGCTGGCTGCCTGTGGATCAGGATATACAGCTCTCAGCTGCTGTTCTAGTACCTGTCTAGAATGCCTATCTGTTCTCTGCCATGATGACCAGAGATAAACCCTCTGAAAGTGTAAGCAAACTCCCAATGAAATGCTTTCTTTTGTGAGTTGCCTTTGTCATGGTGTCTCTTCACAGCAATAGAACAGTAACTAAGACAGTGTGTGTATGAATGTGCACACATCAAATGCATGTGCACACATCACATACATGTGCACACATTAAAGACAAGTTGCAGTCGTCAGCTCTCTCCTTCCACCAAGTAGATCTGGGGATTGAACTTGTCAGGCTTGGTGGCAAGTGCCTTTATCTGTTGACCCATCCCTCAAATCCCCCCCCCCCCCCCCCCCCCGTATATGTATGTTTTGAGACCAAGTCTTGCTCTGGTGTCCAGGCTGACTTTGAACTCCTGGGCTCATGAGTTCTTCCTGCCTTAGCTTCCTTGAGTGGCAGGGAGTCTAGGCCCAGGTCATCACAGCTGGTGATAATCACCCTTGCCTCCCCCTACCCCATTTTTTTTTCCTGTGAGACATGGTTCATGTAGCCCATGCTGGCCTTAAACTAGCTATGTAGCTGAGGATGGCCTGAACTGGAACTGCATCTTGAGTGCTAGGATGAGAAGAGTGTACCACCCTTCTTTTTTTTTTTTTTTTTCTGGAGCTGAGGACTGATACCACCCTTCTTAATTTTGTGTAGTGCTGGGGATCGAACCCAGGTCTTTGTACATGCTGGCAAACACTCTACCAACTGAGCTATGTTCTCATCCCAGTAATTTATGATATTTAACTTTTGTTGTATTTATTCATTTCAGGGGCATGAGAGCATGCATGAGTGGAAGTCAGAGGACAGCTTTCTGGAGTCAGTTTTCTCCTACCATGTGGGTCCTGGGGATTGAACTCAGGTCATCAGGCTTGGTAGCTAGTGTCCTTTCCCACTGAGCCATCTCACTGGTTCCTGTAGTACTTTTAAGAAGAGAAATTAGGTGTTTAGATTTATATGAGTCATGATTATTCTCTCCCTATTTATTTATTTATTTATTTATTTATTTATTTATTTAGGATTGAACCCACCGGACTCTTGCTTAAGCTAGGTAAATGCTCTATCATTGGGCCATATTCTCAGTGGTAAATGCTTCCAATTTTTAAATGTCAGCAACAAATCCTTGTTTAAAAATTGTCTTATGTTGGTGCTAGAGAGGTGGCTTAGTGGTTAAGAGCACTGACTGTTCTTCCAAAGGACCCAGGTTCAGTTCCCAGCACCCACAGGCAGTTCACAACTGTCTGTAGAAACACCAATATGCATAAAGTAAAAAAAGTCATTTTTAAAAATTGCCTTTTTAAAATTTTATGTGTGTTGATGTTTTGCCTGCATGTATGTCTGTGTGAGGGTGTCAGATCCCCTAAAACTGGAGTTACAGACAGTTGTGAGCTGCCATGTAGGTGCTGGGAATTGAACCTGCATCCTCTGGAAGAGCAGCCAGTACTCTTAACCACAGAGCCATCTCTCCAGCCCCTTAAAAAAATTGTCTTATACCAAACAAATGTTGTCTTGAGTTTAGCAATCCTTGGGCCGGTGCAGGTGGGTCATCTGAATGTCTCCATTTCTTCAGATGACAAGCCTAGCATCCCAGTGTAAATGAGAGAAGCTTTGTGTCCCCACAAGAGCTTCAGGGAAGCTGTGTGTGGTAGGGGAGATGCTTCTGACCCACATAATTTTTGTCCTGTTATGAGCCGGACAGAGCTGGGCTTGCTCTCGCTGAGCTCTGAGTTTCCCTGTTAGTAAAATGCAGATGTGCTAACAGCATCCTCATCCCCATGGTTGCAGAGATTTTGCTGCCATGATTGTTTTTCGTCTGTGGTGGTTCCAGCAAAAACCATGTGTTTCTGGTAGTACATTAGGGGCATCTCTGGGGGTGTACGTGGAGTCTGTATTATGCTAGCTTTCTCATGGGGTTAGGGAAGAGTAGAGACTGCTTAGATGGGAAGACTCTTAGTCATCCTTCCCTTGCTAGGTCTGATTTTCACTCTGTGGGAGAACCTGTATGCATGAGAGAGAGGGTGAGGGAGAGGGAAACACACACACACACACACACACACACACACACACACACACACACACACACACACCCCTACCTCCGAGGCATATCTCCAGCAGCTCGTTACCTCACCACCCACTCTGTTTCCTTCACTACTATTTGAGACAATGTGGTTTAATCTTCTTCCCAGGCTGAAAGCTCCAGGAGTCCTGACACTTCCCATTGCTCTGTACATAGAGGAAAAAAGGAAGAGAGAAACGTCTAGAGAGGTTGTTGAATGTTCTAGTAAAGTCTAGGATTGTGATCTGTTGTCGACTCTGACTTGGGGATTGGAGTCCTCAAGAAAAGCAGTTCAAAGGGCTGGTGGGATGGCTAAGAGGGTAAAGGTGCTTGCTGCTAAGTCATAAGACCCGAGTTTGATCCCAGGGACTGACAGTAGAAGGAGAGAACCAATTTCTGCAAGTTGTCCTCTGGCCTGCAACACACCCCAAACAAACACAAACGCACGTGCGCACGCGCGCGCGCGCGCGCACGCACACACACACACACACACACACACACACACGAATATGTCATTTAAATGCAGTTCAATTTGATCTCTCATAGATTCAGTTTTAGACACATCTTTCTTTCCATCTTTGCTCTCCAAGGAAGAAGCAAAGCCTGCTCACCCCAACTCTGGCTGAGGTTGTTTTTCTTCTTGGTCTTCTGATGCTCACATTAGGCTGGCCTTGAACTCATGGAGAGCCACCTGCCTCTGCCTGCTGAATGCTGGGATTTAAGGAGTGCTCTACCACTGTCCAGTTTCATCTTCTGATCTTAAGGAGCAAGAAACTGAAGCCTAACGACTCTTGGAGTAGCCTAGAACCTAAGGTAAAAATAGCAGGGCCAGCCTGTAAGCCATGCCATCTGTTTTTACAAGTGACTTTTCCAGATGCTTGATTTCGCATCATTGAATGTGGGCATTGGGATATGTTATGGGCAGGGAGAGAGTAGGAGATGGGAGTTGGGGGGAGGAGAAGTTTCAGATTTATTTCCCTAATTTTCCTTGGCTTAGGCTAATATTAAAATTATTTTGAGCACTCCACTGGCAGAGGCGGAAGAGAGAACCCAATTCGATATTAAATATTTGCAATGGAAAATTCACCAAGTCTTTCTGAATGGAAGATATTTCCGAGGGAGTCCTGTGGGACTCATCCAGCCAGTTGTTCCCCGCTGCAGCATACTTCCTGTGGTTGCTCCACGGTTCTCAGAAGTGAGCATTCATGACTTTGAAGTGCCGGGGTTATGCCGGGTAGATGCTGAGCGATGCCTTGGCTTCCCTGGCAGTGGATGAATAAAGGGGAGAGGGTTGCGAATGGTGTTCAATTGTCCGACTTGTAATTGTGTGATTTATGAAAATTACATTAAAGCAGGCGCCTCTAGTCGGGATAGACTCTATCTGCCACAGTAGCGGATGCTAATTTAGCATTCCCTGGGTGCCCTCACCACACCAGGCATTCCATATGCCGTCAACTTTTCATCTTGGTGACTTCTCTGGAATGATGTTCTGGTCACCATGTTGTATAGGCCAAAGGAGCTGGGGAGCAGAAAGGTTGTGTGCTGGGCCCAGTTGGCGAGTAGCAGAGAGAAGAGAGCCAAATTGTTTGACTTAAAAACCCCATGCCCTAAACTGTATGCTGGAATGATCTTCCAAGCTTCCGCTGGCCCATAGAGGAGCCACTGGGTACTTGTAGACCTTGCCCTGGTCGGGCAGGATTCCAAGCATTGGGGGTGGATCCCTTCCCAGTCTGACTCAGGTTACCCTATCATCTGCTGCCTTCCCGTGGGTGGTATCTATCTAGCCTACATCCGGGAAGATAAAGGATAGCGGTTGTTCCTCTCTTTAAGTTGGGAGGCGTATGCTACCGACTCTTTGAAGAGTGTAGGAAGTGGGGCCATCCCTCACTGCACCTTTGTGGTTTGAGCTATTGGTGGCTCTGCTGACATCTGGTTCCCAACTAGGTTAACATCTGGAGCATAAACTCCAGGAGGCCAGGGGTTTTGTGTGCCAAGTTCACGGCTGTGTTCTCAGAGCAGTATCTGGGTGTCACTGGGGGCTCAGTACACATTGGTTGAGTCTTTGCGTCCAATGGGCTCTCTGCTTACACTGACCCCATCAATCTGTATCACCTTAAACGGAACTGTTTTCTGTGCTGTTTCTTTTGCATAAGATGCTCTCTGCTCCCTCCTCCCTCAGTACATACCATGCTATTCAATACTACTGGGCCTTTTAGCTCCTTCCCCACTCCAAGTCTGAGCTTAAATGTCCCCCTTTTTATCTGCATGGAACTTGTCCATGTGTAAATGCTGTTGTGCTTAGATTATATGTTTTCATAATATCCTTCAAGACATATGTCACAGTTTATAGTATACATAGCAAGGAGGACCGCTTTATATTTTGACGTCTTAACTCTTGGCGAAGGCAGATACTTCATCTTGTTTACTCACTATAACCCTTCCAGGGCTTAGGACAAGGGCTCAGTAAATATTTGTGAGCAGATGAGTTCTTTTACTTCCCTGCTGACATTAAAAAACAAAACAAAACAAAACAAAAAAACCCAAACTAAAACAAAAACCTTTAGAGTAGTAGACTGTGCTGCAGTTAATATTTGTGGTCGGGTGAGGGTCTCCATCCCCAACGCTCATAACCTCGTCTCAGTACCATTAGTCCTACAGCATCTCGGACAACGCAGTGCATTTTCCGTCTGGGTTTGCATAGCTCAGCTGTCTCCCACTGCACCCCTAACCCTAGGCCAGGGCGACCAGGGTTGCTGCTTTGAAGGCCTGAGGCTTCCTGAGAGTCATCTATAAAAGCCTTTGTTTCCAATAATTTATTCAGTGCCTGCCTCCTCCCCTCCCTCCTCAGCACACCCAGTCCCCTGCCCCTCCTCAGGATCGTGTTAACACAGAACTGAATGAATCATTCACCGGGGAACCTAGCGAAAGGTGGGAACATCAAAACCCCCAATGCTTTTCCCCAAGTAGGAGGTGGGCTATGGTAGAAATCTGAGGCTGGCCAAAGAGCTCTGGGGTTGGAGGTCAGAGCAGGGGGAAGTGTCTCATCAAAGCCTCTGCAGGCTGTTCACTGCCCCTGGGCTCTGCATCCTCAGCCTGTCTCCTGATTTGCCGCTATGAAGATGAGCCATGCAAGAGTGGCCAGAAATTCTACTTGCATCCCTTAGTCTTTCTCCATCTCCCTTTATCCTTCCATCCCATTGACCAAGGTGGCTCAGGCTCTCCCTTAGCCTTCCATCCCATTGACCAAAGTAGCTCAGGCTCTCCCTTGGACTTTTCCTTGTCAGTATTGACTTTCAGCTCTCCCCACCGACATCCTGTGGACTCCACAGTTCCGGTGAATAGCAAGATCATCAAAGAGGAGCATGAATGAAAAACTGCTTTCTGTCATGCCTTCAAAGTGCCTTTTTAGAAGTTCAAAGGATGTGGAGAGGAGGCAAGGGAATCAAAGAAGATGAGGGAGGGCAGCGAATTCTCCGAGGAATCATTGGGGTTTTCACTGTATATTTTCTACAATACTTGTGATGTAAAAAAAACAAAAAACCAAAAGCAAAAGTACCCCAACACATACACACACACACACACACACACACACACACACACACACACGCACGCATGCACGCGCGCGCTATCTGTGAGTAGATTAGATGCAGAAAAGGGAACAAGCCCCCTTGCTCGCCCAGGGCTTTGCCTGGGTATATTAAGTCACCCATTTTATATCTGCATTTCCTGTTTGGACCTTGATCGAATATTTTGATCTGGGCAGAGACTGTGTCCAGAGATAGAGATTGAATGCCGCTTATGTAGTTCGATGGACATGAATAATTGAATCTGGGCCGAGATTCCCCATTACCTCTTCCATTTGAAGACAAGCTGGAGTCCAGCTGCAGCAGTGAATATGCAGAGCTGGGCAAAGACCTGGCCCAGACAGATCACAAGATGCCGGAGACTTCTGTTCTGATGAACTGGAGAACCGGGTTTCTGCTCCGGGCTGCAGGTGGCCCTAATTGGTATGCTGGGGATGGGGGTGGGGTTGCCCTACTGATATTCTCATGTGGCTTGTGCCCAACCCACCCAGAAGTAGGTTAACCCAGCATCTGACATGTAGAGGGTGCTTGAGGGAAGTGAACAAGTTGTCTGAAAAAAGCTTTATTTGCAGAATCTTGGAGTCGAATCTCTCCTGGCTGTCTGTCTTGGCTGGGTCAGGCCCAGGAGCTAAGGGCAGTTTTGGGGATGAGAGCTGAACTGTTGCACAGGTCAAGTCTGCAGAGGATCTGAATCCCAAGAGGCTCACCCTGACTCAAACTGGATTAACATGGGAGGGGTTTTCTTGACTAAATATTGAAAACCAGCGGTAGATTTGACTTTTTGCTTGGCTGATTTCAGGGTGGGAGGTGTGCACACAATTCCTTAGGATGGTTATATTTTCCCCCAGCTTGGGTATTTTGTTCGACTCTCTCCTTTTCAAATAGAATGCCCCCTAGGGTGGCAGATATGGAAGAAGTTGTGCTTGATGGTCAAGAACAAATCTCAGGAGCTAGACACCAGCTGTGGGTCTAAGCTCTACGCCATTGCTCATCAGTTGTACCACCACAGACAAGGCTTGTTTTCCTTGTCTTTACTGGTTAATTTTGTTGTATTGGGAATTGAACCCAAGGTTTTACAAAGTATTAAGTATAAGCTCTTCCGCTTAGCCTCATCCCCAACCCCAGTTTCTTTCTTTCTTTCTTTCTTTTTTTTTTTTTTTTTCCTAACTGGAAATGATAATAATGATTGACATAGCTAAAATTTATGTTCTTCTCAGTTCTTTCCATATTCAACTGACTAACCTGCTAGATAATGTTAGATTAAGCCTTCGTTTAGCTCCATTTTATAGATAAAGAAACCAGGAGCACAGAAAGCCTGAATACTACTAGCCAGGCAGCATGATTAGTGCAATTGACCTTTGGAATAGCTCATCTCATTTCACAGAAGAGAACCTACAACTTACAGGGTTGGTGGAGAAATTAGATGCAACGTTGTTCCTCAGAACTCAAGGCATTTCTCAGCATATGGGTCATTTAATTTCATCTTTAGAGGAAAAAAAATATGCTAGCAACTTCTAGCCTGTAGTCTGTGCTCTCAGTGACATGAGCAGAGACGGCAGGCAAGTGTCTTTCTCTGGTTTCACAGAGCTCTCAAAACTGGGTCTTCACATTTTAGGTCACACTCCATTCATTATTGAAACAGCCGTTTGGCTGGGATATTGCAGTGTGAACCAGATGGTTCCTGTGCCCTCCCTGGGGCTGGGTGGAGTGGACAGCCTCTGAACCATAGGTGGAGTTGCTACCAATTAGGGGGAAAGCTGTGAGGTGCCTGCTCTCGCCAGAGAGGCTACCTGAATTTCTCCGGAGGAAGAAGATGCTTTTCAGTGGGGCTACGTGAGAAAGTGGTCTAGAGCAGACCCTCCCTTCAATCCTGCCAAGTTCTCTTGCACCAAGTACCAGCAAGGGAAAGGGGTTGAACTGTTTTGGAGGAAGCACATCTTGAAGGCCCACCCCCGCCACACACACGCTGTTGTCTTACTCAGAGAGATTAAGTCCGGAAGTCCACTCTTAGCTCCCTGAATCTGCAGGAGGCTGAGTCGGACATAATTACCCAACTGGCGTGTGGGCAGGCCTGGCAGCCCTCCTGTGAGGAGTGCTGGGCAAGCAGTCACAACCACTAATGATGTCCCTGAAGGCCTTGGTGCTGCTCAGAGATGAGGCCACCAGCCCTGGAGTCCCTGTTCTCAAGGTCCTGGGTGAGTCAGGCCTCGACCTGATTCACCAGTCTCACTGCCGTACTCCCCGGTGGTCCCACCCACACAGCCACCACACCCAAGTTAGTGCTGACCACTGGGGCCAAAATTAGCTTCAGAGACAATATGGAAGTCTTAGTCTACGACCAATTCCCAAGGAGCCTGATACTGCTTTTCTAGTTTCCACTTTATCCCCACCACCTTCCTTTCGCTTGGTGTTTGATGCCAGAGTCAGCCTTAGGGACGGTTTCCTTCAGTGCTAACTGTTGCTGAGCGTCTGAGAGTCAGGTCAGACGACTGACTGTGAGGTCGGTCCTGGTGCCACAAAGACGACACATGTTAGAGGCTTAGCTACTTTCTCCTTAATGTGGAAGAGTCAAACCATTCAAAATGCTCTTTGACAGACTGGTTCCAAAGACCGTGTCTCTCCGCCCATACCTTCTCATCTTCCTGCTCTCATGACCTTGGCATTGAAGAATGAGACCATCACCCAGGTGCGATGGCACATGCCTGTCATCCCCACACTCTGAAGGTTGAGGCAAGAGGATTGTGAATTTTAGACCAGTTTGGGCTGCAAACCCAGTCTTGGGGCCAGGGAAATGGCGCAGTGGGTAAAGCATTTGCTGCATACGTGTGAGGACCACAGATTCAGATTGGAACCCATGTGGAGGCTGAGTAGGTGTGTAGCCCACTTGTAATTAAAATGCAAAGGAGGCAGAGGGATTGCTGATTTTGTTATACTTTATTTTTTTAAAATTATATGTGTATGGGTGTGTGAGTGTGAGACCAGATGCCCACAGATGTGGGGAGTGATTTTTAGGAAGACATCTGATGCCAACTTTGAGCCCCCACATGCACAAGCACACAATTGCACCTATACGTACCCTTATAAATGTGGAGGGGCCCCAAAACAGCTTGACCACACAGCCGCCATGACAGGCTTAGAGGCCTAGACACAGCTTCTGTGACAGGCTTACTGGCAGGCAACACCCAGATCCAGGAAAAGCCTTAAGCTGACACCACCCAGGGATCCACCCAGGGATGAGGAATTACCTGACATCCCAAACATTCCAACCATTAGATAAGGTGGCCAGATGTCCCTGAGTCTAGCACACACCCGTTTTTGTTTTATAGATACTCCTAGACGATTGTCAACCAATCAGGGTCCTGGACCCTGGAAATCCCCTCACCCCAATCTCTGCAATGATAAAAACCTCACCACACCTGAGCTCAGGGCTCTCTGCTCCCACTACTGCGTGGGACAGAGAGACCAAGCTAGGAGAATAAAGGCTCTTTGCTTTTACATGGGGGATTCAGTCTCCGTGGTGGTCTGTTGGGAGTCCCTGCGATCTGGGCATAACAAACACATACACACACAAGCATAAAGACCTGAATGGCTCCCGTGTAAGAGCAGAGATGCTGGTTTATGCCTATAACCCCATTGCTGAGGAGACAGATGGGGCCTCTTGGCTTGCTGGCCCGCCAGCCTAGCTGAACCACTGAGCTCCAGGTTCATGAGAGACTTGTCTTAAAACGTAAGGCAAAGAGTGGTAGAGAAGAACATCCTACAATCCCATGTCAAACTGTTGGATGTGTACACACGTTGGATGCATGTGCGCATGCGTGCATACACATGCATGCACGCATGCACGCACACATGCACACACACACCCCTCTCAATGACAGCTTTGTAACCCTGTCTCTGTCTCAGCTCTTCACTGGGACTTCTAGACCATCTCCTGCAAACACATCCTATATTCTCTCTCAACTCTTGTTTTTGACTCTTGCCTTTTAACTAAAATGACCCACCTTAAAACCAATCACCTTCCTGTGGCTCTTCCCAGCCCCGAAGCTCTACCTCCCCTCTCCATCTTCAAGGAGTGGGTTTGTTATTCACATCTCAGTAGCTGTTACCACCCGGCTTCTGCGTCTACCATGCCAAAAGCCTACCATGGAGAGTCTGAAGTCTACTAGGGTTTTAAATGGGTCTCCATCAACAGGAAAGAACCAAAAACAAACCAAGTACAGATCTCAATGTCTGAATATTCACTTATAAATTATATACATATACTAATGTATGAGCATATTATGTGTACTAGAAAATGTAAACCAAAATAAATACTTTAAGAGATGGGTTAAATATAGAAGTTGGAATGTTTTTCCTGAGGGGAGTCTCCTGCATTTTTCTTTAACCTCATTGCTGATTTCAGTCTATTTTATTTTGTTCTTAAGAATTATATGTTTGTGTATGGATGTGTGTATATGAGAGCAGACATCCAGAGGTGGAGACTGATTTGAGGAAGATACGTAATATCAACCTCAGGCCTCTGCATGCATGTCCAAGCACACAAGTGCACCTACGCACCCCTATAAATACATACAACCGTACATACATACTACACGTGTGTGCAAATGCAAAAATATCCAACAAAAGAAGACATCCTGCCTCAAAAGGGAAAAACAGGCTGGAGAGATGGCTTAGCCAGTAAAGTGCTTGTCACATAAACCTGAGGACCTTGGTGCCCCCTCCCCCCCATGGAAAGGTGTCTCTATCTCAGTGCTGAGGTGTGGATTCCTGGACCTGGACTTGATGGGCCATTGTGAGCTCCCTGGTGTGGGTGCTGGGAACCACACATGGGTCCTCTGCAAGAGCAGCGTGCTCTTGATCACTGAGTCACTCCCCATCTCTTCGGCTCCAGCTTTATGGAGATACTTAAAGCATTACAATAAGTTTTTTTTTTTTTTTTTTTTTTTAAGATTTATTTATTTTTCACTATGTACACAGTGTTCTCCCTGTATGTATACCTGAATGCCAGAAGAGGACACCAGATCTCATTACAGATGGCTGTGAGGCACCATGTGGTTGCTGGGAATTGAACTCAGGACCTCTGGAAGAGCAGCCAGTGCTCTTAACCTCTTGAGCTAGCTCTCCAAGTCTGCTTGTTTTTTTGAGACGAGATTTCTCTGTGTAGCCCCTGCTGTCCTGGAACTCACTTTGTAGACCAGGCTGGCCTCGAACTTACAGAGAGCCACCTGGCTCTACCTCCGAAATGCTGGGACTAACGGCATGGGCCACTGCCACCTGGCTACAGTTAGTTTTAAGCATGCCAATGGGTTCAGACTAAAGTATAAAAAGTATAAGTTCTTTTTTTTTGGTTTGGGACAGGTTCTCGTGTATCCTCCTAGACTGGCCTTGACCTCACAACATTCATGCTTTTGTTTTCCGAGTCCTGAGAGTACAAGTGTGTGTTACCATACCTGACTTACATGAGCCTTGTCGTTATTGCCCCAGTCACAATATAGAACATCCCGTAATCCCCAAACACTCCTCATCTAGTTAATCCCTTAACTCTGCCCCTGCTACCTAGCAACCGAGTTTTTGTTGTGTGTTACCATCATCACCTGCATGCCTTTTTAAGAATTTCATGTAAATTAAACCACACAGGGTTTCTCTGTGTAGTTTTGGTGGCTGTCCTGGATCTCGCTCTGTAGACCAGGATGGCCTCGAACTCACAGAGATCTTGAGATCCTGATACTTTTTTTTTTTTTTAAGACAGGGTTTCTTTGTGTAGCTTTGCGCATTTCCTGGAACTCACTCTGTAGACCAGGCTGGCCTCAAACTCACAGAGATCCGCCTGCCTCTGCCCCCTGAGTGGTGGGATTAAAGTCTTGCATCACCACCACCGCCGGGCTTCTGCCCTGATCTTAATTGTTATCTCTCCTCATCTGCTGCTTTTGGGCTTGATTTGTTCCCTCCGTACTTCTTGGTATTCATCCATGTTGCCGTATGTGGCGTTATTGGTTGTGACACTTTATTTGCTGTGTGAATCCATTGTGCGAATGTACCATAATATGTATTTACCCACTGAGAGACATGTAAGTGGTTTTCAGTGGTGGGCTGTTGTGACTGAAGTGGCCATGAGCACCAACACATGAGGTTCTCTAGAGAGAGGGGGGATTGAACTCAGGCCGTTGGACTTGGCTGCAAGTGCCTTTACCTGCTAAGCCATCTTCAGCTCCACTGCTGGGATTTTCAGTCATTAACCCCTTTTCTCTGATTGGCTCTGAGGCTTACGCAGTTGATTTTTTCTTGCAGATGTGACCTTTTCCACTTCCCACTCTGCCCCCGTCATCCTTCCTTTATCTCTGTGGAGCACATCACCGTGAATCTGCTTTGGTGTCTGTGCACCGACCCTGTCACCCGTGGCCTTCCCGGGTCTGCTCCTTTCGGCCCGCCCTTTCTCTCACTGGGGGCCGTATTTCCCTGCCTCTTTCCAGCTGACAACTCTGGATTTGGATCTTGTGAGTTCTGTATTGTAGCATGCTGGGCTTCTGCACCTCTTCAGTTATTGTTTGAATTTTGCTGGTCTGGGATGTAGCGAGGTCCTTGGAACTAGTTTGATCCTGGTGAGCCTGCTTTTCAGCACAGTTGGGGTAAGTCTAGAATAGTGTTTATCTCAACCAGAGGCTGCTGCCCTCTGCCCTCCAGGCTAGCTGCCTGTATTGGGAAATAAAGTTTTATTGGGACACACTATGGCTATCTGTTGACATCTTGTCTGTAGCTGCTTTAATGCGCTGGCAACAGAGCTCTGAGGCATTGCAGCAGTGAACCTGTACCCCACAGCCGGAAATGCTTAGTATTAAAGGAGAAGTTTGCCAATGTTTCGCCGGAGCTAATTTGGTAGGGAAAGATCTGTTCTGAGGGACTGTACCCAATGCTGTCTGTGGTAGGAGTTCATTCTAATCTGTTTGGGTGGAATACGAACCATTCCTTCCCTGAGCAGGCTCCCAGATTGACTGACCTGCCTACTCATTCCTTCCTGCGGTAGCCCTGGACCCCCTCTCCAGACAGAGTTCTGGGTGCCCCTGGGATCACTTTCTTTTTCTCTGCTTTCTCAGGGAATCCCTGTCTTGTGCTTGCTTTGTCCAGAAACTTGCCTAATGTCTGAAAAAAAAAAATTGTCTTTTTATGGCTGAAAGCTGACATAACTTTTGTTATTGTTTGAGACAGAGTGCCACGCAGGCCAAGCTGGTCTTAAATTCATCATATGTAGCTGAGGCTGGCCTCAGACTCCTGATCCTCCTGTCTCTACCTCTCCTATCTAGCCCAGTTTATTGAACTCTTTATTTTGTTGCTTCTCTTCCAGCTTCCCACAGCTGCAGCCACCGTTGGGATGAACATGGAGTGAATGCTTAGGGTCTTCAAATACAGCTGTCGAGTTCTGGAGCGTCATCTCCACTGTACCATGTGCCGTGATTTAGGAGAGCTCGAGTTTTCTGGGGTGAGTGATTTCTGACATTTTTCATCTCTGATACCTGCCTGGGATGTCTTCCTCTGATCTCCCACCACACTCTTAGGAGGGAGGTGCTGCTGGCAAACCTGTGTTATTAATGGGGAAACTAAGGTTCAATGCCATTGTCACTCTTCCCGGGTGGACCAGCTGGACTTGGGGCCCAGGTTGGTGTGACTAGCCTAAGCTGACCAACCAGATGCTCTGGTTTCCTAAAGATTTCCCGAGTTTAACACTGAATGTCGTGTTGACTGGGAAACTCATCAGTCTTGGGCAGACTGAGGCTGTTGGCACCCTAGGAGAATGCCATTTCCCTCTGGCTTTCTTCTACAGCCTTGGCATGCATTTGTAATTGTGCCTACACACTGTTAAGTGCTTCGGAGTGGGAGCCATTGTTACTGGTCCTTATTCCAGTCCTTCTGACTTGATCACCACGGATATTTTTTACTTTTATGGTTACCCAGTACCAGACTATCACTCCTACCTTATGAGGTAGGACCTGTCCACCATTCTAGAGGCTTATTCATTTATAGCCATGCATAGAAATATTACCTAACTCATATTTTTCCTAAGAGTGGCACTGGGGATGTAGGTCAGTGGTCGAGTACTTGCCTAGTACTTGCGTGCACAAATGAATGAATACACTTTCCCCCAGAAGCAGTGAGGCTGGAGTCACTAATTTGAGGTTTACAGTGACTTTGTAGGTCAGAACTATTACAAATACTGAGAGACAACTCTATTTTGTTTGCATCAGCTCTTGGATACTTTACAGTATTTAATGTGGAAAAGAGGAAGTAGCTTTATTTTACTCCCAAGTGAACACTTGTGGGAAATAGTCCCAATTAGGACTCAGCTAGAGAGGCAAAAATCGTGGGAGATCGTATATGCTGAGAGCCGCCTTATACAGAGGCTTAGGTGACTGTGGGGTTGGATGGTAAGTGGCTGGATCTGCAGGAAAAAGATCACAGTGCACGGCTGTGGCTGTGTATGGCTGCCTGAGGGGACATTTAGGAGAGGAAGGGAAAAGCCACTGGGGATCCACCAGCTGATGGAGTCTGTCAGTCTGTCTGTGGGTCCATCTGCCAGCCTTCCTTCCTTCCTTCCTTCCTTCCTTCCTTCCTTCCTTCCTTCCTTCCTTCCTTCCTTCCTTGCCTGCTTGGAAAATCTCAGCCTCTCTGCTTAATTGAGTTGAGCTCACTAAGGGTAACCTCTTTAGTTAAAGTCAACCAATTAGGGCCTTTAATGAAATCTATAAAACCTTTCCAAACAGCATGGTAATTAGGGCTTGGTTGCAGACCTGGGAGTGGGTGGGTATGGTGGACAATGGCTGCCTGCTCCCTTCACTCTTTATTGTGGAGTCTAGCCAAGTCCATGGACCTCAAGATCAACTACAGTGTTTGTGGAACTACATTATTTCTAGATGTTAGAATGATACCTTCTGTGTGGTTGAGGTCACATGATTGTGACCTGGCTACCTTCCTCTTCAGGTGGGTTTTGTTTAACTCATACCAAGTGATAGGACTGGGATTTGAGCTGAGGCCTGAGTCTGTGCTCCTGGCCTTCATGTTCTGTGAGGGCTCAGTGTGGCATTGGGACACAGTCTCCTCTTAAATACTGCTTCATATTGTAGGAATGTAGAGTCTCTATGGGGATCGCATGGGTCTTGGTTGCTCAGAAAGAACGGGGACATGTATGTACTCTTGGGGTTATGATCTCCCTCATAAATGCCGAACCTTGGTTTCTGCCTGTAGCATCCTTTCCAGGTGCCATCAAGAGTCCCATGAGCCATCTAAACTTTGAAGATATACATACTCTTTTATGCCACGTTCATGCTTCTCCAGAGTCGCCAGATTCCTATCCTGATGTTTCACTATATCTCTTGGCCAGACTCTCACAGAACCGTCTTCATGAGCTCGGCCCCTCCCCCAGCTCCTTTAGTCATGAACACCTGCACACTGTCATAGTTAGGTTCCTGGTGCCATGATGAAGCACCATGACCAAAAGGTCAAGAGGAACTCTAGGCAGGAACCCGAAGGCAGGAACTGAAGCAGAGGCCATGGTGGGGTGCTGCTTACTGGCCTGTTCTCTATGCTTTCTCATACAGTTTGGGACTACATGTCCAGGAGTGTTCCTGCCCACGGTGGGCTGTGCTCTCCCACATCAGTCATAATCAAAACAACGCACCACATGCTTTCCCAGAAGCCAGTCTGGTGGGGGTGTTTTCTCAGTTGAGGAACTTCCTTCTCACATGACTCTAGTTGTGTCAAGTTGACCCAATGATAATAATTAAAATAAATAAATAAATAAACTAACCAGGACACATGTGTCTAAGTCATCTTACCATGTGATGAGTATGGCACCAACTACTAGGGATATGACATTCATGGGACAAACACTCAGAAACCTTCCAACTTCCCATTCTCCTGTCCCAGAGAAAAGGCCTAGAAAGCAGGATGCCACCTGAAACAGGAAAGCCAGGCCCACCATGTCCTGCATACTGCCTCTGTGCCTTTCTTTGTTCAGCAGATAAATACAAGGCTGTGTGGTTTTCCTTGTATAGACAAACACGTGAAAAAAGTTGACATCAGCGAAAGTCCCCTTTTGTCAACATCCTTGTGTCTCCCCTCCTCCTTCCCAGTCTATTCCAGAGATGACCCTTGCTGTCCATTCAGTGTGACCTTTCCAAGTGTTTATTCCACATGTTTACAGACAGGCAGGTAGGCTCTTTGGAAAGTATTCACCATTGTATAAAACAGTCATTCTGTGTTTATTGGGAAGATGGGAGGATGAATGGGTGTGTATGTGTTTCCTCTCCAGTTTCCTTGCTGGCTTCCCCGATCTGTGCCCTTCCTAGGCACAGCGGCTGAGCAGACGAAGAGGGGCATGTGTCTGGATTCTAGCTTGTACCTATGAACCATGTAAAATGGGCAAGGACGTTGCTCGATGTCTGTGCTGTAAGCTTGGGCTCTGTAACAAAAGGACACAGGCCGGGGGTCAGCTGCAGAGCTTTATTTCCCACAGTTGGGGGTTGGGATGTTCAAGGTCAAGATGCCAACATGCTCTTTGCAGCTACTTTCTCATGGTGTCTTTAGAATTTTGGGGGTGGGGAGTGGGGGGAATGAAGAGGGAAGGAGGAGGTACCTTCCTATCATTCAAAAAAGATTTATATAATTCCTGTCATTATTTTTAATTATGTGTAGGTGTGTTTGTCTGCATGTGGGTATGTGCATGTGAGTGAGGTGCCCGTGGAGGCCAGAAGCATCAGATCCCCAGGAGCTGGAGTTATAGGCAGTTCCGTGAGCTGCCTGACCTAGGCAAATTCTGATCCTCGAGAAGAGTGAGTGCTCTGAACCACCTTTCCAGCCGCAGATTTCTAGTCTTTTTTTTTTTTTTTTTTTTTTTTGGTTTTTTTGAGACAGGATTTCTCTGTGTAGTGTTGGTGCCTGTCCTGGAACTCACTCTGTAACCCAGGCTGGCCTCGAGCTCACAGAGATCTGCCTGGCTCTGCCTCCCGAGTGCTAGGATTAAAAGCGTGTGCCACTGCTGCCTGGCCAGATTCCTATTCTTTTTTTTTTTTTTTTTTTTCCAGAGCTGAGGACCGAACCAGGGCCTTGTGCTTGCTAGGCAAGCACTCTACCACTGAGCTAAATCCCCAAACCCAGATTCCTATTCTTATAAGGTGAATTTTGAAGGGACAACATTTAGCCTACAGCCTCGCCCGCAGCGTTCTGTCAGGGCCACCGTGTCCAGAGCTGAACGTCTCCGTTCTCCATTGTCCTGAGTTCAGGGCTCTGCTCTCCTGCGGCCTTTCTAGGATGTTTGTTGACACAGGCCTTCCTTACGGTAGAGTGACTTGCCCGGACTCGAGGGAAGCTGAGGGCCTCCCGATGGCCTCCATCCCTAGCATTCCATTTGAATTAGTGGAAATTTCAACCACCACGTTGTGAATGGTTCCAGATGTGCAGGCCTGGAGAGTGAGATAGCTAGAAAGCCAACTTCACATTAAAAGTTAAAGCTAAGCTTGGGGTGGGCCAAGTCACCAGCACCTAAGGGTCTAGGGTGGGGAGAGCACCGTCATGGGGTGGTTCCAGCCCGATGAAATAGGGAGCTCGACCCATGTCACAGTGAAACAAGTGGCATGCCAAAGCCAATTAGGGAACCTCATCCCTTGGCCCCGATCTTGGTCGGCTTGAAAAGCACAGGACAAAGACTGAAGGAAATAGAGTCCGCACAGAGTTACTCAGAAGGGACAAGTGTTCACTGGGGGATTGGAGGCCTTCAAAGGAACAACTGTGGAAGGCCCACATGGAGATTCTGTGGTGGGGACTGTGAGTCTCCCGGGATGGTCTCAGACACGTTTCAGATGCCAGGATGAAAGCGTGTGAAGCAGGGCTTTAGGGTAGACGGCGTGGATGACGTTCGTGGAGGCAATATTGGGGGAAATGAGCTCCTGGCTTGATGTGGCCAGGATGCTCGTAAGAAAGCGAGACATGAAGACGGCATGCATTATCCTGAAATGAAGTGTTGGCTAGATACGGGCACCATGTGGCAAAGGGCCTGCCGAGCTAAGCCTGCAAAAGGCAGAGGGTGGGTTGAGGGAACAGGAGGCCAGGGGGGTGAGGCTGACCACACACCCACTCTCCTTGTGGGTTGACTTAGGTCAGTTACTTGTGTGGTACCAGATAGCCACGGTGGGGGAAAATCACCATCACCAGCAGAGAGGGGGGTACCAGAGGTTTTGATTGTAGACCTGTGATCAGATAGGCCACAGCACTTTTCTGTAGGTGATAAAAATAGTATAGTCAGCCCTCCATATCCACGGCTCCCACTGTCACAGATTCAGTCAACTGTGGATGGAAAATAGTCAGAAAAAAAAATTAAATCTAGACTGAAAACACACCAACTTTTTCCTTGTCATTCCTTAACCAAGACAGCATAATAATTTAGTAGTGTTTACCTCGTGTTAGGTATTATGAGAAATTTAGAGCAAGAAAGGATGCAGGTTACACACAAATACCACATCATTTTATATCAGGGATGTGAGCACCTGGGGGGTACAATATCTTTAGGGATCCCAGGACCATTCCCCTTCAAGGGGATTGATTGAGGGGCTGGAGAGATGGTTCTGAGATTAAGAGTACTAGCTGCTCCATCAGAGGACCTAGGTTCAATTCCCAGCACACACACGGCAGCTCGCAACTGTCTGGGTTTTTCAAGACAGGGTTTCTCTGTGTAGTTTTGGTGCCTGTCCTGGATCTCGCTCTGTAGACCAGGCTGGCCTCAAACTCACAGAGATCCGCCTGGCTCTGCCTCCCGAGTGCTCTGATTAAAGGCATGCGCCACCACCGCCCGACTATAAAATTAACTCAGACTGAATGAGGAAATATCTGGAAAGAGATTGAGTAGTTCACGGCAAGTGCTTGTAAGTTCAGTTCAAACTGTCACATCTCAGAAAAACAGATTGTGCCTTTGTGATTGGGGGGACATTTTCTACCTCTTTAGTCAGAAAAAAAAAAGTCACAAAAGAGAAACTCAGTGATACAAGTGTAATCAAAGGGATTTTGGCTACAGTCACACAGAAGGGAAAGTAGAAAGTTCTCAAACAGTAGTAGTACAAGTGTACTACTACTTACACTTTACCAAGTCAGGGGATTAAACCAAGCAGCCCAGGTGTGGGATGGCTGGAAAGGAGAAAAGAAAGGGAGTGAGTTTGACATCCCTGTCCTCCTGTTCGTCAGCTGTCTGTTGTCTTACATTTGCATGGAGATAGGTAGCCCACTCTGCCCTTGTGGAATTCACTGGCCGTGTTGTCTCCATATGGATGTAGCCTTAGTGTGAGAATTAAATGGAATGAATGAGAAGGATCAGAACCCAGCACAGGCTGCTTCTGTCTCCTCGAAGGTTCACCGGATCTTACATCTGGTAGAATTTCAGTGCACACTTGATGTATTTCCTCATGGAATCAGGAACCATGCAGCTGGGTTCCTGAATCTAATCTTATTTTAGGAAAAAGGCAAATGGGGAGGCTAGCTGGGGAACTCAGAGGTGAAAGAGGAGCCCCATGGGGGACTGGGATTGTAGGGGTGCAGACGATGCACCAAGAGGAAGACCCCCTCCCCAGCCCTTTCTAGACCTGGGGCACACTGGAGAAATTTGGATCAGTGTCCCTTATGCCTTAGTGAGTTTAACAGCCACACTGGAACAGGTCCAGGAACTTTCCTTTCTATTAGCTACCCCAGAAGGTCTGCTCCAGGTGGCCCACAGATGACAGATTGAACATTTCTGGGCTAGAGAAAGTCCACTTCTTAGTTTTGACTGTTCAGAAAGCGGGGCCACCGGTCAAAGCTAAGGCGGCAATTCTTGTTTGGGAGGTGAAATTGCAAGATGGGCTGAGTGATGGGTAGAACAATGCAGTGGAACACACGGGCTTGACGGGTTGCCACGGTTTCTGAATGAGCCCTGAAGGTCACCCAGTGTTCTGATATGTGACTCCAGGCATGTACGTTCAGGGAGCAGACATCTCAGCTTAGTTAGAGAAGGCGGTGGAGAGTCTGGGCTCCTTACTCTTTCCTGACTCTTCTTCCACAGCAGTGAAACACTCACACTTGGTGCTGACAGCCATACCTTTCAGGGTGGGATTACCTATCTTCTCTAGAAGCCAGATCTCAAGACCCTTGGAAGGGGAGAGCCATCAGGACAGATGCAATGCGGGCCAGAGAGAAAGAGAAGGAAGCGGTGGAGGTATGTAGGAGGGTATATAGGTTTCCCCAGTGGAATAGAGAAGCCAGGCTGAGAAAGGTCCATTGTTTGGTCCATAATGAATTGTCATCCTGAAGCTGAATATTCAGAAGAAAGATTTGTAGAGAATGTAACCTAATTAGTTATGTTAATCGTGATATTAAGAGAAGCCTCCTAGAATTTGAACCCATCATAAATACCTATCTTATTTTTAATTCCTGTTTCTCACCGCCAGAATAACTTCTGGTAATGGAAGACACTGCCAATCAAACGATACTCATGAGAAATTGCAGATTTCTGCAAAAGGCTGCTTCAGATGATGAAGTTATCATTTGTTTATTTCTGAATCACCCCGCCCCTTTCCCAGCCCAACATTCTAATAAACGGTCTCACCTGGACCAGAAAACAAATGAGCTTGTGAATCTCCTCCAGATTCATGCATCTCTTTCTCTGACAACCTGTAAATTCACAAGACGCTCTGACAGGAGTATAAAAATAATCATTGCCGTTCTTGAGGTCTTCCAACTGCATGCTGGGTTCCAGAGAGTAGTATCCTTGTTTCACGTTCGCGTGAAGTGTTCCATCTGTGCATTGCCAGATCTTGGCTAACATTAAACACTGGCAAACGGCATTAATCTGTCATAGAAATAGGGGAATTTAGTCACAGGAAGCGAAAATAACTGATCGTGTCGCTTAAGGAATCTGCAGGAAATAGACAATTAAATGTACTTTCTACAACCACCCTGAGCCGTTTGGAAATGTGTCAGGTACCTTAGGTTTGGTGGTGCATTCCAGCCATTTGGGAGGCCAAGGCAGGATTGCTTCTACCTAGGAGTTGGAGACCAGCCTGAGACCCTGTCTCTGAAAAACACATAAAAATATTTCAGGTAGCTGAGGTCTAACCATAGGAAGAAATACCTGTTTAACCAGATAAAGATTACTAAATTCTGAGACATTGATTTTAGAGGAGGGAGAGAGAGAGAGATAGAGATAGAGATAGAGATAGAGATAGAGAGAGAGAGAGAGAGAGAGAGAGAGAGAGAGAGAGAGAGAGAGAGAGAGATTGCTTGTGGACAGAGTGTAAAAAGAAGCTATAGCTGTTTTTAATGTATTTGAACTACTTGTGAAAATATAGACAGGTTGGTCAGGTAACTGATGGCAGGAAGTTAAAGGATGCAGGGGTGAGTAGTGTGGAGTTCTTCAGTGTCTGTAGGTGGCATAGACTGAAGAAGAAAAGGTTTTGAGCATCTGAAAGGGCAGACTCGTGAGCAGGAGGAACTGGGATGCTGCTCATGTCAATCAAACCAAAGCGACGGAAGAGACTGTGGCAGGAGGTGGAGGTCATCCGTTCAGGAAGAGGTTGGAAGAGGTGTCTGCCACATAAAGAGAAGGGGAAGATACTTTCATTAGCTGAACGTTTGGGGCGGGGGGCTGCAGTGTTCAGTTAAGGCTTTAGGGAACCTCAGCTACACATGAGACTCCGAGCCAGCAAAAGGGAAGAAGAACTTGTCACTTGGCCGCTGTGGGACCGACCGCTTTCCTTTACTGGCCTTCCCGAGCACACTTGTGTAGGAACAGTCGGCCAAGGCTGTTGAAGTGGCTGCTTTGTCTCCAACAGTTAGCTCTTCCAGCCCTGAGTTCTTTGGCTATGGCTAAGATCTCTAGGGCCCCTCAGAGACTTGCCTCAGGTGTGTACCTTGTAGGGTGGTACCGTTTTAATTTCTTGCCTCTGATCTTATTTATTTATTTTCCAGAGCTGAGGATTGAACCCAGGGCCTTGCGCTTGCTAGGCAAGCGCTCTACCACTGAGCTAAATCCCCAACCGCATCCGATCTTATTTTTGCCAGACAGGATGATTGTATTTGTAAATTGATAGCCCAGCTGGAGCCAGTGCAAACACAAAAATAACTTAATAACTTAGAGTCCTTAAAAAAGTTCTGAGTGGATTCATTCCGGAATGGCTTTATTCATCAGGGCAACTGCCCAGCGTTGTAGCTTCCTTCTTTTTTTTTTTTTCCCCCTCAGTTCTGTCTTCCCTGGGATGCCTCTTTTCCGATCTCTTCTTCTCCATGACCACTGCAGACAATACTTTTCACCCTGACTTGGATAGATAACATGTCTGCCCAGGTGTACAGTGGATCAAGTGCCCATGCTTGAGACAAGCACCAGGGCAGGAGGGGTTCATTGTGTAAGTTGGTCATACCCGGTCACATCTTCCTGCCTCAGCTTTGCACATTGGCAAGGATGGCCTGACTAGGAGAGAGAGAGAGGAATGGGTTCTGGAACCCCCCTACCCCCCCATCCCCCCCACCCCGGCTCTGTGAGATCTGTGAGTAGGGGAAGAGACAAAAGGTTTTGATCCCAAATCAAGGGAAGGCCACAGGGGTGAAAAAAAAAATGGCCAATTCAGAGAAGGCCCAGGGTTATGTGCAGTCCAGGATGGCTGTGCCATGTCTACTGAGAATGCCCTTTGTTCCAGAGACATTGAATGAAGGACTCAGGATAAGGCTGGTACACAGGGCTCGAAAGAGATTACAGAGGTGGGGGGAGCTAAGGGGTGGAGGGGGAGGGTGTCTGCTGGGCTTCCTGCTCTGGATTCCTGCCCTCTCTCCCATGTAAGCCATGTGTTCCCTCTACACCTCAGCATCCAGCCAGAAAAGCCTTTTGTGTTTTCTTGGCAAAACTAGGGCCCGGTAATTAAAATCCATATGCAAAGCTGCTACCTCCAGAACACGAAGGTCTTTTAATTAGGATGTAATTGGTCAGAGAGGTACCATCAAACAGCTCCCAGCCTGGCCCGCTGGAAGCAGGAGTGCTTGAAAAGTCCCAGACCGGAGAAGGATAATAAATGCCGTAAGTCGCATCTGTTGGAATGATTCGTTCAAGGTATACGTTTCTGTTTGGTTGCTATTTTTAAAAATTCTCTACGCAGCATTTCTTCAAACACTGGCAACTGCCAGAGTCGTCTTTGGAGGTAGGAGTGTGAGGAAGTGAAGTAGTAGGTGGCTTAGGGGAGGCAATGTTTTCCTGGGGGGAAACTATCATAGCGGGGTAGGCAGGGAAGGAGGGAGGTGATGTGGAGTTTTGCTTTGAGTGGCAGGTCAGGGACTCTGGGGTCATGTCCTTCCGTGAAAACAACCACGGGTGCCTGAGCAGTCTGTTGCCTTTGAGGTGGCCATGCCCCTGCTGTCTGTCCCTCAGCCTCACCCCACGTGTGCTGTTATGTGGGTCTGTCTTGATGTGACAGAGGCTTTGGAATTTATTTTGACAGACAAGGGCTAGCAGCTGTGGGGGGAAGCAGGGAGAGGGACTTCACTGCTCTCAGGATCTAAGGCAGACTGCAACACCTGGTCCCCTGGTTCTGCTTGACTGAAATAGCCTGGAAGAAGGAAGGCAGAGGAAGGCTGAGTTTTCTTCAGGTCCTTTGGGCAAAGCCGGAATCCTAACTTAAGGCTTAGAGAAAATTTAAAGGGCTGTGGATGGAGCTCAGTTCTATTTCCGGTGGTCCATAAACCAGGCGTGCTGGCATAAGCCTGCAGTCTCAATAGTAGGGATCAGGAGTTCAAGATAATCCTTGGCTGTATATCAGGTTTGAGGATAGCCTGGGCTACATGAGACCTTATCAAAGGAGGAAAAAAAAAAAGCTCAGAAATAGTAGAATGTGGTTGTTGGAGCTACAGAGTTGGGGTGAGAGATGGGGAGATGTTGGTAAAAGTGTGGGTGCTCTCAGCTCTGGGGGGGTAAATGCGCATGTATAATGCACAGTGTGGTGTGACTGCATTTAACAGTGTTGTTATGATGAAGGTGGCCGAGTGAATGGACTTTCTTACCCTGAGAGCAAAGCGTGCAGGGTGATGGACGTACTCAGTGACTGGATCAGGGTCCTCATTTCACGGTGCGTGTACATACATCAAACCATCACCCTGGACTCTGAATATATACAGTTACATTTTTTTTCAGCGAAACCCCCCAAAAAGCTATAAAAGAATAAACAGATGGGTTTAAAGTTTAGAGACACAGAGACTTGTGTTGTCCAAGGGGTTGAGTTGGGATGGTTCAGCTCCTTTGTCACCCCCAGGGACCCTTCTAGGTATGGAAGTGAGTAAGGCATGTGGCTACTCCTCAGGGCAGTTATCCGATGTGTTGTATGTGGGATGATGGGGGGGGGGGGCAGGTGCAGAGTTCAAGCCACCATAAGGCCCTCAAAGCCTTGGATGGGCCTCTCTCAGTCTCCATTTATGGGGCCAGAACCAGGATCCCTATTGCCCTGAAGGTCAGGGGACCTTCCCTCTCCTGTTTTCTCCAAACTTTTTTGCTGGGGTGGGGGTGGGGGTGGGGGAGAAGTGGTTGTTCTTGCTGTATCAGAGTTCCCTCCCAGTAGGCTGAGGAGTCGTTTGAGCTGAGACCTGAACACACTGACTGACTGCCATTTTTTTTTGTTTGTTTGTTTGTTTTTGTTTTTTGAGACAGGGTTTCTCTGTGTAGTTTTGGAGCCTGTCCTGGAACTCACACTCTGTAGCCCAGGCTGGCCTCGAACTCAGAGATCTGCCTGCGTCTGCCTCCCAAGCGCTGGGATTAAAGGTGTGCGCCACCACCGCCTGGCTAACTGCCATTTATTTAGGAGCCATTCATTCATTCATTCATTCATGTGGCCCCCCTTTCCGTCTTTGGTTGGAGATGATCTGGGAGGTATCCTGGTGTTCCCTCATTTTGTATCGTGATGGTGCCTGGCCCTTGCTGGAAGCTCCGATTGGACCTGGGAGTGGGCCTTCAGGGACAGTCACTTGGGCACTACTGGCTTATTGCCCCTCCCCCCACCCAGGGAGTTCCAGCCAAACTCTGTTGGAGCTCTGCTCAAAGCTGAGAGCTAAACCCACCCAGTCATAAAGTGTGGCTTCACACTGCTGTACTTTTCTGTGTGTCTCCTTCCCTCGGGTCTCCTGGAGGGGGTCTCGGAAGTACAGCAGAGCTTGAGTTTTTTCTGTGTCCCGCCAGTCCCTCGTCAATGTCTTGTGACTCTTCTTTGGGATGCTGCCTGTGTGAGATGAGCAGGCTTTGTTAAGGGAACAGGCCTGGAGTCTCCAGTGCAGGAGACAGGAGGATCTTGCTCTCCTGTTATGTCCTACGAAGCAGGAAAGAGAGGGATCCAGGCAAAAGCAGACATGGAAACCAGGAAGGGGACGAGGAGAGAGCTGTGGGAACTGACAGGAAAGGGAGGTCAGAGGATCTGGCTTCTGGTGGAAGATAAAAGTAGTGATGACTTAAAATACCGTGTTTAAATAAATTAAAGGGGATGGAGGCTGGAGTGTTATTTGTCGGACACGTAATTCCTCGTTTCTAGAATTCTCTCCTTGCAAAATAACAGTATTTTAGGCGTTGGTCGTAATGCTGTATGAAGAGATCTCGGCTAGAAAACAAAACAATTGATTAGCTGCTGCTGGGAGTTATTTATGGTATCTTCTTTGCTGTGACATCTGAAACAAAGATTGGTCTTGAGAAGGCTTTGTGGCATTCTGCGTACAATTTGGTATATGATCTAGGGATGGATAGTTCCAGAAGACCAAGATGTGGAGCATGTTTCTTTGTGGCTTGTCTACACCTGCCGGAGGTCGAGTGCACCTCTTACAATTACATGGCAGCTATTAGCCACCAACTGACACCAAGATTACAGGTTAAACTCTGAATTGGTTTAAACTGTAGCATGTGTCCACCAGACTGAGAGCAGAGTGGCGGGGGTGGAGGGGTGGGTGTGGGAGGGGGCATGTGTTTGGCAAATGGTGAGAAGTTACTCAGCCTCAAGGCAAAGTCTGTATTAGTGATGGTTCCTCAGTGAGAAGCAGGGGCAGATGGACTTAAGTCTGGAGTCAGGGAAACGTGAACACTGAATCCAGACTCTGTAGTTCTGATAAAGTCTCAGTTTGCCTTCTTGGAAATGGGTATGCACATATCAGATTTGTAAAACAGAATTGAATGAATTGGAATTCTCAAGCTGCTGTCAAGGACGTTGCACTGAGCTCCGTGAGGAAATACAAACAAACAAAATGGTAGCAGAGAGAGGACAGAGCGGATCGCCCAGCCTGCTGCGCACTGGTTGAGAGCTGCTCACTGGCCCTGAAGACCGGGGTTCACTGGCTCTGGTACTTACTTATACAAGCCTAAGCCGTGTGGTCCTGGGCAACCTCTCTGAGTCACAGTGTCCTCACTGGGACTGTGAGGGAGAGTAAATGACAGCACAACACCGAGCTTCAAGGTAAAGGAGGTGCTGTACCCATCTGCAACATTTCTCCCCTTACAACCGCAATTCCTGTTCTAACCCGGAATTTTTCCTCGGTAGTAGCTCAGCCATTCCCCACAGGTATACATTCTTTAGTAATTCTAGGCCATCTGTCCAATTTCTGCCAGCCTCCTCTATTGTTATGTATTACTATTTCTTCAGATCATTTTTTAATACTTCAGTGCATTAAAAAAACAACAACAAAAGGGTTTGGGGATTTAGCTCAGTGGTAGAGGGCTTGCCTAGCAAGCGCAAAGTCCTGGGTTCAATCCTCAGCTCTAAAAAACAAAACAAAACAAAACCAAAAAACTTCACAGCTTCTCATGATGAACATCTGTAGTCTTGGAACCTGGGTTGCTGAGGCAGGAGGATCATGGATTTGAGGCCATATTGAGACTTTGTCTCAGAAATAATTTAAGTAAACAGGAAAAGAAAATTTCACTTCACTTTGCATTTTATTTTCTGGTACGGGTACTTTGCCTGCATGTATGTCTGTGTACCATGTGCATACCTGCTTCCCATAGAGGCCAGAAGAGGATGTTGGATCCCCTGGAACTGGAGTGTGAGCTGCCATATGGGTGCTAGGAATTGAACCCGGGTCCTCTGGAAGAGCAGCGAGTGCTCTTAACCACTGAGCCATCTCTCCAGTTCCTCAGCCTGCTTTTGCAAGTGAAAATTGTATAAATCTTAAAATGACATGATTACAAGTTACACAAAATCCTTGTATGTTCTATTAGACACTCACGCATCATTCCTAGAGAGATGCCCATAGAGACCAGAAAAAGGTATCAGATCCTCTGAAGCTAGAGTTACAGACTTCTGGGAACTCTCTGATATGGGTGCTGGCATCTGGTCCTCTAGACAAGGCAAGCACTTAATGGCTGAGCCATCTCTCCAGATCACAGTCTGCATTTACAAAAGAATTTCTACTGATTAATATATGTTTTAGAGGGCATTTATATTTTTATTGAGGTAACATTCACATGTATAATTTTTTTTCTTTTTTTTTTTGCCATCCTCCTGCCTCAGCCTCTTGAGTGCTGGGACTATAGGAGTATGCTACCACCTGCAGCTCTCCTGTATACTTTCAAGGTTGGAGAAGCAAACCTCATGCTTTGGGGCTCATTCAAATACCTTCCAACTCTTATAACAAATGCTAAATGGGTATTTCTCTCTCTCTTCCCAAGGTCTAACTCTGTATTTCCAGACTACACATTCCACTCCAGCTTGGGCCCGTCTTGACCTGGGGAGCTCCCTGGCATCCATCCTGGTGCCTTCCTGGCCTCCCCCACATCAGCTGTTGCTGGGTGTCCATGCCTGTTGCTAGGTGTCCATGCCCGTTGCTAGGTGTCCATGCCCGCTGCCCTGCAGTCTGTTTGTAACATCCCTCTTGCTCCTCATGACTCTTGCTACATTTTCAGTCTTTCCTGTGTCTGTGTTGCTGTCCTCTCTTATTCATTCTCTCTCCTCCAACTCATCCCTGCCAGCTCTGCATCCTGAAGGCATCTCACATCGCTGAGTTATCTTCAGCGATCCTGTTACCTACCATGTGTAACAGGATTCCTCGACTTGACTTAAACTCCTTCTGCATGAGCGAGTGCTCCCTCTCACCTGCACAGCCCCTGAGCTATGAGCAAGCCAGGTAACCCACTATTAGTTTATGTCCTTTAAGTCTGTGGTACTGGAGATTGAGCTTACACGTGGCAGGACACTGCCACTGAGCCACACTGCCAGCCACGAGCTGTTTGTTGGTTTACACAAAGCTTTTCCTGTCTCTGCTTGTCTACATTACCACTCGCCTTACTAGCTCCTATCTTTACTGCTCAGAACTTTGCCTGGTTTGAGATCCCTGCTTACCTCTTAGCCGCCCTCGTCCCTTCCGGTGCCTAGCTGCTCTCGCCCGTCAGAGTTGTGTTAGAAGTAGACTTAACTCTGTACATGATAGGGAAGGCCACTCCACTCTCAGTGTCATAGACACAATTTTCTTTTCTTTTCCTTTTTTTTTGGTTTTTTCGAGACAGGGTTTCTCTGTGTAGCTTTGCGCCTTTCCTGGAACTCACTTGGTAGTCCAGGCTGGCCTTGAACTCACAGAGATCCGCCTGGCTCTGCCTCCCAAGTGCTGGGATTAAAGGCGTGCGCCACCACCGCCCGGCTCATTTTTTTTGAAAGTCAGTGTGTGTGTGTGTGTGTGTGTGTATTTTATCTAGGCTGACTTCAAACTCCTGGGCTCAAGCAATCCTTTCACCTCAGCCTCCTCAGTAACTCGATGTTACTATGAATGTATCCCAATGTGACTAGCTCAATTTAATTTTCTTTAATCCAGTTTCTGTTTGAGCCCCTCAATTTAAAGTGGGTTCATGTCCTGATGAACCCACCATAAATCAAAAATATTATAAATCGGGGCTGGAGAGGAGGCTCAGTGGTTCAGAGCACTGCTGCTCTTCCAGAGGACCTGGGTTCAATTCCCAGCACCCACATGGCAGTTCTGTCTGTAACTCCAGTTCCAGGACACCTGACACCCTCATACAGACATATATGCAGGCAGAACCCCAATGTATAATAAATAAACAAGCAAACAAATAAATCAGTCTTTTTAAAAAAATGTTAAAAATATCAAAAGTCAAAATGCCATTAGGAGCCAGGTGTGGTGGCACACAGCTTTAATCCCAGCCCTTGAGAGGCAGAGGCAGGCAGAGCTCTGTTAGTTCAGGGCCAGCCTGGTCTACATAGCAAGTTCCAGGATAGGTAGGACTTCATAGAAAGATCTTGTTTCAGCTGCACCCCCAGTGCCGTTGTGTGTCTGACATACTACTGGCCATAACAGCTTAGCAACACAGCACACGGCAGAGTTTTGGTCAGTCTTGTAGTGGACAGGGACTGTGGCTTACAGCCACTGCCACGTATCATGAGATTATCCTACTGTGGGTGGGTGGCGTCAGGAAGTGGTTCTAATTTAAATATGGTTTCTGTTGAATATGTGTTGCTGTTGTACCCTTGTGAAGTTGAAAAAAAATCAAGTTCACGCATTGTCTTATCAGTGTTCTATGGCTGTGCTGAGACACCCTGACCATGGCAACTCTTATAAAGGAAAACCTTTAAATGGGGTTGGCTTACAGTTTCAGAGGTTTAGTCCATTATCATCATGGTGGGAAGCATGGCGGCACACGGGTAGACATGGTGCTGGAGAAAAGCTAAGAGTTTTATTGATTGGCAGGCAGCAGGAAGAGAGCAAGACACTGGGTCTGGCTTGGGCCCTTGAAACCTCAAAGTCTGCCCCCAGTGACCCACTTCCTCCAAGAAGGCCACACCTACTCCAAGAAGGCCACACCTCCCAATCCCTGTCAGGTAGTACCACTCTCTAAAGACCAAGCATTCAAATATTGGAGCCCATGGGGGTCATTCCTATTCAAACCACTACACGTGTCATTAAGTCAGGGGCTAACTGTAAAATAGCCTGTCCCCTATTCAGTTCACATTTCTATCTATTTAGTGTGGCATATTGAGTCCCAGAGGGCATCTGTCAGATGGCATCTGCAGAATGGACATCACCCAGTCTAGTCTCTGTCTACAGGACCTTTGGATGGCAACTGCCTTGGTCCACGTTTTTCTGTAGCTCTGCTCCTCTCCTTTAGACGTCTAGGGATCCCCTGCCCTTCTCAAGGTACTCCAAATCTGCCTAGAATCTTCTCTGATGCTTCCTTTTCCCTGGAGTTCATCCTATTGAAAGCCTCAGGGATGTGGGGAGGGTGCAGGGGATATGGGGAGGGGATTGCAGTGGGGTGGTGGTGGTAGGGGTGACTTTTGTCTCACGTGGTATCAGGAAGCCTATGTTCTCCTTGGTGTATTTACCCAGAGTGTTAATTACCAGAGTCTGTTTTGTTCCCAACGGGGTGGGAAGCTCTGAAGAAATTTTTCTCCCTATTTTTTCATCCCTTCCTTGAGAAGCACAGACTAGTCTTGCTGAGGAGAGCGCAAGCATCATACCTACAAGGAAACCCAGAGACAGTATCTCCCCAGATAAGATTTGTGAATTGCTTGAGGACAGGGACCCCTATAGACTTCATCCTAGGGTCTCCTTGGGTCACTGAAATAGTGCCTTGTGCAGAAAGGCCTTGGATGTCTGCCTGTTTATTCTTTTGATTATTGGCATCTTATCCAGTCTCCCATTTCATCAGTATTAATAGATATCTGTCTATCTGTGTGGGATAGTACATTCTGAATAGAGGGGATGGGAGATGGCTCAGTGCGTAATAGCATTTGCTGTGCAAGCTTGGGGACCTGAAGTCAGATCCCCTATAAAAATGCCAGGTGCAGTATTTGCAATGCCAGTGCTTAGAGAGGCAGATGAAGCTTGGAGGCTTCCTGGGATTGCTGGCTAACACCCGATCCCCAAATTCACAAGCTCCAGCTTCCGTGGGAGACCCTGTCACAAGGGACTTCAAGAGAGTGATGGAAGTGGATACCTCCTTTCATGTCTGTGTCTCTATCTATCTGCACACACACATGTGTGCACATACATGTAGATACCACACACACAAAATATGAGTAAAGCCAGTGCCATGTTTGGTCTGGCTAGATAAACAGCTAAATAAATGAGAACAGTGATGTCTGATGCACTTGATTGTTGTGGAATATTTGTTTAACTATGCAAAGATGTGTGGCTGTGTTGCCTTGTCTGCCTAAGGTACCTGATTGGTCTCATAAGAAGCTGAACGTCTAATAGCAAGGGAGAATGTGTAGCAAGGTGGGACTTCTGGGCAGGGAGAGTAAGTAGGAGGAGGGATTTAGGCTCGAGGAGGGAGAAAGAAAAGGAGAAGCCAGGGGCCAGCCACCTAGACACGGAGGAAGCAGAAAAGTAGGACATACAGAATGAAAGAAAGGTAAAAAGCCCTGAGGCACAATGTAGATGAATAAAAACAGGTCAAATGAAGTTAAAAGAGCTAGTGGGACAAGCCTAAGCTAAGGCCGAGCGTTCATAATTAATAATAAGTCTCTGTGTCTTTATTTGGGAGCTGGTTGGTGGCCCAAAGAAAATTCCAACTACACTCGATTCATTCAGCCATTAATTGAGAACAGTCCATGGGTCATGCACTGTTACAGGAGGCAGCAACTAAGGAGGGCGTTATACAAGACAGCACGTGCAAAGGTCCTGTGGCTGAAAGAAACACATTCCTCTCCCAATGGAAATATTTTAGCAGGCTGTGGGATTATTTAATTTTGGAGTGATTGCCATAGACGCTCTTGTCTTGCTGGATACAATTTATCCTTTTCAGAAAATGCTAGCATATTCTTTGTGTAGTCTGCTTTATGAAGTAACATCTCTCCACTAAGAGTGATACTTTCTAGTTACGTCAGTGGGTGACGCTTTGAGGATTAACCCAGGCATAATCTGTTGATTGTGATGACTCTGATCACTCACTGACTTAGCCTTTTACTTGGTCTTGTGAGAACTTAGTGTTCACAAATGTCAAATCGAGGGTATGGGAGAGATGAGTTATGATTGGAGCTGTGCCGTCTACAGATGACATTAAAATTCCAGTGGCTTGATCCATGATAGTTTCAGGATTGTTCTTTGTGAGCACACACTTGTCTTCTAAGCAGAGATTTCCACTCCCAGGTTCCTTCCATATTGTGCTTCTGCCGTCCACAAGCTGTGGCTTCCAAGGCCATGTCCAAAGAAGAGCGTGGTGCTCATGGCCCAAGGAGTTGTACAGCCCAGGCCTTTCAGTGATGCCCACACTTCAGCCCATTTTCCTCTGGCCAGTCTCGGGCTGCAGCTGATGGTCTGGAAGATGGGAAGTGTAGTCTCATGGGCCCGGGAAGGAGTGGACAGAGTTAGAATGAGTGTCGATGAGTCTCCACCAACCTCTGTTTACAGGTGTGTCCCATCCTTGGACATAACAACACGACAGCATTGCCGTCTACAGACTTCATGACTTGAGAAATGTGCACTCAAGTAAAAAAAAAATGTAAAATGTCTCCTAAGGTTTCACAGGAGTTTAGGATGTTGATTTGGGTTTCCCAGAGGCACATAGCTGCATAAGGCTGTAGTTTAATTAACCCTGGCACCTTTTTTCCCCTTTTAATTAATTTTGAAAGCAAACAAAAGTAACGGGTCTCATTACAGCATTTTCATACATATATATCATACATTTTAATTGTATTCATTACACATACACACACACACACACAGAGGCACAGACACACAGACACACACACGCAGACATACACACACAGACACACACACATGCAAATGCACCCACGCATGAGTGCGTGTGCACTCGCTCGAATTCAGCAGGAGAGAAGACAAGTGATGTTTTTCTTATTTTTCCAAGTCTGGTTTATTTCACTGGCTGATGATCCTTAGTTCTGTCCATTTTCCTTCAAAAGTCATGATTTCATTTTTTCTTTACAGGCAGTGGTGTTGCACGCCTTTAATCCAGCACTCGGGAGGCAGAGGCAGGCGGATCTCTGTGAGTTCGAGGCCAGCCTGGTCTCTAAAGTGAGTTCCAGGAAAGGCGCAAAGCTACACAGAGAAACCCTGTCTTGGGAATAAAAAATTCTTCTGTTTCTATGTACCACGTTTTCTTTATCCATTCATCCATTGATGGATGGTTTCCTTTCTTTTCTTTTTTTTTTTTTCTCCGAGATAGGGCTTCTCTGTGTAGCTTTGCGCCTTTCCTGGAACTCACTCTGTAGCCCAGGCTGGCCTTGAACTCACAGAGATTCTCCTGCCTCTGCTGGGATTAAAAACACTTGCACCATCACCGCCCGGCTTTTGGTTCCCTTTCTTAACTATTGTGAATTATGCAGCAGTGTACATGGATGTGCTAGTGATGTGTTGGCTTGGGGTCTTTTGGGAATGGTATGGTTTTGTGGTGCTTTTTTTTTTTTTTAATGGCACTTCTGTAGTGACGGTGGCAGTTCACATTCTGACCAGTCCATTTGTGTGTAAGAGTTCCTCTTTCCTCATCAGCATTTGTTGTCTGGGTGGTTTCTGACAGGGTCTCACTACATAGTCCTGCTTGCCTCAAATTCTCTATGTAGCCCAGGCTGGCCCTTCCATGATCCTTCTGCTTCTGTCTCCAGAGATTAAGGGTTCGACACACCCAGCGGTTGTCCTTTGTGTTTGTGATAATAGCCATCACAACAGGGCTAAGAGGGAACCTCAAAGGGGTTTCCCGTGCCATGACCCTGATGGCTAAGGTTGGTGAAAACGTTTTAAGTGTTTATTGGCCATGTACATTTCTTCTTTTGAGAACCATCTAGTGAGTGCCCAAGACCATTTTGGATTGGGTTCTTTGGTTTTTTTTTTGTTGTTGTTATTTAATTTTTCCAGCTCTTGTTATATTCTAGATGTTAATTGCCTGTTCCGAGCTGAGGTTCAGGGGCGGGGACTCAGAAAAACTGGTGCTCAACTCTACAATGCTATTGATAGACTAACACCCGTGGTGGTGGAGAGCTGGATGTTACATGTTGGAAGCCAAATTATCTTGGGCTATCTTTAGTTCCCTAAATTGCCGTGTACTGAACACCTCTGTGTGTGACTCAACGTCCTTGTGACTGTGAGGTAAATCCTTTGGGGATGTACAAATACACCCTGAGCATCAGGCAGCATCTGAGGCCTGTAACAGAGGTGTCTCCACTGTTGCTCATCCCTGTTTCCACCAGTGGATTTTGGACAGTGCCTTGATTTATGATTTTCTTTGTTCTGTTCCTATAAAAACTTGAAACCATGACCAGATTGGCACATGGTATTTGGTCTAACCTGAATCAGTGTTCCAGGGCCGTGGCCACTCATCTTTGGCTCTAGAATAAACCATCCCTTCTTCCCTTTGAGGTGAGAGCTGTGTTTGTGTTCACATTGTCTCATGGTGAAGCTTTTCCTGGCGCCCATTCTTCCTTTGTTGTGCAGAAGTTTTTTAATCTCATGGAACCCACTGGTCAGTTCTTGGCGTTATTTCCTGTGCTCTTGGAATCCTTTTCAGAAAGGCTGTTCCGTGTTATTTCTTTTTTCTTTTTTTTGGTTTTTCGAGACAGAGTTTCTCTGTGTAGTTTTGGTGCCTGTCCTGGATCTTGCTCTGTAGACCAGGCTGGCCTCGAACTCACAGAGATCTGCCTCGCTCTGCCTCCTGAGTGCTGGGATTAAAGGCGTGCCCCACTGCTGCCCGGCCTGTGTTATTTCTTAAAATGCCCCCTAGCAGTTTCAAAGTTTGAGGTCTTACAGTAAGGTCTTTGACCTGGTGTGGAGAGATGCCTCAGCAGTAAAGACCACTTGCTGCTATGGCAGAGGACTGGGGGTTGGTCTCCCAAACACACTTGGTGACTCACAACCTCTGTAACTCTAATCCCAGGGGATCCAACACCCTCTTCTGGCTTCTGAGACTCCTGATTGCACGTGATGCACAAAAACTCTGGCAAGCTCTCACACACACACACACACGCACACGCGCACACACACACACACACACACATATGCACACAGAGACACACATGCATGCACGCACGCACGCACGGACAGACAGACAGACTGACTGACTGACTGACTTTATGTATTTCTGGCTGTCCACTTTGTAGACCTGTTGTCTCCCAACTCCTCCTGCCTCTGCCTCCCAAATGCTGGATTAAAGGCATGTGGCATCACACCCAGACACATTAAAAAATATCTTTGACCCATTTTGAGTTTATGAAGGATGAGAGCTGTGGGTCTAGTTTCATTCCACATGTGAATATCCAGGTTTCCCAGGCTTGTTCACTGAAGAGGTTGTCTCTTTTCCAGCGTATAATTTTAATATTTTTGCCAAAATTTAGGCAGCTGGAGCCCTGTGATCCAGTTATTTCTGGCTCCCCCATTTTGTCCCATTTTCTATGTCAGCCCCAGGCATTTTCAGTTCCTGTGGCTCTGTGGTGTCATCTCAGGTCAGGCACTGTGGTGTCTCTAGCAGATCTTTCTACTTAGCATTACTTTGGCTATTTGGGGTCTTTTGTGCCCTCATATGAATTTTAGTTTGTTTTGTTTTACTTCTGTGAAGAATGCCATTGGATTTTGGATGGGGATCACATTTGATGCTGCAGGTCACTTGAGGCAATATGCCCATTCTTTACAGCATTAATTTTGCCACTTTGTGAGCAGGGCAGGTCTTCCTATCCTCCAGTGTTGCCTTTAATTTCTCTCATCGACGTCTTAAAGGTCTCACAGCAGAGATCCTTAACCTCTTTGTTAGTTACATTCCTAGATGTTTTATCTTTATGAAGCTATTGTGAGTGGGATCCCTTCTTGAGTTTGTTCTTGTCGATGTTCTTATTGGTATAGAGAAAGGCTACTGATTTTTGTGTGCTGATTTTTGTATTCCGCTTTTTTGCTGGAAGCGCTTATTGGGTTGGGGAGGGAGGTGGGAGGGGGATGGTGGTGGCAATTTTCAGTGGCATATTCCGGGTTCTTGTACATATATGAGCACGCTCTTTGCAAATAGGAATTTGACTTCCTTCCTAACTATGGCCCTTTCATCTTATTGACTCATTTTTTTGCTGTGGTTTACCCCTATTTCTTAAAAGAGACAAGCTGAAGCTGGAAAGTATACCCCCAAACACTGCTTGATACTACTCCTTTGTGTTTTTCTGCCTTAACTGCACCCCCATGTTGAGAGCTAGGGCTTTCCACACACTTGGATTCCTGTTTTATGGGTTTGAATAGCACCAGCTTACCTTTTGTATTTGTCAGTCTTTACAATTGAACTGTTGCAGAGTATTTGTTTAACTATGTAAAGATGTGTAGCATTTGTTTAACTATGTAAGGATGTGTTGCTGTGTTACCTTGCCTGCCTAAGGCACCTGATTGGTCTAATAAAAAGCTGAACAGCCAATAGCAAGGGAGGGAGTATAGGTGGAACTTCCAGGCAGGGAGAATAAATTGGAGGAGGAATTTAGGCTCAGGGGAGAGGGAAAGGAAGAAAGAAAAGGAGAAAACAGGGAGACACCAGGGGCCAGTCAGCCAGACATGGAGGAAGCAGGAAAGTAGGAAATACAGAATGAAAGAAAGATAAAAAGGCCTGAGGCAAAACATAGATGAATAGAAACAGGTTAAATTATGTAAGTTAAAGAGCTAGTGGGACAAGCCTAAGCTAAGGCCAAGCATTCCTATTTAATAATAAGTCTCTGTGTATTTATTTGGGATCTGGTTGACAGCCCAAAGAAACAGCCAACTACACATAATGAACAGTTTATAATCAAGGAACTGATTACATTGGTTTGGGGGATGAAGTTAGGGAATGTGGTTAGCATTAGATTATTTGACTTGAGGGGTTACCCTGACCCAAACTTGTGAAGGGAGAGGATGGGGTTCAAGCTCCTCATGGCCCAAACCCTCAATGCCTGCCTCGGGTATTGATACCAAATGTGGAAGAGGAGACAGAATTGGGGCCTGTTTTGCATGGTTTTTAGTTTTCCCCTGGATTATACAATGCTCTGAAATGTGAATGTTATTAGAAACTCTGAGCATGGTGCTTCAAATGTCTGGTTCCCCAAAGGGCTGGGGCTGCAGCTGACAACCATGTCTCCACTTTGAAAGTCTTAGGGTCCAGTGTGATTTGAGATGGGATCAGCAGACATGGTAACAGGGCAAAATTTCTTCCTGGTCTTAAATGTTCTGAGCCTTTTTGTAAAATCAGACAGCCTAAGAGTCTGGAATGCGTGTGTTTCATCTGACCATCAACTCTCTGAGGCAGGCCTTGCCTTACAGGTGAGGACACTAACTCATGGAGGGTCCAAGTCACTTGAGCAGAGTCCTGGGGGAGTGCCAGGGTCAGGATTCAGATCAAGGTTGTATTGTCGGGTAGAGTACTGAATGCCTGGAATCCCAGCACTTGGGAAGCAGATGTAGAAGGATTGCTACAAGTTTTAGTCTAGCCTAATCTGTACAGCACAGAGCTGTTTAGAGAAACTGGTATAGTGAGACTGACCAGTCCAGCTGGAGCTACATAGTGAGACTCTGTCTACAAACAAACAAACAAACATCCCAAACCCATACAGACTTAACCTTTAACTTCTCTTTTTTGTTAGTGTGTGTGTGTGTGTGTGTGTGTGTGTGTGCGCGCGCGCGTGCGTGCACATGGCCGCTCATGTACATATGGAGGCTTTGGTGTACTCTACGTTTTGAGACAGAGTCTCATACTTGTCTAGAACTATGCCAAGTAGTTAGGCTGGCCGAGTCCCAGGGATCTGCCTTTGTCTACCTTCCCCAGTAATGGGCTTACAAATGCATGCCACCGTGCCTGGATTTTTAAAATGAGTGTTCCTAGGGATGGGACTCACATCATCATGCTTGAACATCTCCCCAACCCCGGTTTTTGCTCATTGAGACAATTCCACCGTGGAGTCTCGGCTGGCTCTCACTCTACTCACTGTGGAGTCCTGGCTGGAGCTCACTGTGGAGTCCCAGCTGGAGCTCACTGTGAAGTCCTAGCTGGATCTCACCGTAGAGTCCTGGCTGGGTCTGACCGTGGAGTCCTAGCTGGATCTCACTGTGGAGTCCTGGCTGGAGCTCACTGTGGAGTCCCAGCTGCCTAGGCCAGGCTGACTTCCAGCCTTGTGACCCTGTCTCTGCCTCCCAAGCGCTGGGATTACAGACACACACTACCATGTCTGGCTTCACCTCCAGAATTTAACTTAGGATCTTTCTCCAAAGCAGACTCAGCCCCAAGATTTCTTTTACCTCAGCTCATGGTCACTCCATCCTGCCAGGTACTCAGGCTAAATTGTTGGTTGGTCTCCTTGGCATCTTTTTTTCCTTTATACCCTAAGTAGAATTTATGAAGAAATCCACTGAATTATATCTGGAAACTACATCTAGAGTTTGATCGCATCTCATGTTTTGGAGGCTCACAGGGGTTTCTGCGGTAGACGACCTAATTGGCTGTCTGCTGCTGGCCTATTTGCTCTGTATTTTCTTTTTACCATGGCAGCTAGAGTGACCTCAGCCTGGGAGGCAACTCCACTCTGCAGAATCATCCTGGGCCTGGAGTTCTGTCTATCTGGTTGTTCACCTTCCCTTACGTTTTGTGCTCATCTGATCAGAGCTGACACATATCATATCTTCACGGTCACTCACAAAAAATGGGAGTAAGAGAAGAGGCTATCCTGAGAAGTCATTTCTTTTTAAGCAAATGATAGAGCATCTTCATGCACTATTTCCTCCCACGGTTGGGAAACCTCACTGCAAAGGAGTCTGGGAAATGTGGGCCCTGGATAGATCACCACATTCTCAGTTCCCCAAAGGAGCAGAATGGATCTGGTGGATGATTTTCAGTAACTCACAGAGAACATGAGTAGACCCACTGGGCAACTGCTTGGGAGGAGCCTGGGTGCTTCCACACCAATCAGAATGAGGCCCCGTGTAGCCTTATCTACACATTCTAGGCTACGTCTTTCTATCATGCTCCTTCTTCTGCACTGAACGTAGTCAATCCAGTGACTGTTGAGATCCTCATAGGTGCATGACACTTGGCCACACTAAGCTCAGTGAGAGCAGAGTGATGTTTTGGTTCAAGGATAGGATCTGGCCTCATTTCCCTGTTTTGTTTTGTTTTTTAATGTACACTGAGGTTTTGCCTACATGTATGTCTGTGCCATGATGCCAGATCCCCTGGAACTGGAGGTACAGGCAGTTGTGAACTACTGTGTGGGTGCTGGGAATTGAACTCAGGTTGGTTGGAAGAGCAGCCAGTGTTCTTAACTGCTGAGCCATCTCTCCAGCCCCTCATTTCTCTGTTCTATCAAGAGTTCATTAAGTCACCTTTGTTTTACTCTCTGTATAACGGAAGGAAGCTGTGGTACCTCCCTGCTTTCAATAGATCACACCACTGTGATCACATTCCTGATGGGAGCAACGTCCGGGAGGGAGTTTCAGAGCATTCAGGTCATGGTTATATGACCTCATCCTCTTGAGGCAAACAGAAGCTGATCTTCACTCCTTGATGGACAGATGACAGAGAGGCAGGGGATACAAGAGGGGGGGACAGGGTGAGGTACAGCTGGAGGACATACCACAGTGACCAGCTTCTGCCAGCTAGCCCCACCTTTTCCTGCCTCCCAGTAATATGTATTTAAATCCGTCAAGGAAATTAATCCATTGATTAGGGCAGAGCTGTGATTATCTAATCGCCCCAGAAATGCTGTCATAGATGTACCTAGAGGTGTTCTTCACTATTCCACTAGGTCTGTCCCCCTTTCTTCCTCTCCCACCGTCCCTCCTTGTGCCTCCCTGCCCTCCTTCTCTCTTTTTTTTTCTTTCTTCAGGGACACATGTAGCCCAGGCTGGCCTTGAACCAGCTATAAAACCAAAGATGAACTTCGGAGTGACCTGCCTCCACCTCTCAAGTGCTGGGATTACACTGTGTGTGTCTTCATGTTTAGCGTATGCAGTGTTGTGGATGGAACCCTGGCCTGCAATCATACAAGTACTCCACAATCGGAGATAATTGTTCCAGTCATACATAAATCAACATCCGTCTTCTCTCCTTCCCTCCCTCCCTCTTCTTCCCTCCTTCCCTCCTCTCCTTCCTTCCTTTCTTTCCCACTCTGCTCTGGTCTTTAATGTCAACTTTTACATGTCCATTTTATGGTATTATACTGGCTTGTGAAGATCTGTGTGTTTCCCCCCACCCACCCAATTTGTTATTCTCATTCATTCATGAATGTTTGTTTTCATACAATGTACAAAATGCCTTATTTGATCCAAGTGTTTCTTATTTTTTCAAACTGACAGTCAGTCTGCCATCATACTACCCCCTCTAAGAGTTTTTGTGAGGCATAAATGAAGCAACATATGTTATTCTGAGCTTAGTGGTGGAACGTGGTACATGCTTAACTAGATAATGCATAAAAGTGCTGATCAGGCAATGATATACTCCCCCCTCCCCTACAGGGTTCCACTGGCTGTCCTGGAACTCACTCTATAGACCAGGCTGCTTCTGCCTCCCGAGTGCTGGGGTTAAAGGCCTGCGCCACCACCTCCCAGTCATGATATACTCTTAAATGACCTCAAAGGATGTTCCCCTCCATATGCCAGACATTTTCTAGATGCCGAGGAACTGTCACGACTAGGAGGGACCACCTTTGTCTTCAGAGAGCTCATAGTCTGTCAGCAGATGTGATGGATACACAGATAAACTCACAGATGTGATTTCAGATAGTGAACTGTTGTCTGGAGGGCAGTGAAGCAGGGTAAGAAGATAGGATGCAAGGCTTGTTCCTTCAGCTGACGCTTGGCTTAGACCAGGGCCACTGCAGCAGCCTCTGCTTAAGCCCCTCCTTCCCCCACCCCTTAAGCTTAAGAACAGCTCTTGCCGAGGAGCATGAGCTTCCTGAGGACATGGACGGCTGCGTCCCCTGTGTGGGTGGCGCTGCCTGCTGAGCAGTGTGCCCTTGATCAAGGGTAATGAGTGCATGCAGCTGGCAGAGACAGGGCTGTTCCTCACAGGCAGCAGCCTCAGGGGAGGGTCCGTTCCGTTCTCCATCTCTACACCTCAGTACCCCAAAATCGTTTCTGACAGATGGGTGTTTAGCATTTTCTTTAAAGAAGATCCCACATCCCCTCTGGGGAGATGTGTGCTGGACTGAACCGTGTAATTCAAAGCAGGTGAGGGAATGCCAGCATGCCTACCTCATCTGCCTGGTTCTCTCCTACTGCCCCCCAGTTTTTGGAAGAAATTAAAGCGTATTGATTTTTCTAGTGCAAGGACTACACCCAGGTTTCTATTATTTCTAAAATCAGGGGCAATTACATTTTAGATATTGCAGCAGCACTTGGTGTTGAGAGAGTACCTTTTGTACACACTTTCTCCACGTTAAAATTTTCTTCCTGTTTCTTTTGCTTCATAATTACTTCATCATAACTACTGATCATAAATAAATAAGACACAGAAGAGAGATAATCGGGCAATTATTGGATCAGGAAGTTCATTCAAGTATGGGTGGGAAAATGGAGAAGGCCATACACACAAACATACACTAACTAACTAACTAACTAACTAAATGTCATTTTAAAAAGTTGCTTTGCTAGGCATGTCCCCACAGGAAGCCTGAGGCCTTGGCTAAAGGAGACACGTGACAGCTGTGCTCCGCAAAGCCCACTCATTCTCTCTTCAGGGACGGGTGCTGCAGTAATGCACCACACAGCCCAGCTTTCATGAACCCGCTTGCATCCGTGAGTTGCTCTGCAAGATAGCATCGTGCTGACGGCCATTTTGGTCATGGCAGATGTGTCTGGGATGTGCAATGTGGGCATTCAGGCTTGAATGTGCCCTGGAGAAGACCTGGGGCAGTTGTCTGACTCTCTCCAGCCTTCATGGGAGGCGATGGCCACCTCCCCTCCCCTTCCTGCTCACAACAGTGCCAGGGGGCGAATGAACCTCAGCAAGGCAGCTCATTCTCCCCCTTTGCTGGCCTCCAGGGTTTGCTTTGCCCAGCACACTTGCTTCCTGTAAGTTGGGGGCCTGTGGTAACCTGCCCACACTCCCTTTCTCACGTTATCAAAAGGAAAGGAACCCCGAGTCACCCCTTTAGCCTCTACCCTTCCCCCATCTGATCTCTTAACATGCTTATCTACTCACAGCTTTCCTGTCCCTTCCTGTGTGACAACCTTGCAGACCTGAGTATTTCTTGCTTGTATACACGATGCACCCACCCATCTGCCTCTGCTCTTCCCATCTTCTCTGGGACCCTGTTACATCTCTCCAGGCCAGCTTTCTTCTCCAGGAAAGGGTGATGTCAGCATCCCTTGACCTCACACCCCCTCTAACTTCCGTCCAACCTTTCTTCTCCCTCTGAGGGAGGGGGGGTCTATTCATGCTGTATTCACTTACCTGTCATCGTGTACTCAACCCACTGCTCTCTGGCCCCTTCCCTTACCATGTCCTGAAACAGGACTCCCCGAGGCACCCCAGGCCAACTCCCCAGCACCTCCTTTTGGGATTCTTGTGGTTTTAGACTCCTGCTGAATTAGACCTGGGGAGAATACTTGAGACTTCAGGCGCTCTCTTCTCATCCCACTTTCTCTTGTTTCTTTTACTTGTAAGAATTTTCCATCCAGCCAGGGCAGGGCTGCCTCCCTGATGCCATCTTACTGCACATTCCCCCTAGGGGTAGCTCCGCACTATCAGCTTGGACCACCTGGTAGATGATGGTGAGTCTTTGATGGATATCTCCATCTCCCACCTCTTCCCAAGGTTCTGAGAAGGCGTGTCAGATGGAAATGCCTTCAGGGAAACTGGGGGAGAGTTGGACAGGTCACTGTTGGGTTCCAGCCAATTGTTGCTGATAGGTACTCAGAAACAATGTTGCCAATTTTTCCAGTTTTGAGTCTCTCGAAGATTAACAAATGTTTCTACTAAAGTCTGAGACCCATAACTGTGAAGCGGAGCTATAGGATGATGGTTGACTCAGGCAGGCTCGCTGACTGCCTGATAACTTTGTCCTAACGCAGGCCCTTTAACTGAGCCTGCCAACCAGCTTTCCCCAAACCCACCCTTCCTTCTGTGTATTCTGTGTTGACTAGTGACCCCTGGTATCCACTCTTCCTGGCCAGAAATGAGGAGGAGGGTGTCCTTCCTCCCTTCTCTTTCCTCCTCTCTGACACTGTATTGCTCATTCTCCTTGCTGTGTTCAGTTACCTGAGAAGCAATTGAAGGGAGGAAGGGCTTATTTTTGCTCACAGCTGGAGGGGCTAGAGGGGTTACAGCCCACCATGGTGGCAAGTCCTGGTGGCAGAAGCATGAGGCAGCTGGTCCTGTGACATCCGCACTCGGGAAGAAGAGATAGCTGATCACTGATGCTCTGCTTATGTTCTTCTTTGTGTCCAGGGCATGGAGTGGTACCACCTACATTTAGATGTATTCCCCTCCCAGTCCATCCAGTCTCAAAATGCCTTTACAGACATGCCCAGGGATTTGTCTCATAGGTGATTCCAGATATTGTCAAGTGGACAGTGTTAACCACCACACACACTCCGCTCCAAATTTTGATAACATTATTTTGTAAACAAGCGCGGAATCTATTTTCACCTCTCCATTCCCAGCCTCCACCATCTCTGTTCAGGCTTCCAGCATCTCTGGCCTGGACCTCGGGCCTCTTAAAGGGCTTCAAGTGGTGATACATCATCACCGACTCTCTTGATGTTAAAAAAAAAAAGTCTATTATTTAGAGCCAAGTATATAATCTTATACCCTTGACAATGATTCATTTTGAAATGGTCTCATGACCAATGGACATAATAAGATGGGATGTTTGCCGGGAAGCTCCTGGGAATGTTTGCTATTGTTTAAAAGGAAAAAAGAAAAGGCCGCACACAGAGGTACCTGACAGCTCACTTCTGTCAGTGGTCGTTGCCATCTGGCTATCACTCTGGGCCCTTTCAGCCTTCTGCTGAGAACAAGGAAAGGCAGCCTGTATTGGGGCGACAGGATAATGGAGGACAAGCGTCAGAATCCAGGCCCCGAACCCATCACTTCTACTGCCTGGTAGCTCAGAAACTGTAGCCACATGGGATAATATGTGTCACGATAAATTCAGTCAGTGAAAGTTAGTGTTTCGTGTTTAAGAAACCCAGAAGTGCCCTGACTGGTCCCCTTGCCTCCTGCCTCCAGGCCTGATGGGGTGGTCCCTCTCGACACTAACCTGCCTGCATTGTCTCCTGCTTGTCACTTTGAGTTCCCATAGGATGAAATTCCAGGACCTTGGTAGAATGTATAAAGATCTCCCTGACCAGGTCTCCTGTGTTGGCACCTGAATTGGTTCTTACTCCTTAATGCAAAACTTATGGCTTTTCTAGTCTGATCTGTTTCTGTTTCCTCTATAAATGATATTGTTTAACATCTCTATAGAAATGATACTGTTTAACATCTCTATAGAAATGATACTGTTTAACATCTCTATAGAAATGATACTGTGTGCCAGGAGCAGTTCAATAGGGTTACAGAAAGAAACACGAGAGACAAGATCCTGCTTTTACTGAGTACTCCAGCCACTACCTGCAACCCCTCTGTACCAGCCATCCCTTCTCCCTGGAGCATATTTATTTCCCTCATTCCTTATCTGACTAATTCCTACCTGCCTTTTCTTTTTTCCAGTGCAGTGTTTTAGCCCTTAGCATCATTTATTTACTTAAGTCCTGGTTTGGTTTTTATTGATATGATAAAACACCAGGACTGTGGTGGTTTGAATAAGAATGTCCCCCATAGGCTTATATATTTGAATGCTTAGCCAATGGGCAGTAGGAAGTGTGGCCTTGTAGGGGTAGGTGTGGCCTTATTGGTAAAAGTATGTCCATTTGGGGGTGCTATTTGAGGTTTCAAAAGCCCATGCCGAGCCCAGTCTCTCTCTCTCTCTGCCTACTGATCAGGATGGGCTGTTAGCTATTGCTCCAGTGCCAGACTGCATGCCACTGTAGTCCCCAACACGCCGCTAATGAACTAAATCTCTGAAACTGTAAGCAAGCTCCCAATTACATGTTTCTCTCTCTCTCTCTCTCTCTCTCTCTCTCTCTCTCTCTCTCTCTCTCTCTCTTTCAGAACTGAGGACCAAACCCAGGGCCTTGTGCTTGCTAGACAGGGTTTCTCTGTATAGCTTTGTACCTTTCCTGGATCTTGCTCTGTAGACCAGGCTGGCTTCGAACTCACAAAGATCTGCCTGGCTCTGCTTCCCAAGTGCTGGGATTAAAGGCGTGCGCCACTACAGCCCAGCTGCGTGTTTTCTCTTGTAGGAGTTGCCCTGGTCATGGTGTCTCTTCACAACAAAGATAATGACCAAAAGGAATTCAGCCAGGAAAAGGTTTATTTAACTCATACTTCCATGTTACAGTCCATCATTGAAGGAAGTCAGGGTGGGAACCTTGAGGCGGGAACAGAACCAGAGGCCATGGAGGAGCCCTGCTTACTAGCTTGCTTAGCCTCCTTTCTTATATAAGCCAGGACTACCAACCCGGGGATGGACCACAGTGAGCTGGGTCCTCCCACATTGATCGTTAATCAAGGAAATGTTCCTACAGACTTACCCTTAGGCCAGTCTGGATGAGGTCACTGGGAGGCTTCACTGATGAACTTAAAAGTGGGCTGGAGAGATGGCTCAACAGTTAAGAACACTGTCTGTTCTTCCAGAAGACCAGGGTTCAGTTCCCAGCACCCACGTGGCAGCTTACAACTGTCTGTAATTACTGTTCCAGCGGATCCAACACCCTCACACAGACATGAATGCAGACAAAACATCAATGCACATAAAATAAAATTTAAATAAATTCTTCAAAGTCATCGAAGCATAGTTGGATATAGTCTTCTTAGCTGCTATAAGGACTGTTCTTCAAATCAATCTGACACCCCCCCCCCCCCCCACACACACACGTGTTTCCCTCTCCTGCTGGGCACAGAGCACCCTGGACACCTGGGTAAATAGGTGACCCTTTACCCTCTGGCCACTCCTTAGCCAGGCAGACATAGCCCATGGTACAGCAGCAGGAGAGAGAAATGGGAGGCTGTAGACCTCAGGGAGGACCCTGCCCTTCCTGAAGGTGAAAATGAACTCAGGTAGGCAGACTTGGTGCCTTCCAAATCAGAGGTACAAAATGAGGTGATTACAGGAACGTGCATCATCCTAGCGAGTACAGGGGCAGAGTGGTTGGTCACTGATCGGATGTTAAGATGCCAAGAGAGATTCATATCTTGGATAATGCTGGGCCAGGACGGTCGGGCCAAAGCATATCTTGGAGCTGGTGTCCCATGATTCTTAAGCATTCCTCCCAGCAAGGGTTAAAGGTAGAAGACATCCCCTAACCTCCCCCCCCCAAAAAAAAAAGTCAGTGAAGGTAATTATACCACCCTCTATTTAGCTGCTAAAGAATTTACCATTCAAGGAGATAGGACCCTCCTCAACAGAGGCGTTTAGCAGTCCAACACTCTCACATTACCCAGATTGTGTAAAGAGCATGAATGATTTCCGCTGGCTCCCAGACCTCTAACGGAGGTGTCTCTTTACAAAGCCTCTGCTTCAGGCCAGCTGAATGCCTCAGCGGTGCCTCCAGAGGCCCACAGTCCTAATCCCTTTAGCAACAAAGACCTGTTTCTTTGCTTAGCATGAAGTAGGCCTCAGAGGCCTGTGTGTGTCTTCGCCTGTAGGCCAGAAGCCTCCTGTTTACAATTTCCCTATTCCTGTTTTTAATGTTGGTTGAGAGCAGCCACAAAGGGCTAGTTTTGTCCAGCAGGAACAAGGGAGCTATTAGAGAGAGACGGAGGAAGGAAGGAAGGGAGATCGCGGCGAGGACTCCTCCAGGGATTAGCAGACACAGCTGTTCCCGGAGGGAGAGAAGCTTCAGGCTGTGTACAATTTCCGTCACATTTACATTTTTTAATATTTTATTTCCTAATGTTCCTTCCCCCCCCCCCCCCCCCCCCCCCCCCCCCGATCAGTTTCCTTCCCACCATTTAAAGCATGCATCTCACTGCTGTATTGTTGAGTGGAGGGGACCAGATTGAGCCTTTTCCCTTAGTACCCTGCAGCTCTGGGGTGGTGCTCTGTGGAGTTGGGGGTTACAGGCTTCGGACACCCAGATGCCTGAGGAAATCCATCTTCCCGAGAAATGGTTCCAGTTCCTTGTCCTGATTGTGTGCATGGCCGGAGTTTCCCGGGCCCTATCTGATGCATTCGGATCCCAACAGAGCACTGCCGATCTTCCCAACCCACTTTATAAACAGCTCTCATCCTGTCTTGCTGTTCCGTATCTGAGGAATGCTTTGTTTAAGGATGCTGATGGAAGGCCAGCGAGAATCTATCGTACTCCACATTTCTAAGATGCCTCGTGGCAGTTGCTTTAAACAAAATTATCAAGAGTTGCACCCCCCACCCCAAAGCAAACCACGCATGCCATTTGCTCATTTGTGTTTACCTCCACGTTCAGTTTTTGCACATTTGTGATAAAAACCATAGGGAGAAGGGGGCTGGAGAGTTGGCTCTGAGGTTAAGAATACAAACTACTCTTTCAGAGGAGCAGAGCCTAGTTCCCAGCACCCCATGCCAGGTAGCTCACAAACCACCTATAAATACAGCTCTAAGGGATCTGATACCTCTATTCTCAGAAGGCATCTGCATGGATGTGCAGATATCCACACACAGCCACATACAAATTGATACATAATTAAACATAAAAGATATCCTTGGGGAGGGAGGAAACAGTTTTATTCTTAATTTTCCACAGTGTATTCCAGGCAAAATTTCTTATCTAACAACTCCCTGTCTCTGTCTCTGTCTCCCTCTTTTTTTTGACCACTTCCCTGTAATAAACAGTAGCACCTCTTTGAGTATCCCTGTCCACCTAGCACCATGGCCAAACAACCATATTGGAAAAATAACCTTGGATTGGGGAGTGGTTTTGTCTCATTGTTAGTCTCTGATGTTGGCAGATCTGGCAGTTATCAGTAGCTGTAGCCAGGTCAGCCTTGGTGAGTGACAATCCATGTGGTCAAGCCCATCTCTGCCACCATGGTCACTTTGTTCATGGGCCCATTGGGCAATGACAGGCATGGCTTAGGAAACAGACTGAATGTCCACATTCATCCTGTCTACTTGATTATTGAACTCCTCCTTTGCTGAAATCACCTTTTGATGAGCGTTTACACGGGACACAAATATCTTCACATCCTTTTGCCCGTTTAGAGAGCTCTATCCACACATACTTCTTGCCCAGATGTCTTTCTCACCAAATTTCCAATCATGCTCTTTCCAAGTCTCTGACCATTCAGCGGATAATTGCACATCTGGCCATTTCTCCTTCGGAACAAAATGTGTGACGCTGTGTACTGCCCGAAGTTCTGCCCACTGTGAAGATGTCACAGGTGCCTTTCAGGGCTGTCACAGAATGAGGTTGTAATCCTGCAGCTGTCTAATTCTGGGTGGTTCTACAGAACCATCAGTAAACTAGGCCCTTGTCCTCTCTTCCTCAGTCAACTGATCATAGGGCACACCCCGTGAGGCTACAGGTGCATGATTGACAGCAGACAGCATTGTAAGGGGAGCAGAAACCATAGGCATTTGGGCAACTTCTTAATGCAGCTTGTTTGTGCCCTTAAGACCTGCTTGGGCCCAATAATGTATGTACCATTTCTATAATATATTGCTGCTGTGCACGTCCGACTTTATGATTTGGTGGGTCAGATAACACCCAGTTCATGATGGACAGCTCAGGTCACATGGTAATTTGGTAGCCCATTGTCAAACATTCAGTTTCTACTAAGGCCCAATAGCAGGCCAAGAGCTGTCTCTCAAAGTTAGGCTCGTTGTCTGCAGATGATAATAGAGCCTTGCTCCAAAATCCCAAAAGTTTCTTCTGTGATTCACCTATAGGGGCCTGCCAAAAGGCTTCAGGACATCCCTGTCTACCATTGACACCTCAAGCATCATAGGGTCTGCTGGATCATATGGTCCAAGTGGTAAAGCAGCCTGCCAGCAGCCTGGACCTATTGAAGAGCTTTCTCCCTGTTCCAGGTCCCACTCAAAGCTAGCAGCTTTCCAAGTCACTTAGTTTAAGAGCGGGAATAACACACTCACGTGAGGAATGTGTTGTCTTCAGAATCCATATAGGCCCAGTAAACATTTTGCTTCTTTCTTGGTGGTGGGAGGGCCCAGGTGCAATAACTTATCCTTCACCTTGGAAGGAATCTCTCTCTCTGCATGTTTCACATCACTGGACTCCTAAGGATTTCACTGAGGTAGAAGGATCTTGAATTTTGGTTGGACTTATTTCTCGTTCCCTGGTGTGTGTACGTGTTAGAAACAAGACCAGAGTGGTTGCTACCTCCTGCCTGACTTGGTTCAAACAGCATAGTGTAATTAACATAGTGAACCAATGTGATATTTTGTGGAAGAGATAGACGATGAAGATCCCTTTGAACTAAGTTATGACACAAGGCTGGAGAGTTACTATGTCCTTGAAGTAAACCTGTGAAGGTACACTGCTGGCCTTGCCAACTGAAAGCAGATTGCTTCTGGTGGTCCTCATGGACAGATTCTGAGAAAAAAGGATTTTGCTAGATCAATAGCTGCATACCTGGAGATGTGTTCATCTGCTCAAGTAAGGACACCACATCTGGTACAGCAGCTGCAGTTGGAGTCACTACTTGAGTTTTTTATAGTCAGCTGTTACTTTCCACAGTCTGTCTGTCTTCTGTACTGGCCAGATAGGAAGAGTACCACCATTCCTGTGTCTTTCAAGTTCTTGATGATGGCACTAATTTCTGTAATTTCTAGTACTAGAGATATAATCACAGGGTGAGGTTGGGGACCCACTGGACCTACCGTGAGTTGGACTTCATTTAAAACTACGGTAATCACCCGGCCTCCGTAAGCCCCTACTTTAACCAGAGGACCACAGTGTTTCTTGGGGTCTTCTGGAATCAGTGCCAATTAAGAACCAGTATCCAATAGACCCCGAGTGTCTGATTGTTTCCTTTCCCTCACTGTACAGCTACACTTGTAAAAAGGCCATAGGTCCCTCTGGGGAAGGACTGGAGAAGGGCTAACGAAAACTTTCAGGTGTCTTGTCAAGGTCCTTTTTCAGGGGAACCTGGGCACCCCTTCATTCAAGGGGTTCGAGGTTTGCACACGGCCTCAAGTCTGGGAATCGATTCATGGGCCTAGATTCCTTTTTGCCGAGATCCAATGCAGCCTTTCTTTCGTTTGAGAATTTTTCTGCTTATACAGATCAAACAAAACTGCAGTAGGCTTCTTATCTATTTCATGCCTGGAAACACCACGATTGATTTGCCAGTACCAAAGGTCCACCCAGGAGTCACAACACCACAGAATCACTTTACGTGTGCTGCGCCCGTTGTGGACTAGGCCTTCGTGGACATTACTCTGCTGTGCTGCCCATTACCATAACTACAGTCACCTTGTCTTTGGCAAGTCAATGTTGCCACCTGGCCCCCGCCACCCCAGGGGCCCAATTATTTTTTATTTTTTATTTTTTGGTTTTTCGAGACAGGGTTTCTCTGTGTAGCTTTGCGCCTTTTCCTGGAACTCACTTGGTAGCCCAGGCTGGCCTCGAACTCACAGAGATCTGCCTGGCTCTGCCTCCCGAGTGCTGGGATTAAAGGCGTGCGCCACCACCGCCCGGCTTCCAGGGGCCCAATTAAACCCATGCATTTAATTCATGCAACTGAGCGGCAGCATCTCCGACCCTAAGGTCCTGCACAAGGAAAAGGCCACAACAAAGCTCTTCGAAAGGGCTGCTGCCCTCTGCCATTCTGCATCTCACAGGGTTAGTGAGGGGCGTGTCTTCTGGGCCTTCCCATTGTGGAGGACGTGGTTTTACACAGAGTACCCATTCAAGCATTGCACTTCCCCGGAGCCTTCAAACCCCTTCATCAGCACTAAGCCAAGGGACAGCAGGCATCTCCAACTCCTTTTCCCCAGGCCATCCTTTGACAGTGCTACAGCCAATTGCTCAAACAAACTTTGATACCTTAAAAACAAACAAACAAACAAAAAAACCCAACAACTGTGCAAGCCTCCATATTAAACCTGGAATCTGCACTCAGAGGGCCCATATCAATAAACTCAGCCTGATTTTTATGTTTCTTCCACCATTATCCCACACCCTTAAAATCCATTCCCACACATATTCCCCAGACTTCTTGAATGAATTAGCAAGCTCATTAAGCTCTTTAGTAGCGTGGCTCAGCTCCTCATGGCCTACACTTTCCCCCTCCCCTCTAGGAGCCTGCTTAGCCTGAAGTCTGGTCATAGGTCTAGAGACAACTATTGGTGGGTCCTGGGGACAGCAGTATTGTCTTGCCTGGCATCTTATTCAGAGAAAGTCACTGCTCATGTAGCAGACAATGACGGTCAATTTCCTCAGTCAAAGGAGGAATAGGCAATATTTCAGGGGGTGGGGATAGGAGTTACATATTCTGCTGAGGGTGGAGAGACTACTTCCTCAGGTGAGGTAAACCCTTGAGAATCTGAGGGTTCAAAGTTCTCAGTCTCCATAGGGTCTTCCCACACATCTCCAACCCAAGTTACAGGATCCCACCATTCTTTACCAACTAATGCCCTAACTTTAACTGTAACTGCGGACGCCCTCCAAGGCTGGGACTTGAATTTTCAAGGTAATTCAGCCAACCTTTCTGTCCTTTTCTTTCTTTTGTCTTTCCTTTTCTTTTTATTTTATTTTTTTGATACAGGGTCTCTCCACATAGCACTGGCTGTCCTGAAACTCACTACGTAGACCAGGCTGGCCTTGAACTCATAGAAATCCACCTGTCCCTGCCCTCCTGAGTTCTGGGATTAAAGGTGTGTGCCACCACACCTGGCCCAGCCAACCTTCTGAGGGCTTTGGTGTAATTTCCCACAACTTGAGCTCTTGGGCTGAAGAGGAGGTTCTCTTCTAGGACACACTTAGAAATCCTTAGACTGTTTATGTGCATCTGGAGCCAGTCAGTTTTATTACCAACTCCATTGTTGTCCTTTGTGAGAAGATAGAAGTTGGTCAGTTTTATCATGGAGCTCATTCCTTTCCTTTGTCAGTTTATCCAGAGATGTTAGGAGCAACCGACCAACAGCATCGTTTTCCTTATTTTTCCACAAATTGTCAAAAGGTTTATAACCAGAGTCACCAAATCTGTGGTCTCTAACAACTGGGAATCAGGATAATCAAATGCATTTGTCTCCCTAAGATTGTAAAATAGTTCACACTATGGGCTTTTAATACGTCAAGCTTTCAGAAGAGGCTTCAGTAACTGTAGATGTTGGCAAATTGGGAAGCCTATTCCAGATACTTAAAAAATGTACCCTTGGCCGGGCGGTGGTGGCGCACGCCTTTAATCCCAGCACTCGGGAGGCAGAGCCAGGCGGATCTCTATGAGTTCGAGGCCAGCCTGGGCTACCAAGTGAGTTCCAGGAAAGGCGCAAAGCTACACAGAGAGACCCTGTCTCGAAAAACCAAAAAAAAAAAAAAAATGTACCCTTATCCTTTCGCTGCTGTTGAACTACCTCTGATGCCAAAATCTGTGTTCGTCCGGGGTTTCTAGAGGAGCAGAACTGATGGAATGAACCTGTATATATTTGGAAAGGGGATTTATTGGAGTAGCTTACGGGATGTTGTCCAGCTAGTCCAACAATAGCTGTCTACCGACCGAAGCTTCAAGAATCCAGTAGTTACCCAATCCATGAGGCTGGATGTCTCAGCTGGTCTTCAGGTAGATGCTGGAATCCTGAAGAAGGCGGCTCCAGTGCCAGTGAAGGAATGGACTTGCCAGCAAGAGAGAGAGAGAGAGAGAGAGAGAGAGAGAGAGAGAGAGAGAGAGAGAGAGAATGAGAGCGAGCAAACAGGCAAAGAGCAAGCTTCCTTCTTCCACGTCCTTCCATAGGCGGCCAGCAGAGGTGTGGGCCAGATTAAAAGGTGGATCTTCCCACCTCAAAAGATCAGGATTAGAAGTGGGCCTTCCCACTTCCAGTGACTTAATTAAGAAAAAAAATCCCTCACAGGTGTGCTCCGCTGCTTGGGTTTTAGTTAATTCCAGATATAGTCAGGTTGACAACCAAGAACAGCCATCACAGGGAATCATTGTTTATCTTATTAAAATCGATCTACAAAGTGTCTGCTCCTCCGTATCTTGGTCTTTTTACTTGACAGCATTCAGAAGTCTTTGTATTTCATTTACGTTCAACCCAGGGCCGTATGTATAGGTCCGCGTTGCCAAAGTCTATGCTTGGCTAAAGTTGCAAATGCCTGTGTATATGGAAATTTCATTTTGCTCTGTTTTGTTAAGTTGCTCTTTTCCTGGGGAGCCTTACTCAAAAACTAAATGACTTTCTCAAATGTCTAGTCAGTCCGTCGCTGACCCTCTGGGCTCTCGATGCCTTGGGGTACGTTTCTGGGCTGGAGTGATCTGGAGTGATCTGATCTACTGTCTCAAAAGTCAAGTGTGTGCAGTTTCCTTTTGCTGGGGCCTGGGATGTGAGCTAGTCTCCGAGCGAAGGAGAGAAGGGACAGTGATTAACATTCTCCCAACTCGCTCGGGGACATCTGTTCCAAACCCTTCTTTCCTGCTTGAAGTCCTAACTAGTTTTCAAGAGGAACTTAAATTTTTTTTTTTTTTGAAAGGAAGAATATGGAGTTCTTCCAAGATTGCTCAATTTTTCTTTCTCTAAAGTAAAATAGTTCAACCCCTGTGCCAGCCCAAATGTGCTTTCCGTATTCGGCCTGCTGAAATGTGGGCTGGAAGATAAGATGCATGGGCTCTGGAATATTATTTTTCAGTGTTGGCCAGGAAAAAGCCACATTTTCAACTGCTTCAATTGCCCCTGTGCTTTTTAAAGGAGAATGCTAAGGATGTTTTAGGGAAGACAAGCTTCCAGAAATATCCAATGGCTCCTATCACATGGGCTTCCTTGGCAGGGTAACAGAATTGTTGGTAGTCATTGCTTTGGTGATCACATGCATTCAGGGGACCATTCTGTGATGAAGAAAGCCTCTTTAAAGATGCCTTCCCATCACAGGTATAAACTAAATGAAAGACTCTGTGGATGTAACTAAATGCTTTTATTAACAAGTCTAAATTACCCAATGTACTAATTGCCTCTGGGTTATGATGTTGGGATTTTATTAGCTCATGTCTTGCCCTCAGCAGAGGCGCTTCCTGTGGGTTTCTTTGATGTGAGGTAGTAGCTACATGTCTAGGGACATGGTGGGAGATAGGATCTCTGCCTAGCCATTCTCAGCAAGTACTTGAACCTGGACCCTCAGTGGGTGACGATCGTCACAGGAAACCTTCTTCCATTCTTACAAAGGATATCAGTGAGAACAGTAGGTGATACCCAAGACCATTTATAGCATCATAGTATGTGTTAGTCCAGTGGTTCTCAACATGTGGGTCCTGACCCCTTGGGAGGGGGGTTGAATGATGACCTTTTCACAGGGGTCACCTAAGTCCATTGGAAAACACAGATATTTACAATTCATAACAGTAACAAGACTACAGTTAGGGTTACAGCAACGAAGATAATTTTATGGTTGGGGTCAGCACAACATGAGGAACTGTATTAAAGGGCTGCAGCATTAGGGAGGTTGAGGACCACTGCATCAGTTGGAGGAGCTTCCTACTCATGTGTTGTTACTTAATCAAATTCAAGTGAAGAAAAAGGAAGGTGGAGTATTTTTTTTAAAGATGTTTCTCTTAAAACAACAAGGAAATCGAGAGCAAATAACACAGAATCAAGCAAAGTGAACCTCACCCCGCCCCACATTTGGTCCCTGGTAACTGCTATTTTGTGAGTCATTACAGTTAAGGGATTGGGCTCAGTGATGACGTGTTCACAAAGATGCCATGTCTGTGGAGAGATGAAGAGATTCCTTCTGAAACCAGTTTTTCCAGGGACTCATAGGAGACATAGAAAAGCGCTGGGAAGGACATAGACCGGGACAGAAGCACCTGGCTTCAGGGACCCGGGTGATACTGGAGCAGTTCCTGTCACCACTTTTCATGTTCATATTCGGCCCGAGACTCGGTGTGTCTCGTTAGGAGGAGGAAAGCAACCTTGTGCGGCTAAAACCTTTGAAAATTACAGCTTAGAGGAAAGTTCATGTTCTAGCAAGGTGTTGGCTTGTTTGAGATCAGATCTCACCATGTAGCTCTGACTTAGAGCGTCCTCTGTGGACCAGGCTGGCCCCAAGTTTGTGATAATCCTCTCAGAGCTGAGATGAGAGGCATGCACCACCACACCCATCTGTTTTGGGTTGTCTTCAGATAGGCTTTCACTGTGTAGCTCAGGATGACCACTCACTCACTAGCTTCCTGCCTTGGTCTCCCCAGTATGGGGATAATGGTGGTGAACTGTCACACCTGACTTGGGTTTGTAGAGATGTTTATCACTTAATGACGAAGTGTTCTATAAGCACTTTTTGGCGGGGGGAGGGGGGTTGTGCTGCAATAGTTTTCTGAACGTATTCTGCTCTACCCAATGCACTGGGGATGGAACCCAGGTTCTGGCACATGCTTGAGCAAGGCCAGTGCATCACAGATACAACCATAGCCCATACTAGTTTTACTTCCGCCTTCCCTTAGTTAACAGTATTGGGTAGGCAAAGCACAGTAACCATGACGATGCACTTCGTGAAAAGGCACATGTCTCAGAATTGCCCGGATTGGACCCTCACAGGGATTGGAAGTGGTCGGAAAATATTTTTCCATGTTGAGTATTAAGGGAGGGACCACACTCCAAGTGGCCTCCCTTCTCACACTACAAATTGCCAAGCCAGTTCTGAGTCGTTTTCTGTAGGAAAACCCAAGGAGGCCATCCACAAAACATGTGCAGTTTGAATCGGTGACATATGCTATCAGACCACAGTTGTGGTCCATCAAGAATGTCATGGAGCCAAAGATTCCGAGGTCTTCCTTGTGTTATTAGTTGCTCTCCCTACCCATTCTGATAAACATTCTTCCCTTGTGTCTTAGGCAGTGACATGGTGCCGATTAGATTCATATGTGTTACTTTTTCCAACCTCTTCCTTTCCATTTGTGTGTGTGCATGTGTGTGTGTGTGTGTTTGTTTGTTTGTTTGTTTGTGTGTGCACGTGTGTGCATGCATATTTGTGTGTGTGTGTGTGTGTACAATCTGCAGAAGAAGGATCTGGATCAGTCCTGGGTTGCTGACATTCACCCCACTAAGAGGCTCTTTTGTAGTAGCAAATGCTCTATGCATTGGGACTGTAAGTGCTGGGAGGCAGCCTTCCTTCGGGCTTTCCAATAAGGTGTCCTTTGGGCTGGAACTTTCCATGCTTCGTTTCTGCTCAAAGGTGAATTTATTCTGGAAAGTTCACACTAATTTAATTCAGCGACTTGGAAGGGACGTGAGAGTAAAAATATACCTTCTTCTACTCTACAAATAAATGTAAGACTTTGGTCTTGGATAACTCCGGGGCAGCTGAACGGTGGAACAATAAACAGGCCTCAGAGAGTCGCTGTTGAAGCAGGTTGAAGTGATTAACCACACGTTTCCTGCGTTCTTTGGGCTGCTGGAAGTCCCTTGAGGCCATGCAGGTCCTACTGAAGGCCAATGGTCAGGACAGGGAATTTTGGGTTGCCTGGACAAGAGATCATTGGAATCACAGCAAACTGTTTTGTGGTCTACAAAGTTTAAAAGCACATTAATTATGGTTAAAGGCTCTTCTTTGGAAAGAAGAGCAAACTGGAATGCCCTGGAGACGGAATTGACCGAAGCCCATAGCATGGCATCTGTGAGTGGGAGGGCAGGCCCTTGGTATGATGAGTGGCAGTGGTGTACTGCTTCCTCGTGGTGCCATTTCTGCGTGTTGGGTAATTGATGGCTGGGGAATGGTGCCATTTCTGCGTGTTGGGTAATTGATGGCTGGGGAAAGAGGTGGCTGTGTCATCAGTGCATGGTAGGACATCCCTCAGCATCCTTGGTTTAGTTAGGAGAGGCCAGTAGCAGTCCACATCTGCCACCAAATCTCAGGTGCAAATAGTAACAACTATCCTCAAACTGTCAAATGTTTGGGGAAGTTGGGCTGGGGAACTGTTCCTGTTTGAGAACAACCGATAGAATCTTGAGTTTAGACTCATCTGAGCAGGGTTTGAAGTCAGAGATGGGAATCCATGTGATGGGACCATGGCATCTGTAATGATAGGAATATGGCGTCTGTAGTGATGGGAATATGGCGTCTGTAGTGAAGACTTATGAAACTGAAGGACTGTTATTGCCATTGTAGCCCTCTTGTCCAAAGCTGCCCTCTCCTGACTTGTTCCTGGCACAAACTGGATTCAACCATGCTTCCAGGGTCCTTCTCTGATGTACAATATTCTGTCCCTACAATGAATAAATCTCTATACTTTTTTTTTTTTTTTTTGGTTTTTCGAGACAGAGTTTCTGTGTAGCTTTGGAGCCTGTCCTGGAACTTGCTTTGTAGCCCAGGCTGGCCTCGAACTCACAGAGATCCGCCTGCCTCTGGCTCCTGAGTGCTGGGATTAAAGGCGTGCACCACCACATCCCAGCAGTACCATTTTTAAACAGAGGAGCTTAGTATGTCTTTAAGGCCCCAATGGATGCTTATCAAGTATGAAAAGACCTCATACTATCAATTGGATAATACAGAAGTGAATGCCATGGTTCCTACCTACCTTGTGGCCAACAGTCAGAGGCTTAACGGGTGTGGGCCTCAGAGAACGGTGCAGGAAGTAAAACAGCATCATTGTTTCATACAAACCAGTCAACGGCTTAGAGGAAAGGCTGTTGAGAACATTGCAGACTTTCAAGGAAGGACAATTCCAGACTGCCTCCTGCCTTCTGCGGGACCTGACTGTTCAGCAAGAGGGGAAGGAGCTTGCAGTCCAATGGGGATGAATCAAATGATCATACACTTTGGTAGGAGGTGCTCAGTTTCAAAGGGAGATGGCACCATGAAAGTATCTAAAAGGGTATTGATTAACTTTGGATGAGGAGTCAGGGCAAGTGTTTTTGAGGAAGTGTGTGTGTGTGTGTGTATGTCTCGTGGGGGAAAAGTGAAAATATTTGAGGACTAGAAACCAATATATACAAAGGTCCTGAGGCTGAGGAGGACCCAGGAGGCTCCAGAGGAATCTGGTCAGAGTAAGGCTTAGAAGCAGGAGACAGGGTCCGCAGGGCCCAGAGCCTTTGGTGATGATGTCTGTTAGAAGAGTGGCAGGGCATCAGGGAGGGAGTTTAGGGTGATGAGTGGCATCACTGTTGGATTTGAACTTTCCGAATATCCCTCTGGCTACAGTGATTTGAAAGGGTCCAGCATAGATTTAGGGTGCCTTTAACTATACAGATGAAAGACCTCGCCATTCAAAGCTCCTAAGCATGTTTGCTTTTGTTCCATTCATAAAAGATTTTGCTCCTCTCAGCTTCCGACAGTTGCTGACAGTCCTTGGCATTCCTTGGCTTGTAGATAATAGCTCTCTAGTTGCCGCCTCCGTCTTCACGTGGCCTCTTCCTCTCTGTGTTTGTGCCTCCTACCTGTCCACTGGTCACTGGTTTAGGGCCCACCCCAGACTAGGATGACCTCATCTCGATTTAACTCATTACCTCTGTAATGACTCTTTTCCCCCAGTAAGTTCATATTCTGAGGTTCCTGGTGGACAGGATTGGACCCAGCACACAGAGCAAATTGAGAGCTCCTCGGGACATTGTTTAGAGAATTATTTCAGCCAGAGGAGAGCTGCAAAGAAACTGTGTTCTAGAACATTCTGAAGCTGAAGCTTGTGAACCACAGCCACCGGTGGCCTCTCCCTGGACAAGCAGGTGTGTTCCAGTTGTCACTTAGAGAACCTCAGTCATTTATTTTGTCTGGCTGCGTCCCAAAGACGTTTGAGTTTGCAATCCAATATTGTAGGCGAAGTGGACAATGTTCTGGTGAGAATACACCCAGAGACTGCTGGGGAGCCAGGCACGGGGCCCCAGTCACATAGAGACTGCGACTTGATGAGTGCCAGAAGAATGCAGCAGGGCCGGCCGTCCTGGGGACTGCATCTCCGGAAGACCACAGATGATGTCTATTATGTCCCCAGGCATCGGCCATCACCTTGGAAACAGGCCATCTGACAGCGTGTCAAGGAAGTTGTTACAGAGAATTATTCCAGCCGGAAGAGCTCTCTGCAAAGCAATCCATTCCAGCCTGCTGTGTCATGGAGTGGTCCCCGTGTCCCCGACATTTTTGCTGGAAATGCTGCGGCAGCCAGCATGAAGCCTACACCTGTCATGAGCTAATGTTTGATCCCTGCCAAGGTTTGGCTTGGGTTCCGTTAACAAGCTACAAAGGACCTTCCAGGAGAGTGTGTTAATATTTAACCCTTTCCCCTGGTGCTTTCCCTCTCCCTGGGAGGAAATCGAAGCTTGCCAAACCATCCCTGCGAAGTTTGGGGTTTTACTTTTGCTTTTCAGTTTTTTGTTTTTTTGTTTTTTTTTTTGTCTGGGAGACAACTAGAGAAAGAGAAGTTAGCAGAAACTGAGCTTCCAGGAACTGCGGGTGCAGAGCAGTTTAGGTAGCGCGCTTATCTCGCATTCACAAGGCACTGGCTTCACAGCACCATGGAAGCATGAAATAGCTCCGGTGGCTTTTGCCTGGAATCCCAGCACTTGGGAGGATCAGAAGTTCAAGATCATCCTTTCCTACATAGCAATTTCAAGGCCAGCCTAGGCTACACAAGGCCTTGTTTAAAAAGAAAGATAAAAATAAAGAAAGGAAGAAAAGAAAAAGAAACTGAGCATTCAGTACAGGTCCATCAGCCTTTTTGAAAAATCAGTGTGACTCCACTCCTGGGTTCAGAGAGTGAAGTAGAGACAAGACCCAGCCATTGGGCCCTCTCCAGCCGTCTGTAGTCAGAGCAGAACTCGAGCATGGGGGTCGGATGAGGCAGTTGGGAGCTCTGGCCTCAGCATCCTATTCCATTTCTGTTCCTGACAGGTGTGGGGGTGTTTTTTTTTCACACAACAACTTCCATTTTACTGTGTATTTTTCTGCAGTGGGACCCTGGTGAAGGTTGTGAGGAATGCTTCTCCTCATTTATAGCCCCTGTGGTCTTGAGGTGCTCCCGTCAGATCAGGGGTGACATAAGGGATCTGTTGGGAAGTGATAGAGAGGCTCAGGGTTGTGGTAGCTGGAGAAGAGCAGTGAGTCTCTGGAAGGATGACACCCTGAGGGGGTTGGGGCTTCACTAGTGTAGAAACCTGAGTCTATAAGTTTGAAAGACCCTGGTAGAAGAGAACCTGGGGTCAGGATACGGGGTACAGGGTAGTTCTGAGAACAAAGAAACTACCAGGTAGTTCAGTCCATAGTTTGTAGAACAGCGCTGGCACATAGTAGGCCCTTGGGAAATATTTGTTGAATCAGTGAATGAATAGAGAACTAATGAGATTCTTTTTTGTTGTTTCTTTTGTGTATGCTGGGAGGAGCAACCCATTGCTAGGACAAGCCACCAACACTATTTCTTGAAATGTCTTAACATCTTAAATTATTCTAATTTTATAAGCTATTTTTGCATACATTTGTTTGTGTGTGTTTTGCATGCATGCTAGTGTGTGGATACACATGCCCATATGTGTGCTCACAAAGGCCCGGGGAAGATAGCCAATTTCTTGCCCTAAGACAGGGTCACCCAGTGAACAGGAAGTACACTGATTTGGCTAGGCTGGCTGGGCCGCAAGATCCCAGCATTGGCTGTGTCCACTCCTGAATGCTGGGTTTCTGGGCATGTGCAGTCATCCCTGGCCTTTAAAAAAAAAATAAAAAAAAAAAAAATCGGGCCTGGAGAGATGGCTCAGAGGTTAAGAGCACTGACTGCTCTTCCAGAGGTCCTGAGTTCAATTCCCAGCAACCACATGGTGGCTCACAACCATCTGTAATGAGATCTGGTGCCCTCTTCTGGACTGCAGTCATACATGCTGTATACATAATAAATAAATAAATCTTTAAAAAAAAAATAAATAAAATAAAAAAAAAATCATAGGTGTTGGGGATTAGAACTCCAGTCTTCAGTCTTACACCACAAGCACTTTTATCCGCTGAGTAATCTCCCCAGCCCCACACGTTGTTCCTGTAAGCAGTACCAGAACATTTCAAGAAAGACTCGAGTATTTTGTGACCAGCCTGAGTCCAGGACCCTTCTTACTCTCTGGCCGTAGCTTTCTCGTTTGATGTGTCACCTGACCAGCTTTGATGTACAAGAATATTTAGACACATAAAGCATCATTTTGTTTATTGGTGAGGAGTGATGATATGTAAATGGCACGGTTTTATTAGGCCAGTTGTTTTTGTCACTCAGCATAGTGACCTGGAGACCTCTCTCTGTTATTGTGTCCAAATGTACCTTATTCTCTCTAACAGCTGTGCAGTACCTTTTGGGCTTACTGGTCTACCATTTACTGAACCACTTGTGTATGATGGACATTTAGGCTGTTCCCAGTGCAGTGAGGAGTACCCCTGTACATGCCTCCTTGGGAAAGCATGTGGATTTAATTGCATTAATTACCCATCTGAAAAAAACAGTACTCATCTGGAGCAAGGCTGGCATCCTGAGATGCTTAGCCCTCCCTAGTGCAATAGTTTTAAACTTTGGCAATTGACCATAAGAGGGTTGTGCAAGGAAAGAGCAAAACCGAGAACTTGTAAGAAAAAAAAATAGCAACTTTAAGGCTCAGGTCTTGGAGGAAAATGACTTAGCCCTGGTAGCATTTGCTGATGGTACAGAGCTGGGGAGCATGTGTATTTTACCATACATTTGAGAGGTTGGTAGTATGGATTACTGTGAGCAGGGCCATAGAGCAGTCCATTAGCAGGCTGTGTTCTCGTCCCTGCTTCTGTTCCGGCTGGCTTCCTTCTAGTCCCACGCTGCCCTGCCGCTGATCTCTGAATGACACATGGGACATTGCTGAGGCTGGTGTGTGCTTATGTGTGTCTGTGTATGGCAGTGGCAGTGAATGCGTGTGTGTCCTGTGGCCTGAATGTCATCCCTTGAATTCAGATGTTGAAATTGACTCCTCAGTGCAGCAGTGTTTGAGGGCCTTTCGGAGATGAGAGGGCTTAAGTGAATGTGTCCACCCTCTCATCCCTCTGCCCAATGAAGACATAGCCCGCCCTTCCTTTGCTCCAGAGGATGTAGCAGCAGGATATCACCTTGGAAACAGAGACCAGCTCTTACCAGACAGCACACCTGCTGGCACCTTTATCATGGACTTCCTGCCCTGAGAACTATGAGAAACAAATTGCTGTTGTTTACAAATGAGCCCGCCTGTGGTGGTTTGTTGCAGCCCCACAAACAGAATAAGATACTGTCTAATCCTGAAAACCTGCATCTCCTTGTCTGTGCTCACTCTCTGTGTTCTGGGGAATGTTTCTGAAGGCATTCAACTCCTTTGCATGATGAGGAATTGGTTTTCCATTCCAGCCGGAGCTGTCGTCAGGGAGAGGCAACTCTCACGCCATTGACTAGAGACTGTGGTTCTGTTTTTAGATTTAGAAAGGCTCTTTGCTGATCTCTGGTCAACCCAAAGCTGCTGTGTTCCATACAGTCCTCCAGACCGTCAGAGCCTCTGTGCTGCCCAATGATAGCTTGGTAGATCATTCGTTGTCCAAGTTGCTAACTCTGTCTCAACTATCCTCACTCTCTTTACCACATTCCCCATACATATCCCTGTGGATAATGAATGGGTATGTGGTGGGCTTGGTACCCTGGTCCAGGGAGCTGGTCTTGAAGGGACAAGGCTAAGAGGTCACTGGCAAGGACAGGAAAGACTAGGGTAAACAGATTCGATTATTCTACTGTCCGTGACAATTCTGCTAGGATCACTTTTAACCGTACCATTTACCAGGTCTCTGTTCCTCCCTCCCTCCCTTTCTTCTTCCTCCTCCTCCTCCCCCTTCAAGACAGGGTCTCTCTCTATAACACTGACTGTTCTGGAACTCACTCTGTAGACCAGGATGGCCTGGAGCTCACAGAGATCTGCCTGCCTCTGCCTCCTGAGTGTTGGGATTAAAGGCATGTGCCACAATACCCGGCCTTTGTTTACAGAGTCTCAAAGGTAGCATCCAAGGTTGTGCTGATGTCAGTTTTCCTGTCTTTGGTAGTCTTTCACAGACTTCTCTTAGGCAGCTGAGTTTACTGTAACAAACCTGCCAGGGGAGCCTTTCAGTACCTTGGTTTCTATTGCTATAACAAAACCCTTGGGGTTGGCCAGCTGATTTTCTTTCTTCTTTCTTTCTTTGTTTCCTTTATTTAGCTCATTGTTGTGGTGATCCATGAACATGGAGCTGGTTATCTTCATGAGGTTCCTCTGGTTCTACTAATACATCATAGAAATCAATATAGGAAGCAGCTATGTGCAGAAGGGGCCATGGAAGGTAGCCTCTCTGTAAAACACTGTTCTCCCCTAAAGTAGTTTACTGTGAAATGACAAAGAGAAGCATCTACCCCTTCTGATCTGTTCCACTCCAGTAGCCCCCACCTCATTTATTTATTTATTACAGTTTTTTTAAGCATTATTTCTTATAGCCTAGTCTGGTCTCAACTTCACTGTGTAGCCAAGGATGACCTTGAACTTCTGATCCTCTTGCCTCTGCTTCCACAGTGCTGAGATTACATGTGTTCACCACCACACCTGACATTGTACTGACCGAGCTGCATCTCCAGCTCAGTCCCATAGCCCCAGCACAGTCTGCCTCTTAAAAGTTCTGCCACAGAGAGTTCTACAGTGGGGACCCAGCTTCCGAAACATACACATCCACAACACACATGGAAACAGTATCTGACCCGTAGCACCTATTCCCGTTTTTATTTGCCCTTTATGTACATTTCCGTATCATTAGGTTTGACTTTCCCTAGCTTTCGGTAGAGGTCAGATGTTCACATCTTCCTGTGCTTTCCTTTGTCCTCCTCCAGGTCACCTTTGATAAACAGGACCAAGGCCTGTCCCCCTGCTGAGAAAGTGTCCAGGCTCTGAGTTAAAGACATCCACTGAGAACCTGTCCCCATCTCTTACAGCAAACCCCCTGCCCCACCCCTTGTCTGTGCTGAGAAACCACACATTGTATTCGTATGGGAGCCCCCTGGGTCTTCTGTTTCAATGGAACAGACTGAAGTGACACAGCCCACTGTCTATGACAGGTGACAGCGATGACCAGCTGAGGTGGTTAAAAATAGTCACAGGACGTAAGACCTGCAAAGTCCCTGATGGAACCCTGGCTAACAAGAATCTCAGTCTTTAGAGGGTTTTCTTCCTGTTGGTATCAGCTGCTGGGGCTATTCTAAGAAATTACTTTCTATAAATCAAGAGAACAGAGAGAGGTTGAAATGTCTCTCCGCAAAGGCGTTTCTCCAGCCCACCCTGGCCCCAGGACTGATGACTCCCAGAGCCCACATTAGCTGTTAGGAGGTTTCGAGCTGACTTGCTGTGGTCCACAGTGAGCCACGTCCGGGCTGAGTGATTTCCTCTCTCCCTTTCCTTTTTCAACTTCTGCCTTGGCCTAAGTATTTGAAAACCCAGAACACTGTGATGACTATTATAGTGGTTTTGAAATTTCTGGTGGCTTTTGGTGTTGTTTGTTCTCTCTTTTTCCTTTTCCTTTTATTTCTGTTTTCTTAAACACATTTATTTATATATTTATATTTATTTATTTTTTTTGTGTGTAGTGGGCTCACACACCACAGCTCTTGTGTGGAAGTTAGAGAACAGCCTGAGAAGTTACCCTCTTTCCACCCTCTGAGCCCGTTACCTCCTGAACCATCCCACCTCGCCACCAGCTCCCCTGTCCCTTTACTTAAAAGACAAGATCAGGGTATGGACAAAAGAGGACTGTGGGGCTCAGGCCTGTAATCCCAGATATTTGTGAGACAGAAGCAGAAGGATTGTGAGTTCAAGGCCAGCCTGAGCAATTTAGTGAGGTTTTTATCTCAAAATAAAAACATAAAGAGCCTGTACCTAAGCTCAGGCTAACCTTGAAGTCTCCACCATCCTGTTTTAGCCTCTAGAGTCCTGGGGTTACAGGCATGAGCCACCTTGTTCAGATTTGTGAGTCTAAACTCAGTCCTTGGAATCTTAACTCAGCCCCTTAAGCTTGCATGGCGAGGATTTAACCAACTGAGCCATTTCCCCAGCCTGAGAGGGAAGCTCTCTTTTTCTGAAACACGTCTCACTCTATAGTCCAGGCTGTCCTCAAGCTCATGCCAATTCTAATGCCTCAGCCTCCCAAGTGCTATCAGATAGACGTGCACCACGAACCACACCTACTGATAGTTATTTTCATGATCTGAAATCCCAATCTAAAGGAAGGGTCTGGAGGTATTAGGACAGACTCGTGTTGAAGATGACTGTGGTGTACAGGTGAAAAACAGTATGGGGGGAGAGGAAGAAAGGGAGGGAGGAGGGAGGGAAGGGAGGGAGAGGGGAAGGAAGGAAGAAAAGAAGGAAGGAAGGAAAGAAGGAAGGAAGGGAGCTGGTATGAAAGGTAGCTTTACTCCCTATTCAAATGAGAACTATGCCAGCATCTGACTGTAGGGCCAGTGGATTTTTCCCACAGCCTGCTTGCTGTACAACCCGACTGATGCTGCACACAGCCTCCCACCTTGTAGGAAGTCAGTTGTTTCTTAACACACAGTTGGATTGTTACTAGCCGTCAGACAGGATTTCCCCCTGGCCACTCCATTCTTGGTGAAGTTGGTTCCACAGCACAGGAACTGCATTCTAGTTGTGTTATTGTGCTTGCCTTGTCTAGGAAGAAACTAGAATTCCTCAAGAGAACGTTCTAGGATCAATGGGGTTTGATTCCAGTTATTTCCTGCCTCTAGCTGCAGAGTTAAATCATGTGCAAAGCTTGAACAGGGAGTTTATATCATTCTGATTCGAAAGCTTTTGATCGTTGAAAAGTGATGAGGGTCCAGAGCACTGCTATGTAATGGAAGATGGGTTATTGGAAAGAACAGTGAGGGTGTCTAGAAGTCACGGAGAGCAGAAGGAGAGTGGATGGAAGGTGACCAGAGGTTTTCTGGGATGTCATGGGAAAGTGGAGATCAACAGGGAGACGTTTGGGATGAGAGAAGGAACATGCCTTTCAACCCCTGAGTTCAATCAAAATAGTCGATTGTTGATCGACCTGAAGTGAGGTATTGGGGTTAGTAAGTCTAGATATGGTCTCCTAAGGGGCCGTGCTGGTATAATATAAAAAGACAATGAACAAACTGTCTCACAACCATACCCTGATCATCCCGTTCCTTCTGAGTGAATCATGGCAGGCTCAAGAGGGACCGCTGGCCAGGTAGGAGGAACTGCTGGCCCGAATGGCAAGTCTTGTCTTGCCAGCAGTGAACTCACAACAATCAGGTGCTTACCCGTGGCACAGATTCACACTGACTATGTACATATACTGAGGGAAGATGGTCATGTTCCTTATGTCACATCCAATAACCAAGTGCCATGGCTTCTTTCTGTTGCTGTGCAGAGATACCGTGACCAAAGCAACTTACAGAAGGGAGAACTTACTGGTGGTTCACAGTTCCAGAGGGTTAGAGTTCCTAACCATCCTGGCAGGGAGTGTGGAGGCAGGCATGGTGCTGGAGCAGCTGAGAGCTTCTATCTGTCTGCAGAGAGAGAGAGAGAGAGAGAGACAGAGAGACAGAGATGGAGATAGAGAGACAGAGAGACAGAGACAGAGAGACAGACAGACAGGCACTAGGAATGGCATGAGCTTTTGAAAGCCCCAAACCTACCCCAGTGACACCTCTCCTAATCCTTCCAAACAGCTCCACCCACTCGGGGCCAAGTATTCAAGTATATGAGCTTATAGGACCATTCTGGTTCAGACCACCACTCTCAGTAAGGGCGATATATGGAGCAAAGCACGATGGACGAATTTAATAAATGTGTCATGCTCACACAGTTCCTACCCCAGATCGTCTAGGATAGTGACTGAGTCTTGCTTGTGATTGTTGATTTACAGTTCATCACAGATTCCCAGTTTATCACAGGAAGTCCAAGGACTGCTTGTGTGGACTAATGTAGTGGGAATCTGATATCAGGTTCTTTTTTTTTTTCTTTTTCTTTTTTTGTTTTTTCAAGACAGGGTTTCTCTGTGTAACAGTCCTGGCTGTCCTTTAACTTGCTCTGTAGACCAGGTGGCCTCAAACTCACAGAGACCGGCCTGCCTCTGCCTTCCCAGTGCTGGGATTAAAAAAGGTGTGCGCTGCCGGGCGGTGGTGGCGCACGCCTTTAATCCCAGCACTCGGGAGGCAGAGGCAGGCGGATCTCTGTGAGTTCGAGGCCAGCCTGGTCTACAAAGTGAGTTCCAGGAAAGGCGCAAAACTACAGAGAAACCCTGTCTCAAAAAAAAAAAAAAAAAAAAAAAAAAAAGGTGTGCACCACCATGCCCGGCTGGTTCTTAAGCCTTCACATGAAGAATTTTATAGACTAAGCCATTTCTCTAACCTCATGTGTGAACTCTCTGTGTGTGTGTGTGTGTGTGTGTGTGTGTCTGTGGGTGTTTGTGTTTATAGTACATATATATGCACATTGTGAGTAAGTGTGCACATCCACACATGCATGCAGAGGCCTGTTTGGTCACTTTCTGCCTTATTCCCTTGTCCCTCACTAAACTCAGAGCTGGACTAGCAGCCACCAGCTCCGTTGCTCCTGTCTCCACCCCCTCCCCCATAGTGCTGGATTAACTGGCACATAGCCGTACCTGGATTATTACATATAAATACTGGGGATTTGAACTCAGGCCTTTGTGCTTCTGCCACAAGGGCTCCTAACCCACTAAGCCATCTCTCTAGACCTCGTCAAGTGTAGAGTAAAGAATTCTCTGTAAATGAAGCAAGGTACAGTGGCACATGCCTGTCGTCCCAGCTACTTGGGAGGCTGCGGCAGGAGGCTCACTTGAGCTCGGGCCAGTCTGGCACCGTAATGAGAACTCAAGAGTCCACGTCAAAGAAACTTTGAAACATCCCTAAAGTGAGATCCAGTGGGTGGGTGAGCTCCGTTCTGTCCAGCAGCCTTTGCCCACCACACCTTGGTCATTGAACCCAGAGCTGCCTCTGAAGATCCTGGCAGAGGGAGCTGGGAAGGCAAGGAGGGAAGACTCCCTAGGTGACATGTGCTGAGCACTAGTTTTCAAACTTTGAAGGGTGTGAGAGTCTCCACCAAAGCTGCTTTTAGAAAGTTGATTCCTGGGGTTGGGGATTTAGCTCGGTGGTAGAGCGCTTGCCTAGCAAGCGCAAGGCCCTGGGTTCGGTCCTCAGCTCTGGAGGTGGGATGGTGGGGTGGTAGGGTAGGGGGTTGAGGGGGTGGGAGGCGGGGAATTTGTTGAAAGTTGATTCCTAAGATCCATTCCTGAAATACTTCTGTTGGGCAGCCAGCACCCTCGGCACACTCCTGCTGGTGACACCTGGGCCTGGTGGCTGATGCAGGTGGCCCAGGTGTCACCCTGAGAAATGAGGTTAGTTGTGACCTTGACTTGGCAGTTACCCTGCAGAGCAAGAAGGGGATGTGTATCTGTATAAAAGTCTTCCAAAGGGTCAGGAGTGTCGGTTTTAGAACTAGGCAGAGTGCTGGGTAGGATCAGAGGGAACAGACCCCCACCTTTGGAACCCGGGCTTGTGGTACCCACCGACAGGGCTCCATCTTTTATCCCTGGGCAATCTTTCACTGTAAACCCGACGGTTAATCTTTTCTGAAAGTTCTTTGACAAGCACAGCGAGTAACTTCTTCCAGAGAATATGGTATGTCCTAAGTGTAAACTTGGGGTCTTTACTGCTGGCATTGGTTTGGCTGCACATTCAAGATGGGGGTATTACGTAAGCATATTGCTGTCTGGTGTCTGCTTCTTGACTCTTTGCTCTAAGTAATACTCTGTTAAAGTGAGATCTGCCATTGGCTAGCAGGAATCTTTGCCTGACTTTCATCCTGTCTGCCCTTGGCTTCTCACATTCCATCCTGCCATGCCAAGCTGCTGTTGTATGGCTGTGTCCTCTTGGCTGGTGTGGCTAGACTAGGCATTGACTTCTTCTGCCTTGATGACCGTCAGAGTCTTCCTGGAAACAAAGAGTCCTCTGTTTATAAGATACTAAGTGCTTTACCTGGAGAGATGACTCAGAGGTTAAGAGCACTCACTGCTCTTGCAGAAGACCTGGGTTTAGTCCCCACACCTACATCGTCTCTCACAACCACCCGGAACTCCAGTTCCAGGGAATCCAATGCCGCCTACTCACTTCTGATGATTCCTGCATATGGATATGGTCATAAATAAATAAATAAATAAATAAATAGATAGATAGATAAATAAATAAATAAATAGGAATTCAACTCCACCTTCTGACTTCTGATGGTTCCTGCATATGTATATGGTCAGAAATAAACAAACAAACAAACAAACAAATAAATAAATAGAAATTCAACTCCGCCTTCTGACTTCTGATGGTTCCTGCATATAGATATGATCAGACATAAATAAATAGTAAAAATGAAATGTAATATATAAAATAAAATATTTTTAAAAAGGTACCGAGTGCTGAGTACTTCCATGTACTTAGTCCTCAGCAGTCAGAGAGCGCCCTTGATGGGGTCTGCACCCTCCTCAGCTTTGTGGCCCAGACATCTGTTGCTTTTGATCTTTGACATTTTGTTCTGTTAGAGAAATCAGAGATAGCTCCAGACCAGCCTGTAGCTGTTCAAATCGGAAGTGAGAGCAGCTTCCTGGGCAGCTCTTTTTGGAGGGCCCCTCTGCCTTTGGAACCCCGTGGTGCTGTGATGCTGGCCTCATGTGTGGAAAGATGCTAGCAAGCCGATGTGACTGTGCCAGGGGCTATCTGCTAGGCTGTCTCGTTGGACTGTCCAGACGGCAACAGAGTCTAGAAGTCTCTGATCTGCTCTGTCCAAAGGTGGCCTGCTGACAGCTTGAAGTATGGTGCCCTGGGTAATTGGCTTCCTCATTTAGTAATTTGTCTGCTTTCTTTCCCCTTGCTCTGCTTCCTCTCTTGTAAACTGATAGCCTCCTGCCCCTTCGGTAGACTGACAGAGTCGGTCCCCTGAGCGGAGGCCACAGGGCGGGGTACCAGAACCCAGGTGGAGGGTCATTTGGAAAAGGCACATGGAAAAACACTATCTGCCTGCGGTGATTCCTCTGCCTGCTTGTGGTAACTCTCAGTTTCTCACCACCATTTCCTCCCTTAAGTCATTGCCCTCGTCACGGCCGACTTTTATTTCTCCTTTTTCCTCTGTCTACGTTTTTACCCTCCCCCCTTTCTTTTACCTGTCCCCACTCTGTCCCCTTTGCTTTTACAACTGACCTAGTTAAAATTCAATTCAAAAAAGGAAATTATACATTTGTTCAGGTTAAGCTACCTTTTTCTCATTCTTTTCCGTTTTTCATGTAACTTTTTTTTCTCTCTCTCTTGGAGGAAGCAAAATAAATTAAAAACACACATTTCTGGTTCTTTCTGGCACCTCCATCCTCTCAAATGTGTTTGTCTTTAGGTGTCGGAAGTCCCAGGACCCAACATCTCTGCTTCATTGAAAATACAGATAGACTACTCAAAACTTTAGCCCTTGGAGCTGGAAAGTGACGTCTGTTTTCACTTAATAAGTCATTTTGTTTTCCAGGTGGGATACAGATTGTTCTTGGACGAACTTAGGACCAGACCTGCCCTTGGTGCCGGCAGGGTTAGGTCAAATGTCTGAGCCTGCTCTTCACTTGGAAGTGTGGTATTGGTGTCCAGCCATTCATTGGCGCTGTTCCCAGATGCTGGGTCATCCTGGCACCGGTAGAGGAGGGTCTCCGCCTCTGCCTCATGGTAGGCCAGGTGATCCTTATACCATTGCAAGATGGGGCCCGCTGACAGGCACAGGACAGGAGGTCATAGCTGGTGTGCACTACACTTTCTCATTTCTTGGGTTTGTTTGTTATTGTGATTTACGAGATCCTTGGCTCCCGCTTGGCTTTAGTGAGTTGAAGGCAGTCTCTGGAAGCAGATATTGGAGTTCAGATCCTAGCTCTGGCAACTGTAGAACCTTAGACAAATTCTTCATCCCCTAGGAACATCAATTCCCTCAGAAGCTTCGTGGGAAGCTTAAACTCTTGTTTAGAGCCACATCTCTAGCATCTAAGGTGTTCAGTAAACATATTACAGAATGAAGATAGTAGAGAAGATGGAGGACTTTGTGCTGGGTTCAGATTCCCATCTGCTCCCTGCTTCCCGTGTGCGCTCCAGCTAACCCTTCGTCTTTAGTGCCCAGTTTCCTGGGGAAAGCAGATAGGATTTGTATTTCCTATGGCAGAGCCATATCCCCTCTGGAGGCTCCAGGGAGAACTCTCTTGTTTCTTGCAGGTTAGTTGGCTCCAGATGGCCATCACCTATGGAAGCTCCGCTCTGTTCTCTGTCTTGATCCTCACATAGCCCTCTTGTATCCCATAAAATACTTGTCATTGGGTTTAAGATACGATTGATTAAGAAAATGTCAGCTTGAGACCTTTAATTATATCTGCAGAACTCTCCTCTCTAGGTAAGTTGTCATTCATAGGTTCCAGCAGTTAAGCTGTGTCCATATTGTTTTAAGTCCTGCTGTAGGGCTGTTGAGTCAGATGGTTAAGGCCTTGCGGATAGTAATGGGGAATTGCGTGTTTTCCTGTACTTTACAGCAAACCTATTATAAAATCAGAGATCCGTGTGTGTAAACTGAACAGTGTCTGGTGCACACACAGTCAGAACTCAGGAAATTCAGTTGTTGGTTAACTTAGCAAATCAGCATGGAAGGCCTACTGTGTGCCAGGTGCTTTGGTCTAAGTGCACGGAATGCAATATAATAAATAGTCCATACTAAAAAAAAATTAATAAGAGAGCACAGAGAAGGTTTTTCTCTTGACCATGCATATGCCCTGATATTTTATTAACAGTGTCTTTGGCAACATCATTGTGGCCACCTCTGTGTACGGCAGCCTTGTAGTCCTGGGGTGCCCCGACACAACACTGAGGAATGAGTTATCCTGTGGAAGAGGCTAGAGAAATCAGCCCTGAGCTGAGACCAAGTTTCTTGCTTGTGGTTTCAGAAGCATAAAAGATCAATTTTAGTTTTAGCAAAGCTGAGTTCAAAGGTTTGTGGTTTGGTTTTTCTAGGGAGCCTCTTTGCTTTTCTAATTTGTTGGGATCTGGTAGAGGAACGAGGGACATCAATCTTGCCTGACACTTCAGTCAGTTCCTGTGTTTTTGGTGGTGTCCAGGCCGCTGGCCTGGATCAGGCAGAGCTACTGGGGCTAGGGCCCAGAACCCTGTGGGCAGCGGGCCAGAGCGAGCACTAACCTCAGAGCGAGCGCTAGCCTCAGAGCGAGCACTAGCCTCAGAGCGAGCACTAGCCTCAGAGCGAGCACTAGCCTCAGAGCCAGCACTAGCCTCAGAGCGAGCACTAGCCTCAGAGAGCAGCGTTGCTGGTCCCCGTTACCATGACAGCGGCAGACTGTTCCGAGAGACCCTGAGAATGAATTCAATGGAAGGAAATTGCTGGTGCCCTCAGAAGAAAAACGAGAAACTGAAGCAAGTTTCTCGGGGTCTGCGGACATCGTTTTGATCCCCTGTCAGGTGGTGTGGCAAGGGGCATCTTGGGAGCAGAGGTTGAGAGGACCTGCCCTGCCCGTGGCCTGACCTTCACAGAAGGAAAATCGGCTCCTACCGATTGTAGACTTTCCATGGCCGGCCGCCGAATGAGAGTCCCTGTTGTGGGTGGCAGCCTGTGTTCAGCCGTGGCGGGGATGGCCTGTTTTATCTTCCGGTGCAACCCACATCTGTGGAGTGTGCCCTGGTGGGACACGGTGACCTGGAAGCTCGGAGCTCTGTTTGGGAAAAGGCTGTATAGAAGGTAAACATGTGGGATAAACAAAGCACAGGACAGGAAGAGATGGTTTGAAAAGTTACCAGGAAGACCACGGGTGAGGGCAGGTTCAGACATGTTGCTGCTCCTGGGGCCCCCGTTGCTGACATCAGCCGAGTTGCTCAATAGAGACCCCCAAGTGGGGCAGTTGCTTTTGGAGGCTGCCCAGTGTGCCCCCAGCTACGAGGCTGAAGAGCCCTGACCTACTTTCTTTCTTCCTTTTTGAAAAGAAAGTTTTGCTGCTTGCTGTGGGGCCTTGAACAAGGGAATGAGCTTCAAGAAGTGGGGGTTTTGTATGTATTTTTTTTTCTGCACTACTTAATATGTCAGATTCCACGTGTCCCTTATGGAGATGAGCCAGCCTCCGCAGGGCCTGCAGGAGGACAAGACCATGTAGACAGTTTGGGCATTGAGGCTGCTTCCTTCCTTTTGTGTTTTTTTTTTTTTTTTTTGTCCTAGATCTTGCTCTGTAGATCAGGCTGGCCTCAAACTCACAGAGATCCATTGGCTCTGCCTCCCGAGTGCTGGGATCAAAGGTGTACGCCACCACCACCCGGCTTCCTTTTGTTTTTTCCACTCTGTCTTGAGGCACTCTGATTCTCTGCTTAGGGCTCTGCCCTGCTGTAAGAGAGAGAGAAAGACAGAGAGAGAGAAGAGGGTACCCTTGCTGAAAACCGGCTCCATGCCTTTCCTTTGCCTCTAGAATGGCACCCAGACACCACTGCAGTCAGCACTGTACCCCACCCGGTTCCTGCTGACTTCTATCCTCGTCCACTGATACCCACCTCTCTCCTGTTCCAGCCACATGCATGCACTTTCTGACCAAGTTCCTCCTGCTCATTCCTCCCTAGGTCTTTGCACAGGGTCCACTTCTTTTGCTTTAGAAACTCTGTCCCTAAGTCTCATAGGCCGACTGTTTCTCTGATTGGCATTCATTGGTGAATTCTCAGATAGACCTATGCCGACACGATGTCTGAAGTATCCATTCCTGCTGTGGGATGGTCTGTATGTCAAGTGTGTTGCTGATTGGTCAGTAAATAAATCACTGATTGGCCATTGGCTAGGCAGGAAGTATAGGCAGGACAAGGAAAAGAATTCTGGGAAGTGGAAGGCTGAAGGAGGGAGACATGGCGAGCCGCCATCAGGACAAGGAAGATGTAAGGTACCAGTAAGCCATGAGCCATGTGGCAAAGTAAAGATTAATAGAAATGGGCTAAATATAAGAGTAAGAGCTAGACAATGACAGGCCTGAGCTAATGGCCAAGCAGTTTAAATAATGTAAGAGTCTGTGTGTTTATTTTATAAGTGGGCTCTGGAACTGGCGGGACTTAGTGGCGGGAGCTGGAGAGAAATTCTCCAGCAACAAATGGCGCCCAACGTGGGGCAAGAGTTTCCACCTAAAAACTTAGAAAAAAGATTCTAAAACGGAACTAAAAACAGCTTCCTAATTGTCTCTCTCAAATGAGCGGCAGCTGCCGGTTTGAGCTACTGGCGGGTTCCTAGCGTGCACTCTCGACCTGCAGTATGGTGGGAATGAGGCCTCTGCAAGTAGCACATTAAACTGTGTGGTGAATTTAGCCTTTGCTAGTACAAAACAAAAAAAGAGGTTTCTTTTTCTTTGGTAAAAGTGTAGACCCACTATTTCTGAGAGTTATGGCTCCCAGAGCTGGCGGAAAGCGGACCGCCGCCATGTTGGGAAGCTGAGGTGGGCGGAGCCAGCAGCCACAGCTGCTGCAGTTTAAGGCAAGAGATTCACAATAAGACAGATTCAGATGTAATAGTTTACAATGTATGTAAAAGATACGTAGGCTTAAAAGAGACAAAAAAAGTGATATATAGAGTTATAAAAACAAATACATAGTTTTAAAAAATAAAGTCTTTAAAGAGACAGTAAAGGTAGTATAAAAAATAAGCCACGTAAAGATGACTACCACACAGAGAATCTGGATTATGTTCTCTTTGATATTCGTAACTACAGAAAAACATTTGATTGTAAAAGCTGTTGAGTTATGCCAAAATGTATATTTTAAAGGTACCTTGACTTCAAAATTTGGATATAAGGATATGTTGCTTTGGAAAAGAGTCTCTACTCTTGTTTCCACAGAAAGCCAGAGACTATGGATTTGTTCCAGATTAAGATACATCAGGTTTGACCAGCCAAGACCACCTGAAAGGTCTCCGATGACACCATGGCCCAGATGATCCAACATCCAAAATGGTTCCAAGGCAACTGGCTCAGATATACAGCCTCACGGACTACTCCATGATCCTAAAATTTTCTTTCTGTCTCCAGAAGATACAGCGCCCCCCTCCAGCAGGAAGTAGTAAGAAAAGCTACGCCCAAATTCCCAAATATACCAAGCTGGCTTTAGAGATGGAATTGGCTCACTCCCCCTCTAAACCCAGACATATTGCTCAAAAAAAAAAAAAATGGTTAAGAGATTCTTGTGTCCCAAATCAGAAGAGCCCTCTGGTGTGGGACAGAGAAAAAACAATATTTTTATTTAAAGCAGGTTGATTATAAATACAATCTCTTTCTAAAGAAAAAAAGGGGATAGTTTAGATATGATAGGATGAAAGGGTAGATTAATGAACCTACTTTGAAAGAGTAACAACTTGTTTAAAATGTTTTACATTGCTATAGATTTTAGTTTATTGATACAAATTTAAACTTAATTTTGTTATGCTGTATATATATTTCTATTCTTGTTTGAGGTATTATGTTTATGTAACTCATTTAAAATTATAATGGATAATTAAAAAATAGATTAATAATTAGTCATCTATGATAATCATATTTGTAGCCATGTTAGTTAAGTCTTCTAGGTATACATAGTTATATTTCAGATAGATAGGTAGTCTTCAAACACTTCAAAGACCTACAGAATATGACATTTAAAATGTTTTAAAAATTTAGACTTTCTGGACGGTGAGACATGTCTGCTCCTGACAGCACCGATTTACTTCAGAGAGGAGGATGGGCATCGAAGACACTCCATACGGAGTTTATCTTCACCTTGACAAAAATAGCCATTTGGGCAAGAAACTGTTCTTGCCTGGACTGCCTGATCAACTGGACATGCAGGACCCATACAAAGGTGACCACTGAACTTTGCTTGACAAAATGGTCCTTCAGGTTCCTGCTTTGCAGAGAAATCTGCCAGACATTCTACAGGACACAGAGAAAAGTGAATAAGAGACTCTAGGCCTGTGGGCTGAAGACAGATGCCCCAACTTTACAAGAGAACTTTGAATGACTGTCCAGGCTGCCAGCTGTCTCTGTCTACCCTACAAGACTCCTAAAAGTTGCTTATATCCTTCTCCATTTCTCAGGTAGTAGTATATCCTTCTGAGGTCTTTGATGTGGTTAAAGACTAGATACTTACAATTTTCCTTAGTTATAATAAAAGATAAGTTAGATATAAAACCTTAAACTTACAGATATAAGATAGATAGGATCTCTTCTTTAATATTATAACTGTAATTCTTGCTTGATAATTGTTTTGTTATATGTAATTTTACTATGTTAAAGTTAAAACCTTCCTTTTTAAGAAAAGAAAAGGGGAAGTGCTGTGGGATGGTCTGTATGTCAAGTGTGTTGCTGATTGGTCAGTAAATAAATCACTGATTGGCCATTGGCTAGGCAGGAAGTATAGGCAGGACAAGGAAAAGAATTCTGGGAAGTGGAAGGCTGTAGGAGGGAGACATGGCGAGCCGCCATCAGGACAAGGAAGATGTAAGGTACCAGTAAGCCATGAGCCATGTGGCAAAGTAAAGATTAATAGAAATGGGCTAAATATAAGAGTAAGAGCTAGACAATGACAGGCCTGAGCTAATGGCCAAGCAGTTTAAATAATGTAAGAGTCTGTGTGTTTATTTTATAAGTAGGCTCTGGAACTGGCGGGACTTAGTGGCGGGAGCTGGAGAGAAATTCTCCAGCAACACATTCCACTGGTTCCTGCTGATCATGCCCTCTGTTGCATGGCTTCAGATCATTTTCTCCTGTCGGAAGTCTTCAGATTCGTGAATTTGTTCAACACTTGATCAATGGACTTTTTCCTGGAGCTCTAGCTCTGTCTTTTTCCTTCTTATTTATTTTAATTAATATTAATTTTGAGACAGGGTCTCATATATAGTCCCAGTTGGCCTCAAACTCAGTATGTAGTTGAAGCTGTCCTTGAACTCTTAATCTTCATGTCTCTACTTCCAGAATGCCTAGGCTACAGATACGTTACATCATGCCCAGTTCATATGGTGCCAGGGGAACCCAGGGCTTTCTGAGTACTAGGCAAGCACTCTACCAAATGAGCCACATCCCCAGCCCTGCTTTTATTTTATTTTATTTTATTTTATTTTATTTTATTTTATTTTAGGCAACATCTTATGCATTCTGTGCTTGCCTCAAATTCATCAAGTATCCAGGGATGATCTCCAACTTTTGAACTTCCTGTTTCCACCTTCCAAATACTGGGATTACAGGCATGTACCCGTGCCTGGATTGAGCCTGTCAATCTTGTTCATTGAGTGAATGACTGCTTTCCAGGAGAATGGACTTTCTAAGATGTTGCCCAGGGAAAGAGAGACTGAAAATCTCTACGGAGTAAGTTTCCCTTAACCTACTGAACCTGACTGGTGTTCTTCATGGAGCAGGCGTGGCCAGTAGCTCACTTGCTGGACTCTGGTGTTCGCCATGCCGGGATGGAGCATACCTAAGATGGTTGGAAAAAGAGATGCTCATGTTAACTAGCTGCTCCTGGTCCATGACCTCAAGGGCAGTGACCCCTTGACAACCTGACACACGGACACATAACTATTAAATCAAAACCTTTCCTTTCTTGTTCATCTCCAGGAGCTCATGTTAATTTCAATATCACAATATAAAACACTTCCCAACTTGTGAAAGTTCATACTCTTTAAAAATTCAAACACTTTGAAAGCAAGGTCTCTTTAAAATACCCAAAACCTTTCGACAGTGGGCTGCTTTCTACTTCCAAGAGGGAAGAGCCCTAGGGCACAGTTACAATCAGATCAAAGCAAAACCCAAATCCAACAATGTAAAGCTCCCAGTGTCCAACGTCCGGGACTCATGTTCCTCTGGGCTCGAAAGGGCCTGAGCAGTCCCACTTCTCTGGTTCTGCCGTTCACGGCACACACGCATGTCCAGTATGCGCGTGACTCCACATCTGCTGTCATTCTTGTCACAGCCCTGGCACCCCCAGGATCCTGGCGCCTCCATTACAACAGGGGCCCCACCTCTCCAGGCTTCTCTTCCGGGACCCTAGCCCTGCCCATTTGCCAAGTCTCAGCTTCTCTCTATGACCTCCTCAGTCCTGGAGTCCCACTGCAACTGAGTCCCACCCAACCTTAACTAAGGGCTTTCACAGTGCCAAGATTCAGCCGCTCTCCATAACGCCTTCAGTTTTACAGCTTTCATGCTGCCAAATCCGGTGTCATGTGGAAGACTCGTACACATTACCAAATTCAGCTGTTGACTTGAGATGCAGCCTTGACCACTCAAGATCACAGCTTCTCCACGCGGACTCCGAGGAAACATACTGGTCTCTTGTTAATCACAAGTGATTCTTCAGCCCCAGCTGACCAGAACCCACAGACTGTTAAAACAAGATATCACACAAAGGGCCGGCCCTGGCAGAGGCTTTTGCTTCTCTCAGAAATTTCGTAAGCCAGGCTTCCATCATTTACATTTCTCTCAACATTATCTTCCAAGCTCTCACAGGTAATCCCGTTAAGTTTTTGAGCACCCTGCGGCTTCTCCAGCTCAAAGTTTCGAACACTTCCACAGTCCCTTCCAAAACAACATGAGGTCAGGTCTGTTGCCGCAACGCCCTGCTCATGGACCAATTTCTGTCTTTGCTTTCTGTTGTTATGATGAAACACTGACCTAAGGCAACCTGGAGAGGAAAGGGTTTATTTGGCTTATATAACCCAATCAAAGGCCGTCACTGAGGGAAATCAAGGCAGGGATTAAAGCAGGGGCCACAGAGGAATGCTGCTTCCTGGCTTGTACCCCATGTTTTTTGTTTGCTTGCTTGTTTGCCTTTTTGTTTTGTGAGACAGGGTATCTCTGTGTACCCCTGGCTGCCCTGGAACTCACTCTGTAGACTAGGCCAATCTTGAACTCACAGAGATCCCCCTGCCTCTGCCTCCCAAGTTCTAGGATTAAAGGTGTGTGACACTGTGCACAGCCTCCCCATTTTTTTTTTTCAGTTTTCTTTCTTATTTAACCCAGAACCACCTGCCCAGGGGTTATACCATGTACAGTGGGGTACAAGAAAATAACCCCTACAGACTTGCCCACGGGCCAGCCTGGTAGAGACATTCTCTTAGTTGAGGATCCCTCTTCTCAGATGACTTTAACGTATATCAAATTGACAAAAAAACAAAAACAAAACAAACAAACAAAGCCTAACCACTGCAGGTTAGATATACTTTTGTTAGGGGTATACTGTATACCCAGGGGAGGGTGATACCCTGCTGGCTCTCAGAATATGATTAGTTTGGATCCCAGTCTTTGACAGCATATATCCTGGGCAAATGTGCTGTTCTCTGGTAACACAAAGAATACCCTAGTGTTTCATGTCAATTATTGTCTTCATCTCTTTGGTTTCTTTGATGCTGTTTTCTTGACACATCTAGATAGCAAGAAAAAGTCTGATCACAACTCCTCTTTGCTGAAAACATTTAGTTGCAAATCGCCCTTTGCCTGTGAGGTTGACAGCACCTCCGTCTGCTAAACATGAGTAAATATTCTTTCTTATATTTTGCTTTAGCCAAATCCTTCAGGAGTTAGCCCTTGCCTGTGTCTTATTTCTCCTCTGTGTCGTTCCTTGAAAAAATTAATTACCCCCCCCACTCCCTCCCACCCCCCACCCCCGGTGCTTTCTGAGCCTGCTCAGACACTCAGCTTGTCTCTGTTCAGTGAGACGGAGCACCCATGCACACAGTGGGTTACACGAAGTGCACTTATTACCCAAGATAAGTGTGGAAGGACCACAGACGTCTAGAGTTCATTATGAACAAGTCCATTAAGGCTCCGAAAAGATGCCCAGGGTGATGGAGTCTCACCTGCATGTGTCCCTTTTCTATAGCGGCAAGAGACCCAGAAAGCTGCTTGGCATGGGTTTTCTACCCCAGGGCTGTATGAGTCACTGGGATAAAGCATTAGAGGACATCCTGTCTCTAGGCTGGAACAGGGCCCGGGCTGTATCAGCCAGCTCCTTATCACAGGATGGTACATTTCCTGCACTTCCACAGTTACTGTGAGAACTACAAATGAGACAGACAGAGTGGTCAGTCCACATTTACCTGAAGCACTGTCCTATACACAGTACTGGGGATTGGTTACATCAGGCTCACCAGACTCAGAAACATTTTGTGCTTGACATTTTCCAGTTGTAAAATATTTCCGCCTACACAAAAATACCTGTGGTTTTTTTTTTTTCATGGTTTGGATGAACGTCTTGTCGTGATCATTTCTGAGCCTTAGACATGAAGTGTTATAGTTAAATCCTTTTCCCTCTTTCCCCAGAAGAAACAAGTTACTGGGTGACATTTATGTGCACGCAGTTTATTACAGCTGATTAATCCATAACAGTATAAAATACTATTTTTATTTTAACAATTTATTAGATAGCATTATTATATCATGCAGTCTTTGTCCCTCCCTCCTCTCTCTCCTTCCCTCTCTCCCCCTCTCCCCCTCTCCCTCTCTCCCTCCTTCCCTCTCTCCCTCTCTCCCTCTCTCCCTCCTTCTCTCCCTCCCTCCCTCCCTCCCTCCCTCCCTCCCTCCCTCCCTCCCTTCTTTTATCCTTCCTAAACAGGGTTTCTAGCCAGGTTGACCTTGCACTTGCTATGTGTCAGAAGATGATCTTGAACTCCTGCTCTTCCTATTTCCACTTCCTGAGTGCTAGGATTAGAGGTGTGCGCCGTCATGGCCCCTTCATGCAGCGGTGGGGTCGAGCCCAGGGCATCCTGCATGCTAGCCAAGCACTCTGCTCAGTGCTTCTCACCCCAGCCCTGTGCACTTTGGAAACATGCTTCAACTTTATGCATTGCAGATTTTGCCTTGTGGATTCAGCAGGCCAAAGATTAAGAAACTGTTCTCCAAACCAATTAAACCGAACAATTTTCCATGCTTCTATGAGCACCTAATATTATAATACTTAAAATATTTTTTAATTTTAAGCGATAAATACCGTTTTTAAATGCTTACCTTTACTAGATTATTAACAAAATTAAGCTTCTTTTCGTTAGTACACAGGACATTTTGGTGTTTTCAGTAAGTTGCTAGTTTATGTAACTTTCTCAGGTCTGTGTTTGGTTGTGCATTTCCTGCTGGTCTGTCGTTCCTGAGGAGCTGTGGCTAGCAAGGTCACAGTCTCCATGCCCCTTACTTGGTTGCATGTCTTTTATATTTCAAGTTATCATAAAGAGATTTAAATTTTTCATGTTGCCAAATTAATACGCTGTTCCTTTATACATTGTCCTCTTTGTTCTTTGTTTGTTTGTTTGGTTTTTGAGGTAAAACTCTGTAGCTCTGGTGGCTTGGAACTCACTCTGTAGACTAGGATGGCTTCTACCTCCGAGGGTGGATTCACGGTATACACCAACACACCTGCCTTTTCTGTTTCCTTCTCCGGTACTGAGAATTGAACCTAGGGCCTCCTGCACACTGGGTAAGAACTCAGCCACTGAGTTGCACCCCCTACAACCCCTTCTTAAACATTTCCTTTTAATTAACTTTTGACACAAGGTCTCACTGAGCTGTTCACCTGGCCTTGAATTCAAGCAAACTTCAAACATTTGGCTGTATCTTAGCCTCCCGAGTAGCCGGAATTACAAGCCTGTACCGCTAGGGCCTGACTGTCCGTTGTGTTTCTTCTAGTTAGTTTAAGAGATTCTTTCCTGGGCTGGAGAGATGGCTCAGTGGTTAAGAGCACTGCCAGAGGTCCTGAGTTCAATTCCCAGCAACCACATGGTGGCTCAGAACCATCTGTAATGAGATCTGGTGCCGTCTTCTGGCCTGCAGGTATACATGCAGACAGAACACTGTATACATAATAAATACCACTGTATATATAATAAATAAATAAATCTTGAGAGACAGAGAGAGAGAGAGAGAGAGAGATTGAGATTGATTGATTCTTACCTAGCACCGCATCATCATATTTGCCTTTCTTTTCTTCTAGAGGAAATGGGTGGTTGAGTTTTCACAGGTAGATTTTTCAGTCATAAAGAATGAAAAAGAATTGGTTGGGTATGTCGGCTATGGTGGAATTTAGTTTTTCTTTTTCTACATGGAAAATGAAGGCTTAGCTCTTGTCCAGACCTTGTTTCTATTATGTGCCTCTCTTTTCTGGTTATTATTTGCCAGTACTTTCCAGGGGGGGCCTGGGTAGCCTGTGAGTCAGGCCCTCTCTTGAGATAACTAGACTCCCCTATACTCTGACTCCTCTGCACGTTGGGATCAGGCAGCCTTTTATGTTTTATATGCTGGGCATGTGGCTTTCTTATACTTGCCCTGTATGCATACACATGGAAAGGCCAGTATGGAGGAGTTGCTATTTCAAATGGTAAAGATGCTGGAGAAGGGCCTGGGGAAATGGCTCAGTTAGGAAAGAGCCTCCTGAACAAACATGAGAATCTTAGTTCTATTCTCAGCATCCACGTGAAAAGCCAGGTATGTGCTGGATGAGGTGGTACACACCTTTAATCCCAGCACTTCAGAGGCTGTGAGTTCAAGGCCAGCCTGGCACACATAGCGAGTTCCAGGACAGTCAGAACTACATAGTGAGACTTTGTCTCCAAAGTGGAGATAGGGGAAAGCTAGGTATTTCCTAATAATAATAATCCCAGCTCTAAGGGAGATGAAGACAGGAAGACCACTGGGGCTTGCTGCCAGCCAGTGGAGCTCGGTTGGTGAGCTCCAGGTTCATTGAGACCCCTCCATCTCAAAAAAATAAGGTTGAGAACAATTGAGTAAAGTACCCAACATCAGCACCCCCTCAACCCCCGCACATGTACACGCATACAAAGGGACCAGAAAACCAGAAAAAGAACATCACTTTATGCAAGAGAACCCAAACTCTGCTTCCCTGGGGCAGGGTGGAAGCCTACTTAGATGAACACAGGGATGTCGATCTGGTTCATTTCTTTTTAACTTGTAGACACAGTGCTCTTTGCTCTTTTTCATTTTCAAGTGTCTTAATGGGTTAATACTATGATGCTTCTGCCCGTTAGGACAGCATACGCAATCACGCGACCCACGAGGAAGTATCTCTTCCCTTTGTTGCGTTATCACTGGGAAAATTCTAGACCCTCAAGTGAGAACAATGGGGAGTCTGGCCTTTAAATAAATGCCTCTCCATGTCACATCTAGAAACCAGTGTCGCAGCTCACAAAGCTTTGAGTTCAGATGGGAAATCTGATCTTTTTTTTTTTTTTTTTTTGATGGTGTTGGAGGTTGAACTCCAGGCCTTGCATGCTAAGCCAGTGTTCCACGCTAGTTTATATCCCAGGCCTGGTCCATAGGTTAGGAGGATTGCCCATCTTTTGCTAGGTTTCAGAAGAAGTTTAAATGTCTAATTTTTGCCCTTGTTTAGAGGACTGTTAGTTCACATACGGACGACAGAGGGACAGGGAGTGACTGTTGTGCCCAGATAAGGCCAGTTCCTGGGAAAGCAGCGGACAGGAGAAGGGCCAGCTTTCTAGCAGGCACACCTCCCTCCGACTTATCTCTCTTGGGAAACGCTCTGCTGTGTGTTTGCCTGGTGCTGACAATACCGAGTCCACCTCCCTGGCCGAAGATAAAGCAGAGCTGTTCATTATTAACCTCTTGGACTTTGCACAGACACTGGCTTAGGCAATTTAGCTATCCCTGGTAGCCGGAAGCTGCCGGAGGTGTGGACTATCTTCACATCCGCAGCATAGATACCGAGGCCAGTTCAGGTCACTTGGGCTCACGATTTCCCAGTGCGGAGGTAGATCTTAAAGCGGCTATGGTCATATTAGCTAGAGTGGTCCTTGAGTACGAGATTGGAAAGCCAGATGCACTGTCTTAACGAAGCCTAAAAGATGCTGGTATCTTTAGCTATGGCCTGTGTTTTATAATCTTTAAAATACATTCAGTATTATTAGAAACAGAGACGACGACATGAATTTAGGTACGAGTGATACCTTTGGGAAAGTCTTTTGTAATTTTGTTTGTTTGTTTGTTTTTGGTTTTTAGAGACAGGGTTTCTCTGTGTAGCCTTGACTGTCCTGGAACTTGCTCTGTAGACCAGGCTGGCCTCTACTCAAAGATCGGCCTGCCTCTGCCTCCCGAGTACTGGGCTTATAGGTGTGTGTCACCCCAGCCCAGCTGTCCTTTGTAATTTACCATTGAAAGGATTGACTACCCTCTCACCCAGAAGAAATGCCCTCATTATGTAGGGCTTCTGCTGTATTTACAAAGGGTTAAAATTTTACCCAGGTGTTAAATGTAGCCTCACAGGGTGCTGGTTTAAGATCAGATAATGGTGGGATTTTGTTCTCATTGGTGATTGCATAGTTAACGAGCCTTTTCCTGTGAAGATAGTGAATTGTGTCCTTTTCTCCTCTTTAGGGACATAAGGAGTAAGAAAAAAGGAGCGAAGAACAGGCAGCTGCATGCAGGCCCAGCTGTGCCCACACAGCACGGTGATGGGGTGGAGGTCTCTGTTAGTGTACAGGCATGTCCTGGTAGCTCTGATATTAACCCAAAGGAGCTTCCTCTCTCCTGGCCCCTCTCGGCCACTGTCCACATCACTCCCCATTCACAGGAAAACTTCAAAATGATCTCCTCTGCTGTCTTGACCCGCCCCCTTCGGCACCCGTCCACCATGCAGGACTCTGATGGTAGTCGGTACTGTACCTGAGGACACATCAGCACTGCTCTTCCCAGCACTGTTATTCCTGCTGGGGTTTTCCTTCCAAGTTCACTGGATCTTCTTTGGCTTTTTCTTTCATTGACTTCTTCTCAGCTCAAAAATTTTGGCAATTCCAAGACTGGATTCCTGGTACCACGCTTCTTCATCTTCACTTTTCTCAGCAGGGCCCGGTCCTTTCAGATGATGATGATGATGATGATGATGATGATGATGATGATGATAGTATATTGTGGTGGTATTGTGTTCCCCAAAATATTGTGCACCCTAATAAACTTATCTGGGGTCAGAGAACAGAAAAGCCACTAGATACTTAGGATAGGCAGTGGTAGCACACGCCTTTAATCCTAGCATTCCAGAGGCAGAAATCCATCTGTTCAAGGATACAGCCAAGCATGGTGACTCACACCTTTAATCCCAGAAAGCAAGCCTTTAATCCCAGGGAGTGATGGTAGAAGGCAGAAAGATATATAAGGCGTGAGGACCAGGAACTAGAAACATTTGGCCTGGTTAAGCATTTGGCTGGTTAAGCTTTTAGCTGGTTAAGCTTTCAGGCTTTCGAGCAGCAGTTCAGCTGAGAGCCATTGGGATGAGGACACAGAAGCTTCCAGTCTGAGGAAACAAGACCAGCTGAGAAGTTGGCCAGGTGAGGTTAGCTGTGGCTTGTTCTGTCTCTCTGATCTTCCAGTGTTCACCCCAATACCTGGCTTCAAGTTTGATTTTTTTAATAAGAACTTTTAAGATTCCTGCTACAGTATATTACTATTTGCTATGCTGGGAACCAAATGGTGGGGCCTTGGATGTGCTAGGATTGCGTCTACCATTGAGTCCTAATTTTATCCACTAAACTTTGAAAACCTCACTCTGTTCTATACTATATATAAAGACTTCAGATCCGTGACTCCGTCTCCAGAGCCCTGAACTCTGGAGTTCTGGGAGAGGGATCTGGCCACGTTCTTGATGTTTTTTCTTTCATATCTAACTGGCATCTCAAACTTAGTGTCTGTCATTCATTGTAGCGCACCCCAGCTTGCTTCTCCCTGAATCTTTCGGAGCTTATTGAAAGACTAAGTGTGTCCCCCCCCCCCCCACAGGAATGTCTCAAAGCCCTCTTTCCTTTCCCTCAGCATCCAGTCACTTAGTAAATCCTGATAATTTGACCTTCACACTCAAATGTAATCCCTGTTTACTTCTCCCCATCTCTTCTCTCTCTGTACAAGCCAACTCTTTCTTGGCACATTGTGGCGGCTTCATGATTGATTTCCTTGCTGCCCCCATTGACCGCTGATAACATTTATTAACCCTGCAGCCAAAATAATCTCTGTAAGTGCTTGTCAGTGACCCCACTAAAAAAACGATGAAACATTTCCAATAATACTAAACTAATTCTGCTCACATCAACTCACACAGATAACAGCTATAGACTTGGGGCCGGGGGAAATATACTGACAAGAGTTGGCAGACATGATTGGAAGGGAGTCCACACTTACAGAGCTGAAGAGATCAAAGGAAGTGCTCAAAACTCGCTCTATAACTCTATATAAAACTATTGCAGCTCTCTGAGTTGTGCATGTATGGGACAGTCTCCAAGCAGGCCGGAGTCAGGTGTTCAGAGCCCAGCAAAACCATCTGCTGCTGCCTCCTAGGGGACATAGAACTGGGAATTTAGACATTCAAGTCAAGATCTTGAAATAATAAGATAGCAGCATATACTACATGGAGAAATATTGGAGTCTGAAGGTTCTGTACTTCATTCTCAATCTCTAGGGCACAATTGAAGAATCAGAGACTAAGAACTGGAAAAAAATAACTGAAGGAATTTTGGCTTATATTTAGTAAAATGTATTCATTTAACCATTTGTGAAATCGGGGGACCTCCAACTAGAACCAAGAGAGAAAAGTACGCCTGTAACACGGCCATCTTCAGCAAAGGAAAGGGTAAATCAGGCAGAGAGGAGGCAGAGTGGCCGTGGACTTCCTTACCTCCTGACGTGTGAAAACAGCCAACAATAACTTCAGGACAGAAATTAAAACATTATCACCCTAGCCCAGAATCATAGGCCTCTCAGAATGAGGAGGACAGGCCGGGAGTGTGGCTGAGTGGGCTGGTAAAACATCACCCCCCCCCCCCAAGGCCCTGAGTTTGGGATCCAACATTATAGAAAACAGACAGACAAACAAAAACTAGAAAAGAAAAGAGAGGAGGGTGTTGGAGGGGACGTTTTTAGGTCAGTAAAATGAAGACCATTCATGGCTGGCTCTCGATGCTACAAGGAATGCTGAGGAGGAGTTTTTTTTTTTAGGTTGGTAAGAAATGAGACTAGAGAGATCTGAGTCTTCTGAGGGGGCCGAAGAGTTCTGGACATGGATGTTTGAACAAAAGGCAATTTCCCCTTCTTCCTTTAAATGAGGACATTGTATGTGGGAGTTTAGTATTGTTGAATATTTATAAAAATGATTACGTGATAAATGAAGATAGAATGGAATTCTACAGGTGTAAGGTTGTTACATTTATGTGAAATGCCATATGTATTTTTTTAAAGATTTATTTATTTTAAGTATATGGGTGTTTTGTCTGCATGTCTGTGTCCCACATGCATGCAGTACCAGCAGAGGCCAGAGAGGGCGTTAGATTCTCTTGGAACTGGAGTTATCCTAATGCCCAAAGGGCAATGAGGCCGGGGTTTAAACTATAGAGTGGTAAGTCTCTCCGTTCGTTCGTCTCAGAAGATTTCAAGAAAGTGAACCAAAGCCGGCCCTCTGCTGCTATCCCACATACAGGAATGTCCATGTTAGCTTTTCTTTGTCTTCCGTCCCTGGAAGACAGTAACGTGGAAGTAAAAAGTGATCTAATGGGCTCCCAGTGGCTCAGGGAGCCTGCCTGAATTGGAGGAAAGGGTGTTAGATAACCCTAATGGTGGGACTGTGGAACTTGGAGGCTGGGGATCCAGGGCTGCTCCAAGGCCAGTTTACTAAGCTGTGTCCCTCAAAGACTGAACCTAAGGAAACATTAGGAAGACTGGGGTCAGTGAGCAGCCTGCTGATGTGAAATAGCTTCAATAAGCTATGCTTCCAGAAAGAGAGAGACAGAGACAGAGACAGAGACAGACAGACAGACACAGAGATAGAGAGAGAGAGACAGAGAGAGAGAGAGAGAGACAGACAGACAGACACACACACAGAGACAGACACACACAGAGACAGACACACAGAGACAGACAGACAGACGGAGAGGCAGACAGAGAGAGAGAGAGAGGAGACACAAAGAGAGACAGAGAGGGGAGAGAGGCAGAGAGAGAGACTGAGAGAAGATGAAGTTAATCTGATGGAAAGTAATTAATTTGGTTTGCCTAATATTTTTAAGAAAAAATATATTCTTTGCTGATTACTTCCCTTTTTCATATTTATTTTCTTGTTAGTTCTTCGAAAACCACACAGTATGTTTATCTTCACCCCTTCTCCTACCTTCTGCAAGTTCAACTCCATTTTCCCTGCCCATCAAATTTTGTGTCTTTTTTTTTAAACCTATCAAGTCTCGTTTCTGCCACCCATATTATCTTGGATTTGCGGCTTTCTATTGGGGTATGGTAAGTGTAGCAGGGGCCTACGCTCTTCAAGAAAGTGGACTCTTCCACCTTTTAGCAGCTGTCAGTTGCCAGTAGTTCCTCAGTCGGAGGCGGGGCTTTGTGCGCACCTCTCCATTCCATGCTGGTGTGGCCTGAGCTTGCACAGATCTTGTGCATGCTGTCAGAACCACTGTGAGTTCACTTGTGCAGCTTCCTCGTGTCTGGAGAACGTGGCTTCCCTGTAGCCACCCACGGCCTCTGCATCTTGCAGTCTTGCTACCTCACCTGCTGCAGTGACCTCAGCCCCTCGTGAGGAGGGGGTGTGATGTTGAGGTCGCATGCACGTATATCTGAGCACTTCAGTCTTTTGTTCTCTGCCCACTGACTAGTTCTAGGTCTCTGCAGCTTCTCTAGTAAGGGATAAGATGCACTAATCTATGGGTGTGAAGATAGGAACTTAGAGGGCAATTTAATACTATGTCCATATAGTAGAGTAGTGGTATTAGGGTCTCAGTTGGGGCCCATGACCTGGCTGATCATGAGATTTTGGCCTGCTTAACAGTACCAACCATATTCCATCTTGTGGAGCAGGCTTTAAATCTAAATCAGAAAATGGTTGGTCCAATAACATTCATGCCATTGTTGCACAGGTAGGCATATTCTGATAGGCCAGTCATTATTATAACAAGGTTCACAGCTGGATGAGACTATTTATGACTTTTCCTGGCTAGCATGCATGGAATCTTTTAATACTATAAAAGTCCACCAGTACAGATGAAGCTTCCAGGTTGGTAACTGACCTTATTTTCTCCACACCCTCTAACTAAAGTGATGTCTTCAGCAATTGGATCTTACTATCAAGTTCTAGAGAGTAATGTCCTGTAATGTTTGGGGAACCTCGCTGAGCAATAACTTAAAGAGAGGTAACCCATACCTGGCACTGAGCTTTTTCATTTGATGGTCTATGGTGCCATGACCTCCATGGCTTAGGGATTGGTCTAACTGGGGCAAAGGGGAATGAAGAAATGACAGACACACATACAGAAAAGTCTGGGATCAAGTGGATGTGGGCGCTGATGGTGATGTACCAACAGCAGTTGGGAAACTTAGTGGAATTATCGTTTACATTGAACCAGGTAGGTTAAACTAATCTCGGTGGGAGGTCTCTGTAGAGAGCAGCCTCAGGTCACAGTCATCTGAGAGGAGGAAGCTTCAGTTAATACTTTCTCCACACGCTGGTTTTAGCTAAAGATCAATGGTCATCAACATCCTCAGACCAGGGGAAGGCTTTGCCCTTTCTCACAGCCTGATCTATGGTTCTGAGGCATCAGAGTCCTTGGCATGGCCACACTCACATCAGTAATACACGTTCATTCGGGACTTCATCCATTCCCCCACACTATGGTATCTGTGAGAGGCATTGTTCTCCCTTCGGTAGGGTAACTTGTTTTAGATATGCACGCATAAATATTTTAAGAAGCTTCTACAGTAGCAAATTCCATATGGCATTTCCAAAGGTCTTTCATATTAGTTTTTTGAGGAACAGGCATACTGGCATCCATAGTCCGAAACCATAAGCCAAATTCAATTCTTTCATCAGTTGTCTTGGTCACGGTGTGTTTTATCACAGCAATAGAAAAGTAAAGAAGACGGCATGATCCGCCTGGTGCTGGTTTTCCAGATACGTAGAATGAAAAAGTGGTGATGTCATGAAGGCCAGCACCAAGGTTCTAAGAAAAGCCTGTGAGTACAGGGAGCAGCAGCAGACTCCCTGTAGGGGGGACCCTGAGTAGTCTATGCATAAAGCTTTTAGGGCAAATCCTAAATTGCAGTGGAGACCCCAGGAAGATAGAGATGCCAGGAACATGGAGTATCTGCTGAAGCAAGCTTCTGGCACCAAGCGGAGCGGGCTTAAGAACAGTGCATAGCTGCAGGGCTACCCAAGCCCATTGGCTCTCCTGTCATGATGCCATCTGCCCCAGAGCTACCACCGGAGCCACAGGATTGAACATCCTCATTGTTGGACTTCAGTCTTGATTTAGCCCAATATTTCCTTGCTATCCTCCTGTTCTTCCATTTTTAGAATAGAAATGTTCTTATGTGGGGTTCTGGGGAAATTCAAAGACTACGATGCTACCACAGTCTCACCAAAATCTTCCCTCTGAGTCATTTGTTAACAAAATTATTATTTGTGGGAGCAGCCTCCTATAAATGAGAAGCTTCCAGCATGTGACGGCCATGGTTGGTTGCTATGCTTCACGTTCTACTCTTATATCTTTTGGGGGTGGACGGTTTTATGCCTCATTGCTGCCCTGTCTATTTTCATCCATGTCTTTCTGTTAATTTCTTCCTGCCACCTTACTCTAAGTGATGCAACTTCTCTCTGAAGGCCTTTCTACCTCCAGGCAAGTCAGATTGCCCAGTCTACTTCTGCTCTACCCATCCCCCACATACCAGCCATCATAGCTCACCCACTTACCAGACTGAGCCAAACTCTAAAAATTCTAGTTCAGACTCCACTGACATGTACTCAGATGCCTGCATGTGCACACACACAGAGTCGCTGGAATTTTCATCTCTGTTTTCTTCGTCTATATGATAGTCAATTACAACATCATAATGTCTTTGTTCATTTTAACTATTGAATACGTTTTAGTTGCTGATCTTAGTGTTTTCTTTTTTCCTCCTCTCCTTCTCTCCCCGGAACTTCAGGTCCTTCCTGTTGATTAAGTCCCTCTGTCTCTGTGGGTTTCTTCCCCTCCACCTATAAACACGTTTATGCTCCACATATTAAATAAGCCAGCAGAAGTCTCCTGGGGCCTTTGATTTCCTCCATCTGCCAGCCTTTGGAGAGGTGGCCTCTGCTGAAGGGCAGAGTTCACTGAGTTCTCACCATGGCCACTGGTGACATCCTGGTTGTGAACCTCTGGGAGCGCCATGAGTCTTTCCGGTCTTCTGTGCTGCATTAGACTCTGTTGACCAATTCGCCCTTCTTGAAACTTGCTCCACGTGAACTTCTGCCCCAGCGTTTCTGAGGTCCGTCTCTGCCTCCTGTCCCTTAGTGAGCCCTTACCAGTTGGGGTCCCCTTGTAGTTCCTGGCTAGGCTCTTTCCATTCTCAGTCTTTCTGAATTCATCTCTCCCTGTGGCTTTGACTGGAAAGATTATTCTACGTTCCCAGCTCAGCCTCTCCCATATCTGCAGTATGTGCTCGGTGACACCAGCAGGATGTCCTGTTCAAGAATGTCAAGTTCAGAGCCTCCCACCTTTCCCTCTCCATCTCTCTGCTCATCTGTAGCTCTGTTAAAGGCCTTACCTGAACATGAAACCTAAGCTTCTCTTCTCCTGCTCCCCCTCTTCCCTCAATAGCAGGGCAGATCTTTTGCAGTGAGACAAGCCCTACTTCCAGTGGCCCCCTCCCCCATTACCCTGGCCCTTGAGAACTGCTTTATCTTTCAGAAGCTCCTTTCCACTCTATGACGCTGCTGTGATGATGGTACCTATCTTAAAGGTCTTTGGGGAGGGAATCTGTGTGATGATGGGCATCTAAACCAGCCCTGACTCACCCCTGAGCCTTTCAACCTGTTCCACTGTTATCCAGATCAAATCCATCCATTCTCTGGTGATTGTTTTATTCTGGTCCCCCTAGTGTCTGGTCTGGACTGTTCTAGAAGCTCCCCCACCTACACTGTCTCCTTTCCTCGGGTCTCATCAATTTAGGTATCATACTTGCACTGGGTCTCTGTTCCTCCTTCACACCTCCTCCCTCCATGTATGACCCTGAAGGCACTAAATGCTCAGTGGATAAAGTGCATTGTTCTTAGTGTGGTTCTCAGGCTCATGGAAATCCAGACCTCACCTGCCTCCTCCCCGTCACTGTCCTGTGAGCTCTGTGTTCCCTGTTCCGACTCTGCTCCTCGAATTTGCTGCTCCCCTGACATGTTCTAATATTTCCCACTTCCCTGCCTCTTTGCATGGGACGTTATGTGCACTCCTATTCCCGTTCTTTCCCTTTCTCCATCCATGTTCTAGATTTCCCAGAATTCCCGTTGAGCCTCATGGAGGGCCGTTTGCCCTTTCTAGTTCCTTCTCACGGTGTCCTCCAGTCACGATTTTCTCATTTTCTTCTCTTGCTTGCTTTCCCGGTCTCTCCCCTTACTCTCAGACGACTGAGAACCTCAGAAAAGGGGCAGTCGACATTCAGAGCTCGGAAAACAGCTGGACTGACTGAGCCTTGCTCCAGTGTTTGCTGGCACCCCCTGCCCCACTCTCGTGCTTCAAACCACACCCTTACCATTTCCTTACTTGGTATACTGGCCAGTTAGTTAATCTGCACCTTCGTCTCCTCATTTATAAAATGGAAGCATTCATAGCACCTACCTTAAAAGGCTATTTTGAAGTTTCAGATAATTCATGTAAAAGGGCTCAGCTTATTCTCTTTCACACAATAAGCACTCAGTAAATGTTAGGAGTTGCTACCAGCACTGTTACCATTTTTTTTTTTATTACTGCTGTTATTTTGTTGTTGAAAGTAAGAATTCCACACCCATTCCAAACCTCTGGTACAATCATGAGATATCAAATATTATATCTAGGGTACATTCATATGCCCATATTCTAGCTAAGCAAACTGAGGCACAGACTAGAGGGTGTGTATCCTCCATGTCTCAGCTAGAAAGTGGTGGAGCAGGGACTTGAACCCAGTGAGCCACAGCGCCTTTCTGCACCTAGCAAAGGGGACTAAAAATCCCAACTCAATGCCAGATCATCACGGTCATTGTCCCGTTAAAGTTCTGAATTTGGGGTGATGCCCAAACCAGAGTTGCATAAGCAAGTAAGATTGACCAGATTTGTGAGGGCTTTCTGCAGATTTCTCCCGATTTTGAAGATGCAAAGATGTTTCAGACTCTAGGACGTCCCTTTGTCTGGTTAAAATCGAGGGGTTGAAACTTCTTGATGTGTCTGTCCTCCTGTACCCTAATGTGCTGGCAAGAATGTCCTCAGGGCGAATCACTGGGGACATGGAGGTCTCAGGGCCCACACTCAGTTCTGGGTGAATGTACAGTCCTTGAAGTGTTTGTAGAGAGGTCGCTGTTCTCCTTCACATGCCTCCTTTCAGTGTTTCTGGACGGACTCTGCAGCCAAGTTAGAAAAACATATTGAGAAACGACCGAGCCGAGCCTCTGACCTTGCCACAGACACACACAAGTGTGTGTGTGGCTCTGGTCGTGATTAGATCTGTGGTTGGATGCTTCTTTGGCCCGAGGTTAGATGGTGAAGGAGGTTTAAAGACCCATTTCGGATGACAATAAATGCTCATAACTTCGGGATACACATCTTTTAATGATGGCCCAAGGGAAGCACCCTCTCTCTCTCCCAGCCAGGTGCTCTCCTGCTCGGTGCCAGTTTGATGAACTTGGCAAGAGACAGTACGGAGAGGATGCTGCTGCTGCTGCTGCTGCTGCTGCTGTGGGAGATGCCAGCTGAAGCCAGGAGGGAAGGAAGTGGGAGGAGGGTGGTCTGAGCAGGCCTAATTTCATTATGAATTCCTGCCTATTCTGAGCAGATTGTCCCCAAATTTGTCATTAAAAGTGCAATTTCCTCTATGCAAACTATCTTTTCAAGGACCCCAGGAAAGATGATGAGAACAGGAAATGGGGTTTCCAATTATTCATGTCAGTAATGAACTTGATTCTGTATTCATTTATGTATGAATTCTGCGTTCTGTTCAGTCTTGTTCAGTAATAAAGTTAGCTATTCCTTTTAATTCCTTCATTTGTGCATTTGAGGAACAGACATTTCTTGATTGCCCACTATGTGCACGCATTCTGTTGGCACCAGGCATGTGGCAGAAAGCTCTGGTTACTGCCCCGGGTGTTTCTATCCCACCAGGGGAGGATCACACGGAGCATCTAATTACCAACTGAAGTTGCATAATTGTCAGGTTGCTGTGTTCTGTGGAGAGTCACGGATATGCTGGGAACAGGTCACGGGAGGGGCTGGCTGTGTCCGTGGCCTTGGGGGAGGCAAACCTGGCAGAGGGACACTGGGGTAGGAGCTAAGGATAGAGGAGAACAGGTGAAAAGAAGAGGGAGAAAAGCCTGAGGGTGTAGCTCAGTGGTGGAACTGAACATGTCTGAAACCCCAGACTGAGCCCTGGAACAGGGGAGGGAGGGAGGGAGGGAGTGAGGAAGGGAGGGAGCGAAGAAGGAAGGAAGGATCAGACAGAATTATAGGTGTACACAACTACATCTGGCTTGCATTTGAGTGCCTAAGAATCTCTTGAGTTGGCTGGATCTTTTATGAGTTCAAGGCCAGGCCAGGCTAGAGTGTCTAAGCCAGCAAGGTCTATACAGCAAGACCGACTCTCAAGAAAAACATCTTTGGAGTTCAGAGTGGTTAAAAAGATGGGGGATGGATTAGGGGAGACTCCCTTCTTTCTTCTTTCTTCTTTCTTCCTTTCACAGGATATCAGGGTCTTTATATGAAAGAATGTATAGAACAGCGAAGTCAGATTACTGGCTTTAGAGCTTTTATAATACAGTTATGGGCTGCATAATGACGCTTTTGTTAATAACAGGTCCACATGTACAGTGGACGTTCCATATGATTATAATGCCCAGAAACTGGACGAGAAGGGCATACCTGTAATCCAGAATTCAGGAGGCTGAGGCATGAGGATCATGGGTTCATGACAGATTGATACAAGATACATAACAAGCTCTTGTGTGAAGGGAGGGAGGAGGGAGGGAGGGAGGAAAGGAGGGAGGGAAAGAGAGAATACCTAGAGACATCATATTTCCCTTGATTTGTCTAAGTACACTCCATGATGTTGGCACAATGAATGTATCCCCATTTTTAAGAATCTTATGATGGTAATGGGTTCAGACAGTGCTCATCACAGCGTGCTGATATCGTTGCTGGAGGGTTGGGGATCTAGCTCAGTGGCAAAGTACTTACCTAGAGTACTTACCTATGGAAATGGTGGTGATGGTAGTGGTGGTGGTGGTGGTGGTGGTAATGATATTCACACAGTATTGCTTGGATTATTATGCACAAGAAATGTGTGTTGCTGAACCAAGCTCATTTTGTTTACCCTATAGTATGCCAATCACTACAAAAGTGAATTTATTCACAAAGAGGCCAAGTACAAGGAAATGGGAAACCCAGTTCTCCAATCTGCCTTCCCAAGAATAGGGTTCTGGGTTATTTATGGGTGACCTATGGTGTGAGGAAAGGGGATGGGAGCTAAGAAAAACTGGGGTCACTGATGGACTGCACATATGCAATCCAATCTTAGGACTCTTCTAGAACCCATGTTCAGAAATTAGTGGCATCAGTGTGTTCTGAGGGTAGTTAGACTTTGGGTCTTTGATATTAGAAGGCTGGCTACCCATTGGACACTTTCAGAGGCCCAAGAGAAGGATTTCAACTGCTTTGACTTACCAAGTTCCTGGAAAACAGCTCAGACAAGCATTACCATCATGACCAGCTGCAGGGATGTTGTCAGCAGCGGAGTAATGGAGTACATTGCTTTTGGCTTCGTGATCTCTACAACTGATGATAACTACAAGCAATGCTAGAGGGCTTCATTAGCATCTTCCTTCATCCCTGTGTCTTCCCAGTGGGATATGTGGCTGACTGTCCAGCCGATGGCAGAGCTTAGGATCACTGATTAGATGTCACATGTGTGCTGATGTGATACACAACAGGAGGTACAAGCCTTACCCATGTAGCGTTGTTGCCAGAATTGGCAACTTGAATAAGGGGACAGAAAGCAGACAAGTCTATGAGGACACTCTCCAAAGCAACCAGCCTGTGCTCTTCCAACGTGGCGCTGCGAAAGAGGAAAACAGATAAGAACATGTTACAGGGTCCGAATTCATGTTCTAGAATCAATGATGCGGAATCTAGAGTAAAGGAAACTAGTGCCATGACAGCTAGATGTAGTATGTAGCCCTTCATTAGCTCCTGATTCAAAACAACCACCACCAAGCATGGCATAGAGCAATCCAAATGTCTATCAAGTGATAAACTGATAAAATGTGACATATCCATGAAATACTAGTTAGTGAGAAGTAGGCACGAAGGGCTGGGGATCTAGCTCAGGGCTGGCTTAGTCCATACAGAGCTGTGAATTCCATCCCTGCACCAAATAAAACCAGGCATGGTGGTGCATGCTTCTCATGCTAGCACTTGGGAGGTCGAGGCAGAAGGATCAAAGGTCAGGGTCATCCTTGGCTACTTAGCAATTCAGAGCTTGAGATTCTCTTTCTCGGAAAAGAAAAAAATCACAACCAGATCAAGATGAGTAGCAGACACTGGCTAAAACATGGTGAGCCCTGAAACCATGCCAAGAACCCCGAATGTGTGTTTTATACATATGCACTGTCCAGATCAGGCGAGTCCACAAAGACTGAGAGTAGATTTATTGATGCCAAGTAACCAGGAAGAAGAAAGTGGAGTGCAGAATTTATTCCTGGAGTTGCGGAATGTTTTGGTTGCATACCTTGTGAACATACTAGAAACATGAATTGTCCACTTGAAGAGAGAAAGAATTGTATCCGAAGTATATGATTTGTTTGTTTGTTTTTAAGCATTGTAGGCCTAGAGAGCTGGTTTAGTGTGTGAAGTACTTCCTTGTGCAAACATGAGGTTCAGATTGCCCAGCACCCACATAAAAGCCAGGCATGGCGGCATGCACCTGCAGCCCGGCACTGGGAGGGTAGAAACCGTTGAATCCTGGGGGCTCACTGTCTAGCAAGCCTAGTAGAAATGGCAAACACCAGGTTCAGGAAGAGACTTGGTCTCAAAGAATAAGGTAGGAGCTGGAAACGTGGCTCAGTCAGCAAGGTGCCTTCCTTGAAAGCGTGAGGGCCCAAGTTTAGCTCCCCAGCACCCGCAACCATCCACAACTCTAGTTGTGGATTCCAGAGCTGACTGGCCAGCCATTCTAGCCAGCCAGTGAGTGTTGTTTAGTGAGAGACCCTGTTTTCAAAAAGGTAAGGTGGGGAGTCATTGAGTAATTGACAGCTGCATCAGCCCCTGGCCTCCACATACACAAATCAAAATTACAGTTTCAAAGGTGGAGCGTGATTAAGGAAGACACTTGAAGTTGACCTCTGGCCTCCACACGGGCACTTACAGATGAAGCGTACCTGCACACACATGCAAATACACAAATCACTGTGAACGATGTTAATTGAGATGACCATTGAAGAAACTTGAATGAATTATGTATTAAGTAATTTCTTTCCATATTAAATTTCTTAGATTTGACAGTGATACTGTGGAAATATTTAGAGATTATTTAAGGATGTAGTTAGGGAAAAAGTGTCATCATATTTATATTTATTTCAAGTGGATCAGAAAAATATATTAGGAGCGGGCAAATTTGATAATATTTTGACAACTGACTCATTGTATTCTTTTAATTCCTTTTATACCTTGAATTATCTTAAAGTAGGAATCCTGGGGTGTGAGACCACTTATCAAGTACCCATTACAAAGCTTATAGGAGCCACTAAATTCTTGTGTATTGTCACAAATAAGCTAGGAAAGTCAAAGCCCCAAGTAACTCCCTTCTGAGGGACTCAAAATGGAGAGTAAACTGTATGTTTCCCTTCTGAAATTCACTTGGTCCCACCAGCATCAGAAAGAGAGAGTCAGGCAGTCTTCCGAGAAGGCCATTCTGTGTCTTATGCTTCAAAGTAAAGTGGTTGTTCCAAGCTCATTAGTGACTCCATAGCATTGACTGTGTAACACAATTTCCCAGGAGTAGAATGTTTGCCTAATGTACATGAGGCCTTGGGTTCAATTTGCATCACACCAACCAACCAACCAACCAACCAACCAACCAACCAACCAACCAACCAAACGAAACCTCACAGAGTGCTACTACTACTGTTTTTGTTAGTGAACTCAAGGCTGAAGAGTTGGTTGGGAGTAATGGCAGAGGAAGAGATGAATGGGCATGAGTATCTTATAGGGATGGAGGAAGCCAGTGCTTAAGGTTTGAAACTCAAGGCCTAGCAGATGAACACATACACAAGAATGAGGCAAGCCAATGCCCAGACTCCATTTTAGACTCTAAATAGCAAGCTGGAACCGTGGGACATCTTTATCTAGGTGCTCTCGGCTAGTGGGTAGAAAAGAAGTAACATACTCCTTCTCTCACTTTCTCATGTTAGCACTACATTCCAGGAACATGTCACCTGCCTGGCTTGCTCCTTCCTTCCCTCCTTCCCTCCTTCCCTCCTTCCCTCCTTCCTTCCTTCCTTCCTTCCTTCCTTCCTTCCTTCCTTCCTCCCTCCCTCCCTCCTTCCCTCCCTCCCTCCCTCCCTCCCTATGATCTTCCCTCATATGCTACAAGAGAGCTTTTTAGGGCCCAACCAGCTGGTGTTTACTTTTTAGCCGGGGATTCCGGGGTCTCGGCTTGGAGCAGAGGTAGTGGATGTTGAGGATGGTAAAGCAAGAAGAACATAATGGGGTTTTGTGAAGCTAAGTAGGGAAAGCAGAGAAGATTGGATTTCTGGTTCACCCCTGACCACGGGCGCCTTCTGTTTTTAAAATAGACGAGCTTCATCCTTCCCAGAGCGGGGGCCAAAGATGGGAACACAGAATGAGAAGTCCCAACTGGGGAAACGAAGCTGCGAGAGCTCGTGGCTGAAAAATACCGACTGTTTCTTTTTTTAAGTTAATATTCCAAATTTCTTATGAAAGTCAACTTAAGACATCCAGGACACAGGAAACAAGGCAAGAGGCCACAGCCAGCTGCCTCAGAGGACTCGGGACACTTTCTTAATAACATCCAGATGGTTCCACAGAAATTGTTAACATCTTGGGGAAAAAAAAAATCAGCTGCAGAAGAAATGAGATTCAAGTGGTTTAGGAAGGACAGCCTGGGGAGAGTCCCCCAGGGATGGAGAGCAGTTCTGAAATACAACCCACTGTGGTGGGATTACTGCTTCCTGTAGCAGGGAGGTGGGGAGGGTGCAGGTCAACTGGCTGGTAAGGGTGGCCCATAGGAACCGGCCTTCTGCTCAGGTTCCATTCACCAGTTGGGGTTTGCAGCAACCTTTTAGGCTCTATTACAGTTGCTTTAGAGAGAACTACTTCCCAGTCTGCCGACTCGGCGAGGTTCCATGGGCACAGAGCTCAGAGCCAATTGGTTTTAAGCACGTATGGACATATTTCATCTTGGGGAAAAAATATTACAAATACGGGATATTTATAAATACAATGTTTTTGTGAAATAATATATTTTCCAGTGTATGAAAATAAACTCGCAGCTTTTAAATTAGTGAATGTCTAGATGCTGACAATGGCCAGCATTGTTTTTACTCAAATAGTTCTTAGGTTTATTGTTCATTAAAGCTTTATTGCATGTGAAAACAATCTGTACCTTAGATTTTTCTCATTTCCCAAGGATTGCTTAGACATCAGTTCCTTGGAGCTAAATAAATTTGGAGGGGAGAATTTAAAAATTCTTCTGGGCTGGGATATAGTTCAGTGGTAGAGAGCTTCCTAGAATTTGTGAAAACCTGGGTCCTATCTTTAGCACCTCACATTACAGTTGCACTTGAAATCCTTCCATAATTTTGTTGGAGAAAACAGGGTTTCTCTACAAGGAATGGGGGAGCTTTGTAAAATGTTTGCATTAAGTGGAGAAAGCTTGGAGCCCTGGGAGGGAAGGGAGGAGGGAGGATATGGCGGTCTCACCACAGTCCTGAATTTCTGTGGTGTGTCTCTTCTCCTCCTCCCAAGCCTTCCCACAGGAAGAGGAAATGACTTGCTTGTGGAATGTAACTGTGTGCACGCAATTCCCTTTGTTCCGACCAAAAATGGAGGCAAGGGAAGTAAAATCCACAGACCCACGACTTCGTCAGCCTTCAGCCACCCTGGGACTGGGTCACTCTCTGATGACATGCCTCTCACCCAGGCCACTTCAAAACCCCTAAGAGACAGCCTCCCCCTCCCCCCTTCTGTCTCCATCCTAATAGAATCCTGCCCTTGGTCTGACTGGGACAGCAGATTTGGGTCTCTGAAGGTGAGCTGGTGGCCTGCCTTGCAGTTTCTAGGTTCTAAACCAGGAAGCCCGCAGAGGCAGAGGAGGAACAGAAGGGATGTGCATATCTTGGAAGTTTTAGGCTGAAAGGCCTGGACTTTGAAAAATTGATGTGTAAGGGAGCAGAGAGGACACCTAATGCGGGAACCAGAGTTTTATCCATTGAACAAGAGAGTCGGCTCTGGCAGGTTCTTAACCCGGTAAAGTCATCAGGAACCATTTCTTCCTTTTGGGAGAATACGGACATTTAAGCTTTGGATGTTTGAGATTCTGCTGAGCGACTCTGGTGGAATGCAGTGACTTTTTCCTTCCTTCCCCAACTGAAATCTGGGGAATGACTATTCCAAATGGATGCAGAGTCCTGCCAAGTGTATAGGAAACTGGAGTACCAGTGTGGGTTCCCACCACGAGGGGTAACAGAAGCTGAATCCCCTGTGATTTCCAAGCACATCTATTTTTATTTTAAGGGCCTCTGTGTTTTCATTCAGCTTTGTGAACCAAGGAATGCACATGGGACGTCCACCAGCTCCAAGAAAATGAAAGCGTGCTCCTTGCCGTGGTGCCCCGCGACGGCCCCAGATTCAAGCATAGGTCAGAAAGAAGCACAGGCATTTGATTTTGAAGACCTGTGAGAATTCATCGGCTCATGTCTAATGGGAGCCTCCTGGACACACAGCAGAGGAAACTATCAGTCATTAAATCCACGTGCAGCAGACAGTCCCCTCCCCAACCTGGTGTCCCCACACCCTGGTACTGGGAAGTCAAGCTAGGGCTGCATGTATGCTAACCACGGGCTCTACAATTGAGCTCCACCCTCAGGCCCAGATAATATCTTTGATGTATAGCTCCTCATTTAGGGCTGGAGACATCGTTCATTTGGTAAAGTGCTTGCCACACTGAAGATCTGTATTCAGTCCCCAGCACCCATATAAAAGGCTGGGTGTGACTGTGTACATCTATAATTCCAGCTCTGGAGAGGCAGAGGCCGTGGGTCTCTGGGGCTTGCTGGCCAGCCAATCTAGCAGGATCTGTGAGCTCCAGGTTTAGTTAGAGGATGTCTCAAAGAATAAGGTGGAGACCAACAGAGGAAGACACTGGACGCCAACTTCTATCATACACATGCACACATGTACGAATGTATATACAATGCACACACAAAAAATGTAGCCTGTGGTTTAATATGTCATAAGTTAGCTCATCTAAGATACACAACTTGTAATAATATATAAAAATGGAAGTATATGTATTTGATACAGAATGCAAGACTTGGCAGGTGGGATGGGGAAGGGCAAGAGACTCAGAAGTCCCTATGTACAAGACAGGTGGATTTTCATTGGCAGTTTTCATTAAGCTTTCTTAAAAATACATGTCCTTAGTAACTCTTTGAAATTATCTTGTTCATTTATTTATTTCCTTACAGAACTTCTGCTTCCTCCTTAACTTCCCTCTCTACCCCTCTTCTTGGTAACTGTTTGTCTTGATTCTCTATCTCCAGAACTGGAATGGTGCCCAAGATGTAGTAGATACTTAAGGTATCTACTAATGTATCTAATTAAGTAGATACTTAACTAATGGCTTTTTCATCCAACAAATAAGGGGTTTGCAACACACTCTTGCCTTTTTTCTCTTTCTTGCCATCTCCCCCTCACCCCCAGTGCTGGAGATCAAACCTAGGGCTACCTATATACATGTCAAGCAAGCATTCTCTGCCACTAAAATATATCCCTGGGCCTTAGATTTCTGTGACAAAGTCTCCATGTGTAGCTCAGGCTAGTATTTACCAATTGTGCGGGCCAGACTGGGCTCGAACTCCTAATCCTCCAGTGCATACCCTACTCCCTTTCACCCATGGTTCTTTTTCTTTCTTTAACATTTTTAGAATTATATTTATTTATTGGTATATGGTCAAATCTGTCATGGTATACCTGTGGAGACTGGAAAACAGCCTGTGAGAGTTTGTTTTCTCCTTCTATCTTGTGGGTCCCAGGGATCCAATTCAGGTCATCAGGTTGGGTGCCAAGCATCTTTACCCTCTGAGGCAGCTTCACAGCCCCACAGCTGGTTTTCAGAAGGTCAGTTATGAAAGGACATTGCACATGTCCTCGTAGGTGACTTGGTTTTCCGTTGCTGTAGCTGTTTGTTTTGCCGTAAGCTGCACGTTAACTGGGCCACGTTACAACATTATTCATTTTTAAAATATTTGTCTGCTCTGTACCAGGCACAGTTCTCAAGTGAAAAAAAAAATGCTGTATCCGTGGATCTTACATTCCAGTGGAGAGGGACAGACTGGAAAAAGGAAATTCACTCTCTATCAAGTGAGTAAAGTCTAGGAAGGAAAGCAGGGTGAAGGGTCCAGGGAGGGTTCTGCTGAAGGAAATCTGGGGAGAACTTCAGTGTGGGGCTGTCCTTGCAAGGCTGCAGACAACTCAATACACAGCCCCAAGCACATTGCCTAATTGGCCCTGGCAGGAAGGTAGAGGTGAAGCCAGCAAGCAGAGTGTGTGGATGTGAGGTGGGGTAGGGTCGGGTGGGAGTGTGTGTGTGTGGGGGTAGTAGGACCGGTCAGAGAGGTGGGACAAGTGAGACCCAGTGCTTTGGCTTTTACTCCTTGTGAAATGAGGAGGTCTTTGAGGTGTTCAGAGCCAAGGCCCCTGGTGAGGACCATTTTAATTATTTATTTATATTTATTTTATGTGCATTGGTGTTTTTTCCTGCATCTATGTGTGTGTGAGGGTGTTGGATCCCCTGGAACTGGAGTTACAGACTGTAGTGAGCTGCCATGTGGGTGCTGGGAATCGAACCCAGGTCCTCTGGAAGAGCAGCCAGTGTTCTTAACTGTGGAGCCATCTGGCCAATCCCTGAGCGTGGTTTTAAAAGCTTGTGTGGTAACTCAGGGCTAGTGGCAGGTTCTAGAAGTGGCTGTGCAGTCAGGGTCAGTAGGATGCGCGGGAGGATTGAAGTGGGACGTGAGGACAGGACAGGTTCTCAGGCTGAGCATTTCACAGACACCCTGGCCGTTTAGTGAGCCAGGGAGAAGGCGGGAGCAGAAGGCTTGTGGAAAAGGTATAAGAAGAGTGGGTGCTGGGGCGTGTTGGAACTTCTCCGATGCTGTAGGGAGAGCCCACGTAGGCCGATGCATAGAGAAGATGAAGGGCTAGCTTGTGATCTTCACTGGCAAGGACAACCACCGCTCTAGCTCTAGCCGAGGTCCAAGAGGGTAGGGCCAGGTGGGGTCAATGTCAAATGATAAAGATGCTGAGCCCCAGTGGCCGTGGCCCCTCCGGCCGGAAGCACGTGTGCTATGCTGTGCGGTTCCCAGGGAAATCTGCCAGCGAGCTCGGAGATCCCACCGCTGAGTCATCTGCAAGGGCCTTGTTTAGTCTATTGCCTTCTTGCTGATGTTTTTCTTCCCCTTTATTTCTGTACCCTCTGCTATTTATTGATCGAAGGACCATAAAGTACCCCGCTCCCCCCTTTTTTTTTAACAAGACAAGAGAGGACAACATGAAGGTTTAACTTTAGAGTTTAAACGTTTGGCTTTTTACTGCTGACTGGCGGGTCTGCAGGCAAGGAAACATAAAAGAATCCCCTCCTCCATATGCCCAAGAGACAGCCCTCAATGTCTAGCAAGTCTGTCAAAGAATGCTAGCCTCAGCCTGGGCAGGGCAGACCCAGGTCCCCTTTGCTGAGACATTATAAGCACCCGATCTGGTGGCTCTAAAGGCTGGTTCCAGGCTGGACCTGGACAGCCAGCCGCTGTCTGCTTGGGAGCAGAGTCTCAGACCTTCCTAACCTCGGGGAGTTCTGCAGTCCCAATTCCTTTATGACTGTTAACTCTTCCTTGGCAGTCCCCAGGGACCCAGTATAATCAGTTGGCAAATTCCTCTTGCAAGGAACCTAAGTCTAAAACCCCATGGGCTTTTCCCATAGCATAAATAGCATGCTATTCCCGTGCATATTGTCTCATTCACAGGAAATAGTGTGTGAATGACATCACAGACTAGCTCTACTGTATCCCCTTGACGTTTATTACGGAGCCATTGTGGGAATGGCATGGTTCCTGTCCCACGTCGTTAGTATATCCTACCTATTATGTTCAAGATTCTAGAGCCGGTGTCACCGTGGGAAGAGCACCGGGGAAAATTCCAGGATGTCACACTATCTTCAATGTCGGTGTTTTAGCAAAATTCTAAATTATTCCTGGGCTCATTAACATCTATGACGAAGCAGGATGCTCTTCCGACCTCTGCCATCTGCAGAGAAGGTGGGATGACAAGCTAATCTTTAGAAAGCTGGTTAGTGGGGAAGAAGATGGGGTCTGTAAGATCCATATTATAGAGAACCAGTACTCCCCTATTCCCTCTGGAATAATAACAGGACTCCTATGCTAATCTGGTCCTGTATTAAGACCTGGTACTAAGACTGCATTTCTCAGCTTCTCTAGCAGCTAGGTAGGCTGAGACTGGTTTCTGACCAATACAAGTAGATGAACTTACATAGTAGCAGCCCCCTCTGAAGAGACCTTGAGTGTATACTTTGATCCCCCTCTGTCCTGATGTCTGAAATCCAGACACACCTTTTCAGTTGAATTTATGAATGATGGAGTACATAGAGATCAGTCAGAGTCATCATACCAACTGTAACCAAGGCCTTTCATGCAAGAGGGAAAGGAACATTTATTCATTTTGCTTCATTTGAGGGTTGCATGTCTTCACGAATGACCCTAACCCCAGCTACCACAGCTGGCTAACTTGCCATCGAGGGCACAACACCTCGTTGACCCACGATCCTGCAGCTTCTTCCAGGAAGTTTGTTGTCGTCTGCACCAAGTGAAGGGTGGAAGGGCGTTTCAATAGCTAGTGTGACCTGAACCTACAAGTTCCCTCACCCCAGGGACTTGTCCCTGTTCACATCACTGTCCTCCACACTTGTGTTTCTGTCTCTTGGAAGCTAGACAAAGCTAGACAAGGATGAATGGATGCAACAGAGTCTCTTAATGGCAGCTGAGGGAGGTGCCTTCCACTCCTGGAGGCTGGTTTGTGTTATTACAGAAGTAAAATGGGTAGAAGATTCCAGATTTCAGGATGTCTGCTGGAAAATCTTTGTGTGTGTAGAGCCCTTCTTCAAAACACATTCCATGTATATAACATTTATCATCTGTGGAAAATCGCAATATATCATAGAAAGGAGAGTATGCTACATATTGTAACGTCTTTGGTTGGGTGTGTGTGGCTCAATGGTAGAGCACTTGCCTAGCATGTACAAGACTGTGTTTCATCTCTAGCACCGCAAATATATATTTTACACTTTGCTTTGAGACAAGGGCTTGCTGTGGACCTGTAACTCACTAAGTAGACCAGGCAGGCCCTGAACTTTCAATGACCCTTTTAGTTCTGGAATAATGGGTGTATACCACCACACTCCGTTGATTTTTAATTTTAATTATAATTGTAATTATCCCTCTAAAATAGTATAAATGTGCATTACTGTGTGAGTGTATAGTATACCCATGTGTGGTAGATGCACCAAAATTTATTTAACCGCTTTCCCATCAGTAGACATTTGCTGGCAGTTTTCTTGCTAGAAATATCGCTGCAACAGATGCATCTTACACTCTGGGCAGCTGCCAGGGCACGTGTAGGAGGCAGGCACGTGGCTGTGTTTTCTAGGATGTGGACATCAAACTCTAGAAGCAGTGTCTTCTGAATTGACTCCTGGGGCAGCACAGCCAAAGACGCTTTTAACTCACATTCCCAGGTGGACCACAGCTAGACATTCCCTTTCCTTCTTGCTTACTTTTCTTCGGCTATTTGAGTTTCTGTTCAGAAAGAACAGAACACTTTACCTTTCAGAAGACAAATGAGAGAGAGGTGGGTGGTCAGCTTCTGTGGTTTTATGGTGTGTATGCATTTTGGGCAAAATTTCCATCTTCTTGTTGCAAAGATAGTCGTGATTAGTTGGCAGCTAAGGTATGGACAGAAAGTAAATAGTCTTGAGAAATGGGGCGTGTAGCTGAGGCTCTTGGGGGGAAGAAGCATCAGGAGTGTCACCAAGAGAGGACAGACCACTCTTCTAGACACACCATGGAGTCTAGGGAGAGTGCCAGACATGGAGAGAATAAAAAGTTAGGGCTTACTCAAAGCCCGTGCTCTCTGCCCTCCAGTTCTGAATTTTAAAAAAAAAAGAAAAAAAAAGAAAAAAAGAAAAAGCAAACCACACACACACACACATACAGAAACAATGGCTGCAGGAAAGCTTTGGGGCTGGTATAGGTGATGATAGGTGATGGAGGGTTTCCCATACCACTGCCAAGGCCCAGCATCCTCGTCTGAAGTCTGTGTTTGTGTCCACTTTACATCTGCTCTGCTGTCCTTCTCACCCTCCCAAGACTCCTGCCTGCTGCCCATCTAGATTAGAAGAGAAGCCCTTTGTATCAGAGGAGGTTCATGCGAGTGGCATGTTGTCTGCGGTGTTACAAGGGCTGCCTGGGAGCCCTGGCTCTAGCCTCATTCAGGTGACAGGCACTGCCAGCCTTTCCTGGCGCATCTGTCTTGGAAGGAGGTAGCACCCTCTCCTGGGCTCAATCCAAATGTTTTCTGTGTGTCCTGAAGCCATCTAGGATAACTACCAACATTTGTCTTTCTCTAGCAAGCCCTGCCCCATCACTGCCCCCTTCTGGCCCCTTCTATATTTTATTTGAATGCCTCACTGGACTGTTGGTAAATTCAACATGGGAGACTCTAAGGAAGATCTGTATGGAATCAAGAACTTATTTGAATACTGTGTTGAAGACACAGGGTAGGGTTGTGATTATTAAAAAACATTAAGATCTCATGATCACTATAGTAGGAAACATGAAGAAAGAATACCTAGTTGTACATGAAATACAGTTTCAAACAACTATTTTCACTGTAGGGGTTGATGGGAATCTCTATATTTGGCAAAGATCCTAGAGCACAGAGGTGGTGCCCATTACCTAGAAGTCTTTTCATGTAGTGACAGACGTTGGAAAGAAGTTGCCTAAGGAATAAAAGTGTGTACTCACTACCCAGAAGTCTCTGGAAAGAAGTACTAGAAGGTTCTTTTATGGTACCAGTTAACAGAAACTGCATAGCTTCAACCTTTAGGATTTCCTTCCATCTCCACCCACCTCCTGTGTTCTTCACCCACCAGGCATTTGTTTCTCAATGACATTTACAAAAAGGAAGACTTTCAATGGCTCCTCATCAGTTCTACTCACCACACCAGTTTCTCTTGCAACAAAACATTTCCTGTAACGGGCACATAGACACCCACTTTCTTTAACCCTCTGTTTCTAAGAACTGCGTGGGCACTTCTTCATTTGTAAGTGAAAAATTGTGTTGATTTTGGTTATTCACATTGTAGTATAACAACAATAAAAATACAATAACAGCTGTCACTCAGTCCTTATCCGAATCGAGACACCTAGCAACTATATATTATTCTGATAGATAACTGAATAATCTGAATATCTCTCTTTGTGCTAAGTTTTCTAGACGAGGAAATTAAGATTCAAAGGTGTCAAGTAACACACTCGAACATTACAGATAGAATCTGAGCTGGGAATTCTAGCTCTGGAGATCTTGTGTATATTGCCTGTCTTAGTCACGAGTCTTTAGTGAATGTGCAGTCATTGAGTAGCCAAGGAGATCACCTACGGTTATAAAAATCTAGCAGAGAGCATTACGTTAGCCGATGTAGTTCCTTGAATGAGTCTCAAGTGAGCTGGAGACATGACAGACAGGGTAAGTAGAAGCCCTGTGTTCTCCACATCTTGGGAGAACTCCACTAAAGGAAGAGGACTGGAAAACAGGTGTGCTTCTGAGAGCAAAGCAAGGCTGACTGTTCTGATGCTCCTGCCATCTAGGCAGGGCACTAAAGTCTGGTCCACACTGTCATTTGCTCCTCACGACAGCACCTCCTTACAGAACGGTGAAGTAGCTTGTCAAAGCCTCACAGGTAGTGCTTGATACAGTCAAGATACTGGAGCACCCCTGTGGCCTCTCAGGTGCCCCCAGGACCTTCAGATTCTCCTCTGGGCCTCTGAACATATATTCTCCTGCCACATAGAGGAGCCCCCTGGCTAGGGTGGGGGGGCCAGAGGAAAGGTAGGATCTCACTAGGACGGTGTCAAATGTGTAGCTGGAAATACTCCTGGCCCTGAAGGTTGGAGGGAATGTATCTGCCCGAGGCAAACCCAAAAGCAGTCATGCCAAGGTCCAGGAGAGACTTGCAGGTGGATCTGGAATATAAGCCTGTATCTCAGATCCTCCAGTGATCTTCAAGAGCAAGGGTGGGTCTCGTAGGGTTCACAGACTAGGTGAAAAGAGTTCCTGATTTGGGAGAGCAGGCTGCTTAGGAAGCCTTTCCCTTAGGATCCAAACAGAAGGGACACTGGGAGTGAGGCTTCTGCCACGTCTAGCTACTCACCTGTTTGGGCCTGGGCATACTGCAGAGTTTTGCAGGTGAGCACCGGGTTGGGTCAGCAATGATGGGGGGTGGGGGTGGGGCGGCTATGGTAATAACACCACCAACCACAGGTCCAGCTGGACCAGGGCTTCAGGGGGCGTTTCTAAAGGCGCCAGGGAACCGCTTCCTGCAGCCTGTGAGCGTAAAATCCATAGTCCCAAACTGAACCCAAAAGCAGAGGGACCAACACCTGGCACCAAATAGAATTTCCTCTCGCAGCTCATTGCTGCCCGAGGCAGCCCCTAATTTCCAGAGCCCTTCTCCTCCACTGACACGTAATTGTCAGATTGTTTTATGAGCGCAGCTTCCTGCCCCCTTCCGGCCTGCGTCCCAAATGTGTTCCTCCCTTCTCCTCGTCCTTAATCACGGCTTTCCTGCCCGCAGCCCCAGGCCGGCGATTTCCTAAATCACTCGCAATTGGCTTCCAGCGCCCCGGGTGGGCTCTGGCTGCCAACATCCTGACCCCCGGGTCCCTGCATCTGTTTGATGCTCCCTCCCCCTCCCCAGGCTGTCCCCTCCTCCCTCCCCTGCTGCTGTTGCACCTAAGGTCAGGAAGAGAGTGGGTCGCGAGTTCAAGGCTCTGTTGTTACCCCTTCCATGCCCAAACCAGGCCTGTTCCAGGCTTGTTCCTTCGTAAAAACCCAGCTCTCAAATATTCCTCCCAGAGACTCTTAACTTCGTTGGATCTCTCTCCCTCCCTCTCTCCTTCACCCTCTCCCTGTCTCTCTCTCTGTGTCTCTCCCTCTCTTCCCTCTCCTTCAAAAGCTGATTCTCAGGAGGAAGTGCTAAATTCTAATGTTTTGAGTTTAATTTTCCCCATTTGAGGAATTTCCGAGGAAGCAGCCTGTGGCTTTTTATACTTTAACTATACTTTTTTATTACTAAAGAAATTCACAATCACAGTAAAAAATTCAAACAAGATCGTTTCCAGATGGAAACCACGGTAACAGCATTTTGTGTATTTTTCCAGGAAGGTCCTGTGAGCAGACCAGCATACCGCTGCAGCTCTTTTCTTTTTTTTAGACTGGATTTCAATATGTTGACAACGCTGATCTCCAGGTCTCAGAGATCCACCTGCTTCCACCTCCCAAGTGCCGTTTAAAGGCCTGTACCACCAAGGACCCCCCCCCCTTTTTTTTTTTTAACACAAATAGAGCATCTTTCTGTGTACCTTCGTCCACAGCTTGATGTTTTTCCTTTAGCACATCTGAGAAGTTGCCATATCAATAAATTTAGATGTATGTAAAAATTAGTCCTTAGTATTTTATTGTGTGAATATACTAATGTATGTAACCAACTCGCTATTAATAAAAATTTCATGTTTACTTTGCTGTATTGCAAACATTGCTCAGAGTGTCTGACGTTTATGTGTAAGTCCTGTATTTTTATGATAGCTTCCCTTCTGAAATGAAAGCAGCTGGACGGTCACAATTTTGAGAGAAAACAAAGTGTCTCAGAAAGGCTTTTCCTCCTCAGACTCCAGTAAGAGCGCCTGGCTGCTGGCCCCAACATGTGCGCCACCAAACCTTTACCAGCCTTATGACAGCTTTGATATTTAAATTAGTATTTGCAACGTTTTCTCTCTTTCCTCTTTTTTTGGGGTGGGGGGGCAGCAGGCTGGGCAGTAACTAGAGTATCACTTGCCTCAGGGCTCCAACCTTCCTAAATACTAATGACTTTTTTTCTCTAAGAATTTCCTGCACAAGTAAGTTCGGTCATTTTATGTGGAGGCCCACAAAGGTTTCCTAGTGAGATCTGAGCTTGCTTTACCCAGCAGAGCTGCATTAGACGATTGCTTGACCATGTGCAGGGTTTCTAGATGATTGGAAGGGTCTACATATGGCTGAGCTAGGGGGAGGTCTTTTGCTCCACCCCTTGGCATTCCTATAAAAAGCCCTTTAGAAGGGACAGAAGGGGCCAGTGGATAAAAATCCAGGCCCTCCCGAAGCTATCCTGTGTTTCTGTCTCTCTCCCCTCTATCCTTCTATCTCAATCTCTTATCCCTCTCTCCTCAAGAGTACCCTGGGGTAAAATGTGGGAGCCGGTCTCCCAGCTGGCCTCCTACAATTTTAAAAATGATTATTTTGTCTGCATCTTACTGATTTGAAAATCCCTTTGCCTCTATAAAGAGAAATAATCCCTTTGTATCAAAGGTGCTATCATCGCTTCCAAACTTGAGCCACTGTCAATGGCTTTTATGAATTTTTTTACCATCAACAATTGAAAAATTAAGACTGGAGATATAGCTTAGCTATAGAGCACTTCGCTCATGTGTATAAGGCTCTGGGTTTGCTCCCAAGCACCACCAAAACAAACTTCAGTTTTCTATTGAAATAATTTGTTTTTCTGATGCTTGGAAGATCAAACTCAAGACCTCAGGAATGCTAGTTAAAGACCATACCCCTGCACTGCCCTCACGGCCCCCACGGCCCCCACTGGCCCCATGGCCCCCACTGTCCCCATGGCCCCCACAGCTCCCATGGCCCCCACTGCCCCCACTTTCAAGTATGTTTATATTCCCTTCTGTAAGCTAAGTTTTTCTTTTAATCATTTTTACGTTTAAATCCTGAATCTGTCTGGGCGTGGTAGTACACATCTATAATCCCAGCACTTGAGAGAAACATACAAGAAGATTGTTTGAGGCCAGTCCATCCTGCATAGTGAGCTCCAGGCCAGGCTGGGCTACAGAGTGAGAACCTATCTCAAAGGTTCTTTCTGAGAAGGGCCCCCCTGCATCTCATGTAAATTCCCAGAGTCACCAGTCAAAGGACAGCTGTGAGTTACCATGCTCATTTTATTGAAATGAAGCTCCATGCTTGGTCCTTGGTTCCCATAAGTGGCAGGGTTAGACTGTGTTTAGCTTTTTATACTCAGGAGTTGTGGTGACCATTGTGGTCACCTGTCCAACAGCCACCCTTCTGTTAGGAGTGCTGGTTTGTATGAGGGAGAATACCCAGTCTAAGGCAGCTGTCCACTCCTCGCCTTGCCCACATCTCCCTCTCACACTGTCCTTTGCAGCGAGGGGCCCGCGTTAGTTTGGGGCTGCGGTAACTGACCTCGGACTGGTGGAGAGTATGGCAGAAATAGTTTTCTCTCGAATCTGGAGGCTGAACGTCCATGATCAAGGTGTCTTTGTCCGTTTCTCATGAGACCACCCTCTAGCTTCCAGACAGCCACCCTCTTACTGTCTTCGCAGGGACTGTCCTCTGTTCATGCGTATCCCTTGTACTCTTGTTAGATATCCTCTAATTAAAGGACAACAAATATGTTGGATTAGGGCCTGTTCTGGTTAGTTTTTGTCAACTTGGCACAAACCGGAGTCACCTAGGAAGAGGGACTGTCAACCAAGGAATGGCCACCATCAGTTAGTTAACCTGTGGGGATATCTGTGGTCCATTTCCTGCATTAAAACCATCAGTGTGTGAGGGTGGAGCCCACTATGCCCACATCTAGGCTGGTGTTCCTGGGATATAAGATATACAGGCAGAGCAAGCTTGGGGGAGCAAGCCAGTAAGCAGCACCCCTCCATAGCTTCTGCATCAGCTCCTGCCTTAGCTTTCCCGGATGATGGACTGTAACCTGGAAGATGGAATAAAATCTTTCCTCCCTGTTAGTTTTGATCAGTGTTTTTTGTTTGTTTGTTTTGTTTTTTTTCGAGACAGGGTTTCTCTGTGTAGCTTTGCGCCTTTCCTGGATCTCGCTCTGTAGACCAGGCTGGCCTCGAACTCACAGAGATCCGCCCACCTCTGCCTCCTGAGTGCTGAGATTAAAGGCGCGCGCCACCACTGCCCGGCCTTGATCAGTGTTTTATCACAGCAACAGAGTTAGCAAACTAGGAAAGGGCCCATCCTCACAACCTTGTGTGAACCTCTTTAAAGGCCCTGAAAGCAAATGCAGTCTCCGGGGTTAGCGGTGAGAGCCTTACAGAGTTCACGAGGGACAGCATCCCAGAGCAGAGATGGAGCCTAGTTTAGTCACCAAGTCCTGAGCTGGACTTCTTTTTCACATCAGCAGGCCTCTGTGAAGAAAGAGCTTTTGTCTTCATGGCTGCATTTCAGCCTCCAGGAATGGTGAGGCCCAAGCTGCCCTAGTTATCCTGTGATCTGAAGCAAATGTCTATCAGTGTAAGAAGGCTTTTTGCCAAGCACGATTACAACCCCCCCTTTCCACCCCCCACCTCACCCCCCTTCCCACCCCCCGGCCTTCAATAAAGGGATGAGCTCCTGAATGAATCCTGAAACTCTCCAATTTCAGACTTCTCATAAAGAATACTGTCTTGGGGCTGGAGAGATGGCTCAGCAGTTAAGAGCACTGGCTGCTCTTCCAGAGATCCTGGGTTCAATTCCCAGCATCCACACGGCTGCCCACAATTGTCTGTAAGTCCAGTTCCTGGGGATCCAATGCCTTCTTCTGGCCTCCTGGGACACCAAGCACACACGTGGTGTAAAGACATATATTCAGGCAAAACACTCATACACATAAAATGAAAATAAATAAAAACAAACAAATATCTTCTTGGGCTGGTGATCTTGCTTAGCATATGGCTTAGCAATAAAGGCAACCTGAGTTCAATCCCAGGGACCTACATGGTAGAAGGAAACTCCATGGGTTGTCCTCTGACTTCCACACATGCTCAGTGGTGCAGATGTGTGCATGTGCACACACACAGATAAATATTTTAAAAGAATAAGTGTTTTTGGTTTGGGACTATAGCTCAGTGGTGGAACATTTGCCTTGCATGTGTGAGACCTTGGGTTGGATACACACACACACACACACACACACACACACACACACACACACACACTTTGGGGTAGGGGGGATACATGTCTTTATATTTTTGATGCTATTTTTCATAGTTGTTAGGACAGTGTTTATAGTACTTTGCTGCTGTTGTTGCTTGTGATTGAGAGCATTTCTAGCCACTGTGGAACTCCATTATTTCTTCACTGACTCTCAGAGAGAGCATGGATGGTCTGTCTCATGTTATTTTTTTTTTTTTTTGAGACACGGATTATAGGTCCTGAGTACTGGGACTGCAGGCATGAGCCACCATGCCCAGTGTATGTGATGCTGGAGAGTAAGCCCAGGGCCAGGAGCATGCTAAGAACGTACTAACTCAGCCTGACTCTCGTGAACTATAAGACACTCGAGATGAGGATGGTTCAGCGCTTAAGAGCATGGACTACTCTTGTTGAGGACTTGAGTTCTGGTTCCCAACACCCACCTAGGGTGGCTCACAAATGCCGGAACTCCAGCTTCAGGGTGATCCCTCCAACCCTCCCCTACCACTCACCCCCCCCCCCCCCCACACACACACACTTTAAAATAAAGACACCAGGATGCCATCGAAACCTGTCTAGCCTACACAGCCTGCTAGGGACCGTGAGCCCAGACCACATCTCCAACCCACCTGAGTCCTTTTAACCTTTTCTGGGGAAGCTTCGAGGGTTCTCTGCCTGCTATGTGGAGCTCAGCTTTCAGCTTTCCTATCTTTTTCTTCCTGTAATCACTGCACAAAGTCCCAGAGGCAGCCACGGTTTCCACAATGGAAGATTGGATGAGTGAAACTGTATTTTTTCTCGGAGTGAGCTAGAGACTGGGTATACCAAGAGGGTTTGATTTTTCTCTACTGTTTCTTCGTGTTCAAGGATTACGTTTATCATTCACAACCACGAGAAAGGATGCAGGAACAACCCTCATCTCTCAGCCTCCCGAATGAGAGCTGCTTCACCCCTTCGTGAGATGTTGTTTTATCCCCTTGGGCTACCTTCCAAGGAAACCTTTTCCATCGTGCAAATGGGAGAAATGGCTTTCAAAGGGGGGGGGGGGAGGCTGGGAGGAGAGGGGGCAGCTGCTATTGCACACCAGATAAGAAACACTGTTTGGAGTTATTCTTTTAAAACCTGAATCCTTCCGCCCCTACCAGCTGTGTGACCTCAGGCCAGTTGTCTCGCCTCTTTATGCTTCTGCTCCCTCATCTGAGAGAAGCTGGCTGAAACTGGTAGGTCATGTGGTGCACTTGCCATGAGACTCCAGTCCTCCTGGGGGGCCGGTGCTTGGCTCCCAGTTTAGCAGGTCAGAAACGCCAGGGTGCTTAGTAGCTTTTGCTGCTGTTAACTGGGTTTTATTCCGCCTTGTGCCAGGCTGGACTCCAGTTCTTTCAGAGTCACATTTCTAAAGCTTTTTATTTTGCCATGATTTTTTTTTTTTTTTTTTTTTTTTGGTTTTTCGAGACAGGGTTTCTCTGTGTAGCTTTTGCGCCTTTCCTGGGACTCACTTGGTAGCCCAGGCTGGCCTCGAACTCACAGAGATCTGCCTGGCTCTGCCTCCCGAGTGCTGGGATTAAAGGCGTGCGCCACCACCGCCCGGCCATGATTTTTTGAATTAAAGGAAAGTTGCAAAAAAGGTTGCAAGGGGATTTTGTTGTTGATTAATTTTTAAGTAGGATTTCACGTATTCCCAGGCTGGCCTTGAACTCTTTATGTAGCTGAGGGTAACCTAGAACTTCTGATTCCTTTTGCTTCTGCTTCCTGAGTGCTAGCATAACAGCATGCACCATCATGCCTTGTTTATGTGGTGCTAAGGATTGAATCCAGGGTTCATGCGTGCTAAGCATGGGCTGTACCACCTGGGCCACATCTCTGTCCTTTACAGAAGGACTTTGTATCTCTTTCATCCAAACTCTATCATTAACATCTTGCATTACCATGGCACGTTCATAATAGCTAAGACACTAAGAAGTAGGCTCCAGAATCTGGTCCAGGGAGCCACCTTACCTTTCAGGCCTCCCAGACCGCTCTGCTCTGAGAATAGGTCAGTTTTCCCTTGTTTTTCATGACCTTAGCATTGCAAGCTCTGGAATCCCCAAAGGAAGTAGCGAATCCATGCTGTCTCCGTAGTTTGGAGCTTTTCTGTTCCAGAGACTTCTGAGTTTGGAGCTTTTCTGTTCCAGAGACTTCTGAGTTTGGAGCTTTTCTGTTCCAGAGACTTCTGAGTTTGGAGCTTTTCTGTTCCAGAGACTTCTGAGCCTGAAAACTAAGAAAGGAGGGAGCTGTGCACGTTGAACGTCCTCTGCAGCTCTGTGTTGTGTGTGCTAGCTGAATGCTTCTGTCATAACAATAGTGTCAGGCTGTGAGAGGGCAGGTGCCCTCCCCTCTGACGGAGGAAGAGCCTCTCAGATGAACCTATTTGCAGATGAAATCTGTCAGTGGAGGATAGAATAGGAATCTGAGTAGGGAATGGACATTCCTAGGGGAAACTTGTTTGGGGTAATCCTGGGCATGGGGGATTTTGCTTCTTATGTCTAGAGGGCATCTCAAGGTCTCCCATCAACCTTCATCTCCATGGTCCTCTTGGTCCCTGTTGGGTAGCCCTACAAGTGCCAGGGCAGGGAATTCATCTCTAAAGGAAGAAGAAAGTCTCCCATAAGACAGATCCACGGCCACACATGTGAATGAATACCTTCCAGGGCTTTAGACTTTTCCATTCATGGTCAAGTTCAGACAGCCTCAAGGACAGGACATCTGAGGCTCATTAAATCCAGCCTTACATTCTTCCTTAACAAATCACAGTACTTTAGAAAGCTTGTTTATTTAACATAAAGTGCAATTTATAAAACACAGTTTAGCCTCTAGATTGCAGGAGTTTATGTGACTTCATGCCCCGCTTTCTGGAGTAGAGTAAACAAAACAAGGAAATGGCAAAGCCTGTGTAGAGTCTCCCTGCCTTCTCATGGATGCCTTGCCATTGTTTATAATATTGTTGGGGGAAGCTCACTTGTAGGAAGGGGGAAAACAAGATAGTTTTCTTTAACAGAATTGTTTATGTTTGTCTTTCTGGAAGTTGATTAGTTTTGGAAAACCTAAATTCCACCTTAACATTTTGCAGTTACTATTCTTTCCACTCTAAATTGAGAGACCGATTTTATGACCCATGAATAAATAGCAGTCTCGGGAAGAACTTCGGATTGGTGGTACTGAAGATGCTAAAACTGTTTCTTGTGCATTGGGTGTGCGGTGGTAGGAAGGGGGTTTGAATGTGGTGCCGTGTCCACAAAAGACTCGCACATTTGAACACTTGGTTTCCAGCTGGTGGCGCTGTCCGAGGAGGTCGCTGGAAGAAGCGGTTGCTAGGGGACAGGCTTTGGGGTCTGTAGCCTGGCCCCGCTTCACACTGGGATGTAAGCTGCTCCCACTGCCATGCTCATCTATCCAAGATTCGAACTCATGTTTCAAGTAGTTTGGGGGGGGGATAATGAAACTTGCCCCGCTCACATTTCTGAGGTGAAGGTTGGAGATCGAGCGCTCTCTTTTAAAGCCATGTCCTGGGACATGGGCTGGGGGTGGTGGTTCTCAGAGTGAGCAGACTTGGCAGAGGAGGTGTGCAGAGCCCATGCCAGGGCCTAGTGCAAACATGATCAGCCTGGAGGTGAGGCCTGGCATTGACCGGTATCCCTCACCCCTCAGCCCATGGTGCCAAGGAGGCGCCCAACAGCGGCCCCACCTTTCAACTTCCTTCCCAGGAGGCTGGCGGTCTTCCTCTGAGGCTGCTCTCTCCGGTGTCTTTCATCACGATTCAACCATCCATCATGTCAACATACTATCTGTGAGGGCCGTTGAAAAGGTACCACTTTTGGAGTCTATGCCAAGGGAGAGCTGCTGGCTCTATTTCCTCCCCTGCTTGCTGTGGTTCCTTCCCCTAAATGAGGCTGTTTAATGAGTCAAGAATATTCCATTAACCAAATGAGTGCAGCTGCCAACAGAAATGTTCCAAAGAAAACACATGAAAACATATCTACTTCTCACTGTTTGGATGGGCAGCTTCCTCTTAAAATCGTGGTTCCCGGTTTCTCTCCCCCTGGGTTGTAGAACGTTAGAACCAGCTTCTACTGGGAGCACGCACTAATTCACAGCTCCATTTTTTTTCTCCCCCAATTCGTATCCTTCTGTCTGTTCACAGCCTCAGGCACTGTCTGGGAAGAAGCTGAGTAGCTAAAGAAGCAGCTAACTCTTTGGAGCCGTTGGCTTGCAAATGTAAACGCACCATGCAAGTCTAACAACAAAGGGATTTATTTTAAAAGGTGAGCTAGTGTTCTCCCATCCCTCCATGTGACAAGTCTCTATCAAGTGGGGTTGCAAAGTGAGTAAAATGCCGACATCTCCAAAGGACTAATCTCAGTCTCTTTTTCCACTTTGGCAAGGGCAGAGTCCTCTTGGTTGAAGGCGGATGGCCAGCTGGCCCGATCTGTCTCACAGGCCCACCTCAGGTGCCTGGTGGGCCAAGCCCCCTTTTATTGGAGCCTCAGGAGAAGGAACCTCTCCCAACCTCATTCAGCTTGCTGGCAGAACCCAGGCCCGAGTGGTTATAGGACTCAAGTCCCCCCATTCCTTGCTGTCTGTCATCTGAGAACTTCACTCAGCTTCTAGAAGCTTCCAAGAGGTAGCCTTGCCAAGAGAAAAGAAAAGAAAATGTTAGTCAGACTTGAAAAAGGGCTCTTAACTCCTCTTATAAGCAAGCCATGAAGTCTAAATTTTTAGGGGCCACCAAAGGACATCATGCTTGTGGGGAAAGAGAGAGAGAGAGAGAGAGAGAGAGAGAGAGAGAAAGAGAGAGAGAATGTGTGTGTCCACACTTATATACTTATGAGTGTACATGTGTGTACAGATATCTATATCTATATCTATCTATCTATCTATCTATCTATCTATCTATCTATCTATCTATCTATCTATCTATGGAGGCCAGATGTTGATATCAGGTGTCGTCTTGACCTCCAGTACGACAAGGCATGTCCCTGAACCTGGAGCTCACCAGTCCTTCAGCCAGCCTGGTTGTCCTGAAAACCCCAAGGATCCTTGTGCCCCCCCCCCCACTCCTGAGCCCAGCTTGGCTTACAGGTGCACACCACTGGTTCCTGTTTTTTTTATGTTGGTCCTGAGGATCCGAACTCAGGTCCTCATGCTGTGGGACAGGCCCTTTTACCCTTTACCCATTAAAGCATCTTCCCAGTTTCATGCCTGTGGCTTTTTAACTACCTTCCGGGTAGTTATTGGGTATATAAAAGTTCTCATGGTTTAGTTAATTATTTTATGCTGTTCATACCTTTCTTAAGACTCCCCTGTGGCCACATCAGAGAATCCTGGTGTTGGAAGTAAGTTTTTGCTTTAGTGGTCAGATCTCTTCAAGCCAATTGCATTGAATATTGTAATATTTTTAAATGCCAGGGCCCCATTATGCAAGCTTGGTTTCAAAGGTCTTTCGTTTTGATGGTGCTGGAGAGCAAGCCAACAGCCTCGTTATATCCCAGGTGTGTGCCCTACTACTGTGTTGTGAATCCAGCCCTTAATTGAAGAGTTTTTATAGGAATGTTGAGCCAGTTTGTATGTCATCAATAGCGTCTCTGCTTAGCTCCTTTTGATGAACTTTGAAAAGGGTGAGCCTCTGTGTAATCGCCATGGTCAATACATACTTCCCACTCATGGTCACGGTCCCACTCGCCTCTTTTTCCTCTTCTCACCTCAGGCACTCTGGTCTGCCTCTGTCACTTCAGTCATCGTCTCCAGGGCTGCATGAAAACAGAGCCACACATCTCTATTTTTGCACATATACTTTTCAGTCCGGTTTCTTTGGCTCAGTGTAGTATTAATCTTTTTTGTGTTTTGTGAACGATGTTATGTATGTTGGTATTTTGTTCTTTGTTGTTGCTAAGTAGTTTTCCATTAGCTGGATATACCATAATGATCTTTTTGTATATTGTTAGAATAAAGTTACTAACATTTTTTTGCATCTACGTTAATGAATATATATCAGTCTGTAGTTTTTTCTCTCTTTTAGTTTTCTTTTTTTTTAATTTACTTTTTATTTTTATTTTATGTGTCTCTGTGTGTCTGTGGACAGGGGACCCTCAAATGACAGAAGAGGGCCTCAGCTTTCTTGGCTCTGGAGTTACAGATGGTTGTGGGCTGCCAGATGTGGGTGGTGGACTTGAACTCAGATCCTCCTCAAGAGCAGCAAGTTCCTCTTCACTATTGAACCATCTCTTCAGCCTCCAAGCTTCATGTCTTATGATGCTTTGTCTCCACTGGGTACCAGAGTACTACAGGCCACATGAGTGGAGTGGAGAAGGATGGGGGTTATTTACTGCTACTTGTGAGTGGTTTTTCTTGGCTGTCTGTCGGGCATCACTGCCCCAGAGGGCCAGCGATGTCTTTCCCGGAGCGTTTCTACAGGCCCCGGGACGGCGTAGAAGCCCCTGGCGTTACTCTGAAAGTTTTGCGGCTTCACAGTTATTCTCCATTCCTGTTCAGCACATGGCGTGCCAACAGAGCACAGATGTTCAAACACTATACCCGGAAACTCCTAAGCCTTGACCTTGTAAAGAATTTCAGCCACCCTATTGAGTCTGGGCTGCTTCTGCTGCTTCACAGAGCGGTGGCCTCAGCCACCAACAACTCAGCTTCTTTCTAAGAGCAGACATGGGGAGAGGGGAGCAAGCGTCGAGAGAGGGAGGGTGCTCAGACCTCCAGAAGACAAATTAGGCTCTGCCTGAGTTGGAATGTGGGGAGGGGGACACTTTACTTTTCCCTGGAAAGTCCCTGAAAGAAAAAAAAATGAAAGAGGTGAATTTCTCCTTAAAGTTGGCCAGTAAAACAAACCAAAGAAAACTGAGTTTCATACACAAATTTCTAGAAAAGGAATCTTGCACATCATGTAATGTTTCTCCTCAACCATTTATTGTTCATAAATAGAAAGACTGTCTCTCATTCCCATCCCATAGAGATAGCCAAGATATTTGAAAACCACTGTTTTATGAGGTTTGGGGGCCTCCGAGGAAATAAAATTCCTGTGGATCAAGGCTGATTCTCTGCTCTTCTGAGCTGGCATGCAGATCAGGATCTTGGAAGTCTGAACTAGCAAAGTTGGGACAAAGAACACATTATGATGACTTCCAGCCCAGGACTGAAGCTACATGATGCTATATCCACAACTTGTTAGTGTTTGGAGCTAAACATTGTAAGAAGAATCATCATCATCATCAATAAATTGCTCAGATTCTTACTGTATTGAGACACACCCACACACACACCCCACCCCCACAGAGACAGAGAGAGACAGAGACAGAGACAGAGACAGAGAGAGAGCATGAGTTCACATACAGTTATAGTGGTTGCTTGATGAAGGCATTAACAGGTCGACAGTGTGGTACACGTTTTTGAGATCCTCACAATAGACTTCCAAAGGGGCTGAAACAAGTTAGCAAAGGAGTGGCCGTTTGTGTCAGCCTGTGGATGTCAGCCCTACATACCTGTTGACTTCACTATAAACCAGTCATGTAGCTTAGACAGGAAAGCCAAAGCAGGTAGGGATTCTGACACAGAAGGTTTCATTTGGTAGCAGAGTTGGAATTTGACTTGAATACATCAGACTTGAATAAAGCAGCTGCCAGCTGATGGTCCCAGAACCAGAACAATACCGGGATACCCAGCAGTGCAGACCCAAGGAGGAACGTACTTTCAGTCAGGAGCTATCATTTTGTGATGATGGTCCTTCCCCTACACTGTTTGGATGTTTTCTTTCTGAAAACTATAAACAAAGGATCAGAGGTGTGGCTCATTGGCAAGGAGCTTGCCTAGCATGCTTGGGCTCTGGGTTTGATGCCTTTCCCAGTGTGGAAGGAGGAGGGGGGAAAAACTATAAATGTGTTTCCTCATTCATAAGAGAAATGTTAAGGAGGCTGATGATTACATTATGTCTAGATTTCAGGTCCTAAATAAGAGCGTGAGGAAATGGCTGTTCCTTATTTTGTTTGCTTGTTTTATAATCCTCTATAAAATTTCCAGCACGGAGAAAGGCATTTGTCTTGGCTTCAACTAGAGATGGTGGAAGACTCAGAGATGGCTGATTATCTGTTTCTTCTAGAAGACTATTGTCTCATTCTCTAGAAGAGTCTGAGTATTTTTGTTGGTTTGTTTTGAGATAGGGTCTTACTATGTAGCTCTGGCTGTCCTGGAACTCACTATGTAGACCAGGCTGGCCTCGAACTCATAGAGATCTGCCTGCCTGTGCCTCCCAAGTGCTGAGAATAAAGGCATGCACCACCACACCCAGTGATGGAACATCTTTTAATGTAGTCATTTATTAATTTGAGATTTTCATACATTTTGACTATATTCATCCTCACCCCTTGCCTTAACTCCTCCCAGATCTAGCCCACGTCCCATCTCCAGTATGAGGAATAGGTTCCCAAGAACCAGCCAAGGCATTAGTGACAGCCCCTGCTCCCATTGTTAGGGGTCCCACAAGTAGACCAAGTTACACAACTGTCACACATATGTAGAGGGCTTAGGTTGGTCGCATGCGGGTGCCCTGATTGTTCAGACTCTGTGAGTTCCTATGAGCTTAGTTAGTTGATTCTGTGGGTTTTCTTGCAGTGTATTGTGTAGGGTCCTGGCTCTTCCATTTTGAGTAACTGCAGCCTTACTTGCCGACCTTGACCAGATGTCCTCCCTATGCTGATTCCCTGCCGGTCTCCTTCTTCCTGACCGCTCACCGGAGGTTCTTTGTTTGTGTATCCTGCATTTGGTGTAAACAGCTTAGATGCAAGAATGTAGAACTTTGGGTAGCGAACTTCTGCCCTCCGGGGATCCTCCATTGTGCTGTAAGCCTGTATTTAAGATTTCCTCCCTCCTTCAATAAATGGCATTCGGCATTCTGCTGGGGCAAATGACCCACTGTCTTTTGTCTCTGTTTTTAATCCACAGCCCCTCGCTTGGACATGGTGAATGGGCGGTGGTAGCGCGGGCGATACAGCAACAGTATTGACCCCTCCAGCTCCTACAATCCTTCTTCCCTCTCTTCAGCAGGATTCCCAGAGCTTGGCCTAATGTTTGGCTGTGGGTCTCTGCATCTGTTCCCATCAGTTACTGGATGAAGGTTCTCTGATGACACTTGGGGAAGTCACCAATCTGATCCCAGGAGATTGTAGTTCACTTTTCTGTTGGGACTGCCAGCCGGCAAATAATGACACAGAGACTTATTATTAATTATGAATGCTCTGCCTTTAGCTTAGGCTTGACTCAACTAGCTCTTATAGCTTAAATGAACCCATTTATATTACTCTACATTCTGCCACATGGCTTTTTACCTTTCTCCCATTTTGTGTGTCTGACTCAATCTGTATCTCGGTGGAGTCTCTTGTGTGCCTCGATTATCTCCTCTTCCTTTCTCCACCTGAAAGTCCCGCCTCTCTCTCCTGCCTAGCTATTGGCCGTTCAGCTTTTTATTACACCAATCACAGCAGTGAATCTTCACACAGTGTACAAATACCCCACAACTGGACATGGCCAGTTCAGGCCACGTGATACCATGAATTAAACAAAATTTATGTATGTTTTGCAACTATATCCTGTAAACACAGAGCAGGTCTTGCAAGCAATTATATACAAAGAGCTTAAGTACTAAAAGCTCCTGGAATCCTTGGAGGATCCTGTGACCAGTGTCTCTAACCTTAGGCAACTCCTTCCTGTGTTTTGAAAACTGCTCCCTATCATCCCCACCACCAGGTGATGCCCTTCCCCATGCCTGTTTTCCCAACCAAGGGGTGAGTGGGCATGTCTCTGGCCTCCGAAGACTGAGAAAATGGCACAGGAATCATTTTGTGGTGATTTGTACTTTGGGGTTCAGAATCTTCATGGTGAACATGGGGAGGAGAGCAGATAGGGAGCAAAGGGAAAGCAGTTGGTTGAACCAGCCAGCCCTCAGCTCTCTACAGAAGCTCAGATGCAGGTTGAGAATCAATCTTGAAGTTTCCTTGAAGGCAGGAGAGCAGCTACAGCTACCCATGGTGACTAGAAGAGGTCCATATGGACCTTGAGGAGGAAGGCCCACCTAAAGAGATTGTGCAAGATGGTGGGGGCATGGGCCTGCATAGCTCCATAGTCCTCCAATGGAACAACCTGTGGTTTGTGCACATGCTCTCTGCCTGTTCCACAGATCTCTGCTTTTCATCATTTTTTCATCTCCAATGTCAATATTTCCATCGTACATTAATGTTCTTGCTTGTCTAGCAATCTGCCCAAGTGCACCATGAATTTTTAAGAAAGTGAAATGAAATGTCTACCCTTGTTGTTTCTGCCATGTTTGGCTTCCTTTCATCCTGTTAGACCACAAAAGTGCCTTTTAGAACCTTCTGGAGAGATCCAGAAACAGATACAACGTAGCTCTGCTAACTTTGCTTTAGACCAAATGAAATAGGCAAGGTTGAGAAGCCACCTTTTAGCTTCTTGGTGGTCCATTTGATTTTAAAAATAAGCTCCATATCTTTCTGTAAAAAATATTTCTATTGCATTTTATTTACTTATTTAGTGAGTGTGTGTGTGTGTGTGTGCACACACGTGTGTGCAGAGATCAGAGAACAGTTGCAGGGGTTAGTTCTCTCATTCCACCATGTGGGTTTTGGGGTCCACTTTTTTTAATGTGAGGTAGAAGAAATGACAGCAATTATACCTTTATAACACCCCATAAGTGCTCCCTCCCTTACACCCCTCTCCAAGACCCTCTCCATTTCTCATGGATTTTTCTATGTCTTAAAATTGGCCAAAGGTCACTAGGGGGGAAACATGTCTTGTAAAATTATAGTAAAAGGTCCACATTTCTGAGGCTAGAAGGGACCCTTTGCCCTGAATCTCATCCATCTACAGAGCTCAGCTCTTGGCTCGGCACCGAGGGACTTTACCCACTGACCTGTCCTACCAGCACAGTCTGTACCTTTCTTTTAACAGGTGATCAGCAAGGGACGGGGCCTTGGTCCCGCTGGGCAAGCAAGAGTGTCATGGACTCAGATAAAATCTAGTTTTGAATGTTATCCAAAGCTTTGGGCCCATTTCCTTCAATGCTCACCAGGAGCTAAATTCCTTTCTTCAGTAAAGTCTCATTTCTTCCTCCATTTCTAGAATACTGGAGTCAGACTTGGGGTGTGGGGGGCGGGGGCGGGGGCGCGGGGGCGGGGGCGCGGGAGGAAAGCTTGGTTTGTTGAATAGTTTAATGTTTGGGTTCACCAGTCATGGGATAAATGGCCATGGCTTCAATGTGAACAATATTACTAAGGTGTATTTATGTATTTAAAATGAAGGTTTTACACACACACACACACACACACACACACACTCACTCACTCACTCACCACACACATAATTTTCAGTTGAGTAAAAAAGGAATACTTGGGCTCACTTCAAAATTCACAAAACAAGCCGGGCGGTGGTGGCGCACGCCTTTAATCCCAGCACTCGGGAGGCAGAGCCAGGCGGATCTCTGTGAGTTCGAGGCCAGCCTGGGCTACCAAGTGAGTTCCAGGAAAAGGCGCAAAGCTACACAGAGAAACCCTGTCTCGAAAAACCAAAAAAAAAAAAAAAAAAAAAAAAAAAAATCACAAAACATGCAGCCTCTGGCTCGCGGGATAGCTTCAGTCCCTGGCTATTTATTTGTGGGTGTCTTGTGCGGGGAGAAGGTGGAAGTCATTCTTCCTAAGAGGCCTGCGGAAAATGGGTCACTTCCCTTGCTTTCTCTCTTTTCCTTTGGGTAAAGGTGGATGTTCCTAAATTTAGGAAAGCCTCGGACTTCCCCCTCTCCTTGTCATGTCTGTCCGGTTTGCTTCCTGATCTGGTACAACTCTTGCCGTCAAAGGGGGCGTGGCTGCGGATCAGCTTTACAGCAACGTGCTGCTGTTTCTTTTTCTCTCTGAGCGTAAGGAAGGATCCCTCGAAGTTGTTCTTGGGCCTCCCACCCTCAACAAGACCAGTGATGAGGTTAATGAGGTGTGAGGAGATGGTAGGACAGGCCCCAGCAGTCCGCCTTCCAACTTCCTAATTAGGAGCTCTGATGAATGACTTGCTTGTAAAATACTCATTCACTGGGTGACACCCCAGCACAGCCAGGGGAGGTGAGGAAGTACACACGGAGATAAAGCAGGATGCTTGGCCTGCTTCCTCCCCAGTTTATCCAGTTCAGAGTCTTGCAGCTGCCTGCAGCCACCATAAATAATGTCCTACAGGGCTTTCAGAGGCTTCCAGAGGCCAGAGAAGCCAGTACAGCATAAATGACCACAGATACACAAGATAGCTGGGAGCCTGCATTGGCTGCTCTTTTCTTGAGATCAGAGCTTTGAATCTAGAATCCCCTACAGCCTTTTGTGATTGATTGATAGGGTCTATCCTTTTACTTTTTCTTTCTTTTTTTTTTTTTTTTTTTTTTGGTTTTTCGAGACAGGGTTGCTCTGTTGTTTTGGTACCTGTCCTGGATCTCTTTCTGTAGACCAGGCTGACCTTGAACTCACAGAGATCGGCCTGGCTCTGCCTCCTGAGTGCTGGGATTAAAGGCATGTGCCACCTCCGCCCGGCCTATTTGGGATCTTGAGGAGCAGGCTATTTCCAGGTCTTCACGGTCACAAACGAGGCTTTCAGGGTTTCTGTCATTAAACTCCTAGGATAACTGAGCTGTGAGAACACACATCTTCCAAGTTTTACCTCCGAAGAAGGATGGGGCACCTGCTCATGCTGTGATGGATATGTGTCCTGATATTTCCCAGGACTCTGTGGGTGTTATCTCTGGGATATAGCCACATTTCTTGTTCCCAAGTGAAAAACTTTTGTTCAGGAAAAACATCAAAGATAAAATGACAAACTGTGACTGCAGATAGATGAGGTGCAGGGAAATGGGCCCCTTCTAAGGATAGAAATATGGACCCTTTGTTACAATTTTACAAGGCGTTTTCCCAGATAATGATCTTTGGCCAATCTTAAGAGATAGAGAAGTCCATGGGAAACAGAGTAGCTTGGGAGAGGAAGCCCTGACGGAGGTTATGGGAGCAACAGTATCAACAGCTGTCATTTCTTCTACCACACCTTTTTTGAACTTGACTTTAGAAGTTCTGGTGACTAGTTCCTATGCATTTTCCTATCTGTATAAATTCATGTTCTTTATTACCACTGCAGTCAGGTCCCACCACACCAAAGCATTTTCCTTCTGCCATGCCCCACGATGCGCTGGCTGCCACCAATGTGGGCTCTGTCCAGTTTTGAGAACACGACTCACTCGATCGAATGCCCTTGTGTTTAATGCATCTTTTTCCTTGTGTGCCAATGATCTGTTCCATTTTATCCCAGCATACAGATGTGTTGGTTTTGCATTCTTCCACAGGTTGAAGGGTATTTGCATTGTTTCCAGTTAGTCGGGGCTCTGCTTTTTTGAAAAAAATGTGTGGCATATTTATCCACATAAACATTTTCCTATGCATGTGCACACACACTTATAATGTTATAGCTAAAACCTAAATTTGTTTCTTTAACCATTTTAAGTGTATAGTTTGTGGCACTGATTGTGGCACAATCAGTGTTGTGCAACCATTGTTGTTGGGTTTCTGAACTTTTTCTGCACCTAAATAGAAACTGCTAACATGGAGCATTATGTTAGCATTCCCTCCAGCTCCTGGCAGCCTGTAGTCTTTCTTACTCTATGAATTTGCTCATTCTAGGTACCCAATATAAATGGACTTATGCAATAGTTGATCTTGTGGGTCCGGTTTATTGCAGTTAGCTTAATGATTTCAAATTTCACCTCATGTTGTAGCCTGTGTTAGCGCTTTTCAAAAAAAAAGTTTCCTTTTGGTAGAGTCTTACATCATCCCGTTGTCCTGGCACCCTCTATATAATTGAGGATGACCTTAAACTCCCGATCCGCTTGCCTCTCTTTCCAAAGTGCCGGGATTATAGGCATGCACCAAGAAGCCAGGTTTATTTCACTCATTTTAAAGACTGAGTTCTATATGTCATATATGTTTATGTTTTTGTTTGTTTGTTTATACATTTCTCTGCCGCTTGGGTTGTTTCCATTTTTGGCCATTGTGAGTAATGCTGCTATGTCCATTAATGGAATAATTAATTATATTAATTTATTAGAGTTCCTGATTCCAACTTCTTCTCCACCTCTAGTTTTTAATTTAAACTCTTAGAAGGAGGGAGATTCTAGTTTCTAAAAATCTGGTATTTTGTCCGAGTCTAATCACTGTTCTTTGTATTTATAAAGATTTGAGGAATTCCATTATTTTTTCCCTTTCTAGCTGCCCCAGTCTCCCCAAAAGAGAAAAAGGAGGCTGTCTGGGTGGATGTGGGTTCAGTAGACACTCAGCGAAGGGCTGAAGGGCAGCAGAGATGTTGGTCTCTGTGCTTGCCTTGTCAGCCTGTGGTGTCTTGCTTGCTTGGCTCTAGAGGTGATCTTTGATAAGTATTTTGCATGCAGTACCAGCCTGTGCTGTGCTAGAGTTTGCCAAATTGGGAAGAGTTATGTAGGGGCAGGAAGTACCAAGCAGGGAGCACCTTGTTCATGCTGCAGCACCCGCTTTCTTGGAAGCTCAGTCTGAACCCACCCACACCCCACTAGCTCAGGTCATTCCTCACCCTTTAGAGTAACTGAAAGTTGGGACAGTTTGAACTTGAGGAGGGCTGGAGAGGGAGTTCAGTTGGCAGAGTGCTTGTCTGACATGCGCAAAGCCCAGAGTTCAATCCCCAGGATCACGAATATTAAGTCCAGAGACACAAGCTTGTAATCCTAACACTTGGGTAGTAGATGTAGGAGGATCAGAAAGCCAAGGTCATCCTTGGACACATAACGAATTTGAGGCCATCTTGAATTACCTGAGACCCTGTCGCAAACAGGGAATAGATTATGGTTATCGCTACTCGTCAGCCGACTAGTTATGTCTTTAAACAATGGGAAGCTTTTCTTGCTCTGTTGCTCCTTTCCCTAGTGAATCCCCTTCATTGATAAGCCAAGCAGAGATGGTAGGAGCTCTGTCCAGCCTTTCCCAGCACAGATTTCAGCCCCACAGAAACTAAAATTATGATGTTCTTCTGTACAGTTGGGTTTGTTCCCTTTGTAGACTAAATAATACTCCTTTTCAGGGTTTAAAAGTATCCCTTTGTTTCTAAATGTAACAAATCTTTCACCACATCCAGCCCTAGCTTTCCATGAAGTTGAAGAATCTCAGCCCAAGTGATTCAGTTGGCTTAAATGATTTCATTTCAGTGGTGTGTGTGTGTGTGTGTGTGTGTGTGTGTGTATGTATGTATGTATGTGTGTGTTGTTGGTGTTTCAGGAAGAAACTTTGAGAAGCACTGTTAACTTTGAGAAGCACTGTTAAGCAGAATTCCTGCTGCTGTACTCATTGCAAAGTAAACAAAGGAGACTTCTGTAGAATAAAATGGCCGTGTGGAAGCCGGGCAGTGGTGGCTCAAGTCTTTAATCCCAGCACTTGGGAGGCAGAGCCAGACGGATCTCTGTGAGTTTGAGGCCAGCCTGGTCTACAGAGCAAGATCCAGGACAAGCACCAAAACTACGTGGAGAAACCCTGTCTCAAAAACCAAAAAAATTATTTATATATACACACACACACACACACACACACACACACACACACACACACACACACCCCTACCTACCAATGTGGAGAGCCTGGCACTTGGACACTGACATTTCACTGCATAGAGTAGTTTCACGCATCCTGGCTTCATTGAGAATTTTTACTTAAATGGGATTTTTTTGGGGCGGGGGATAGCCTCTTAAAGTTGATTAGTTTTTAAGAATAATGGAACAGGGCTAGGGTATATAGTTCAGTAGTAGAATGCTTGCCTAGGAGTTAATTCCTGATTACCCAAAAAAAAAAAAAAAAAAAAAAAAAAAAAAAAAAAAAAAATGAAACAAACAAAGAAATGAAGAGTTGGGACAGGAGGAGAGGTGGAATCATCCAAAGGCACAGATTTCACTCAGCCAGCAATGACACACCAAGCCCTTTTGTGTGTGCTGGGTGCTGACTAAGCGCTCTCCTCCAGTTCTTCATTGCATCCTCATGGCAGCCCTGTGCACAGGTCCTTATATGTTCCCCATTTTACCACACAACGGGTAGACAATCAGGACCATAAGTCACCTGCCCATGTCACATGTGGGTTTCAACCCCAGAAGCCTGACTCTAGACCCTGGTTCCTTCAGAGCCGCTACGCTATTGTATGTGAACTCTACAGAAAGTGCACAGCTGTGCTGTGTCCCCAGTGCCTGAGACTCTGGAAGCACCCCACCTGACCATCCACAGATGGGTAGAGAGCACGCTCTGCCATCTATGTGTTCATATTTTGGTTTTATTGGCATTGTAATAAAAAAACTATAAATAAGTCTTTTATATCTCATTCAGTTGTTTAATTTTAATAGTTGTATAAAATATATGCAAAAGGAGTTTATACCTAGTTTTACATATTTCTGCATATTTTAGTAATATTATAATAAAAATGACTTGTCCTAACTCTGTCAATCCACAGTAGTCTACCATTAACACCTCGAGCATATTAATACTGTTTACTTTAAATAAAATCCCTTCACAGCTTAAGACTGCACATATTTTGATGGGCTGGGAGCAGAGAGGTAATGAGAAAGCCGGAAGCGGAAGTGCAGAAGTGGCCAGCTGTGGTGATGGAGTCCCCACGGCCTCGAGGTTAATGATCAGGCTCTCTCAGCTCTTTGAAGACAGGTCTTTTCTTTCTTTGCCGCTATGATTGGAGTGAAAAGTCAGCTGCTGCTGTAACCACCACCTGATAGGTGACCATTCTTCCCTCCAGCTGAAGCCAGGGTGGTCCCTCTGTCGCACTTCCTGTATAGGACATTCCTGAGCTCCTGGGACCTTAGGCTTCTTGTCTCTCATCAAACTGATATCCTCAGTGTGTGGGCTTTTCACCCCCCATCTCTCCACATTCTGTTCGGTTGGTTCCTCGTCCTGCACCTCGGCATCGCGCCCCCCCCCCCCATCTCCATGCCTCTGCACCTGCCGTTAGCTGACCATGCAGCGTTCTCATACTCTCTTCAGAGCTATTTTTATGTTCACTCATATTCTCTTTAGATGTTACATACTTAGGATTTTTAAGTGGCAGGCAATGTTATATTTCATTTCCCCTTTAAAAGATTCGTTTTTCTACTTTAATTTTGTGTGTGCCCATGTGTAGATATGTGCTCATGAGTGCAGGTACGCACAGAGGCCAAAGGCGTGGGATCTCCCTAAAGCTGGAGTTACAGGAGGGTGTGAGCCACCAATGGACCTGCTGGGAATCATCTTCTAGAAGAGCAGGAAGTGCTCTTGACTGTTGAGTTCCATTTCTCCAGCCCCCACTTTCCTTTTAAAATAAGGTATAGGATACATTTTATATATATATTTATTTATACTATGCAGTTAGGGAGTTTTAATGAGTGTGTAAACCACCACTACACTCAAAGCACACACTTTCACCCTCTCGCCCCTGGACCCAGTTTCCTTGTGTCCCTTGGGAAAATTTTCAGGAAACATTTCTTTAAATCTTTTGTTTGTTATTTTGGGTAATGCCTTGGCTGTCCTGGAACTTTTTTGTGTAGACCAGGCTGGCCTCAAACTCATAGAAATCTGCCTGTCATTGCTTCCTGGGGATTAAAGGTGTGTGCCACCATACCTGGCTTCTCTAATTTTTTTAATGAATTAATTTTCCTATTATTGCAAGTTTGTTCATGGCATGGATTTGTGTGTATGTGCATGTGTGTAGGTCAGAGGACAACTTTGAGGAGTCGGTTCTCTCTTTTCTCTTTTATATGGACTTCAAGGATAGAACTCAGATCGCCACAATGCTGTAGTTTGTGTCTTACCACTGAGCCGTCTCTCGAGGCCCCCACCCCTTCTGGAATCTGAATTATCTGTGCCTTGAACATTTAGATATTGTTCCCCTAGGCTTTCTTCACTTTTTATTCAACTTTATTCTTTATTTTTCTTGTTTTCTTTTTGAGACAGGGTCTTATGATGTAGCCCTGCTTGGTCTTGGATGCCCTAGCAACCCTTCTGCCTCACCTCCCAAGTGCTAGGATTCCAGATGCTCTTTTGGCTGTTTGGATTGGCCATGTCTGTTAGTATCTTTGTGTGTCTGCCCCCAGTTTTTTGGTTGAGTGCATATAGGGGACTTTTAAAATTTCAGTTTAGTTTGTTTTAATCCTTGCTTTCCCTATTATTATTACTGTTTTTGTTTTGTTTTTAAGCTTCTATTTCTGTGCTTAGAGTTCTTAACAGTCCATTCAGTACATCATATTTTCCTTCAATTTTTTTTTTTGAGCATGGTTTTAATAACTGCTTTAAAGATTTTTGCCTGTTAATCCAACATCTGGAACTACTCACAGCCTGTTTCCGTGGGCTGCTTTTCCCCTGAGTACAGTGCAGTTTGGCGTGTCATGGTATATGTAGTAATTCTGGTTGAAAATTGGGCCTTGTAGATAATACATGATGGCAACTCTAGATTCTGGTGTATTCTTCTGAGGATTGTTGCATTTTTGGTAGAGCAGGAGATCATGCTTGTGGTGTACAACAGCCCATAGCCTTTGTCCTGTGGCTTCATATCCCAGCCTGACTCCTTGGCGGTTCACCTGTTTCTGTGTCATTTGCTGGTGAGCCGAGGATTTCAGCAGTGAGAAAGGTCACTCTCTGATTTTCTTGCTTCTAAGGTACCCTGCCTCCCCAGCTTTTTTTTTTTTTTTTTTTTTTTTTTGGCAGTTTTGAGCTCTATCTATGCTATTTTAAACCTAAAAGATTTATTTTTTCAGAACTGGGAGACAGCTCAGTTGATAAATTATCTGCCATGCACACGTGAGTTTGGATCTCCAAGAGTCGCGTAAAAGCTGGGTATGGGCGTAAGCATCTGTAACCCTAATGCTGGGAGTGGCAGTGGGGGGTGGGGACATGAGGATCTCCAGAGCTCATTGGTTAGACAGCCTATACAATCAGTGAGTGCCAGGTTCAGTGAGAACCTTTGTTTCAAAAGATAATGTGAAGGGCCAGCAAGATGGTTCGGTGTGTAAAGGGGCTTGCTGCCACGTCTGACAGCCCGAGTTGGATCCCTGGGACGCAAGTTATTTCTTGACCTCCACACATGCGCTGTGCTGCACATGGATGCAAGCATGCACACACATATAAATACATGTGTGTATTTCTTTTTTTGGATTTCCCAGACAGGGTTTCTCTGTGCAGCCCTAGCTGTCCTGGAACTTGCTCTGCAGGCCAGGCTGGCCTCGAACTTACAGAGATCTGCCTGTGCCTGCCTCCCAAGTGCGGGAATTAAAGGCGTGCGCCACCAAAGCCTGGTGTAAATGTATTTTTCTTAAAGGTGGAAAGTGACAGAAGACGTCCGCTGTCAACCTCTGACCTCCACATGCACTTACACACATGAACACACATACACACATAAATTAATAATAATACAAATAGACTTTTTAAAGATTCTGGTTTTTTGCCACATGACTTTCTCATAGGTGGGGTCTGTACTTGGTTTAGAAGGCACACCGTTCCGCTATCCAGGATCAGAGTTCTTTTTGGTATCTGTCCACTTTCTCTCGAGGACCTTCAGAATCTCCACCTCATCTGCATGGTTTAGCTTCCGGTGAGGGATCTGGGCAGTTTATGCTCACGGGTTTATAATTCTTCCATGGTTTCGCCGCTGCCAGTGTTTTTCCTGCAGGTTCTGTCTCCGTCATCCCCAGCCTTGAACTCTGCTCCCTGGCACTGTCAGCAGCGGAGATGGTGGCTTTTCTCCTCTCTCTACAGCTGTGTCTGTGAGGATTGGGCGTCACTCGTGGGCCAAGAAGATGGCACCTCAAAAGTCTTACTCCTTACTGTGGTGGTTTTGAGATTAATTCCCCGCTTTGCTTCTACTTGATTTTAGAATCTCTCCAGGTTCTTGGTAGGTCTTTAGTGTTGTTACTATATTGATTTTCTTAGTTATCCTGTCTTTTATTGTTATATCTTTCATGACCATTTGAGTTGTCTGCCATTTCTGAAAATTCTGCCATTAGGCTAACAATTCTACTGTTTCTATTTTTCCAATGAAGCCTGAGTTAGTTCCTTTCTGAGTTAAATCTGTCTTGTTTTATGATAACCTCTATGTTCTTCAAAATTAAGTCTTCTTATGAAAAATATATTTGGTCACTGTAAAGTTAGTTATGTTAGTGGGGGGTAATAGCTCGTGCTTGTAATCCTATCACTTGGGTGGTTGAGGAAGAGGAATCAGGAGTTCAAGGGTAGCCTAAGCTACACAGTCAGTTTGAAGCCTGCTTGGAATATAACATGAAACTCTATTTCAAAGGAAAAAAGAAAGAAAGGAAGAGAGAGAGAGAGAGAGAGAGAGAGAGAGAGAGAGAGAGAGAGAGAGAAAGGGAGGGATGGGGGTAGGGAGAAAGAGAAAAGACAGAAAAATGGACTTGTGTATATCTAGTTATTTCAGGTCCTGAAGATCTTGAGTATTCAGTGGTGCTATTTTTTTTTCACAATTATGTCTTTCAGCATTTTTCTAAGTAGTTTTTGGATTGTGAACACGATTAGACGCGCAGTAAACTCGGAGCCCTGATTTGAGTCTGCAGTTTCTGTCTGCCTTTGCTTGGTGTTCTCTGAATACCCCAGGCTAATTTTTGTGTTTGTCTCTCAGGCTAAGAGTTCCTGTATCGGGCAGGTAGTACACACGTGTATCCTCAGTCTTCTTGAGGACAGGGTGGTGATTATAACCCCACGGAGAGCTTCCTTCCTCCTGATGCAGGGATGCCTTAGCTCTAGGTTGATAGATATTTCTCTAGCCCTTCCCCTCACTGACTACATACAGTCTAGCTCTTTGAGATTTTTGTCATGTCATTCTATGATGGCAGGAAAAAGGCAGGTCTTTGGGCTGCTTGTCACATAGGTACAAATCCCACTGAGGACAGTGCCCTCCTAACCCAGTCACCGCTCAGCACTGTAACGTCGGTGAGGAGGCTTCAGCATAGTACATTTTAGGGATGCATAAACAGCCAAGCCATGCATCTGTTCATCTCTTCAGACATAGTTCCAAGTTAGTCCCCTGAAAAGCTTGCTCTAGCTCCCCTGGGCAGAATTCTTCCTCCCACCTGGGTTCCTGTAGCATCCTGCACATACTTCTTTCAGCATCCTCATACTACATTCTAATGACATGTGTGCATATCACACTCTCCAGCAACGTGAACGCCTCAATTAGCATTTTCTGTTTGATTCTTCAGGGTCTGTTAATATCCCTCTGCCCTAGCAGGGACTATTTTATTGTTTGATTGTGAAGCAGGCTGGTCTCCATCCTGTTGCTGAAAAGAACAAGATCAATTCATAGTAGTTATGAAAAAGAATCTGCCACATTTCTTACAGAAACCAGAGAGTCAAAAATATTCTGCACTCAATCCTTAACGGATTGTTTGGTCCTCCCTGGGGCGCACCACGTGACCCAGAGGCTTTAAGGAGAGAGTTTTCTTCAGTGTGTTCGAGATGTGTTTTCTTTCTTCGATCTGTGCAAAGGCTTGCGGTTCTCTGTTTTCATACCCGGATAAAGATGTCTCCATCCATCCAGTTCCTCCCCCACCTCTGGAGCTAGCACTGTCTCCAAGAGATTCCTCGCTGCCCCTCTGCTCCTTCCTTGCAAAGAATGTGGGTTTAGATGTGTGATTCTTTTCAAGCTGCTTTGTTTCTTTTTGGATTGATTAGTAATAAAGCTCCCCAAACTTGGACAAAAAACATCAAATGCAGACTCTCTAGAGACATAGCAGTAAGAAGCCAATTATGCCATGTTTTCATTTACACTTACTTCTTCCTTGTTCCAACCCTCACCCACGGCTGTGGGGGCAAACTTTGTCTTGCTTGTGCATGTAAGGGAATTTGTTATGAACAAAAAGCATCTTCCTGTACTCCACCTGCTGGATATAATGTACAAAAGCCTCAGCAGAAGATCTAAATATTTAGCAAATGTAACCTCAGCCTCCAAGCTTTCAAGCCTGGAATACATTTCACAGACTCTCAGATTTGAACCCAGGCCAGATACATGCATACAGATCCTGATTATTTGTGTTCTTTGGCAGAAGGTCTAGAGATGTGTTATAATTCAGCTGTGTGCACAGTTATTTACAGATGTTGCTGGTGGAGTCCCCCCCCCTCCCCCAACTTTCTTCTTTCTATTACTGGTCTTTATCTCCCTGGACAGTCTAGTTCATACCATGTTCTCCACCCCTGGCTTTTACACTTGAGTCTTATCGTTAGTGTGTTCTCTATGCCACAGAGACTTGGCCTGGCTGCTACCTCTGTCTGGAATGATCTTCACAGGCCTTGTTCATACCTCTTCATCTGGGTCAGTTCCTGCTCTGCTTTCAGTGTCAGCCTACTTCCTCAGGACATCTCTTGAGTAAGTTAAAACCCCCTGTTTTATGGCCTGAGGATGTTGGATGTATTTCTCTGTATGAGCCTTTGTATAAAGTACATCCTGAAGCAGAGTGTCTATGTGGGACACATGATACACAGATGTTCGTTTTATTATTAACTATATATTTATTTTAATGTATAATTTTATTTCATATTTTAAAATATATTTTAATTGAAATAGAACTCATCACTCCTCTCCCCTTCCCACTCTCTAGCCTCTCCCAGGTATCCTCCCGTCAACCCCTCCCATCCCCCTCAAATTGATAGCCTCTCTTTCTTTGATTGCTATATACAGATGTATATACAGTCACAAATATATAAATATACCTGCTGAATTAGTTTTTGTTGCTGGTGTACATGTGGTTTCCAGGCTGACCACACTGCATTGGACAACCAGTAAGGGGACTCATCCCTGGAAGAGACTTTGCCCAGCAGTCTTAGTTACTGTTGTTCTTGGTCTACAGGTAGGACCCTGTGAAATTTTCCCCTTCCACGTTAGAATGCCTATTGATATTGCCATTGTTCCAGTCTGGTTTATGCAGCCATTTCAAAGAGAGGCTGTTTCACAGTGACTTCCTGGTATTCCGGCTCTTACACTCTTTCTGCCTCCTCTTCCTGGATGTTCCCTGAACCTTCAGTGCAGAGCTGTGATGGAGATATATCTCTTGGGGATGGACTCCCCATCATCTATTGATTTCTGCATTGTGTCCAGCTGTGCTTTTCTGTTTGCTGTAAGGAGAGGCCTCTTTGATGAGGTTTGGTAGCTACACTCACCCAGTAAAGGTGGCTCATTCACAAAGAGAGCTTATGGGCCGTGGGTCTCTTAATGGATGCTTTTAAAAATGTGCATAGTCTACTGGCAATTAATAACTCTTTGTGAACATTGTATGCTATCTTACTATGGCCCTGCAGTAGATGTAACTGAATCTATCTTAAATAATAAATTTATAATAAATAAATAAGTTGCCTGAGTTACAAGTTTCATCATCAGATAATGGGCTAATGTGTCGAACAAGCCTTTGAGAAGCAGTATGAAATTGGGCAAGATTTGGGGAATCAGGCACTTACCAATAAGTTCCAGCAAAGAATTTTATTGGGCACCACTGTCATCTCCAGGCTTGTTATATAATTAATAGTATTGAGAAGTATGGTATTGACTCCAGGCAGTGGTGGTGCATTCCTTTAATCCCAGCACTTGGAAGACAGAGGCAGGAAGTTCTTAGAGTTCAAGGCCAGCCTGGTCTACAGAGCAAGTTCCAGGACAACCAAGGCTACACAGAGAAATCCAGTCTCAAAAAACAAACAGCAAACAAACAAAACCAAAAAACCAAAACAAAACAATAAAAGAAGTATGGTATTGTATGTCTGTAATCCCAGCACTTGAGAGGTTAAAGAAAGTGGGAGCGTAAAACTAGTCTGGAACACATAACAAGAGACTGTTTTTTAAAAAAAATATTGAAAGGCTGCACAAGTGATTGAATGACCAACCTAACAAGTATCCTCCCTCCTGGAATGATGTCAAACTGGTGACGGGCCAGGGAGTTGGAAGGCTGAGGGTTTTCTTGCAGCTCATCCATATGGACTACACACAGAGGAGGCAGGTGGAACCTGGTCAGCAGAGCCTGGGCCTTCAGTCTTCAAAAGTCTCGGAGAGTCACAGGGCTATAGGTACTTCTGGCCTGACCTGGCTGGGGACAGGTATTGCTGCACACTGGGTCCCTGAGGGGCCAGCCCTGAGAAGAAGGTAAGTGTGTAGCAACTTAGAGTTCTCTGGGCCGGTGAGGAAGAGAAAGCAACGTCAACAGAGTTCTGAAACCAGAATGATCTTTCAGAGCTGTCTGTAAAGGTGTGACCTTGGGGATGGATCTTCTATGAAGGGTCATCTCTGGGCTGTTTGTGGGTGATGCTCCCAACAGCCAGAGGGTGACTCCTGACAGGGCTGGGAACACAGCACAGAGTTTGCACACGTCTGTCATTGTGAGAGAGTCTCTTGGAGTGGCAGATGTCCATCACTCTCTGTGGGTGTGTCTTCCCTGGGCTTAGAATGTCTTCACTGTTGTCAGAGTTTTTTCTTTATATTAAACAAAAGCCAAGCCAAGCCAGACATGGTGGCACGTGCCAGTGATGCCAACACTTGGGAGGCTGAAGCAAGAGTGTTACTGCAAGATCACGACCAGTCTGAGCTATACACAGCTGAGTTAGAGGGCAGCCTGTCTCAAAACAGTTGGGTTTTTGTTTGTTTTTAAAGCAAACTTTATATTAAATCAAAGACACATCCTTGCTAATTCTTACTTAAAATACTAGATCAGAGAAACTAAATGGCACTTGAGCTATCTGAAGATAGCTATACTTCCTTTTATAGCCTTTCTTGACTAAACAAACCTAATTTATTTGCCTGTTTATCTTTTTTTAATGTTTTTTTTTTTTGAGTCCTTCTCTAGTTATCTCTTATAATTCAGTAAACTTTCTTTAAAAAGCCGGTTTCTCCACTCTCTGGCAGTATTTCCTTTCATTATTTCATTTCATCTCATTTTGTGGTACTAAGGCTTGAACCCAGGACCTTGACTGGGACAGTCAAATATTCTATCACCAGGCTACATTTCCAGCCCATTCTCCCTTGAGTTTTTTAAATTGAAAAATTAATATGCAGCATCTAGAGTGAGATATATTTAATTACCTACATGTGGACTACAACGGGAAGTAGCGTAGCTTAGGCCTTCGTAAGCTTGAGGTCAACTGAGATTCTCATGTCTTTTTCCACATAGATTGTTTGCAGCTCAACATTTTCAACTGTGGATTCATGATGTTTATTGACAAGGTCACTGGACAAAGAAGCTGAATGGTCCCTTGTAGCCTTATTTTATTACATGCCATTTATAGCCAGATTTATTGTAAAAGGAGTAAAAATCTGATGTCTGTTCAATCCCTGTGGTGTGCTAGGCACACTATTTCAAAGTGCCTGCATCCTCCATCTTGTAATCCTCCCATCACCTTGTAAGGTTGATCGGTTTTCATTTGCCTTTTATTGAGAAGGTACTGGAAACACCCATGGATTAAGAGTAGCCTCAGATTGAGTGTACTATGGATTAAGTATAAGTAACTTTCCCAAAGTTACAAAGTCAGTTAGTTAGTGGAGGAGCCAAGATTTCGTGTCTGGCAGTCTGGTTTCAAAAAAAGTCTTCTTGGTCTAGGTTGATTTGAAATTTTTAGCTTTATTTATATTTTGTTTTTGTGTAAAGAGTGTTTTGCCTGCATGCGTGTGTATATTAGTCACTTTTCGTTCACTGTGATAAGACACCGTGACCAAGGCAACTTATACAGGGAAGGTTTATTTGGGGTTTATGGTTCCAGGGGCATAGGAATCCATGGCCATTGTCTTAGTTAGGGTTTCTGTTGCTGTGAAGAGACACCATGACCATGACAACACTTAGAAGGGAAAACATTTATTTGGGACTGGCTTACAGTTTCAGAGGTTTAGTCCCTTATCATCATGGTGAGAAATATGGTGGCCTACTGGCAGACATGGTGCTGGAGAAGGAGCTAAGAGTTCTGCGTCTTGGTCCTCAGGCAGCAGAAGGAGACTGTGCCACACTAGGCCTGCTTGAGCATGTAGCCCCTCAAAGCCTGCTTCCGCAGTGACACACTTCCTCCAACAAGGCCACACCTCTTAATAGTGCCACTCCCTAAGGGTCAACCATTCAACCACAGGCATCTATGGGGCCAATTCCTATTCAAACCACCACAACCATCATGGCAGGGAGCATGGCAGCAGGCAGGCAGGCGTGGTACTAGAGCAACAGCCGAGAGCTCACATCTTGATCCACAACCAGGAGGCAGGGAAAGCACACTGGAGATGACTCAAGTCTTCTGAAACCTTAAAAGCCTGGCCCCAGTGACACACTTTCTCCAACAAGGCCACACCTCCTAACTTCCCAAGTAGTTCCGCCACTTTTGAACCACATAGTTGTCTTAGTTAGGGTTTCTATTGCTGTGAAGAGACACCATGACCACAGCAACTCTTATAAAGGAAAACATTGATTGGAGGTGGCTTGCTTATGGTTCAGAGGTTTAGTCCATTATCATCATGGTTGGGTGCAGTGTGCAGGCAGACGTGTCGCTGACTACATTTTGATCAGAAGGTAACAGGAAATGGATTGTCTGTCACACTGAGTGAAGCTTGAGCAAAAGAGACCTCAAAGCCTGCCCCCACAGAGACATACTTCCTCCAACAAGGCTACACCTACTTCAACAAAGCCACACCTCCTAATAGTGCCATTCCCTTTGGATTATGGGGGCTAATTACATTCAAACTACCACAGTAGTCAAACACATGAGCTTCTGAGGCCATTCTCATTCAAATCACCATAGTATATTTCAGCAGAGGACACTGGATCTGCTGGAACTAGAGTTACAGGCAGTTGTTAGCTACCGTGTGGGTGCTGGGAATCAAACCTGGGTCCTCTGCAAAAGTGACAAGTGCTCTTAACAGCTGAGCCATCTCTCCAACCCCAAGGTTATTTAAATTAGGCGATGACTAACTGAAGACAGAACACACCAGCGGCTCTTCTGAGATGATCAGAGGGATTAGAGAGATAATAACTTTTGCTGTTTTTTTTTTGTTTTGGGTTTTATTTATTTATCTATCTATCTTTATTTATTTTTTAAAAACATGGTCTCACTATGTAGTCTTGAGTTCATAATCCTCCTGCCTCAGCACCCTCAAGTGCTGGGACCACTGGTGTGCACCATTGTGCCCACCTGCCAGTAACATTCTTCACTTTGAAGGAATTTAAAAGTTACATCACTTTCATAGAGATTTTCTCTAGCACCATGTTTTCTAAGAGGAAGGACCATACTTCTTTTTTTTTTTTTTTTAAATCTTCAAACACTGTAGGTCTAGCATAGTGCATAAGCTATGAGTATGCCTTGTACATTTATGACCTATCTGCTTCCAATCCCCAATCGCTCTTTCGTGGTGATGCTGGAGCAGGACTCTGCAAACAGTTCTCCTCCACCAGGGTTGTGAAGTTTGCCAGTAGAGGGCGCTGGAGGGACACTAAGAGAAGGGCTTTTCTTTTGGGTTCTGGGACTTCCCTTCTTGCTGGGTGCAGTGCCCACAGAGACCTGGTGGTGCAGAGTCTCTGGTAAGTTATTACTGTCCAGGAAATGGCATCAACAGAGCTTCCCCAGCACTAGGATCGGAAGCTTCCTCAAGCACCATCCAGTGGGCTCCAGACACATCTTCTCGGTACAGCCCACATCTCTTCCTTGAGAGGACACCAGTTTCAAGTTTATTCCTTCCTTGAGTTCCTTCCCTTCTTCAGCCCTGGGAATAGTAGCTGCTCCTTGCACCTGCCTTTCCAGTATTCCTTAGGGATCTCTTTACCTCTCTTAGCCATTAACATCTCCCTGTTCACATTATTGATGTGAATGCTGTCTCCTGCTTGAGCGCTGACTCATATGAGGGTAGACAGTAAATGATTAATAAGTGGATGTGTTAGTGCACCATCAAGGATAGATGTTTTTACTTCCTGTTACTGCTTTTGAGGATGGCACTGGGTGCTCTCTGCCCACTCAGATTTGCCCCAGAGGTCCAAGTGTCGTGCACATTTTCAAGCAGTCTTAAATCCCATCTCTCTTTTTCAGTCAGTGAAATGTTGCGTGACAGTCTGGTAGCACCGCATTTCCATCTCATTTGCTCTCTCTTCACAGCCTTCCTGGAACATCTATAGTGTCCGGAAAGCCTGACCCGATCTAAAACCCACACCATTGTCTGGACATTTTTAAGGCAGGTGTTCTATTTTGAGAGTGTCATAGATTTTCCTATTCATTTCCACAGGAAACTGCTGGATGCAGTTGGTATCCCCCGGCTCTCAAAGTCCTGCCTTTTCACCTCACACAGAAGAAGTTGGTCTATAAGAATATTCCTCTCACCTGCTTTAGAGAAGAAAGCGTTTTGGCTAAGGCATGTGGGTAAGAGAATCTAACGTCTTATGCTCTGGGTCAGACTATACACATTGTTTTTCCTATGGCAGGAAAATGTGAAATGTGAAAATCACAATGAAGTCTGTTTCTGCATAAATTGCCTTTCTACATTCACATCCTCAAACACTTGGACCAAGCGAATCAGTTCCTTAAACCGAATAGAGTTCCCAGCAGAGAGGACCCAACCCTTCATTAAGGCTGGAAGAAAAGCGCAGCTGGGACAGGGTGAGGTTTTGCTTGTTTGTGTAATAAAACGGACACCAGTGTTTAGCTGCTGCCTGTGTAAATTTAGCTCGTGTGGTGCAATGGGGTAGGAGGAGGAAGTAATTTGAGAAATACCTCCTCCCCACATCACAAACATTCATATCCCATCAGAAGACCCCCAAATTAGGTCCTATAATATGCGATTGGATGAGGCAAACCCCTGTCTGGCTTCAGGCAGTGTGTGACCTCATTTCTTGTTTTAATAGCCAGGGTGTAAAATGTCATGGTCACTGTGTCAGTTGCAAAGTGGAACCAGCGTTTCAGCGGGATTCCAGCAGTCATCTAGCAGAGGTCCCCCAAAGCTTGAGGGAATGTCAATGGAGTCAGTGTGCTTGCTGGTGTCCCATCCCCATGCCTCCAGCTCCGGCTGAAATGTAGAATAAGTTTTATGTGCAGTAGCAAAAGGAGGTTCCTCCAAGGGAGCAGAGGACAGGTTTGGGAAGGGGAGTATGTCATTTTAATGGTGGTGAAAGAAACTACCACTAGTGCTTTTGAGATGGAGAGTACATAGGTCTCACAGTTCATTTGGGCTTCAATCTCCCTGTAATGTCATGACTGTTCCTAACTGCTGTGGGATGTTCTGTATGCTCTGAATGTGTTGCTCTGATTGGTTAATAAATAAAGTGCTGATTGGCCAGTAGCCAGGCATGAAATATAGGCGGGACAAAGAGAGAGGAGAATTCTGGGAAGTGGAAGGCAGAGTCAGGAGACGCTGCCAGCCGCCACCGCCATAAGAAGCAACATGTAAGATACTGGTAAGCCACGAGCCATGTGGCAAGGTATAGATTTATAGAAATGGGTTAATTTAAGATATAAGAACTAGATAGCAAGAAGCCTGAGCCATTTGGCCAAACAGTTTAAATAATATAAGTGTCTGTGTGTTTATTTGAGTCTGAGTGGCTGCTGGCCCAGGCGAGACTGGAGATAACTTCAGCTATACCTAACAACTTTTGTGGGCTGGAGAGATGGCTCAGTGGTTAAAGTGTTCACAGTGCAAGCATGAGGATGGAGTTTGATTTCCCAGAACACACACAGATGCCAGATGAGTATGATGGCCCACTTGCGATAATTCCAGCTTCAGAAGGTAAAGACAAGGTATCCCCCAGAACAAGCCAGTTAGCAAGACTAGCTATATCCGTGAGCTCTGGGTTGATTAAGAGACCTTATATCCATAACTAAGATGCAGTAGTGATAGAGTATTGTTGCTTGGATTCTAACAGCTCCCTTGGAGAGGGGGTGAGAAGGCGCAGTGTCAACAACACAGACACTGGGAGTCCATTGAAGGCAAATAATGAACTCATTTAATCAATAACAGGGAAGGCCTTATATAGCCTCCTCCCAGTGCCCAGTCTGTGTGGTCGTCCCTCATTGGCTGGACATGATCAAGAATCTGACATCGATCAGGAATTCTGACAGCTCCTGTTGCTAGGCCCTCAGGTTGGCTCTTAAGGAGTATGTTATGTGCTTGCCTTGGCAACTGGTCTGAGCCAACTTCCTTGACTTCCTGTCCTACTACAGAGTATGATCTTCAACAACAACCTTGGGCCTTTACACGTATGTCCACACACATATGAATACAGTACCCCTCCGGGTATACCCACACACATCCAAAAAACTTGCACACTCATGTGAACACCACACATATACAGATGAAAATGGAAACAGAAAAAACTTAATTTGTGAAAAGTACAGTCAAAGACACCTTTTTGCTGTTGTTTGATGGACCACTATTACTATTTTAACCAATATGACAAGACTCTCTCTGTGCTTTGGGCCTGTGAGTCCTCTCTCCAGCCATTCAGAAAACAGGAAGTCCATCATATAAGCATCCAAAGTGATTACATCATTTCTATTTTGTTCTTTGTAGTCAAGTGCACACCTAAGAGGGGCAGTCTCAACTATCCTAACCCCTCAAACATTTAAAAGGCACAGGGTTGCCTTCTAAAAGTTGGCTCACCAAAAATGGGAATTTCAAACTCTATAGGCTGCATTGTGGCAGCAGTGGTATTTACCCCATGCTGGTGATTTTTGTGTGTGTTTTAGGTAGATGATAGAAATCAATTTCCAGAAATTGATATTTAAAGTCCCTAGGTTTATAACCTTTTCCTGGCTCAGCTCTTTTTATGCGTTTCATAGAAATGATAATGAAATAGAATGCTGAGGTCAAGAATTAGAGACTTTATAGACTATGATAGTCAGGGAAGGGATGATCTTAAGATCCAAAGCGTGAGAATTCTCAAGGAAGAGGAAGTAGGCCTGAGTCTCCAGGATTCCCACAGCAGAAATGAGCTGGACCTGTCCTGGAGGCCACAGCAGATGCTCAGGGCATCTCATCATTTTGTTCATTTTGCATCACTCATGGATCAGGGAACTCACTAAGCTTTGGAACAGATGGTGCCTGTATCACAGGATGTCCCCTTGTCCTATTTATTCGAGAGTGAACCATGTCTTTGTAAACACTACAGTCACAGTGCGGAATCATAATTGGGCCTCTTCATCTTTGGAAAGGAGAATGGTTGCTTTAAGCTAGCAGTTTCCAAACTGTGGTTGTGACCCATTAAAGTTGTGGTCTGGAATTGAGCTATGCCTGACCTTTTAGTTCACAGAAAGAACACAATGTACCCCATACATTTTGTGAAATTGTGTTTCAGCCGGGTGTATGTGTAAGGGTTCCCATGTTCTGGGTTATAATGGCAGGGGGTGAAGGTACTCCAAAAAGCTCTGAAGTATCACTCAAGACAACTTACAGTATTATTATTGTTATTATTTATTATTATTTGGGGGGGCATGCATGCCATGGTGTACTTGTGGAGGTCAGAGGACAGCCCTATGGAGTGGATTCTCTCCTTTCACCTTTATGTGAGCTCTGGGAATTGAACTGGGGTTGCCAGATTTGCCCAGCAATACCACTAACTCCCGAGTCACCTTGCCAGAACTTAATGCAGTATTGGAAGGAGAAGGACTGACTATAATGATAGAGTGAGTGCAGGCTGCCCATCTGTTTTCTTTCTGCTTTTTTGTGGTGCTGGAGATTGAACCCAGGGCCTGGAGCTTGCTGGGGAAGCTCTCTCCCCTCAGCTATGCTCCAGCCCTGTCCAGTTATTTTCCTAGGTGGTCCATGTGCATGAGAGAGACAGAGGTGTGTGTGGGGGGAAGCACTTGAGGACATTAACTGCCATATGCTAGGCAACAGATTGCTTGTTCTTAATTCTCACATCCCATCTTAAGACGTCCTTTGACATTGACCTAAAATTTTGAGTAAATCCTTAATTTTTCCAGTTCATAATATCTTTGCCTAAGCAGAAGCCTATCAGCTTGACAAATAGCAGTGTGATCTCACATACTGTGTACAAGGGAGGAAAAAGTCCCTGAGTCATTAAGAGTACTTGCAAGTTTGTAGATGATTCCCCTTCCGGAGACCTAGAAGCTCCCTCGTATTGCCTTGTTTCCAAACGAGGTGAAACTGTTTCTCCCTGAGCTTTTCTCATTAGCCTTTAGTGTCTCCTGTCTAACAGTAAGATAACTACAGAAGACGATGCAGCTGTCACCTCGGAGATGCCCGATGTCACCTCGGAGATGCCCAATGTCTTTCCACAGAGAAATGCTCAGAAACCCGAGACATGTCAGCCATTAACACAACATTTATTAGTATCTATAAGGTGCCGTGTGGTACAGTGGGGAGGGGTGGGGTGGAGCCGACAACGTCAGGCATCGTCTTCATCAGAGCCTGCTCTGCAGCCACGGACTGCGGTCGCTTTCGGCAGCAGTCTCTGCAGAGCTGAGCACTTGGGTTTCACTGCCTTCAGTGCCAAGCAGGGGCCTCGTCTCCGATGGCAGCTGAGGCACCAGTTAGTTTTTTGGTCTGGACACACTGCTGCTGGCCATTGGGGGAAACGCCCAGCTCCGTTTCTAGTATGTTACTGTCAAAAGCCCATACGCTCCTCACACTGTGTAGGGAGCGTTGGGTGCCTTGTCACAGTCAGCTTGGAATTGTGAGTGCGTGTGAGAGGCACATGACAAGCAGATGGCTTCGAGACTTAGCTATGCAAGAGAGTGCACAACTGAAGCTTCCCACATTCAGTGTCCCAGACAGCCCAGGGACCGGCTTACTGCTCCCTTTCTGCAAGATCTGACAGCTCCTTTCCTGATTTGAAACTAGTCCACCCCTGTGAGACAGACACAGGGTTAACATCGAAAGTCCTGGGTTTACTTCACCAAGCTTATCCCCTCTCGCTTTGTTGGGGGTTATCTACCATTGGGAGTTTCTAGAACATACTATTGATTCATTGATTCAGTAGGAATCTGTGTAGTCCGGGTTTTTACTTGACTGGAAGAAATGAATCCAGAGCATCTCCCTTTATAAATACATGCCCAGGGAGAGGGTACCAGACCGACATGGTCCCCAGGGGCCACTGTCCAATGCCTGACACACATTAGGCCTGGCCTGCAGTAGCTAATGGGCAAATACTTGGATAGTGACTTGGTTGATTGTTAAGGCCACAGTGCACAGCAGTGCTTTGAGTCTCTGAAGTCACAGACCCCAGCTCATCGGTGTGCAGTGGTTTTAAATTTGTCTTGGCCAATGTTATACTTGTGTTTGGTTCATATAATGAAAACTACTGACTATTCTAAGATTCGTAGATTTCTTCTCTGTACACTTTTACTGGCCAAATCTTCAAATCGTTATATATACAAAGACATGGTAAGCCATACTGTATCATCACTAGTGTGCCTGAGATTTACTAAAACAAAACAGAATCATATTATCCAAGTTATAGACTAAAAAAAGGTCACGAATCACTTATTGTAAGGAAGCAAAACATTTTCATGATTGTTACTAATTTTTTTTAAAAGACAGGGACTCTATCTATATACCCCTGGAACTTGCTGTATAGAGCAGGCTGGACTCAGTCTTACAGAGATCTACCTGCCTCTGCCTCCTGACTGCTGGGATTAAAGGGGCGCACCAACAAGCCTGGCAGAATGTTATTATTAACCATGTTGTCAAATAACTCAGTTCAGTTCCTCCATTAGCACTTTGAACTCTCAAGAGTTTCATCATTCGTTTCCTATCCTTAATACGACAGTGTAGTTAGAAGGATTTTTTTTAAAGGAATAATTCCTTTAGATCCTTGTCAAAAAATTGTCAAACAAGTGAACACTGCCATTGGTTTTAATCCACAGCCACCATATCATTGCTTTAGATTTAAAAAAAAAAAAAGGTGTGCATGTCTGAGTGTGTGTTCGTACATGTGCGTGCAGTACCTCTGGAAGCCAGAAGAGGACAGCAGGTCCCTGGAGTTGGAGTTAGAACCAGGTGTGAGCATAGGGATGTGAGTGCTGGGAACTGAGCTCCTATGCTTTGCTGGAGCAGTATGTGCTCTTAACCACTAAGCCATCTCACCAGCCCCTAGATACCTGTTTTTAAAGTACAATAGAAGACAAAGAGGAAAAGCCTCATGAATAAATGTAGTGTGTTAGAAAACTAAGTAGCTTACCTCCTATGCAGTTATTATCATTCTCTGTGGCTGAATGCGAATCCATTTAATTCCTTCGAGCTATATAAAATGCGACAAAAACATAAAGTCTCACAGTATATTGAAATGGCGTATGAAAGGCCTTTTCATGGCATTTGTGTCATATGTCAGAGATGAATAGTGTTTCTAATTTGCTGGCCACTTGGGCCAAGTTTACTTTAAGGGGAGGCCTGTTTGGAGAAATAATGGTACCAGAAATGGTCTCTTGGGAAAAGCTATTGGTGAGGTTTAACAGTTTTTTTGAAGTATGCTTTCTATGTCTTCTAAGTGGGCATTTTATAGGGCACTGGGCCAAAGTGCCTTAAAACCATGCTTAACTACCATGGCCGCTGCCTGAATGTTCAGGGAGACCCAGGCAGTTGAAGGCAGAGGAGGGTACGGTTTGAGCAACCTTTGTTTGAATAACATTTTCTTCTTTTGAAAGCATGGTGGGGAAGCCGGCTTGGACCTGGGAACCCTTTTAAAACATAGAACTCCCACACCAGCCTTGTCAAATCAGGTTTTATATTCAAATCAAACCCTCAGATGATCTGTATGCGTGTGCGATTTGGGGGCCATCATACTGGGACCCCAAAGCCCCTGTTTCTTGGTGGCCCAGCACACCATGTCATTCATGGCTTTACTTTTCTCTCTCCTTGTCCTCATGTCTAACATCTCCCTTTTGAGAGGCTAGCATCCACAGCTGAAGGGCCCTTCCTCTCTCACTGCTCCTACACCCACGGCTCATCCCCTGACTGTAGATGTTTCCTTGGTGACCTGGGAATGACTGCTGGGCTGAGCCTCACCTTTTACTTGGTGCTGAGACCCCACGCTTCTAGACTGTCCACGGAAATGCCACTCCCTTTTGGTTTTAAGTCTGTGCATGCAGATGGGGGTGGGGGATTTCGGTCTCTATCATGGGATTCCTCCAGTTTCACTATCAACTTCTTTACTAATATTGGTGGGGTGCTGGTAGGGGGAAGGGTAGACCTGCTAGGTACTTGGGGTACTCAAACCAGGGCTTACTCAGTAGGAGAAAGAGCATGGAACCAAGGACCAACTTCTCAGACCCCTCTGGATGCTTCACATGGCCCCATCTTTGTGTCGTGAGGTCCAGCCTGCAGCAGGTACCCTGAGGCAACTGGATATCCAAACCCAGACCTAGACTGACCAGCCAGCTGGCCCCATAGAAGCAATTTGGTCCCTCTGTTCCAAACTGTGCTGCGGGGGGAAAGGGCTCAGCAGAAAGGTGAACTGGCTATTAGAAGCACTGCTTACAGTTTCAGGCTCTGTGGGCTGGGGTTAGCGCAGCCAATGGTCAAGGGAACATTTTAGGGTCAACCAAAATAGGGAGCACCCAGACGGATCCCTCTAGTCAGAAGATACCGGCAGGGGGAGAAACAGGATTGCTTTCTGGCCATAGTGAGTCCGAGGACCGCGCTTGCAGCTCCCGTTCTTCTTGAGGCCCACAAACCAATTCTTCTCCGCGTGCTTCTTGGATGTGTAAGTGTTATAATGGTTTTCTTCCAGCCTTTCCAGGAACAGGCATTCTTCATCTGGTGTCTGCTAAAAGGATAAAAACCAGAAGGGGGCAGAACCGTTAGTGACATTGAAATAGAGTTCCTCTTTTGTTCACCAGCTGTATGGAAAATCTCCTCAAATTCCTTCCCACGCTGGTACTTTTCACTAAAAGGCTGGCATTTTTGCCCCAGTATTGTCATGAACACGAATACTTGTGTAAAATTTGCTTTGCACATAAAAGCACACACACTGGAGCTTCATCACATTTCTGTTGTTTTGAGATGGGCCTTGAACTCCTGATCCTCTTCTCCCTGCGTTCCACAGGCATGTGCCACCATGCCTGGCCATTTGGAAAAAGAGAAAATAATTATACTTATTTTAGTTGTTTGTAAAAAGAATTATACCCTTTAAAAAGTGTGTGTGTGTGTGTGTGCGCGTGTGTGCGTTCACATTACCCACTCGTGGAGGTCAGTGTTGGAGCCCACTAGGTTTCCTAGTGGCTGTACCCAGCAGGACTGCATAAGAGGTTGATTGGACCTTGGGCCTGGGTACCAGGTCTTTGTAAGACTTCAACTAGCAAGGAGGTCTTTTGCTCCACCCCTTGGCATTGTTATAAATAGCCCTTTGGAAGAAAGCTCTGGCCGGTTTGGATAAGGATCCAGGCCCACCCGAGTCTATCCTGTGTTATCTCTCTGTCTCTCTCCTCTGTATTTCTAACTAAGTCTCTTGTTCCTCATTCCTCAAGAGTTCCTGGGGTAAATAAGTGTAGGGGCTGGTCCCCCACAGGTCAGAAGACAGTTTGTGTGAGTCAGTTCTACATGTAGGTCCTGGGGATCGAACTCAAGTTGTCAGGCTTGACAGCTACCTTCTTCACCCATGGAGTCATCTAGCCAGGTCATGAATTGTACTCTTAAGAAAATCACAAGGAGGCCGGATGGTGGTGGCGCACACCTTTAATCCCAGCAGTCGGGAGGCAGAGACAGGCGGATCTCTGTGAGGCCAGCCTGGGCTACAGAGTGAGTTCCAGGACAGGCTCCAAAGCTACACAGAGAAACCCTGTCTCAAAAAACAAACAAACAAACAAAAACCCCCAAAAACAAAAAAAGAAAATCACAAGGGAGCCATGAGATGATGGCTCAGCAGATAAAAGCCCTTGCTGCCAAACCTAACACTTGAGTTTGATTCCAAGGACCCGCGTGGTAGAAGAAGGGAACCAACATCCACAAGTTGTCATCTGTCCTTCACACTTGTGCCATGGCACACATCTCCCCCCTTCTGCCTTCTGCCCCACTAAGCAATACATACATAATAAAGAGAAGATCACAACTTCAGTTGAAAAAGGAAAAAACCCAAAGCCCACCACCTACATGTAGGCAACTATGGGCGTTGGTTGGTTGGTTGGTTGGTACAGTGCCAGATTAAATGTAGGACCTTGTACATTCCAGGCAAATGCTCCAACACAGAACTATGTTCCCAACTCGAGACAACTGTTAACATTTCACAAATACCCTCCCCTATCTCTTCATGTACATGTAGAATGTATAAGGAAGGCTCTGAGGATATAGAGTCACAATCTATCAAGGTCATAGTCTATTTATTTGCTGCTTCTTTTTGCTTTTTTGAGGCAGAGTTTCTTTTATATATATATATTATTTTTATTTTGCAGTACAATTCAGTTCTACATATCAGCGAGGCAGGGTTTCTATATCTCACAGCCCTGGCTATACTGGAACATGCTTTGTAGACCAGGCTGGCTTCAAACTCACATAGATCTGCCTGCCTCTGCCTCTTGAGGGCTGGGATTAAAGGCGTGTGCCACCACCTTATCTGCTGTTTTAACATTGGGCAATAAACTAATGAAAGTGTATTCAATATCCCTCCCAAGGAAAAGTGAAGTGAAAATATTATTAATCATTTGTTAGTAAGGATATCTTTCTGAGTATGGCTTGAAGATAGGTATCAAATCTGAAACGTCCTTTCCTACCCCTGTGTCTCTCTACCCCTCTCTCCTTCTTTCCTTCTCTCTTCTCTTTCTAGTACTGGGAATTGAACTTAAATCCTCCCACATGCTAGGCAAAGCCCCTCCAGCCCCCAGCATGCATTATCTTTAATGCAGCAATTTCCTGTCTAGGACTTTACATTTAGGAGGCAGTTGAATGAATGTTAAGTCCTATTTTGAGGGTGGGTTTTGAAGTATTGGCTATTGTGGCAATACAGTGGAAGATGTCTGTGGCAAGGTGATCATTGGAGGAGATAAAGTTCCCTCCTCACAGTAGAATCCAGTGCAGCTGTAGGCTTATTGAAATACCCAAGCATATTAATAATATGGTTACTTGGAAAATGTCTATCAGCTACATTTTACCTACAATTCATCTAGTAAGAGGGAAAGAAGTCAGTGTTTCAAATTTCTGTGGGAACAGATTTTGGAAGGCACATACTCAACTTGAATTTAAGGCAATGATGTGGAAACTCTTATACTTCACACTGTCCTTTTGATGACCTGCCTTATCGGACTCTGCCTTTTTCAAGTCACATGATCCCTATGGACTCTCTTCAACCACAGTTCAGTTCTGATTCGCTTTCTCATGGTTTTTAATCAGATCATTCACTGTTCTTTATATGTGGACATGTTTGTTTTAATAGGATATAAGATCTACCAGAGAGGTGGAATCTTGTTAGTCTCTATAGTCTTTTATCTCCTCTTAGACACGGCTTTGCAGATGATGGCTGCTCACTACCTACTGAGTGGGTAAATGGAATTCTTTTTCCTTCCTGCTTGGGTCGGAGCCAGATTCCTGCTAAGCAAACAGTCTACTACTGAGCTACATCCCAGCCCCAGAGTTAGCTTTTATTAGCAAGGAACTATGCAACAGGAAGTGTCCACTTCTTATTCATTTATAGTCTAGGGAAATGACACCTGGGTGAGACATTGTGGATCCTTCTGGAACAAAATAGGATATAAATATAGTATTTAATTGAATGACTCTGCCTCTGGAGGAACTTGGTCCAGACACTAGTAATGGGGCACATTGTTGAGACAGAAGGAAGGAGGTGGTTTTAGATGGTGTGGGTTGTTGTGACCCTGTAGTAGGACTACCCCCCTGATGGCCATCAGTGGGTGTCGGGCCCACATTCAGTGATGAAGGTGGGCATGGTCCCGTTCCCAACCTGTTCTTCCTTGTCATACTGGTGCAGCCGATGTTCAGAGTGGCTGACTCATGGCTGAGGTGGCCAGCCATCCCAGAGGTACTGCATCTCTGAGCCAGGCTTTGTGTGTACTTGCTATACACTTGGCACAGTGCTGGGGACCTGTTCCTCAGCTCTTGATTCATGCCTATTGTTGTGGTTGTTTCTATTTTTATATTTAGCGCGCTTTCCCCCCAGTTACTTAGGTGACATACACTCATTGTAGAAAATTTGGAAAATACAGGAAGCCATTAGTGTATTATAAACCCACCCACCTACCACCCCTGTAGATAACTATATTAATACTTTGTTATAAAGTGTTTCAAACTAAATTTTTCAAAATAAAAATATCCCTTCTGCACAGACCACAAATCTGAATTAGAACGGATGAAGATCTATTTGCTCAGAGCATGAGACAGAGCTTTTAGCTATGTTAGAATGTTTCTTTGTCAATGTGGTATATGTGAAGATTCTTAAGTAGGACATGCTAAGATCTTATTCAGGTGAATTACAATGATGGCCATGGTTGATGTAGGTGAGGGTTTTTTCTGGAGCCTTGAGAACACTGGTTTCAGGCAGTTCTCCTTCAACATTTACATTTAAGTGTAAAATATTAGAATAAATGTCAAAATGAATTTCAAATAGAAAAAGCCTAAAACCTTGCCATCATCTCTAAGACACAGAGTGTGTGGGGCTCACAAGCTGATCTTACAGGTGTCACCAGTGAAGTGTCTCACAGGTGTCAGAAGCTGATGAGCACGTTCGGTGTGCCGTCTCCTGGGACAGTCTTGAGCCTATGTGAGGTAGATCCTGTCTGTTGGTATAGACAGGGCTCACAGTGGACATCCGACTTGTTAGATTAGGAGAGGCGTGAGCTTCATTGGAGCTGGAATGGTTGACTGACTGGATGGGCAACTGGAAGAACTGCCTTAAAGTCTGTTTCCCTGTGCAGCAGTCACTGCCCAACTCCAATCCCCTGGAGTCGGCTTTTCCCATGACAGCAGTCCATCTTCTGCCTCCTAGTGGGCAGTGGGAGAGCTGCACTCTGTTCTCACCCAGCAGGCTTCCTGTGTCTCTATGCTAGTTTGGCAATTGGGTACCACTGAAGGTCAGCCCAGACTAAACCTGCCTTCCAGACTGCCTTTTTTTGTAGCCATCTCCCCCAAAGGGAAGGATTGGGTCACAGGTTACAGGCAAGATTCTTATAAGTGCTTGGATACAGAGAAGGGAATCTCAGAATCCAAAGCATTCCAAGTTAGTTTTAACATTTTAGGTGATCCTGAAACAGAAGAGATTATCTGCAAATTTTAATACAATTTTTTTAAATGTTAAACTACTGTAATTTTGATTTTGATTTTTAAAAAGGCATTAAGAGACAGGAGAAGTAACATACTCAGTAAACTTGACCTCATTTTCCAGTACCCATATTAAAAAAAAAAAAGAAAAGAAAAGGAAAAATGAAAAGAAAAAGTCAGGCTTGGCGGTATGTTTGTCCCAGCACTGGGTATTGGAAGTCAGGCAGACTCTGGGGTTTTCTAGCTAGCCAGCCTAGTCTACTTGGCAAGTTCCAGGCCAGTGAGGGACCCTGTTCTTTTTTTTTTTCTTCTTCTTTTTTTAAGGTCAACAGCACCTGAGGACTGATACCCAAGGTTCTTCTGTGGCCCCCAGATGCTTCTGTGCACACAGGTACACCTCCACACACAGGCAGAACATTAAGAGACACACATTGTTCTCACTCAACTCCAGAAGCATTTTTGGGGTTGAATGAATAAGGTAGGATTAGGTATTCTGAAATGAGTGCCCAACAAGTTGCCAAAGTACCAATCATCATTTCCTCCCTGTCTGTATGATAATCGGAGTATTTTGAGAGAATACCACAAGAAACTCTTTTATGTTTGTGCCTAAAATAAAGCACGGTGGAGGGTGAGAATCGTACTGGAAAAAATAACAAACAGAGGCTAATTGATGGTGTGTCATTTGCATCACCCCGTGTAACAAGACTTCTGGAAACCTCAAGCCTTGGCTGAGTCTGGAGGCGTCAGCCTCATACTTACTGAGCCGTATAAAAGCCCGTCCGTGTCCATGGCCAAGTACTGGCCAGTCTCCGTACCCTTTATATACACTTCGCCCGCGCTTTCCGCACTCAGCTGCAGCTGAACTGGAATGAAAATAACACAAGCGAAAGTCAACAAACACCGCACGTTGGCCAGTAGCCCCGCAGCCAGAACAGCCGGCTATGGAAAATTCTGATTATTCGTTTTGTAGCGCCCCGAGGAGGAGCCCCCAGTGAATCAAAACGGTAGTTCCTGTTCCTTTCTGCTCCGGGGAGAGCTGTTCATGGGGAGCTGCAAATTCCTGAGAAAAAGAGAGACAAAGGCTAGCTTGGGCAGCCCATCTACCCTGTGCATACCTGCCCAGTTCCTCTGTCCTCCTCCTCTGTCACCTGAGGGGAAATCATTACAGGGAGAGGTCATACTGGTTTCCTTAGTTCTTAGTTCCCCAGAGGTCTTGGAGTACTGTAGAGCAGGAAGTGGCAACAGCTTTAGCTGTCACCCTGCTGGATAGGGACACACCTTCAAGGCAGAGGGACATGCTGGCAGATCACTAATGTTTTAAACCCAGACACTGTTCTTTTCCTGGAGAGGAGAGAGTTCCAGGGAGTCAGGACTCACCACAGTGAAATTGAGTGAACCCCTCAACCTCCAGGGCATCCCAAATAGGGCCCTGGCAGAGAAGTGCTCAGGAAGGGGAAGGAGTTACCCATTTACCCATATATGCAGGGACAAGAGCCATGTTCTCAACTGGGGGCCATTTTCTTCCACAAGGGATGTCCAGAAAAGTCTGGGGATTGTCTGTGTCATGACAGCTGGAAGGGAAGGAGCAGGCCACTGGCCCTCGTGGGCAGAGGCCAAGCATGTGCAAAACATCCTCCAGTGCAGAGAGCAACCCCTCAAGGTCCTGGAAGCCATGCTGAGACACCTTATGACTGAAGGCAGGGATTGCAAGTCACTTGAGACGTATGTCACCATGTGTTCTGGTTGATCCTCCCAAGGTGCCTTGGGTAGCGATGGACGCATATCAGAGGCTAATACCCAATGGATAATTACTATTTTGCTTGTTCACCTATGAAGGGAGGTGCGTTAATGGTTCATCCTTGGGAGCTAGAATTAATTCTGGACTCCTCTGGACAATTTCTTTAGTCTCTAGACTGTCACAACTGTTATTCTGACTTGGAGTGAGAGGGCCAGAATAAGTATAGAAAGTAGATTAGGGGTGGCCATGGCCCGGGCAGGGGTCAGGATTGTGACAGGAAAAATATAGTTGAGAGATGTGTGGGTGTTACTTCGCTTCTATTTGGAGTGAAATCGGAGTCAGGATGGCAGCCCAATAAGCGGGGGTGGGTTGGAGGGCAACAGACTTGACAGATTTCTCTGTGGGTCCATTTAGACCCCTCCCACCTCCCCTCAGCACAGTGATGGCTAGGTAGCTTCAGTACAGTGATTGATACGCAACTTCACTGGCTGAGGTCCTAGGCTTCCCTGTCCATACTCTTCATCCTAGGAGATGGAGGCACATAGAAAGCCTCCCTCGGGATAGTCCACATGTGCTTTTCTAGAGCGAGCATAGGCCTGGATGGCCAAGTACTTAGGTTCCCCTCTACAGCAGTGTTAGCATCCTTTCCACACAGTCCTTTGCCCCTGGCTTTTCTTAACAGCTGTCAGTGTGACAAGTTAGCCGTGTTGTTGTTGTTGAGATTTGAAGTGTATGAGTGTTTGCCCTGCGTGTGTGTGTCTGTGTACCACTTGTGTGCAGTGCTCCTGGAGGCCAGAAGTTGGAATCAGATCCTCTGGGACTGGATTTGCAGACAGTTGTGAGGTGTCCTGTGGGTGCTGGGAATTGAACCCAGGTCCTGTGAGGTTCAATCCAGTGCTCTTAATTGTGAGCCATCTCTCTGCCCTCTCCAGCTTGTTCTTTTTGCTAGTTGACTTGTGCTCCATTCTGTAGCTGTCTGTAGCCTAACGGTTGGCCACATCCTGACAGATGTGCTGGAGTTTCCCCCTTCCCCTCTGCTTTCCTCATCCTCCAATTCACACAAGAGTGACACATAGTTACATCACCCCTAGAAGATGCACCTCTGCATCCTCGGAAGTCTGCTGTAGAGACTCAAGACTTCCCCCAACTTCCTGTGGTGAGCCGAGTTTATTGAAATTACAGGAAGGGAGCTGGGAGCCACTGACTGCCTAACTTTGGCCATCTCTGAGAGTATGGTCACGAGATAGTAGGCTGAAGGACATCCAGGAGATGCTCCCTCCAGCCTCACATCACTCACTTGCTTACTCTGCTCTACCTGTGTTAACTTTCAGTTCTTGTGTGTGTGTGTGTGTGTGTGTGTGTGCGCGCGCCTGTGAGTGTGACGATAATAGAACAATCATGGATGCTGTTCCTCGGGACCTGTCCACCTTGTTTTTTGAGCTACAGTCTCTCAGTTGGCCTGGAACTCACTGGTTATGTTAGGCTGCAGTGAGCCTAGGCATCTGCCTGTCTCCGTCTTCCCCAACACTGAGACTGCAAGCATGCATCGCCACACCCAGCTTTTTCGTGTGCATTCTGGGATTGACGCTGTGTCCTCATGCTGGCACAGCGAGAGTTTTCCCGCCTGAGCTGTCCCCCCAGCCCTCACCAAACTCTTGTACCTAAAGGTCCTTGCGCATCCTATGCCCCTGTCTGGCATCTTCTTCCTCCAGACATTTATAAAGTGTACTCTGCTGTGGGATGGTCTGTATGTTAAATGTGTTGCTCTGATTGGTCAATAAATAAAACACTGATCAGCCAGTAGCCAGGCAGGAAGTACAGGCAGGACAAGGAGAGAGAGTAATTCTGGGAGGTGGAAGGCTGAGGCAGAGAGACACTGCCAGCTGCCGTCATGACAAGGGAGATGTAAGGTACCGGTAAGGCACGGGCCATGTGGCAAAATGCAGATTAATAGAAATGGGTTAATTTAAGGTATAATAACTAGATAACAAGAAGCCTGCCACAGCCATACAGTTTGTAAACAATATAAGTCTCTGTGTGTTTACTTGGTTGGGTCTGAGTGGCTGCGAGACTGGCGGGTGAGAGAGATTTGTCCTGACCATGGGCCGGGCAGGAAAACTTTAGCTACAGTACTCTCTTCCTCCTTCAGGCCTCTGCCTAAATACCTTCTCAGAGAAGCCTGCTCAAGTGTTTGTGACACTCTGCCAGTGGGTCCTGTCTTCCCCTTCCCTAATCCCTGCCCATCCCCCCCCCACTGCCCATGTACTCCCTTCCTCATCCACTTGCTGTTTCCTTCCATATGCTCAGCACATAATTATTTTATTACTTAAAGCTCTAGCCAGGAAGCAGAAAGAAAGGAAGGGAAGGAATTTTGTCTGTCTTGTCTTGACTCCTTGGGTCCCTGGTGTAGCGTCCTACATACCGTGTCCAGTTGGTATCAGCTGAGTGGATGTCATCAGGCTAATGTTGGTAGAGATGGTTCTGCCAAGCCATCCTCAACAAGCCAGGGCCTTTGAATTGTGCTCCCAACACATTCTCTGGCGTTAATGGCGTCGAGATGAGAGGCATAAGGCTTGAGGCTAGACTCAGCCCCCAACTAGTGGAGTGACCTTGGCCAGGCCACTTAATCCATCTTGGGCACAATGATGGGTACTTAGGTTCCATGTCTATCAAGTTCTCTCCAGATCTGATAGTCTGTGAAGCATGTGGCTAAGTACGATAGTGACGCTCCAGGGAACAGAATGGCGTGGTATGTCCACATAAAGGAATGCAGTTGTAGTGCATGCGAGGACATAGGTGAGTTTGTGGTTGCAGTGGCGTGAAAAGCCCAGAATAAGCAAACATATAAATATGGTGAGTAGATTTGTGGAGCCCAAGGCTGGACAGGAGTTAGAGTAGAGAGCTCTTAACTTAATGGAAGAATCATGGTTAAGAGCCTGGGAGATTCTCTTTTGAAAATTAAAAATAATACAGATGTCTGTACAACCCTAAGACGAAAAATTGTAAGGGCCAGTGAGATGGCTCAGTGGTTAAAAGCCTCTGCAGTGCCAACTGGTGACCTTAGTTCAATCCCAGGATCCCACGGTAGATTAGGTTTTTTTTGTTGTTGTTTTGTTTTGTTTTGTTTTGTTTTGTTTTGAGATAGGGTTTCATGTAGCCCAGGCTGGCCTCAAACTTGCTATGTAGCCAAGGATGACCTTGAACTCTCCATCCTCTTGCCTCTATTGCCCAAGTACTAGAATTAGTGGCGTGTGCCACCACACTCCGTGAGGAAGGTTGGCTTGTTTGTTTTTTAAAGCATTTAATTTCCTAGCTCTGTCTCTTGCTGCAGGGCTAGGTGAGGGCAAGTTCTTTCCTTCTGTGAAATCCCCATCATGGCCTTGGAGAGGCCTCACAGAAGTAAACAAGAGCTGGGGCCTGCCTAGCACATGACTACAACCCTCAGCCAGGGATGGTATGCTGGTGAGCATCGGCTCAAGAGTTTCCTCTATAAATATTATTTCTCCAGGATGTCCAAGTTTCGTAGCTCATTTTCACTGCATTTCTTTCTGGCTGTGTTTCCTACACATGTGCCTTCCTGCCAGCCCTGCTCGCAGAAATATGACGCCCAGCCTACATGGCACATGTCCGTGATTGGGTGTCCAACCCTCTGATGGGAGACTTCATTCTGGTTCTGTAGACCTATACCCTCTCAGCTGCTGGCTGCAGGGAACACTCAAGGTGGGGCGGAAGTGTGACCTCAGAAAGAGGCAGGGGCTGGCCACACAGCACGCTCCTTCCTCCTGTAGCAGCAGAGCAGGGGCAAGGATTGTAAGCCATTAGGTGCCCCCCCCGACCCCTACCCGTGTGTGCTAAAATTTGTGTTCATGAGTAAAAGCACAATTCAATATCGTCTCACGCCCCCACCCCTGTCCCTGTCACTCTGTCCCTCTCTCTGCTGTCTCCCTTTGTTCTTCTAGACAAAAGCAGGAGATAACATACAGCAAAGAAATTGTAGGAAAATAAGTAAATCCCTGCTGAAAAATGTGTAAGAAGCATAAGCTAGTGTATATAGCTCATGAACAGATGTGCGTAAAACGTAAAACTTCCTAGACACTGTCAGGCGTGTCCAGCAGCTGCCCTGGGGAGGCCGAGAAGGTGGTAGAGGACTGGGGACCCATAGAGGGAGGGTCTGATTCATCCTCATGCTCTCTCTATTTCTATAAAAATCAGTTCTGCAGCCATCTCTGGGTCCTGGGGATGGCATTTGCTGGTCTCTGGTCTGTATGTATATACGGCATGCTTTTGGTTTGACTGTATACACATGAGCTATTACAAAGTTTTCATCAAAGAGTCGCCGTCCCCCACAATTCTCCCTGCCTTCCAGGGGTGATAAGGCTTAAAGCTCTGTTCTTAGTCAATAGGCTGACCCTCAGAGCTACCCAAGGCTCTCCTCCTTTTCCTCCTTCCCTTCCTTCATTTTCCCCTTCCTTCTTTCCTCTCTCCCTTCCTCCTTCCTTGTTGTGTGTCTATGAAATGTCTGTGGAAGGTTGCATGCATACTATGATGTAAGTGTGGAGGTCAGAGGACAGCTTCTTGGAATCAGTTCTCTCCTTCCGAAACCTTTACGTGGGCTCTTCTAAAAACCAAACAAACTCAGGTTTTAGACTTGCAAGCAAGTGCTTTACCTGCCAAGCCACCTTGCTGCCCCCAAGACTCGATTCTTGCTCCTGGTGACCTCTGAGGTGGTCTGTGACTCCGCTCAGGGTTGAACACAGGGATTCGTAAGGGGTTTGAGTGTACCAAAAGTACCAGGGGTGGGGGTGTAGGATGGGATGGATGGTCACAAAAACCCTACCTTCTCCATATTCAACACCCTCTGCCAGGTAAGCACCTTGAGCAGAGAATGACACCCTCATTGGGAGGGAGACCCTGGTGTCTATGAACAGGAAGGGCAGCAGCCCTGGGCATTCCAAGTTGCTTATTAATGAAAACCAAAGTCTGTAGCTAGCTGAGTACTTCCTTTAGCCCAGGTCTGAAATGGAGACAGCGAATTTTGATTTAGCAGAACAGGAAACAACATTCGAAAGGTACTCTAGTGGTCGATAGGAAATCCAAAGCCTTATAAAAATTGACTTGAAGAGGGCTGGGAAAGGCTTGTGTGGTAGTTTTTTTCTTTCTAAGTGACAGTGTGTCACTCTGGAGCCCAGGCTGACCTGGTACTTACAGTGATTCTCCTGACTCAGGCTCCCAAGTACTGGAATGGTAAGCATGAGGCATATCTAGCTATTTGGTGGATCTGTGATGGTAAATATCCTAACAGAATCCAGGGTTGTACTTCTGTGTGTTTTGTTTTGTTTCTGATTTTGATTTTGGTGCTGGGCATTGAACCCAGGACCTCATTAGTGCTAAACTTGGATGCTGGAGGGTGCTGGTTTGAGAATACAAAATCTAAATATCAGCCTAAAATGGACACCGTCACCTTGGTGTCTCATGCTCCTGTGTTCCATGCTCACTATTCATCACCCTGTGGTCTCTGCATGCTTACAGCCCCTTCTGAAGAGGAGCCCAGCATTTTCCAGGGCTCTACCAGCTTCCACCCGGGTACTCTTGCCTTATGCCTAAGGAGTAGTTGGCATTTGCTTTCTTTTCTGGGACCATAACCTTCCATGAGGTCATAGCAGTAGCTTGTTCATAGAGAGGCACGTTGATCCCGTACTTTCTAGAGCAGAAAGAAGGGAAAAGAATCCAAGATGGCTAATGCCAAGAGCAGTGAGCTCTGGGACCCACACTCCATGTCCACCCCTGTCCTGCACTAGGGATTTTTACAGCTGAGGTGACAGCTGGTATCTTGGGCTGAGAAGCCAAAGAGGAGGGCCTTACTTGTGTGTGGCATGGCCTGCCCTTTATGCCTGCTGCCCAGAGAGAGGCCACAGAGATTACGTGCCCAGTTTATTCTGGGTTGGAGACTTCCCGGCCTTGGTTGTGTTTACTCAAAGTGAGGTCAGCCTCATTCAGAACTCAGCCAGGTTGTTTTATGTCAGTGGAGTTTATAATTAAAGTGTAACCACAAACCAGTCTTTGAAAAACATTAAAGACAGAGAAGGGGAAAAAATGGACCAGAGGGGGAAAATTCCAGTGGTTTGAAATGTGTGTGTGTGTGTGTGTGTGTGTGTGTGTGTGTGTGTGTGTATGTGTGTGTGTGTACATATGGAAAAGACTTTTGCTAACATTTGTAAAGGTGTCTTGTCTTTTAACATCTGGAAAAAAGTCAGAAAACTTTTTATTTAGTTCAGAGATAGACTGAGAGACATATGTGTGTGTACTCATATGTATACTGTAGTTTCTCCAGAAAAATCCCTCTATAATCAAACAAGGGGTCTTGAGTTAGACTCGGGGACCCAAGAGGCTGATACACCACATATGGCAGGCAGGAACATCCTGTTGGGAGGACATTCCTCTCTGTAGCCCTGCCCCTCTCTCTGCCTATGGCAGCAGGGCTTAGACCTCCCCAATGTGGTTCTTTGGAAAGCTGTCCTGACTTGGAGTCCAAGCTGGTGGTGAATATAATGCCTTTACCATTAAATGTGGAGTCCCATCAGACCAGACAACGGAAGTCTGGACTACCCCCAAACAGTATACAGGGAGGGATTTCACTGCAGTGTGGTCTGCCTGGATCCAGGGCACTGCAGTAAGATCCTTTGGACCAGCAAACTCCCCTGGTGCCTTTAGGATGTGGCTAGGTTTATAAATATTTGATTGGCACACACTCTGCTGAAGAACATTTCCATCTGTGTGGTGAGTGGTGCCGAGGATCCACCTCCCCGACACAGCCTCCTTCCTACGGGCTGGGGAGGCTGGGGCTGGCTGTAGGCTCCACGAGGAGGCTGAAAATTAGGAATGCTTAGGAGTGTGCCATTCCTCTGCAGCTGCTGTTCCAGCTGTTGATCTTATGGAAGAGGAAAACCCGACATGTCTTCTCCAGAGAGGAAACTCTAGCAGGAAGAGCAGACAGGCATAGAGCTCTTAGCCTTTTCTCTAGTGGCTCTGTCCCAGGGAAGTTAGATGGGAAGGAATTGCTGGGCCAGGTCCTGGGCAGGCTGTGGCTTTATGCCAGGTCTCAGGAGCTCCAATTGAGACAGTCTCAGGGAAGCTAGGATGTAAAGTCAGCAGCAGTTCTGTGAACAAGCTGAGCATTTATTTAACGGCCAGCTCTCAGGTGGTTGAATGAGGAGGCCCAGTGAACCTAAGGAGGAGGAGGAGGATGATGACCCTGGAGAATGGCACTGTTTTGAACATTCAGGTGCCTGGCAGTGTGTTGGACACTCTCTTAGAAATATCACATTTCACATTCCTACTTTCCTAAGAGGTAGAGAACTGTTGGCATTCTTATTTTTAAATCAAGGAAACTTAGGGGCATAGAGGAAAAGTAGCTGCCACAAGGTGTCACAGGTCTGGTAAATACAAAAGGGGACATCAACCCGTCCTTGCCTTTCTGCACCATGTGATAGGATAAGTATGCCAATGTATTTAGTTTGCGGGGTGAAAATGCTGTCTGTCATGGTGTTAGTATCAGGGTGGTGGTGGGATCCTCAGGGAATGTGCTTAGTATTGGAACAGGGGACAGGCTCCAGAAGCTGTCCCTGTGAGAGGCCGGTCACATCCTGTTAGCTTTAGGGTTTTCAGCACGATGATGTCTAGTGACCTCAGAGGATTGTTGTCAGGTGGAAGTGACCATCTGTGCAGAGCCTGGCATGTATCAGTGCTTGACAAGCATCTCTTGAGATACTGTTGGGTTTAAATTTATCTGCCAGCCACACAAGTCAGCCGCTCATCAAATTAATGCTTCCTGGGCACTGAACCAGTGACAGGCAATATGCTGAACACAAGAGCTGCAGTGTCGAGCATCAAGAGACAGAGTCCTGGTCCTCCAGGGGCTTGCAGGGGAGAAGTCCAGGAAACAACCACATAAGTAAATGCAGAAGTGTAGCTGTGAGGAGAGGCACACAGATCTGTGGCATCCTTCACATGGATGCCATAGCATGAAACTGGTCACCTTCTCCTGGTCCTGTGGCTCTCCCTAGACTCTCCCACAGTCACGTATCTACTTGTCTCTCAGGGCTCGCATTCTGCTCTCAAAAGCAATCTTTTCACAAGCTGCATCTCCAGGGCCCCCTGTAACCCTCACTGTCTGTCTGTCTCTATTGTGGATACTATGACATTGTAACTAGTGTTTACATCATGTACGGACAATTGCCCAGAGCTGTGGCCCAAGCTTTGGTGAAGGCACAAGTCTCAACCCCGCCTCTCTACAGGAACCTGGTAGAGACATTTCACTTAAGTCTGTTTTGGAATTGCCAGTGCACAGCGTCCTCCAGAGGTTGACACCACAGATAAGGTACCTGGAAACTATTTCTCCCAAGGGTAAGACAGACAAATTTGGATAATTTCCCCACTTTGCGCACAGTCTTTCGAGGCTCTGAGGCAAGTTCTGTCTTGTGGGGTTTATGCTTTACCGAAGTATCTGACTGTCTTTTAGGGGTGCTCTTTCTTCAGGAAACTTTGGAGTGCAGCTCTGCCTGTCATGCTCAGACCAATGATTAAGGACTAGAACTTCCAAGCGGGGCTGTGGTGACACACGCCTTTATTTAACCCCAGCACTTGGAAGGCAGAGGCAGGTGGGTCTCTGAGTTTGAGGCCAGCCTGGTCTACAGAGTGAGATCCAGGACAGCCAGGATGACACAGAGAGAAACCCTGTCTTGGAAAATAAAAAAAAAAACAAAAACAAAAACCAAAAACCACAACAATAACAACAACAACAACAATAAGAAGCAGACTGTGTGTGGATCACGGCTCTCCAGGGTTTCCACTCAAAAGCCGCCCAAAGCCGACTCTGCCTCTGAGGCCTGAGGTTCAAAACGGCAGTGCCACCTCTGGGCAGAAGATGGCGACAGATCCACACCCAGGGCCCAGGAGGCCCCCTGTGGCAGGCTGATGGGTAATGTGAGCGACACAGAGTGAAGCTAGCACTGCTTGGAATACCACATGAGGAGGAAGCTGAGTCTCAGTGAGATTAAAAGACTGCCCAAAATTGGGCTCCGGGGACACTGAAGATTAGAAGAATCATTGGCTGGGCAACTTGAAGCTTCTCTAGCAGAGTTCTTCATGCAAAACAGAGAGACTAGTAATTGTCTGGTTACAAAGTGGCAGAGGAGGACATGAGCACCAGCATTCCAGGGCCCTGACTGCAGAGGGTGGGTGGATCGTCCTTTGTGGTTTCCACCGGTACAGGACAGATTGCTGCCTATTTACCTTAGGACTCTCCCGTTGGCCCTTGTCCTTAGTTCTAGAGTAAGCAGACAATAAGCACATAGAACTGCTTTGAATGTTGGTAGAGAAGCGTGAATCCAGACTCCAGCCCTTCATGGGCCAAGAGAAGCGCCATAGTATCACACTGTATGTCCATACGCTGCATTGGGTCTGGAGACTTGGGATGGTAATGGCAATATTGGCCAGCATGTGCTGAACCCTGGGCCAGGGAGGCACTGTGCCAGAAATGTTTACTACATTATTTCATTTACCTCTCCCAAGAAACCTGGAATCAGTATTCTCATTTTTTTTTTTAAGTTAGAAAAATAAAGCCTGAAAGATTGCGCCCAAGTTCACACAATAAATACCCCGGCATCCCTTGGGCACGTAATTCCTTACAGCTCTTTTACTGAGCTACGCTGAGTTCCCAGGGCTTCTGACAGCTGAAGCCTGGTAGCCAAGTGCCACCACAAGCTGTCCCAGGGTTATGCACCCCGAGACATCCTATGCTACTAATGATAGAGTGACCAGAGTGAAGGCACATGACCTTTGTCCAGAAACCCAGAAATTGTAGCCTCTTGTTACCCCGAAGCTTAAGGTTTCCAAGAACCAGGCAAACCTTAAGAAACATGTCGCCATGATCACCTTTGCTTTGGATCTTGGGGACTAGAACATCTCCCATTAGTTCAGAAAATTGTGAAGACTTAGTAGAAACATTTAAAACTCAGAGAAAATGAAGCTTGTTACCCGGGGTTGTGTGGGTGGACCCATGGATTGTAGACTATGCCCGATATAGTGAACTGGAATCTTAAGTTCATTGGTAGCACAGGGTCTCTGTCCTAAGCCCTGCTCACACCGTGCGGCTGTAGGACGACGTTGCTTCTGACGGTTCTTCCCTCCACCTCCTGACTGCGGAGATCTATATGTTATACATATAGATGTGTAACACCACATTCACTTTTTATTTGGCGAGGCCTCCTATGCTAGGCAAGCACTCTGTCACCTGGGCTACAGGCTCAGCCCAAACTCGGTTATTTTTAATGTTCTAGAATCTCTATTTTTGGCTTGTCCTGGGTCCCTGTTTTTCATAGAGTGGAAAACATGTAGGAGGCCCACTTGAAGACAGGTTATCCAAACAAAGCCCCCAAATCATAAGCCTGCCCCAGCTGGCTGGCGCTAGCACCCGCCTTTCTGGGGAAGGAGGGACAATGTTAACACCCATCCCAGTCACGTGTGCATCTGAGACTGAGCAGGGTATCTCAGAAGCCATCTTCGCACTGTCTGTGAAGTTTGGTGCCTACACCGGGTGTAATCCAACATCTAACACATAAGCCATCACATCAACAATTGGCATCCCCTTGTCAAGGCAGTCCCAAGCCTTCCTTCCCCCTGTGTTCACCTGTGTCTCTCAGTGTTTGGCTCGTGAAATTGCTGCTCCTCTATGCAGGGATCATATCTGACTTTTGGCTTCCCTACAACATCTAATACCCTAGTGGTACTGAGGGAATCTCTTAGTAGAAAGCAGATACCTAATATCACACACACACACACACACACACACACACACACACACACACACGCACGCACCAGCACTAGAAGTACTGGGCAGGTAGATTATTTTCCCTAAGCCATAGCACCATTTATCTGCATTGTCTGAAAGCCAGGCTGCTGGGAAAGCCCAGAATTGTCAGCTGCTCACTCTGTGGCTCCCATCTCTGGCTCCATTAGTGTCTGGAGAATGACGCCACCCCTTCTACATACCACAGCCACATCTGCAGAATGTGCTGCAGGAAAGCTGCATAATTTATGATGTGTTAGGCTATGCTTAGAGATGGGGATTCTCAAATCAAGCCCAGTGGAGACATCACCTGGAGAGTCTGTTAGCTTGAAATTGAGCCCACATCTTTGTGCAGGATTTCCCGCCCCTCCCCATCAGGTTCTTCCCATAGTGGACCAGCAGGCCTTTGTCTGGCTTGGGGGCCTGATCTTTTGTTAGTTTATAGAAACCTGGGGGCAGGGTGCAGTGATTGGACCCTAGCAAAGGTTATATCAAGCCAACAGAGAATCTTTCCAAAAGCTTGCAATAAGATGCAATTAGCAAAGTGGTAGCCCACGGTTTCCTGTCTTCCAAAGCAAGCCCCTTGGTGTATGTATGTTATCTCATTTCTAAATGCATTCCGCCTACATAGAGCCGTGGAAAGTGGCTACCTGTACCCTTTTCCCTGCCGTCCTCCCATGCTGGACTAGGGGAGACACAGGAAAGTGTGGGTGCAATTCAGATAGCTGCTTACTGTGCTGGTCGCTCCTGTCCCTTGTCCCATCCACTGTGCCGTCTGGAAGGATCCTCAGGAAGTGGCCCCCGTTGCTGCAGTAGAGCAGTTTGGGCTTCTTGTAGTTTCCTGGAGGCAGATTAAACCTCTCGGTCAGGGCTGTGAAGGTGGTGATCTCCCCTTCAGCCATGGCTCAGCGGCAGCGGGTGGTGGTACTCTCAGGACTGAAAGAAACGAAACACACCTGTAGAATGTTCTTCCGGTAGAGGTATGATAGACATATTCAGGAAGGGAAGGATCGCGCAGGGCCACAGACCGCTCAGGTGCTACCCAAAGTGCACGGGCCTGTGAGGTGGGTGGTGGCAGAAGAGGTAGGGCCCCTCGCCTAGAAGAGGTTTTCCAGGCAATTCTCTCTTCCCAATTGGATACAACTTTTCAACGAGCTAGATTTTTTTTCTTTTTTTTTTAGAACTTCACATTTAATCATTTGGTCAAGAGGAAAAACATTATGTCTCGGTCCCTCCTTCTGGTCCACACACATCCTCAAATTAAATACTGTAGTTATACTAAAATAACACCTGGGGTCTGGCAGAGACCCACAGAAGCCAAGAGGCCGAGGCTGAGGCTCTGTCTTCCACCCTCACACTGTTTTGACTAGGTACTGCCAAGCCAGAGTGGGGCAGAGGGCACAGATGGCCTGGGCAATCGGGCACCTATGAGCCAAGGGTGCAGCAGGGGCAGGAAAGGGTTAACATGCATGGCAACCTTCTAAGTTTGCTGGAGGAAGGGAAGAGGGCAGAGAGAAGGGCTTGGGGCGTTTTTAAAGAGCAATCACTGTACCCAGGAATACTTTCTGAGACAGAACATCTTGAAGGCTGTGCCTGGCTGGTTTCATAGCCTTCCACAAGACCCTCTTATCACACAGGAATATCAGGGCTGTCATTGTTCCCAGACTATCTTCATCTTAATTATTTTCTAACATGAGATGCCTTTATAACACAGAGCCTATCACATCACATTTTTTTCCTTTTTTTTTCACATCACATTTTATAAACCTCTAACATTATATATATCCACTTTATATACATTCATACTAGTGTAAAAGTGTAGCAATTATTGACGCTGGGGATTTGAAAAATGAAACCAATGAGAGTTAGAATGTTAAACCATGTATTTTGCCTACCATTTAGGAAAAGAAAGTCCTAATAACAGGCTGTTCTGGAACTCACTCTGTAGACCAGGCTGGCCTTGAACTCACAGAGATCTACCTGCCTCTGCCTCCCGAGTGCTGGGATGAAAGGCATATGACACTACTGCCCAGCTTTTTTTTTTTTTTTAAAAGAAGAGCAGGAACCTAATGTTGGCCTCACCTATGTATAGCTGTTAATCATATATGTGTGTGCATGTGTGTGTATGCATGTATGTATGCATGCATATATATACATATATTTATATAATGAAGTGGTTTTATAACAACAATCATCATCACCAATAATAAATTTTGTGCTGAAAAATAATATTTGTTAACGTCACCCTGACCCTTTAATGTGAATGCTAAAACTCCTATTAAAAAAATTAAATCTGAGCTTAGAGGCGTTAAATTGCCTGTGCAAGGTCAACAACAAGAATCTAGGTCTCAGAATAAGTCAGTGAACACCAAGCCCCAGTCTGCCCTTAATTACTATGGGAAAGTTACATGATTTCACTGATGTAGATGTATTATGACCAGAAGTGGGGTTTTTACCCATTGCATGAAATTATACCTGCCCGTATAAACTTGTCTTTTCGCCTACCATCATGATCTGAATGCTAGTGATCTCCAACAACCTCCTCTGCACCTGCTCCCTGTTCACTCTGTAGCTGGATTCCACATAGCTGCTCAGGCCAGAAGAAACTCATGCTGGTAGCATCATGGACTCCTAAGACCAGTCAGAGCTCCACATTCCATGCCCTGATCAGTCCCGCACAGGCACTATTCATGGGCATCTATTCAATCATAACCCAAAGCACCAATCTGGATAATTTGTCTTTGCGACTGGAATTGGAGCTGGAACTGGAAGTATCCACCTTTTTCTTCCTGCTCTTGGTAGTATGTCTGGTACATTCCTCTATCCTGCAGTCCCATAGGCCAGCTACTGGCTTCAGTTTCAGCTTCTGTTTGGGAGGCCCCTGCAAGGACATGCCCCAAATTTAAATACACAGATAAACTACAGTCAAAGTCATTCATTTGTGATAACAAATGGCTCTCATCACACGGTACAACATTGTTCTAGCCACATAAGATGGTAAGAGACAGATCATGCTATTTACATCAGCTGCAGAGGGAGGATTTACCTTGTATAGCGCATTGTGCTTTTCTTCCAAATTCTCAATATTTTCCAAACATTACCCTTTCACCTCAAGCCTCTTGTCTCTTTGCCCACTTCCATCTCCTCTCTCCTCAGCTGTTTACCCTCAGCCATTCCTTACTCTACTTCTTTCTGAATCACTTTATTTTTCCCTTGCAAAGTACTGGAGAGGGAGTCTCCTGTGTAATAATTTTTTTGTTTTGTTTTGTTTTTTGAGACAGGGTTTCTCTGTGTATCCCTGGCTGTCCTGGAACTCACTTCGTAGACCAGGCTGGCCTTGAATTCACAGAGATCTGCTTACTTCTGCCTCCTAAGTGCTGGAATTAAAGGCATTCCCTATCACTGCCCAGCTCTACATACTGATTTCACATACACCATATCACTAGCTGCACCCTGGCTCCCTGGATCCCCTCTGATGTAAAGCAATGAAGCTATTTCAAGTGTAGCTAACTTCATGTGTCACTCCATTACCTCACAGATCTCCCTTCTTAACAATGCAAATAAGAGATCATATATTTTTTCATTTATTTTACTCTTAATACTTCCTAAGTTGTGTACTTAATTTGCTATACAGGAAACAATAACCACACTCTAATGGCTACCAGTAGAATTGTCAATCTTAGGAGAGTAGAACTTTCTTGTTGTCTCAGGGTCTCCTCCAGTGGCGGTTTCTGATTGCATTTCCCATACTTCCTAAGTTGTGTACTTAATTTGCTATACAGGAAACAATAACCACACTCTAATGGCTACCGTTGGTATTGCCAGTCTTAGGAGAGTAGAACTTCCTTGTCTCAGGGTCTCCTGCAGTGGTGGTTTACATTTGCATTTCCTCTGTTGTGGGCCAGCTACATATCAAGGATGGCCTTCTCTCTTCGGTCCCAGCAGGGAGTGGCTGTTAGGTTGTTTTCTAAGTGCTGGGCATGGATTTGGCTCTACCTGCCTGTATGCTTGCCTCCATCAATTGGGATGAAGATGAATAGATACACCAGAAGGCTGGATGGGGTTGGAGGTACCAGCTCTTGCTAAGTTTTATACTAATGTTTTCATTTACATGTGGGTATAAGCCATGCAGTCTGGATGCCATCCCCCCAGAACCTTCATCAACTCATAACCTTGGCCAGCACTCAGCGGGTCCCCAGGGGTCCTTCCTTCTGAAACACGATGAGAACTGAAATGTATAAGGCTGCACCTCTATTCTTTGCCTGCTCCTCTCATAAGTGGGATAGTTATGGGATGGCTGTGCCATTCAGATGCTTTCCTCTATTAACCCTTTATTTACATTTGCACCTGGATGCTGAAAGCCACATGTTGACTCCTTAAAATAAGCCTGGCATCACCATGGAGCTGATAGCCATGGCAGGTAGATTTATGAATCATCTGAAGCCTGGGGTGGGAGCATGAAAAACCTCTTATTTTTTATTTTATTTACAATTTACCTATGTTTTGAGAAGTTGACAGTCCAGAATTCTTTGGCTAATCCATTGTTTGCTAAAGGACATGAATAAAGGAAGTATAGGGTGTGGCAAAACCATAAGGCAGCAACCTTAACAAGTGTCCCTGGGGATTAATGCAAACTGCTCTCATAAATGAATCAATTAACTAAATGAAATCAGGCATTAAGCATAATGTGGATTTGCAACGACTTCTCATTACTATTGTCTGGTTTATAGCGGCTATCTGGAGAGGGGATTTTCTGTGTGGGAGATGGAGAAAATCGAGTTCAATGGACTCCCTCTCATCACCTCGCACCAGCCAGCTCCTGGATTTAGGGCACTGGTGAGATTTTAGGAAAGCCAGATGATTTTCTTGGTTTCTCAGTGACACCAAAGTGAGAGGGACACTAAACCTATCGGAATGTCCATGATAAAGCTGACAAACACACCGGGGCGGTGGTGGCGCATGCCTTTGATCCCAGCACTCCGGAGGCAGAGCTGGATCTCTGTGAGTTCAAGGCCAGCCTGGTCTACAGAGAGAGATCCAGGACAGGCACCAAAACTACACAGAGAAACCCTGTCTCGAAAAAACCAAAGGGGGGGGGGGAAGTGCTGACAAACTCAGTTAGCTGTGAGCTCTGGATCAGACACATGAAACAGTGGGAAGTTTATACCCTAGGCTGGGAGCTCAAGTCGTTTTTTTCATGTAGGATAAGAAGCATACTGTACAGCCCTGGGCATGCACAAATGGGAACATGGATGTTTCATCTGGAGATGTTTCCTCTAATAATTCCCATCTGTCCTACTGCACAGAATCCTCTGAAGGGTTAAAGAAACACACCATTCAAAAAGCACCTGGGAAGTGTAACAATGTGACCCAGCTTCTTAGAGATAAGAGCACATGGTTATAGTAAACCAGTTGAAGCCTGCTGTGGTCTGGATCAGCTTAATTTAGGAGAGTTATTTTTATTCTCTTCCTATATGGCATAAATTAGCTAAGCTTCTCCTCTTATTAAATCACAAAGTTGATAACAGAGTAGATGAGGGAGACAAAGATTAGTTGGTTGTATAGGGAGAATTCCAGTCATTGTTGCAGACTCAGATATGGGCAGATGTGGAAGTGACCCAGAATCCTGATGTTCCCAGGAGGCATTGTGCTCAGTGTAGCTCTGGTGACTGCTGAGGAGAAAGAGCTAGGGTTCTGAGAACCAAAGGCAGACAAACATTGATGTCTGTAGGTTAGTTTTAACTCCTGTTGCTGTTTATGCAGCAGAGAACTGGCCACGTAGAAAGGCATTTTGCAAACTGCATAAAGCCACTGATGATAGTGTGTTTTGATCAAGGTGGACCTCAAACCCAGCACGTATAAAACAGGACATAGCTCCAGTTCTAAACACTGTCCTTGTCCCTATGAGTCAAATCACCCAGAAGCATTAATACTGCCTCTAGAGATGTTAACTCTCTTTAGAGTTTATCAAGTCAGGTGTGTATGTTGAATGTCAGAAATAAATAAGATACATTTAAGCCAGCAGCTGGTGGGAGTGAGAGGGAAGAAGTGAAGCAGGTAAAACTGCATTTATATGAATTATCCAGAAAAAAAAGAAAAAATATTGCTCCAAAGTAGATGAATAAAATCAAACCAAATATATTTATAGCCACAATAAATATAAATGGACTAAATTCTTTAGCTATAGGCGCTCTTAAAAATCCATATATCCATATGCATTCTGACTACAAGAGATACATTTAAAACATAAGGATACAGAGTGGTTAAAATAAAAGGGTAAAAAGTAAACCAGGGTCAATGGCATGCACACTATGGACAAACACAGTAAGATTCAGTCTAAAAAAACCCAAACTCGAATGGAGTGAAGAGGCAGCTTGTATATGGGAGAAAAATCCTTGCAAGCTGACCAATGTTCTGTCAACAGACAGAAGATTAATATCTTATATTAATTATTATATATATAGATTATATATCTAGAATATATAAAGAAATCAAAATTAAACAAGAGTAAAGCAACCTACTCAAAAAAATGTGCTAAGGAACCGAACAGAAGTTCTGAAAAGTAGAAATACAGACGACCAGTAACTATTTTAAGAACTGATCAACATTCATAGCCATTGTGGAAATGAAAATTAAAACTACTTTGAGAAAGCCGTGTGGTAGTGGCGCATGCCTTTAATCCCAGCACTCGGGAGGCAGAGGAAGGCGGATCTCTGTGAGTTCGAGGCCAGCCTGGTCTACAGAGCAAGATCTAGGACAGGCACCAAAACTACACAGAGAAACCCTGTCTCGAAAAATCAGACCAAAGCAAACCAAACAAACAAAAAACTACTTTGAGATCCATCTTACCCCAGTCAGAATGGCTACCACCAAGAAAATAAATGTTAACAAATGCTGGTGAGGATGTGGGTAGGGGCAACTTTTAGTTACTGTTGATGAGAGTGTAAACCAATGCAGGACTATGGATACCTGTGTGGAGGTTTCTCAAAAAACCACAAGTGCCATATGACCCAACTACACCACTCCTGGGCACATAACCAAAGGACTCTGGGTCCTACTGTAGAGGCACTCACACATCCATGTTCATTGCTGCTGTATTCACAATAGCTGTGAAATGAAATCAACCTAGATGTCAGTCAGCTGATGAATGGGTATTGAAAAATGTACATGTACCAAATGGGATTTTGTGCCCCATAAAGAAAGGTCAAATTATGAAGTTTACAAGAAAAATGGGTGGGACTTGAGAATACTACATTAAGTGAGGTAACCAGGGTTCAAAAAGACGTTGTGTTCTCTCTCATATGGAGACCGTACTTTCTAATTTTTTATACATGAATACAGTTAGAAAGAGGTCCATGGGAGGTGATGAAAAGGCTTTAGGGGAGAGGAAAGATAGCAGAGCCTATGAGATGTAAAGGTGGAAGGAGGGATGCTGGGGTAGAAGGTCTAAGCAGGGATGCTGGGGCAGGCAGATGGGTGAGGAGGGGGTGCAGGCAAGGCCAACCTAAACTAAGTGTATAGGAAAGAGCCATGTGGGGGTGGGGGGAGGAGAGGACTCTGTCAGTAAAATGCCTGCTGCTGAAGGATGAGGATATACATTCAGATCCCCAGCATCTCTGAAAAAGGCATGTGATGGAATCAGTAATCTTAGAGTCCTTGAAGCTCAATGGCCAGCCAGCCTAGCTGAATCAATGAGCCCCAGGTTCAGTGAGAGAGCCTGTCTCAGAAAACAAGGTGCAGAGTGATTGAGGAAGATGCCCACTGCCAACTTCTAGCCTATGCACTCTCTTGCACACCCATGTACACATGCACACAAACATGTACCCACCCCAACTCTCTCTCTAAATAAGTATTTTTAAAAATGAAACATGATAGACAAATAATAATAGTTAAAAAGTTGGCCTGGCGACATTGATATGAGATAAAATAATTCCCAAGGAAAAAGAATGATTACAGGCAAAAGGAATCATTGCACAGCGATAAATGGAAAGATTCAATGGACAGATTTGATGGCACAGCTTCAGTGTATACACGGCTAAAATTGAAGAGAACAAGAAATTGATAACTCCACAATGGCCTTGAGAACTTTCGATACATCTTTGTCTCGGAGGGCAGCACAATAGATACAAACTATAAATAAACAAGGATACAGACTCCAGAAGGGCATGGCCACCATGTTTAACTGAATAACTGAGAGGATCTTCCCTTAGCGATAAAGTGAACACTATTGCTCCCAAGGACCTGTGGGATATTTACCAAGATGGTGGAGGTAAGACTCAACCCAAATAGAAACATTGTATCATCGGACTGTTGTTTGAATAGAAACCACTCCCACCCATCTTTACAGTCCCCAGACAGCTTCCTCTCTCTTCCCTGCTGGGTTGTACCGGCTACCTCGAGGCTCTCACCTGGATGGCACTGGCCTGGGCAGTGCCTTCTTCTCTAGCATTGCTGACTTCTGCCACTTTCAGCCCCGCTGCTGCTCGTGATGTCCCCACCTCAGAAACCTGAGGATAGCTCTCTCCAGAAGATGTTTGGTTCTGTAGAGTTCTGCCACCTTTAGGGTGAAGGGCAGACAGATGCCTGTCCCACCCGTGGCCTGTGAGGCTTTTGTGATCTGGTCTCTGCCTAACTCTGTTGCCTTGTCTAACTGGGCTCTTTATATTCACCCACCACCCCGCCCCTTGCATTCTTCCAGGCCTTAGCCCAAAGCTGACAGCAGCAGGTTCTCTCTCCCCTTCCACTGTAGCCTGGCTAATCATACTCACCCTTCAAAAATTCAACTCTCACATTTCCTCCTCCAGAAAGCTCTGTGTGGACACGCCCCCCCCCCCCAACCTTGACCTCCTAACGCCTGTCCACACCACACACACCAGGTTGGATGCTGGGTCTTTGGGTTCCTTCAGCAGCACTGAGTGTCAATATCACCCCACAACCCTCCGTGGATTCCTGTGGCTGAGTCAACATCAAAGCCTTGCTACAGCCTGCCTGGCTGTTGGGGGCCCAGGCATTTCCCCTACCTCACCTTCCATCCAGCTTCCTCTGTAAACCTAGAGCTCACAACCCTCCCTCCCATCCCAGGCCCCTTGTCCATGCTCTTCCCACTGGTCGGGATACTTTCCTTGCCATTGTCATCGGATCTTAATTCACTCATCAGTTCCTTCAGAAAGCCCTTTCTGACTTCCCAGAACCGAGCCAGACTCCTCCTGCCTCACAGACGCCCCGCCCCCCCCCATTCCTTCCGAGATCCGACATCAGTTTCTAATTACACCTTCACGCTCCTGATTATTTCATTAAGCTCTTTATGACTAGACTGCTAGCTCCATGGGGGCAGAAACTGGTCTGTCTGTTCACCATGGTATCCCAGAGGCTGGCAAGATGCCTGGCACCTAACAGGCCCTTGACAAATATTTGGAGAGTGAGTGAATGCAGTTTAACTATGTATGTTCTTGACTGCCTGCTTCATTAGTCTCTGACACTCTGAGAAGAAGCTGCCCCCTCCTTCTGCCTTTAGCACTTGGCAGATACAAATACCTTTGCCTATTTGTCCGGATAGTATTTGCCCTGATGGAAACATGTTATCAGAAGGCCTAATTAACAGGCGGTGTCCTGCAGGTATTGACAGAGAGGCTGAGCCAAAAGCCTTACCTGTATTTTAAACGCAATTGCGTTAGACAGGAAACCCTTCCTTAGAAGCAGGCCCTGAAGCCTGTTCCCATTTGTAATGATTATTTCCTTACTTCTTCAAACAAACACTGTTAAAATTACTGAGTCCAGAAGGGCAAGGGTCAGAACTTTCAAGTCTGGCCTCCATATATACCCAAGAAAATGATTGATAGGGCCCGGTAGAAGGATTCTAGGTCTCCTTATTTCTGCCACAGAGTGTCCAAAGGCAGGCACACCCTCAGTGAAGGAAAGTTTGACTGTGGGAAGGGAGACGGCGTGTTCTGTTCCCAGCTCTTCTGATTTCTCCTGCTGTGTTCTTGGTGCTCTGTATGGATCTGAGTGTGACAGGGTTGGCCGGCCCGGGGGTTGGCATGTCAGCCTGCTGTCCCCAAGCCAGTTCTCTTCCATGAGCTGAAATTCTTTTTTCCATCATTGACAGAAAACTGTGGAGTCAGCTGTGGGGTGGACTTCAACCAGACTCTGCAGGAGTTGAACCCTTCAAGTTCCTGAAAGATGATTATAGCCCAAGCAGAAATCATGGTGCCATTGGTTAAGCCATCATTAGTAGCTTGAAATAACCTCTGGTAAGAGTGCTTATGTCACCGGGCGTTGGTGGCACACGCCTTTGATCCCCGCACTTGGGAGGCAGAGGCAGGTGGATCTCTCTGAGTTTGAGGCCAGCCTGGTCTACAAAGCAAGATCCAGGACAGGCACCAAAACTGCACAGAGAAACCTTGTCTTGGAAAAAAAAAAACAAACCAAAAAAAAAAAAAAACCAGAAAGAGTGCCTATGTCACAGAAATGGCCGTATAAACAAGACTGGAGCACTGGGAATGGATAGGCTAACATGGAAGGGGGAAATTTTCATGGGGTCCCACCCTAGACAAAGAACTACGGGCAACCAATGACTGCTCAGAGGAGAAAGAGCCTTTTCCAGGGGTGAGCCCCTTCTTGGCTGTCCATTGCAGAGTGGTCAGCCTTGAAAGCATCTATACAAACAACAGAAACAGACTCGACAGATTATATTCATATACTTGTGCATAAGTATATATGTGTGTGTATGTAATAATGATAAACAAAGAAAAAGGCTGTCAACTTGGGGGGAGGAGCTGGAGGGAGGATACCTGAGAGGGGCCAGATGGAGAAAAGGGAGGTGGGAAAGTGATGAATTCTATTTCAATTAAAAATAATATTTTAAAAAAATGTTGTTTTCTTCTTTCTACCCATTCCCCCACCTGGCTGATTTATCAGCCTACCATTCACCTTGAGTTTAAATCTTGTTGGACATTCATTACTAAGCTATTCTTTCTCACAGAGCCTCAGTTTCTCCATAACCATGGCTGCTGCGCTGAGTCATGGTAAGTCTTAACCTACAGCGCATCTAAAGTTCTGAGCCAGGCCCTAGAGAGTGTGTGAGCATTTGATTGTTGCTAACTTGATTATGACATACACACACACTTAGCCATTCATGACGTTGATTCAGAATTGAACAAACTTAAGTCTTAATATAGCCGTGTTTGAAAAGTGTCTCTCTGCTAGGCTGGAATGTTCCATCAGCAATGTTGTCTTTTCATTTGCATCACTTACATCAGTGGTTCTCAATCTTCTTAATGCTGCGATCCTTTTTATACAGTTCCTCATGTTGTGGCGACTCCCAACCATAAAATTATTTTCGTTGCTACTTCCTAACCATAATTTTGCTACTGTTGTACATTGTAAATGTTTGGTATGCAGGATAGCTGATGTGCGACCCCTGTGAAAGGGTCATCTGACCCCAAAGAGGTCATGGCCCACAGGTCGAGAAACACTGACTTAGATGATACGCTGCACCGTGATGTGATGGGATCTCTGAATTTTATAGGTTCGAAAGTTGTGTTGTCCACGATGACAGAGGGCCTAAGGTCTTAATAGTCTTCCTCTCCATTTTTTTTTCCTTCTAAGCTCTGGGGATTGAACCCAAAGTCTTCTGCATGCTAGGCAGGTTCTCTACCATTGAGTTACACCCTACTCTCCTCTCCAGTTCCTTCGGAACTTTCTAATCCCAAAGAGCCCCCTAGTTACTGGACATGGACTGTTCCTGGGCTTCCAGAATCAAGTGCTTGAGGGAGATTAAGATGGCATACTTCAGGTGTCAATCACTCCTTGTGTCTGCCATGGAGAGAGGGCTGCAGATGTCCTGGGAATTTAGACAAAGAAGAGAAAAGAAAGGCCCTGAGTCCCTAGCGCCCAATCCAAAATCGTAAAAACCTAGAAATACTTTCATAACTCAGATTGTGGCAAATCCTTTCTACAGCCTGTTTGAAGTCTTTGTTTACCCATCTAATGTTGACATCTGTTTAGTTGACTGTAGAATTGCTGTTATGTTTAGTTAGGGGACTGTCTTAGACCCCATGGGGTTGTTCCATGGTGTGCGATAGATGAGCCATCCCAACGCTTTTAAAAATACATACACACACACACACACACACACAAACAAAAAAACTTTCAAGATGGTTTCTTTAGGTAGCTGTGGCCGACTTTGAACTTACTGTGTATGCCAGATTGGCCTTGAACTCACAGAAATCCATTTGCCTCTGCCACATGAATGTTGGGATAAAAAGGGTGTGCCATTGTGCTTTCTGCCTTTAAGGTGGCTATAATCAGCCTTGCTGGACTCAGCCAGGCTCCAGAGAAGGTCGTTGTTGTCTGGACCAAGTGCAGTTGGCAAGAAGTAGGGCTGTCATCCAATCCAGGTGCTTTGCCCAGCAGCCTAGTCAGCCTTTGCCTTTACATCTTCCCCAGAGACAGAGGCAGATGCACTCCCACACGGGTCAGAGACAGAGAGAGATAGATGTACCCCCCACAAGGATCTCTCTCTCTCTCTCTCTCTCTCTCTCTCTCTCTCTCTCTCTCTCTCTCTCTCTCTCTCTCTCACACACACACACACACACACACACACACACACAGAGTATGCACCCTCATAAGGACCAGAGACAGAGAGAGAGGCAGATGCTCCCCAACAAGGGTCAGAGACAGGAGGCAGATGTACCCCACAAGAGTCAGAGGCAGGGTAGATGCACCCCCCACAAGGATCAGAGACAGAGAGAGAGGCAAATGCACCCCCGTGAGGGCCAGAGACAGATGCACCCCCCCCCAGGAGGATCAGAGACAGAGAGGCAGATACACCCCCCATGAGGGTCACCTCCAACGTCTTTTATTTCTTCCTCCATTTGAGATCTTTGATTTTCTGCCGTCTGACTTATTCAGCCCCCAAACATCTCCCCACCGTAACACCCTCATCCAGCCGGAGGTCAGACATTCTTTTAACTGCCTGCCGAGAACAGAATCCACATGGAGAGGAAAAGCAGAGGCTGCCTGGTGCAGTGGTGCACTCTGCTGGCCCCGGTTCCGTCTGAATTTTAATGGGATACTCCGGTCCAGCGTGTCCTGAAAACCTGTGCGCATCTGAAACAGAAATATCCTTCCTGCAGACTGAGGCATTAAAGCTGGGGCTTAGCGCCAAATGTTAAGTGATTCTGCAGGGGCTCTTGCAAGCCCTCTCTGTCTTTCCTTCAACCTCCTCTTACTGATGAGTCTCCAAAAATCTTTTTAATCTGTTGTGCAACTTTACAGTCTCCAGGAAGGGCCCAGCGAGGACATTCCTTTCTCCAAGTCAGCTGACTTCCCAGCTCTTTAGAAGATGGGGTTTGCAGAGTCCTTTCTCTCAGCTGCAGCCCTCACTCACTCTCGACCCAGAGATCTTAGCTTCTTCAAACGCGGTCTTTTGAAGTGTGTGCTCGTTGTCTAGTTGGCCCGGCCAAAGGTTTGCCTTACCATGCATTACCCGGTAGCCTGCCCTGGCTACAACCATTAACAGGAAAAGTTCTTAAACATGTACAGTGTATCAGACATGGTGCTAAACATGCTCTATACATTAATCAATTCTCAAAGAAATTCTGTTAGAGAAGCGTTGCCCCCGCTCCCCTATCAAGGTGGCAGATGAATAGTGTAATATTTTCAATCCAGAAATGTATCCTGGCCTATTTTATTGTTGGAAGTTTTAAGATCTCAACAGAGGGTTTTCTGATGCCATCGTCTACGATTTTAATCATGGATTCAGTGTGATCAAGAGAACAAATGCTCTTTGAACTGGGTGACCCTTCACCTTCTCTGTTCTTTGTACCCTACTGACCACTGAAACTTGTGTGGCCCCGTACACAGCTTCAAAGGAGGGGCATTTGCTTTCATGCAAGTACAGTCTTTGCCCCTGACAGCTGTCCCTTCCCATGGTGCTGTAGTAGCTACCACTGAGGTTGTTCTTCTGATACCTCAAGGTGACCCAGGGTCATGTGAGATCGCCTTGGCGCTCATCAGGTGATCAGTGGTCATGCTGATAAAGGGCTGGGACAAGGCCAGAACCTATTTGGGAAAGGGCTGACTTGAGAGGATTGGAAATGGCCCTGCCAAGGGAGAGTTCTCACCACCTGAGACTTGGATTTTGGTTTCTGTGCTGTCATTAACTCCTTTTATGACTGGCAAGTCACTTGACCTGTCTGCTCCTCTGTTGGGCTGCCTGGGACTGGGGATGTAGCACAATGGTGGAGGTCATGTTTAGCATGTCGCCGTAGGTTTCCAGTGTTACCATAGCAAAGAAAACCAAGAGTGCCAATCCCGTGACAGTGTCGTGAGGAAGTGGGACAAGGCCTAGGCAGGAGGTGACACATGAGTATCGGTAGATGCTAGATATTATTACATCGCTCAGCACACCCTATGTCTCGGTGGGTTGGTTCATTAAACTATTAAGGCATTTGGAGTTTCACGGAGCAGTTTGAACAAATGAGCCTTTCTTGGACTCATGGGGACTGTCTTCTACTCTTCCTGCAAGCTACACAATCACCCCATTTTTCTCAACCCTAGACAACTGCATGGTTCAGCTAAGTAAACCTGTCGCTTAGCCAAGACTAAAGCCCTCACCCCCAAGACATTTGTTTATAATGTCACCTCACTATTGGGCAGCCTCGCTTTCAATGGCCCTGGCTCACTCAAAACACTATGAAAACAAAGGACAAAACTCACGTTTTGACCCGACAGATGCTATCCAGGCGTCTCTGGAAGAGGAGGTGGCAGGGCCAGTGTGGGGCTGGTGTTTCAGGTGCTTGGAAACCAAGTGGAGAATGAAAACCCGTGGAACTTGCTCACGGGGCAGTCTGTTCTGGACCTTGAAGGAGAGCTATGGAGGCCCCAGCTGGGCCCTGAGAACTCCAGGCCAGGAGCCAATGGCAGAGCTGAGGCCCATGATTTGCAAAGGGACCCTGTGGGTGTCCCAGCCAAAAGGGCAGGAACAAAAGAGCTACGAGCTCTGGGGCAAGCATTCCAGGGCTGTTTTTGCAGGGACTGCCTTAGGACAGTGGCACACTTGTTCCCTTTGGCATTCTTCTTTTTAAGGAGTTGGTTATTCTTAGCAAGTCTTTGTATTTACCAACTCTCTTCGATCCCATATGAATAGTCCCCAAGGGGCTGTTTTTCGATTTGCGCTGCATTTCAGTGCTCCTGGTGGCCCTCAGGATCCTGTGACATAGCTTTCCATATACAGGTCCCCATACAGCCTAGCACCCAGGTGGGTATTGTGGGATAGAAATGGAGCAGGAGAACAACATCACCACGGGTCCTGGAGGAATAGCCAGCCTTGGAAAAGGGATGAAATCACTTGGAAGTGAGCTGAAATCTCATGCCCAAGAGCTAACGTAAGAGAGAGTCTGCCCTGGTATCTCCTGTCTCCAGGAAGGTACGCGTTAAGGTCAAGGCACCATTTCTCAGAAAATGCTGAGGGCAGGTAGGTACCAATAGCTCCAACTGCCCACCCCTCTGTCAGAGGAGGCCTCTCAGTGAAGGTTACTCAAGCTTGGCTGGTAGCTCAAAGCACCCAGCCCTCCAGTTCTCATGGTCTCCCTCCTCATTAGTGTGTTGCTCTATCTGACCTTCCAAAGCCATTTATCTTCCTCAGCATCCACTACCCCTCTCATGTTTTAGGGATCAAAGAACCACTGTGATGGGTGTGGCTGTATGAAAAAAAAATGGAGACACTTAAGTTATTGGCCCTTGAAAATGATTGGGCAACAAGCAGGATGGAGAAGCTTCAAAGGGTCTCCCGTCTGCTTTCTGCTGCCTTAATTCCCCTGGACAGCCAAGGATGTACATTCCTGGATCCTCCCTGGTCTTGGCAAGTTCCAGGGGGCTCTTCTAGAGTTCTATAAATCTAAGTCTTTGGACAGGCCTGTGGAGCGGGGCAGAGAGAATGCAGAGCATTTCCCACTTTTTTCATCCTCCTGTGTGGAGTGCCCAAGGCTGTGATGTCCCCATAGGTCTGATCTTATAGGAAGTAAGTATATAGATGAGCATTGCTTTCCAACATTGCCCTCCATAGGGACAGTCCTTAGACTATAAGGTTTCATAGCACAGAGAGTTTGATTGACAGGAAACCCTAACACACAACATTTTAAGGCAGGGCTTCTGCCTCTTCAGCATCAAATTCTGTTGTACCACCTTAATCTGAGGAAGCTCTCCTCACTGCGCTGCTTCATCTCAGTCCTAAATATGTCATGGTATGGTAACTTATGATGATTACTGTCCATCTCACTACTGTACACACACACACACACACACACACACACACACACACACACATCCCTGTCCATATGTGTATGTGCACACACACAGACATATATACAACTCATTAGGTTTCATATAAGGTGTGTTTTGCTCACATTATATTTTCATCATTCTATCTCAACTTTTCATCCTCTTTCTCTTCATTATTATTGTTATTTTTTAATATAAATATTTTCTCCATTACATTGATTTTTTTTTTTGCTTGTTTGTTTGTTCTGTTTTTTGAGACAGGGTTTCTCTGTGTAACAGTTTTGGAACTCATTTGTAGACCAGGCTGGCCTCAAACTCACAGAGATCTACCTGCCTTTGCCTTCCAAGTGCTGAGATTAAAGGCGTATGTCACCACCGCCCAGCTGAATTTTTACAAAATGTTGCGTGGTTGTTATGGCAATGGCTTCCCTTGTGTTACCCGAGTCCCAGCCTTATTAGCTGTCTGACATCTCTGAGGTATACCAATCAAACTCTGACTCCAGTGAAGGCTTACCAAACGTATTCCTCATTACCAATTCCCTTGCCAATTTATGCACTGACCTACCACACCATCGGTCTTATTTTCTCAAAGAGCCAGATGTTCTTATATGATTCTCTGTGTCATTTAATGCAGTGTCAGAGAGAATGCACACTAAAAGCCTATTTTGGAGTGCATTCTAAAAACCTATTTCAGATTGGTCATTCCCTGGCTTAAATTTTTCTATAACTTTGCATTTCTGTAAAGCAGAATCTAAATCCTGGCCTGGCCTATATGATGCTATGTGGCCCAGCACATCTTCACACTAATTTGTCCTCACATTCCAGCCTTCCCATCATCTATTCTTGGATCCTGAGCTCATTGTGGTCTTCACCACACAGCCTTCCAATAAACTGTTCCCTTTCCCAACAGTGGCTACTGGCTGGCTTCTACGCACCCTTCAGATGATATCTGAAGTGCCACCTCCCCAGAGATTTTCCTTGCCCTCCCCACCCAAGTTTAGTACCCCTCTTCCTCTATACTCTCTCTCTTTCAAAAGATATTTGTTAATTTTTGAAAGACTTACATGCATGAATATTTTGCCTGAATGTATGTATGTGCGCCATGTTCATGCCTGGTATCCACAGAAGTCAGAAGAGGGGGTGGGATCTCCTGAAACTTGAGTTATTGATGGTTGTGAGCACCATGTAGGTGCTGGGAATCGAACCTGGGACCCTGCAAGAGCAGCGAGTGCTCTAAACCACTGAGCCATCTCTCCAGACCCTGTGTAGCTTCCTGTTCTTTCCTTTCTCAGTGCTTACCACCTCCTGTTATTCATTATCTGTCCCTCACTCTCAGTTCCTTTTTGATGTGTCTCTTTTCTTAGACAGCGAGCTCCCAGGGGTGGAGAGGATGTTTCTTCACCTCCGTCTCAGCCCTCAAGGGTTGGCGCAAATACTCATTAGATGACGAGGAAGAGTGGGGAGAGGGAATAAGCAGATAAATGAAAATTTCAGATTGCAAATTCTTGACCCAAGGATTCTGCCCCACTGAAGGGCTTTCATGCTCCACTCTCCTCTCTGTTGTAATGAATTTGGTACTTCTGAACTAGGTGGCTTTCCCCTAGATTATTTTTATAGAAGAAAAGAGGCAAATATAGAGATAATTGTTGATTCTCACTCATCAAGTCCCTGTTCCCTATCACCAACATCCTCTCGAGAGCCTGCTGCACAATTCCTGGGAACCACAGGAAACAAGTCGACTGACCACTTGAAATGCTCCTACAAAAATAGACCGGATTTGACCTTCTTCCTGTGAAAGGATGCTTTTCCTCAAGGCAAACATTACAGAGAAATTTTATCTGCTTTTAGGAGCTTCTCTCCTCAATCATTCTCTCAGCAGAATCTATCTGGCCAGACTCAGATTTCCGTTCTGAAATTACCCCCATGCTGGCTGGGTCATTGCTGTAGTCAATTGCTCATTTATTATTTTGATGCTGTTGTTTGTGCATTAAATGAAAAGATGGGAAGAAATCAAGCTGCTGGGACGATCCTGTAGGAGAGGAGGCTCTTTCCTCCCCAGAGCTCATGTCTCGCTCCCTCCCTCCCAACAAGTGTGAAGCTCCCTTGTTCTTTGTTCTCTTATACAATCCCTTACTTGCAACCTGCCAAGTTACTGCTAAGTAGTTGAACTTAACTTGCCTTATCTAAAGGAAACTAACTCTGTAGAGTAATTACAAACACATCCCATAAGCCGAAGTCAGCCATAAATTCCTCGAAAGAAGACTGTCACTGACTTGTCACGCCCTTGTGTCCTGCCTGCCGTGTGCTGTAGCTTACAAGCAGTTCTTCTGGTGAGTCGGGAGCACAATGATCTCAAACAAGAACTTTCTCTTTGAACAACAAAAACATATGGAAGCTTGGAAGGGGCTTTCTTTTACTATTATGGAATCTCCTAAAGACATGTCTTCTCCTGTACCACAAGGGCATGGTGCCCCATGCCTTGGAAACTGGGCTAATTTTTAGATCTGTTGTATCAGTTCAACAAATAAGCAGGAGATGGACAATTCACCTAGGTTACTTCAAGTATAAGACAAATACAAGAAAATTAGAATATATACATAATTAATAATGAAAATGTTTTTTAAGGTATATGATTACTTCTGCCAGAATTAAGTCTCATTAAATTTTCTTCATTTTCTTTTCTTTTTGACAGAGTCTCGTGTAGTCCAAGCTGACCTTGGACTCCCCGTGTATTAGAGGCATGCCTTGATCTCCTGATCCTCCTTCCTCTATCTCCTGAGTGCTGGGTTTATAAGTTGTGTGCCTTGATGCTGGGCTCTTCTGTTAATTTTTGTATTAAAAATGTAAACATTTTACAAGGTGGGGTTATATAAATATACATGTACACAAATGTATCATAATGGTTAATATTGACTGTCAACTTGACAGGACCTAGAATGTCCGAAGAGACAAGCCTCTGGGATGTCTGTGAGGGATTTTCTTCATTTGGTTAAATCAGGAAGACCCACTCTAACTGTGTATGAGAACATCATGTGGGGTGGGGTCCTAGACTTTCGTCAACGTGAAAGTGTGAGCCCAGAACTAGTGTTCCTCCTCGCTGTCTGCTTCCTGAACGAGGACACAGTGAGAGCAGCAGCCTCCTGCGGCTGCCACCGTCCCTTCCCTGCTGTGGTGGACTTAATCCTCAAACTTTACAACAAAATAAAACCTTCCTTCCGGAGGCTGGTTTTGCCAGCATATTTTATCACAGCAACGTGAAAACTCACTAATACCGCGCACTGGTACAGAGAGTGGGGATGTTGCTGTGGTAAACCTGACGGTGTGGTTTGTAAGCCTCTGGAACTGGTTTGTGGGAAGAATGTGGAAGAGTCCAGAACTTTGGGCTAGGAATACTAGATGCTATAAGCAGAGCTTGGTGGGTCATTTTGGTAGGTGTTTGGACGATCAGAAGGCTTTTTTTTTTTCTTTTTTTTTTTTTTTAAGTTTTTCAAGACAGGGTTTCTCTGTGTAGCTTTGGTGCCTATCCTGGAACTCACTCTGTAGCCCAGGCTGGCCTCGAACTCCTAGAGATCCGCCTGCCTCTGCCTCCCGAGTGCTGGGATTAAAGGCATGTGCCACCATCAGCCAACCAGAAGGCTTTTCTTATAAGGCCTTTTCCATCTGATTGTAAGCACCAGGAGAGCAGGGAGATGCACTATAACAGTTTACACCAGCAACTCCAAATCTGAGGACCTGGCTTCCTGTTTAATTTGGCACCAACTCACTGGTGACTCTGGGCAAGTCCCCCAGACCCCCTGAGTCTCAACATTCTCTCTCAGAAACTGAAGATGGTAATACTCCTGTATAAGATGGCCAGGGAGAGTAAATGATACAGTGTATGCAACATACTCAGCATTATACAAAGGCTCAATGAACATGGTGAGCTTCTGTCTCTTCTTGTCCAATTCCATTGCCAGTCTCACCTTCCTAGTCTACCTGCCACAGGTCCCTGTCACCAGGGTTAGTTCAGGCAGTGTTAACTTAAGTGACTAAATAGAATCTGCCCCTCTCCACTTGTACTAGATGATGGGTAAGCAGCTTTCACCTTTCTGCGTGACCAAGTCTGATGTGTGGCATACTCCTTTGCTCAGAGTCTTTGGCACCTGCCTTTGGAATTCCTGGGAGATCTCAGTTTCCCCTCCCAGCTGCTTCTCTTATTGTCAGCACAGGACATACCATGGTGCTCACATCCTGGGCTTTCTTCTCTGTGTGGCCCAAGATGGGAAGATCCTGGGGATTATGACAAGTCCCTCTTCCTAGTTCTAATGTACCGGGACAATTAAGCTTGGTAACTCATGTTTAGCAAGTTACCTCAGCAATTAACCTCACTGTGTGAACTGTGGGCCTCAGTAACTCTCTTTTGGTATTAAGATACAGAAAAGTAGTTCTGCCTAAGGGAAACAAACTTGATTATTTTTCTTCCTTGAGCAAAGTCACTGAAATATCTCCAAATCTACTCTGTTTTTTTTTTTTAAGCAGTAGCCAAGGGACTCTGCCAATTTCAATGTTTATTTTTTCTTTCTTTCCATTACTCTTATTTCCTCTACTGAATAATTGTTGTTGCTACTGGGGGAGGAGAAAGCAAAACAGAGCATGAGGCTCCTTGCTCTGTTTCACGGCAGGAGGCTGTGCCATACATGAGCACCTGGACATGATGTTTGTGGGTTTCCCCTGAGGCTTTGCTTTGGTGGGACCTAATACAAAGGCCCAGACCTGTAGAAAGTCTTTCTCAGTTCTGCCTGCCAGCTCCCAAATAACCACATGGAGACTTCTTATTAATTATGAAAGCTTGGCTGGTAGCTTAGGCTTGTTTCTAACTGGCTCTTATAACTTAAATTAACCCATTTCTATTAATTTACTTCCTGCCTCATGGCTTTATTACCTTTACTCTGTACTGCCCGTGCTGCTTTCCTGCTTCCTCCATGTCTGGCTGGTGACTCTCCTCCTTCTTCCCAATGTTCTCTCTGCCCCTAAAATCCTACCTAGCTATTCTTTCATTAAACCAATCCAAATGACACAACTTTACAGTAAACAAAAAGATTAATCCACAAGACAGACCATTGGGAACTAAGCCAGAAAGTGGTTCTGAAGAATTAGCTAAGGCCTACCCACAGCACACAAGCAGGCAAGTCCACCATAGAGGAAGTGACACTCAGTACTGAAACACAACAATATTGTTGTGTTTTTGCTTCTTCCTGCCCTCATTTTTTTGGGTAAAGTTGTTTCCAAGAGTTCAAGAATCTGATGTGTATTTCTTCACCTAACCTGCATTTAATGAGCACCTAGCAGTACCAGGCATGGAGAAAGGAGTAGAGAATAAGGCACACATAATGAGGTACTCTTGAAGTTCAAATTCCAGTAGGAAAGACACAAGGGATTCTGGATGAACTGGGCATTAGAACAGTGAAGTGGGAGGTTTTCAGGGAGCCACATGTCAAGCGATCTACAGAGCCTGAGAGATGCCGAGGTGTCCTGGAGGAAGGGTTGTTCCTATTGGGAGGCAGTAGAGAAAGGCATGTGCACAGGTACTGAGTCCAGAAAGAGCATATTTCTGTTGAGGAACTAAAGAGTCCATCATGGAGGAGCAGAGAAGGCTGTGGCTGGGACAGCTGACAGGCCACTTGGAACCTTGTGGGCATTTATTGGCAGGACTGTGGAAAACGACCGGACAAGACAGGGTAGGGAGTGACATCATCAGATTCCCAATTTTAAAAGGACACTCTGGCTGCTGAATGGAGTGGTGGCCAGGTAGAGCAGGGACACACATGCAGAAGACCACATAACAGGTAAGGGAGCCTCCCGTGCATGGGTGTGGGCCCTGGGCAAAGCCACTCTTCACAGCTGCCTGACAAGACTATTTTGGGGGCATCAGTCCAGGCACCTTCTCTAAGAAGGTGGCAGCATGCCATGGGAACATGGGACTCAGATGTTAAGCAGCTGACTGGAATGACGCATCATGATGGCTGGGACGATGACACCCAGCACAGGAGCCACTCAGCCTGTTGTGCCAGGCTGGACCCTGGGACTGTTGTCCACGCCTCTTCTGCCTGTTTTCTACTCGCAGGAGCTTGGACAGACAGACAGCCCTTCAGCAGAGGAGTGTGACCTCAAGACCCTCCTTTTCAGCCACACTGCTCTGTCCTTTCTGACAACTGCTGTCATTTTTAGGAGGGGTATGGCTAGAGAAGACAGCCAGTGCTCCAGATTCCTCCCCACTTCCAGTTCCTCCGGCACTTGGTGATGCCAGAGAAGATGACTGAGTCACCTGCCTGGCTCTTTCATTTACTTTGAAAATACACCCCCCACCCCCCCACCCCACACTGAAGCTACTATGTTCCAGCCTTATTCTCTGATGGGGAGCATACCTGCAGAGTTTATATTCTAGATGTTTCCCGGGGACCCACTTGGTTTCCAAGCTGTTCTGGTCTTTGTATTGAGAGAAAACAGATGGCCCAAGAGTTCCCTGGCATCATATCCATAGTGGCTTCCAACAAGGCTAAACTTCCAGTTTCAAAATAGGCCAGCATTGTGCTCACCTTTGATCTTGCTTCCCTGTTGGTCCGGACCTCTCTGTACCAGCCCTGTCATCACTCCCACCTGCTTCAGAAAGACAGGGTACTTCTTTTCCCTCAGACTCAGAGTGAGCCTCATGCTTGCTGTCTGTTTCCATTGGGGGTAGGCAGGGCCCCTGTCTGCCTTGCTCAGCTTTTTATTCCCAGTTTCTCACACAGGTCTGGCATATAAGACATGTTCCATAAATATGTTGGCTCATATAAAATACAAAACAACTCAAAATGGATTGACATCTTATGCATAAAATCAGAAACTATAAAACGGTTAGAAGAAAATACATGAGACAAAAACTTAACAGTGGTCTGAGGTGGGAGTAGGGTTGAAAAGATGGCTCAGTGGTTAAAAGCATTGGCTACTCTTGCAGAGGACCAGGGTTCAGTTCCCAGCACCCACATGGTAGATTACAACTATTCATAACTCCAATTCCAGGGAATCCAATGCCCTTCTCTGGCCTCCGTGGGCACCAGGCACATATATGATATACATACATACATGTAGGCAAACACTCATACACATAAAGTAAAAATAAATAAATCCTTGGGCCTGAAGAGATGGCAAGCAATCCCATTCTCAAATATATTGAAATTATTGTATTAAGTAGACATCTTTATCCCCACACCTATTGCAACCAAGATATCTTTATCCTTGCATCTGTGGCCATCAAGGAACCAGCTCAGTCTTAAACAAAAGAAGAAAATGCTATCATTTACATCAAGATGAATGAACCTTGAGATATTCCCAAAGCAGATAGACCAGGTCCAGAAAGACAAAGACCACGGATCTTGCTTATGGGTTGATCTAAAACAAGTCAAATTCGTAGAAACGTAGAGTGCTGGTTGCTTGCAGACAGGGAATGGAAAGGAGGGGGTATTGAACACACAGTTCTGGTTAGTCAGGATGAGTGAGTTGTGGAGACCTGTTTGCAATGTGGTGACAATAGTTAATAATAGTGTGTCCTTGGGGCTGAGGAGATAGCTCATTTGGTAGAGTGCTGTCCAGCAAGCGTGAAGTCCTGGGTTCAATTCCCAGAGTCCTATAAAACCAGGGTAGTGGCACAAACCCATAGTCCTAGCCCTTGGGAGGTGGAGGCAGGAGGATTATGAGTCAAAGCCATCTTCGGCTACATGAGGCCCTGTCTTAGAAAGAAAGTTAAACAAACTTTAACTTCAAGCCAGTTACCTCACTGTTCAATTCCAGCACCAAGGATGCTGAGGCAGGAGGATAGTGAACTCAGAGCCAGCCTGAGCTCCATAGCAAAACCCTATCTCAAAGGACAAAAAGATCCCAAAGTTTTCTAAAGAACGAATAGAAAGGAAAAAAAAATCAGGCAATAGTAGTGTATCCTTAAGTGCTCACCAGACATCTGAAAGCTATGGGAGGTGGTAGGTATGCTAATGAGATTGATGGCGGAACTTACTTCACATTTACACATGGATCACCATACCTCATTGTATGTGCCGAACACACCATTAAAAACCAATCATATCTCAAAAACATGGAGTAAAGGTACATTTTTTGGACGGAAAGACGGTAGGGGGAATAGCGGTGATGTGTCCATCCCGTGTCACACATTTTGATGACACGGTGTATGTGGTCTCATGTTTTCTCAGGAATCAATGCTTGATTCCCCAGTTATTAACCCAAGTGTGAGAATTTTGATTAATAAAGTCGACCTGAAGTCCTATTCATTTTCTAAAACTGTTGACCCCCTCCTCACAAAGCATTCTAGCTTACCAGGGTCAGGAGACTGAGGGAGAGGTGAGATTGAATTCGATTATTATTCACTAATTCTTCCAACAAACACTTAATGGCTGTGACTGGTCAGGCACTGAGTGTGAGGGGAAATAAGAAAAGCCAACTGTCAGCCCCCATTGTGTGCCTTCACTTATCCAGGGAGAGCTGAGGAGCAAGTTCAGGGCCTCACACATACTAGGTAACTGTTCTGCCACCGAGCTACACACTAGCCCAGAATATCTCCTTTTCATTTTCAGAAGTGAACACCTGGGAGCTGGAGAGATGGCTTACCTCTAAGAGCTCATGTTGCTCTTACAAAGGACCGGAGCCTAGTTTCCAGCACCCACATTAGGTGACTCCCAACAGCCTGTAACTCCAGCTCCAGGGGATCTGACACCCTTCTCTGGACTCCAATGGCACCTTTTACTACATGCACACTCCCCAACATACACATAATAAAAAAATTAAAATTAAAAAAATGTGAACTCATGACTAAAGACAGTCTGAAATGGTGCCTGTTCCCCTCGCCCCTACTGAGCCGTGGGTAGCAGAAGGGGACAGGGGGCTTCTCTGAAGAATTAGCATTGGAAGATTTGGGGATGTGTAGGAACTTGCCAGGGTGGGGTGAGAGACGTGTAGGAAGCCATCTGTATCTAAGTCTGTCCTATTGGAGGACGCTTTGGGAGCCCCATCAACAAGAAGCTGTCATGTTTCCAAAGGTATGATACTGACCCCCTTTCTTGCAGTTGTGATATTAAAAGGCAATAGCATTGTATATGACTGAAAGGAAAGACCACAAATTACATACATGAATATATTTACATACATATACGTGCACACTACATGCATATATTTACATATACATGCACACTATAGAATACATACACCCCTCAAAATATGACCATAGCCAGCACTGGGTGGTAAGATTATAGATAAGATACCTATAACCATTTGTTTTATTTGTTTAATACCTATTTTATTTTTTGTGTTCCATATTTTCTGTACTATTTATAAGGAACCTTTCTTATATAACCCAAGACATTTTAATAATTAATTTAAAAATACCAGATATATCCCTTGCTAGTCGAGAAGTTAGTACCTTGAGTTTGTGCTGAAGGTTCCTCCCTCAAAGCTCCCTTCAGGAAATCAGGGATCCCCCTCCCCCAAAAGGAAGCTCGGAATTTCTCAGTAGCTGACTTTAAGGTTCAAGCGGGAGGTGATTGCTCAGGGACCCCTGTTGTGCATTTAGTATATAGAAGAGGGTCTTCTCAGGTGGTCACTTGTCTTCACCTGACCCTCATTCCCTCATGTCCCTGTCAACATACAGCTGTGGTCAGCCAGATGTGCACCTGTCCCTGGTTCCACAGTGTGCCTGCCACGGACCCTGGCAAGTCATAAGCCTTTGCGCTCCAGTCCTCCATGTGCAAACTGACAAGCATATGAAGAGGAAGACATGAGCCCGTGCATCTCGGCTTGTGTTGGTATAGCCACACAAGGTTGGCTGTTCTCATGCCCATTGGCTTCTCCTCGTCTTTTCCACCTACCACCTGGGGAACATTGTTCTGAGATAACTGGTTCCATAAGCCTAAGCCATACAGCGAGAACTGTGCCCTCCAGAATGGCCCCAAGAGCGCTTACACACAAACATGGCCTAGAACATAGCTTCTGCTTACCTGCTGGCACGTGGCTGGCTTTCTGAAGAGGTGGCAGAGCCTCCCGAGGTTAGAAAATGTCTCTGGCTGGGAATCCCTTTGGAGCCTGGCTGTGCCTGGTGCTTTCTGCCCTCCGTAAGCCAGCTCTCTCTTTAAGCTGGGCCTCTGGCTTCTCTGACTCAGAGTGTCTTAGGTCATCCTGAGCCAGCCTTCCCCTCCCCACCTTCCCTGCTTCTACCTGCTTCTCTGGACATTTGTCACCCTCGACTGCCCAGCATCTTCAGCCCCACCCATCTCCATCGTTCTGTCTTCTACACACACACACACACACACACACACACACACACACACACCGCATCACCACACAGGTCCTGTCTGGGTGAGAGATTCCTACATTGCAATGCGGGGCCACCATGCTTTCCCAGTGACTCTTGAAACAAACCCAGGCTTTCCAGACTCCTCTCTCCAGCTTTTGTTTTGGGTGTTTATAGTTCAGAAAGCCAGCCCACTCTTCTTTGTCCTTCCTGTCTACCTTGCCATCCAGTCCTCTGAATGCTGGTCCCCAAACCTCCCTGGGCTTCCAGATGATAAATGCCTGCTTCTCTTCCCTAGGCTGGTAGCTATGCAGCTGCTGGTGGAATCTCTGGCAGAGAACCAGAGTCTCAGGCACATAGTAGGACCTCAACAAAGGCCACACGAATGAACAAGTAACACCATCCGAGTACACACAGGGGACTCAGAGCAAGCCAGCCTTTCAGGCGGACAGCCAGCCAAGCCACCAGCCTTCACACACTCTGGCCTCATGCCTCATCTGATTCTGGGGCATTCAGATTGCCTTCAAGCTCCAGCAGGCAAGCAGGTCTTCCAGCAGTGACTGAGTAGCAAGGGTGTGTGTCAGCCACATCTTGAAGGCAGTGAGTAACTACCCCAGGCAGTGTTCAGCTTTAAGTCATTGCTTACACTGTGGTCATCTCCTGAAGCTCCCTGCTTAAAATGGAAAGTGACATTACTCATGACGAAGGGCAGACAATAAAAGAGCCATTTAGGTGGGGCTGGACACAATGGTGTGAGTATTCCTGATGATGAATGAGTACATCTGCCCTGAGACAGTTCAGTCATAGAAGGGCTTTGAGTTACACTTCCCAATTAGCTCATCATTCAGCACCTTGCTCTCTGGGGTGTCAGGCGACATCTCGCTCCTCAGCTATGGCAGGCTTGACAGGACGAATGTTCCCGAATCAAGATCAGAAAGGAGGGAGAGTAAAGCTGGGACTCAACCTCAGCTCTTGAAGTTCCTAGCTCAGTGACCCTGAGTACGTTACTAGCCCCACCCCCACCCCCACCCCGGCCCACCCCCTCAGGCTCCTCATCTGCTCCAGGTCATTGGGATAAGCTAATATGATAATCAGTGGCACACTCCAACTCCACTGTCTGGTATGTGATTGACATACTGTTGGTGGCTGCCATTGTTGGCCATGTTCTCTTGCCGTCTTCTTTCAACGGTCTCCACTGCTTCTCCATCTGCATGCTTTCATTCCTTTGTTCATGCTGCTTGGCCTGCAGGAGTCAGCTTCTACCTCTAACACCCTCCTGAGCTGAGGCCGTACCCTAGCCTCCCTCCATGGTCGCCAGTCTTCATTTTCAAGTGGTCTTGCATTTTGTGGAAGTCTGTCCGCTTGTATATCAAGACCCCCTATCTGATACCTGACTTGTCACTGTTTCTTTCCATTTTTAGAATCCATGACCCAGGACAGCATCTAATAAAATGCACGAGAATGAAGCAGTCTGGTTTTCACAAGATCTCATGGACAGAGCAGACACGAGGGCATGAGGTTATCAGAGTTCAGCGTTGGATTCCAGGGCTGTAGCAGAATGCTAGTACATGCAGGTAGAAAGCAGAGTGGGCCAACGTCTACTTCTCTTGGAGATGGGCATTGGGTAGCCTGGTAACAGGTTTTTTGTTTTGCTTTGTTTTGTTTTTAAAGCACTACAAGCTGGGCGGTGGTGGCGCACACCTTTAATCCCAGCACTCAGGAGGCAGAGGCAGGTGGATCTCTGTGATCTCTGTGATTATGAATTCAAGGCCAGCCTGGTCTACAGATTGAGTTCCAGGACAGCCAGGACTGTTTCACAGAGAAACCCTGTCTTGGGGAGTGGGGGGAGCACTACAAATGTAATACTTTTATTAGGAAAGAACATACGACCATCTTTCTATTAATACTTTTGTCAGAGTTCCGTAATTAGGTTCATGTTTTTCTCAAGAAGGGTGCTGTTTGCCTACAGCAGGTTATGCACATGTCGAGACATACATGTGTCGAGACCCCTAACTTGGCATGGTATAGCTCTAGACACTGAACCAGGAGCATAGCTATCTTCAAGTCTTCTAAGGGTTGGGGGAGCTCCTGCCTTTGACCACCTGTGACTGTATTAACCTGACAGCCATCTCAGGGCAAAGCCTGCTCGCTCATGGCTCACTTTCTCAGCATATTGAATGTGGAGCCTTCACTGTGCTGAGCACATTGTTGTATAGCATGGAAGATATTGTCAAAATAAATTAAGGAAGTGGTTGTAAGCCCTGCATTTTAGGACTTTAACCACCGTGGGAGATTAATATGCACAAATAACTCTCATAGGGAAAAATGTGACAGATGTCACAAACAATGCATCTAGGTGTTCTGTTTCTTGAGGCAAGGTCTCCCTGTGTAGCCTACACTGCCCTGGAACTCTCAGCCCTCCCCCCTTAGCCTCCCCAATGCTGGTATTAGAAGCATCTGCTACCATACTCCACCTGGCATCTGGGTTTCGTTTTGTTGCTGGTCTGTTTGCTGAGGGGCTCACAACCCAGGCTGGCCTCAAACTTGCTGTGTAATTGAAGCTGGCCTTGAACTCCTGATCCTCCTGCCTTTACCTCCTGAGTGCCGGGATTACAGATGTGTTCCACCAAACCTGGTTTGATGCGGTGCTGGGGATTGAACCCAGAGATTCATGCATGCTAGGCAAGCGCTTTATGGACTGAGCCGCATCCTTGGTCCCTAGTTTTAATAGGAGTCCCCACGGGCTTGTCAGGGTGGTTATCTGAGGAGTAAGGCAGCTTGAGCTGGTGTGTAAACGTGATTAAGGTCTCAAGCCACTAAGAGTGGCAGGTGCATTAGGCAAGGGTCACTGTGTAGTAAGAAAAAGTACCAGGGAAACACCAGAAAGAGGAAACTGTCCACTTTGAGGCATTCATGAGTCCATAGGGGTGTGTGTGGTAAGGTTGGAAAGATCATTTATAGCCAGATTTTACATCCCACTGCCTGCTTGGCACCTGAGCTTGGGAATGCACTAATTATCGTTATGTGGCAGAACTATTGGCATCCCAGGCTCTTCTTACCCAGTATTTCAAATCCTAGTAAATGTTCCTAGTGCCTCAGCCTGAAACAAAGAGAGAATTTCATCTCTTCTCATCCAACTCATCAGCAACTTCTACCTCCAAAATATATCCTCATTCTGACTCTTCTGCCTTCTCCGTGACTGCTACCATGTCCTGGGACACCTGGTTCCAATCCGTGTGCTCCTGTATCAATTTTCTTGAGATAGGTTATATCCCCTTGCTTGCTCAAAATTCTCTTACTGGAGCTGGAAGTGTAGCTCTGTGATGGGATGTGTGCTTAGTGGGCCTGAGTCGCTCCTGGGCTCTCCCTGGCCCTGTCATTCTCCTCTCCCCAATTACCCACAGTGCTCCGCCCATACTGCAGCTTTCTTTTCCTTCCCACATTGCATCTCGACAGTTGCTGTTCCCTTTGCCCCAAACGCTATTCCCTGAACCCCAGTTACTCTTTGTCCCTTAGATCTATTCTTGTTGACCCCTCATCGCTCAAATGTCAATTCTGATGCCACGATTATAGAAGGGTCTTCCTTGATTCCGGAGTTCCAAGATGCTCAGGTGACTCATAAGTGACTCATAAGTATATTCAATTTCAGAAGCTCTGGTCCAGCAGGGTGCAGAATTCCTGAGGCATAAATGTTATGAAGTTGGCTGGCTGAGGTTGCTCAGTCTGTAGGACAGAGAAGAGGGGTGTCCCTCAGACAGAGGGATGTGGTGCCGAGGTCACAGAGCAGTCAAGAGGCAGTGAGCACTACACCACGACAGTCTTGATGACAGCTGTCAGGCTAGCAAGACCATTTGGGAACCCACCCTTTCCTGGATTGTTGGTGATTGGACATGCTTGCCTCCTTGTGCCGCAACACTCGTCTCACTCACATTTACTTCAGTGATTGCCCTGGCTGTCCTGGGGCTTCTTGGAACATCAGCCCATTTAGGTGGTTTCTTATACGGCAACCACAAGCCGAGCGGACTTCAGGAGCCATGCTCTTCCGGGCCTTCTGTACTCTCTGCCCTTTGAATAACTTTCGGCATTTCTGTTTCCTCTGAGCACACACTTTGGTGAGAGGGATTTCCCATTTTCCTGTCTTCTCTTTGTATTTGCTTCATGTCAGGAGGAAGGACTTTTGCTCTGGCCTTCTCTGTTCCCGCTGAGTCTTCCCAATCGTCATGTGCGCTCCTTCCTCCTCCTCAGGCCTCCTCATGACTTTTCCCTTCACATTTTCTCAACTTGGAGCTGTTTATGGCAGAGCTCTGGCTTCAGACCCGTCATTTGTTTTTGCCTTCTTTGGTTGCTCACACACCTCTCCATTTTCTTTCTGTCTCTCTTATTTAATCTTAGAAGTCTTACATGGCCAATAAGTGATGATGGTGGAGAGATACCTACACCTGCTTGTTTGTGACAGCCCAGGCTGGCTTTGAACTCTCCTCAGCCCTTTACCTCCACCTCCCAAGTGCTGAGATTATAGGCATGTGTCAACATACCTGGTACCCTGTAACTGTTCTTACCTGAACTCTTGATAGTCACTATGTGAACATTTTATAACTTGACATAGACTTTCTTACTTTTTTGTTAATAGACTTGATTTTTTTTTTTAAAGAGCAGCTTCAGGGTTACAACAAAACAGAGCAGAAAGTACAGCACCCCCAAAGCCTCTGTCATGGTCACCGCCTTCTACTAGAGTGGCACATTTGTTAGGATCCATGAAGCTACACTGACGGCACCTTGTCACCCAGGTCCGGAGTTTACAATGTGTTCACTGTTAGTGGTGTACTTTCTAAAGGTTAAACAGACATGATGGGACTGTTGACGCTTACAGTGTCACACAGCTGGTTTCCCTACCTGAAAAATCTTTCTTTGTCCACAGATTCAGCCCTCCCTCTTTCCTAACTGTGGGTAGCCATCTTTCTGTCTCCATGGTTCTAACTTTCCCAGATAACCATACGGCAGAGATCAGACAGCCTGTAGCCTTCGGGTGGCTTCTCTCGGTCATGAGTCTTTAAGATGTTTTCAGATTTTCTTGTGGCTTGATAGCACATGATTTTTTAGTGCTAAGTAATATTCTACCATGTGGACCTTTAGTGTCTTTTTCAACTCCATTTCCTAGACTGGAGGCTAGCAGGGTAATCGGAAGCATAAGCTGAAAGAATCCACGGTAATAGCTATTATGGCTATTTAGTGAGTGCTTAGTACCAGGTACTCTTCTGAGTGCTTAATACCAGGTACTCTTCAGAGTACCCTTCAGCACGTCATCCTTTGTAAGCCCATGACATAAGTGCTATCAACAGTCTTACTTTACAGATGGGGACTGAGGCCCAGGGATTTAAGTTATTGTTCAAGGCCACATGTCCAGGAAGGGATCTCCCTGGGACTTCAACCCAGAGATTCTGACCTCAGGTCTTAAGACAGACATATATTTCACAACAGGGACATGATCAGAGAAATGTGTCACAAGGCTGTTCTGCCATGCAAACAACGTAGACACTACTTGCACAAGCTAAGACAGTTATGACATCCCTGGGCTGTGTCGTCTTCTGAGACCGCCCATGTACAGCAGCCCGTGTTCATCCTTGTAGAGCTCAGGACTGCAGTTGACATGCCCCCTCCCTAGAAGGGAAGCATTGTTCTCCCACCATCCCCAGATGTTGCCTCTTCCTAATGTCAATATGTTTATGTTAGGGCTATTGAAATTATAAGGGTGCCTTTCTTTTCTAATGAGAAATTCAGAGCACCATGATGCTCAGAAATTACCAGTGCTTCTCTGATGTGCTATGGAACTGGAGCTGTGAGCCTTGAGTACAGAGGTTCGGCCTTACTCTGGAGAGAGCAGTGATCAGTTCCTAGTCACCCACCCAGTGGGTCATCCCATCTATGGGCACAGTGACCCTCCGAGGAAGCAAACAGATAGATGTGCCCCTAGGGCCTCTCAGTGCTCCCCAATGCTCCTCCCCATATTGCATGGCACCCTGCCAGCAACAGGTCAACATGTCCAACCCCAGGAGCCTGGGTCTGTATCTGGATGGCAGCTGTATGGGTGCTGCCTTTACTATGGCCCTGTCATAGTACACTTGCACACGTACACACACACACACACACACACACACACACACACACACACGAGTTCACCCTAGCTCCAATGGCGGGTGGTTCAGCCTGGGCAGATCTGCTCACTCCCTGTCCCCTCCACTTCCTTCTGCCCTGGATTTCCAGACAGAGTCAAAAATGGGTTCACATCAAATAAGGTTTGTTTTCCTTTAGTGTAATTTTCCATTTATAGCTGGTCTTCTCTTGAAAGGCTCTGTCCTTCCTCCGTCTTTTTTTCTTTTTCCTTTGGGGTGTTCAGGATAAACTCCTGGATTTTTTTTTTTTAAATCCTGTGGTCAGCTGGCTAACCAGTCATTCATTCAGAATGTCTCCAGAAAACCAGTGGTTACCTTTACAGACATTTACGCTAATTTCCACGGCTTCTGAGACCTCCTTCTGGCCTCGTGCCCACAGATTCATGTGAACTGCTGAACAGAAGCATTCAGCTAGCCTGCTAGGTCCTTCTCTGAGCACCTGGGGAGCAAGGGATAAGAGTGGTGCTAACAGTGGAGACCGATGGGGTAGTAAGGCTCATCCGGTCCCTCACAATGGGGCTCCAGAAGAAGACATGAGCTCGGGGATGTGAAGACCACTATCAATTACACCCATTGGGGGTTAGGTTGCTGACTCTGCTGGCCTTGTGTTTCGGCCACATCAGCCTTCCTCTGGCCCCATAGATACTGCTGTCGTTAGAATGTGAAATGTCTCCCTTAGGCTAATGTGTCTAAACATTTGGACCCCAGTGGGCGGCTCTGTTTTGAACAGTTTTGAAATCTTTAAGTGAAGCCTTGCAAGAGGAAGTGGGTCCTCTGAGGAGGTTTGCTGGCTGTTCCACCCCCTGTCGGCTCTTAGCTCCCTGACTACTGACAGAATGTGACCAGCTGCCCCACACTCCTGCCGCCACAATGGACTGGATCCCTTTTAAACCCCAGTCCAAAGTAAACCCTCCTTCCCATCAGTTGCTCTTGTCAAGTCCTGGGTCACAGTGACAAGTAACTAATACGGTTATACTCTCTGATCTCCCACCGCCACCTTTCCGTTCCTCCGGTGCCCTGAACACTCTTACAGCCAACTCACCTGCTCTTCCCTCACCCCAGCCAGATGTGGCGTTACAGCTGCACAGTACCACCTGCCTCTCTCTCCTCCACAGTGCCAGTCAGAGCACAGTTAAATTTCGTCTGTTACGTGAGTAATTTTCCAACTAACCTCTGGCTGTCACCCCAGACAGTAACTCCACAACCTGCTTGCTCCCTGCTGTGACTGCCTCTCCTTGCACTTGCCCAGGCTGTACCGAAGTGTTCTGTTTGCCATGTCTCACTCTCGGTCTGTGCATTTCCTGAGGGTGGTGTCCAGGTCTTTTCCTAACACTCTGCTCAGCTCAATAAATATTTGGTGAGTTGGGCTGAATGAGCTGGGTTTAATTGAACAATGTGACTTCAGAAAGGGCGCCCGATGCCGGGTGGTGGTGGTGGTGGTGGTGGCGGCGGCGGCGGCGGCGGCGGCGGCCGCGGCTTTAATCCCAGCCCTCCGGAGGCAGAGCCGGGCTGATCTCTGTGAGTTCGCGGCCAGCCTGGGAGACAGAGTGAGTTCCAGGAAAGGCACAAAGCTACACAGAGAAACCCTGTCTCGAAAAAACAAAAAACAAACAACAACAACAAAAAACAAACAAACAAACAAACAAACAAAACAAACAAAAAAGGTGCCTGAAATGTTGGAACTTTTGATACAGCAACCCTCCAACACACAGCCCTCTCCCAGATGTCTTGGAAAGCAGAATGGCTTTAGAAAGAATGGTAGCTTTCTTAAGAAGCCAGGGTTACTGATGGTGAAGAGAGAGAGAGTCTGCTGAGCTGTGAGCAGTAGACTAGGACACACAATTTTCCCCAAGAAGCATCAGTATTGTGGTTGTGGATCTGAGAGGATCTCTGTACCCCTCCAAGGTCCAGATGGCATCTAGGGAAAGTCTGGGCAGAAGGAACTAATGACCACTCACTGGACATTGCACGGAATTTGGTTCCTTGCAGCCCTTGGTCTCGCCTGGGTCATTTTTCATATCTCTCTTGATTGACATTATCTAGCTCATCTGCCAGTATTGTCATCTCCTGTCTTCTACTCCATGCGTACTGAGGCCTGGGTAGACCTGGTCGATCCCTCTGTCTGACAGATGGGCCCCTGCATGAGAAAAAAAGGAGAAGGGGGGGGCTCTGTTTCTGCCCACAGGAAGAGCAGGAGGAGCAGGGCAAGGCAGCTAGGCAGGAATTGAAGGTTACAGACCTGTGGCTCACCCAGCACGGTTTATGGACTTAGTGCCAGGTAACCGCAGACTCCCACATTCAAACGGTCCTGGCCTCTGCTCTTGGAGAACCAGGGAAAACAGTTATTTGGAGAAGTTGTTTTCTTTCGTGCTAGCTCCTCACTGCAGACCATGAGCATGGTCCTTCTGAGCCTGACTAGCCCCCTTTAAGGATGCTCGAAGGAAGCAAGCCACTTGGGAAGTATGAGGACCACATTTAACAGTCGCAAGGCAGCACGGATTAATGCCCAGCCTGCAGTAAGCAGTTAGGGTGCTGGGAGATTTCCAAGTACTTCACGATAAACACTCTTGCCCAATTAGCATGCATAATGTGCAAAGTGACTCTGTTCATGGCTTGCCCTCCTCAGAGACCCTCTCCAGCACATGTCCTGTCACACAGTAGGTACTCAGGAAATATTACTACAGTGTCGGGAGGCTGCCAACTCTGCTAAGTGGTTAGAAAACCTTCATCCCAGGCACACTTTGCTCACACGCACTGTGTAGTGAGTAGCATTGTGCTTTTCTGCTTTGATCTCTAGACCTACTTCCTGTATATCCAAAGTTATGGATTTTCTTCCTGGCCGTTAAAGAATGTAAATGGAATTCTAAGGGCTTAAAAGTCACCAAGGACTCAGTCCTGGGGAGGAGCAGAGCCCTGCCCAACCTGAAAAATTTATGAAGAAAACACCTTCGGTTGTCAGTGGCTTCGGCATCAGAAAACCAAAGGTTCGTTGATGTTAGTATTGGTTGGAGAGCTAGCTGCCTTTGAAAAGCTAAATATCAGGCTCCTCCCTTGGCTAGGTTGGAAATGGGGTGGGTGCAATGTAGCCTAGGGCCAAAAGAGGGCGCCCTCAGCAAGTGTGCCGCCACCTCAGTGAGAACCAGGGGTCCTTGCACTTAGCCGCTGTATTTTTTTTTCCTTTCTTTCTCTGGATGCTTTGTGTTCTCTGCAGGGAGCAGAGAGGGTTTCCCCACTCTATGCCAAAGATAATCGTGTGAAAATATAATTAAGCTGACTTCACATGTTAAATACCAAATCTCAGGGATATTGCCATGTCCACAAAACATTTTAATGGACTTGAATCTTTGATGGCCCTGAAGTCTGTGAACAAATACCATGCCACACTCTGACAGTCTACACATGCCGTGAGGAGTCAATGTCTCTCTCGTTCACATGTTGACTGGGTGTAGAAGATGGTCACACTGAGACGATAGACTGTTATTTTATGTCTTTGAGGAATGTTTCCTTCTCAGCCGCATTAATGAGAGTTACTTTTGCATAAATACATCCTCTACAGCCTACATCTTAATTAAAAATAAAACAGTGCAGTCATCAAGTTGGAATACTTTAAAATCCTTGTTTTCATTTTACAGACTTCCTTGGGGTGGGTATATTTTCTTCCCTGTACTTTTTTTCTCCCTTCTTTTATTTTTTTAATTTTTAATGTATTTTTATTTTATGAGCATTGGTGTGTTTGTCTGCGTGTATGTCTGTGTGAGGGTGTTGGATCCCTTGGAACTGGAATTGCAGACAGGTGTGAGCTGCCATGTGGGTGCTGGGAATTGAACCTGGGTCCTCTGGAAGAACAGCCAGTGCTTTTAACCACTGAGCTATCTCTCCAGCTCCTTCCCTGCACTTTTCATTCTCAATCCTTCATGGGAGAGTGGACAAATTCAAGGAGCCCTTTTGGGAAACAGCATGTTTATGTGCGGAACCATGGTGTGCGAGCCAGTGTTAAAAATTTCTCCTACGGATGTGGTGTGAAAATCACTGCAGAACTGTCTGCAGAAGAAAAAAAATACTAAAACCATGATATATCAGTAATGGAGTGATAAAAGAAGTTACTAGCCAAGCAAAAGATAGACATACAGGAGCATTTAAGAGGAGAGGAAATGGAATCTTTAGAGCAGTATGTGTGGAAATATCTCATGACTGCTCTGGGAATCACTGTGTGTTAAGGACATGGAAAGAAGGACTGAAGAAGTGAATTCCTGAAGGAAGTGGGATGGATGGGTGAGGAGAACTTGACTTTATTTCTCTCCCGGTCTCCAGCCCTGAGAAGTCTGCTGCCGCTTCCTCCTGGATGTCCTGATTTTCCTTGTCTCTCTGTTACACTGCCTTTGCTCCTATGCAGGTCCCTGCCCCCTGAAGAATTCTCCCAGGGCTCTCTTGCCTCCTCCCCTCTCATCTTCTCATCTGAGCTTCCCGGAGGAAGTCAGCACAGTGGCTCGAACTTTGAATCCTACCCTAGACAATTCTCCCTTCTCTCATCTCTCCAGTAACTCTGGCTGCTGGCTCTTTAAGGCTCTACCCTGGTTTCTATTCCTTTAGCCACTCTTTGAAGTGTGGCAGCCCCAGGCACCCATCTTAGTGAGTCTTTATTAATACACACGTTCTCTCTGAGTGCCCTTGTCCACCCCAGAGACAGCCATGTCTCCCAGATTCCGTCCTGGCCCCCACCACCTCCCAGGAGCGTCTCTAGGCAGGTCTAAGGATGGTATTAAGAAAATACTGTGGTCACCAAGGACTCATTCCTGAAGGGGAGAGGGAGCTCTGCCCAACCTGAAAATACCCCACTGGCCTCCCCTTCTTGCCCTAGCCTTTGATTGATGGCTGTTCAGTGCTTGCAAAGTCACTCAAGGAGCAGATGCGGCCACATTTCCTGTCTCCGACTACTCACAGGCATCTGGTCAGGATGCTACCGATCACATTTCTCTGTCTGCCGTCATTGTCATAGCTCAGGTTAGTGAATTCCTGACTTAGCAATGGAAGCTGCTTCTACATGTTCTCTTCTCCTTCCCCCTCTTCTCTCATCCACAGCACTGCCAGCCTTTCCTTGTAAACCACAGATCTGATTGTGCCTTACCCTTGATCAAATCTCCACTGTTAGTTATCCTTGCCTAGAGGCGCAGCCCGAACTTTTCAGCGTGGCTTGAATGAACACAGCAGCCTTCATTTATTCAAGCAACAGACTAGGTACCAGAGGTGAGTGAGACCTTAGAGATACCGTTACCTTGTGATCAGCTGTGGTCCTTGTTCTGAGAGGACCACACTGTAGCAGGGCTACACATACACACATACACACACACACACACACTCACACACACACACACACACACACACACACACACACACGCACACTCACACTCACTTATATATACTGACACACGTGCTTTATCATCAAAGGACACACACAAAACCCAGAAGATTGAGTTTGGAGGACATTCTCTTCACTATAAAGGGACCAAGCAGGAATAAAGAGCAAGACCGACAAACAAGACTCCTTGAAGAGTAACATGCAAGCCAAGGCTAGAAGGAAAAGAAGGGGTAGGGTGCAGAGAGCCACATCCATGGCATCCATGTGTACTGTCTCCTGAGGGGTGGGGCTTCTTTTGACTGCACTACTCACAGTGGGGAGCCTTCTGGACATTTGGGTTGCCAATGGCTGGCACATAGTAAGTTAAAACCTGTAAGACAGGCTGGAGAGACGACTCAGCGGCTAAGAGCACTGACTGCTCTTCCAGAGGTCCTGAGTGCAATTCCCAGCACCCACGTGGTGGCTCACAACCATCTATAATGGGATCTGATGCCCTCTCCTGGCATGAAGGCATACATGCAGACAGAGCACTCATACCTAAAAAAGATACATAAATAAATCAAACTTTTCCCAAAAAAACCTATAAGATGAGAAACTGGATGGATACATGGATGGATGGACACATGTATGCATGGGTAGAAAAATGTTAGCTGAGCTAAGTATGGTGTCTTTTAGGAACAGTCACAAAACCAACAGGACTAAATCCATGAGACAGACAGTATTGCTTGTGTGTGTGTGTGCAAGATGGCTAAAATGCGTTCTCAGGCTCTCTACCTCTTTGGTTAACCACCTTTTTTTTTTTTTTTAAATGAGTATGTACTTTACAAATGGAAGCATTTTTGTATTTGTCTTCAAGGAACAGCTCTTACTTGGCCCCATGGGTAACTGGTTTTGTTTGTTTGTTTGTTTGTTTTTAGCAGAACAGAGAGAAGCAGTGTACATAACAGCTAAGCGCCCAGTTTCCTGCAGTTAAATCAAATGCTGGCCTAATCTTTTACCCAGATCCTGGGAAACCTCACAAGGCTCCAGTTGCTTTGTCTATGAAGCATGCACGGCTATCTCTGCTTGCAAGGGCTTGCTGGGAGGACTCGGGACACATGGGGAGAGCTGGCCTAGCATCTGGGACAAAGTAAAGTCTCAAAAGCCAGCCAGGCTGTAGTAGGGGACTGATGTTTCTTTAAGCTTGGCCCATCTCAGTGCCTCTGCATGGGTTTCGGAAAGAATGGCCACCAGTGACAACAGGCACATATACTTAGAGCTGGTTTTGCTGGTCAAAGAGGAGAGTTTTCTTGGCTTTAGAGTCCCCTTTGACTGCTCTGTCTCTGAAAAGGGCTGAGGACATCAACACTAATTGGACAGGTGCAGAGGACTTGCTCATGAACCGGCTGCTAAAAACCAGGGCCCTGTAGAACATGGCTGCTGCTTCCTGTATCCAGGCTAGGAGGTGGCTAAAAACACCTTGGCTATCATCTATCTTCCTTAGGCCATCTTCAAAGTGGGGCACACTTTGTCCCTCAGACTTCTCCGGCCTCCCTGAGGGTGATGGAAGAAAGGAGCCGGGGTCCCTCTGCCTCTCTAAGAGAGAAGAACTTGCCCCCCAGAAGGTCCTTCAGCACCCTTGCTCTGGGTCTCAGCCCTTTGCTTGCCTTGGTCTGCCCATTCCTTTGCCTGTATGACTCAAACTGGGGCTTTTGGTCTCTCTTGGCTGTGTTGGGACTGAGGGCGGCTCCTTGGCTGACCAACTCTTTCTGGCTGTGGGCCTTTGCCTCCCTACCCAGGAGGTCTGCCCCTGACCCCACTGTAGGGTCACTCCGCAGTGGCCTCTGGCTCACATCATGTGGGAACAGTATCAGAGTACACCCACTCACCAGTTGATGTACTCATTCAACCTCAGCATCCCACCTCCCACCCCTACCCCCCACCGCCATGAACTAGCATAGCAGAGCATGCATAATCCCAACACTCAGGAGGTGCAAAGGTAATCCTTTGCTACAGGTGAGTCTGAGATCCACTAGGGATACATAAGACACTGTCTCAAATTTTTTTTTTAAAGTTATCTCTAATACACTTACAACAGTCCAATAGTAGGTGGGTAACAATATAATCACTTTAAAACAGTATTTTCTGCTAGAAGATTTTTGTTGTTGTTATGTTTACCATGCTTAAGACAAGACTCAACTCACAATAGGGTCTCTATAAACACTCATTAAATGAATGAAGCCTTCGTGGAGCTCCAGTCTTAAATGGACTGGGAATTCTTTTTATTTCTTCTTCTTTTTTCAAATTGGTGCTGGGGGTTCTGGGAGTCCATCCCAGAGCCTTGTACACATTAGGCAAATGCTGTGCCACTGAGCTGCACCCTAATCCTCAGTACATGAATTCTCGACACATGCTTGTGGAGCCCTCCAGGTGTGTGGAGAGTATGAATGCAGCAGGCATCTCTGTACCCCACTGGGAGCTTACAACCGAGGAGACCCATATCGAGAGTGTGCACTTCAATGCTGCAAACAAATAGTACCAGCAAGGCTTGAAAGCATATTGAAATGGCAAGTGTTTCCAAGTTCCTCCGGGTGGGGTCCTGCAAAGGAGTTAGCTGAGTCGAGAGTGTGGTAAGAATGGGTTCTGAAGGGAGAGGCTGAGTGAGGAGAAGGTCAGTGGAGGAGGGGGCAGGCATTGCCAATAGAAAGACCTTTCCATTTGGGAAGTGTTTCCACGCTGTGATTTTATTGTCTTTCTGAAGCAGGGAGTAAAATCAGAAGGGGAGAATGCCAACTCCCATTCTTCATCTTGGGGAAGGCTTGGAGAGAGGTGTGGCAGGAAAGGATGAGTCAGTGGCCGGGAAGGGAGAGAGCAAGAGTGTCTGAAGAGATGAGGGGGACTTGATTGGGTGTAATTACCTTTTTCACCGTGGAAAACTGGGGAAGGAGAGCCAAAAGGTCAAGGCAGAGAGTGAAGAGATACAGGATGACGACAGGAATTGGAAGCCAAGAGGTGATTGCCTGTGTGTGACCCGTAGACAATGGGAAAGGTCAAGGGGCCAAAAAGAGCTGAGAAGACATGTCCAGTTGCCTTCTTCCCACACAGACATCTCTTCATGGCATCCTTCTCACCCCATATTTTCATCATAAGAGGCAGGAATTCTAAGAAACCTTTCAAGAGACGGAGGCGTGAATGGGCCAGGAAGTGATTAAGACGTGAATAAGGCTTTGGAAGAAGGCAAGGAGATGCTGAAGGGTTGAGCTGATGAGGGAGGTGAGAGGAGGCAAGGAAGACGTGGGAAGGATGAGGTTCCAGGTCAAAGATGATGCTACAAAATCTGGCACACATCACAGATGGAGGCTGGGAAACCAAGAGATGGGTCAAAAAAAAAAAATAGAAGACCCATCCCAAGCAGGCTTAGGAACCAGGAAGCAAATAGCCAGAGCTCTGAGATCTTCCTGTGGAATTTGTCTGACTGCACAACCCGAGGACAGATGTGTAAATCCCAGGGAAGCGGAGATTAAAAATGAGCCCAGGCCCCAGTGGCCCCGGGCGGGAAAGGACGTGACCGAGCAAGGTTCCCCTTTTCTTACAGCTTGGTGGTTTCTGTTTGCCAAGTCTAGAAAGAGGAACCAATGACAGTTTGGCTCAATGGTTAGGGCATGGAGTTTGGGCGCAGACTAGATCTGGTCTCTGTGTCTGCCCAGCTCTGTCACTTGCTGTGGGTGCACACCCCCTGTGTCCGCTCAGCCTTGTCCTTCCCTGCACTGATGGGATAGTGGTGAGAGTAGAAGCTGGCCTCCTGACCCAGTGGGGGGTCTAGTCTTTCATCGCCTCGGATGTACACAGTGTAAGTAGGCTGGCATCTCTAGCATCTCTATGGGACATTGTCCCTCAGTGATGCACAAAATGATTTACAACTTACAGTACTGTAGGTCTGGTCAGATGTGGCAATAGGCGTCCAGTGAACAGTAGCCGTGGTTCTGGGTAGCAGTTTGCTGCATGGGGCCATAGATGTCCCATTATCTGCTCTTTGGGCTGGTTAAGCCCTTTGCCTCGTGTGTAGGAGCCAAGGCCCTGAGGTCTTGAGTTCATTTCAACTTTTGGGTGATGTCACCTCCCTGACCCCTGTTTTCCTCTTCTCCTTCAGACCTCTCCCCTCTACTTAGGAAGTCTCTTTCATAATCATCATTATAGCCTTTTGTCTTCAAGAACAGTGGCTGTCCTAGAGCCTTCCTGCAGAACTAGGGTCCTTCCTCTCCACAGTACTCTGGGCACAGGGACTCTTGCAGAGGCTTCTCCCAGGCACATAGAAGAGGCTTCTCTTCATTGGTCCTGGGGAAGGTCCATGGGGAGACAAGCATTGCCTGCTCTTCTGTCAATCACTGGTCTGTCTCTTTGCTTCATGGCACTGAGGATGGAGCTACTGACCTTTAGCCAGACTGGCTGTCTGTGAGCCCTTCTCTTTGGAGATGAGGCCACCTCCTGCAATGTCTTTTCTAACTGTCTTGTTTCACAGTATGGAATCCAAGGTCAGGAAATCAGCCCTGGATTTACAACTTCGTCAGTAGAGAGCCACTCTGCATGGAGTGTGATAAAAATCCGATTTTGTTGACTGAAGCTCAGCTGGAACCTCAACTCCAAGGTCCTAATATAGAGGACTGGCTTTCTAGTGACATCATGGGGCCTGGAGATGCCCCCAAGAAGCCATGGAACTGTAATATCACTGATGATCTGAGGGGCATATCAGACAAATGCCATCTTCTCAATACTTGGTCCTGATCCTTAGAGAATCCTATGATGCCTTGTGTGTAGTATAGTTTTCATGAGGCCCCTAGCAGCATGGCATCAGTGAAGCATCTGGAAAGTGTGGTGTGCTACATGAGACTGGCCAACATCAATCACTCATTCATCAGTTGGCCAATCTGTCTGTGCATCCTCTGGCTTGTCTTCCAAAAAACACGGCAGTTAAGCTGAGCTATGGCATTTAGAGTGGCATATAAAGATGCCTACACGGCTGATAAGCCAAGCCAAGCTCAAGCTAAGGAAAGAAACAAAACAAATCTACATTCTGTTGCAAAGTGGAGCCACCTGCTGGGTAACTCGTAAAGACTGAAGGTTTATTTAGCTCATGGTTCTGGAGGCTGGGACACCCAAGGTCAAGAGGTCACCTTGAATGGGGACTCTCCTCTCTCCTCAGAGTTATTGGCAGCACAAGGCATCAGATGGCAAGAGAGACACATTACAGAGTCAGGGTAGACCTACCCTGAAGCTAGTGAGGTGGCTCAGACCCTAGAGGCTTTTGCTACCCTGCCTGATGACCTGAGTTCAGTTCCCAGGACCTACATGGTACAAGGAGAGAATTAACTATTGCTAGTTTTCCTCTGACCTCTACCCATGTGACATGGCATGTGTTAGTATGTATGTATGGACATGTGCACACATATAAATAAGCAAATAAATGTAAAAACCGAAAAAGAAGAATGCTACCCTGGAGGCAAGGGTGTAGCCCAATTGGCAGAGTGCTTTCCTGATATGTATGAGGTCCTGGGTTCACCTAACCTGGGTGAGGGGGCATATGCCTGTATCCCAGTCAGAAGATCAGAAATTCAAAGTCATTTTCCTTGGATACATAGTGAGTTTGAGAACAATGTGCATTAGAAACTATATAAACACACACACACACACACACACACACACACACACACACACACACACTTTGAAGATCTACCTTGGAGATAACTCAATAACTCATCATTCTATGAGGCTGTTCAAGGCCCTCATGACCCAGGCACCTCCCCTAGGGGCTTCCTGGTCCCACCTCTGAATAGCTTACAATGGGGATGATGTTTCAGAATGAGAGTTGGTGGAGACATTCGGGCTACAGCTGCTACCAACCTCCTAGTCCCTCATGGACTGAAGGGACAAAGAAGAGGGAGAACACAATAGGTAGTCTTATCTACCAACAGATATGGCGGACTTGGGAACCCTGAGGAGCCCGGGCTCTGGGTTCCACCCTCCAGCTTTTACCTTATTCATGCTTCAGAAAGAAATAGAGACGCCACCACAGCTGGCCTGCTAGTGGCTGTCTGCATCCAGCTCTGCCACTCTTTCCCTTTCCTGACTTTTCCAACCCAGTGGCCCCTCTGGCCCTGCTCCCACTGACTTGGGATGCCACAGAGGGCCACCCACCCACTCGTGCTCACAAAAGCAGGCCTGTCTGGATCTGAGCAGGGTAACACATGAGGACAGGCCTGGGAGCCATACCACTCTCCTCTGGGGAAGCTAGGTCTAGTCAGGAGGGAAGAAGAAGAGGCTATGCTTTGTTACAGTCTTCCAGCCTGGACGGAGGCAGCCACAACCAGGAGGAAGCCTGGGTCCAAGTAGGGCCGTGTGATGGGACATGCCACTGCCCAAGTCAAATTAGGTCCAAAGAACCTGAACTAACTAAACTACCATCTAAGCCTTTGTGGTAAACCAGTTCAAAACATTTATTTTTCCAGTGGAAAGTGGTGCCCTTGTGTCCTAGATCCGTGGTTCTCAACCTGTGGGCTGCAACCCCTTTGGGAGTCAAAGGACCCTTTCACCAAGGTCACATAGCAGATATCCTGCATATCAGATATTTAGATTACATTTCATAACAGTAGCAAAATTACAGTTATGAAGTAACAATAAAAATGATGTTTTTGTTGGGGGTCACCACAACATGAAGAACTGAATTAAAGGGTTGCAGTGCTAGGAAGGTTGAGAACCACTGATCTAGATATTGAGTGCAAGAGAAGACGTGGGCACTGACAACTGGCATTTGTCAAGTCTCAGTGGCTGTGACTTACAGCATGGCCTTGGAGAGGCTGCTCTGGGCTTCCCTGTCCTGTCAGTGAGCCAGCCTGTGAAGGCTGTTGTGAACAAGAGACCTGGCTAGACCCAGCAAGAGAATAAAGCTGGAAGCATGCTTAGAGACATGGACTTTAATGGGAGGCTTCCTGGATTTAAAGCCACAAAGTTGGCCAACTGCTCTGAGCTTGAGTCACCTCACCTATAGGCGTAAGAAACCATGACTCCTTCCCTTCATGTTTGTGACCCGGGGAGAGGGAAGCCACCATCCCAGAGGCTGGCTCGTAAGTAAAGCATACATTGTAGAACCCCATCTTGTAGCTGTTATTTTTGTTATTAGGATTATCCAGGATGAATAAGACAGTCTCTGTGTCTTTGAGAGTGGATGAGACATTAAATCACCAACACCGTATCAGGCTCTGCTAAGTGCCTCGAGGCCAGTACCAGGAGCTGAGGATACGGGGTAGGGAGCTTTTGTGGGAAAATGAGGTGTCTCTTCCAGAAGGACAAACAGGCTTTGCACATGTGGGAAGAGAATAAAGGAATCACTTGAACAAAGGCCCGTGGGAAAGCAGAGGGCATCTCCCCAGCCTGAGGCCACTGAGCGGCAAGATGTCCAGGGCTAGCGTGAGTTTGAAATTAGCTCATAAAAGACCTCACATGACGTCATTCCAATACGCTTAGGCTGTGCAGCAAGTAAACCAAAGTGAGGCTGGTATAGATATTTTTTGAGAAGAAAGTTTGGAAAATGCTTCCGGAAAGATTACAATACAGTCTGGTGGTGGGTTCAACGGCAGGCAGAAGCCATACAGAGCCAGCAGCCTCTTCTATTTCTATCTTTGAAAATGTCACCCGTCTTCCAGCTCCTGATTAGTGTCTGTCTTTTCTCTGTGTGTGCTTATCTGAAGGCACATGTACATATGTGTCTGGAGGTCAGAGGACAACCTCGGAAGTCACCCTCAGGAATGTCACCCACCTCCTTTGAGACAGAGTCTCCTATTGGCCCGGAGTTCGGTGATTTGGTAAGGCTGGCTGACCGCCAAGCACCAGGGATCCTCCTGCCTCCATCCACCTCCTCAGTGCTGGGGTTCCAAAAATGTATATCCACACCTAGCGTTTTTGTGAGGGTTCTGGGGATTGAACCCAGGTCCTTGTGCATGTGAGGCAAGCACTTTACCTCCTGGCCAGCTCCCCATCCTAAAGCCGCTCTTCTAGACAGCATGCCAGTGTAGGTCAGGGCTCCGACACTGCTTTCTCACCATGGTGTCTCAGGAGAGTCCTGGCTGGACAATAGTTATTGAATTAAAGTTGACCCCGCCCCCCCCAAAAAAATCCGAAACTTAAGCCATGAATGTTGAAGAGAGAGGATGGCGCTGGAGTTACTTGAAGAGGATTTGGCCAGTGGGTCATCAGAGCTATTTCTGATTGTGAGGATGGAGACCCATTCGATGGGAGGGTGCAGACATCTATCTGTATGTAGAGCAAGTGCCAAATCTGCCTGCGGGTGTGGCTCAAGTAAGGTGAGGGACAGCCATCCCTCTGTGTGTTGACCTTCTGGTAGGCCATGAAGGTGGGGCTGTACAGAGTGGGCGGGGCACAGGCACGTGGTGGAGAGCAAAGACAGAAAGAGATGCAGAAAGAAACTACAGCTTGGGACCTGAAGAGGGGGCGTTGCAGAGGACTCACCACATTGTCCAGAGACAATGCCCTGCCCCCACATCATGCATGCTGTGTCTTGGGGAAGCCTTAAGGAGAGATCACATCCTGGAGGAGAGCCAGCAAGGATCCTAGTGATTGAGGGACGGACCACACTGGAGACGGACGACCAAGAATCTCAACAGAATGGGAGATGCACACTGGAGCCTCAGAGTTCACTTCAAGACTCTCGGAATTGCTACCCCTGTCTCTACTGCCCACCGCTCTGAGGTCCCCCCTCTGAAGGACGCCCACACTACCAACTCTAGGCTCAGAAACTTTCCCTCGATTTCTACTTCATGGATTTTAAGGCCCCCAAGTTTTTGGCCAAGCCTTTAAGTGACCCCAAGACTGGTGTGAAAGGCCTCCTTCCTATTATACTCTTCCCCATCTTAGCAGTGTGGGCTCTTCCCTCTTCCCTGTTGTGTGCCAAGAACTCTATGACTCATAACTTGGTCCATGCTAGTCTCTTGATCTGGAAGGCCCTTCTCCATCTCTTGCTCACTGACAGCCTTTTAAAGGACAAGGGGTGGTGGCTCTCAGTCAGAAAAGTGTTTGGTGTCCAAGCATGAGGACCTGAGGTAGATCTCCTGTACCTATGTGTGGTGGTGCAAGCTCATAACCCTAGTGCCGGAGAGGCAGAGACAGGAGAATGCCTGGAGCTTGTAGGCCAGATGGATAAGCCCTAATTGGAAAATTCCAGGCTAATGAGAGACCCTGTCTCAATAAACATGGTAAGTCGCTTCTGAGGAATGACACCTGAATTTGACCTCTAGCCTACACACCACACACACACACACACACACACACACACACACACACACACACACACCATTGTGGTGGTTTGAATAAGAATGGCCCCCATAGGCTCATATATTTGAATGCTTAGTCATTAGGAAGCGACACTATTTGAGAAGGATTAGGAGGTGCGGCCTTGTTGGAGGAATCTGTCACTGGGTGTGGTCTTTGAGCTTTCAAAAGCCCATGCCAGGCCCAATCTCTTCCCAGCTCCGCCTATGGGTGAGGACATAGAACTCTCAGCTACTTCTCCAGCCCCATCATTGCTTCCATGCCACCATGCTCTCTGCCATGATGATAAAGAACTGAGCCTCTGAAACTGGGAGCAAACCCCTAATTACTTTCTCTTAATTGAGTTGCCTTGATCACAGTGTCTCTTCACAGCAAGAGAACAGTGACTGAGAAACACACCTGCACACACATGAGAGCACACACACACACACACACACACACACACACACACACACACACCTAAATAAATAAGACAAGGTGTATGCTTCCAAAGGAACAACACCAAACTCTTCTAGCCTCTGCACACATATGTGTGTGCCTGTCTGTACATGCACACACACAAACATGCACACAAACAAAATAAAATAGAAAGTCTTCCATTCTCTGAGGCCTGTGTCAAGTTTCCCCACCCTCACCACACAAATCTTCTCTTGGTCTCTCCAATAAGCTCCCTCCCTCCCTTCTTCCCTCCTCCCTTCCCTCTCTCTTTCCCTCCCTTCCTCCCTCCCTCCCTCCCTCTTTTCCTCTCTCTTGATTTCATGGTGTGTTGCTTCACCTAGTAATACTTCATTCCTTCTTTGACTGAGGGGTTGGCTTGTGTGATGGTTTGAATCTGAACTGACCTCTACAAATGCATGTTTTGAACACTTGGTCCCTAGCCTGTGGTGCTATTTTGGAGGCTCTGGAACATTTAGGAAGTAGTGCCTGGCTGTTGGAAGGTTCCATCTGCCCCTGGTTCCTGCTACAGCCTTGGCTTCCTTATCAGCCATGGTGTGAGCAGGTGTGAGCAAGCCTTGGATTCACACTCTCACTTTCATGGGCAGATCCGTTCCCACTATCATGTTCTTCCCACTATGAGAGACTAAAATCCCTTCGAAATTGTGAACCCAAATAAACCTCCCCTCACTTCTGTGTTTCTGTCAGGTCTTTAGGTCACAGCAGTGAAAAGGAGAAATTAACCTGGCTTGTAATAGTCTGAGAAAAGAAACCCATCTTGTGGTGTTTCTTTTGTGTTAGTGTTTATGCATGTGCAAGCAGATGTGTGTATGTGTGTGCATGCACATGCACTTTTGTACACATGTGAGAGAAGTATGAGAGAAGGGCATCTTCTACTATCACTCCCCACCTTACCTCAAAAGATAAGCTCTAGGCTCTGTCAGTCAATGCTGCACTCTCAGTGACTAGGATCCACTTGTCTCTGCCCCACTCCCCTCAAATGCTAGCATTACAGAAGTGTGCAACCATGCCCGGCTTTTTATGTGGGTTCTGGGGATCAAACTCAAGTTGTCATGTTTGTGCAGCTGACACTGTAGACACGGAGCCATCTCCCTAGTCCCAAGAAAAGCCATTTTATCATTGATCGTCCTGCAGTGTGGCAGGCCCCTGGCCAACACCAACCCAGTGCATACCCAGTGTGTGTTACCGTACAGTCAGATGGGCTATCTGCGATCTTGAGATTGAGCAGACACCGCCACACGTACTAAGATTTTGGAATGGTTCCCATAGCCAGACGGAAATGGGAAAGCTTGGCCTTGCGGTCAACAGTGCTTTATTACACGTAGTGCCTCCAGTGGTGGTTAAAAGAAATCCCCCCACAGTTCCGCCATGACATCTTCTAAGAGCTCTGATTTAGAAGAAAAACGTTCTCTACACCCAACTGACAAACTCAAATACACCTGTTCATTTTTAATCGTCTGTCACCCTCGGGCCCTCCCCACAGGGTCAGCCAGTGTTTAGATGAAACGAGGGGTCTCTTTCACGCCTTCCCAGCTAGCGGTTGGTAAGAGAAGTGTCTGCCCATGTGTGCTGCGCCTCCCGCACAGCCCACTGAGTACCTACTATGTGCTTGTCAGCAGCAGCCTGTTCCCAAAGGCACAGTACCTCAGCGAAGTTGGCTCTTTCTGTCATCGGCACAGCAGAGGTAGTTATTTCTGGATTGTTCTATAAAGCTGAGAGCAATTTAGGATGGATCTAGACAGTCCTGCTTTCTCTCTTGCTTTCTCTATTTGTTTAGAGTTGAGGATAGACAGTTAGAAAACACAGCTGACTCTCTGAAAAGGAAGACTAAACTCTTCATGCAGCTGTGAACAACAGAATTATTTAAATTCAGCTCTAGGCCAACCAACCTAGTTCTTGTTGAGGAATGAAAAAGAACCACTTTAACGTTTTAGATTTCAACAACTCGCCCTCCCCTCCAATCCCAAATGAGGAAAAGGAGCCATAAAGATAGAGGATATTAAGATTCATCTTCCTTGGTTTCCACAGGAAAGGATGGGAGGGAGGTTGTTTCCAAATCTGAGAATAAGTCGTGTCTGTCCCGTCCCCCCGTCCTCCCCGTCCCCCCCCCATCCCCCCCCCTCCCCCCGCTTCGCAAATTGCTCTACCCAACATCCTTCCCATTGATTCACAGGGACCAAAAGCTCTGATGAAAGGCTCTCCTGTGGTCACAACACTGTCAAGAGGGCAGGCTGCAAAGACATCTAGTCGCCTAAGTTCAGGACCCACATTTTAGTCCCAATGGGGTTTTTTTCTAACTTACCCCATTGCGGCAGAATTACACCAAGAACATACTGGAAAGATGACTAGTGAGTTGCACTGAGGAAATGGGAGGATTTCAAAACATCTCCGCTCCAACTGTTCTGAAGGACAGTGGATCAAAAACACGCCAGCTGGCCCTTGGAATGTGCTCCCTTTTTGTACTCAAATGAGTTTCCTTTTTAATGGTAACATGAATGCTACTGTCTGAATGTGTGTGTGTCCCCAAATTCACATGGTGAGCCCCCCTCCCCAAGATAATATTAGAAGGTGAGGGGACCTTTAGGAGTGAGGAGATCACAGGGGAAGAGCCCACGCTCAAGGGATTGCTGGGCCACAGAGATCCATCACCCTTCTACTATGCGCGAAAAGAAGTCAGCCTGCTTCAGACACTGGGTCTGATGGCTCCTTGATCTTGAACTTCCCAACATTCAGAATCATAAGAAATAAGTTGCCTTCACTTACGAGTCACCCACACTATAGAATTTGGGGACCAAACTCAGATTGTCATGTTTGGCAGCAGGTGCTTTTAATCATAGAACCATCTTGCTGACCTCCCTCAAGACTTTTCTGTGTAGATGTTAAAACATGGTAGTGGAGCTGGGCTGTGTCTCAGTGGTAGAACACTTAGCATGTATAAGGCACTTGACAAGTTCAGTCTGCAACACAGCAAGAGAAACACACACACACACACACACACACACGCACACGCACGCACACGCACACACTCATGCACATGTTAAAAGCACACACAAAAATCCATAACTTCTTTAAGAATGACAGATTTGAACTGAGCCTGGTGATGTAATCCTTTAATCTCAGCTACTCAGGAGACTGAGGCAGGAGGATCACAAGACCTGTCAGGGCACTTTTGTTAGGCCCTTATCTCAAAATCAAAAGTGTTAAGAGGACTAGGAATGTACTTCAGTGGTAAAGCAATTGCCTAACATGCACAAGCCTTTAGGTTCAAATTGCACTAACACACACACACACACACACACACACACACACACACACACACACACACACAAGTGCATTTGCCCCATTTTGGCTTTACACCCCTTCCAAAGATGTAAAGGACAGAAATTGTACTATAGTGTAATGAGAATAGTATTTCCACACCTTCTGGAAGACTCAAATGGGGCCAGTGTTGGACAAAAAGCTTACTGTACTTAGAAAGCCAGTAAAGGTAGCAGCTGTAGGCAATAGGCTGGCTATCAGGAGTATATAGATTCTACTAAGCATCTGTGATGTAGAGGCCGGGCGTTCCTTTGTTCTGTCTTAGGATTGTGGATACAGTTCTGCCAGCCTTTGGAGGGAAAATGGTCAGTGATTGGCAAATTTGGAGCTGCCAGCCTGTTCCTCCTAGGACAGCCCTTGACCTCTGTCTCTCATACTTCTCTTCAGTTTTCCTGCTGCCTTGTTGAGTTTGTTTTCCTGCCAGGGGACAAATGATGGCTTAAACCCCTGTCATCGCCCCTTGCCTCCCACTGCTGGATGGTTCTCCACAGCAGTCAGAATAGAGCCTCAGGTCAGCATGGCTCCAAAGCCATCATCTGCTTATGGCATGCCTCTCAGCCGTACCCAGACCACTTCCCCCTCAGTTCCTGGGATTTCTGTTGCATTCTAGAACACACCAGGCTCCTCCCACCTCAGGAAGAGAAGACTCTCTGCCTACTCATGGCTTCATCTCTATCCGCTTCCATCACCTCCTGGAACATTTGTCTCTCTATCCTGTTTATCATCGTCTCCCTGGGCCAAGGCTTCCTTGTTCTCTTTCCAACACAGACCTGTCACAGTCTGCTAATGTCACTAGTTTCTTCTTTGGTGTACTGTCTGTGCGCATGCATGGTGTGTGTGTGTGTGTGTGTGTGTGTGTGTGTGTGTGTGCGCGCGCGCGCGTGCGCGTGCGCATGTTCTTTCTCTTACTCTGTCCTTGGCTCTGCTACATTAGAATGTAAATGCCTTGAGAGCAGGGACCACTGCTTGTCTGTCCTTGTAGCCTGTGCAGATTCCCTTAGGAAGTTCATGCTAAATAAATATGAAATGATAGGATGCAGGGGGAGGGGGAGAAAGACTCTGGGAAGAGGGCTCTCTTTCTGGGCAGCCGTTAGCTGTGGATGGAGGCAGTATGTCCTGCGTGGTCTTAGCATTACAGTGCAGGTTAAAAATAACCCCCCTGGGTGGAGTGAGGAGAGAGAGGATGGGGAGAGATAATGAGCAACATAAGCTCGCCAACGCAGACTAGCAGGATGTGAGGCCAGCCAGGAAGAAAAGGATCTGAACACAGGAAAACACTGTCAGGGCTGTCACCATTGACAAATGGACAGCTCCATGTTCTCTACCAGAAGTCCCTTCCTCCATCTGCAGTGTATGAGATGTTTTCTTAAGCTCTGTGTGTGTGTGTGTGTGTGTGTGTGTGTGTGTGTGTGTGTGTGTATGTGTGTGTGTGTGTGTGTGTACGCGTGTGTGTACTATATGCATGTACACAAGTTTGTGTGTGTGCAGGTAGGTACACACGTGTGTGTGTGCATGCATACATATGAGGAGGCCAGACACAGACACTAGCTTCCTCAATCACTCTCCCCCTGATTTTTTTTAAAGACAAAGTCTCTCACTGACCTTGGAGCTCCCTGACAGGGCAAGGCTGGCTGCCCAGTGAATGTCAGGGTCCCTCCTGTCTCTACCCACATCCCTATACCCCTTCCCACTACTTCCCACTACAGTGTTGGGATTACAAATGTGCTCTGTGGTACCCAGCTTTTCATGTTGGTGATGGGGATCCAGGCACTTCATTGAAAGAGCCTTCTCAAATAGCCAAACTAGTGGAAATGCATGAACTGTGAACCAATGGCTGAGGAGCACCCATGGAACTGGACCAGATAAGTGAGACAGTTGATTAGCTTGAACTGTTTGGGGGGGCCCGCAGGTAGTGGAGCCAGGACCTGTCCTTGGTGCATGGACTGGCTTTTTGGAGCCTGGGGCCTATGCTGGGACATTTTGCTCAGCCTTGGTGTAGGGAGGAGGGGACTGGACCTCCCTCGGCTGAGTCTACCAGGCTGGACTGACTCCCCAGGGGAGACCTTGCCTTGGAGGAGGTGGGAATGGGGGATGGATTGGGGGGGGGAGGGCTAAAGGGTGGGAGGAGGGAGGATGGGGGAATCCATGGCTGATATGTGAAATTAAGTTAATTATAAAATAAAAATATTTAAAAAAAGAAAGAGTCGTCTTTGCAGCCCATAATGTTTTTTAAAATAAGCAAAGCAAACAAGCAAAATCAAAACACAGCAGTCCTACTGTGTAGTCAGGCAACCTCAGACTCACAGCCTCCCAAGTGCTAGGATTACATCTAAGTGCTGTCCTGTCTGATGAAAAGACTTCATGTCACCAGGTCAGGTTAGACAGTCAAGATGATTTCCATCTTACAGTCAAGACGTGTTAAAAGATTTCCAAGTCACTTCCTAGAACAGGGGCCCCCACAGCCCTCATCTGACTGCTGAACTCTGAGAAGGAGAGATGTGATGAGGCCCTCCTTGGCTCATCCTTCTCCTGCCCTCCCCCAGGGCCCATCCATCCAGCATGGGATCCACACTGCCCACCCAGCACAGTAGTTTCAGGCCAGCTACCCCAAGGTGAAGCCGCCCTCCAAAGGCTTGGCTCAATCTGGGGCTGCGTAAGGCAGGGAGGGTCAGGTCAATGGGTCACTAGAAACAACTGGGACATTGCCTTAGAAACGCTCTCCCTGCTTACTTGCCCTGCCTGCCTCTGGATCCACCCCGATCCAGCTGTGCAACAAACCCTTAGGCCTCAGTGGGAGGTGGGGGAGTATCAGGGAGGGCCAAAGTGGGCCTGGAAGCCTTCCAGCTTCCTTTTGGGAGAGTATCAGTCTTCAGTGAGCAGCTGTCTAAAGCCCCAGGGGAGCAGCCAGGTTTACATCCAGATTTCTTACTGAGCCGCAAGGGTAAAAGATGAGCTGAGGGGGACGTGGGTGCAGCCAGCATCACCTCCTCCAGACCTCAGCCTGGAGCCTTTGCCAGACTCCATCTCTCTGTGCTGCTCCAGAAGCCAAGTGATGTGCTCATGGTCACCTGGTGCAAGGCAAGCGGTTCTCAGACCCCGAGACGCCGATCACCACTGGCTGTTTCCATGTCCACAATTCTGAGATGTCACAAGGGCAGGACAGAGAATAGAAAGCATCAAGGGAGACAGCCATGCCCTGCTTCATGTATTACCTCCAGTCTGACTCTAGCCCTCCGCTTGTCAGGGCTTTCTCATAGAGAGGGAAGCAGAAAGAAGAGTTCTTTAGCTAGTGTCATTAGGAGGGAGGGTGGAGCGTTGGGCAGGCTACGGCTGTGCAGTCTGCCACTATCAGCAACCCCTGTAGTCTTTGTTACCCCTTTTCAAGTGATCTGAACCCAACACCAACCCCAGGGTACACTGAGCAGAATTGCCGGGGAGGCCCTGCATTGAGGAACCATGGTTCCTTGGGTAGGAAACCCAAAGACTTGTGTGCATAGGACAAAGGAACAAAAGCCTGCATGTCCTTAGTCATTGTTGGGGACATCTACAGCTTAGTGTGCCAAACCTACATCTACTCTGGGCTTTGGGCTTCAGCCTTCAGGACTTCAGAGAGCTCTGTTGGCTCGTTCCACGCTCCTGATATGAAGAAAAGCCCAGAGTGACAATCTTCTTTTTTTGGAGGCACAGGGTGGGGCTGCCAGAATAAGCAGGGCGGGGAGAAACCTTTGTGGCCCAGTATTTTTTTTTTCTTTAAGTTTAAAAATGTGTGGAGATTTCCAGAAGCCTTAGCTAGGCTTCAGAGTCTGTCAGTAGTGATAATAGCTCACATTTCATCGAGGAAATGTTAGCTGCTATCTATGCATTGTGTGTTAAAACATTGTGGGTGTTATCGCTAATGTCTAATCCTCTGAGATGGGAACAGTTGACACTGAGGCAGCTCTGACAGGCACTATGCATTTCACCTCTGTTAACTCACATATTCCTGGCAAGAGCCATGAGGGATAGCTAGGTGCCGCTGTGACGTTTATTTAATAAAGCTTTAAATGTTTAACTTGTCTGGGACCACACAGCTATGGAGTGCTGGATCCAGAATTTGAACCCATACTGTCCTACGCTATAGCCTCTGTCCTTGACCACTATGCTACACACTTGAGCACCACATGCTCCAGAAAGATGGGTAAGAATGAGAGCTTTTGGGAGACTTCTTGACCTACCTGGAGCCTGAAGGCTTTGCTTCCCCTGAGCTAGCCTGGGAGAATGAGAATGGATTTTATGCAGCTGACTGTTGGGAAGAAACCTTTAAAATGTGCCATTTTCAACCTAACCTGCATCTACCATTTAGAAGTGTCCCTCTACCAGGCATACTAATTGACCTGAAGGAGGAATACTGTGCCATGCAACTTGGTCCGAAAAGCCGGGCCACTCAGCCCGTGACTCTGAGATAGGGGCGGACTCTCTCCTCAGGGCAAGGCTCTGCAGCATTTCTTCCTAACTCCCACCCTGGCTGTGTCAAACTCTGACAGGGATTCTGAGGAAGGCACAGGGAAAGCAGCACCTTCGAGAAGCCCTTTCTTTCTCTAGAGTCTCCAGAGGGCACTGAGCACACACTGGGTGATCAGTGTGAGCCACCCTGCCATTCCCATCAACCCTGGGGAAGCTCAATCCCTACGCCCTTTCCGAGAGCTCTGTGTTACCCACTTACTTTAGATGCGCCTCAACCACTAGGTTATTCATCTCTATGTGAATAACACATCTAGGTTGAGCTTTGGTCTGCCTGAAGCCGTGGATCTCAACCTTCCTAATGCTGCGACCCTTCAATATAGTTCTTCATGTTGTGATGACCCCCCAACCATAAAATTATTTCCATTGCTACTTCATCACTGTAATTTCGCTACTGTTATGAATAGTAATGTAAATACCTGATATTTCTGATGGTCTAAGGCAACCCCTGTGAAGGGGTCATTCGACCTCCAAGGGGTCACGATCCACAGGTTGTGAAACACTGGCCTAAAGTGACTGCGGAGATGCCACCAAGCCACCCATACCAGAGCAGCTGAGAGCTGGCAGGCCCTGGACTCGATTTTTACAGCTTTGCTCTCCCAGACGCAAAGGGTTGTAAGGATAGCAGAGATGGGCAGGATGCCCCACTGCTGCCCCGGGGCCTTGGCTGTCTTACTCCCAAGATGTAGGGATTGGCTCATTGACTGGATAGCTGGCTGCTGAGCTCCTACTCCGTGGTTAGCCTCTGTCCTAGGTACTGGGGAGGGAACAGGAATCAAGACAGACAAGGACTGGTTCCTGCCTGCCAGGCTTTTGTTCTACTAGAATAGGCAAGAACAATGTTTCTAAAATTTGGCAAGACAACCACTGTTTGGGGTAAGCTCACAGAGGAAGAGACAGGCTAAGACTGGAGTAACGGGAAGCCTCTTTGAGGTAAGGCCCGAGGCTGAGAATAAACAAAACAAGACACTCTGCTATGTGAGGAACTCTAAGAGGAGCATTCCAAGCCGATGGCAACAGTTGCAAAGCCTCGGAGGCAGGAAAGGGCCAGCAGAGGAAAAGAAGGGAGTCCACGGGGGCTCGAGGGGTGTCCTCAAGTCCCTCATGGCTGCTCCCTCCCCTCCCAAGTTACTCCATGAGTTCACCCTTGCTTAGCCATCTCCAGTGTCTCTCTTTAAATCCAGAGGAGGCAGGGATTCCTTCTGTGGCAGACAAGGAACGTGCAAGGAAACTGCATTTGGTTTTCTATAGCAGACTTTGTGACCAGGGACTTCTTTCTAGGACATTTGTTACTGGTGAGTTTCCCAGGGAAGGGACTGCAGTGTGGAGTAGTCAGGTACCTGGTGGGACGGCAAATACAAACCAGGGTCCCACCCCTAGGCCCGGTGCACTGCCTTTTTTTTTTTTTTTAAATCTTTCTAAACAGGCTCCACCTATGTAGCCCATGCTGGTCTTGAACTCTGATCCTCTCGCCTCAGCCTCCCAAGTGCTACAGTTTCTTCCTTTTTTTTTTTTTTTTTGGTTTTTTGAGACAGGGTTTCTCTGTGTAGCTTTGTGCCTTTCCTGGAACTCACTTTGTAGACCAGGCTGGCCTCGAACTCACAGAGATCCGCCTGCCTCTGCCTCCCGAGTGCTGGGATTAAAGGTGTGTGCCATCACTGCTCAGCGCTCACAGCTTCTTATATGATGTCATAGCTAAGACACATTTATCTTTGTAGCCTTTGCATTTCCCCACCCAGCAACTTCTGTCCCTTTTCATACCTGTCCCCACCAGCTTTCTCTTTTGTTGATTGTCACTCTGCTCTGTCCCCTCCTTTGCCCACCTTTGCCCACCATCCCCAGCGCTTGCTGAACAATTGGATCCCCAAATGTGTATACCAGTTCTTGCTACTGCTGGCGGAGCAGAAGCAGAAAGCAGAGGCTCTGTCCCCAGGACCGTTGTGTCCTTCCTGTGAGATCCAGTCACCTGAAGTATGACCCCTGCCTGGCTGCCTAGTTTATGAATGGGATCTACTGACCACAGACAACTTATCTGCTGTGGTTTGAATGTGAAATGTCCCCCATGAGCTCACATTTGAATCTGTCCCCAGCTGCGAGTGCTGTTTGGAAGGCTGCGGAGCCTTGACAGAGGAAGCAGGTCATCAGAGGTGGGCCGTGAGGTTGTGCAGACTGGCCCTACCTTCTGTCTCTCTTGGATTCCTGTCCACAGGTGCAGTGTGGTCAGCTGTCCTGCCCTCGTACCAGACATGCCTTCCCTGTCTTGATGGACTCTATTTCTTACTCTGTAAGCCAAAATAAACCCTCCGGACCTAAGCTGCTTCCTACCAGGCATTTGATCACAGAAAGGAAAAGTCATTGATACACTGTGTCTATTCAGACACTTGGATAGCCACGGCTGAGGGAGCGCTGTGACTGAACTCTGTTCTCTTCCCCTTGGATCCTGCAGCTTTGTGAAGTTGAGGAGCTGACATCCAGCTCCTGGGCTCCTTGCTGCTGCCCCACACCAGCGCCTCTAGCCTTGTTTTGAAATGAGTCACACCCTCTAAGCCAGCGGTTCTCAACCTGTGGGGTTGCGACCCCTTTGGCGGGTCTGGTATCAGATATCCTGCATAGCAGATATTTACATTATGAATCATAACAGTAGAAAAATTACAGCTATGAAGTAGCAGTGAAATAATTTTATGATTGGGGGGTCACCACAACATGAGGAACTGTACCGAAGGATCTCCGCATTAGGAAAGTTGAGAACCACTGCTAAGCTTTCTGTGGTTTCACAGCTTAAGCACCTGTGATGGCTATTCATGGCTGGCAACTTGACACACTTGGGAAGCGGGAACCGCAAACGAAGAATTGCTGCCATCAGATTGGCCTGTGGGCGTGTCCGTGGGGGCATTTTCTTGACTGCTAAGTGGTGTAGGAGGGCCAACCCCACTGTGGGCAGTGTCATCCTCTAGCAGGTGGTCCTGGGTTTTTATAAGGGAGCTAGCTGAGCAGAAGCAGGAAGCAAGCCGGTCAGCAGCGTTCCTCCGTGTCCTCTGCTTCAGTTTCTGCCTCCAGGTTCCTGCCTTGAGTTCCTGCTTTGGCCTCCCTTGAAGACAGGCTATCACCTGTCATCCCAAATTGTTTTTAGTGTTTACCCAACAACAGAGAAGGCATGAGAACAGGGTTTGGCTTGCTCCCTGGCTGCGGGAAGTTCCCGCAAGTGAGCTGCATGAACTTGTCATGGTCATTACTAGCACTCATAAACCCTACCACAATCCCCACTTCAGTCCTTCCTCCTCCCTCCTTCTCTTCCTCTTCCCCCCTCCCTCCTTCTCTTCAGTCCTACCCTCCTGAGCCTTGGGCCGTTTTGTACTCTCAAGAGCAACACTTAAGACAGCAGAAAGAAAGGCACTCAGAGTTGAAATTCTCAAGTGTTGCCCTAACTTGGCACAGTGTGTGGACCTTCAGCTAGAACATTCCAAGGTCAGGGCGCAGAGGAAGCACTCAGAACATGGCTTCCTATATGACTTGACTTGGCCAGGGCTGCTGAGGAAGGTCCACAGAATGGCTGGGAGAAACAACAGAAAGGTGTTTTCAGGTTGGCGCCTTCTGAGGGCTGTGAGAGACTCAGCTCCAGACTTCTCTCTCGGGAGGCTGTGTCTCCTCACATCCTTCTGTCTCTGTGTGCAACTTTCCCTTCTTTATAAGGACATCAGTCATTTTAACAACTTCATCATAACTCGGATATCACCGAGAAGACCCTGTTTCTAAATAGGGTCACATTCTGGGGTTCCAGGGGCTGGGGTGGTTTCAGCATGTGAATTGAACCTATCACTCCTGCTTCCACACACCTATTTCCCCACCCTTCTAACTTACTGAATGCAACAAGGGTAGAGGGCGTGGGAACATGCCGTCCTCTGGAGAAGTGCCATGTGAGCCTGGGAAAGGTAGGCAAGACAAGAAGGGGAACGAGAAAAGGGCACCCCACCTAAGGTGAGAAAGGAGGGCTGAACCTGCAAACACAGAACAGCCTCTCACTTATGCATTTGGACTCGGCCAGTGATGAGTTCAAATCCTGGCTCCATAGTTGCCTGGTGACGGGCCCATGTCTTGCATTAGTGAGATGTGTGTAGTAACAGCATCTACCTTGTGGCGTTGTTGTGAAGGATTCATGAGAGAAGAGCACCATGGGAGCTGGGCCTTGTACACAATACTGTTGTTATACTAGGTCTGTCAGGCAAATCAGTGTGACAAGGAAGAGGCCAACTGCCACTCAGGCCACATACACACACAACTGTGTTCCCCTTATTGCTAATAAAGAGGGAGGACCCACAGTGGGTAGCCAGATCCAATACTTTCTAACTGTGGCCTGTGATCAAAGGCATAAGAACCATCTTGGCATCACTGAGGAAATGCACAGTCCTGGGTCCCCCGTGAACCACTGAATCACTTCTATGCATAGGAGTTAGAAATCTGATCTCTAAGGATTAAACCTAAGGCCTTGTGCATGCTGGATGGGCCCGCTCAGCTACCCCTCCTTCTTTCTATTTTTAGTTTTGAGATAGTCTCTTTAAATGCCCAGGCAGGCCTGCACCACTGAGCCCAGCGGGAATGGACCAGAGCACAGTTCCTGGAGGGGCAGAGCTGAGTCATGCCCATGAGTAACCCTCCATATCAGCATAGCCTCCTGCAGGGTAGGCATGCCTGTTCACACCTGTCGGCGTCACCAGCATTCCTTGACAGAGACTAGCAAGAGACACCCGATCTCTGGGGTAACATATGTGACATATGGATATACTCTTCAGAAAAGTCAAATCTTTCTCTTCACCATAAACTCGCCAGGTTAAGACACTTTGCTTCAGATTATCCATTCTTCCTATCTCTACAACCAAGGTTGCCCAATGTTACCCTCAGACTTAGCTCAGGCTGCTCTAAACTTAGGCAGAGAGTCCTGGTTCAGCATTCTTTCCATGCCTGAATCTTTTTTCCCCCCATTCCCTGTATTCTCTAGCCCCACCCACTCCCTGGTTCAGGAAGACTGGGGGCCACAGTACCTATGTAACCTGTCTTGTTTCCAAAGGTCCTGCCACCCAAGGCTGTCAGTGGTGTCTAGTCTTTGGACATTAAGACAGATAATGTCATCTACAAAGATCACAGTCAAGAACCATATATTGTTACAAAAAGAAAAAAGAAAAATCTCCCCCCCAAAAAAAAACCCTCCTCATAATGTTTTAAGTAAATTTATAATTTTATTTTGAGATGCATTCATGGTTATTCTGGAGTGCATGTGGCCAGTCAGCTTCAAGTTTGAGACTCTGCCCATGATAAAAGCTAGGGTTCTGCCATCTCTAAACAGTGGTTCCAAATTCTAGCCTATTCTCTAGGGTCTTCAGATGTCACCTGTTGCTAAATTCCTGTCACCAAGTTCCACTGGACTCTTAGGATGCCTCCCCAGGTAAGAGCACAGACATGTTGGACAGCCTGACTTGACTCTGCCCCTTGGTAGCTGTGGGACCACCCGTGAATGGCCCCTTCACTGAACCTCAGCCCTGCATCCATACCAGCCCCTGCTTCTCTGGGTTGTTGACAGGCTGAGCCCAGTGTCTGGATACAGAAAGGATGAGAAACACTGTTGACTAGGACAATAGCTGTTCTGTCTCCAGATCTTCACAAATGCAAACAGAGCCCCGTGCCAAAGCAAAAGTGCCAAAGGGTGGCACTTGGGCACCCCAGCTTCCTCAGGGCTCAGTAATGCCCTCTGAAAGCTAAGCAGCGGACTGAGGTTCTTACTCATTTGATCTTGCCCTTAACAAGGTTAGCATTTTGTCATCCTTCTTATAAACAAGGAAACCAAGGGGCAAGTCACGGCACTAATCAGTAACAGGGTCAGAATTTGGACCTCAGGCTGCCTTCCTGGAGAATCCATGCATTTAACCACCTGTGTGTGTGTGTGTGTGTGTGTGTGTGTGTGTGTGTGTGTGTGTGTGCTGTGTATATGTATATGTGTATGTAAATGTGTGTAGGTGCATGGGTACATATGTATTCATGTATATGGAGGTCAGAGGTTGATTTTAAATGTCTTCAATTGCTCTCCACCGTGTGTGTGTGTGTGTGTGTGTGTGTGTGTGTGTGTGTGTGTGTATTCATTCATGTGTGAGTGCAGGAATGCACTTGCTATGATGTGCATGTAGAGGTCAGAGGTCAACTTCGGGTGCTGGTCCTTGCCTTCCACCTTGTCTGAGATCAGAGTCTCTCTTTTCTTGCATATGCAGACTCTCTGGACCTCAAGCTTCTGGTGGTTTTCCTGTTTGTGCTTCCCACCTCACACAGGAGCCCTGAAATTACAGATGTGTGCCGCCACGCCTTTACATGGGAACAGGGGTCCAAACTCAGGTCCCTAAGGCATGTGTGGCAGTGACGACCCCCACTGAGCCCTCTCCCCAGCCCTGCATTGCTTCTTGTCACTGTGATTTAGGAAGGAAAACAGCTGGTATTCCCTCCTTTGCCTCTCCGTCTTCTCTCCCTACAGTCCCACGTCCCTAGAGCTGGCTCCTGTCCTCTGCCCTGGATTAACCTGTCATCCCAACCCTTTGCTGTTACCTGTGCACTCTACAGCTCCCTTCCCTTCTCGGTCTGGTGGGGCTGGAACCAGTCACCTCTGTTATGGGACACCTTGTTGATAGTTGATTAAAAAAAAAAAAAAACCTGCCTGTTTATGAATCCTTTCTTAAGGAAAAAGATGTACTCACTTGCAATCTATGTACAGTGAATAGACGTTTTATTTAAAGCAGAATATGTCCCTGGCATGAATGACTATGGATGGACTCCTGTCCTAGCAATTTAAACCAAGGAGAATTGTGTGAGTTAAGCAATGCCTTGGCAACAGGCAGAAGTGGGTGTAGTCTCTGCCCTCCTGGCAGCTGGCACATGGGGTGGCAGGTCCCTGATTAACTTATTCAGAGTCCACAGAATGCATGTCTGCAAAAAGGCTGGCTTCAGCGTCTCTCCCTAGGCTGGATATCTCTTCGCTAGTGTAGACCAAGTGTCCACCTGCCGTAACTTCTGAAAATAGCATTGGCATGGTTTGTACCACTCACCTGTGACTCAAACCACTTACCCATGACCTGCTTCCTTAAATCCTTTTAAGAACCAGACAAGGACATGTAAACACAAAACTTTTTTCTTACTTAACTTTTCATATATTCCTTTCAGTGTCTCATTAGCAAATCTACGTGTTCATACTTTAAAAGACAGTAACAACAAGGAGAAAGTGTTCCCGAGTCCTCAGCCAGCTGTCCTCAGCAGTAAACTGTTGAACTTGCCTTCCAAGATACAATTTTAAGAGGGGACTTTCCTGGGAAGCCTTCAGTCGTCAATGCAAAGAAAACAAAGGCTGAGGGAGTTTGTGGCTATGAATCAGAGTCTCCATCAAAAGCCACACTATTCACACCAAAAACGGTCCTTATGAAGGCAGCCCGCTCTTCGTGGATACCACCATCCCCCAAAGCAAGGCCATTTGTTCTCAGTCGTGTGTGTGTGTGTGTGTGTGTGTGTGTGTGTGTGTGTGTGTGGTGTGTACTCTCAGATACACACATCCATGTGCATGCAGAGGCCAGAGGCCAACCTTAGGTGTCCCTCCCCAGGAGCTGTCCACCCTGTGTCGTGCTTGTTTGTGTACTGATTCCTATTTCTGTTCTGTTTGAGCTTGGGTCTCTCGCTGACCTGGAGCTCAGTGAGTAGGCTGCACTGGCTGGCTGGCAAGCCCGAGGGATCTACCTGTCTCTACCTCCCTGGCACTGGGCTTTCAAGCATTCACCACTGAACCCAACTGAAAAGACAACAATAACAAAACCCCCAAAACACAAAAAATAGTGACTTCTGGAGATCCAATTCAAGCTTGTATGGCAAGCATTTGCCAGCTGAACTATCTTCTCAACATTTTGCCACAGCGCCAAGCCATAGCAGTAGCTGGGGGTGAGGGGAACAGAGCAGCCTCTCTTGGGATGCCTGTCTCCCCCCCTCCCCCCCAACTGCAGTCTGAGGAGGAGAGCAGAGGTCCTGGTCACCAAAGCGGACAGGAAGGAAGAGAAGGAACGGTGGATGCTAAATGGAGGCTTAAACTCAGCTGAGACCCAGGGAACTCTCAGGACTGAGATGGGAGGCGAGGTCTTTGCAAAATGGCCCTTAATTAAATACCTGAAATTCCTACACGGGCACCCAGAGGTCTGAGAGTCTCAAGGCCTTCTGTCTAGGAGCCTTGCACACTTTCGGTATGTACTAGTCCCTAGGAGCCTAAGGGAGGGATCCTGAGAGGAGCCTGCCGCTGTGAAAGAGGATCAGAAGGTAATGAGTAACTCGGGTGACAGTGCAGGGAGCACCAGAGTCCACCCCATTACAACCTTCAGCTTTTCTATGAAGCAGCCGATAAAAGCCTAACCTCCCCACGGGTTCCCCAAGGCAGCTGAGTTTCTAGGCTGTTGGGTAGATGGAGCATGACACAGCAAGACAGTGCCAGCCAGACCCACTGTGGTCATAGCTTTCAGCTTCCACAGCTCTCCAAGGCGGCATCCAGGGCTTCCGTCAATCAGATGGTCCCCACCCCCGCCGGTCTCCTTAGGCTGGCGTTGGTGGAACGATGATGATAGGGCAGCCGGGTGTAAGATTACTTTTGCAGTCTCTAACCTGTTATTTTTCCATGTCTGGACTCTCAGCAGGCCCTTCTTCCCGAGCCAGCTGCACCTCAGTTCAAGCCAGCCATAGGGGAGCCTATTCCATCCACGGGCAGGCACGCTGGCTCCCTGCTAACTGTTTAAAACACTTCTCTGTCCCTCTTTCTTCTCTTCCTACTTTATACACAGTCTAGAACAAACACAGCCAAACCCAGCTCTGGCTATAACACACCCCCTAATTCTTACCTGAAGGGCGGTCAGGCTGGGGGCTATTCTCACTCCACTTGCTCCCCAGGAGGCTGGGATCCGCTTGGTGGCCTTTGCTCTGGGTGTCACGGTTCCTGTGCCGAGGCTGCCTCTCCAGCCGGCTCTCTGAACCTCAGGATTACTGCAGCTCTGTGTGGGGAGAGGGACGGACGGGCTGTGGCATGCACATCAGGTTGCTGGCCCGCCTCCAGACACTATGCCAGTCCCAGAGGGCTGTGTGGGAAGCAGGGAGGTGGATGGGGGAGCAGAGAGCGCCGGCCTCTAGGTCTGCCTTTGGCCCTTGTTCATCAGCAGAGGGGCCCCGCCTGCAGACCACCGCACAGCCCCACCCCGCCCCACCGCGTCAGTACCCATGAAGCTCTAAGTGCCCCCAGCTCTTGACAGTCTGCAGCAGACCTGGGACTGCAGAGATGGCAGACAGTGACAGCAACTACCTTGGGTGTTATTTTAGCATGGTTTGTCTTGGGGCAGAAGCCCGAGCCCAGTGTACTACCGTCTGAGCAGAATCCTGTTTATTTTGAGGCCTCTGTCACCAGGGAAACAACTGGTAGTGTTGAAAGACACTCCTCTAAAAATCAGGCTGCTATGAAAGGGAGCCCTTTTCTGTTCGGTCATCTGTCCCCACACATGGTGTAGGTGTCTGTCTATATGTCTACACAATTCCCAGAGCCAAGCCCTACCAAGTGCATTCTACAGAGCTAGGCAAGGTAGTGGCCACTAGGTTAGGGCTAGGGAGGGGCATCGGAGAGTGTCCCCCAGCATTCCTCACCACACTTCCCATCTACCCCGGCTAGATTAGGGGAGTCCTCAGGTGAGCCTGGTTCCTCGTCAGTGGTCATCTTCATACCACAGAGAAGGAAGGAAGGTTACCGTCTATACCGATAACCCTGGCCTGAAGGTAGACAGTGAAATGGTCTCAGAAGATAGGGATCAGAGAAACCAACTGAAACCATCTGATGAATTGTTTCCGAACATTGGCGAAGAGAACCTCCCTTCCACAGGCAGCTCAGGCCTGGAGGCGTGAGCGAACATTCAAGCGTGTGTGGGCTCCAGCCTGCCCATCTGATGGCTCAGATAGAGAGAGGCCCGTGGACCCGGGGGAACTGGAAATGGACTCCAAGGTCTGTCTCCCTGATCAGTGCAGTCACTCTGGTGCAGTGCATCCAGTGAGGGCAGGATGGGGGCGAGGGGAGAAAACCTCCACACACCCCCACTTTTTAGGTTAATGCAATCCCTAATTGCTGACATACACTGATTTCTGTGCTACAGTAAGTGGTCAGCAATATTATGGTTCAAATCCTGGGGAATGGATCCTCAGTTCTTTAAGATCTGTTTATAATATAGTTCTCTTAATGTTGGCATTTGTTTTTCTTTGCTTTGAGATGTCCCTCGTGGTTTGAACACTTACTTGGTCTCCTCCAGCTTGGGGTACTATTTTGAAGGCTAGAGAGTCTTTAAGAAGTGGGCCTGGCTGATGGAATGATGGTCAGTAGGAGCAGGTCTCGGAAGATTGTACCTGTCGCTGGCTCTGGTCTAGCTCTCTCCACTTCCTGGTCCGTACCATGTGAACAGCCACCACCCTGCCCTCCTGTCACCATGCCTTCTCCACCACTGATGGATGGAAATGTCCCTGAAACCATTAGCCACGGTGAACCTTTTCTCTCAAAAGTTGTTTCCGTCAGGTACTTTCTTATGGTAACGGAAAAGTTAACGGTGGGGTTGGTGGTCTCTTGGCTGAAAGAGCATCCAAGGCCATTCCTGGGCCTTCAGAATGAGGAGTCCTGAGGAGCTCAGCTCCTAGAGCCAAGGCAAGAGGCTCAGACGTCACATGACTCTGACCATAGGTCTCTCAAAGGGGATTGGTTCTCAGAGAAGCCCCACAGAGGGACACCATCACATCAGTACCAAACCCAATCTTCCTGGAAAGAATGGATGAAGTACAGGCTGGCTAGGTCCCCAGCTGGAAGGGAACCAGCTTCCTCCCTCCTCCACGGTACATGTCACACACAGAACATGGCTGAGGGTGCCATGTATATCTGCCCTCAAGCACAGTGCTAGCTGTGTGTGAGCATGGCCCCGTCCATGCCCTTATTCAGGAGAATGGGTTACATGTTGAAATCCAAAGTTTTGGGTGTGAAGAATTCACCCTTGAGATTCATTCAGAAGAGGGCAGGTGTTTCTTGTTCAGTCTCTCAAGCTGAGAAAGAGGGGTTAATTCTTGAAGGAGGTGACAGTGTGTACATTTTGGATGCTGCACTTTGATTTCCGCAAGCCATGAGCGTTCAAACCAGAAGGTGTTTATGGTGGTTTCGATGGTATGTCCCCCATAGTCCCTGGCATTTGGATGCTTGGTCTCCAGTTGGTGGTGCTGTTTGGACAGGCTTAGGAGATGTGGCCTTGCTGGAGGAAGGATGTCACTGAGGGTGGGCTTTGAGGTTTCAAAAGCCACACACCATTCCCGGTTGTCTTGCTCTGTGCTTCCTGATTGAGGTTTTAGATGTGAGTGCTCAGCCTGCTGCCCCAGCCGCTGCCATGATGGTGATGGGCTCTCATCCCTCAGTAAGCCTGAATAGCCTCTTCATTTTATAAGTTGCCTTGGACATGGTGATTTACCACAGCAATAGAAAAATAATACAGTGTCCGTGGAGCATGTGTGTGTGTCTGAAAAGGAGCAGGTCAGCATGCCGGTGGATCTGATCTGAGAACTGTCCGGCTCTGGAAACAAAGTCACCTAGTAGAAGATCTTTGTAATATTGGAATGATGTGCTCCAAGACCCTTCCTGAACAAAAGACACAGACCCAGCGTCCCATCCAGAGTCACACCCCCACCTAGTCACCGTGTGACTAAACCTCCCCCTCCCTAGCTCAGCACAATGCTCGTTAACCTGAGCACACTGTGTTCTTGGCCACTCCTGGACAGCTCAGCTCTTCCAGGCTCAGACTCCTTCTTTCCTAGGACCTCGATGAGATTTCCAACTCACATATCCCTGCAAACTCTAGAGCACCATGACAGTCAAGTGTATCCAAGCACGTGCTGGCGTGCTCAACTCGAAGGTACAAGTGTAAGCTGTTGTTCTATTTCATTGCTCCACTGTATCCAGTTGTGAGCACTATCACACCCCTCCACACCCCTTCACCTTTTAGGGCAATGCAATCCCTAATTGCTGATCTATACTAATTTCTGAGCTATAGTAAATGTTTAGCAATATTATGGTCCAAATCCTGGGAAATGGATCCTCAGTTCTTTAAGATGTGTTTATAATATAGTTCTCTTAATGTTGGCATTTTTTTTACTTTAACATTCCTCAATTTATATATTTATTTCAACATGTATAAAGGATCTATACCTGTCTTGGAAATAATATGCACGGGGGTTTTAAAATCCTGAGTGATGACAATGGATGCCTCTTGGCCCAACTATTATCTGGAGTGGGAAGAGACTGTGAGATTATCTAGGGGGAAAGTCTGGCCCTAGAATAGACCTGAGCCCTGAACCAGGAAATAGTCTGTGAAAAAAAAAATAGACGTCAAAGCCACTTATTATGCACCTATGATTCTGTAGGTCCTTCTGTGTCTGATAGAAATCATATCTTCTCTCAAACTTCCTAGGCCACTTAAAAACCCTCTTCTGTCACAGGAAGACCTTTTACAGTACCCATATGCCACTGCAGAGGCGTGGCCTGAGGAAGACAGAAAACAGCAGATCTTTGAGGACAGACCAAATCCTGGTAGGGTTATTCACAGAGGTGCAGGCTCACTCCAGAGTTATCTGAGGCTGAAGTGCTGGGGCTGTTAACGGGAGTGACATCTTCCTTCCGAATCTTAAGAGCCAGACTTGGCCAGCACTCAGGCAGCTGCTGTTACAGAAAGTGGCTTTGGAAACCTCTTAGGAGAGCTCTGGAACAGTGGTTCTCAAAGAGGCAGGGGCCAGGCACCCCCCTTCTGTGAGCCACTAATGCTGCCACCCTTTCATACAGTTCCACATGTTGAGGTGACCCCCCCAACCATAAAATTACTTTTGTTACTAATTCATAACTGTGGTTTTGTTACTGCTAGGAGTCATACTATAAATATCTGTGTTTTCTGATGGTCTTAGGAGACCCCTGTGAAAGGGTCGTTTGATCACCAGAGGGGTTGCGGCCCACAGGTTGAGAAACACTGCTTTAGACGGTGCATAAAAGCAGAGGACAGCGTTTCTTCCTTCTTTTTGTTTTTCCTTAGCTGATGTCCTGGTCAGTGCTTCTGAGCAGCAGACATGGACCCCTCACTCTTGAACCTGGGTGACAGGAAGGACGCCGAGCATCCCAGGTTGGCAAGGTTTAGAAGACTGCCAGGACATATACTCCCTTCCTCTTCAGGCAGAACAGCCGCCCTGGCATCTCGACCTTGACTCTGGCGGCTGACATTTCAGATTTGCGTCGGCCTTTCTCCCTCATTCATTCTGGTCGGATGAGAGATGCCGCTCGGGGAGACTCTGTCATGCTCGTGGCATTTTCTTCCTAATCTTGTTTTGACCTTGTTCGGGGCCCAACAAATCCTAATCAGCTGACGGGCAAAATCAGATGCCGACTGCCGCTCTGCCGCAGAGCATTTCCGCCTGTTTATGCCCAATTGGGGCCTTAAACAAGGGCATCCTGGCCACCTGGTGAGTCAGCTGCCAATTGGACTGGGAAGCGCAGCAGACAGACTCAAGAAATTGCATTAGTTACCCGAGGCGACCTCAAGGACAAACACATCAGCAAAGCTGGAGGACAGACATTGGGAACAGTGGCTCACAGAAAGGGGCGCCTGGCCCCTGCCTCACTGTCACCCAAAAACGTTAGCCAATTTTTTTTTTTCAGCAGCTATAGGCAGGACATGCGGGAAAGGGTCCCTCCCACAGGAAGTGGGCTGCTTCAACTCCAATAGGACACCCCCCCTCCACCACCACATACACACGCACACCGGTTCTTCTAGTTCCTTTTTCCTTTTTTTGGAGACAAGGTCTTGTGTATCCCAGGCTGGCCTCAAACTCTCATGTAAGCTAAGAGTGATCTCGAACTCCTGACCCTCCTGCCTAGACCTTCCAAGTGCTGGGATTACAAAAGCGTGAGCTATCACGTCCAGTTTAGATGGTGCCGGGGAATCCATCCTAGGGCCTTTAACATGTTTTGAGACAAAATTCCACTCATTAGTCTGGGGTGGCTTTGAACTCAATGCAGCCTAGACAGTCTTTCTGCCTTGTTCTCCCAACTAGCCAAGAATTACAGGCCTGTGCTGCCAAATCCAGCCTATGTGATTACCCGTGATGTGTAAAAGCTCTTGTTGGGAGCCTCACTAACTCTGCCCTCCCTGAAGATGTGTGGAATGGGCTCTCTCAGGAAGAAGATGACTTTATGCCCATGGATATGATTGCACTTAACAAACAGCTTACTGTGTGTTTGCAGGGCTCTATGGTTTTTTGTTTACTAACAGACCTCTTTCTGGGCTGTGTAAGGTAGTAGAGGCCTAACATCTCAGCAGTCTGGAGGTGGAAGCAGAAGACAGGGAGTTCAAGGCTAGCCTGGGCTACAGGATGAGATTTGGGGACATTGGTCTAGTTCATTCAAGCATCAGTATTTCTTTCTGGGATTATTGATTTCAGTAATTTCCCTTTTACTTGTCTTCCTGTTTCTTTCCTTTAGCCCCATGGGCCAGTCCAGAAGAATCTTGCTAAAAGGTAAGTGAGATCGTGTCTCTCTTTGTTCAGATCTGTCTGGTACCCTCCTTTGCACCAAGAGCAAAGCCAAGCTCACGAGTCTCACTGCGGCTCTCAGCTCACCCCATGCACACCTCTTTACTCCTGGTGTTATTTGCACGTTGCTCATCACATAATGCCAAGCGTGCCCAGAGGCACCCAGCACTTTCTTTGTAATGGTGGTTTTGTTTGCCATTTGTTTTTTCTGTATTGGACTTAAACCTTCTCAAAGTCTTTGCAACAGAAAAAAAAAATCCAAGTTTTGTCAGCTAACGTGGTTTATCAGCTCCATAAACCACGACAGCCAGGGATGAGAACCCTTCCGTTTTAGGGGTCCAAGGAGGAGTCCATGCAAGCCAGTGATGTTCTTGGCACACTGAGAACCAAACCTGGCATGGCTGTCTGTCACTGGGGATGCTAAATGTAGCTAGAGCAGCCAGACTGGGCTGCTGGCTGCCAGGCAGCCTTGGTGCTCACAGCCCTGCAGTCTGGCCCACAGGGGGGCTATGAAATCTAGACAGTCTCAAGCCCCTTGAAAACCTGACAAAAGTATGACCCCCTTCCCCAGAAGAGTAAGTGTGTTTACTCACACACACACCTATTTACATTTCATTTCAGAAACAAGATGCTCCAAGTCCAGTTTAGTCCCAAGGTAAGAACACCTGGTTTGGTAATTGTCTTGCTATTTGGCAAAGCAAACAAACCTATCTGGACCCCCAGTCTACTATTTAAATGAACCAGAGGCTTAAATGTGAAAGATGGTAGACCTTAGGGGAACATCCCAGGTAAGCACTACAGCAACACATTAATGAGATGAACTGACAGACAGTGAACGTTTACGGAGGCATTTTCCCTTAGCATAATATGATCTGAAATCCAGGAGGAAAGAAAACCATGCAAACAACACAGCCTTTAACTGGACCTGTGCAGGGAAGCGGGGCAAGCCCCTGGACCCTCTGTCTTCCATCTATGATCTTCTCATTGGTCTGTGCTCACACTCTGTGGGAGAGACCTGAGCTTACCAGCTCACAGTAAGACGGTACCTTCAACCAACCCCTGTCACTGGGATAAGATCCCACTGAATTTCTGTGCTGGCTAGTTTTGGTTTTTTGGTTGTTTTGTTTTGTTTTTCAACTTGACACAAGCTAGAGTTTTCTGGGAAAAAGAACCTCAGTTGAGAAAATGTGTCTGTCCAGAATGCCAGAATGCTTGTTGGCAACACAGTAGAACTTTTTTTTTTTTTTTTTTTTTTAGTTAATGATTGGTGTGGGTGATGCCACCTCTGAGCAGGCGGCCCTTGGTTGTTTTAGAAAGCAGTCCGGACAAGCCACAGAGAGAAATCCAGTAGCAGGATTCCTCCGTGGTTTCTGCTCTAGTTCCTGCCCTGACTTCCCTCAGTGACGGACTGTGATGTGAAACTGTATGCTGAAGTAAACCTTTTCCTCCCCAAGTTGCTTTTGATCATGGTGTTTTCTCGTAGAAATGGAAACCCTAACTAAAACAATTTCTTTATAGTTTTATTCAGATATAACTCATATGAACTACGGATCACGTGTCCAACATAGTGGTCTCAGTGCATTCTCGAGTCTGTGGGGCTGTAAGCACAGTCACTTTAGAATATTTCTGTCACTTTAGAAGAAGCTCTGTGTCTCTTAGTGGTCAGCTGACATTTCCCCCTCCTGCTAGGTCTAGACATCCATAGATCTATTTCTGTCTACAACGATTCCCTGTCCTGGCCATTTTGTATAAGTATAATCATTCAGAGTAGGATTTTCCCCTTAGCATAGTATCTTCAATTTTCAGTCATATTATAGTATGCATCAAAATTTATTTCTAAATTTTACTGTTGAATGTTTCATTGTATCGATACACCAGATTTTATCTTATCCATCAGCTGATAAATATTTAGGGCTATATATTACAAATAATGATAGAAAACTATGAAGATATGCAATATTTTTTAAATATTTATTTTATATGTGTGTGTGTATGCGAACCACATGCATGTAGGTGCAGAAGACAGCTTCTAATCCCACTGAGCTATAGTTACAGGTAGCTGATATAGGTGCTGGGAACTGAACTCAGGACCTCTGCAAGAGCAGCAAGTTCTCTTAACCACTGAGCCATCTCTCCAGCCTGCAGAGGTCTTTCTCTTCTGCATTAACCTAAAGAATTCAGATGCTCAGAGGAGTGGTGCTCAGAGCACACACTGTTGTATAAGCATGTATTGTGTACATGTATGTGTGTGTATATGTGTCCCTGCATTATAATCTTATGCAGAAGCAGGCAAGCTTGGATACAAAATCCCTCAGAGTGCTTCCATTCAACTGGAACCTTTTGGGTGATCCTGGGACTTGGCTCAGTCTCAGTGTCCAAGGGGAGTTATGTCATCCCTAGAAGGAAGGTGACAATACTCTTATGACCCTTGCAGGGCAATGTGAAGATAAATGGCAGAAGTTGTGGGAGCCTGTTTTCAGGTTCCTCGTGGCTTTACCCAGCAGGTCCACATAGAGAGGATGATTAGGACCACGGGCCTGAGTGCAGGTGTCTGAGATGGTCTGCACTTGGCTGTGCTAGGGGGGAGGTCTTTTGCTCCACCCCTTGGCATCTCTATAAATACCCTGGGGCAGAGACAGTCAGGGCCCATTGGAATAGGTTCCAGGCCCTCTTGAGGCTATCCTGTATTTTCTATCTGTTTACCTCCGCAATATAAATCCTTCTATCTAATATTTCCTGCTGCTCACACTCAAGAAAACTCTGGGGAGCTGTGGGGTTGGTGGGTAAATGCCCCACAAGAAGTCAAATGGACTCTACTCTTTGGAAGGTCAAGTCCATATGAGTAGACTAGTATGCACTCCTAGATGGAGGGTTTTGTCAGCACCCAGGCAACCCGCTTCAGCTCAGAAGTCTATCCATAGCTTGTGACTTGACAGCATGGATGGTATAATTAGTCATCATTTATTAAGATGTGGTTTCCCTTGAGATTAGAATATGGTCACCTCTTAAATCCTGGAGATGATCCCCTAGAGAAAAGCCTAGCCTTTTTCTGCTTGGCCATGCTGGGCAAGGTAGGGACAGGAGAAAGGGTGGGGTCACATCTAGCGATCCGTGCCCAGAGGGGCAAGCTTGAGTTCTAAAGCCTCTCTTCTAACTAGTTCTTGGGGTGATCACCCTGGCCCCCTTCACTGTAAAGCACCTTGTTCTCCACAGAGGCCCAGAGTACCTCCCTTCGTGAAGTCCATGATCCCTTGACCTCCTGAAAAAGGTCAAATCCAATAAGGCCTCCTGTAGAGGTGTCAGGTGACAGGGAGGTGTCTAGAACATCTGAGGGTCCTACGTGTCCTGCCAACCTCCTTGTGTCTCTTGGGCTTTAAAAGCAGACACCAGGAGATGCCACTGAGAGGCGTCTGTATGTTAAATGGAACAGGAAGTGAGATGGCAGGCATGTCTGGGGTACACCCCAACATCACCACTTACTGGCTATATGATCGAGGGCATGTACCTCCCCACCGAAATGGTGTAGTCGCAGGGCATGCCTGGTGGCTGGATTTACTGTGAAGACTACATGGGATGGTGCTGTAGGGTCTCCACATGCATTCCGAGCTCCACCAAAGCTTGCTGGAGTTATATTACCTTTAAAGTCAGAATTGAGGCCCATGAGCAGGCTAATTTCCTGTTGGTCAATTAGTTGAACTCACTTAATTGGACCCCAGTTATGTGTCAGATTCTACACAGCCGGCTGGGAACAAAGCTTATCTTTCCCCCAAGGATGCAAAATTCAGGTGGGAAAGAAACTAAGAGTTAGGAAGTTTTTGTTTGTTTGTTTTGAGACAGAGTTTCTCTGTATGTAGCCCTGGCTGTCCTGGAACTCATTCTATAAACCAAGCTGACCTTGAACTCAGAGATCTGCCTGCCTCTGCCTCCCAAGTGCTGGGATTAAAGGCGTGCACCACCATGTCCAGCTTCTCATGAAGTTCTTAAAGAATATATAAACAAATAACAGTCCTGACAGTGCCATTCGGATTCAGAGAAGAGAGACGGCAGAAGTGTCTGGAAGGGCTGGACAAGGCCACAGGGGAAGCAGTACTCTGAGGATAGCAGTTGCAAGGTAAGATAACTTCAGTCAGCAGAGTGAAGGGGTCTGGGACGAGGGGAGTGGAGGGAAGAGCACCAGGTGTGACACAGACAGTGGGTGATAGCCTAGAGTCGTCAGGACGTGGGGCCGGTCTAGACCTGAGCCTGAATCAGCTTTGTGATGTTAGCAACTTCCTCACTGCCAGGGGTCTCTGGGGATGACAAGCCAGGCATCTTTTAGTGACCGGTTCTACCAATAATTAGTCTCCCGCTGAAACTTCGTATCAATAACACGGATGAGTGAAAGGGGGAGACCAAAGTTACCATCGCGGAAAGAGCCACACCCTTCTCTGGGGGTGAACGCTTTGATTGCCTTTGGGGAACCACCCTCACGGCTCTCAATCAAGGTGTGTTGGAGAAGCTGACCCCCTCCCACCCCATGGTAGCGATAGAAGCACTCCTTTCCACGTTGCTCCTATGAGGCGCAGGTCTAAGACCAGCTGGAGCCGTATGTCAGTGGGATGTCGGCTGAGTTGCTGGCAGCCACACTGCCACCATCACAGCAAGTCCTGGGGACAGAACATGACAGGGAGCCAAAGGCAAAGGATGGAGAGAGAAGGATTCAGGATGCCATCACCTTCCCACCTGGAGCCACCATACCAAAGCCTTGGCTTTCAACAGGAGGGAAGAATATATCCTCTTTCTGCCTAAGTCTCTTCACTCTTGGTTTAGACTGTGATCATTAAAAGAATCCAGATTTGTATTAAGTACATGGCTCCTGTCAGGGTTTTGTTGATATCTTCTTAGCATGGATATATGCAAGCCATTGCCCAGGGTGGGCCTGTGTCTGTGGTAACAGAACCCACATGCTGAGGATAGTGGCCCCTGTGCACATCCTCAAATGGGCATATATCCATGTGGTATGGCTCAGGGATACAGAAGGCTAGACCAAGATGCAAACACTCTTCTCTTTCTCCCTACTCTACTTACCCTGTAACTCTCCCCAAACTCTATTTCATTCCCCCTTTTCTTAAAGTAAGGAGTTATTGAGTCTATTAAGTATATTTTGCAGGACCCTGGAACACCAGGGAGGAGCAAGAAACGGAAGCTTTGCAAGCCTTGGTTTTGTTTTTTTGTTTTCCTTTTTGCCCATTAAGGGAGGATCAGCTGCGTTTCTTTGATTTCCTGTTCTATGCTGTGTTTTTTAAAGAGCATTAACTTTATGGTGATGGGATTTGGGCAGTCTACAATTTCCTGGTAACCTCTTCTTGGATCTAAGCAGAGATAATTCACTGGGTAGAAATCATTTCCTGCTTCCCCGGCTAAGAACTAGTCTTACATAGTTCTTGTGGGGGAGAGGGAGCATGAATTTGCCTCTGAATGAGAGGCAGGAATCTTTGCACACTCCAGCCTATCATTGACCCAGATCCAGATCTGGGAGTGTGTGTGTGTGTGTGTGTGTGTGTGTGTGTGTGTGTGTGTGTGTGTGTATGGTGGGGGGGGGAGGGTGAGGAAGGAACAAGTGGGAGGTGAGGAGCAGGAGCACAGTCACTCACCTCTGTCTCCGTTGTGGGGCCCTTTCTTTCTGGGGTGGTGGCAGCCGCTGAGATCACACTGGGCTCCCAGGACGCTGCAGGCAGGCTGCTGAGAAAGGGAGTTTCCATTCACCATGAGAAGGGAGTGTCCATCCAGAAAAGGAGGCAGGCGATGCCTTTATCCCTGGAGGCTCTTGTCCTCTCTGCTTCTCTCTCTGGTGTGAATGGAGCCGAGAAAAGGAAAAGCCAAGGGAAAGTCTGGGTGAAACCACACACCCCACTGGACACTTAACAGGTGGCTTCCTGGCCTTGGGACCGTGGGAGGAAGGCAGCAGAAAGGGGTCTCAAGGCCACCTTCTCCAGCCCCTGAAAGGCTGGCTGGCACTAGTATGCCTACAGAAGGCCAAGGACAAGAGCCCATGCACTTTTATTTCGCCTCTCATGTGATTTATTTTTGGACTAGACACACAGTCTATTTGGGGGCTGGACGGCTGCCAGGTGAAAGGACAAGTATGCTGGCGAAGTTGTGTCTGTGCCCTGCTCTGAACTCGGCCTTGTCCCTTCCCCCATACGAGATAGAGGGGTGGGGGTCTTGCTCTGAGCGACTTTGGCAACTCCCCGTGCTTTTCCGACTAGTTGATCGCTGCCCTTTGAAATGTCGCTGAGAATACACGCAACGGAAACTGTCTTCACTTCTGCATGTGGGGCCGGCCGGCAGGTTCTGAGGCTGGTGGTCATGTCACAGCCATACACACTAGTTCAAACTAGGAGACCTTCTATTCAACTCAGGGGCGGGCCCTGAGACTGGAAGGCATTGTGTAAACAGTGTGAAAAAGCCAGGCTCGGCTTCTAGGTGCTCCGCTCGCAGTTCCTGTTTCCTACACTTGTGGAACATGACATTGAAGCTGGTTGATTTCTCACCTCCCATTCTCTTCGCTGATCAGGAATGGAGAGTTGAAGCGGCGGCAGCGCTTGAGCTGATGGTGTATGACTTAACCTCATCGTCTTCGCTGTCATGGCTCTCACTCCTGGGCTCTTTCTGAATGCCGTCTCTCCCCCGTTCCAGCCCCTTTGATCCTCAAGGCAGCCAACCCTTTCCTCTGTGTGACGGCCAGGGAAGCTGAGATTTGGAAAGTTCGAACCTTACCTTCAGGAAGGTTGAGGTGCAGGCTCCAGACTGTCTGCCTCCAGAGTTGGCGTTTTTTTTGACCACTTTGCTCTGCTGCCTTCTCAAGTAGAAATAGTTGAGAATTTGTTGCTCTTTTCTTTTCAGAAGGGGAAAACAAGAGCCTCAGGGGTGAATCGAACCTTCAATTTCATCCCCAAATTCAGTTCTTGAAGGGGAGAGAGAATAGCCTTTTTGTGTATTAACTGTCCCAGGCTGAATCTAGGTACAGGATGGAATCTCTGGTCTCTCTTGTCCTTGGAGACATTTTCCTATGAGTAATTCACTGTGCAAATATTAGAGCGAGCTGGGTTGAGCTGCCCAGGCTGGGCTCCCAACCTGTCTGAGCCCAAGTGCTCAGACTCTTGAGGAAGAGCCAGAGGTAGCACTCAACTGCTTGTCCAATGCTGCCCTCTGCAGGCTTTTGTCTTGCATTACACCAGGGTGGCCATCTACCAGTTAGCTCAAGAATGAGTTTTTAGAATCTTTTTCCAGGTCCTCTAAAAATTACTGTGTCTGGGAACATGTCTGTGCCAATAATAATTCTTCTCCACTTGTATAAAAGCTGAGAATACACGTCACCATTGCAAATCTCAGTAAGGTGTCTTCACCCCAAAACACAAAACAAAACAAAACAAAACCCCAGGTTCCCTATTGTCCCAGAATCTTCCTTTGATGATTTAAATCAACTTTCTTTAATGATAAATTTAATGATTAATTTGAACAAACTTTTCCCCATAAGTTCACTATTGAGTGCTAGATCTGCAGAAAAAATTAAAGAGGATATTAGGAAAAAAACGCACTGTGTGTGTGTGTGTGTGTGTGTGTGTGTGTGATATGTACACCTGTTTTATGGGCAGGTCGGGTGTCTTCTTCTATTGTTCTCTACCTTAGTTTTGGAGATGGGTCCCTTGCTGAACCTTGAACTTGTGGATTCAGCTAGGCTGTCTGGCCCGCAAGCCCCCCAGGACCCTCCTGCCTCTGCCTCTCAGTGCTAGGACAAGCTTGCCCCACAATGCCAAACTTTCCACCACATGCTTAGTATGCAAAGTGGGATCCTCTGGCTGCTGCTGCAAGTGCGTTACCCATTGAGCCATCTCTCCCTGGTCCCCGAAGAATAGAAATTCTTAAAGAATGTTATCCCAGCATGAGTTTCAATTCCAGTATTTATAGTATGCTGGAAGTTATCATTGTCAAGCCATAAGAACTTAACTGTGAACATTAACACAGCATTTTTCTAAAATCGTGTGTGTGAAAAAGAATGAGAGATTTGACTTTTCCTGGGACTCTAACAATTTTGTGTGTTGCTGTCCTGGGAAGTAAACCCGGAGCTACATCCACACTAGGCTAGCACTCCAACACTGACCTCTATCCCTAGCTGTTTATTTATTTATTTATTTATTTATTTATTTATTTATTTATTTATTTATTTATTTATTTATTTTTACTTTGTATTTTGAGCCTGGGTCTTGCTATGTTGCCCAGGCTAGACTTGAACTCACTTGTAGCCTACCTACACCTTGAACTTGTGGGGTTTAGAACCCTTTTAGTAATTAATTTTTTTTGAGAATTCTGTGCATGCATGTAAGGTATTTTGATTGAAGTCACCTCCTATTACCTTTTCTTGTCCCATTCTCCTCTTACCTTTTTTTTCTAATTAGCCACCTTTCTATTTTCATGGTGTGTGTGTGTGTGTGTGTGTGTGTGTGTGTGTGTGTGTGTGTTCACGACTAAGTTTAGTTATGCTTAGTTACATGAGTATGGGTGAGAAATTATAAGATCTTGAGCAACTTATCATTAGTCATACTACTGAAGAAACTGCCCTCCTCCGGTAAGCATTAACTACTAGTCATTCCTCAGGGGAAGGTGGAGATTCATGGGCCCCTCCCCATGCATGTCACAGTGCTGTCAGGCCCAATCTTGTGCATGTCTAATACAGGTAACTACAGCTGCTGCCGCTTCATGAGTATACTATCCATGTCACAGTGGAAAGAATTCTTTCTTCAGCGCATCTCCTGGTTTTCTGGCTCTTACATTCTTTCTGCCTCCTCTTCTGCCACATTCCTTGAGTCTTGAAGTGGCTGATATAGATGTCCCTTAACATATCCATTTTAATGTACAGGGAATGTTTTAAGAGTTGTTTCAGAAACAGAGCAAAAATTCATGAAGATTGCTGCTCACCAGGGCTGGCTGTTGCGGCCTGATAGCAGGTCATGATCCATTCACCTAGCATCTACCATCTGTCAGGCCTTTAAATACCAAATATAAAAACAGTGAGCAAAATCCAACTTGTTCATACTGACTTCTTTGCCATGGCTACCTCTAGGACACCGAGTGAAGGAAGCAGCTTAATAATTACTCAAATGAGGCACAAGAATTCAGCTTGGTTAAGGACTAGCAAAACGGGTATTTAATGAGGCAAGAATGCACAATGGACGTTGACCCTGGGAGCCAGCTTTGTTCATGGCGAAATGAGGGAAGGTGGCTGGCCCTGGAGACATCTAAACTAAGAATAATGTTCCAAGGATCTGGACAAAATGAAGTTCAGGAAAGGGACTTCTAGGCAGTTAAGAGAAAGAAAGAGGTTGTCCTGTTTGGTTTCTGGTTGCTGTGATAAAAACACTGATGAAGCTTTTTGCATGGGCACATGCTTTTGGAGAAATTCTCACCAAATTCCTAATCACAGCTACCTCTAGAGGGCATGAGAATCAAGCAAAACTAGCTGGGCCACTGGTGGTGGCTTTCTACCTAACCCTCCCCTCTCACCGGAGTAGATTCTCCAAATGCACTCTCTCCATCACTGCTAAAATTCAAGCATCTGCAACCTTCTACAACCTTCAACTTCTAAGACAACATCCCCTGCTTATTGTTAAAGGGAAGATCCTTCAAATTCACCTGCAACCAGAGCTGGGCAGTGGTGGTGTACGCCTTTAATCCCGCCACTCAGGAGACAGAGGCAGGTGGACCCCTGTGAGCCTGAGGCCAGCCTGGTCTTCAAACTGAGTTCCAGGACAGCCGGGGCTACACAGAGGGACCCTGTCTCAAAAAAACATAAATAAATAAACAAACAAATAAATAAATATCACCTGCAACACACTTCGTAAGCTCTTCCTGGGGTCTGCTTTCCCTGCCCCAGCCCCTCTTCCAAACCAGCTTACTTCCTTATCCAGGAAAAGCAACCCCCCTACCCCGCATCTGTAACTCAGGAAAGACTAGAATATGGCATGGTTATAAATACTCTCCCAGTGACTTGAGGTAACAAAGGCCGGGAAATCTTGATCGTCAACTTGAGAGTCTTGGAATCAGGATGGAAACACACCTCATGGAAGGTGATTCCAGAGAGAATTCACTCAGAGCTGGGAAGCCCTTCCCTCGGTGGGGTACCACGTCTCCCTGACAGCCCAGATATGAAGAGGTGGAAGGAGGAAGTGGTGTTGGCTGCCACCTTTACTGCTTCCTGTGAAAGCACATCCAGGGATGCTGTGCCAGCCTCCACTGACATACTCCAGCTTCTCTGGCCTTGCTATGTAGATTTAACATCAGCGACTCTCCAGGGACTGCACAGGCCTTCAGTGTTGGATTGAGACTGCTAAGTCATCCAGCTTCATGGACTGGGCAGCTCTGCCTGGGGTCTCTGCCTCTCCAGCATTCCAACACACAGATGGCCATTGTTGGACTGCCCAGGCCTATTATATAAACCAGATCTAATAAACTCCCATTTCATTACACACACACACACACACACACACACACACACACACACACGCATGCACGCGCATGCACGCACATGCACACATACGTGCACACGCACATATTCAGGCATTCTATTGAGTGTGTTTCTCTAGATAACTCTGCCTCTGCCTAATACATTCACCAATATTGATTGACATGTCCATTTGCAGTGGGTTGGGAAGACTGGCTCCGAGCCATCCTCACTCAAGTGCTTGAACTGAAGGAGCTACAAAAGCTATGCTTTTCTGGAAGGAGAGGACAGATGCTTACCAATACACCGGAAGTTACTTCTCACATTTCAGTGGCCAAAGAAAGCCATATATGTGACTATACTGTACATAAAATGAGGTAGGACATTTCAGTGCTATTTTTTTGCAAGGTGATTATGCCATAAATATTTAGAGAACATGAATTCTGTAATTGTTGGATCCACAGAATAGAGTTTGCTAAGCTTGTTCAAATAATATACATATATCCCTACTCATTTATCTGCTAACTTCCTGTGGTTTTTGTCAGTGTCATCTTTATACATTTGAAGCTATGTTATTTGGTGTATGCAAATCTTAGAACCATTGGGAACTAAAATCTTTATCATCATGTATTTTTCTTTATCTACATATTGCTTTTAGCCTAAAAGTCTGCTTTGTCCAATAGTACTGTAAGTCCTATTAACTTTATTATAATTTTATTAGCATTTATATTACCACTCTATAATTTCATTGTAATACAAAGTTTTAGACTTTTTTATGAACAGTGCATAAAGTTTTAGCCGGTTCTATGACTGACTTTTAATTAAAGCATTTAGCTCATTTACATTTAATGTAATAGCCAATCTTCCTAGACTTAAACCTAATGTACTTTCCCTCTTGGTACTGGGAATTGTACCCAAAGCTTTTTGCATGCTAAGCAAGTGCTCTACCACTGAGCTACATCCTTAGTCTCTTTAATTTATTTTGAGATAAAGTCTTTCTGAATTGTCCAAGCCAGCCTCAGACTTATGATCCTCCAGCCTCACTCTCTGGAGTAGCTAGATTATAAACCACCACTCCTGTCTTTAAATTCCTATTGTTTGATTATTTCTCTTATTTATTTTCTTTGTTTGTGACAGGGTTTTGATGTGTACACCAATCCTCCTGTCTCTGCTCTCGTAGTTTTAAATTACATTTGTTGTGTGTGTTCTGTGCTCTTTTTATGCTTTTTTGCTGTTTTCGCAGCAATTGAATATCTTGTTTGTTCCCTCTATTATGCTGGAACTTACATAACTCTTGACTGTTCTTTGGAGGTAACTTTAGAGATTGTAATATGTGATCATGAGTCCTCAGTGTCTAATGTTAATTGGCACTTTTATCTCCTTCCATACTATTACAAGGACCTTTGGACATTTTCATTCTCATTCCATTTAACCCCCCTCCTGATTTATATGTGCTTCTAAGATATTTTATGTTTCTTAGACCCCAGCAAGCATTGTTATATTGTATCTCTGTTCTTCATTTCTGTAATCTGTCATCTTCAACCATTTTGCTTTTCCACAAGGAACATCCTATAGTTTTTGTGCTGGTAAAAGTTCCTGATCTATATTAATTTCTTTTTGTTTGTTTTTGTTGTTGTGTTGTTTTGTTTGAGACAGTTTCTCTGTGTAGCCCTGGCTGCCTGGAACTCACTCTGTAGATCAGGCTGGTCTCAAACTCACAGAGATCCACCTGCCTCTGCCTACTCAGTGCTGGGATTAAGGGCGTATGCCACCACTGCCTTGCCTATTCATTTCTTTTTAAATATTAGGAGTTATTTGTAACGAGAGCCTCAGTGGTTTCTCTCTATATATATATCAATTTATTAAGGGGTTCTATGGGGAAAACAGACTCACTGATACAAAATGAAGTGAAATTGTTGCCTGGTCTCCCAGGGAAAGATGGAGAAAGCTCCAGGCCAGGTTGCCAAACCGTTCTCTCAAGGAAGCCTTCTATGTCTAAGAGAGAGCTCATGACCCCCCTCCCCCTTCCCTTTTAAGAGGTCACATAGGCAGGCAAGAAGGACCACCTCTATCAGGGCAGATAGTCCAAGGTCATGGGTGGAGCAAATTCCCAGTACACTTTCCCTTTTGTCTAAATAAGGTTCTAAACCTAATACAAAACTATATACAATAAGAACAATTATCAAGTATTGTCTAGGAGAAAGAAAGGGTAATAATATAAACAAAAAAAATGAAACTACAACCAACAGAACAATGTCAAGTAAGAAACATACTACATGTCCAGATCATAGGTAAATGGCAAATTACAGAGATTACTTCAAAAGCTGTCCCATCCTGAAGAATCTAAATCTAGTACCTAATATTGCTCTTAGCTAAGATACGAAATGATCTTAACTGTAACTATCTAGTCTTCAACCCCATCAAAGACCTGAGAAGTAAAATTATATTACCTGAGTAAACAGGAAATGCAGGCAAGCAACTTCCGAAAAAATGCAAGAAAAGACAGAGAGAGCTGGCTACCTGGACAGTCACCCAATGTTTCTCTGCAACGTTGGGGGATCCACTTTTAGCTAGATTTAACAGAACATAGGTAATGCCACAAAGCCACGTGGCAAAACATAGATGAATAGAAATGGGTTGAATTAAGTTGTAAGAGCTAGTTAATGATAAGCCTGAGCTATAGGCCAAACAGTTTGTAATATTAAACCTCTGAGTGATTATTATAATAACGGCAGCTGTGGGACCGGACAGGACCAGGAATTTTCTGGCTACCATCATCTTCACTGGGTGTAGACTTCAAGGTTGATAGCTAGTTTGTTTTGTCCCCTGAGTTGTTTAAGTTTCACTCATTTCTACTTTTCCTTGTTTCTGCCTGTTAAAGTGGTGGTGGCTATCTGTGACTTCTTTTCTATTTATGTTTGGTTTTATCTATTTTACTATAATGGACTTGAATGTGGCTTTAAAAAAAAATGTGCCCTGCCTCTGGCTCTCTGGGCTTTTAGAATGTGTCACTTGATGCCTTAAGTCACTGTTGGCAGGGTCTCAACCATTTTCTTTTCAACTGTTGCTGCTCCCCTGTTCTCTCTTACTTCCTTCTGAAATCTCAACTTTCATCTTTTACACGTCTTATTTGCCCAGTAGCAGTTTCCCATCATGTTGTTACTCTGTGTCTATCCTCCCTCCCTCCCTCCAGCTGTGGCTTACCTGTCAAGCTCCTACATCCAGCCACTTCGTTTCGCTGTTGTTGTTTGTTATTTTTGAGAGAGGGTCTCTTTATGTAGCCCTTGTTGGCATGGAACTTGCTGTGTAGACCAGGCCGACCTCACCATCACAAAGACCCATCTACCTCTGCCACCACACCCAGCTAAAGGTTTGTAGTGTTACTTTTCAGTTCTAAGTTTCTATTTGGCTAGTTTATCAAATTACCGTCTTTTTATAGGTTTTCAGTTCTCTGTTTCTTATCATGTATTTTATCTCATTTAGTACACATAATATGAAATTCTTTACATTTACTTATTGTATGAGTATTTATGTGTGTGCATGGGCACATGCTAAGCACACATGGAAGTTAGAGGACAACTTTTGGGAGTCAGTTATCTCCACATGGGTCCCAAGTTATGATGGCTTGGTGGGAAGTATCCTTACCCATTGAGCCGTGTCACTAACCCAACCATAGTTATTTTCAAGTCTTTTCTGCTAACTCCAAATTACTGTAGTTCTCTGGGACTTTTTTTTTTATTATAGTTGTTTCTGCTGAATCACTTCCATATTGTCTTATTTCCATATGTCCTTGGTTATTTTTATGTATGCTGAGATTGTATGTGAAAATTGTTAGTAGAAGTAATGAGAGGCTTATTTGGATGTTATGGGATGTTATTATATTTCTCTGGAGAGTATTTACATTGCTTCTGCAAGGCACCTGGGAGCCATAGCAGTCTGGGATCACCTCATTCTAATTTGATGAATTAAGTTAATTGAATGTTGGCTGAGGCTTTGCAAAACCCCATCTGCTTCCAATCCATCCAGTCCTAAGGTTCCATCCTATGGGGGTCCTGGCCCAAGACTGGAGGTTACAGGTACTCTCTCATTTGGTAGGCACCGTATTCCAGCTTTTTCTCCGCGGAGGCATGCTGAGATGCCGAGCTGCCGTCTGATTGCTCATTTCCTGAGTTGTCTTTTCCAGAAGGAGTAAATGTCCCATCTACCAAGCTGGCTGCCCTGAGTGCCATCATCCCCCAGATCCTTTTCTGGTGGCTCTTCATAATCTCTGATGCTTTCAGGAAGATTTTGTTTTCAGTTGTTCTGCTTTTCTTGTTGCTGCCAGCCAGCAGGAACACAGGTCTGACGTCTTCAGTCTGTCCTGACCAGATGGTGGCTGATGTCAATCAAGATGCAGCCAGGTGTGCGTGCCGCTGCACGGGTGGGGGTCATAGATGCTGGGTTAGGTGTTGACCTGGTGGGCAGGAGGGCCTGGTACCGCCGCTTGTCAGTACAAGAAACAGAAAAGGAAGCACGGGCTTTTAAAACACAACATCTCAATTTTCAATACTGGTGTAAACAAACAAAACAAAACCCTCTCCGGTCAGGTGTGATGAGCCAGCACTTGGCAGATTGAAGCAGGATAGTGGAGTCAAGGCCAACCTGGGCTATACAGTGAGACCCTCTCTCAAACCAACGACTAAACAACAACATCAGAATGACTATTACTTAGTCAAAAGAAACCGGAAAAACACTTGGGGTCCATCCCCAGTCCAAGACACCAGTTTAAAAATATACAAAGCACAGGCTGAGGTGCAGGGAGAAATGGGGGAAAGGGGGACTCCTTCCTATTCAATTCCAGCCTCCCGGTAGTCGGGGATGACTTGAGTAAACACCAGCCCCTCCCCATGCAAAGCATAGTTTTTAAGTTAATTTATATCTTTACTGAAATCTCTTTAAAATGCCAAAGGGCCGGGGGGGGGGGGTGGATTCCATTCATAACACCAACGGCATTTCTGAAAAATCCTCTTTGCTTGTCTCTTTTGCAAACCCTCCTAATGACAGTCTGCTACCTACTCCACCTCCTGAGTCTGTCTCCGGAATTCCCACCACCCCATAATTGAGCACACCCTGGCTTTGTCTCCTTTATCCTCCCTCTGGCCTTCTGACCTCGTCTGCTTCCTTCAGAAGAGAGCGTTCCTTAGGTGGCCCTGCCAAGCGATCCCACCCACGGAGTGGCATCTTTCAAAACTCCCTTCCCGAGTTTCTATATTCTGCAGCAATGTACCAGAATTTAGCTGGCAGAGACTAAGCCCTCCCTCACAGGAAGTGGGGGTGAGGACACTGTTGTAAATATTCTAGAATGCCTGCTTTTTCCTGTTCCACAGCTGTGGCATCTGGGGTGATGCCGCGACTGATACCATTTCAAAGGAGGGAAGAGCCCATTTCTAGGAAGTTTGGGCACCAAAGTTGAGTCCTTAGTGGCTACCATTTCCCTGTGATTCCTATTGATAGGTCAAGGTCACCTCCAAAATCATCACACACCCTCCTTCCTGCAACCACACAGAACTGGGAAGGAAGGGTGACTCCAAGAGAAATCAAACTCAGATTTTCCCTGATTTGTCTAATAATAGAAAGTTGGCAAAGCATGTCACAGCATACAAAGTATTTGATAAAAATAACGTCTGTTTGGCTTGGGAGTAAAGTGGGAGGAACATGGAAATGTAATTTATTCCTGCCTTGTGTGTTCTCATCCTAGAAGACCCATTCTGTCTCTCTCCTTAATTAGAGATGTTTCAAATGTTGCCCCCTGGGGTCACAATGGCTTCTTCTCCCAAGGACTGTTGGAGGAGGCTGCCAGGCAAGGCAGGCATAGATTAGGCGCTGGCTCTTCACTACACCCCCTTCGCTCCCTGCCACCCCCAGGGCAGAGTGTCAGGACTTCTTGTGCCAGCGAATGAGCTAGTGGAGATCTAGGAGATGCTATTCCCAACAGGAACAGGACGTGGTACTGTCTCATGGGGTGGGGGGAGTTGGTCAATGGCTGGGTGTTCCCCTTTTCCTCCGGCTGGGTGCACCTGTGTGTCTTAGCGTCCTTGAAATTAAAAGGTTAAGATTGTACAGCCTGTAGTCCTTCAGGGGGATCCTGAATCTTTAAAGCCCCACTCTCAGTGGGGGCCCTTCAATTGTGCACACTAGAATGAGGCTGAAGGATCTGGGGGAACCTCACATGACTCAGTGTGGAGTCCATTGGTGGATGGATAAATTTAGTTATGGTGAAATAGCCATAACAAAGTCTACAGTTTAACTGTTTTTAAATGTGCATTCACATAGTTATGCAGCCATCACCATCCTCCGTCTCCACAAGTCTTTCTTCGTTGCTGACTGAAACTCCCTACCTGCCAACAGTAACTGCTCAGTCCACCTAACCCCTTAGCTCCAGGCCGCCACAATTCCCCTTTGATCCCTCTGGGTAGTCAGGAAAGTGGAACCAAGTAGTATTTACCCTTCTGTGTCTGGCTTATTCCTTTTAACATGATGTCCTCAAGGTTCACCCATATGGAAGCATGTAGCAGAATTTCTTTCCTTTTTTTAAAAAAATTTCTTTTCTTTCTTTCTTTTCTTTTTTTTCTGAGACAGGGTTTCTCTGTGTAGCTTTGTGCCTTTCCTGGAACTCGCTTTGAAGACCAGGCTGGCCTCGAACTCACAGAGATCCGCCTGCCTCTGCCTCCCGAGTGCTGGGATTAAAGGCATGCACCACCACCACCTGGCAAACTTCCTTCCTTCTTAAGGCTGAGTCATACTCCACTGTATACAACACTAGCTCTTATTTAGCCAGTCATCCAGCAATGGATGCTTGGGTTGCTTCTATCTGTTGACCGTAATGAATAATTATGACAAATAATATAATTATTCATTATTCATAATTATTCATTATGATTTGTTAGTGTTATAACAGTAACAAATTATAACAAATACACATGCTTCTACCCTTCACCTCCCTTTCCCCTCATCCCCTCTCCTTTCTTCTCCCTCACTTCTCTACCAGTCGTTTTTTGGGCAATCTTAGGCAAGCTTCTTAAGCTTGGGGTCTCTAAGCTCGACTCTAGCAGAGCAATTTCTGCACATCTCCCTGATGGGCCTATGAGAAGACATAATGTATGTCCAGTGTTGAGCACAATGCACAGCTCACGGGGAACATCTTGTACAGGTTAGCGCTCATTACTACTTCTTCTTAGACCTTAGAATCTATCTTGATTTTTAAATTGCATTTATTTAATTGGGGGGGCAGGGCATGTACAACCCACAGCATATGTGTAGAGGTCAGAGGACAACTTGTGGGAGTCAATTCTCTCCTTCCACCATATGGGTCCCAAGGATTGAACTCAGGTTGTCAAGCTTGGTGGCAAGTGCTTTTACCCACTGAAACACCTCACAAGCCTTGTCTCAATTTTAACACCATGAAAAAACATGGTAAGTCTTAAAGCCGTCTTGTGTGGACAAAAATTCCAAAGCCATGGTATCATCAGTAGGCCACCTATTTCACCCAGCACACATCAAATGGGGCCCTAGCCTCTCCTCTGCACCTGGACTGGATCTTTGCCAGTGATGATCACCTCCAGTTCCCTGGTTTGTATCAGGCAGATACAGTTTAAAGGTTGGCTTACCTTGTAAAAGGGTAAAGGCAAATACCTTAAAGAGCAGGTTAGTTTTTCAGGTGGACCACTAGGGGGCACCCTCAACACAGCCATGAGCTTCTGTGTGCCACAAAAGGGCTCTGAAGTTGAAAGCTGAGTGACCCACTTGAATAGTGAAGGGAGTGTGGAGACAGCCAGCCACCTTTCTTTCAGAAGATCCTCAAAGTGATAGAATTTGGGGGTGTAAGTAGACCTCGCCCTTGCAAGCTAGAGACAGGTTTCTCAAAGTGGGGTCCCAAGACCAGCAGTGTGAGCACCCAGCCACCGCCAGTAAGAAGCTTAGTGAATCCAATTCTAGGCCCAGTGGTTCTCTGTGGGATCTGTAGCTCTGGGTCCGATGATCTCTGGTCTTGTTGTTTATTGTTTGGGTTTTGTTACTGTTTGGGAGACAGGGTCTCCATACGTAGTTCAAATTGTCCTCGAACTTACGATCCTCTGACTCAGCTTTCTAACAGAATTTATAGGTGTGTTTCATTCACCATGCCCCCACCCTGACCCCTGGACACATACCATTTTGTTTATTTGAGATAGAGTGTCATTCTGTAGTCCAGGCTTGTCTGGAACTTGCAGTGATGCCCCTGCCTCTGCCTTCCAAGTATTGAGATCACAAGCTTATGTCACCAGTTTCAGCTAAAATAATAATAAATAATAATAATAAAAAAAGATCTTGCTACATAACCCAGGCTGGCCTTGAACTCACAAATATCCTCCTCCCTCAGCCTCTGGAGTGTTGGGATTGCAGGAGTGAGCCCCACATCTGCCATCTGTTTTCACGGCTGCTCCCCATCCCCCACTAGGGTAAAGTAGGCTCACGGTCTAGAACCACTGCTCCCACCTTGAGGACACCCTCCTGCGTATTCATTGGTGATGAAACCGTGCTGGTATTTGATCTGTTCACACTTCTGCCAGCAGGTGAAATGGAAGAGCCCTCATCCTCCATGCCAACATCTCAGAGTCCTTTATCTGAGGATACCCGAGGGTGCTGAAGCCAGTCATTCTACTGTGTCGTCTCAGGGCTCTCTGCCGGACCAGGGGCTGAGGGAAAAACACAAAGCATGCAGGGGTCATTTTCATGGCTTTCAAAAGCACCTGTTGGGAAGACCAGAGGGGAGCAGGGCGGTGAGCAGGTGTCACCAGGAGCCAGGGCATAGGAAGGGTAGAACCTGCTTGAGAGTGCCAACGGAGAGGAGGAAGTAGGGAGAGTGCTAAGGGTGCTGGGAAGTAAGGGACCAGTCTCTGAGCATGTAGCTAGGCTACAGAGAAGGCCCCAAAGAAGAGTGTTTGCTGCCAGTGAGCTGAATAAATGTGCTGGAGAAGAAGGCACATTTCAGCTGAGCCTAGCACTCAAAGGCAAGGCTGCTTGCTGTCTGGCAGGCTGCTCTGACTCGTGTTAGTTGTGGGATATGCCACAGGCAAGGGTGACCACAGATCCTGCACTCGAATGGGCCGTAATTTGCCTGTGGGCTTGTCCGCATGCCGTCTAATCTAGAGCTCGCTCCTGCGGCTTCCATCGCTGCTCCTGGTGCAGACAGCTCCTCTGGCAGAGCGCTCTCTCCTAGGCAGCTGCAGAGTGTGGCACCTGGCAAGGAGGAGCCCATCTGGTGGCGGGATGTTGCTGCACAGGATGCATGCCCACCACAGTGGCTCCTGGATGACTCGAAGATTCAGCTGCCGCCAATGCCTTGGTTCTTCCAGACTAACTCAGAGCAGATCGACCCCCAGCTTCGGGGAGGAGTGGGGGGGGAGGGTAGATGGGAGGGGCTCCAGCTGGCCACTTTCACCTGGGATTCTTCCCTGAGATGAGGAAAGAAGAGGAGAGTTCTGCAAAGTGATGAGGAATGCACTTTCCATTGCTGTGGGCCTTTCTTTTCTTTTCTTTCTCTTTCTTTCTTTCTTTCTTTCTTTCTTTCTTTCTTTCTTTCTTTCTTTCTTCCTTCCTTCCTTCCCCTTCCTCCCTCCCTTCCTCCCCTCCTTCCTTCCCCTTCCCTTCCCTTCCCCCCTTCCCTTCCCCTTCCTTCCTTCCTTCCTTCCTTCCTTCCTTCCTTCCTTCCTTCCTTCCTTCTCTCTTTCTCTCTTTTTAATTAAATCTATTCATTTATTTTACACCTCAACCGCAGTTTCCGCTCCCTCTTCTCCTCCCATTCCCTCCCCCACCTCCTTTCTGTCCCTCCCTCAAATCCACTCCTCTGTTTCTTTTCATAACTGGCAGGCCTCTTATGTATGTCAACAAAGCATGGCATATGTAGTTGAGGTAGGACTAAGCTCCTCCCTCGTATTAAGGCTTGGTAAGTCAATCCAGTATGAGGAACAGGTTCCTAAAAGCCAGCCAAAGATTAGGGACAGCACATGCTCCCACTGCTAGGAGTCTCACAAGTAGACTAAGCTACACAACTGTCACGCATACATAGAGGGTCTGGGCTGATCTTATGCAGGCTTCCTAGCGGTTGGTCCAGACTCTGTGAGCTCCTGTGAGACCAGGTTGTTTCTGTGAGTTCCCTTGTGATGTCCTTGACCCCCCACCCCCGCTCCCTGGCTTGTACAATTCTTCCTCCCTCTCTTCAACAGGATTCTCCAAGCTTAGTCCAGTGCTTGCTGTGGGTCTCTGCATCTGTTTCCATCAGTTACTGGATGAAGGCTCTCTGATGACAATTGGGGTAGTCACCAATCTGATTGAAGGAGATGGCCAGTTCAGGCATCCTCTCCAGTATTGCTATGAGTCTTAGCAGGGGGTCATCCTTGTAGATTTGTGAGATTTTCCCCTTGCACCAGGTTTCTACCTGACCCCCAAATGTCCCCAATATCAAGACTCTCCCCCTTCATCCACCCCCAAGCCGATCCCTCATGTTCCCATTCCACTCACCCCCAGTCTACCAAGGAGATCTCTTCTATTTCCCCTTCCCAGGGAAATCCATGCATTCCCCTTTGGGCCTCCTTGTTACCCAGCCTTTCTGGGGCTGTGGATTGTAACATGGTTATCCTTTACTTTATAGCTAATATCTACTTATGAGTGAGTACATACCATGTTTGTCTTTCTGGGTCTGGGTTACCTCACTCGGGATGATTTTTTTTTTTTTTTTTTTTTTTTTTTTTTTTTTTTTTTTTTTTTTTTTAGTGCTATCCATTTGTCTTCAAATTTCCTGATGTCATTATTTTTAACAGCTGAGTAATATTCCATTGTGTAAATGTACCACATTTTCTTTATCCACCCTTCAGTTGAGAGGCATCTAGGTTGTTTCCAGGTTCTGGTTATTTCAAATAACCCTTCTGTGAACAGAGTTGAGCAAGTGTTCTTGTGGAATGGTTGAGCATCCTTTGGGTATATGCCCAAGAGTGGTTGATTTGGGGTGGTGGTGGTCTTGTGGTAGATTGATTCCCAATTTTCTAAGAAACTGCCATATTGATTTTCAAAGTGGCTGTAAAGTTTGCACTCCAACTCGCAGTGGAGGAGTGTTCCCCTTGCTCACATCTTCTCCAGCATAGGACCTCATGAAATGGAAAAGCTTCTGTAAGGCAAAGGACACTGTCAATAGGACAAAACGGGAGCCTATATGTAGCTGGAGAATTTCTCTCCAGCTCCTGCCACCAAGTCCCGCCAGTCCCAGAGCCCACTTATAAAATAAACACACAGACTCTTACATTATTTAAACTGCTTGGCCATTAGCTCAGGCCTGTCATTGTCTAGCTCTTACTCTTATATTTAGCCCATTTCTATTAATCTTTACTTTGCCACGTGGCTCATGGCTTACCAGTACTTTACATCTTCCTTGTCCTGGCGGCAGCTCCAGGCAGTCTCTTCTCTTCCTGTTCCCTCAATTCTCTTCTCTGTTAGTCCCGCCTATACTTCCTGTCTGGCTATTGGCCAATCAGAGTTTATTTACATAAGCGATATCCACAGCACCTATAAACTGGGAAAATATCTTCACTAGGCCCACATCTGACAGAGGGCTCCATCCAAAATATATAAAGAACTCAAGAAACTTGATATAAAAAAACCCAAATAATCCAATTAAAAATGTATTTAAACAGAGAATTCTCAACAGAAGAATCTCAAATGACTGAGATACACTTAAAGAATCGTTCAACATCCTTAGCCATCAGGAAAATGCAATTCAAAATGACTCAGAGATTCCATCTTATACCTGTCAGAATGGCTAAGATTAAAAAAAAACCACTAATGGCAGCTGTGGGCCTTTCTTAGAGCTGGGCCACCATGAGGTATTTTGTTTTGTGGAAGTGTTTGTGTATGTTGGGTATACATGTATATATTCACATGTGAATGAGTACACATGTGTATAGAGGCTAGGCTGGAGATTGAGGTCGTGTCTTCCTTAATCACTCTCCACTTTGTTTACTGATCCTGGAGCTCATCAGTTCAGCTAGGTAATGTACAGTGAGCGCTTTATCTACCTAGCCTCCTCCTGCGCCCTATACAAGGAGGGTTCCCCCAAGGTTTCTGTGTTAGGTACGTGTATGGATGTTCAGGTGGTGGTAAGAGCCCAAGAAGGAGACATCAACATCAAAAGTTGAGCTGGATGTTTTTTCTGAACAAAGTAATTTCTGTAGCAGTAGAGTTCAGTTATCTATGTGCCAGATTTCTCTGTGAAATATAGCATACTCAGGGCTGTGCATTCTGGATCCGTAAGCATGGGTCGAGACCCAAACTCCTGTCCTGGGGCACCTCACTTTACAATAGGGCATAGCCTCAGAATTCCATTGTAAGTTAAAGATTATTAGTCAAAAATGTGTTTTTACACCGAAGCCTAAGCTACTGAGCACCCTAGCATGGCAACACATTACAGGTCGTGGTGTTTGTTGACCTCAAGTGGCTGGCCGAGAGCCATGGCTCACTTCTGCTGTTCAAGAGTAACACACTGTGAGCCAGGCATGGTGGTGTGCGCCTTTAATCCCAGCACTGGAGGGGCAGAGGCTGGTGGATCTCTGTGAGTTCAATCAAGGCCAGCCTGGTCTACAAAGTGAGTTCCAGGACAGCCAGGGCTGTTACACAGAGAAGCCATGTCTCGGGGCGAGGTGGGGCGGGCTGGGGTGAGTAACACATTGCGTCTTACTACCCAGGAAAAGATTATAATTTGAAGTTCAGTTGCTTGATTACATCTTGCTTTCACTCCATCCCACAGAGTCCGGGACCATCAGTATTGTTAGCCAGGTCTATAGACTAATTTCACACAATGTCATCTTTGTCTGCCTCTATCCAGGCACCCATGGTAGTTGTTAAAGATGCAGGGTCCTTGTGCTGCTTACCCAGGCCCACTAAACAAACAACTCTAGAGGGTGGGCAGCCTTATTTAATTCATTCATTCATTCATTCTTTTCTTTTCCTTTCCTTTCCTTTTTCCTTCCTTCCTTCCTTCCTTTCTTTCTTTCTTTCTTTCTTTCTTTCTTTCTTTCTTTCTTTCTTTCTTTCTGTCTTTCTTTTTGAAACAATGGTCTCTATCCCCGAGTAGCTTCACATTTGATATGTAGCTGAGGATGACCTTGAATTTCTGGTCCTATCCTACTTCTGATCTAGCCTCTCAAGTGTTGGGATTATAGGTGTGGATGTCGTGCTCAGAGCTTCCTTCATGCTTCTCTCACCCCCACAGCAGCCAGAAAGCAAACAGCCATAGAAGGACAGAATGCCCAGACATGCTTTTTAGCATTGCTTCACAGCATTTCAAAACTTGTGATAGACAACAGAAACGGAGAAAAGGAATAGAAACGAAGAAGACGTGGAGGATGTGAAACCAAGCCGCATTCTGACCACCGAGCTCCACCCTGCAGCCCCAGCAGCTTCCTTTTTAACAGGTAACCTTCAGCAGAGGTGCAGTGTGGGAACCGCTGCTTAGCCGATCCTGACACACTGTGACGTGGAGAGAGCTGAGGCTCGAAGCTCAGATTTCTCCCTTGCAGACCCTTGATCTTTTTTCCAGACTCAACCAGTCTTCAGGAGCCAAGCTAAGTGCTGGCCAACATAAGACAAAGAAGCAACAGAAGGTAGGAAAGTGATGTCATCTGAGGCCATCTTGAGTCAGAGGCCAAGAAAGTGTGATGGAAAAACACAGGATTCCTCACCTGGATGCTCACCCGGCCTTGAGGCTGAACTGAGTGCGTGAAAAGACTAGCGAAGTTCTTCGTGGAGAGGCTGCTTGGAGTTAGAGACCTCCTCCTGGCCTCGAGAAGCAGCTCCAGCCTCTATTTTTCAGCCAGCTTGGCTTCACACTCCCCTTGGCAGTCTGGAGCACTGCCTGTGGGTACAGGAAGCTGTAGTGCCGGAGTACCCTGGCTTCAGCCTCCAGGTTCTGACCTCTGAGGGAGCAGAGGGATACGTTACTAATGTCTGTGAGGTGGCTCAGTGTGGCTTTGCCTCCAGCCCTCTGGAACCTTCCACGTGGAGAAAAGAGCAGTGCTGTTCTCTAGGGACCCAGCCTGTGGAACAATGCCGGCCCTGTTCCTGCACTTGCTGGCACCCAGGCAGTTAACCCAGAAACCTTCCTCGTGCCCTTCAGGCCAGGCAAATTTTAAAGCACTCTCTTCAACTTTGGCCCACCAGATTACAGGCTAAGGAGACACAGCTGCTTCCTCACTGTTTTTTCCATGACTTTTCTGTGACCGTGAGGTCCTCCTCTGCAGCTAATGATCCCTGGGACAATTTGTAGAGCTTCAGAATTCCCCCAGGGACTCCTGACACAAGAGAAATCTGTGTCCACTTAACGAGATGGGCTAGGGACTTGTACGGTGTCTTTCTCTCGCTCCCTGTAGCAGCCAGAGAGCAAAGAGCCATAGAAGACCAGAAAACCTCCACATGCTTTTCACATTGTTCAATAACATTTAAGAACAGTAAGACAGCTAGCAGAAATGTAGACCATCTCAGGAAAAGGAATAGAAACAAAGCGGACAATGGAGGAAGTGAAACCAGCTGATCTGGGCATAAATTCCCTGGCACGTCTACCAAAGACAGCACACAAATTTGGTTCTGAGATTTTTTTTTTTTCAAGAAAAGAAGCACTCAGTTTTAAAGACAGCCCAGATGAAACTCAGTTTCTTTATCTTTTCCTTTATTAATGAAAGGTCAGCTTTATTGAACTTCAACCAAAGGCCAGGCACTGCCCTAGGCATGAGGAGGTAGCCAAGAGTATGCCAAGTTCCTGTCTTCATGGGATAGACTTTCAAGCAGGGGGTGGGGACAGATGTGAGTGGGGTATGAGTGGGGTAGGTAAGGGGGTGGGGTGGGAGTGGAAGTGTGGGGGTTATAGGGTATGAAGCATGAAGGAAGATGGGGATGGAAACAGTATACAAGCAACGAAATTCGTAACAACTCTGTATGTGAGATGAGAAGTATTAAAAACGCAAGGATGAAACAGCATTCCCTAGCATAGAAAATGGCCCTGATCATTTTAAATAGAGTCACTGGGGGAAGTCCCCTCGGGGAGTGACAACATTTGAACACCGAGCTGCAGGGTGAGGAAGTGAGCCACCGGATGTGTGGGAGAGAAGTGTTTCAGTATGGGGACAAAGCCATACGGCATACCGGGAGTCCTATCTGGAACTTCCACAGGGCCAGAGTGGCCCCAGCATAGGGAAGTTGGCTGGGAGGAAGGGGCCAAGAAGCCTGGATGTCCCCCCCCCCCCGGAGTTGTGCAACATACAGCACAGGTGGAGGTGAGGCCACAGTAGAGTCCCAGCACTTGGGAGATGAGGCAGGAAGATCAGGAGTTCAAGGCCAACTTTTGGTACTTAGGGAGATTAGAGGATAGGCTGGGGTGGGTGTGGGAAGGAGTGTTGGTTTGCTTAGATTGCCACAATAAAATAGCACAAACTAGCTGGGCGCTGGTGGCGCACGTCTGTAATCCCAGCACTCGGGAGGCAGAGCCAGGAGGATCTCTGTGAGTTCGAGGCCAGCCTGGGCTACCAAGTGAGTTCCAGGAAAAGGCGCAAAGCTGCTCAGAGAAACCCTGTCTCGAAAAACAACAACAACAAAAAAATTAGCACAAACTGGGTGGCTGGTACAGCAGTGGATAGTCTCACAGTTTGGAGGCTAGAATGTGCAGATGGATATGTTCTCGAGTTTGTTGCTGTTTTTCTGGTGGTGCTGGAGGAGGAACCCGGGGCTGGGAGCTTGCTAGGCAAGCGCTCTACCACTGAGCTAAACTCCAATCCCTTCTTGTTTTTCCTTTATAGTTATTGATTTGTGTGTGTGTGTGTGTGTGTGTGTGTGTGTGTGTGTTCTCTCTTTCCACCATGTGGGGACCAGGAATCCAACTCAGGTCATCAGGTTTGACATCAAGTACCTTTACTCCCTGAGCTATCCCCCAGCCCTGTCCTTGATTTTTAACGACAGTCTTTTTTTCCATGTCTTTCCATAGTCTTTCTCCATGTGCACATCCCCTGTTTTCCTTGTATCTCTTGGTATCTCCTAAAGGCCAATCAGATAACTGTAGCGGCCACCCTGATGGCCTCTAAAGTCACATTCAGGCATAGTCGGAGGCGCTGCAGATTAGAACTTCAATGCATTAAGTTTTGGGGAATAGGGTCTGACCCATAAGAAGACAATGGTAGGGGTTAGGGAGATGGCTCAGTGGATGAAGAATTTGCTGTACAGTGTGAGGACTGGAGTTCAGATCCCAAGTACCCACATAAATGTCAGGCAGATATATTAGCCAGCCTGTCATCCAGTGTACAATGTTCTTAAGGTCCACTCACGAACATCAAGAATCCATCCCTTTTTATGGGGAATAATATTCTACTGTGTGTAGTTCATCTGTTTATTACTCCATGGACCTTCAAGTCATTTCCAGTTAAAGCTCCTGGGAATGCTTACATACAAGTTGCTGTGTGAATCTGTGTGTTTTGTTCTCTTGGGTGTACTTAGGAGAGGAAGGTTGGGTCATAGCACACTTTGATAATTTCAGGAAGAGCCAAAGTACTTTTTAAACAGCTAAACCATTCACAGTCCTGTCAGCAATAGCTGAGCACTCTGGTTTCTTCTGGTGATCAACAGGCTTTACTATATGTCCCAGCTAGTGAATGGGAAGTGGAAATCTTATTGTGGTTTTGGTTTGCTTTTCCCCAGTGAGTAAGGATTTTGAACATTTTTCATTTTTCTTGAAGGTCACTTGTATATCTACTTTAGAGGAAATAGCTATTTAAATTACTTGCCTGTTTGTCTCATTTGGGTTGTGTGTCTGTCTAGCATTGAGTAGCAAGGCTTCCTTGAATACTCTGGATGGAAGTCCTTAGCTGATACTGGAATCCCAAACATTTCTTCCTATACTGTGGCTTGTCTTTTCTTTCCTGATTGTATCCTTTGAAGTACAGATCTTATAATATTGATGACCTGTCATATAAATTTGAGTCTTCAGCATCTCCACAAAAAAGTCCCAGAAGTCCATAATACTCTTTAACTAGCGGTCTCGTTAAAGAAGAATTGAAGTATTCAAGGGCTGAGCCCAAGATTGCTCACTGTTCAGACGTCTAGATATGGGGAGACGGCAGCAAAGGAGACTGGGGGGGCTCCACGCTCTTTTCCTCTGCTCTCTTTTGGGGTGCTCATCTCTTTCCAGTGTACCTATAGGAAAGTCACAGTCCCTGTTTGTTTAGAAGCATATTTCTGACTGTTTCAATTCTCTCCTTCAAGCCATATAAGCTCCAGGGTCCTTGTCCATCCCAATATGGAAAGCTGACCTGTTGAGTCAGAGCCCTGGGAAGCAGATGCCAAGAAGGCATTAGAGGTGCCAGAGATTTGTTGGCTATGACTTCTGGGAAAGATGGAGAGGTCAAGAGGCAGGAGTTAGTTAAGGAGAACCTTTAGTTCATGGAAGGGAAAAGAAGGAAAGAGGACTTCAGGACGAGTCAAAAACTGCAATGCCGTTCTGAGAACCTACTGGCGTTTCCAGCAGGGGCCTGCCCCGAGAGAGGTCCATACTGGCTAGAAAATGACCTGGCTTTGTAATTTCTAACATCATCAGTCTTTGGCTAGGAGACTTTTGGGGAGTGAGTGGTCTTAGCATGAACACTGAGGTTGAGTGTGAAGAAAGAGGTTGAAGACTGTTGGTAAATTGTAGTCCTCATGGCAGGATGTCTCTTGAAGGGACAATGACTGATGGATCCTTATGCCTTCAACCATCCAACTTCATGCTCACAACTGCACTCCTTCATACATATTCAACTCCTCTATAGCTGTGTTGGTTTCTGTTGCTGGGGTGAACATTAGAAGTCAATTAGAACTGATTACAAGCTGGGGAGATAGCCCAACCTGTAAAGTGCTTGGCATGCAATCAGAGAACCCCAGTTGGGTCCTTAGCACCCACATAGAAAATGGTGGCCTAGATTTCAGTGAGAGATCCAGTTTGAGAAAGAGTACCCAAGGTGTATCTCTGGTTTTCCCATGTTTACACACCACACAGACACACACACAGACACACACACAGACACACACACACACGACCAATTATGTCTGTTAGGGCAGCAAGACAGATTAATTAATTCTTACCATCTCTCTCTTCTCTGTCCGCTTACAATTCCTTTCACTTTCAGTTATCATTTCTGCAGAACTTTGTGGTTTGTCGGGTGATGATAAAACCTCACCCTTCTCAAATAGGGTTACTATAGCCGTAGAAAACAGGCAGTCGGAGTCCTGTGGTGCATGCATAGGAATAATGGTAAATGGGGCCACTCCCGAGTCTACTCCTGGTTCTCTGATAGTGTGTTCATCTACTGAGGATTCAGTGACATACTGAGATCTTTGATTTAATGCCGGTAATGCATGACACCCATCCTTCAGCTGTGCCTATAGAAGCCTCTGAGACTCACTAATGTGGATGCTTTTGTCTGATGAGTCTGATGGATCATATGTCAGTGGCCTGTGAAAGCATTGGTGGTTTGAGTAAGAATGGCCTTCATGGGTCATATATTTGAATGCTTAGCCACCAGGAAGTGGCACTATTTGAAAGGATTAGAAAGGTTAGTAGGTGTGGCCTTAATGGAGTAGGTATAGCCTTGTTGGGGGAAGTGTGAGACTAGGGTGGGCTTTGGGATTTCAAAATCTGTAGGCACTCTCTCTGCCTACAGATTAGGATGTAGCTCTCAGCTACTGCTCCAGCACCTGCCTACATGTTGCCGTGCTCCCTGCCATGATGATAGCAGAATTAGCTTCTGAAATTGTAAGCAAGCCCCCAATTAAATTCTTTCTTTCATAAGAGTTGCCTTGGTCATGGTGTCTCTTCACAGCAGTAGTACACTGACTAGGACAACAGCTGTGTACGTAAGATGCACATGAGAGAAACTATGGACTAGTTGTTCTCTAAGCTTCTGGATAGTGGTGCTGGTGAGGAACCTCTCATCAGGAAAGGCAGGTCCCATACTCTGAATAACTATTGCCTTTCTCCACAAGAATGAAGGCATGACCTTAGTTAGCATTACTATTGCTGTGATGAAACCCCATGACCAAACGCAACTTGGGAAAAAAAGGAATTATTTCACTCACAGCTCCACACAAAATTCATCATTAAAAGCAATCAGGGCAGGAACTCAAGCATGGCAGGAACCTAGAGGCAGAAGCTAATGCAGAGGCCATGGAGGGGTGCTGCTTACTGGCTTGCTCCCTGTGACTTGCTCAGCCTGCTTTCTTAAAGAACCCAGGTTGACCAGCCCTGGGGTGGCACCACCCACAATGGGCTGGGCCCTTCCTCATTGATCACTAATTAAGAAAATGCCTTACAGCTGGATCTTATAGAGGACTTTTCTCAGTTGGGGCTCCCTCTTCTCTGATGACTCTAGCTTGTGTCAAGTTGACATAAAACTAGCCAGCTGGATCTTATAGAGGACTTTTCTCAGTTGGGGCTCCCTCTTCTCTGATGACTCTAGCTTGTGTCAAGTTGACATAAAACTAGCCAGCGTAACCTTCTAAGACAGAAAGTGTCACCAAGTAGCCTTGAGGAATAATGCCATGTCAGGGGCTGTGTGAGCTTGCTGGGCTATGGTAATGAAGTACCAGACCTACTCAACAGAAACTAGCTAGCTCCTGTTTCTTCAGGCTAGAAGCCCAAGATCAAAGGTGTCAGCAGTATTGGTTTCCGCTGAGGGGCTTGAAGGGAGAGCTAGTGAAGGCTTCTTTCATCGGTTTGGAGAGGATGTCTTCTTCCTGTGTTACATTGTTTTCCCTCTAATTATGTTTGTACCCAAATCTCTTCTGCTAAAGATGCCAGTCACCCTGGATTAGAGCCTGTCCTAATGACTTCACTTCAACATTGGTGGGTAGGTAGGAGGACACATTTTCTATCATCACATGAGCTTGGGGTTGGCTGTTGTTACATCCCAGTTGAGCATGTAGCTAGGTCAGCCATGGTATGGTAAGTGGGGACCATGTTGCCGGCATCTTCAATGGGTCCCCTTCTCTGTTACCTATCATGCACCTGGCTCATCTGTCTGAGGCATTTTGTCTACTTTGTTGTTCTATGCCTCTTCCATGGAGGGTGCTTCCTGGTGAGCATCAAAATGTGATGCAAACATTTTCATTTTGTGCCTACTCTCACCTGTCCATCCACATGTCTGGGCCCCAGATCTTCCAGGCTCCTAATCTGATAAGTCAGATGTGTTCCTCTACTCCTATGTCTCTGTGTTCTCACCTCTTGACACAAAATAGATGTGCACATGCATCACTGTCAGTTCCACCCATGGGGTAGAATTCTGTCTCCATCGACTGTCTTTCAAGACCATTCCTGAATGTAGAAGCAATGCACTGCTGTGTCATATTGCCTGGCACCCAGCCACCAAACCAGTCCATCATTATCCACGCTAGGATCTCTTCTTCCTTCAGCCTGTCCTAGGGACCCCAATGTCATATAGGTACCTGCTGGGGAGGGATGCTTGTGCCACTGTGACAGGGGACCTGAGGGTCTTGGTTGTCTGTTGGTGAAAGTTGATTCCATACAATAGAGCACTCTCAGCTTGTCCTCCTTTGTGACTTGGTAGATTCGCAGATCCCAGCTCATAGCAGGCAGTGTCAGACAGATGATCAGTGTGTTTTCCCATAGCCAAGTGAACTATGTCTACCAGGGTCCTCTGCCCATTAGGAGTGGCTTTTCTTACAGCGTGTGCTTGTCTGCCACGGGCAACATGATCCTGGTTTGAAATCCCAGGGCTGCACCATGATTCGCCCACTGGGACCTGCAGTGATATCTTTTCCATTAGAGGAGACATTCTGTCACATTCATGACAAGTGACAGCCCCTGCATCTTTATAGCATCCCTTCGCCCTCTGTGAGGTACCCTTGTCTCTCCAAGCTTTCCCACGGTTAGTCACTCCTGGTGCATTCTGTCAGAACAGCGTGATGCCATCAACAAGATGCATCCCTGTGGTTGTTCTGTGGGAGTTCCAAGGAGCACAGTGCTCTTCAGGCTGTCTCACAATGAGAACAGGGGACTTAAAATAGCCTGGTGACAAAAAACAAATCAGTGTTATAAGTTTTATGATAAAGCGAGACAGTACAGATCCTCTCTTCTAAGTAGAATAGGAAAGGATGTATGAGTCAAGCCAATGGCCATACACTTCCTGAGGTAGGGAGGGGGCTTATTAACCTGCTCTAGCTGTAGTGCCCCATTCAATGCTACCACTGAGCTCAAGGCCACCCTTCGAAGGAGCTTGTAACTGCAGTCACTCTCCAAGCTCCATCTGGTCCACTGGTCCTCAACAAATTCGATGAGGATGTGAGAAGGACTGTCAGCCTTGCATCCCTGTCTTTTGGGAGAGGACATATGGCAGTAGCTTAGGCTGGCCTGGAACTCACTGTGTAGCCCATGGCCTTGAAGTTGAGGTTCTTCCTGACTCCCACTCCTAACTGTTGAAATTACAAACAAGCCACCATGCTCGGATTGTTGAGAGTTTCGTTGTTGGGTTTTGTTTTGTTTCATTATTGTTGTTTTAGACAGGGGTCTCCCACAGCCCAGCCTGGAATAAAACTCCACATGTAGCTGAAGAAGTAATCGATATTCCAATCCCCCAGCTTCTACCTTCTGAGAGATTATAGGCGTGCACTGCCGTACCTAGCTGGGATCAAACCCAGGGCTTCGTGCTTTGGAACAATCCTTTTCTATACTATGAATATGTATTACTCTCATTGGTTAATAAAAAGCTGACATGCTGGTAGCTGGGCAGGAAGTTAGGTGGGAAAGCCAAACTGAGGATGATGGAAAAAAAAGAGAGTGAAGTCAGGAGAGATGCCAGCTAGCTGCCAAGCAAGAAGGATGTATAAAAATGAGGTAACTCTGACCAATCCCTGAGGGCCTACCCTGGCTCCTGTTCATTCCTACCAGCCAGCTAATTCTTGTAGATAGACCTCACTCTACAGTAGCAGAACCAGCACATGGATGGCTCCAACCCTGGGAGGTAAAGACAGCCTAAGAGCCAGGGAGCCTGTTACTGTGGAGGTGATGCCTCTGCAGCATCATTCAGCCTGGGGAAGTGATATCTGTTCCTAGGAAGAAGGGGGTGAGCTGTCTTCTCTGAGGTGCAGAACCACCTGTGGGGAGCGGGGAGTCATTTCTTCTGAGAAAGCTCACCATGTCCATACAGATGTCTGTATCCTATACTTCAGAGCCCAGGTTTCCCATCCAGGATCCAGGCCAAGCATCTGAGAGTGTTTGGAACTGCAAGGCTAACAGGTCCTGCAGATGTTTCTCAACCATGTTAGGTCTTCACAAAAATAAGGAAGGGCCTTGTGTAGGCTACGAGCCTCATAGTTAAAGGCACAGTTTTTGCCATTTCCTAGCCCATAACTCCAACAGAATAATCCTGTTCCACTGGAGACCACAACAGTACTAGGAGCCCCAAGCAAGACACTTCCCACCACCTGATAACACTCCTTAAAGCCTGCCCAGAAGTTCCCAACTCCTGCTCTACCAGAGACCATGCTGGTACTAGGAACCCCAGACACCAAGCCAGAACCCCGAGACCACACAGGCCACCCAAACCCCAGCAGAGATACTCTACTGAACCTGAGAACTTGCTAGTCACCAGAGCCACAGGCCACCCAGGCCAGAAGACCAGAGAGGAAACAGAAACCTAGGGGGGGAAAAACATCTATCCAACAAAGATAAACTCAGAAATTGACACCTAAACCTATAATAACCCCAAACCCAGATGACTAGAGGCCAGCATAAGAACACAATCAACAACAGCCAGGGTAATATGGCACCACCAGAGCCAAGCTGTCCTACTACAGGAAGCCCTGGATATTCCAACACAGCTGAAAAACAAGAAAATGACCTTAAACCCAATCTTATGAAGATGATAGAGGCTCTTAAAGAGGAAATGAATAAATCCCTTAAAGAAATCCAGGAAAACACAAACAGGTGAAGGAAATGAGTAAAACTGTTCAAGACCTAAAAATGGAAAATGAAAGCAATAAAGACAACTCAAACCAAGGGAATCCTGGAGATGGAAAATCTAGGCAAGTGGACAGGAAATACAGACACAAGCATCACCAACAGAAAAAGAGATGGAAGAGAGAATCTCAGGCATAGAAGATACAACAGAAGACATTGATACCATGGTCAAAGAAAATGTTAAATCTGAAAAGTTCTTGACACAAAACATCTAGGAACTCAGGAACACTATGAAAAGACCAAACCCAAGAACAATAGGACTAGAAGAAGGAGAAGATTCCCAGCCCAAAGGCTCAGAAAATATTTTCAAAAAAAAATCATAGAAGAAAATTTTCCTAGCCTAAAGAAGGACATGCCTATAAAGATACAAGAAGTTTACAGAACACCAAATAGATTGGACCAGAAAAGAAAGTCCCCTCTGCCACATAGTAAAACACTGAACATACAGAACAAAGAAAGAATATTAAAAGCTGCAAGGGAAAAAGCCAAGTAACATAAAGGCAGACCTATCAGAATTACACCCAAATTCTCAATGGAGACTTTGAAAGCCAGAAGAGCCTGGACAGAAGATGTCTTGCAGACTCCAAGAGACCATGGATGCTAGCCCAGACTACTATAGTGGAGAAAAACTTCCATCACCATAGATGGACAAGATATTCCATGACAAAGTCAAATTTAATATCTATCCACAAACCCAGCCCCACAGAAGGCACTAGAAGGAAAATGCTAACCCAAGGAGGTTAACTACACCCAAGGAAACACAGGAAATAATTTCACACCAGCAAAACCAAAATAAGAGAAGCTCTCTCTCTCTCACATAGGCAGAGCTATAGAGATATGTTGGATGTGCTTGCTTGCTTGTTCTCTCTTACACACACACACACACACACACACACACACACACACACACACGCACACACACACATGCACACACGCACACACACACATGAGTTGCTCCATCTCAGGATTTTTCAGATGTCTGGCTCATCCCATTAGCAAGGCTGTTGTTTTCTCCCAGAATGCTTTCCTAGGTGGTCAAATCACCGAGAAACAGCAGCAAGCTGCCTCCTTCTGCTAATTCTTTCTGAGATTCCACAATCTACAGAGGAATCCTCTCTGAATTCCTGGTGCCAAAGGAGGCCATTCCCAGCCCCATCTCTCTGTCTATTTTTGCTGAGAGTTCCCTGGCTGGTGTATGTTCTCTGAGAAGAAATTTTCTACAGAAGATGGAGGAAGTAAGACCTAGTGAGAGCTTTCAGCTCTCCAGCTCTAATACTTGTTTAGGGGAGCTGGGGAGGAACTGCTTGGGAAGAGCACCAGTATAGTTACTTCTAAGAAGCCAGGCCAGTAGCAGAGCTTTCAAGCCATAGATTCCTGCCCAAGGGCCTTGCAAGCTCAGCTATTGGCTATGGCATCTCTAGAGAAGCAAGGCCTGGGCCCAGGCACCACAGGAAGTCCAGAAGGACTGTCAGCTGTCAGTCACCTCACCCCCATGCCCCTAGCCTGTCAGTGGTGGAGAGCTGAGCATTGAGAACAAGAAACCTATGCCAATGTGTAGCTGAGTCTGAAGATCCCTTTTCCCTGAAAGCCCAGCTAAATACCCCTCTTAGGCCACCTTTCTACTACCTGCACCCATCCTTGGGGCAAGCTTGGTGATCTCTGAAGTGAAAACCAGGAGTGGAGCACATGTCGCTATTGAAAGATGTTGCAGAGGGTGGGCATAGGCAGCATCTTCTAAGAGTCCCAGTAGGATTTCCTGGTTGGGTGCAGAACACCCGGGACACTGAAGCTCCGTCAACAGCCACCTGGCTTTCTCAGGGAGACCCAGATAGGACACTTTGCACTTCGAGGACTAGCTGTGTTTGCTTTCAGCATTTATGGCTTTCATCCCCACCATTGGAACCATCCCCTTGCCTAGAGCCCAATCTCTGCAGTCTGTTTATATTTATTTGCCTTTTGTGTTTATGTGTACACATGTTTATGCAAGTGCATATATGTGTATGTAAGTGTGGAGGTCAGAGGTCAATGTTGGTGTCTTCTTCAGTCATTTTCTACCTTATGATTCAGCTAGACTGGCCGACTAACAAACCTCAAGGATCTTCACATCTCTACCTCTCCAGGGCTGGGATTACAGCTGAGTCACCAGGCCAGGCTTTTTTTTTTTTTTTTTAAGGTTCCGGGAAATCAAACCTGGGTCCTCATGCTTGTGAAGCAAGCAGTTTACTGACTGAGCCACCTTCCCAGACCTTCGGGATTTTTTCCAACCCTCTTCTCTCTCTGTCTTCCCCATCTTGCCCTCACTTGCCAAGAATGGACTGATTAAATTATAAATACTTCCAGGTAACTCATTTTCTGAGTCATTTCCTCAAGGTCAGGAGTAAACCTGGGGCACAGGAATTCAGGAGAGATAAATAATAGATAGATAGATAGATAGATAGATAGATAGATAGATAGATAAACAGATAGATAGATAGATAGATAGATAGATAGATAGATAGATAGACAGATAGATAAAGAGATCTGGTAGATAAGGGGACCCTTGAAGCAAGTGATCAACTGTGAAATGATTGCTGTTCCTTCCGGTAATACCTGGCTGTTGAGTGACAGGCCCTTAGAGATTCCTGTGGTCACATGGGACTTCAGGAGTTGTAAGATGAATGAAGGGAAGAGAGCTTCAGGGGGGCTCTGGAAGACAGGTCCCAAGCGTGAGAGTCCTGCACCCTGGAACTGCGGAAGTGCAGAGTTCAGGCTTCCTGTACCCACTGGCACCTGGACAAGGCTTCTGGGTCCCTCAGCTACAGGGTCTCCCCAGTGCATGGGCACTCTGGGAAACCTGGTGGGTAAGGGAGCTTCTGGGAGCCTGATTGAATGTGGCTTGCAGTTGGGTTTTGATCTCTTTTAGAATAGTGAAGTGATGGATCAGTTCACACACAGCTAAATTAGCAGCTCTAATACGTCTCTGTTCCAACACCCACCACAGAAGCTACACACTGACAGAGGCTTTCCTCTGACCTTAGGATACCAGACCTAGCCATGGCACTTTCCATATATTTCCCCCCTGGAACCTCAGAACAATGTCATGTGAGATGTTCTGTCTGCCTGCTTGTCTGTCTATCTGATTTAGAAGGCAAAGTCCCCAAGTGCTTGATAACTAGCTCCAGGTCTCTGCAGGCTGAGTGGCAGGGTGTGGGGGTCCTATGGTCTGCACCCCCCAGAGGAGGCTCCACTTTGGAGACTGATCCTCTGGAGACCCACATTTCTGCCCTTACTCTTCCTTCTTGTGAGGTTTGTGAGGGACTCATAGCCAAAGGCCAACCCTCAGACTGACTCTGTCGGCATCAGATTGCCCTGCAGTGTGACAGGAGCCGGGGCTGCCTGCCTCTCTGTGGAAGAGAGCAAGCATGGTAGCCTGTATCTGTGGGGGTGGGGAAGGTGTGCAGTCCTGTGGCTACAGGTAAGGGAAGTGAGTGAAAAAGAGAAATAAAAAGGAAACTACATGACATGGCTGTTCCTGGGTATGGCGGAGGAGAAAATGTATTATTATAGACATGTGGGAGAGCATAGCCAGAGGCAGAGACATCTGGGAGAGTCCAGAGTGAACATGACCCTGAGCTGGGTCATGTAAGGAGAGGGAGGGAAAGGAGAGGAGAAAGAGGGAAGAGAGGAACCAGGAGCAGTAGCCAGGAGGCCCAAAAGAGGGTAGAGGAAAGGACCAGGTAACCAAAATGGTTGGATTATATAGGGAAGGACAGCTGTGGGGAGGGAAGCCTAGCCTCTGGGCTGGAGAAATAAGTTTAGGGTCAGGGCAGGGTATGCCAGCCAGGAGGACCCTGTAACAGGTGGAAAACTGAGGGATGCTGGGAGAACCTGGCGATCAGGTCAGCTTTGATATGTTAAGTAGGCACCTCAGCCATTTGTCCCTGGTTTGAAACCTAGCAGGAAGGAAGGGTTGCCTCCTTACAGTTTGTTCTAGCATAGTTTTTACCCCTACAAGATTACATCATGCCCTCTGCTCTCCCCAGCACCTTCTACATTGCAGAAGTTCTCAACCTGTGGGTTGCAACCCCTTTGGGGGATCGTATAATAGATATCCTGCATATCAGATATTTACATTACAATTCATAACAGTAGCAAAATTACGGTTATGAAGTAGCAACAAAAAAATTTTATGGTTGGGGGTCACCACAATGTGAATGAATTGTCATAAAGGGTTGCAGCGATAGAATGTTGAGAAGCAGTGAGCTGGAAGCTTCCAAGGGGACTGCCTTTCTTGATCCCTGATTGCCTGACATGAAGGTCGTTTTCTTGCATCAGTGACTCATAGCTCTCTTTAAAATACCTATGGACAGTTGGCAAAGCCCCCAGGTTAGGCTCCGAGGGATGCAAAGGGCAAAGTCTTCTTCTGGTCTGAGAGTGAATGTTGATAGCATGTGCAGAAAATGCCCAGTTACTTTCTCCCCACTCCTATACTTATGACCTAAAGACTGCTCTTCTACAGACACTGTCCCACTGAAATGAACTAAACCTGCCTCCTTGTTCAGCTGTGTATGATAGCCCCGCCTTCTTGTTTAATCTGTATTTCATAACCCCACCTCCTTGTTTGGCCATATGCTGTACTCCACCTCCCCCGTAAAACTCTATATAATGACATGTTGAACTTTTGGGGGTGCTGTGGCTTCTCCATCCAGGAGCCCAGACTGTCTGATCAAAGCTTTTCTGTTTCTCTGTATGTGTTGTCTGTCATTTCTTCATTCCAGGGTTCCAGGACTCACGCTGTACAAGGATACAGAGCAGGTTAGTGTTTGCAGGCTTGGACAACCCAGTTTGAAAACAGAAGGATGAGGTGCTATGTGAACAGGGAGTACAGCTGCATTCTTTGCCCCAAGAAAAGTAGTTAACATGCAACCTTAAGTCACATGCAAATAAGGATCTATTTGTTTTCTGAGTCAATCATTTGGGCATTTTTTCTGTCCTTAGTCTGTAGTTCCTTGGGTATGATAGATGGTCCTTGAATTGATTGTGATTTTTCTGTCAGTCCAGACTTGTGCTGACATATGTGAGTAGTCACTTAGGGCTGCACAACACTGAATACAGCCCACTGATGGCTTCTACCCACAACATGGTCATCCTAAGAACACAAGAGTTGAGCCAATCCTAGCTGATGACTTGGGCCTTTATTTTCATTCCTGGCCTTTGTTAATGACATTCGGCCATCACACATACACAGCAAATGGAATTAAGATGTGCTGGAAAATGTGACTTCTCTATAGGAACTTAAAATCCAGAAACTCACCATCTGGATTTTATGTCTTCTTACACAATAAGGCAGCCACTCAAGACAGCGTATTTTGGGGACAGCTTGGCAGCATTCAGCAGCAGCTCACTTCCTCTCCATCCTTCCTGCTCCCAGATGGTGAGTCCAGCTCTGTAGCATAAGTGGGGTAGGACAGGAGTGAGGGAGCAAGCCCCAATGGTGACAGCTGACAGGCCCATCCGTATCCTTCTCATGTCTCTTTCCTCTCTTTGCTCAAGCTCAAGTAATTCTTTCCTGTCTTTGAAAACTTCCTGAAGATGTCCTGACATCTTGGCCTCTTGCCTCACCCACAGCCATCTGCAGTTGCATGCATTTCTGGAGACTGGTAGAGCTTTTCAAGGCAGGCAAGCAAGGGCATGCAAGTTCAAGTGCTTGAAATCTGCAGCTACTACCCTGCTGTTGGTAAGAGTTCCAGATGTGGGACTTGTGCCTTCTCTGCCTCTTACTATTCTCTTGTGCCAGGAAGAGTACTTGGTACTAGTAGATATTGATTAAATACAGGGGTATTTAATCAATATCTACTAGTGGTATAGCTCAGTGGTTGCACGTTTGGCTAGCAGATACAAGGCTTTGAGTTCAGTCCCAAGAACTGCAAATAAATATCCATCATATTTAACTAAGTGTCAGCCATTTCTTATTAGCTTTCAATTCTGGTGTGTGGTTATAGTTTTCAGTATACTTTATCGATCATCTTGTAAAATTAATTTCTTTTGCACTCTATAAATTATATTACTACCATAACATGGTGCCAGTGATTTAAACAGTAAATAGAAAGGAAATTAAAAAACCTAGCATATTACTAGTTAGATTTAAAAAAAAACAGAACAAACCAACAGGCTGGGAGCTGTTCCAGTAAGTAAAGTGCTTGCCACCCAAACATGAGGCCTGAATTTTATCTCCAGATCACACTGGGCACAGTGGTATGTGTCTGTAATTCCAGTGTGATTCCTCCATAAGAGATGGAGGAGATAGAGACAGGAGAGTCCTTGGAGTCTTGAAGACCAACTAGCCCTGGGTACACATCAGCAAATTGTAAACGAATGTATCACAAACAAGGTGGAAGATGACGTCTGACATCCAGTGTTGTCCCCGGACCTCTATATGTACACCGTGGCATGTGCACACGTACATGTATGTTTCAAATGAATCTAAATAAAAGATAAAAGCTAAGTGTCGATGTGCCATCTAGATCCTTCTGACACCTGATGACTGACTTTGACTCAAAGGCTTGTAGGGGAGGCTATCAGTGCCCTTCAGACAACCCTGTTTGGGGACCTCTGGACAGCTCTGATGGTCAGAACCTACACCTCTGTGCCTGAGGGGCTTTTCAGAAATGCCAGCTCCCTTCTTCCTCCCGTGAAGGCTATCAGACTTTTAGCAAGATAGAGAGAGTGGCCTCAGCAAGGGAGGGACGGATGCTGGCAGGTGAGCCCCATTTTCCCCAGCCCCTGCATGTGAGTTGGCTCTCCGCTTCCTAGAGACCCTCCTTGAGATGCAGGCTCCGGGCACTCTCTATATTCCCTGCTTGACAGCACATCCGTGACCAGCTGCCTTCATGCCTTCTCTCGCCACCCCAGCCTTTTCCTGCTGTCCTCAAATGCTTGAGAAGCCCACACTAAGTCAGGGTACCGAGGTCTCCTGCCAAAACTCGGACCAGGTCTGGGCATGGGGACACATGCCTTTCCTCTCAGCACTGGGGAGGCAGAGGCAGGAGGATCTCTATGAATTTAACATCAGCCTGGTCTACATAGTGAGCTCCAGGCCAGACAGGATGACATAGTGAGGTCCTGCCTTACTACTATAAACAAACAAACAAAAATGAAAACAAACCCCAAAACCTCAGCACAGAGAATAAAACAGCAGCAAAAATGAGGTAAGTTGAAAGAGCAGGTGTATCATCTGCTTGATTGAACTCTATTTACTTTCTACTTTGTCTCTTTGGATGTTTCAACATGACTCTGCTCCTTCCAAAGGTTTCCCCCAGCTCTCCGTGGGGGTGAATACCAGCGGAATCCATTGATTATCACAGAGTCTACTTGGCTTAACTTTCTGGGTGCAGTGAGCTGAGATCAAGGTCCAGAGTCCATGGAGCTTAGACACTAGTGAGAGGGTTAAGCCATTTATCAAATCATTGTAAAGCAATGTGCATGGAGGAGAACATTGTGGTATTGAGAAGAAAAATCAAGGAGGTGTACCAGTTCACTGGGGTCAGGATTATCAGTGAAAGATTTTGCTGAAATTTGAAGTTTGTTTTTTCCACGTGGGGAATGAGGAGTCTGGAAGCAAAACTCATCAATGGATCCAGGGCCACATGTTCCTTCTCATTCTCTAATCTGCCATGGTTAGAATGTGACCATTGGCTACAAACTTTCAAGAAGGCTTCCAGAGCTCCATCTCTCCAGACCGGCAAATGCAGATAGAACTCTTACATGTTGAGTTGGTATCTCTCTTAGGAAAAAATTTCCAGAAATATAATCTAACAACTTCTGTTCATGTTGGAACTATGCTCTGTGGCTACCTACAACTATAGGAGAGGCCAGGAAAAGTAATATGTTCTGGAACCTTCCCTACTTCCAACTTTACTGGAATAATGTTAGTTATAAGGAGAAGAGGATAGATACTGGATAGATAACGTCACGTGACGAAGCTGAGGAAGGTGCCTTCAGGGAAGTGATTTCTAAGCTAAACACAGAGGAGAATCTAGGACAGGAGCAGTAGAAAGAGAAAAATAAACAAACATTTGAATATATGGGGGGGGTGCACACCTGTAATCCTTGTGCTTGGGAAGCCAAGGGAGGGAGGTTCTGAGCTCAAGGCCAGATTGAGCTACATAGAGTCTGAGGCCAGTAGAGGCTACATGGTAAGACCCTGCTCTCCAAAAGCAAAATAAACAAACAAAACCCAAGACAAATGGAAGAGGTATTCAGTAAGAGAAGAGCAATACGCGAAGGAGGGAGGTATGGATGAGAGTGTAGTTCCTCAGAATCAGCATCCCATAACAAACACCATTTGACTATCCTGGCTTTCTCTTGAGTAGCACATGAGGATTAGAGTCGAATAATAATTCTCAGAAAAAGAATGTTATGTGGGACCTTCCTCATGACTCACCTCTTCCCACATATCTCCAGCTTTGAGCACTAAGTGCTTTTTCCACTGGAAATATGAAATGTTGGCCCCCCTGATCCTGCCAAACTTCTTGTCAGCTTTGTTCTGGACACTGGGGGGAAAAATCCTGTTTCCCGTCCTTTGTTTCCTGACCGTAGCCTTTGATAGCACCCTGCCTTGTCTCACGGTGCCGATTGCCACCACAGGCCCAGGCCAGCTCTCTCCCCTTCCACAGATGCCAATTCATCACTCACAGTTATCTAAGACAAAAATGTCTTCTCTCTCCCAGGGGCTCTTGTCTTCTTGGATCACCGTCTTTTGCTGTTTTTCTTAGGTTTGTTTCCCAGGCTCATCTCTGCAGAGACAGGAAGAAGTAGCAGGTGTTGGGGGCCTGGCTCTCCTGGGGAACATGCTGGAGGAGAATTGGTGTCAGACCAGAAATGACGTCATCAGGTCACTGGCAATAAAATGAAGAAAAGGGAACTCTCAGGACTTTAAGTGTTGGGTGTGGGGTTGGGATATGATATCGTGGCCAGAAGAGGGAGTAAGGGAAAAGACTCTGGTTCTACACAATTCTTCCAGCTTCAGCTTCTAGTCTGGCTGAACTTTGGCTGTTTATTTGAACCTATTCAGCGTTTTAAAAAAAAATCTGTAAAAAGGTAGTAATAGTTATTTCTGTGATGGTTAATTTATGTGTCAACACAATTAGGATAAAAGATGCCCAAGTTGCTGGTAAAATGTTATTTCTGGATGTGTCTATGAGGATATTTCCAGAAGAAATTAGCTGTAAATGGGTAGGAAGACTAAAGAAGCTCTACCCTTCCCTACCCTTGGTGGGTGTATCAGTCAGGACTCTCTAGAGGAACGGAAGAAATACATTGAAAGGGGGCTTGCATGATATAGCCTGGACAGTTCAACAAGTACCATCTTCATACTAGAGAGGCAGAGAAACCAGTCACTACTCAGTTCATGAGGCTGGATGCCTTAGCAGTGAAGGCCTGGGGCATTTCTGGAGAGACCCTGGCCTTCAGTCCATGTTAGAAGGCTGAAAAGCTAAAGCTTTCTCTTGGACCTCCTTATATCTGGGCCACCACCAGAAAGTGTCACCTGCTTCTTATTTCAATGAACAAAAACATGAAAATCCCTGTAGGCATGCCCAGAGGTTAAGCTAATCTAGACCATCTCTCACAAGTGTGCCCAGAGGCTCATCTCCTGGGTAATTCTAAATCCTGTCGAGTCGACAAGCATCATTAACTACCACATTGGACATCACTGAGGCTGTAAATGGAACACATTCACAGAGGAAGGATGTATTAGCTGTCTGCTGGATCTAGGGTCTCCATCCTCTCTTACCTTTAGACATTGGTCTGGGGCTGGGAGGCACACTATCAGCTACCCTGTTCCTCAGACTTCTGAACTCAGACTGAATTAGCTCACTGCATTACTAGTTCTGCAGCTTACAGACTGCATACTATAGGCTTTCTTGTCTTCCTAAATATATGTGCCAACTTCTAATATCTCTTCATATGTATGTATGTATGTATGTATGTATGTATGTATGTATGTATGTTTTACACTCATCCCTCCTATTCTGGAGAGCTCCAATACATTATGTAATTTGTTCATGCTGAGGATGAAATAAAATGACATCTATAAACTTCTGGCTCATAGTGCCAAATAGTTGGTTCTTGATAAATGATCTTTATTTCTATTTCCAATGTGAATTTTAATCAATAATATTTTCTGTTTTAGCTATGAGAAGAAAATATTTAGAAGACAACTCATTCCTTTATGAAGAGGCTGCCTTGGCATATATACACGACATGAAAATGATTGACATTGACTTTGAACCCTTTCTCTATGTGTTCTTGAGGTACAGATACTATCCCTCTGTGAGTGAGGGCACTTTGGATAAATGATATTTCCAAGTGTTCTCAGTTTGAGAGTGGTCCCCTGGGAAGTGCCTGGAGATGAGGGACAGAACTGTTGTGGAGTCTCTCTAGCTATCATGGAAGTAGTCTTTGACAGATGAGGAAAGCCTGCTGAAGATGGAGATTTAGGAGGCTTGTTTCATTTTGGTTATTGCATAGAGAAGACACCTTTTTTGAATCTTTCTGCCAGTTAATTAAAGCTATTTTGCTTTTGACTGTAATTCCGAACTTTGGTCACTCTCTCACTAAATGGCTAGCTTCTGGAAGGTAACTGTAGACTCAGCTGAGAGGTCTTAGGCATAGTACAATGAGAGTGTCTGTTATCCATGCATGCTGCACTCAAACCCTTGCTGTATGCATCAGGACAGGGCAGACAGTGTGCAGAAATGAGATCCCTAAAATATCAGTGGCTAACACAGCAAAAAGTTATTTTTCTCACACTGCATGTTCGGGTCAATGTCAACTGTCACTGATAGAGAGAAGGGCGACAAAGACAATTACATTCTAATTCTTACAAGGCACCACTTGCGTTCTAATAGCTCAGAGAGGTCCTGTAGCCCATTAACCTTAGGAAAATTCTCTTGTCACTTTTTATAGCTGGGCTGATGGTAAGTTTTGATTGTCAACTTGATTGAATTAAAAACTGCCTAAGTCTTTGGGAAACACACCTCTGGGTGTGTCTGTGAGGATGTTTCCAGAGAAGACTTACTGAGAAGGGAAAACCTACCCTCGTGGGTGGCACCACCCCATGGCTGGGGCCCAGGCTAAATCAAGGGGGGTAAAGTAGAAAGCTATGTGAGTGCCAGCGTTTATCTCTGCCTCCTGGTCTACTGAGATATGAGCAAGAAGACTCCTGCCCCTATTGTCACATCCTTGAATACCAATGCCAGCATGCCTTCCCCACCATGGTAGTTAGTACCCCAGTGAGCCAAGATAAATCCTTCCTCTCTTAAGTCACTTCTCATCAGATATTTGGTCACAGAAGCAAGCAAAGTAACTTGGGTGATGCTATTAGGAGGTGGGGCCTTGTGGGAGATACTCAGGTCATGGGTAGATTCCAACGAAGGACACAAATCCTCTTTTTTTGTTTGTTTGTTTGTTTGTTTTTAGAAACAGGGTTTCTGTGTGTGTAGCTCTGGCTGTCCTGGAACTCACCAGGCTGGCTTTGAACTCACAGAGATCTGCCTGCCTCTGCCTCCCTGAGTGCTGGGATTAAAGGCATGTGCCACCACCACCCAGCTTCTTTTTGCTTCTTGGCCATAAGGTAAATCATTTGCTCTGCCATGGTTCCCCACCATTGCTATCTAGTATCCACACCAGAGACCTAAAAGGCAGTGAATCCAATCATTCATGGACTAGAGCTCCCAAAAATGTGAGCCAAAATAAATCTTTCCTCTAATAGGTGAGTATCTCAGGCATGTTGTTATAGTGATACAAAGTTGGCCAACACATATTAATGTTAAAATTTTTCCAGTTCAGCTCACCTTAGATGGTGCATGACTGTAATCACAGCTACTCAAGAGGTTGAGGCAGCAGGAACCTGAGGTTGAGGCTAGCTTGGGTAACATTGCAAGGCCTTTCCTAAAAAAGAAAGAGCAGTTTTTTTTTTAATTCAAAGTGGCCTTCTTATAATCAATGTGTCTTGAGTCTTTGAAATTATTTGCTTGAAACTGGAGAACACTGACTAGTGAGCTAGTGAAAAGGAGACAGAAGAAGCATTAGAAATGCTTACAGAGAGTAAGTAGCCTTTAGGAAAGGAGGAGGGCTGGGCATGGATCTCTGTGGTGGAGCACTTGCTTAGTATATGTGCCACCCTGGGTTTGACCTCCAGCACAGAGAAAAGACAGAGTAGTGTTTTATCTTTTTACTTTGTTCAAAATCAAACCTGTCTCATGCCTTCTATTGAATCTTAAAATAGATGCAGAAAGTTTGGGCAGTTACACAGTCGGTGCTGGTTTTGTTTGATAAATGATCAGAGTGATCTTTGTAAGAACAGAAGATTCAGGGAGGCAGGGAGAAAGCTCGGTGGATAAAGTACTGGCTGTACAAGTGTGAGAGCTGTAGTCTGAACTCTCAGCACCCACATTTGAAAACTCCGGGTAGGCGTGGCAGCCTGCCTGTAATACCAGCACAAGGAGGTAGAAACAGGGGATCCCTGGGGTAATCTAGCTAGTTAGACTACCCAAGCCCTGTGTTCAGTTAGAGACCCTGGGGTAATCTAGCTAGTTAGACTACCCAAGCCCTGTGTTCAGTTAGAGACCCTGGGGTAATCTAGCTAGTTAGCCTACCCAAGCCCTGTGTTCAGTTAGAGACCCTGGGGTAATTTAGCTAGTTAGACTACCCAAGCCCCGTGTTCAGTTAGAGACCCTGCCTTGGTTAAAAAGAAGAATGAAAGTGGAGAATGGTTGAGGAAGAAACCTATAATGATTAGCGTCACCCGAGAGGAGAGGGATTTCCTAGGTCAAGTTTGTCTGTGGGCATATCTGTTTGGGATTGTCTTGACTGCTAATTGTTGTAGGAAGACCTAGCTCACTGTGGGTAGCACCATTCCATAGGCAGGGGGTCCTTAACTGTATAAGAAGGAGAAAGATACACACACACACTCAGACACACACACATATATATGTGTATATATGTGTATATATATGTGTATATATACACACATATCATATCTCTCATCTCTCTCTCTCTATATATATATACACATATATATGTGTATATAGATATGTGTATATCTATATACACATATCTCTATATATATATAGATACACACAGCAAGGATAAATTCCCTTCTCTTTGTGTTTTGTTTAAAGAAGCTCTATAGTTTATGAGGTCCCACTTGGCAGTTGTTGGCCTTAATTCCTGGTCTCTCTGCTCTTGACTGTGGATATAATGTGACCTGCTCCAAGTTCCTGCCCTGGCTTCCTTTCAATAGTGAGCTGTAATCTGGAGTTGTAGGCCACACAAAACCTTTTCCTCCCCCATGCTGCTTTTGGTCAGGGAGTTTTATCACAGCAACAGAAATGAAACTAGAGCACATCCTCAAACCAACATCTGTACACACACACACACACACACACACACACACACACACACACCTCTTCAGACACATGCATACTTGTACACACACACCTATATACCTGAGCCTCCTTGTACACACACATCAGTATACACATGCACCTGTATACATTCCAACATGCATATATATATATATATACCAAATATATATACAGTAAATGATAATAGATTTAGAGTATATTGAACCTTTTCCCAAGGGTGATCAGAGCAGAATGTCACTAGTGTGACCATCATTACAATTGCTAAGTTGAGAAAGTTAGCTAGTTAGTTGGAGGAGTCCTTCAGATCACACTTGCCAGGTAAAACAAGAAGACATTGGGCTTCTCACTGTTAAGCATAAAAATGTATGAACAAAGCCAGCAATGAAATCACCATTTCCTGCTTCCTAGTCACATACCTGCCACTGTTCAAGGCATGCCATATACAGGAGCACATCCCAATAAGGCCCCTGCGGCTTTAAGAACTACTGTGTTCGGTCCAAGCTCTCAGTCTGGTCTATGGTAAAGCCAAAGCCTAGCCTGAAACCTCAAGGCCAAAGTCAGAGCTAAACAGTAGTGAGTGAAGGAGACTGACTACCGAGGGAGCCCCCTGGAGCTGGTGGGAACTTCAGCAGGTGGGTAAGTGCCTGTTTGGATATTTCCACGTTGAGACCCAAATGAATAGAGTGGCTCTCTTATCAGCCAAGGCTTAGTTCCAGTTCTGAAAGTGATAGAGCAACATGATGCTCCCTGTCCTGGTGGAGAGCAAGCTGTCTGGAATTGAGCTCTTTGAAAGCTAACCTGCCCTGGGAAAGGCATGGCTGCTACACCAGACTTCTTTATTTTTTATTTAAAAAAATTTTTTTTTCTGTGATGTTAAATTTTTTTCATTTTTTCTTTATTAAGAAATTTTCTACTCACTCTACATACCACCCACAGATCCCATCTCCTCCCTCCTCCCACCCTCCAGCCCTCCCTCCCAAGCCACCCAACATCCCCACATCCCCAAAATCAAGGTCTCCCATGGGGAGTCAGCAGAGCCCGGAATACTGAGCCTAGGCAGGTCCAAGCCCCTCCCGACTGCACCAAGGCTGTGCAAGGCATCTCACCACCGGCACTGGGCTCCTAAAAGCCTGCCCATGCAACAGGGACGGATCCCGATCCCCTTGTCTGGGTGCCCCCCAAACAGTTGGAGCCAAACAACCATCTTCAGTATCCAGAGGGCCTAGTCCAGTCCCATGGGGGCTCCACAGCCACCAGTCCACAGTTCATGGGCTTCCACTAGTGTGGCTGGTCATCTCTGCACGTCTTTCCATCATGATCTCGACATCCCCCGCCTGCAGAATCCCTCCTCTCTCTCTTTGATTGGATTCTCAGAGCTCAGCCTGGTGCCTGGCCGTGGATCACTGCATCTGCCTCCATCAGTCACTGGACAAAGGCTCTATGATGGCGTTAGGATATTCACTACACCGGTCACCAGAGTAGACCAGTCCAAGCACCCTCTGGACCACTGCCAGCAGTCCCAGGTGGGGTAATCCGTGTAGATTCCTGTGAGCCTCCCCAGCACCCTGCCTCTTCCTATTCCCATGATGTCCTCATCCATCATGGTATCTCTTTCCTTGCCCTCCCACTCTGTCCCTGTTCTAGCTCGACCCTCCCATTTCCCTATGTTCTCATCCCCCACTCCTCGCCCTCCACCCGCCCCCCACTCCCAGTCCGCTCATGTAGATCTCATCCACTTCTCCTTTGCTACCCCAGACTTCTTTATACTGATCACAGGAGACTGTTAGAAGCTTCTGCTCTTCATTAATTCAGGCCAAAGCATGGCTGTGCCCAGAAGATAGAACAGAGTTCCGGGGGTTCCTAGTGTGAAATCACCCACTGATGTTTGATGGCTTAGCCACACTTCAAAGTTGGCTGGTTTTAATGGGCTAGCAAAAGGTTTTCATTTCCCAAGAAGAGATTCCCTTCTCTTCTCTTGTCTTTCTTTTTCTCCCCATTCCCTTCCTCTTCCCATTCCCTTCTCTTGGGTGTTGGGATCACACCTCATACCTGCTGGGCAAACACTACCCTGAGCTCCACTTCCCCAGCCCCAGGAAGGGATTCCTTATACATTCTCTTTACTTTGTGATGATTGGTCGGTCTAAGGGCCCTACAGGATATTCACTGATGCCATAAGCATGTTTTGAGTACCTTCCCTGTTCTGGTTGTATCCTGGCGATCCCATGGAAAAACATACAGTCTAGTCAGGGATACAAAGCAAGATACAGGTGGTAAAATGAGTTTCTGTTTTATTCGAATTGGGATGTCTCAGTTAACACTCTACAGTGTTGCCTTGGGCTTGGACATGCTTTCAATTTAAGGCAAAGGGTCATTGTATAAGGAAGACCTGGGGAAAGATGAATGAGTGAAAAAAAGAAATAAAAAAAGAAGGACATGACTGCTCCTAGGTATGATGGAGGAGAAAGTTTATCATGGATAAAAGGGAGAGCATTGCCAGAGGCAGAGACATCTAGGAGAGTGAAGAGTGAACGTGACCCTGAGCTGGGCATTGTGAAGAGCCAGAAGAGAAGAGAGCCAGGAGAGTAGAGTAGACAAAAGGGCCAGGTAACCAAAATGGCTGGATTATATAGGGAAGGGCAGCTGGGGGAAGGGCAGCCCAGGCCCTGGGCTAGAGAAGTTTAGGGTAGGGGGTGAGGTATGCCATTCATACCCTGCAACAGGTAGGGACTGAGGGATGCTGGGAGAACCTGGCAACCAGGTCGGCCTGGATATGTTAAATACGCACCTCACTTAGCCATTTGTCCTGGGTTTGAGACCTAACAATGAGGACACAGATTAAGTGACCCATGGCTTAAATACCCTGATATTTAACCTCACCAAGCTTCTTACTATTTCCTTTCTGTAAAGTGGGGATAATAACATTGGCATTAAAGGGTATAGTAGGGGTTAAATGAGGTGATGTAGGCAAAAGCCAAGCATGGTACTTGGTTCACAGGAGCTGCTCAGCCATTGCTTGCTAGAATCAGGAGGGTGTCAATAAGAGACAGCAGACAGTGCTAACTGCCACAGAGAGATAAGGGAGGAACCAAACAGTGACTGCTAAGAGAGGATGCCAGCTACCAAAGCTATGTCCTCCATATATCTGAATACAATTTCCAGATTTCCTAAAAGTACTTAAAGACTTGAACTTTTCTTAAATTCATAAAAGGTAAGGTTGAAGCGGCGAGTGTGTATGTGTGTGTGTGTGTGTGTGTGTGTGTGTGTGTGTGTGTGTTTTAAACTGAGCCCAAACGCTTCTTTTTTCCTTCTCCTTCATTTTCTTGAAGTCCAGAACAATAATCCTTGTTTAGAAAATGTTTTAGCCAAAGCCTGTTTCAATTTAAGATATTTCAGCGAGACAGTGAATAACCATTTATCCTACTGAAGATTTTTCGTTTCCCAGAATTACTGGAACAAAGATGCCATTATTAAAATATGCTCTTGATCTCCCATGGCATGGTCTTGATCGTCACAAAAGGATCATTCACAGTGGCTTTATAAGAATGGAAACTATGGTATCATTATCATATAGAACACTTTATCAAAGATCTTGATTCGCAGAGACTCCGGGTTCTCTGCGAAGTTGGACAGACTAGCTGACTTCAGCAAAACAAAGGCTTAGCTAGAAGACTGTGGTTTGCTTATGGATCCCTAGGGAAAGCTGGGTAAAAGAAAGAGAGAGAGAAACAAAACAAAAACAATAAACCCAGGTTTTAGAAAGCGCAGGGCAGATTGGAGAGCAGAGACAAATGGACTCTCAAATTTAATTTCCTGTGAGAGAGAGAATCTGATTGGCTAAACTGGAGGCAGTGGAACCCCTTGATTGATAGTCCCACCAGCCTTCTGAAAGTGGAAAGGGATAGTTTACAAAGGCAGCTGAGGTGTGGCCACCAGTAGGAAGAGATAGTGGGAAGAGTTACTTTACAGAGAGCTAATGCAGGGGTCACTGAAGACTGAATGAAAGGGGTTTATCCCAGGAGCCACAGTTAGTGGCAGAAATGAAATCAATCAATCAATCTCTCTCTCTCTTTCTCTCTCTCTCTCTCTCTCTCTCTCTCTCTCTCTCCCTCCCTCCCTCCCTCCCTCCCTCCCTCCTTCCCTCCCTCCTTCCCTCCCTTCTTCCCTCCTTCCTTCCCTCCCTCCCCTCCCTCCTCATTGCAAATTGGATCCAGGGTTGTACCTGTTAGGTAAGCATTCTACCACTGAGCTATATCTCTAGTCCAGAAACAAAACCTTCTGATTCAGCCAAATGGGAAATTTAAACATTATTCTTTTATTTCCAGCTTGCCAAAGCAATGGTTTAGAGATCTGGAAGATTAGGATTATCTGTGCCACTTGTTAAAATAACGGAACTACTCCCCAAGAGCCGTGGACCATCTAACAAAAACTCCAGTGCCAAGCACGCGAAACCCTCTTCCAGTTGTTGGTCAGAGGAGTCCAAGAGATTCCCCAAAACAATAGGGGCTATGTCTGTTGCTCTTGGTTGCTTCCCAGAAGTTGAAGGTAAGTCCCTATTTCTGAAGATGTCATGCACTTCAGACACAGAACTCAAGAAGGACCAAGCTAGATCTGATCTGAAAGCTTCCTCCTTGAGAACTGGCTTTCATGTTACCTGAAGGTACTATGCAAGCTGCCAAGGGAGGGAAGTAATCAATGGTCATACCCAGTTGTGGCATTTGTGAACTACAACAGCAGCCAGCATGGCATGACAACCCTAGGGGTGTAATAGTGGCACTCATGTATTGATGGTAACCAAAAGCTCCCCAGTTGGACTTAAGGACTGCTCAACAGGAGGGGAAAATATGCATGGTACTGAAAACCTAGCCAGCTACCCAGGGCTAGTGAGATCATGGTTACTGAAGGAGAACCTACAACTGCCGCTTTACAAAACCAACATAATTCCTAACTGCATTCTAAATACTTAATTCTTATACTCACAGATGAGTGTGGGTCTCACCCTTTATCAAAGAAACTTCTCTTTGCAACAGATTGAGACCATTAAAGAAAACTGCCACTGGTCAAAATGCAGAGACAACTGGTTGTGGGGTGCTCAGTCCCTGTTGATATGTCTACAGCACAACTCCTGCACCTAACGCTCAGGAGACATTACAGTAAAGGTGGCAGAAAGATCTCTAGAGCCAGAGGACCAGGGAATCTGCTGTGGATCGTGTCTCCTAGAAATGACTGGGAAGCTTCATCTCAACAATATGGTTGCCTAAACAAGCCCAGAACAAGGCACCAATAGACATGCTAACATGGAAGAGGCACATCTCAAAGGGCCCTACTGTTAAAGAGCTAAAGGCAACTAAGGAGTGCTGTGAGCAGGAGAAACAGTCTTCCTCAAAGATGAACTCCCTATTGGTTATACAGTACCAATGGTCAGTCCTGAAACCATAGACATACAGGTATCACTAAACGGATTGAACAGTGTAACAGGCTTTCTTTGGGCCACCAACCAGCTCCCAAATAAAGACATGGAGACTTAGTATTAGTTATGAATGGCCAGCCTTATCTTATGCTAGTCCCACTAGCTCTTATAATTTAAACTGTTTCTCTTCATCTACATTTTGCCTTGGGTTTTTTTTAAACCTTCCTTTCATTCTGCATATCCTACTTTTCTTGCTTCTTGTGTCTGGCTGCCTGACTGGCTGGCCCCAGGAGTCCCTTATTCTCTCTCTCTTCTCTCCTGAGCCTAGATTCCTCCTACTACTTATTATTTCTTTCTGCTAGCCCTGCCTATCCCTAGACTGCCTAGTTACTGGCTGTTCAGTTTTTTATTAGACTAGTCAAGTGCCTTAGGCAGGCAAGGTGAAACAGCAACACATCTTCACATAATTAAACAAATGCAGCATAAACAAAAGCAACACACCTTTATATAGTTAAACAAATGCAGCATAAACAAGTGTAACACGTCTTTACATAGTTAAAGTAATATTCCACAACAGAGCAGGTTGTATTTATATTTTTATGCATATATGTAGCAATAACAATAAAAGAAAAAGAGACTTGAATTTGAGAGGGAGTAATGGGAAGGACATGGGAGGGATTGGAGGGAAGGGAAGGGGCAAAATGATGCAATCATTCTTTAATTAAAAAAAAGAAATGGGGGAGCTAAGTTTGATAATTGGGCAGGCGTGTCTATTTTTCTTGCCCCCTGCTCTGTGTGTGTGTGTGTGTGTGTGTGTGTGTGTGTGTATATGTGTGTGTGGGGTATGATGCATGCATGTGCATTCATGGGTACATACAGAGGTCAGAAGATGATGCTGGTTGTCTTCCTCTGTCACTTGCTGCCCTTTGGCCTTTAGACAGAGTCTCTCACTTGCTGTGGGATGGTCTGTATGTCAAGTGTGTTGCTGATTGGTCAGTAAATAAAACACTGAGTGGCCGTTGGCTAGGCAGGAAGTATAGGCGGGGCAAGGAGGAGAATAAAGCTGGGAAGTGGAAGGCTGAGTCAGAGAGATACTGCCAGCCGCCATGATGAGAAACAGCTTGTGAAGATGCCGGTAAGCCACGAGCCATGTGGCAAGGTATAGATTAATGGAAATGGATTAATTGAAGCTGTAAGAACAGTTATGGTCATGGCCATACAGTTTGCAACCAATATAAGTCTCTGTGTTTACTTGGTCGGGTCTGAGGCTGTGGGACTGGCAGGTGATAGAGATTTGTCCTGACTGTGGGCCAGGCAGGAAAACTCTAGCTACACTCACTGAACTCGAAGTTCTCCATTTTAGTTAGGCTCTCCGGCCAGAGAGCTCTCAGTATCTACCTGTTTCTATGTCTCCTCTCTCTCTTCCCAACAAGCTCCCTGCTCCATCCAATACTGGGGCTAAAGGTAGGCAGACATACTCAATTTTTATGTGGGTATGAAGGATTCGAACCCAGGTACTCATGTTTGCATAGCAATTTCTCTTAACCACTGAGCTATCTCTCCAGCCCCAAGGACATTGGTATTTTTAATACCTTCTCTTCTGAGTCTGTGTATAGACAACTCAGAAACCCACTGTACCAAAGTTTCAAAGGATCTGATGGAGAAAGAACATTGCAGGACCAAAAATCAGATGCAGTAGTTTTAGAGGAGTGATTTGGGTTTGGTGATAGTATTTTGAGGTCCAACTTATGTTGGGTGTCTCTGCAGTTTAGGGCTTGAGAAAAGAAGAGCTGAGACACCAGGCTGAGCAAGTCATGAGGAGCAAGCTAGTAAGCAGCCTCCCTCTGTGGTCTCCGCTTCAGTTCCTGCCTCCGGGTTCCTGCCTCAAGTTCCTCACCTAACTTCCCTCAGTGATGGAGAGTGACCTGGGAGTTGTAAGATGAAAGAAACCCTGTCCTCCCCAGGCTGCTTTTGGTCATGGTGTTTATCCCGGCAATAGAAACCTAACTAAGACAGCTAGCAATTTGAGATTAAAGTTATTTGATTATTTTTGACTTATAAGAAATGGATATTCATGTGATTCAACCTCAAATATTCTAGGTTAGGGAGCGGATGAAGAATGGTAGGAAGAAAGGTACTCTGGACACGGTGCATGTTGGCCCAATATCTACTCACCCACTCGCTCTCTAATAAAATTATGATTCGGGGTCTTTCCCTTCTCCAGTGACTCAAGGGAGGTGAGTGATTGCATTTAGCTTACATTTTCCCCTCTCCTAAGGATAATCTTTCCTATTTCTCTGGACATTGTCAGATCTGACTGTGTTCCTGAAACTGCTGTAGTCGGTTTGCTACTGTCCTTTCAGTCAACCAACCAGGAAAGCAACATGTTTATTGGTTTATTTTGCATGGTTTGTCCTGATTGTTTCCTCTAGCCTAGAAAGATGTGTTCCTGTCCCTTCAACACAGGAGTCTGTAAACGTTCTGCTGCAGACACATGCAGTTACAGCTGATCAACCCAGCCAAAGAGTTGAAAAGTCATGAGCCATGGAAAATACATCAATGAGTGAACGTGGCTATGGTCCAGTAAAATGTACTTATGGTTGCTGAAACTTGAACTTCACATAACTTTCATGCATCATGAAATGTCATTTATTGCTTTGTTTTTTTTTTTTTTTTTTTGTTTTTGTTTTTGTTTTTTTTTTTTTAGTCACTTCAAAATCTAAAATCCATTCTTAGCTCATGACACACCCAAAGAAGGAAAACAGGCTGGATGCCGGGGGAGATGGCTTAGTTGACTAAGTGCTTGCCACTCTGATGGGCTTGAGTTCGGATCCTCAGAACCCATGTAAAAAACACTCTGTGCCTGTGACGTAGTACTGAGATGGGGGCAGGGAGAAGAGGGCGGAAGAGACCAGCAGATCCTTGAATCTCATTGGCTGGCGAGCCTAGTTAACTTGATGAGCTTTCAGGTTCAGTGACAGAACCTGTCTCAGAAACTAAAGGTGAAGAGTGATCAAGGAAAGACACCTGACAGTTACCTCTGGCCTCCACACTCACGTGCACATACCTGAATGCATTCCTGTGCACATACCTGTGCTAACAAGCACACACACACATACACACACACACACACACACACACACACACACACACCCCATACTACATATATCACCACTGTCACCCCTCTATTCCTCAATTCCAGAAGGAGGAGGAAGAGGAGGGGGGGGGAGGACGGACTAGGAGGAAACAAGTGACTGGATTTAGCCCCTGGGCTGCAGCTTGCTAACTTCTGCTGTGAAGCAGCAGGCTTGCTCTATGCTCAGGACCTTTGCCCGTGCTGGCCTTCTGGGACACTGACTCAAGTCTTCGTGTGCTCTCTTTGGATTAGGTCAAGTGCTACCTTCTCTGACCACTGTCACAGCAGGTCCCCAGCCTCTGAATGTGTTACCTCACAGCAGCACTTCTCACTCTCTGACATTTCACTCATTTATTTATTCATTCATTCATTTATTCATTCATTTATTTATTTAAAGTATTTGTCGAGGCCTCTTTTCTGTCCTCACTGGGGTCCGAGCTGAATGAAAAAAGGGGGTTTGCCTGTCTCATTCGCCATTACTTAGCACAGTGCCCGGGGTGTAATGGGCAATTAAAGATTTGCCGAATACACAGTGATTACAGCTCAGTTCTCCAGAGCTTGACAAGCCTGTAAAAGACTGCTCAGTTTATATTTATTAGACAAGAGAACGAAAGACTGTCGAAGTGAAGAAAGGCGAGCAAGTCATTACCTGTATGTACTCAGAGAAACTTCCGTCCCTTTGTTATCTCCCGATGTTTCTGGAAAAGCTAAAGGGAAACTCTCCCCATCTGCGATTCTGAAGGTGGTTGTTTTCCTCCCCTGGCAGCTATGAAAGTCTTTTCTTACCTGACTGGAGGCGGGAGAAGAGGAAACAACCTCATCTGAGGAGGGAGAATGCTACCATGCGGTAATGAAATAATATTTGGATGATAGATGGCTCTAGATCACTGAGTTATGATTTAAAAATTCCCAAGGTCACTGGAAGGGAAACGGCGAAAGTCAGGGATGGCACCACAGCAACAGATAGGACGGAATTGGAAATAACGCCGAGCTAAACCTGCCGTCAGGAGGGAAGAAAGGATAAGCAGCAGGCTAGACGCTGGCTTGGGGACCAGAAGGCTGGAGCTTGAACAGAGTGTACCTACCGGCAGTGCTGGGTGGGGGCCAGCATCCGATAATTTGGCACTGGGCTTTCCAAGCCTGGGGACAGAGGTGGCTTCCAGCCAGTTCTGCCTCTTCTTATTCAAACAAACAAACTGGCAGGGTGGAAAGAGCCTGGTGGAGGTGATTAGAATAAGCAGGGAGAGTCCGTGAGAAGCAATAGGTCCACTGCTGAGGCTGGGGGTTCAAGGGGTTGAGGCCGAGGAACAGATCTCTGGGACAGAAGGAACACAAAGTAGAAACAGTGGGAGGCTGTCCTGCACATGCATGCATGATGGGCCAGCTGGGAATAACTATGGCATTGGATAGTTGGTTCCCTGCTGGTGGATGAAGCAGGGAAAACAGAGATGAAATTAGGTTTTTCACCTGGACTTTTTGGTTACAAGCAATGGAAAACTCATAAAAAAAATCTGACAAAGTTTAGATAGAGAATGTAATGGCTCATGCTGAAAAGCACAGCAGCAGTATGCTAGCTTCAGGAATGGGAGCATGAACCCACCCATGAGGAAAGCCTCCGTGGCGCAATGAAGGTGAAGAGCCCCTCCTGGGGGCCTGAGGTGGCATTCCAAGGCCTCTCCAGTCAGCCGAGTGCAACGGAAGCCATCGCTGGTCCCTTTGGAATGGTGCTCACCCATCTCTCAGGACCGACTGACCCATGTTCGACTGCTGTTGAAGCCAGGTGTCAAGCAACATCTACAGCATTTGATCTCCCTTCATTTTTCACCGGCTTTAGCTTCGTTCTCTGATGGTCTCTACCCACAGTGTTGGACCACAGCAGCTCCAGGTGTACATCCATCCAGCTTCCACTTCAGCAGGTCATACCTGTGGCCTGGTTGCTCTACCAGACCCAAGCATTGTATCTCATTGTCTTTGGTTGGATCATGGGCTCTTTCCTTAGCCAAACTTAAGCTATAATATCTTACTGGTCAACAGTGAGCCAAATAGTTTTTCTCTGAAACCCAGTAAAGTCAGCTCTCCCTAAACCTCTTGAGCTAGGAATGAGAAAGGACTTTCTCCAAGAAAAAACTTAGATGCTGCTACCATAAGACAGGAATACAGACCCTAAATAGCCGAAGGACAAATCAAACCCAAACCCAAACCAGATGTTTACAACTGGTAATCATCATGCTCATATGGAAAAGACCAGGAGCCAAACCTCTCATGAGTACATGGATATGTCATTCTAAGTAAATGTCACAATCAGATTACTCAGTTGTGCTCATGTTGATCAAATTACATCCTCTGGTCTAAATGAGCAGAATGGAGTTAACACCAAGAATAAAGAATACTAGTCATGAATGAGGGAAAAGCAGCCACAATTATTTAAAGATAAAGCATGCATTTACATAAACTTGACATTTAAATTTGGTAACGATGAATGTAATTGTCATCTATACATCCCCTTTAGACTATAATAAACAAAACTCTAGAAAAAGACGCCCCCCTACACCTGCCATGTGAGGGTAAGTCTTTATTATTAACTTGCTGGGAATTAAATCACCTAGGACAGGGTGTTTCCAGAGGGCTTTAACGGAGGTAGAAGATCCACCCTGAGTAGCAGTGGGCTTTTCTCTTGAGAGCGAACAAAAAGTGAGCTGAGCACCAGCATTCATCGCCCTGCTTCCTGACTGCAGACACACTGGGACCAGCTGTTCACACTCCTGCTACAGTGACTTGCCCACCATGATGAACTTTACCCTCAGACTCTGAGCCCAAATAAACTGTCTCTTCCTTATGTTACTTCTGGTGAGGAATTCTGCTAGAGCAATGAGGAAAGTAACTAATACCTTCCCCAATCCAGGTTTGTCTAGAGACCTTCTTAAAGTTTAGGAATAATTCATGAAGCTTTACAATGGGCAAAAAGGCTCCAAAGGCCTTGAGAATAGGCATCTACTTAGCTTCTGGGTCTTTCTCAGCTTATTTCTCAGACTTTGTCTTTCTGGCTGCTCTGTTTCTGCATCCTTTACCCATACTATGTTCTCCAGAGGTTCGTCTTTGTTTCCCAGTTCTTTTTTTTTTTTTTTTTTTTTTTTGGTTTTTCGAGACAGGGTTTCTCTGTGTAGCTTTGCGCCTTTCCTGGGACTCACTTGGTAGTCCAGGCTGGCCTCGAACTCACAGAGATCCGCCTGGCTCTGCCTCCCAAGTGCTGGGATTAAAGGCGTGCGCCACCACCGCCCGGCTGTTTCCCAGTTCTTTATACTGTGGCAGAGTGGCTCTTTCCATGCTTCTCAGTAGGTCCCCCTAAGAGCATCCTTCATGTCATGATGGTGCCAGCCATGCTCAGGAGTTAACTCCTGGTGATTCACTGCCAGTGACTCTCAAGTCTCCCTTCAAATTCACACGTGGGAAGTCACATAGAGGGACTTCTCAACAGTGTTTTAATGAAGGGGTGAATGAATAAATTTTTTCTCCTTGGTGTTTCTAAGCCAACATATCTGTGACAGTTAATATTGTCAACTCGACAGGATCTAGAATTACCAGAGACAGGCCTCTAGGAACACATGTGACCATAAAAGTAGGAACACCATTTGGGCTTGGTTCTTAGACTGCATAAAAAGGAGGAAGCTTCTTTAGAGCATTCATTCATCTCCTTCTGCTTCCTGCTTCCTGGTTGTGGATGTCACATGATCAGTGCCTCCAGCTCTGGCCACCATGGCTTCCCCGACTCCATAATGTCCTTCACCCTCAATCTTTGAACCAAAGTAAGTTTTTGTTGTTGTTGTTGTTGTTGTTATTATTATTATTATTACAGAGATAAGTAATTAAAATAATGGCTAAAATCCATCTAATCCTATTCTACTTATGCTTGGAAATACTTTCCAAGACAGAGAGTTGAGGGTTTCCCTTGCTTTCTCCTTCTAGCCCTCCTTACCTTAAGTCTCACTAATTTTTACCCATTAATCCTTAAGTCTCTTTCTTATATTTAGAGGGCCATTCCTTTTCCTGCTTCAGATTAATATCACCCGTGGCCACTGTCACACTTTCCTTATTATTCTCCCTGCCTCTAAGTACGTCCATATGGCATCACACCCCTCTGATTCTTAGGCTTTCCATCAGCATTAACCCCAAATCATACTCCTTGGTTTGCTAATAGGCCCTCTACGTCCTGCCCTCCACACCCCCTTCAGCAGCACCTCTGAGTCAGCTGACTTACATATGTGCGATTTTCTGCATATAGCACACAGCTCATGCTACTATGGCTTTGCTCATACTTTACCCAGTGTGGCAGGTGACACCCCCTATATCTCAATTTCTGCATATGACATAAGCCTCAGTTGAGGTACCAGGTCTTCTAGAAAGCCTTGTAAATTCTTCAAGTTGATCTGGATTCCCCATAGCTAGCTTCTATGGCTCTTTGTCTCTCTTTCTCTTGAGCCCCCCCAACGCTGCCCCCCCACCCCGGTCTCACACACATGTCATTGCACTATGTAGATCAGGTTTCCTGGCTACCATATAGCCTTCCTTGTAAGCATGGGAACAGTGAGTTCATCCATGAGTGTTCGTGTTTAGTGCTACGTGAAACATAGGAAGATTTTGAGAAGTATCTGCTGAGTGAATTAACAGTTAAAACTGTAAGTCTGTGTTTCCTCCTAGAGTCTATTTTATAATCATAGGCCAAGTTACTATAAAGTTCCTCTTGGCTTTGATGCTTTCCTCAGTATGAAAAGGGGGTCCCCTAATGTACTATAGGAGCTAAAGGGGATTGTGTTGTATAGCAGTTTCCTCCTTGATTAAGACATTCCATCATGTAAGTTCAAGACCAGCTTGAGACTGTCTCAGTTTTCTTCCTTCTTCCTTCTTGGTGGCATGGAGTCACTCAGTTTGTGCATGTTCCCTTTGTCCCCCTCCCACCCGAGAAATCTAAGTCCCTGTGGGTCAAGACTTCACACCTAGGCCTTCAGGACATGAAGTTTGGTCTCTGTTTTTTCCTACTTAGGGTAGCTGTGAGAACTGTTCACCTTCCATCTGCACTTCTAAGCAGAGCTTGAGGCACTGAATGTATGCCAAGCTGCCCAGTCAGGAAACCATTCATTCTTTATTCACGGGGGAGTTACCTGGAATTGATAATTCATGGGCGCTGTTCTAGGTGCTGATGGTACATCTGCATCCACGCAGTACATAGATCTAGGTTGTCTTTGTGAACAAGGGGCTTGATTGAGAAGGCAGGAAAATATGTCTGACGGGTTACATCCCAATGTCTCCAGAATACCGAGCAAATCTTTTTAGCATCCTAAATGGATCCTGTTCCTGGTTCTTACAGCTCATAGCTTACTAGAACAATCAAAGACATCTACCTCCAATTCTACTTTTATCTGAGCACCAAACTTTATTATTCATAGTATGATCTAGTTCTTTTAAAATTTATCTAATTCCATTCAAGGAAACAAAAGAGAACTGAAAGATATCGAAATTCATCCTCCAATAATGTGGTTAGTTGCCATTTCATTGTGCTAACATTTTTTTTTCAAATACAACACTTGAAAATACTGATCCAAGTAGCAATTTATGAGCATCTATCATTGAAACTTAATACAGCTGTCTGAGAAAGGCCAGATTATTGTCCCCATTTTACATTTACAAAAACCAGGGACTTAGTTTAATTGCCCCAGGTCACATAGACATGAATTAGTTTTTATAAGAGTGAAATATTTTAGTTTCATTACTTATTTCAGTATAAAAATGATGTTTTTTTTTTTCCAGGCAGAGGTAGTACACGTCTTTAATCCCAGCACTTGGGAGGCAGAGCCAGGCGGATCTCTGTGAGTTCGAGGCCAGCCTGGTCTACAGAGCGAGATCCAGGACAGGCACCAAAGCTACACAGAGAAATCCTGTCTCAAAAAACAAAAACAAAAACAAAACAACAAAAAAATGATTTTTTCAAGTTTTTTTTTAAAAGCTGTGGTAAATGGTTAAATTCTAGAATTTTATTTAGTAATAATGCAAATTATTCATTGGTCATTTTTTGGGGGGGTGGGTTTTGAGACACGGTTTCTCCATGTAGTTCTAGTGCCTGTCCTGGATCTCTCTATATATACCAGGCTGGCTTCGAACACATATGAACACATAGAGATCCACCTGGCTCTGCCTCCTGAGTGCTGGGATTAAAGGCGTACACAACACCACCTGGCTCACTCATCATTTTGAGGGGCAAAAATTTTTTCTTTTGAGATAGGATTTTAACCTTCAAACTTGTGACCATCTTCCTGCCCCAGTCTTCTGAGTACTGGGATTACGGACATGTGTCACCAAGCCCAGCTTTCACTGAGCATCTGTCTTAGTTAGGGTTTCTATTGCTGTGAAGGGACACCATGACCATGGTAACTGTTAATAAGGAAAGCATTTAATTGGGTTGGTTTACAGGTTCAGAGGCTTAGTCCATTGTCATAGTGAGAAGCATGCAGGCAGACATGGTGCTGGAGAAGAAGTTCTACATTTAGATTAGGCAGCAGGAAGAGAGAGTGACACTGGGTCTGGCTTGAGCATTTGAAACCTCAAAGCCCATCCCCAGTGATGTAACTTCCTCCAACAAGGCCACACCTACTCCAATAAGGCCACGCCTCCTAATAGTGCCAGTCCCTATGAGCCTATGAGGGTCACTTTCACTCAAACTACCACAGCATCTATGATATACCTGACAAGCCTCTCTGCATATTATTTTACTTCTTGATTATAACTGTATGAACTCTCAGCTGATTACCCTTGATGATCAAGATATAACGACTCAGAAACTTTAGTAATTTATCCACAATTAAAGTCTCTAAGTATGAAAGGGAACATTCAAATGTAATGTTCTAAAACCCTTTTTGTTAAAACTCTTTTCATTATACGACTTTGCTTTAAAAACAATGTGATTGACATTGGTGCTTTATTTCTTTAGAATCATGGCTCAGTGGTTCTGTAAGCCTTTGAGCTTAGCTCAAAAATAATCTGTTGTGGGTAGGATAGGGCTGGAGGATAGCTCAGGTGACCAGTGCTTGCCTCACAATCATGAGGATCTGAGTGAGTTCAAGCCTCAGAACCCATTTGAAAATGTAGGGCATGGTGGCAGACACTTGTAATTCCAGCATTGGGGGTGGGGGAGAGACAGTGAGATGCTCAGGGCTCGCTGGCGGCTAGCCAATCTATCTTAAAATGATTAGATCTAGGCCAAGGAAGGAGCTTGTCTCAAAGGAGGTAGATAGTACTCATGAGATGTCATCTCAGGTTGTCCTCTGGCTCCTATGCACCTGCACACATGTGGACACCAGATCTTTTGCTAGTCAGTGGACCCACTTTTCCGCATCTGTGATTGTTTTTGGAAAAAATAGGAAATTGGATCATTTAAATCACCTCAGTAGATACATTTTCTACTTTTCCCCATTATACTCATGTGTATCATTTGTTCCTTTTCGGTTGTTAAACAGTTTCTCATTGCCATTTATCATCCCTCTCATTAAAAATAATTAGGACTAGATGTTAATTGCTTTTCTAATTTATATCTAGAAAACCAAGCTATGCTGCTATGTGAAATAGGCCTTCCTCAGTGGCACTCAAAGACTGGAATCTGTACCTGGCCTTGGATTGCTAAAATTCCTTCCCAGGGGAACACACAAGCCATATCATCTACTCCTTTTCCTAAGGTCCCAACAACAAACTGAGGCACAATTCTGCCAAAGTTCACTCTGAGGAAACCAATGAGTTTGTCAGGCTTCTTTAAAGAGCATAGGAGAGGGGTTAGTTACATGGGTGTGGGTGTTCCTCCCTCACCTTATTTTCCAGATCACACATGGAAAGCCTTTCCTCAGCAGGGATGAGGGCTTCCCTGTAGTTGCATAGATGGAACCCCTTCCCCATGCAGACTTATATACTCTAGCCAAGTGGTTCTCAACCTGTGGATCTCGACCCCCTTGGCAAAACCCCAGTCTTCAAAAGTGTTTACATTACAATTCATAGCAGTATCAAAATTACAGTTTTGAAGTAGCAACAAAAATAATTTTATGGTTTGGGGGTCACCACACCATGAGGAACTATATTAAAGGGTCGCAGCATTAGGAAGGTTAAGAACCACTGGTCTAGCTGCTTCCTGGACCATGTGCAGGTAGCAGGGAACAGCTGGATACTCAGCTGAGGGTCTTATGACCCTCCCCACCCCTCTAGTCAAGAAGCCCAACTGGGATGATCCTTTTGCAAAGGGGCCAATTAAACTCTCCAAGATAGGCATTTATTGGCTCAGAAGACAGTCACTCACAACACCTTGCTATGTCCTTGGTCCATTTTCTTTTATTTGGCTAAACCAGAGATCAACAAAAGATGGCCATGGACTAGTTCCAGTCTGTCCCTACTTTTGTATGCTCTGGGAACTAAGAGTGGTTATTGCATGTTAAAATGGTTTAAAACAAAACAAAACAAAAAACCAAACAAGAAGACTATTTTGTGACACATAAAAATTGTGTGAAGTTAAAATTTCAGTGTCCCCAAGCTTATTGGAAGACAGCCACTGTGCTAATTCATTTACATATCATCTGTGGCTGGTTTCATGCCTCGGTGTCGGAGTTGAGTAAGTTTAATGGAAGAGTTGGACCTTCCATGTCTTTATGGGAGAAGTTTGCTGGCCACTGGCCTAGTCTGTGAAGCTGTCCTGGTTTCTTGCTCTTTCTGATGCAGATCACAGGGCAGGGCCAGCACAACACCCGGGAGTCTGAGCTCTTTTTCACACTTTTGAGTCAATAGTAAAACAAAGAACAAATAAAGTTGGAATGATATGTAATATTAATGCTAATTTTTCTGAAGAATTTTTAAAGATGTGTGTGTGTGTGTGTGTGTGTGTGTGTGTGTGTATACCATGTGTGTGTGGGTGCTGCCTGAGGTCAGAAGAGGATACTGGATCTCTTGAAGAAGCTGGAGTTAATGGTTGGTGTGAGCTGCCTGACGTGGGTACTGGAAACTGAACTTGGGTCCTCTGAAAGAGCAGGAAGCACTCTTAATGGATGAATCATCTCTCCATAAAGAATATTTTTTAAAACTAGCTACCTTCTTCATTCATTATCTCATTTAAAAAGGGATGTGTTTACTAATGCCGAACACATGGACATTATATAATCCCCAAACCAAACAAAAAACCCCAAACTCTCTTGCAAATGGAATATACTTAGTTTCATGAGAAAGTCATCATATTGTCATTGTTTTTCTCTTTTCACCAGGATCAAAGCAAACGAACTCCTTTCTGGACTAGCTCAGCTCATCGGAGCAGCTCTGGGGAAAACTAAACAAAGCACAAAACAAAGTGGGGCGGATGGGGGAGAGGGGGTTTACTGGGGGGGAGAGGGGCGGGGAGAGGAAAAATGAACGAACAAGCCAAAAAAAAAAAAAAGTCAAAATGTTTTAAAAATTAGCTTTTTAAGTGGGAAAATAAAAGTAGGCTGGTGATGGAATGCTCTAGTGTGAAAGCATGGTTTTAAAGTCAAATTTCTCTAAAAAGGAGCATTGGTACTCGAAATCTAATGATGATGCCTGGGTATGGTAGCACATGCCTGCAATCTCAGCACTTGAGAGGGGGAGACAAGTGGCTCACTGCGAGTTCAAGGCCAGCCTGGTTTATATAGACCCTTTAATACAGTTCCTCATGTTGTAATGACCCTTCAACCATAAAATTATTTCCATTACTACTTCATAACTATAATTTTGCTACTGTTATGAGTTGTAATGTAAACACTTTTGAAGACAGAGGATTACCGAAGGTGTCACGACCCACAGGTTGAGAACCTGAGAACCGCTGCCATCGGTGGTTCAAGGACAGCCAGGGCTATGCAGCAAGACCCTATCACAGAAACAAAGGGGAAAAAGAAAGGCAAACATCAAGGTTAAAAGAAACAGGGTCATGGGACATTCTGGAAAAGAGATTCAAAGAGGAGTAAGGTCACAAATCAAAGAAATCTATCACACTGCTTCCTCGCCTGACAGACATCTCCCGTGGGCTGGGTGTGTAGACACAGGACCATTATTCCACTACTGTTCTTTTCATGTCCTACCTCTCCACAGGCAAGACGGATCAAAGAATACTTTGTCCCTTGAAGTATTGCCCTGTTTTCTCCCAACCAGGATTTTTCAATAAACCTGGGTACTACCTTATTGTGTGACTTTTCCTGGTGAATGTGAAAAAAAAATGTCTATTTCATCTCAGACAGGGCTATGATATACAAAAAAAAAAAAAAAAAAAAAAAAAAAAAAGAGAAAAAGAAAGAGAAAAAAGATTCTATTCTACCAAGTCCAATGTAATGAACCAGCACGTTTATTGGGATTACTTATATCATCAGGAAAGAGACATAAGACCACGATTACTCAAAAGCCTAAGCAAATGACTGCTTCAGCTGGACACATCGAGATTCTGTGATCAACACAGGCAGTGTGGAGATAGACTCCCAGGAAGATTCTCTGTTCTGCCACTCACTGGTCAGGTGACTCCAGGTAGTTCAGTTCAGTTCCCTCTGTAACATGAACAGAAGATGGTAGGAGGGTTGGTAGGAGACTAGGTTAATATTTCTCAAGTATCTAGAACTGGGCCTAGCTCATAGCTGAAGTATATGAGTGCTTTTTCAATAAATGACTAATGGGCATTAGATAGAAATTAGCAGACATGCTGTACATAGTATGAGTCATTAATTTCTTGAGGAAAAAAAATGTTACACAAATGCTGTCACTTCACTTAAAGAACTATGAGCCAGCCAATAGCATTATCAAGATGGATTTAACTTTTCTTTCCAGGAAAATGAAGATTTCATGTTCTTTCATCAGTTGCTTTTATACAGATTGTAAGGTCTCACATTTAAAGCCTAGGCAGAGGCATGTGCAATTTTCTTTTTTTTTTTATTAAGAGATTTTCTATTCATTTTATATACCAACCACAGATTCCCTTGTCCTCCTTCCTCCCACCCCCAGCCTTCTCCCCAAACCCCCCATTCTCACTTCCTCCAAGGCAAGGTCTCCCATGGGGAGTCAGCAGAGCCTGGTACATTCAGTTGAGGAAGGTCCAAGCCCCTCCTCTCTGCACCAAGGCTGCACAAAGTGTCCCAGCATAGACACTAGGCTCCAAAAAGCCTGCTCATGCACTATGGACCAGTCTTGATCCCACTGCCTGAGGGCTCCCTAAACAGTTCAAGCTAAACAACTGTTTCACTTATCCAGAGGGCCTAGTCCAGTACCATGGGGGCTCCTCAGCTATTGGTCCACAGTTCATGTGTTTCCACTAGTTTGTCTAGTTGTCTCTGTACTTTTTTCAATCATGGTCTCGATATCTCTTGCTCAGAGAATCCCTCCTCTCCTTCGTCAGTTGGACTCCTGGAGCTCCACCTGGGACCCAGCCGTGGATCTCTGAATCTGCTTCCATTAGTCACGGGTGAGGGTTCTATGATGACAGTTAGGGTATTCAACCATCCGATCACCAGAGTAGGTCAGCTCAGGCACCCTCTTGACCATTGCCAGTAATCTATGGTGGAGTCATCTTTGTGGATTCCTGGGAACCTCCCTAGCACTCTGCTTCTCCCTATTCCCATGGTGCCTTCATTTATCATGGTATCTCTTCCTTGTTCTCCCACTCTGTTCCCATTCCAGCTTGAACCTCCTGCTCCCCTAAGCTCTCTTTCCCCTGACCCTTGCCCTCCATTGCCTCCCCATCCCCAGTTTGCTCATGTAAATCTCATCCATTTCTCTGTCGTTGGGCGATCCCTGTGTCTTTCTTAGGGTCCTCTTTACTAGGTAGCCTCCCTGGAATTGTGAGTTGCAGTCTGGTTATCCTTTGCTTTACATCTAATATCCACTTATGAGTGAGTACATACCATGTTTGTCTTTCTGAGTCTGGGTTACCTCACTCAGGATGATTTTTCCTAGTTCCATCCATTTGCCTGCAAACCTCATGATATTGTTTTTCTCTGCTGAGTAGTACTCCATTGTGTATATGTACCACATTTTATTTATCCATTCTTCAGTTGAGGGGCATCTAGGATGTTTCCAGGTTCTGGCTATTACAAATAATGCTGCTATGAACATAATTGAGCATGTGTCCTTATGGTATGATTGAGCATTCCTTGGGTGTATGTCCAAGAGTGGTATAGCTGGTCTTGAAGATTGATTCCCAATTTTCTGAGAAACCGCCATACTGATTTCCACAGTGGTTGTACAAGTTTGCATTCCCACCAACAATGTAGGAGTGTTCCCCTTGCTTCACATCTTCTCCAACATAGACTGTCATTAGTGTTTTTGATCTTGGCCATTCTGACAGGTATAAGGTGGTATCTCAGAGTCGTTTTTATTTGCATTTACCTGATGACTAAGGATGTTTAGCAATTCCTTAAATGTCTTTCAGCCGTTTGAGAGTCTTCTGTTGAGAATTCTCTGTTTAGCTCTATAGCCCATTTTTTAATTGGACTGTTGGGTATTTTGATGACTAATTTCTTGAGTTCTTTATATATTCTGGAGATCAGCCCTCTGTCAGATGTGGGGTTGGTGAAGATCTTTTCCCATTCTGTAGGCTGTCATTTTGTCTTGTTGACCGTGTCCTTTGCCCTACAAAAGCTTCTCAGTTTCAAGAGGTCCCATTGATTGATAGTTGCTCTCAGTGTCTATGCTACTGGTGTTATATTTAGGAAATGATCTCCGGTGCAAATGCGTTCAAGACTACTTCCTACTTTCTCTTCCATCAGGTTCAGAGTAACTAGATTTATGTTGAGGTCTTTGATCCACTTGGACTTAAGTTTTGTGCATGGTGACAGATATGGATCAATTTGCAATCTTCTCCATGGAGGCATATGTAATTTTTGATATGTCTGGGATATAATACAAAATAAAGTCTGGAAACACCTGTTATATGACAATTTTTTCCTGGGGAGACACCACACACATGTCTACTCACCACAGATAGGAGTCCATGATAGACCAAAGTACGAATATCACCAAAGTCCCACTTGGTGAAACCAATGAGTTTTATTGGGGTTATTTACAAGAATATGGGTGAAGGGTCACCGACAGGAGCAGAAATGATTCAAAGACAGCTGCATCACCAAAGCCCACCCTGGTATAGGTGGCAGCACACAAAATCTGGGGACCTTGAGCACACTGCGCAGCCTACAGACATCTCAACAAGTTGGAGAGTGTCCCTTCGAAGTGATTTAGGTGGTCGAAACCTCTTCTAGGCAGCTTGGCTGGTTTCTGCTTTTTCCAGGCAGCTGGTCTGGTCTCAGAGTCGTCTTTACAGCGTGGCTCATCTGAGAGTGACCCTCAGCAGCTTTACTGCTTATTCTGAGAGGATGGAGCCTAGGGAATCTGGGCAGTTTCAGGGACTTCTTGAAGCTATTTTGAATTGTTTACCTCTCTGCTTAAAGAGCCTTCCTTTGGAATGGAATGTTTCAGGCAGGGAGGAAACTGTTATACAACACCCATTTCAAGGTGTGATTACCTTTGTTACCGGCATCTGTATGGAGATAGTTGTTTCGTCTGTTTGTTTTTTTGGAGAGATACATTCTAAGCCTGAGCTAAGCTCTACTAGTAAGCTGTGAAACCTTAGATATCTTACTTCTTTTTTTTTTTTTTTTTTTTTTTTGGTTTTTCGAGACAGGGTTTCTCTGTGTAGCTTTGCGCCTTTCCTGGAACTCACTTGGTAGCCCAGGCTGGCCTTGAACTCACAGAGATCCGCCTGGCTCTGCCTCCCGAGTGCTGGGATTAAAGGCGTGCGCCACCACCGCCCGGCTAGATATCTTACTTCTACAAGCCTCAGTTTCCTTGTCTGTAAAACAGGGTTAGTACCTCAGTTTCCCTTATCTGTAAAATAGTGATAATAACAATATCCACTTTTCAGGATTGTAATGAATGTTAAATGAAACGTAATGAAGTGTTTGACACTGTTTCTACTACACATAAGGATGTGTAATTTGTGTATATGAAAATGGTCCATAAATTTTAACAAATACTATGTTCATGTAACCATCATCGTAATTGAGATACAGAACACTTACATCAACCAATAATCATTATTTTAAAAATCAGAACACTAGTGTCTTATCCACAATCCCAAAGAGAAGATACATAGGACATCGGCCATAAAAAACAGTAAGTGCAAATTAGAATCATGAAACCATGGGAATGCAGTGGTAGGAGAATTGATCTGGAGGGGCTGATGAAGAGTCATGAGTACTGCACACTGCTGCATCTGCCTGTGCAGTGTCAAGCCCCTCCATCTCCCATTACAGCACCTTGCTTAGCTGTATGTGTATGGGAGGGTGGGGGGGGCAGGGGTGGGGGGACCAATTCCCCAGCGCTCCATGTGTTTGTAGGGGATCTGTTCTATCCTTGGCTTCAATTTTATCACTCCTGCTGCAGTCTTAGGAAGCAAACTCTCTGTGGCTAATTCTTTTTGTAGTACTAGGACAGACGAATCCAGGACCCTAAAATATACAAGACAAGTAAGTACTTTCCCATTGAGTTACAGCACCAAGACCCTCCATCCTTCTTTTAAAAAATTAGAGACAGGGCTTTAGTAATTTCCTTGAGCTGTCCTTGAACTCATTCTGTAGCCCTGGCAGGCCTTGAACTTCAGATTCTCCTTAGCCTACTGGGATTATGGGCCTGTTCCACTTAAAATTAATTTTTCTGAATACAAATTGAAGCTGAGAGAGTCCCTAGAGAATGTAGCCACATAGTGGCTGAGGAGAACTCAGTGGAAAGTGCTTGCTTAGGGCGATAGAGAGTCCGTGTTCCATCCACAGCACCAGCTTAGCACCATTACCACCACCACCACCACAACCACCACCACCACCATAACCACCAAAACATAAACAAATGAACCAACCAAACAAACCCCACAGCAACAAAGGTTCAGCTCGAGGGCCAGAGACGCTCTAGGCTGGTGTCATTTCCTTTTTTCATATGAAAGTCATTGCTGACCTTAACATCTCTCATCTATTTTCATATCTCTTACCTGTGCACTCCTCCTATTGGCAAACCTGTCTGTATCTTTGAAGTCTCCTTCCTTGTGGGGCCTGCCTGCTTTCCAAGAAAGACACAGGCATAACCTCTATGTGCAAAAATTTATATTCAGTATTGCTGTATTCATAATACTGCCAAAAGAGTAGGAAGTCATTTGCCAGGGCTCTAGAATGAATTTACAAGACTCTTATCCATTATCTACACACTTACATATTTGTGAATGGCTGTAACAAAGACTTAGGGGCCGCTTTTGCTGCAAGTACCAGCTCTTCACTCGGGCATGCAGAAGCCCAGAGGTGCCCAATGGGGAAGTGTAAACAGGATTAAAAGTTATCTCCCTTGCTGCTGGTCACCTTGGAGTCTAGTTAGGGTCAGCAGGTCTGATGGAGAAGCATTTTGTGGCAGGAGTTGTGGCTACCTCCCAGGCAACAGCAATTTACTTAATGCCTGAGATAAGGATCAAATGGAGCACAGTTCACTCAAGGCTGTTTGTTTAACTATGTATGCTTCCTGTCTAATGCCTTTGGCTCTTTTCTATGTCATCCGAGAATGCATCAGTACCTCTGAAGACAGGTCCGTTCCTCCCTTATTCTGGGTATAGCTATTTTTTTTCTCCCTCATCATTTTCTCTATTTATGTTTGGGGGGGCATTAGGGAGAGGGGCAAGTGGCAGGAGCTGACTTGTTAGGGCATGCATTAGACCTGTAGCCTAGGACTTCAGTAACATTCCTATATTAATTTACATGCTTGTTAGTATATTTGTGGCACACAGACTGATAAACTATTAACTGGTTCAAGCTACATAGTACATTGTAGACATTAATTACATGTCAAAAAGTGTAACAGTACCTATCACAAACTGAAAAAATGACAGTGAATGTATCACTTACTTATACATACATATACTGTTGAGTGCATATTTGCCTAACATTTCTCAACAAGATTAAACAAATAATAATGTGTCTCATTTTGTTTCATTCGTTTAATATTTATTGAATACTACTACACGATATGCCAGGCCTACCATGGCAGAATGTGTTATTCAGAAATGGCCAGGACACTATTTCCTGTTCATGTCATTCTCCTATCTAGATGTACAGTTGGATCCCCCTCCGTTTCCATTGGTGTGAACTTGTGACTCTTGCTTGCAGCCAATGAAGGCAGTAGAAGGGTGTGACTTTCATGGTAAGGTCACGAAAGGTGATGGCTTCTCCTTGTTTGCTGCATGCTTTGAGGAAATTTAAATCAGGTCAAAGAGAAGACACACAGAGAAGCCTCCAGTCTTCCTGAGGAGAGGCAGTGGTCCAGTGTCTGTCACTGACTGATCACAGTAGACACTCCAAACTGGATCCCTAGTCTTCACAGGGGTGGTCAACATCTTAAAGCTGAAAGTTTTGTGTGATACACTATGTAGCAATAGATAATCAGCGTATCCACCTTTGGGTAATCAAGATAAGCCTTATAAATGGATTTACTTTCATGGAATTTCCATTCCAGATTTTTCTCATCCATAGCAAGGAAGGAATGACTGTTTTCAGGGTCTAATTACCCATTGTTTATCTGCTATCTGGGCCTGCTCTCAAGCCTGGCTTTGTTGTTCCAAATTATGAAATTGAGCACATTCATTCATTCATTCATTCAATAAATACATCAATTAATTTCTCACACAAGGACTCTTTTTCTGACACTTTGGAGTCTGAAACTCTTCTCCATTGTTTCCAAGCGTCTAGGGCTTCCATCCTAACATCAGGCAACAAGGCTATTCCCTGGTTGTAGCTCTCTCCTTCAGAACAGAAGCAGTCAAGTTCTTTCTGGGCTCCTGGTTCTATCCTGAGTCTAGTCCTGGGTCTGCAGTAGCAGACCGACTGAAAACACAAAGAAACACCTCTCCAAATTGAAGGTGTGTTGTTAGTTACTGGACATAGAAATAATTTAGCCAACGACAGTCCCTATTCTCCAGTGTTCACCATTCAGTTCTAGACACTGAGACCCAGCCTACCAAATGCACTGAACGAGCTCTAGTCAGTCTTGACTCCTGTGATTGGTCACAGGGAGGGTGGTCATCCTGAAGGTGGAGAGGGATGCATTCATGGGCTGCACACATACTTTGTCAGGTACAGCAGCACACAGTGCACATTATCTGTTCTTAAGTACTAGTCTCTGTTCTAGCGGATGGGAATGCAACACCCGACCAAGGAACTGCGGCGGCACGTGCCCTCGTGAAGCTGTGCAGCAGCGAAGGACGACAGACATTGGACAGAATTGTGTAAAATGGTGCTAGGAACGCAGCAGGAAAACGAGGTGGCTGAAATTCTTGCTAAGGACGTGAGAACCTTCGGTGGGGGGCAGCCGTGGGCGGGTTTTGAGCAGAGTGGCCACGAGAGGGACGGACAGTAGGGGGCGAGAGAAGAGTTGGTGATTTAAAGCAGCAAACACGTTCTGCTTGACTGGAAGCCCGGCGTGCAGAGCTCCGAGCGCTCAGAGTTCTCCTGGGCAAGGGGTTGTAATCTGAGTGCAAGCAGGAATGCTCAGGAGTGTCGGGTGGGCGGAGGCGAACAGCAGTTCTCATTCGAGATTTTTTCCTGCTTGACACACCTAGGCTCTTCGGCTCCCTAGATTAGCAGACGTTTCATTTCAGGCTCGGATTAGGGCCGCACGGGGTGGGCCAGGTTCGGGTGGCGGGGGCGCACCCACCACGGAATGCAGCCCGGAGCTCTAGTTCTGCAACCATAGCTGAGCGGGAGGGGGCGGGACTTGCTCTGCGGACCTAGTGGTGGTGTGGGCTCCGCCCCCATGCTCAGGCCCCGCCTTCAGAAAGCTTTGATTGGATTAGAACCGCGGAAAGGCAGGGCGTCCCCGGGCGGCCCTGGGGGTCGGGCAGAGGCAAGCACGCTGATTGGTCCTGCAGGGGATTAGGTCATCGCTAGCAGGTTCGGGCGCCCCGGACGCCGGCGGGGCGGCCGAGGCTTCTGTGAGAAGGCGCTCGAGGCTGCTGAGGAGCGAACCCGCAGAGGAGGCGGGGAGGCGGTGGCCGCGCTCGTTCGCTTCCCGGCGCCGCCAAGGGTCCGCCGCCGCGCCTCCAGCCCGCGTGCCGCTCGGTGGCTCCTCGCAGGAGCACCCGCGGACCGGCTGAGTCCCGGCTGCCGTCTAGAGTCTCCCGCTCCTTCTGACCCCGCGCGGCGCGGGGCGAGCCGGCGCCACACCTGTGGAACGGCCGTCGTCGCGGGTGTCCGCCGAGCAGCGCCCGAGGCGCGTCCCCTCCGCTGGGCTCCACGGGCAGAATGGGGCTCCCGGCGCTCGAGTTCAGCGACTGCTGCCTGGACAGCCCGCACTTCCGAGAGACGCTCAAGTCACACGAAGCGGAGCTGGACAAGACCAACAAATTCATCAAGGAGCTCATCAAGGACGGGAAGTCGCTCATTAGCGCGCTCAAGAGTAAGTGTCTGGAGCAGCGCAGGAGGGCTCGGGGCGGCGGCGGCATTTGGCTCCGGGTTGCCCGCGCGCGCTGCCGGCTTTCGTCCCCCTCCCGGGGCTTTGAGTGACGGGTGTCGATGCTCGTCCGAGGCCGGACGGGAAAAGAGCGAGTCAGTGGCCTCGGAGGAGTCTGATCGCCCAGCCTCGGCATTTGGGGACGGCCGGGGTGGCACTCTGGGCTGGGTGGGTGTGTTCCGACACAGGTGTCTCTGGCCTGAGGCCAGATCGCCCAGTCGGCGGTAGCCTGCTTGGGAAACCCATCGCTTCTACGCTTCCACAGCTCGGTGTCGGTAGGGGGCGAGTGGCTCACCCCAGGTGCCCACCCCGTTGCCCAGGCTTGGGAATGGAGCATGCTGAGGGGGCGCTGCCCATCCCTGGGAAGGGGAGGGTGGTGACTGCTTTGAGCTCTGCAGGAGCCCTGCACACAGCTCCAGCCTGGTCCGGACTGCTGGGCTCTCTGCGTTGGAGTGATTGGTTAGCTGTATTCCTGGGAGCATTGACAGTAATCCCTAGACATAGATCAGTGCGGTGTACGTGTGCAGGTTTTGATTTTTGTGCTTAGCAGAAGGTGACAGCGGTGGGAGTGTAGAACCAGAGTGTTCCTTTACTCTAAACTGTGGGCGAAGGTTTAAAAATAGAACGAACACATCCGTCTTTCTCCTTCTCCCCGCTCCCTTGCTCTACCTCTGCCCCCTCTTCGGCTATCCTTGAAAATTCAAAAGGCTGAGAGGGGGATGTCCTCAGCCTTCGCTCAGAAAAGAGAAGTTTAAGCTCATCTTCAAGGTTCCCTGAGAGTCTGTGAAGCCATTTTAAAATTTCTTCCTCCTTTTGGTACGAGGTGTATGTGTGTGTTAAAATTTTCATGCCACCTAACTTTTGCAGAGCAAACCTAGAGTTTCTCCTTGTGGCCAAATTAGAGCATTCTAAGGGCGAGAAGGGTACCTTTTCATTGGGCTCATTTAAAAATAGTTCAGGCGATCTTTTCATTTTGATCCTCAGGAAGCGGAGGCAGATAGTGGGAATTGTCTTTGACTCTTTACTTTTCCTGTCTCTGTGATGGGTTTCCTAATAGATGGCATCTTTCAGCTAAGAGTGGTTGCCTCCCCAGAGTAGGATCCAAGCTGTGAGAATGGTCTCCAGAATGGTTCTTCAAAGAAGGCCTTAAGGGCCAAGATGTCATTTAGTAAGCCTGTTGCTTTGAAAATTGGAGAGCGAGAGGATGGAATGTCAGGGCACATGCCAGTCTTCTGGGGGTGAAATAAAAGCACAGGGCAGAGTCTCTGCAGGAGGCTGTGACTTACCTGAGGGGGAGGAACAGACTCTTCTGTCAAAGATCAGGGCCTGCCTTGTTTCGGGAACAAGTGACTTCTAGTTTGATGTAAATTTGGGGTCCACTTAGAAGTTGGGTCTGGAAATTTTGGTTGACCTTTACGTCTGCTTTCTTTCTTTCTTGGAAACAGGGTTTCCTTGTACCCCAGACTTGCCTGAGCTCATGATCATCCTGCCTCAGTCTCCCAGGAGTGCTATGATTAAAGGCATGCTTCATACCATCATGACAGACCTCAGGCTAGCTTTAATCGATCCTCTGCTTCACTCAGCAAACATAAGAAATGCCTTCTGTTTGCTGGGCATTGCCCTGGATACCAGCATGTAGCACTGATATTTGGGTGCCCCTGTGGCTACAGAGGCACAATACTCTGTGGCAGCCATGATTTATTTGTGTGTTAATCTCATGTATCTCTTTTGATTTTGCAAATGAGAACACCGGCTTGGGGAATCACTGGCTCAGAGTTTTTGAAGCTGCATGGTCTGAGATAGAAATGTAATTCTCGCAGTGCAGAACTCCAGTCTGTTCTATCCTTCTTGCCCAGAATGGAGCCTGAAGGACCAGACCTGCTAGAATTTGGACTTGCATTTTATATCTGAGCATTGACTCTGAGGAAGGTGTGTTGGGTGACTAGCAATTTGCCTTCTCCTATTTCTGAGGAGCATGGATTCATTAGATAGTAAGAACCATTGCAGTGTTGGGATGGATCGGCTCTGTGACTTGCTGGAAAGACTGATGCTAAGCTCAGTATACTGCTCTTTCTTCATCCAACTTTAGGACTAACTGTGCCCCTCTGCTGCTACTAACTACTGCTTCAGCAGAGTGTGTTACTGATGTGACCTCACTGACTTCTTAAAACAAGTTTTCACACCATTTTAGGTATTGAGTTATCATGAGGTACCTGCTGCTTTGTACACCATATTAGTTCCAGTATAGTCATTTTCTTCAATAGATCATTACTGTTAATGAAAGGCCAGCATTTGTCCAGTACAGCTTAAAAATGGATACATAGTTATATCCAGTTATAAAGTTAGCACTGGTTTTGTTTTGTAACTAGTACTTGTACAGATCTCTGGGTTCAGATTTCCTTTGTCTGTATATATAATCAGAGGTAATAAACATGGCCTCCAGGAGTTGGCAGAGTATATCTACATCATTTTAATGTTACCTCTACTTTGGGAATGACACCAAGCAGCCAAGAAGTCGGTAACCTGTCCAAGGTAAGTTCAAGGTATTCAAATACAAGTTGTCAAATTCCAGAGACATGCACTTAACCCCACTTAATAAAGCAACGTTGTCATCTAGGTTAGCCCAAACCACAAGCCTCTCCCGTGTTTCTTTTTTGAATCTGCTTCAGAATCTGCCAAAATCTCCATGAAACAACTCCATAAAAATGAAACCCTTGAACTCTATCTGGTTTCTCCATCCCTGGTATAGACACAGAATCTAAGCAACAAAGCATGTCAGGACGGACACACACACACACACACACCCACACACACCCACACACATATTTAAAGAGAGAAAACCTTACTATTTAGAGAGTCCTCTTTGGTGTGCAGTTGAGCCTTGTCAATTCCCAGTCGTTGCTGATGGTGATTTGTTCTGATCTTTTTTTTTTTTTTTTTTTTTTTTTTGGTTTTTCGAGACAGGGTTTCCTCTGTGTAGCTTTTGCGCCTTTCCTGGAACTCACTTGGTAGTCCAGGCTGGCCTCGAACTCACAGAGATCCGCCTGGCTCTGCCTCCCGAGTGCTGGGATTAAAGGCGTGCGCCACCACCGCCCGGCCTGATCTTTTTTGTGTGGTACTCAGTTACCCAGGACTCCTGCCTCTCACTGGCTTGATTATTCTCTCATTCTCTGATCATTCTCAGCCAAGATGCTTTGTGTGTTTAGGTCTTGTTTTCCTTTTCATTCTGTAGAAATGATAGATCATGGGTGAGCTTTGGAGTTTCCTGGGTTCAAATCTTGACCCCACTGCTTATTAATTGTTTGACTCTGGGCACCTTACTACGTCTGAGCTTCTCCTTTGTAAATGGAAATAGTCACACTGACCTCTCAGAGACTGAAAGACACAGTGAATGTTAAAACAACAGACTAAAACTGCCACTGCTACCAGCAACACTTGGAGCATGGCCCTTGGCACCTCTCCATTAATTTCACCAATACTACAATGTGCCAGCATTCAAGGTTGTCAGGACTTGGTGCTTATGAAAACCAAAGGGGCAGAGGTACATGTCAGCTCTTGGGAACTCCAGCAATTGTATGTATTAGCCACTGATGGACACAATCATAGAATTCTGGTAATAATGTTTGTATCCAGTTGTGGTTATGTCAAGAGAGGTGAACGTGCCACAGGTTGAAAAGGAACAACATGTTAGTCTCCCAGTGTCTCTTCTGTTCCTATTACTTATAGTTAGAGGAGGTTTCCCTCGCAGAGAAAGAGGCTGCCTGCCTCCCCATCTAAACAGCAGGCTTGCTGAATGCAATGGTGTCTTCGTTAGGGTTTCTAGTTGCTGAGACACACCATGACCAAAAGGCAAGTTGGGGAGGAAAGGGCTGATTTGGCTTACACTTCAGTATTGCTGTTCATCACTAAAGGAAGTCAGGACAGGAACTCAAACAGAGCAGGATCCTGGAGGCAGGAGCCGAAGTGGAGGCCCTGGAGGAGTGCTGCTTACTGGCTTGCTTCACATGGCCTGCTTAGCCTACCTGCTTATAACACTCAGGACCAACAGCCCAGGGATAGCACCATGGGCTGCGCCATCCCCTATTGATTACTAAATGAGAAAATGCCTTACAACTGGATCTCAAGAAGGCATTTTCTCAGCTGAGGGTCTTTCCTCTGATGGCACACAAAACTACCCAGTACAGGTGGTCTTCGTGTGTGACTCTTGTGGACTTGATGGCAAACTGAATGTGGTTTCCTAGACATGAAAAGCTGTTGGTCTGAGGGATTTGGCTTTGGGGAACCATGTTTCCACACGTTGACAGTCAATTTCTGGATTTGTTCCTGGGGAATACCCTTCTGAATTTGGCTTCTGCTTTTTGAAATAGACAATTCTTATTCTGACAGACTAAATGGGTGGAGCAGACATACAGTTTTTAAGATAGTGGTATCACTGAGATGTAATTCACATTCATTATCTTGTATCGCTTGATCATTAGAAGCATCTAATTCAGTGGTGTAGTATATTCACAGTTTGTGCAGTCGTCATCATCAGTCAGAGAACATTTTTGTTGTCTCCAGTAGAACCTGTTTTCATGACCAGTCATTCGCTATTTCCTCCCAACCCCTGCAGCCCTGGCCAACCGCTGTGTTTTCTGCCTCGGTAGACTTGCCTAGTCTGGACATTAGAAGTACAACTGCTGTCATTCAGGTGGTGGTAATCACCTTTAGGTGACTGCCTAGTTCATGAACTGAATTTCAGATGGGGAAATGTTGAGTCAATAAATAAGCCATCCATTCATTTTTCACAAGATGGGGTTTAAGTAGAGGTGAGGGCACACTGATTTATTTCCCAGGGTCTGGAATGTATGCTCTGATGTATTCTGTCCATGGGAGGGGTATGGATTCTACCAAGTTTGAGGGAATAACCAAAGCAAAACTAAGAATCCAGTCCCTCCAATCAAGTTAGGTTGGGTATGTAATAGTGAATAAATCCATACTTCAGATTGCTCTTCTGTGGAGTGATAATGTTTTCGCTAAATGAAATGAAAGCTTTTATGTTATATTAGCTGCTTCTATGCTTTTTATGGACCCTTTTAGGGATTATGTGCCCTTTTCATTGCATTCCCAGATATTACTGATGTGGAGACCTCTGTTCCTATGCTTCCATCATATTCTCAGGGTGATTTTAACACAAACAATAGCCCAGTAAGAAAGCCAGCATCTTTCATTTTATTGAGCATTTAGGAAGTGCCAGTTCTTACGCCAAGGGCCCCATATTATACCATGTTACCATTCTACTACCATTCTGTGAGACAAATGTTGTTGTCCCTCCATATCTATGGGGGGTGGGTGGGTTCTAAGATCCATCTTGGATACCCAAAACCTCAGATGCTCAAGTCTCTTTTCTATTATTTACATGTAACCTATACATATTCTCCTGAATGCTTTAAGCAACTCTAGATTGCTGGTAATACATTACATAATGTGAATGCAAACATAATGTTTGCACATGTTGAGCACAGATTCAGGTCCCCCCACCCCATCCTCAAATATTTTCCATACTGGTTGGTGGAAACATAGGAACCAGATCTGTAGATATAGTGGGCTAGCTGCACTGTGCTGCTTCTGCATTTCTGGGATAACCTGTCAAAATTCACATAGCTAGGAAATTGTGTAACCAAGTTTTGAACCTGGCATTGGTCTGCTGGCCCTCCTCTGAACATTACCCTTGAGTGTGTTCAATAAAAATGCTGGTAGTTGGGGTTGGGGATTTAGCTCAGTGGTAGAACGCTTGCCTAGCAAGCACAAGACCCTGGGTTTGGTCCTCAGCTCCAGAAAATTAAAAAAAAAAAAATGCTGGTAGTGAAGATGCAGACTTTTCACAGATCTGTCTTCTAGAAGGGGAAACGTGCAGCAGGTGCTAGGGTAATTGAGAAGATCATACTATTGCTTTATAGATTTCCAGCTCTGAGTAGCCACAGCTAGCTAATATTTTGTGCTCTGAAATTTGCTCACCCTTATAGGCTTAAAGAGCCTTGTAGGCTGAAAGGGTAGAATAGGAGGGCAGCTTTTTCTGTCTTGTCTTTGTAAAGCATCACTTTCTTTTTGGGAACTATTAAGTGATTATCAGTGATTCATTTTTTAATTGGATAATAGAGCATTGAATGGGGAGACCAAAAACCTGTTCTTGGTCTGAATTGTTAAAGTGAATGATTCAGCTTCTTTATTCATTAAAACAACAGTAAGATAATTACTAAGTATATATACTTTAAAAGCTGTTCACCTTGCTGGGTGGTGATGGTGCATGCCTTAAATACCAGCGCTCGGGAGGCAGAGGCAGGCGGATCTCTGTGAGTTCGAGGCCAGTTTGGTCTACAAATTGAGTTCCAGGACAGCCAGGACTGTTACATAAATAAACCCTGTCTTGAAAAAGCAAAAATAAAACAAAACAAAAAACCAAAAAACCTGTTTTCCTTTCCCACTTCTTTAGCATTTAATATAGGTGTTTTTTCCCCACAATGAGAATGAGCTCTCTCTATCTCTCTGTCTCTCTCTGTCTCTGTCCCTGTCTCTCTGTCTCTGTTTCTGTCTGTCTGTCTCTCTCTCTGTCTCTCTCTTTCTGTTCCTATGTATGTGGTGCATATCATGTGTCCAATTCTATCAACTCTGACTTACTCAGGTCTTTCACTGAACCCAGAGTTCACAATTTTGCTTAGACTGGCTGAATAGGCCAGACTAGACAGACTTTCTCTGCCTTCTACTGCTCTTGAGCTTATAGGTTCACATGTGGCCACATTGGCTTTTTATGTGGGTGCTGGGGATCTGAACTCAGGTCCTCATGATTGTGCAGCAAGAGCTTTTACTTGCTGAATCCTCTCTCTCAGCCCCAAGAACAAGCTGTTCTTGAATAGCATAAACTCTCATAAGATGTTCGATGCCAGTTTGATTTGCTGAGCAGTAATTTTGTTACAAAAAGCCTTAATGGAACAAGTAAATATGGAGCCAGGTAGCAAAAAAATTGTTCCCAGTTCCTTTGATTTACTTTAGCAACTTGTGAAGAAAAGGGAAAAAAATGACTTTCCTAATTATTTGTAAGTGGTGGTAATTTGCAATACTGACATTTGGAGTATTACTCATACAAATATAAACAACAGCTAATTAAATCCAAACAAGATTTTTTTTAAAAATTTTTATATAACACTGGCTCTAAAAACATCTCTGCATGTTTCTCTGTTTGAAGTGCATTAAATAAATTGCATATAATCTCTAATCTTCAGCCCTCTACTTGTGGCTTAGAACCATCTTCCCACTGTTAAAATAAGGAATAGACTTTACTCTTTAGATTGGCTTGAGGTTTACAGAACATTGGAGTGGACTTATACAGGGTTCTCATTATAGCTTAGAATGTCTGTACCTTCTGGTTTCTCCCTATGTCTTTTTTTTTTAAACATCTTTCAGAATCCTGGTACATCTGTTACTGCTGATTAACCAATATTGATTTTATTTTAGCTCACTGGTGTTAGAGGTTGAAGCTAGGGCCCTGCACATGTGAGTGCACACTCCATACCCCTGGTCCCTGGTAGAATATTAATGAAAGTTTCTTGGTGGTGCACGGTGATGGATATTGACAATGTACCCATTAAATGTCATAGTTTCACTGAATTAAAAACCCTCTACGTTCTAGCATATCTTTGTTTCTTCTACCAACTATGGGTTTTTCCATTGTCTTCCTACTTTTGCCTTTTTTACCCCCCATACCGTCAGATAGCTAGAACCAGTCTGTAGCCTTTTTAGATTGCCTTGTGTCACTAGTAATGTGCATTCAAGGTTCCTCCATGTCTTGGAAACTATTGGGTCTCATGGCTGAGTACCAAAATTTGTTTCTTCTTTTACCTGTTGAAGGATATCTTCATTGCTTTCAAGGCTGGACAGTTATGAATGAAGCCAGCATAATTATTTTGTGCATAGACATGAGTTTTCAGTTCATTTGGGTAAAGACCATGTGATTGTTGGATTGTATGATAATGTAAGAAATAACCAAACTGTCTTCCAAAGTGGCTGTAGCATTTTGCATTCCCTCCAGCAAAGAGTGAAAGATCCTGTTGCTCTTTATGTGGACCTTATAATAGGTGGAGGAAGTCATACTCATTCCTCAACTTTCCCTCCAATTTTCTGATGATTTATTCCACTGAGTATTTTTCACTTGCTTATTTACCATTTGTGTATCTTCATTGGTGGGATGTCTGTTCAGATTTTTTTTTTTGCTCATTTTTCAAAACAGGCTTTTGAAATTATTACGATAAAATGTACATGGCACAAAATTTTAACTACTTTAACAGCTTTTAAATAATTTCATACACTTTAGTGGGACTGAGTACATTCACAGTGCTGTCTGACTGTCTGTGCTGTCCAGTTCCAGAGATTTTCCAGCATCCCAAGCTGAAATCGTACCCATAAAACAATGACTTCGCACTCTGGTCCACCCTAGACCCTGTCAGTCTTTGTTTGTTTGTTTGTTCTAGGCATTTCTAGAATCATACAACAGTTATCATTTATATGTGGCTTATTTTATGTAGCATGATGTTTTCAGGGTTCATTTATGTTAGATACTAGAGCTTGATTTCTTTTTATAGCCGAGTGTCTTATTGTTAAATTTTAATTATTAGCAGCTACTACAAAGAAGCACTATTCTTTCTCCTGTGAGATCATGGAAATGATTTTTCCTCTCCTCCTATTTTCTTTCCCTGCAGAATGACCAGGAACACTTGCATTTGACATGCCAATTTATCAAGTGTCTCCCAAGAACATTCCATCATGGTTCTATGTATTCCTTTCAGAGTAGCCATTTACTCGACATAGAATTTATCTGTTTTAAGTGGCTTGTGGAACAATTGCCAGAATCCAGTTGATTAAAACAGTCACCCTGAAAGCTTTCTCACGTCTGTTTGCAGGTGCCTTCTCTTCTCAAGCCGTACACAGCCACTAATCCCCTTTCTAAACCGTGTCTAGAGCTGTTGAATCTGAGAATTGGAGCTAAGTCATAGATTATGTAGTCCTTTCTATCCAGGCTCTTTCACTTGGCGTGTTGATCTGAGGCTCATCTGTGTTTTAGCTTTTATTGGGATTTTGTTCCTTCTTATTGCTGCAGAGTATTGTGTTTTGTAGACTCCAAGCTGAGTTTCGGTTGTTAGCTTTTTTGAATGATGCTGCTAAGAATGTTTACATACATACCTTTATGTTTTCACTTCTAATTTCAAGTCTTACCTAGGAAGAGAGTTGCTGAGTTATATGGAAAATGTATATAAAATTTTGATTTAAACCTAGGTTGAAAGGAATTTAGATTTAACTTATAAAAGGCTGACATGTCATTTTCCACAGTAGAAGCGCCATATTGTACGTCAGCAGTGTGTGAGCCGCACCAACACTTCTTATGATCTCATTTTGATTGTAGCGAACTACTGGAGTGATGTGTCTGTTTGGTTCTAACTTGGATTTCACTGATGACTAATGATGGTGAGCATCTGTTCATGCATTTACTGGCTATTGGTGCGCCTTATTTGTTGGACTGTGTATTCACACGCATACTATCCTCTGCTTTGTCCTGTAAAACTTTGGATGATGAAGTGAACAATCTTTAATTCATTTCGTCCATTTGTCTTCTTTTGGGGACTCTTTACTTCCATTTGCAATAGTCTCACATGTATTTCAGGACCTATGGACTTAGCAGGTTGGTTTTTAGGAGGCAATGGTTCAGCCCTCTGCTCTGAGTAGTAAACCAGCATCTCTCATGGTGGATCTCACAGGTTGGCATTCTAGTCTTTAGACAATGACCAAACCCCTCAGAGCTGACAAAAATTAGAAGCTGTTGGAGAAAACAACTCCTGAAGGGGATTGTCAAGGCCATGGCATTTCCAAAAATTAGCCAAAGGAGGGATGCCATTATGAACTTTATATATAGAGATTTTACTATATACATTTTTTGTTTTACTTTCCCTGTGACTCCCTTATCTTTCTTTTTCTAGGTCAGTACATGTATACACTGCATTCCCTTTGATTATTTAAGAGGGCTGGATTATTGGATTATCTCAGTATTTCAGTTAGAGAAGGTGCTGCAGTGATCATTCCCATGTCAGCCTTTGTGTGTGGGTCCCAGAATTTGAAAGATTCTGGATCTGTTGCAGACTCCAATTTCTATAGGTTTTGCAACAGCCCTTTATTTAGGTCCTTTATTTCCTTGCAGCTAATTGGTTTGGTGCTTGCGAATATGTGCTAGAATATGTTTCTGAAGTTTTAACTTTTTAGTTTAATTGGAAGCATTCTAAATAGGCTGCCTTTGCGGCACGGATACTGATTCTGAAAGAATGAGGCCCCCTCCCCACCATATGTGTGTGATGGTAGGGTGGGAAATGCAGGCATCCTTACTAGCCTTGGACTTGTCCAGTATCTTTTCTGAGCTGCAGATTCTTGCAAGTACAATAGGAGATGAACCTTACTTTGTCCACATTGAAAAGACTCTTCCAAACTCAAACTGGGGGTGCCTAGCAGGAAAAGCATCTTTGTTAGGATGAGGACTAACAGCATTTGTAGCTACAGGAATCTTTTATAAGTCAGAGTCACTGGGGTTTCCACGTTTTGTAGAAACCCAGGGTGGAGAGAAGAGGAAATAGTAAGGAAAACAGCTTGGCAGTGGGGGCCAGAAGCTGTCACAGCGTGTTTATGTCTGGCTCATTTCACCTTGGTTGGAAGGCACAGAATGCTGTGGAGTGTGAGTTTGGAGACTGGGCAGTTGCCTGCTATATTTAGAAAGAGGAGATTCCTGGGGTTGGGTGGGGTGTTCATGTGCATGTGTGTGTGTTTTCTTGGCCAGATGGACAAAGGTTTGGGGCTTGAGGATTCTGGATCAAACCTTATTAGCTAGATAGCGTCTCTGGGCCAGCTCAGTAGCCCCGCTTTGACTCCTGCTGCTGCCACACAGGAAAAGCCAAAATAAACTGTTTTGTATGGTTTGTAAAGATACCACAGGTAAGTTTCAAAGCTCACTGGATCTTGCTATCATATTGACTTTTACGTTTACTGCAGGCTCATTGGGACACTTTGAAAATATGAACTGGCATATCCCATGTGGCTTTAGCTTGATTTCCAGGCAGCTGAGTTGAACTTTGGCTGTGTTTCCACGTCAAGGTCACTGTTGAGCAGATAAGGCCCAAACTGCAACAGAGTTCTGACTGTGTATCTCATTGCCAGACTTGTGGGTCAGCTGTGGACCAAGGAAAATGAAATTAAGGTGGTGTGTTTACTTTTGTTCATGTCTGCTTCTTTGTCAGAGCTGATCTAAATAGTTAACACCTATAAATGGCACACTGATCAAAAGACAAAAATGGACTTGGAGTATTCCTCCAACCCCTGTGTCTTGATCCCCAGTTCTACTGAAAGCAGCATTTCACCAGTGACTTGGATATTTTTTTAATGAAATTTATGAATGTGTCAGCCAATATATAAGTGTGTATTCATTTTTACACTTATATACACTTATGCATTTAGAATGATTCCATATGTATTTTATGTGCCTAATTGTGTTGTATTTTACATGTTCTGCACTTGTGTATACATTCCATCATATGGATGAAACACAGCTTTTTTTTAACCATTCCCCTATTATACAGTTAGATTATTTCCAGTCTTTGGGCTGGAGATATAACTCAGTTGGTAGAGTGCTTGCCTAGCATGCATGAAACTCTGAGTTTGATCCTCAGTTATGCATAAAACTGGACACCCTGTCATATGTCTATGATCACAGCATTGAGAGGAGAGGGTACAGGCAGGATGACCAGAAGTTCAAAATTATTCCAAACTATATAGAGAGTTCCTGGCTAGCCCCTGGACTACTTGAAACTTTGTCTGTATCTATCTATCTCTGTATACACGCACACAGAGATATGTATATAAATACATAATATACACATAGATACATGTACATATGTATACTAACATATGCACATACATATGCATGTATAGAAATATGTATAATACATATATGCACATGTATTTAAACATGTTTATACCACACATACACATATATGCACATACACATATGCTTCGAGGTACATACCTCTGGCATGGGACACAGAAGTGATCAAATTTGTAGGATGAGTTCCTACTCTGGAACTGCTCAGCAAAAACCACTGTGTCTATTTTCCACTGTGATAGATATTCTCAGGGAATTAGTCCAAAAAATTCCTAGTGAGCCAAGTTTCCTGAGCCATGATTTTTAGAGTAGAAAATCAGCTTCTTTACTATTAAGAATAGCTTCTGTAATATAAGACAGAATTTTTCTTCTTTTCCTTCTCCTTGGTTTCTTTGTATTAAAAACTATAGTGAAAATTATTCCATAGAGCTTGACACAGCTATATCTTAGAGTCATCCAAATGCAAGGCCTAGTCTTATGTTCTACTGTGGTATTGTTGAGTTTTCATCTGGTGTAGTTTATCCTCTCTTCAGGAGGGTTAGCAGGTGCTAAATCTCCTGCAAAACTTGGTGATTGGAGGTAGTGACTTCGAGCTAGTAGGCATGTCTTATCTAGTTGCTGTGGGCACCAGAATTCCTGGCAGGCAGGAGGCGGGATGTTTTATGTGCCGTCTCCCAGTGGTGGCTTTTCCTGCAGAGGTTAGCATTTCTTTCTGATGGACAGGATTCTGCCACATGTACTCTCTGGTCTATGCTCTGGTCCTTGGAACAGCTCCTGTTGGTGTAGAAGGCTACATTGGTGGAACTTGACAGAATGGAGCCGGCACTGTCCCTCTTCTGGGTGCTCAGCATCTAGAAAGGAAACAGGGGAATCACAAGCAGTCCATGGCGCCAGGGGTGAGTGCTGGCAGTTTGGAGGGGTATTGGGGGAGGGAATGGAGACCTTTGGGAAGGGCTAGTGAAGGCTTATCAGGTCCAAAGAGGCCCTTGTTTCCTATCTGCCATTTGTAGGTCACCTCTGCTAATTTTGCCTCACCTTCACCCTTCTTTATTAACTTTGAGAATGTCTATTCAAAACTGCATTTATTTCAGAAGGGAAGTTTATAGCAAAGAAGTCTCAGGTTTGGTGGATTTAGCTACTTTATGTTCTAAAAAGAATCATTGAATCATAATCATTAAATTAAAAAGTACTGTCTTGGTGTTGGTGGTGCACTCCTTTAATCCCAGCACTTGAGAGGCAGATCCATAGAGCAAGTTCCAGAACAGCCAAGGGCCTATATAGAGAAATCCTGTCTCAAAAAACCAAAAAATAAAAAATAAAAACAAAATAAAAAAGTACTTGTCATTGTATTAAAATAATGTCATATTTCACCAGTAACATGAGATCCACTGTATGCTTAACACTGCACTAAGGTAGAAGCATTGGAGAGAAAGAATATCTGTTTCACTTGGTGCCTGGCAAGAAAGGTAGAGGCATGATGGGCTTCACAGACAAGGATACAGTTGTCCCCGAGTTGGGGGCTCTGTGCCAAGGAATACAGAGAGAGTGACAGGAAGTACACTCTTTCGGAAATCTGCTTGATTTAGTGGAATCGCTGCTTAAACATCCAGAGTTATGGAGTAGAATACAGGGTTCTATGGAATTTTTCAGAGGAAATGTGCTCATATGAGTGAATAGGAGAATGCATAGTCAATGATATTTGGATTGAGAAGAGAAGAGATAAAAGGCACAGGAGAGGGAGGAGCTAGGGTGCCTCCAAAGTATCCATCAGGTCCTAGATGCTGACTAAACTCCACACTACTGCTGTAGGCTTGTGGTGTGTGATGCGGACACAGCTGAGTGATGCTTGTTTCTGTACAGTTGTTCTCCTGGGGCATGCAGGTGGAGAGTGGAAGAGACCTGGGGACGCTGGGTTTCCTCAGGTGGTTGTTGGTATGTGAGGTCCTGAAGTGAATGACTTCATAACGACAACACCTATGCCTTAGATGTCCACTGGAACCTGTCAAACACCCCCGGAGATTTTGATGCCATATTTCTAGGCTGGGAATTGTAAAACTTCCCCGGGTGATCCCAATGGGTGGTAGGGACCCTAAAAGAAGAGAGTGTAGGGTGAAACCATGGGCCATATCAACATGTAGCAGGTGGGTAGAGGAGGCTCAGAGTGAATCTGAACTGATGACTAGGGATTTTGTCCTGGACATTCTAGATGAGAACATTCCCAGAGGCCCTTAGATTTGACCTTTGGGAGAGACACTGAAGAAAGCAACTTAACAACAAGGTGGTAATTACTATCAATGGAATGGTATTACTAGAAAAATAGGTGAGAATTGGAGATGTTGAGCTGAGTGACATAAGCACATCATTGTCCCAGCTACAAGGTAGTGGTTGTCCAATTCAGCTAGCCATGACTGCAGCCATCCTCAGTTGCACCTGCTGTAATTTGCCCAGAGCTGCCTTAGTGGGTTTTTCTGCATGCATTGTTGTTGCTTTTTTGAGACAGGGTATCACTATGTATCTCTGGCTGTCCTGGAACTCACTATGTAGACCAGGCTGTCTTCTAACTCACAGTGATCCTCTGCCTCTCAAGCACTGGGATTAAAGGTGTGCACCACCATGCCTGGCCTTCTGAATGGATTTCTTTTCTTTTTTTTTTTTTTTTTTTTTTTGAGACAAGATTTCTCTGGGTAGCCCTGGCTGTCTTGGAACTCACTATGTAGACCAGGCTGGCCTCAGACTCAGAGATCCACCTGCCTCTGTCTCCTGAGTGCTGGGATTAAAGGGGTGCGACACTTCCTGGCTCTGCATGCGTTCTTAAAAGAGAAAATGCTGTAAGATGTTCTTACACTATAAATTCCTAGGCTTTCAACTAAGGAGATTCTGATGTCTGAGCTCAGGGGCAGGCCTGGAAAGCTGTGAGGCCCATAGCTTACTCTTCTTTCTCCCTAGTGATTGTGTGTGTGTGTGTGTGTGTGTGTGTGTGTGTGTGTGTGTGTGTGTGACCACACAGGAAGTCAAAAATAGGCCAGAAGACATTCTGTGTAAACCTTGTTTGTCTTAAGTCATCTTTCCCCTTCATGTGCCCTGCTGAGTTAGTTGCCCAGCCTTACCTTGGGTCAGCTCAGTTATCTGCAAGGTGTCAGTCAACACTCATGCAGGTCACAGAATGATGGAGTGTTCCAAAGCTGTAAATGTTTCAGCAGTCATGACATCATGACATCTCAGCCAATGTGGCTTTCTGCCTGGGATTCAGTTGTTCCTGAGCTCTGCCTGGGAGCCTGCTGGGACCTCCTGGGCACTGGGGATGGGGGTGGGGGTGGAGAGCATCTGAAAGGAAACTTTATATTCCTGAGCAATCATAGGGCAGTTTTCCCACAGTGAGTCCTTGCTGCTCTTGTCAGGGTTAAAGGCAGTTGGGGTCAGAGCCTGTAATTATATTGCACATTTTTTTTTTTTTTTCCTTTAAAACCATTCAGGAAGCATAGTGAGATGGCAGAGCTGTTGCAGAGGCATGGTGTCTGGGGAGGGACTCACTGTCAGCTGGAGGATGAGGTACCCCAAACCCAGCTAGAGCAGATCTACCCATCCTGCCACTGCAACACCCCCAGGCCACTCATTTCTGGCAAAGGTTCCTTCCTCCACCGGTGCCTATCTCTGTTCTGATCTCTGCAGGGCTGGGTGGAGAAGACAGCAGCTGCTGCCGGGGAGAACCTGAGATGTTGCTGTGAGGACATCAGTGTTGCTTATGCTCTGCTGTTTGCGTAGGGAATAATCTGCATGCTGTTCTTCCAGAGACAAGGCTTTCCTGCTTCCATGTCTGAGTCTTTCAAAGATGTTTGACACAGACCCTACTCTGGGCAGCTTATCCAGCAGCTCATCATCTACATGACTCCTGCTGTGGACAATATGGCTTTGTGGGAGATGGAGGCCAGGCAGGCACTGGGGATGCTCCCTTGGCATCTTCAGGCCACAGCTCTCAGCTGTTTGCCCAGGATTTGCATCTGCCAGCCAGGCCGTGAGGCCGTCTGCTGGCTCTCTGACTAAAGCTGCCTGAGTAGTGTGCAAGGTCAGCGAGTTAACCATGTGGCTGGTCTCCTCAGAGCAGCAACATGGTTCTCTTTGGAAAGAAACCCCTTTTCTTTTTTATGAAGCCAGCACACTTGTAATAAGTTCCCCAGCAGGGACACTCTGCTCTCTTGCATGGGAAATTGGGGTGGAACTGATCGCTTTTGGCCTTGATATCTTCTTGGAGATGACTCTGGCTCATTTCTCCACCCCCCGCCTCGTTTGGGCAGCATCACTTCATACCATCATAGCAGCACAGGGCTTAGCGGTTTGTGCTGGAAACAGCCTGAATTCATGCAGGAAGGGTTCAGTAGCTAAAGAATACATAAAGCATGCTTATTTTTACAAGTCTCCATTCTAAATGTTGGGTTATCTTCCATAAGCCTAAACCTGAGTCTCTTAAAAACAATGTTAGTTTTTCTTTTTGATGGTTATTTTACATGAGGAGCTCCCCAAATGTCAGCTAAAGAAGAAGGCTGAGTCATGTCTGTGTGTGCCATCTCAGTCAGACTGATGCTGATTCTTGGTGTGGGGGGCAGTGTGGTGGGAGGCAGTGAGGAGCAGAGACCTCGCGAGTACTTTAGGTTTCAGAAAATGGCTTTATTACGCTATAATTCACACACCACAAGATTCTTTCATTTATAGCATACGGTCCTATGGGTTAGTCGCAGATTTTGAATGTTCTACAGTTACCTGGGAGGACATTTTTTGTCATTTCTCTACAGTTCTCACATATCCCTGCCTATCTTTCCTACTCCCCCAGCTATATGCAACTTTTCCCCTGGGACTTTTAGCCTTGTGCACCTAGCTACTGGGAGTGCTGTGATGTCGTTGCCTGGGTGTAGGGACCTGGCACAGTTTTACCTTTGCATTCCGGATGATTTGCTGGTTCTGCGAATCTCACTCACAGTCAACCCTGAGAGTGTCTGGAGGCTTTCGGTTGAAAGAACCCTTCTTTCATCCTGTTTCTGCCTGGGTGATGAGTTTGCTTTGCTGAGTAACTTCCTGGCTGAGAGTAGGAAGGAAGAGTTCAAGGGTAGCATCATGTGGAAATCAAGAAAGGAACTTTTCAAAGTTTTTATTTTTTGCTTACTTGTGGTGCTAGGAAATGAACCCAAGGGTTTGTGAATTGTAGGCAAATGAGCTATATCCCCATCTTGAGGAACTTTTGTCTTCACAGCAGAGAACATTTCCAGTGATATTCTGATTTGGATAGTCATATTTGGAGGACATCAGCTTTAAATATTTTGGAAACTGGATAAACAAATGGCTCAATTCGCTGATATAGGACGGTTGGGAGATGTGTAAGTCTTCGCATGCAAGCAGGCCCTTTTTTCTCACTTAAGACTTTCCATCCGAGAGAGGAGAATGTTTGCTGCCCTCTCTGCCTTGGCTCGTGCCCTCATGCTCGCCCTTCTCTTTGTGTCCTTTCTCCCCACCCCACTTTCTTTCACTGGGACCACCCCACAGAGTGTCTGGCTGAAAGGCCAAAGATGTGAGCCCTTGATATCGTGATGACGAGGAAGACAAAGCCCCCTTTAAAAGGGAGCGACCGAGGCAAATTCTGGAGGAACAATTGTAGTGGAAAGACTGTAGAACCCAGAAGTCTCCGCTGCTAGTCTTCACGACTGTAAACAACACCATCCAGGGCCCCTTCCTTTCCTGTCCCAGTTCCTGTGTTATGTTCCAGAGGTGAATGGACCTCTCAGAACCAGGGTGGGTACAGAATGTCCTACTCCTGCTCCCTGGTTGCCTGCTATGACCAGAGCATTTAGGTTCTTATTTTTGCTTCTCCAGAGGGACCTTAGATAAGCCTCAAGTTTCCCTTTTTTATCACCAGGCTGGAGCAGCGCTGTTAAAATCATCTTGAATCAAGGAGGCCACTACTTATATTTCAAGAAATCAAATGGGGACATGGAATGAGAGCATTATTTGGGTTAGTTGAACAGCTCCAGATATAATTAAGTATTTATAATGCTACCTAGGGAACCTAGAAACCTATTTGGGGTAAGTCAGGAGACTGGGCGTGAGATCTCTCTTTGTGGGTACTGATTTAGAATTTCTACGAGTGACACACTTTGGACATATGTAGATGAATCTTGGATAAGATGGAAGGCTGATGTCTCTGTCCCCGGAGCTGTCAGCCTCACAGCTCACAGAGCCAGCAACAGCAAATAACAGGCCACCCTTCGGCCTTTCCTGAGGCTCATGTTGTTTCTTTCTCTTCACATGGGTCAGTGGTTAAAAGAGTCAGTCTGATTACACAAATAATACATATTCACTAGAGAGAGTTTAAACATTAAAGATGTAGAAAATGTAAATTATGTCAGGAGTGCCAATTAGAGGTAGTCATTTTGGTTTTATCATCTTTCTACTCACTAGCTCATGACTGTCTTTGTGTATTATTACCACTCTCCAGCTGTGCTGTGTCAAGACTTCTTGGACTGATGTACAACTTTTGCACGGTTAGGTCTTGTGACTCTTTCCTTTCATGAAAATTACACAATCTTTAATGCATGTCCTTGTATATGGGCCACAGGTCTCCTTTGGATAAATCTACACAGGCTGCTCTTACCTTTCTTCTGATTCATTTCCAATCCCTTACCTGTTCTTTTTATCCCTCTGCTTTTTGTTTCTGTGGCTAAGCAGCATTTTGGAGGCAAAGAGATTTTTTTTTTTTTTTCAGAGTCCCACATGACAAAGGCACGGTATTAGAGTGACTTGGACCATAGTAATGCTAATGGGAGTAGCTACCGTCATTTAAATGCTTACAGTGTATCAGGTATGCATATCTCAGGTGTTTTATAAACTTACATGTCTTTCAGTGCCAGGATCAAATTCAGAGCTTTGCATATACTGCGTAAATGCTCGACTCTAGAGCCACACCGAGCCCAAACTTTATCTTAATTTCACTGAATCTTCATTATAGTCTATGAGGTATGTCCAGCTATAACCTCTAGAAGATTGCTAACACACGCACACACACACACACACACACACACACACACACACACACACACACACAGGGAGGGGGAGAGAGAGAGAGAGAGAGAGAGAGAGAGAGAGAGAGAGAGAGAGAGAGAGAGAATGATTTCTCCAACTAGAAAAAAGTATTGTGGTCAGAACTTGAACATCATCCAATGCTAGCCCTTGTATCCTTGACCAGTCTTCTTCTGCTAACTGCCCAGCTCCTTCCATTGTTTTTTCCTTTAAAAAAATGGGACCCTAGTGTTTACTTAAGAGCTATGTGCAAAGCACCTGATATACAATCATAGCAGTTTCCTCTATTCTATTGTCTAATTCCTTTTGTCCCTTTATAACATGGTAATAATACAGGACTTTAGAATATTGTCTTTGTCCCGTCCTTATGTCCAGATCTTTGGCCTCCTCACTGAAGATGGATCCTGTATAAAGAATTACCTCTGGGAACTAGACTGGATCTTACTCTCTAACCATATTATACAGAACTTAATCTGGATGTGTTTGTGAACATGCCTGGTCACAAAGATTCTATAACATTCCCAAGAGTTCTGAGATGCTGACGTTTTAAAAATCATAAGTACCTAATGCATAGTTTGAGTCCAGTTACAGGATTCACCTATCACATGAGAGGTCTCTATTGCGGCCTACCTTTGTCTACTGGCCAGAGGTGGACACTGACCCTATTCAATGGTTACTCCCTGGATTCATCATAGGTGCCTGGTACTTAATGCAAAAAGGGTATCCTGCTTTAAAGTGTAATTATAAGCCCCCTCTGTAATTATAGCCTCCTCCATTTTCTCCATTTCCCCCTTCAAATCACTTGTATCCTGCTATTCCTGTCTCTAGTGCCCCACCCCCACCCCACCCCCATCATCTGTTTATACTTTCCTGGTTTCTGTGGTTACTCCCTGTTGTATACTCACATCTGAAGATTTGGAGTTAGGAGTCACATGTGAACGAGAATGTGCCACATCCTCCTGGGCTACCACACTCAATATGATCTTTTCTAGTTCCGTGCATTTACCTGAAGCTTTCACTTGTCCTTCCAGCTGAATAGTATTCCACGTGTATAGGTACCATGTTTGCATTATCTGTTTTTCAGTAGAAGGACATTTAGGCTGTTTCTTTTTTCTAGCTATTATGAATAGAGTGCAATGAACATGACCAAGCAAGTATCTGTAGAACAGGAACGGATAATTTTTTATTGTTTCTTTCATTTTGTTCCTTGCATGGCACTTGCTGACCTTTCTGAGCTGGAACTGCATCTCTTGTTCTTCCAGTTCTACCCTTAGGAAGACATAGTTTCTGCATGAATTTCTTTGCTACACTGTAGTGACTTTCTTTTCAACGAGATTTAATATCGGTTCATTTGGAGAGCTCCCTTTGCTGGAATGGCTTGTAACAGGAGTTGAACAAGCAGAAGATTGTACTTTTCACACACAGCCTCTTCATTTTTAGGAATCGAGTCTTGATAAGCAGGATTCAGGAATAAGAGCCAGTATCCCCACCCCCACCCAGGCTCTGTGTGTTTATAGAACACCACCATTCCTAGCCATTTAAAGGAGAAGGAAGGGGCGATATAACCTCTTTTAATCTGCAGACATAGTGCCCTGTTTAATGACATCTAGGCACTGGAGACTTACTGACCTATATAGTGTATAGGGATCTATTACTACAGTACCACTTCAAAAATGTGTGACCACACAGCTCTGTCTCCATTGATTTCCCACTGCTGGAAATGAGTTCCTGACCTAGAACAGCACTGTACAGTGCTTTGGAGCTGGAGCGTGGCTGTAGAATGAATAGCACTGGAGGATTCAAGAAGTCCTGGGCCTGAAACACAGGCTGTTTGCTGTCCTGACAGGCATTTGCCTTCTCTGCTGATTTCTAGGATCCTAGTAAAGAATACAATTAAAGGTCTTTTCTTCGCTTTTCTGCCAAACTATTTTTTAGATCCTTTATCATCTGATTGGGTAGGAATGAAGGAAACTTATGGAAAATCTGGTCCCATCAGATGCTCTGTCTGCTGTGTTCTTCCAGCTTAGTAGAACTAATGGATTCACCTCATTCCTCGAGCAATGGGATCACATACAGGACATGTTGTGTGACCTTGAGGTCTGACATTCAGTCTCCTGCTTACTGGGATGGTCAGGCCCACGTTGATTTCTGTGCAACCCTAGAAATAACAGAGGCAGAAGAATTCACTCTGAGTCCTTTGCCTTCTGTCTGTTTTCTCTTCACTTAGAGGTTTGAGGGTTAACAGTTGTGGGTGGGCATGGATGAGGGACACTCATGCAAAACACTGTCTACTGGTTTCAGTTCTAATCAGGTGACGTGCTATTAAATTAGAAGCCCCTGACATCTCTGAGAGCTCAGTGTTCTGGAATTGGTGGAGGGAAGAGCAGTGAATTCTTTTTGGTCACAATGGAACGTCTAGTATTAATGATCACAGTGAGGTGGCTGCTGTTGTCACCATCATCTTGCCAGTGTCTGTAATGCACATTTGTAGATGTGGTCCTTCCATTCTGGCCACAACAGCCAGATTGCTTACCATTAAGAAGGAGAGGAAAACCAAATAAGATGCTTAAACAGAATGCATTTGCTGTGGTGTGTAGCTAGAAAGCCAAGGGCTCTTCTGATTTTATATTTCACAGGGTCTCATAGCTCTAAAGGGTGTCTACAGTCCTGGTTTTTCTTTGTCACTCAACTCCACATTCGTCTGGGCTAGTTCCATTCTTAGGTGGGCTCTTCCCTCATGTTGGCAAGATGACTTATGACCAGAAGTTCAGCCCAAAGTCTGAGCTTGGATTTTGTTGGCTTATTCTTGAATTATGTGTTCATCCTTGACATAACCTCTGAAGCTGGCCTGAACCCAGAGTAGAGTAACTGCATGTGAAATAAATGTTCTGAAAGCCCAAGATGAATGGTTTCCCCAGAGGAATATTAGGGTGCTATAAATACAGGGGGAGTGGGGATAGTAGCCAAGGCAACCACAATTCTCCACTCTGGCCTAAGTAAATGAGCAAGGTCATCCAGGGAAGAGAAAGAGCTCTCTCTCCCAGATAGCTCATGGCTCTCATCCACTTTGGAGAAAAAAAGTTGGGCTATCAACCTGTGGTTTAGAAAGTAACCTTGGGTATTCAGATTTGGAAGAGAAGAAATGAGATAGCTTTGAACTATTGGACACCACTACATCTGGACAGACCAAGGAGTCCAGGAAGTGTCTAATAGCCTCATGACTGCAGAGTAGGGGAAGAATGTCGGGCTGGTTTTCGTGAAGGCTGCCCTTGTTGGATATATTATAGAACAAGAAAATGAAATGTTTTCAGGGGCTATGATGGCTACCCACTACAGTGAATAGTGTAGCAGAGTTCCATAAGCTCTAGCCAGTGGATAACTGGCTTCTTGCCTAGCCAACGTGCAAATTGGTTCTCCATAGAGCTGTTTTTTTCCTTAGGATGATATTTACAGTGCATCCAGTAAAATGTGTTTGGCATCTGCTTGTGGCCTCTGCAGTAGATTTGACTATAGGTCAAGTCTTGGCAAAGTTTCTGTAAAGGGCCAAATAGTAAATATGCATTTTAGGCTTTATGGGCTGTGTAAGGTCTCTGTTGTTCATTTTATTTTGTAAATAGTGCCAGGGATTGAATCCAGGGTATCATGTATGCTAAATGCAGGCTCTAAATACTTCTATGTTTTTGCTTGAGAAAATAAATGATTTGTAATCCCTTAATAATATAAAAAAACAGCTGGGTGGTGGTGGCATACTCCTTTAATTCTAGCACTTGGGAGGCCAAGGCAGGTGGATCTCTGTGAGTTTGAGGCCAGGCTGGTCTAGAGTGAGTTCTAGGACAGCCAGAGCTGTTACATAGAGAAACCTTGTCTTGAAAAACCAACCAACACACACACACACACACACACACACACACACACACACACACACACCCCCAAAACAAACCAGCAAACAAACAAACAAAAACCCAAAACATTCTTAGGTCACCAGTCATTAGAAAATAGTCCAGGGGCTGAAATCCACTCAGGGTCAGAATGAGTTTGGAGGCAGATAGACCTGGGCTCTAGTACTTTCTATGTTGTTTGCTAACCATGTGGAAGTTTTAAACTTTAAGACTTTTAGTTTTCAGGGCTGGAGAAATGGCTCAGCAGTTAAGAGCACTGGCTGCTCTTCCAGAGGACCTGGGTTCAATTCCCAGCACCCACATGGGAGCTCACAATTGTCTGTAACTCTAGTTCCAGGGAATCTGACACCCTCACACAGATATACATGCAAACAAAACACCAGTGCATATAAAATAAAAACAAATAAATCATAAAAATGGGCTTAAATTAAACAAACGAACAAATAAAAGACTCAGTTTTCTCATCCGCAAACAGTCTTCTGGAAGCACCTGTCATTAGAGAGTTAGTTATTGTGAGGATGCTGTTAGTGTTTGCTTTGTGGAATTAGGACATTGACCCTCATGCCTGCAATCTCTGGGAGAGAGCAGCAGGGCCATGCCCTAGGAAGGTTTGCATTATGATTGTTCTTCCTCTTTTGATACTCTCTTTTTGTCTCTCCTGGGCAGTTCGTCACCAGGTTTTGGGATGTTGGTGCCAATCTCAGTTTCATTTCTGGTATTTTCAGGCAGTGACCCACATTTTAATCCGTATTTGGCAGAAACTAAAATAAATTGGCTTGATCCATTATCAGAATGCAGAATATGTACTTGTTTTGCTTCTAGCCAAAATTTCCTTATTTTCCATTTTTATTGCATTCTAATATATCAGCCTATCAGAGATGTTTATTAAAACCAGACTCCTCTCCCCTGTGTGTGCGCGTGCATGCACGCACACACACACACACACACACACACACATGCTTTATCAGGAAAAACATTACAGCTGTGGATTTTTGTTTGTTGAACTTGGTAAGTAGATGCCAGGAAGTTTGGAAGTAGGTTAGCCATATTGCCTATTGATTTATACAGGTAAATTATAATGGAGTAGATAGAAATTCTGTGAGCTTGCTAATCCTCAGTATCTTTCAGTATCTTGAATGTACTTGCCCTAAATCTTTCTCATGTTACTTCCTCAGTGAAGTCTACCCTGATAGCCCTCCACTGATCCACTTCTCTGCTTTATTCTTTTCTATGATACTTATATAGTTCTGACACACCATATAATTTATTTATTATGCTGTGTGTGTGTGTGTGTGTGTGTGTGTGTGTGTGTGTGTGTGTGAACTGTCTGTCCTTACTAGACTAAAACTTCATAAAGGCAAAGGTTTTTGTCCTTGATTATGCCCAATTTAGAATGGCATCTGGTGTCAGGTAAATATTTGCTGAATGAATGAATGGGTCCTTTAATTCTTATTAGAAGGTTTGCTACATCCTATTTTCTCTGGCCTAACAGACATGAAATTTGGGGTTGAATATTGACTCTGCCACAAATTGCCTAAATCTTTGAGCAAATCATTTAATCTCTCAAGACTATAGTTCTCTTATCTTTAAAATAAGGGGTTAGAGTACATGATTGCAAAAGTTCCTACTCGGTCTGTAGTTCTGTGATTATAATATCTGGTTAAAAGAGATCATGTACTGTTATTAAAATTCCCACATATATTTCCTCAAAACTATTTTGGATTTCACTGATGGGCAGTGTGGACTGAAAGAGAACTTATAGAAAAAAGTCTTTGTAGGTACCTTCTGCACTCATCAAGAGCAGTTCTTAACAAGGTTGTTCTCCAAGAACAGCTCCACAGTTCCTTTTAGGATAAAGTCCAGACATCTTGAGCAGGCTTCTGGAACCCCATGGACTCTGAACCCTGCTGCTTCCTCTTGCCCCTTCACTGCCTCTGTGTTGACACTCTGTGCTTTGGAATATGTTTTGGTATCTCCAGTAACTGATGGATTTCCTAGCTTCAGTTCACTGAGTCAATCCTGCCTTCCCTTCCTTTGCACCCCCTCTCTTACTCCCTTGATCAGTTGCTAGTGTGTTGGGCTAAGAACTGTGACTGGGAAAAAAAAAAAAAAAAGAACTGTGACTGGCTTGGTTTGATTGGCACGTCAATGCAATAAAAATACAAACGTTGGGATTAGATGATGGAAGATCTGGGGACCACAATGATTAGTTTGTCTTATATCTGGATACTAAGAAGCCACTAGAAATTTAAAAAATATTTATTATTATTTTAAAATTATGTGTATGCCTGTTGGTCTGTGCACATGAGTACAAGTACCCAGGGAGGCCAGAAGCATCAGATTCCTCTGGAGCTAGAGTTACAGGAGGTGGTTGTAAGGTGCCCAATGTGGATGCTGGGACTTGATTTGGTCCTTTGCAAGAACAGTATACTGAGCCATTTCTTTATATATATATTGAGTAGCATAGTAATATAATTAAAGCTTTATGAGATAAATTATGAAGATATGCCTTAGAGAGCATGGAAAGCACCATTTTCCTAATCCCCAAAGCATTATTGGAGGGTAAATGCTAGGATTCCTGTTCTGTAGACTTGGAAAGGCTGGGACACACATGGCTTAAAGGACTTGTTTTTGGTGTCACAAAAAGCCATACTTTGAGCTATGGTGTTTTTATAATTAGATGGGATTGTGATCTGCAGGTTCGATGATTATTGCATTTTCAGTTGGGTTGCAAACTGAACAATTGTGTTGAGCTTTGTGAGGCTCATCATTAAAGTTGACTGACTTACAAATGCTTCTGGAAGCTTTGGCTATCTAGGCTCAGCCTGCGTGTTTGCTTATACCGTGGCAGTCTGGGCCAGATCCAGGACTGTAATTTCCCTTTCAGGCTACTGTAAGAAGAGAATTTTCTTAAGGCAAGCCTTGCCTACCGCACTTAAACCTTAAGGCAAACACTTAGTTTTGCAGCTCCATTACAGACTCTGGATTTGAAAATGCAAAACTTGTGATATGACTGATGATCTCAAAAGACTAGTTCCTGTTGAGCCAGAGCAGTAATTTTGAATGCTTCCCTGTTACTTGGGGGGTCTTGCCCCAGGGCAGGCTCTGGGGCTGGAGTGTAGCTCAGTAGTAGGATGTTTGTTTGCCTGGCATGCATAAAGACTTGGGTTCTAATTCCAGAACCACCACAAACAAGCAAACCAACAACCCTACCCAACCTGTTTTTCCTTTAGGCTCTGGTTGATGTCAGTGCCTCTGAGTGTGTGTACTATACCAGGCTTTCTTACCCTGTCCCACTCCCCAGCAACCCATCCTTTTAAAATGTCTTTTCTGTTCTAGCCTTTCTCTGTCTGTCTCTTGATTCCCCTCAGTCACTTGTACCTGGAGTTCCCTTCAGACGATTTAGTGACTGCTAGTGTTCATCAACAGAACTCACTGATTTAGTTATGTCTGTAGCCAGAGTGGCCTTTAAAAGGGAAAAATTGGCCATGTTACTTTCTCTGTTAGAGGCGGTTGGGGGCCACCCATTGCTTTTAGAACTTCCCCCGGTCACAGTCACGCTCTGACTGCCCTGACTCCAGCCCCTTCCAGCTTTGTCTTGCATCATCTTTGCATAGCCCTGCCTCTGAGGCCCTTTTCTGCTCCCTCGGGTGTTCCTGTGCCTCTACCACAGTCCTGTCCCTGCACTTGCCTCTGGAGTTGTGTTCTTTTGCCCTTTCACCCAACGGCTCTTATTTAAATCTCCTCTGGAGTGTCTCTGGGGGCCAGTGGGCTCTCAGCCTGGAGACTTTCTGTGATGGCCAGGCTTCTCACATCGCTCTGCTTAGTGGCAGGGAGATGGGCTTGGGGGCTCAGGGGCTTGAGGATTTGGGGGGCATGATTGGATATTGTGCTCTGTGCTCCCCAGCCAACAGTGGAGTGTTTTAAGAAGTCATAGATTGCCAAAGAGCTGACTTAAAAGCCACTCTTCCTGGAAGGGTGGTGATGGTGAAAGTGTGTAGGAGGAAGAAGAGGAAGAGCAAAGAGTTTCTACCAGGAAGTGTGTCATATCACTTAAAACTGGGTTCTGAGGTTACTCCTTGTTTGTATTTATGTACTTGGTGAATGGTCTGTGTTCCTCCTGTGACTTACATGCTTCTCCTTTTTCTGTTATAATTTTGTAAATGCAGAAACTATAGCCCAGAGGAAGGAATTGCCTAGTTAGGGGCTAGAGGATAGATGGCTGACCTGAGAAAAGATCAGGCCTGATGGTAATTGGTAGCCCCTTCTCCCAGCATACCAAGCTGGTCTGGCAGTTGAGTGTTCTCCTTCAAGACCTACCAGATGTTTCACAACTTCTTAGACATATGAATAGGCCAATTTAGTATCACCATTCCTAACTAGACAAGAAGGCATACCTTGGATATGTTGTGCATCACATCTAATAAACCCCGAAAATTAGGCTACCTCTTCATGCATCTACCTTAAAGAGAAGCATGCAGTGCTTAAGTACTCTCACAATAGTGAATGCTATTAGGAGTACAGTGACTGTTTTAAAAATATTCCTACTACATTTTGTGTGTGTGTGTGTGTGTGTGTGTGTGTGTGTGTGTGTGTGTGTGTGTGGATGTGGATGTGTGTGCACATGTAGAAGTTAGATGACAACTTTGTTGCTCCTCTTTTTCACCACATAGGCCTCAGTGATCGAATTCGGGTTATCAGGCTTTGGGGCAGGCATCTTTACCAGCTGAGCGTCTTGCCCACCCCCAGCTATGGCTTTTTTGTTTTGTTTTGTTTTTTTTGAGACAGGCCTTCTTTATGTAGCCCTGACTGTCCTGGAACTCCCTCTGTAGGCCAGGCTGGCCTTGAACTCAGAGATCCTCTTCACTCTGCCTCCCCAGTGCTGGATTAAAGGTATGCACCTTCACCACCCAGCATTTTTTTTTTTTTTTTTTTTTTCCGAGTCAGAGTTTCTTTGTAGCCCTGGCTGGCCTGGAACTCTCTTTGTAGATCAGACGGGCCTTGAACTCACAGAGACCCATCCATCTGCCTCTGCCTCACCTGGCTTAAAAGTCTGATTTATCATATATTTCTTTTTGAAGACTGAGAATTAAACCCTAGGTCTCACACATGCTAGTCAAATGCTGTAACACTGAGCTATTCCCCCAGTACCAACTATGGCTTTTTAGAAGCACTTCTTAATGCCTTTTTTCTTTATGAATTTATTCTTTGTATTTTGATTAAGACTTACTATAGTGTAAATGATAACATTCTTTTAGATGCTAAGAGAGCAAGGTCTACTGCTGTAGCCTCAGTGATCTGCATGGCATATAATAGGCTCTCCACAAATGCTTACCTTGAGAAATGCCTTAATTTATGTCATGCTAGCATGTTTCCCTCCTGTCTATCAGTAGCCCTGATTGTGGATACTTTGAGGCCAAGGGTATTTGCACCTGTGAATTCCTCAGCAGGATGTATTCTGTAAGCTAGAGGAGAATGGCTGGACCTGCCTTCTCAGTTGCTTATTTACTTGCCTGATTCATTGGTCTGATGGGGTGGGACTCTGTGATAAGTGAACAGCCTTGATCCATCCACAGGGGAAGATTCAAAAGTGCCACATTTGTTTCCTTCTTATCCCTGAATGTAAGTTCTGAGAGAGCCATAATTATTTTCCATTGTCTGTGATGATGATTCAGAAAGTGCCAACTGCAAACAAGTAGCTATAAAATATCCAGACTAAGTGGCTAGATGATGAATATGCTTGTCTCAACTTAAAGATTAGAGTGTGGAGCTAGGGAGCGCTAGAGATGTGCAACCTATTACAGTTCCTTCTTTAGTGATGTATTGGAGCTGGAGTTCCTCTCATCCGTTGCTCCTGTTGCATTAAACAGCTGACAGAAGGCCATGGTCTTTTTCTTGTCTGTTTCCATCATCTGGGCCTTGATGGAACCTGCTTGGGGTGTCATTTCAGTATTTTCTAACTCTGGACCCTGCCACAAACCTGGCAGTGTGTTCTTCATGTGCAGGTTAAACCCCAGGATATAAGGCATCCCATCTGCAAACTAGAAGGTCTTAGTGTGAGAATGCTGCGGCTGTGGCACAGAGTGGTGGAAGTGATACCAGCTTCACTTCTTGTTTCTGTCTAAGGAACTGTCCAAATCTTTACATAGAATGGCTTCTGGCTTCCCTGATGGGCAATAGCGGATCCCCGCAGGACCTCTGGACAGCAGCACACATCTTGTTTGTGTGTATTACCAGCTCATGCAGGAGCTGTTTCTTGTTCCTGAGGCATCTTTAATTGCACGGTGGTGGCTGTGTGGTTTAGTTTATCAGGGGCACTAAGGCAGCTGCTTTCTGTTTCTTTTAAAACTCTTTTCTGGCATATGTTCTTTAGGGATAGAGCTGTGATTTTTTTTTTTTTAATAGGCTTTTACATTTCAGTTACTACATAACCCAGTTCTACCTCCTATCATCTCCAGGTTAATCTCTGTGCTCTAGTGCTATACTGAGGAGCAGTGGGAGTGCAGTCCTAGCTAATTGCTGTTGGTGATACCCTGTGTACCAGACCTTCAAATCCTGCACACGTTCTCATTCACTCCTCAGAGCAGCTTCAGAAAGCCTGGCATGATGGCATCCACTTGTAATCCCAGCACTTGAGAGGCAACACAGGAAGGATGGGTATTCAAGGTCAGCCTGTACTCTGTGAATGCTTGTCTCAAAAAAACTAAACCCAAAGCTGGGCATGGTGATGCATACCTTTAATCCCAGTGCTAGAGGCAGGCAGATCTCTGTAAGTTCCAGGCCAGCCCAGTCTATACACTTAGTTCTAGGATAGCCAGGGCTACATAGAGAAACCCTGTCTAAAACAAAAACAAAACAACCAAACAAAACCGAAACAAAACCCAAACCAACCAAACAAAAACTCAAAACAACCACCCAACCCCAGCTCTCCCCAAACAAACCTAAACCTAACTCAGCCAAACCAAACTAAAACATCAAAATCTAAACCAACCAGATCAAAACCAGCTTCTGATACCGTCAACATTGCTACTATCTCTTATTTTGTAGATAGTGTAACTATGAAGCCCATGTGAAAGACTGGATGCCCCCTTTCAGGCAAAAATGAACGAAACAAGCTACACCCATACAGTCTCACCATGATGACCGCCTAAGCATGAGTTGAACAAGTATGACAACAGACATGGGAATATGGACAGGAAAAGCACTGGAGGCCTCAACCCTACACACAGAACCACAGGCAACCAAGGAATGTTGAGAGTGAGAGAAATAGTCTCCCCCAGGAAAGAACACACAAATTGGTTATCCAATATCAAATGGTCAGCCCTGACAACTTACATACGAGTAACATCATACAGGTTGAGCAGGTTATACACACACACACACACACACACACACACACACACACACACACACACACGTGTAATGACAATGAATGGAAAAAGAGGCCATGAATTTGCAAAAGAGCAAGGAGGGGTATATGGGAGGGCTTAGAGTAAGAAAGGGAAGTGATAATGATGTAACTAGATTATAATATTAAAAAGAGAAGGAATAATTTAAAAAAATGAACAAAACAAAGGCCACCTCTCACCCTTACCACAAGCATCCTATGAGAACAAGAAATGGTTGATTACCTTACCCGAATGATGAGTATTTTCTAGGCTGCCTGCTAAGGTATAAGATTTAGTAGAAGCATTCCCCGCCTTTCTCTTTTTCTTTTTTAGAACTGTTACCAAGGAGATGGATTGCTTTCCAAAGGCAAATATGATAAAGAATATCTCGCCCCCTGCCTTTGGCTCGTCATGTGTTTGATGAATGTTGCCCTACCCAGCTTTTTCCTCAGGCAGTCTGAGGATGAAAATGCTGGTCCTGAGCTCCCATGGCTAGAGAAGCTCACACCCCTGGGGACACTTTGTCTTCAAGCATATTAATTAAAGTACAGGCTAGTCATGGTCGTTTTCAGTGCCACCCTTTGTCTGTTGGGCAGGGCAGACTATCCTTGTGTTTAGGTGAGACTAGTGAGCATATGGGTCAGATTTAGTAGCCTTAGGAGTGAGGGCAAAACCTGGGCCAGTAAGCTCATCAGAGAGAATCTGTTCCTTCTACTAATGCCTGGCTACAGCTGAGATGAGAGGAGAGAAGCTGTTCTGTAGTATTTTCTATATGAATGAGCTATTTGTTTACAACACGTGTCCAGAGAGTTTTGTTTCTACAGGAATGACTACGGTTTTGTCAATTTTAGCGCAGACTGGTTACCATTGGTGATGAAGGCTATAAATGGATGTGTTGAAGATGGCATTGTTCCAATTTAATCTTGAGTCTAGTCTTAGGTCCTAGCCACTCTTTAACAGAGCTGTATGTAGTTAGCAGGATATTGCTTGTTTAAAATTTGATCATTTCTTGTTTTTCTTTTGTCCTGTTGGTGGAATTTTGGTGAAAATGTCCATGAGTTATGAATTTGATAAGACGAGGCAGAAATGGAAGAGAAAGGTAAATTCTGATCATCAGCTGGCATGGCTGTGGAGTGTTTTGTGATTGAAGTTTCTCTGTTTCATTGATGTAGAAGCATTGAAAAGAAAAACTTAATGGCTTTCTTGGATAATAGTTAACACAGCATTGGAAATTGGAATTAGCTATCAGAGTAGACAGTAGACTTACATCTGGGGACTCTGGTGAGAGGCCTCTAGCTTAAGTTTTAAAATTCCCATTGGGAGACCTTGGGTCTATCTTCTCTATGTTGCCATTTCTTTGCCTTTAAAACAGAGATAATAATATTTAGGTGTACTGCACTGGACAAAGTCAAGGAGCAGTGGGTTGCATCTTCCTGCAGGGCCGACCCAATGTGATCCTCAGTCTCTAGACTCATACATGTTCTCACAAACTTTAGACATCCTATTTCTTTGGTTATCATAGTTTTTCTTTTGTGGTTTAAGGATAGTTATTTGAAATGAAAAATTATGTTTGAAAACTAAAAAGCGATCTGTGGAACAGATTAAATCTAGGGTTGCCAGATAAAATATAGGACACCCAGTTAATCTGAACTGATTTGATAAACAATGGACACTTTTAAGTGTATCTTCAGATGTTCATTGTTTACCTCAAATTTATATGACTGTTCTGTGTTTTTATTTGTGAAATATGGCATCTTTAATGTTTTCAGAGTCTACAGTCTTTTGGCTACCTTTCTGATCTCTACAAAAAGAACTGAGGAATTTCACACAGAATGTAGGGATATAATTTTCTTGCATCTGCTTATAGCTCCTGCTGTTTGTTGTTACAAGTAGAAACCTGAGTTTTCATAGATGCCCCAGCCATCCATCAAAACACTAGTTATTCAGCAGCCAAGTATTTTTGTTGAGAAATAAGCCAGAAGGAAATCTCTCTGATGATACTTCCTTCTGTTTCATTGGATTGCTGTTATGTGTATACCTGTGGAGAGGAGGATGTTGGGAATGGAATCATAAGAAGCCTCCAACAGTATGTCAGAAGTTCACTGAGGAGAAGTTAGTGGTTTTCAGGTAGGAGTCTCTGGTGGTCTCCAAGGAAGCATTCCCACATTTTAGCAGTCAATAGGAAGCCTTGCCTATGGACACTACATGCCAAGGAAACGCATAGGTACAAAAGATGTGAAAGACCTGACCCTTGATAACTGGGCATTTCATCAAGAGATAGTTAGTAATTGTTAGTAATTGTTATAATTTACAGAATTAAGTAACTTCCTCTGTGACAGCCATGGTAGGTGCTTTCCATAGACTATCACTGTAAGCCTACAGCAGCCTTCTGAGCAAGAGCCTGTAAATGAGGGAACGGAAACTTGGACTGTGTGCTAGAGCTTAGTGTCACTTAAGACCTGCCAGACTTAAAAGTATCTGCTTAGGTTGAGACATTTGAAATGATCATTATTTAATACCCATAAAAACATCAGTTTCATGCAGTTCTAACCTAATCCAGAGAATTAGACCCAATGTGTGTACTGTACACAGGTAGCTATTACATAACAACTATGCATAGCTTTCTGAGGCTGACTGTCAAGAGTGAAATATGGACCTGGTTGAGGCTTGCCAGAGAAACCTTTGGGAAATTCACTCATCCACTTCCTCATGGGCTCACTCACTAAACAAAGCTACTATATTCTGCAGTATCTAATTAAAGCATGGTTTTGAACAAATTAAAGACAATTATTATTATGAAAAATTTCTTTCCTACCCATTTGTCTCACTCTTTTATTCAGGTAACTCATAATCTGTATATTGTGTGCTTACCATGTTTGGGAATGTCACATAAATGGAATCATATTGTGTGGTATTTTGTGTCTGGCTTCTTTCACATAGTTCAATATCTTTTTCAAGTTTATATTGTATCTTCTATTACTAATTCAGTCTTCTTTATTTCTGATAAATATTTCATTGTGAATCATACCACATTTTGCTTTCTATTATCTCCTTCATAGATATTTAGATCATTTGTATTAAATTTTGTTTTGACATTTATTGATTTATCGATAGTGTGAGTGTGTGTGTGCACATATGCACGTGCCATGGATGGCACATATGTAGAGATCAGAGGACAACTTGTTCTCAATTTTCTTCTTCCACTATGTGGGTTCCAGGGATCAAACTCAGGTCATCAGGCTTGGGAACAAATGCCTTTCCCTGCTGAGCCTCCTTGCTGACCCTTTTATTTCTGTTAGTATGAGTGTTTTCTGCAAGTTTTTGTGTGAAAGGACTTTTATTTCTTTCAGGTAGGTGACTGGAAGTGGAATTCCTGGGCTGTATAGTATATTAGCTACCTTTGTGTTTTTGTGACCACAATGCCTAACAGAAACAAATTCAGGGAAGAAAGACTGATTTTGGCCCACAGTTTATCAAGATCTCAGTCCAGCCTGGCAGGAAAGGCAATTATGGCAATGTGTGTGGCAGAGACTCCTCACATGGGAGCTGACCAGAAAGCAGAGAGTATATTGGAACAGGGAGCTAGGTATAGTCTCCAAAGGCTCCCTTCCCAGTGATCTGCTTGGTCAGCTCTGTCCTCCTCCTAAAGACTTCAACAGCCCGTCCCTGCCCCCAACACTAACCCAGCTGGAGAACAAGGACTGTAAACACAACCCTGCGGGGGTGGGGGTGGGTGGGGGTGGGTGGAGTGGTGGGGTGGTGGGGTGGTGTGGGTGGGATTGGGGGGAGGGAGGCATCTCCCTTTCAAACCACAGCATATGGGAAACTTACGTTTAATTTAAGCAGGTTTTCTAAGAGGGAATGTCCTAATGGGTTTGCCTGAAGATGGCGAAGATGAGGTTTGCATCAGCCAGCAATGCAAGTGTGACCTAGGGCGACGTCCCAGATCCAGAGAGATGAGCTAGGCAGATTTGAGACCAAGATCTTAGCAGAGCAGCAGGAGTTATCCCAGGCTATCCTGGTGTCCAGCCTTTTTCTAGAAGGCTGTTGCTGCTGCATATTCAGCTCTGCATAATCAGCAGGTGGGGCAGAAGGTTTCTCTTTCTGTGGCTGGCTCTGGACACAAGAATTGTAATGTCATTTTAGAACTATCCAGTGATGATAGTCCAGCTAGAACAGTAACAATTCCCCTCTCTACACCATCAGTTTTCCAGTTCTCTTGGGGAAAAATAGAGACTGGTGTATAATGAATGAGCTTTCATAAAGCTAAGTATTTGTAACCACAGAAGTCTGCATCTTATTCTGATAATGCATTTTTCTTATTTTGAAGTGGATAAGACTATATAACTGCTTTTTATGAAAGTTATTTTTAGTGTGTGTGTGTGTGTATGTATGTATGTGTTCTGTATGTGTGGAGTATATGGTGTGCACATATATCCACGAGTGCATGTGGAGGCACAAGGTGAGGAGCATTTTGGATTTGAACCATTATCACATATGGTAAGTTTCAGTTTAATGAGCAGATTTTCTAGGCAAGGGAGTGGACATACAGAAGTGAGACTGAGCCTTGATTGTGCTCTATCTTTAGATTTTGAGACAGGGGCTCTCCTCTTGCTGAACCTGAGGTTCATTTATTTGGCTAGATTGGCTGGCCAGTGAGCTTCAGGGATCCATCTGTCTTTGCATCCCTAAAGCTGGTTTCACAGGCACATAGCACCATGACCTGCTTTTCATGTGGATTACAGGCTCTGAACTCAGATCCTCATGCTTGCTTTACCAATCCCTAGCCTGTGAAGACTGCTTTTTAAAAAAAGTAAGTGATTGAGCCAGTGAGATAGCTTAGTGAGGAAGGGCTCTTGCTGCTGAGTCTGATGGTCTGATTTTGATCCCCAGGAATGATGCGATGGAAGGAGAGCACTGACTCTTTTGGCTTGTCCTCTGACCTCCACATGTATACCATGGCATGCACATATACACACAGACAAATACAAATAAAAATGATAACAAGTAAAAATTGATAGTGACATACATTTTTATGGCTGTATATGGCATAATAAATTATTGGTATCCAAATTTTTTGTGTTGCATATGTGTGTAGGTGTGTGCATGTGTGCAAGGGTATGTTGAAGTTGGTTATTGAAGGTCCCTAATCAAGGATCACTGTCCCAGAGTCTGGGGAGGGGCTTGGTCGGATCCATGGGCTTTGTCTATATTCTTATTTTCTTATATTATTGTGGAGTGTGGACAACCAGGGAGATGGATGGGTAAAATGTAAGTAAAAATATCAGAATTAAGAAAGCATACTTGCAAGCACATCATTCCAGTTCCATTTCCTAGATAGCTGATCCTGCAAAAACACATGCATTTTATGGGCACATGTCATCTTTAGCCCCGTTGGGAATGCCAGGGAACCGGAAGCAGGCTCAGGCTGGGTTTCTTGTGCGTGTTTCAGACTAACCAGCGATTGGCTGTGCTCAGGGTAAGCAGTTGTTTTCTCTGAATGGTTATGGGCTGAGACCAGAGGCAATGGGGAACCAGCAACGATGGAGAAATGGCAGTGAGGGGAGAGTTTAGGGCTGGGCAGGTGCATGCACTCTTAAGTGGGAAGAGTCTTTCCATAGATATGCACATTCTCTAGGTTGGGACAGCAGGTAGGATTTTTCTCTAATGTGATCCGAAGTAGGCTTAGCAGTTTTCTCTACTTAATAATGACATTAGCAGTGGTGGTCTGCTTGAAATTGCAAAGCCTGAGATTCACTAAGCTCGCACAGGGCAGGCTGATGCCATTTGACTCTAGAAGCAGCTGTGTTAGATAGGTGTGGTTCCATTTTTTGTGTGAGGCAGCCTTGGGTCAGGAGAATGTAACAGCTTGTTTACTGAACTTGTCATCGGATGAGAGCCCACTGCCAATGAAGGGCCAAACTCAGTCTGTTGTATAAACCAGAGTGGGTGTCTCACATCAGCAGTTTCTACCCCAGATCTTATTCTAGAGGCCCAGTACTTCAGTTCAGCAGGGCAGCAGAGGCCTGGTGTATGGGAAAAGAGCTGGGAACAGATTTCACAGACCTTGTTGAATAATGTCCTCAGGGCAGCTGGCAAGGCTAGACTGGCTGTGTCTTACACACTTTATTTGCTGCCCTCTGTCTACAGCTGGCTCTATTGATTTAGCTTTGGGAAGTCTTTGCCTTGGCTGCCCTCCATACCCCTTCTGTTGATACATCCCGGGAATGTTGAAGTTTATACTGCATTACAACCTTGGCTCTTGAGCCTAATGTGAGTGAGCGCCCCTGCCATGGTGCTTATAGATGTCAATGGGACAGAACACAGAGGATTGTTTGGATCACCTGCTGGTAGCTTCCTCCTGGCCTGCCCTTGGGAAGGAACAGGGGACTTTTCACCTGATCTCTTCAGGTTCTCACAGGCTGTTTGAAATGCTAGTGAGGAAGAGGAGCAGAAAAGGAAAAGCTGGGAGGCTTTCTCTGTTTCTCCTTTAAGTTTCGCATTGTTTTGGGAGACTATTGGCCTGAACGAGGGGAGATGCAGACCAGTTTTTCTTCTTGTGAATGAGTTAGAGCAAATGCACTGTCGGTATATGACCACTGGCTTATTAGCTCATGGCCCTTGTGCTTTCCTGATACTGGCACCCCACCCATCAGATAGCTGTTCCCTTTTATGAGATAAGTGCCTGGTGGCCAGTGTTCTCATTTTAACTCCAGAGGGTTGACTTTTATCACAGATTTACTGTTTGTTCTTCAAAGGACATGGTTGACTGCAATTGCATGAAATGACAGTGTTAAGTTTTGTAATGTATAAATGTTAAAATGTAACTATAAAGTATGCCTTTTCAGTGTCTTTTTTTGAGTGATCTTATTTGTGTATTTTATCAGTCTGTTAGGCATTTTTATTATTCCAGTAATCTATCTTCATTAAAGAATGATTAGAAAATGCAGATAAGCAAAGAGAAAAAAAGGAAAAGAAGGGGAAAAAAAGTTCTAAATGAAAGTCCCTTGAGAGAGAGCCAAGATGTAAAGGACTTTGATCTTAGCAGGAGGGACCCCTTCAATCAGTTGATGCAAGTTGGTATTGCCAGACTCGTTCTGCTCCTCTTTGTTTCAGACACTAGAAGTTGGTATGTAAGAGCAAGTCCCGGAGAACAGTCAGGTGGCATTTACTGTGCTGACCTATGAGCTCTGATGATTTTGAGTCCAAAAGTCCTCCTGTCCACCTACCACCTGTAAAGGGTAGATCTGAAAAGGGAGAAGTAATCTCTAGGATGAGGTCTCTTTCTTTACATAGTTGCTAGTTCTTAAGCCGGAAGTGAAGAATGAGCTCAGTCATTCTTGCTCCCAACTCTGCCCAAACCACCAGCCAGCCATCCCCATCTATTCACCCGTCCATTCTACTCACTCCATTCATTCGTCTTATTCATTCAGTTCTAGTTCGTTGTGTCTCTGCTGAGTACCAGATTGTGTTTGGCTCTGGGAATGCAGTGTAAGAAAGACAAGTCTCTGCTCTCATAGAGCTTGCCCTAGGTCAGTGCAGGCAGAAGTTTCCTAACTTCCCTTTCCCTTTTCTTTTATTGTGAGTGTTAGAATATCATTTGTTCATTTAAATTAATGTACAAAGTATTAGATTAATGAGAAGGTTGGACTCCCCCCACCCCCTTAAGATAGGATATCAAGTATCCTAGACTGGCTTTCACTGTAAAGTTGAGAATGAACTTGAACTTACGATGCCTGTCTTCACCTCCCAAGTGCTAGGATTACAGGTGTGTACCCCCACACTGCCCTTGTGTCACACTGGGGATCTGACTTCCTGAATGCACTCTACCAACCGATAGATCCCCAGCTCAATTGCTTTACTCTGAGGCTTTCCTTTCCTTGCACTCATGTGTAAGATGCCATGAATTTGTGAGTGAAGGTGTTTCTCTTTCCCACTTTGTTCTGTTTTAGAACCCCTCATATCTACTTGCTACTCAATAATTTCAGGCAGGGAAGTTGAGGAGGAGGCCTTTTGTGGCTGAGGGCATTCTCAGAATGGGCCTTGACTTTTGTCTGGGAGGGGCTCCTGCTTTATCAGAGAGAGAAGGCCTCATTGTGTGTTATTGTTGGATCAAGTTCCAGAGACCTCAGTGCAGTTCTCTGGACAGGGCTGATTTGAGCTGCCATCTCAGAAGAATGGAGTGGGACTCAGGGTAGTGTCAAAGGGAGCTCTGTGTCCCAGCCCTCTCGAGGCAGAGGGCAGGGCTTCGGCGTCAGGCCAAGCTCTGGTGTCTACAACACAGCATTTTTGTGAACATGCCTTTTGTGTTTGTATGTCTGCCCTTCCTTCTCCCTCTTCATTTCTCCCTCTGGCATATAGTCATTTATTAAGGAATTTTGGTGGAAAATTTGGAAAATGTCATGTCTGGAAACTCCCTTCCTTTTGAACTATGACACACCTGGGTGGATTTGTGAGTTGCAAGGATGGGGACATTTGATACATAAAACTGAGAAAGTTCCAGGAAACCAGTATTTTCCCAGCTTTAATCACTTCCATCACTTTCTGCCACATGGATGTAACACCTATTCTATTGTTTACCTATTATTTTTTTAAGTTAGGAGTCTTTGATCATTTTTCAAAGGATATTCTTGGTTTCCTAAATAGCTAGTCTGATTTGCCCCAAGAGAAAGTTAAGTAAAAATTTGTTATGTAAACTCCATTGTCTGTGTGTCACCTCAGGTGACTCCAGATACCACCATGCTATATAGGTGCCATGCTTGGGGAGAAGTTGAATTGCAGATTGCAGCATCTTGATTCAGCAGACTGCAGGAGGGTCATGAGATTATATGTACCCCTTCTAGCCCTTTGTCCCTCTCTCTTCCCATTAATGAGGTGAATTAGTGGCTGTATCTCAGCCTGGTATGCAAGATACTTCAGGGGGTGTTGCCTGACAGGGAGAAGGGTGTTCTTGGCTGCTCTGTGCTCTGCACTTGTCTGGGCTGCCCCTTTCTTCTCTACAAGCACCAGCACCCGAATCAGTACAGGGCAGAAGATCACCATTCAGTGTGAAGAAGTAACTGTTTAGTGTGTTGTGGATGCAACTCTTTCCAAACCAGGTGATTTTGCTCCCATTTCTCTAGCAAGCTGTCTCTACTCTGTGGGGTAGAAAGCAGAGGCCAAGAGGATGGGCTCTGGACATCAACTACCTAGACTTCAGTCCCGGGCCTGGTTTTTTTTTTTGTTTTTTTGTTTTTTTTGTTTTTTTTCTTTTAGGAAAGGTGCCTCTTTTTCATTTATCTAACAAGTGTTGTTGCTCCTGAGTCACTGCTTATAGGCTCTAGAGGTAGTCTAGTAAGGAAAATAGCAAGTAGGAGGTTGGGAGTGTATCATTCCTAAGCAGAACTTATATGGAACTCATTGCTTAAGCAGAAGCAGAAGCAGAAGCAGACGTGTATCAACTGTGGTTTTTGTGAGGTGTAAATGAGCTGGTGTGTATGAAGCATGTTAACACAGAGCCTGACTCACAGCCATTGCTTAATAACTGCTGGCTCTTTACTTATGATGCCTGTGTGGCTAGCATTGCTCTAGGAATGCAAGTCACTCTGATTATTTCACTCCTGCTTTAGCCTAAGAAGCAACCGGCTGAAACCTCCTCTCTGTTTCTTGGCTGTTAGCGACTGAAACCTCTCAGTCTCTAGGAATCTCTCATGGCTTGCAGGCTCCTCACTTGATCATGGGATTCTCAAAACTCCCAGTCACCACTCGGGTGTACTTACTCATCACTCCCTGTCCAGTTCAGTTGACAGTCTCATCTCCCGAATGACGTTTCTTGGAAAGAATCTTTTGTGGTAGGGTCCCTTGTCTCCTGCCCCCACCCCTCAGTGTTTCCTCCTTCCTTCCCTTGGTGTGAGGTTGTTAGGGCACACATCCTGACATGACAGTTGCTGCAAGCATTTGTTTGACATAGTTCTTTACAGGAAAAGCCTACCACAACTGTGGGCTAAAACAGGTTTTCAAGTAAAAGCTTGAGTCCTTGTTTATGGAGAGGCTTAACTGTGTTTTAACTCCATTCACTTTTAAAAAGAAATATTCTCTTTATTACAACTGCCTGTAATTCCAGCTGCATGGGATCCAAAGATACCCGTGTGTGTGCATACCCCCTCCCCCCATCTATTGTTGGCAGGAGTATTTATTTACAGGTGTTTCTCTTTGCCTTGCAGGTGGTCCCCTTCTGCCAGAGGCTTCACATTGTCTTTCCTTTGTGCATATTTCAGTATTAATTTTTTTATGAAGTGATTGGTCATATTAAGGTCTACCTGACTGCAGCTTATCTTTATTGCTTCCTTCCAGGCTCTGTTTCCAGATGCAGTTATATTGTGAAGTACTGGGAGTTAGGATGTATGAATTTTACGTGATATAACTGAGCCTTTAACAGTGTATCTATCTCAAGAATGCAGTTGTAAATCACTAACTTTACCCTAGGACCTTGAGTTGCTTAAGCCAGTCTTCGAGGACAGAAGGGAGGACTTGGTTGGCTTTGAACTTGGGTGTGGGCACAGGGCTTAATGAAATCTTGTTAGTGATTCAGGGCAGCTGACTGATCCTCTGGAGGGTTGGCTAAGCTGGAGGTAGGCAGACAGTTTTACGCACAACCAGCATGCAAGTTTCATTCGTCCCTGTGTCCTGGCTACTTCCAGGCAGGACTTGAGGGAGGAGAATGGTAGTTGTTAGGAGAAGGACTTGTTGACAGTGAAAGTGTGACACTGTCCTCCAGACAAGACTCAGAAATGTGTCAAGAGCTGGAAAAGCCACAGCTAAAGCTTCCCGGTAACCTGTGTTGCCCCTGCTTCCGGTTCAGTGTCCTGCAAGAGGGGCTTGGAGTCTGTTGACTTTGGCTGCGATGTAGTTTAAGGAGATTCATTGGTTTCCAGTTCCTGTTCTCTCAGGACATTGAGTATTGCGATGACCTGGAAGACTGATCTTTATTCAAATTGGAGGAAGAGTTGGGCTGTTTTGAGGGAGACATGGTACAGGAAGGGAACAGACAGCAGAAGTTCCACTACATTCCACCCGACGTGATCTCTGACTTGCATGGTAGGTACTCAGTTGCCTCGAGCCGTGGTGCATCAAGGCTGGGTAAGAAAGTGGGCAGGAATTCCGAAGTATTGACAGGGTAGCTCTTTGTGATGCACAGGGAGGATGGTCATCAAGTGGTGTCCCAGTGACTTGACTAGAACCTGGCTTTGCTTCTCACATGGATGAACTTATGCTAATTGAGCTTCATGTTTATTTTTTTATTTGTAAAAAATTACATTTTGTTATCAGGCATGGTGGTGCATTTTTTTTTAATCCAAGCAATCCAAGGCAGAAACAGGTAGATCTCTGTGAGTTTAAGACCAGCTTGGTCTACATAGTGAGTTCCAGGTCAGCCAGGGCTACATAGTGAGATTTTACCTCTAAAAAAAATTTGTTTATTTAGTGTGTGTGCATGCATGTGTGTACATGTGCGAGCAAGCACAAGTGTGTATGCACCAAGCAAATGGAGGTCAGAGCACAACTTTCAGGAGTCACTTTTCTCCTTCTACCGTGTGGATCCTGGGGATCGAGCTCAGATTGCCAGGTTTGGTGGCAAGCAACCTTACTCACTGAACTGTCCTTCTGTCCCTGAGTTTCATTTAAAAAAAAAATTGAATGAAAATCATATTGGAATGTTGTGAAAATCCAGTGAGGTAGTAATTGTACCACCCTTTATCAATACTCAGTAATTAGTAGCCTCTGCCCTATTACCAGGGTAGGACAATTGACAGGCCATTTCCCCATTCAGTTGCTAGCTTCTAGTTCAAGGTCAAATCGACGTTATGTTGCTTATGGAATTACATGATTTTTACGAGATTCCAACCTCACTGGATTTTCTAATGCTAGCTAGGAAAATATACTTTAATCTTTTTTAAAGAGAGGAACATTTATACCTAAAGAGAAAGTTGTTCCAAATGAGAAAGAAGTATATTTTGAATTATAGTTGGTGTTTTGTTATAGATGTAAGGTTGGTTAGTTTGGTGGGTAAAGCATCCTAGTTGGTAAGGGTCATATATGTTCATACTCATTCCTTGCCTTAATTGAAGTGTCCCTTTCACTATCTTGCATCATTCCCTGGCTTCCTTTATAGTCTTCAGCCATACTGGACTCTGCTTTTGTCCTTGGGGTCTTTGCATAGGACTTGGAATACTTTTGCCACTTCTTTTCATTGCTGGCCTTTCAGGGAACGTCTTCTTCAAGCTAGTCTTCCTGGTCCTTTGGTCCCAGTTTTCCTTGCAACCCTGATTCTTTTCTGTTAAAGCACAAAGCTAGGTGTTATCAGATATACACTTACTTGGGTAAAGTTTGGTTGACATTTGTCTGTCTGTAGATGAGAAGCCCAGTGTTTTTGTTTCATGTCTGTTGTTGTGATAAAGTATCCCAACAGAAAACAATTTAGAGAATAAAGGGGTTTATTTCAGCTTACACTTCCAGATTACAGTTCTTCACTGTGGAGAAGTTAAGGCAGGAACTTTACACAGCCAGTCACATCACATCTACTGTCTCGAGAAGAGAGAAATGAATACATATAGTTACCTGTATGCTTGCTTGTGCTCAGCTTGATTTCTCTATTCATACAGTTTTGGATCCCCTGCCTAGGGAATAGTGCCACCCACAGTAGGCTTGGTCTTTCCTCATCAATTAATTTAAGGGAATCTCCTATTGATATGCTCATAGGTCAACTCAATTTAAAGAATCCCTTATTAAGACTTTCTACCCAGTTGAGTTTAGATTATTTCAGCTGATAATTAAAACTGATCACTACACTCAGGAAGGTAGGACCTATGCTTTTTTTTTGTGGTTCCCCCACCGAATGCTGAGCACACTATAGCAGCATCATGGTGCACAGTAGATGCTGGGTATGTATGTGTGCTGAGTATATGGGTCTTGTTTAGGTAAATGGTGCATCAAATACAGTGGAGAGTGCAGAGGTAAAGCTCATCCAGTCTGCACCACTAGGGATTTACCACTGTCTAATAGAACACACTTAAAATAGTACTTTAAGAGTAGTAAATGAAGGAAGCTAAAGCTTGCATGCAGATAGAGTCATTCTTTACTGTGGGAGAAGCATAGGCATCTTGTAGACAATGCCTTCTCTGTATCTCCTGGGACACCGGAGAGTGTTTGTGTGTCAGGTTTGAAGACATGGGAGGAAAAGGCATGCAGGCTAGAAGGAACTATGTGAACAAGGGCTTGGAAAGTTCAGCGAGCTGCCAGGGAAGGGGAATCATGTGATTTGGCTGGAGTCCAGCAGGCTTGCAGGGAAGTGAGTGGTGGGTAGGAAGTTAGAATGTACGTCAGAGCCAGGTGATGGCAGCTCTCCAGTATCAGAGAAGGTACTTGGGTCAGCTTGTAGGAACAGCGGGGCATAGGTTTGTCTTGAGCAGCTCAATGATCGGAATCTGCCCTGCCCTCCGGAGAATGATAAATGAAGACAGACCAGGCAGTATGGGAAGAAGTGGGCCTAAGTGGAATCCTAGGAGAGGCTGTATAGTAAGAGGAGAAAACGGTAATGAGACTTGGAGGGAGACAGAGAGGATGGTGGGATTTTGCATCTCAGGCACTCAAGAACATGAAAGAGCCCAGCATGGTGCTTGGCAAGTATGGGAAGTTCACCGAATGATAGTTCTCTTCTCTGTGCCAGAAGTGAGGAGTTCAGGCGGGTGGGGAGGCATTAGGATGGAGGTGCCAGCACAGCATTCAGGTACTGTGGCTCAGCTGGAAGAACAGGAGTTGCCAAGGGAAGAGTAGTGAATGTCACTTTCCAAGAGTCATTGTTGGAACCTGGGACTGAAAAAGAGTGTGGGAAGAACAAGGGGGGTGTTGTTGGGTGGGGGGATGTCTTCCTTTGAGATAAGATACTGGAAAAAGGAGCCACGTGAAGTGGGCAGTACAGGGTGGGGGGAGCCACTGAGAGACTAGAGCTGTGAGAGTCTTGGTTCTTGAAAGTGCCCCTGGATGGACATGGATCTTGGGGCTGGACTGCCATGTCATCCTGGCATCTTTGTTACTCCTGTTTCCTGACCCTGGCTGCTTCCTCAGCCCCAGGTAGCTCTAGCTAGTGCTGCCTCTCAAGAGGTGTTGGGGACAGAGTAACCTCACGTGAGTGCCTGCCTCAGTGCTGACCAAGAGGGTCATTTCATTTATGCCTGTCAGAATGCATTGTTCACCACCATGGTAGAGACAGATGTGTGAACATCTTTCTGTGCGGGTCAGCTAGCTGGACCAACACGGAAAGGCTCAGGTGCCTTGTGTAAAACTTCCTGACAAGGCTTGGTATCTGTTTGAACTTCAGGGGTCAGCAGTTTAGTTTTAAGTTTCCTGTGAACTTTGACAGGTTAATTGTCTGCTCTAGGCTTCCGGATTTAGCAGAGGGATCCCAGGGATATCAAAATGGGCTCTGAGGCTGTGGCTGAGGTTTGCTTTCTCTTTCTTAGCACATCGTATTGTCCCAACCCCCCCAACGTGGTTTCTTTTCCATTTGTTAGGACTTCTGACGGCTTGGCTCTTGGCAGACTCATTTAATTCTGCCTGGCCTGGGAGGAAGTCTTCTCTTCTACCTGATGTGGGACCACAGAAGAGAATGCCATATACCAATTACTGCTTAAAAACCGGTCACTCTAATTTAGTCTCTTGTCTGTGGCCTGGGCCCACACCAGCTCCACAGATGCTAGTCCTAGTGAGCCACAGCATGTCTTGTCAGGGTGGCACAGCGTCTCAGCCTTTTACCCCTGCACACCTTGCTCTCTTGGTGCTGTGCCCATAGGTGTGGTGCTGCTGGCTGGAGTCATGAACTAGCCCAGGAGGCGGGTTGCTCCTTGCTGTTGTAGGGATACTCCTTTGGTGACTGCACTTTTATGTGTTTGTTTGTTTTGAGACAGGGCTTCAGTGTGTAGTCTGTGCTGGTCTGGAATTATGTAGTGGAGGTTGGCCTTCAATCTGGGGTGATTCTCCTGTCTCAGCCTCTTGAGTGTTGAGATTGAAGATGAGAACAATGCTGGGCTCAGAGGCTACACCTTGTGCTGTCACACAGATAGTAGGTTTTCTGGAGGTTTTTTCTTTTTTCTTTTTAAATTGTCTTTGACTAGTAAGCAAGGTAGCATGATGCTTAAGAGCTAGTAAGACTAGTAAGCAAGGTAGCATGATTCTTAAGAGCTCAACGTCTGGGGTTTCGATCATCTGTTTCTTAGCTATGCTACCACCCACCACGGCAGTCACTTAAAATTTCCGAGTCTTAGTGTCCTTATGTATAAATAAGATAACCACATTTGAGCTTTTAGGAATGTGAAATGCAATCATTTATTAACAAGGTGTCTGTTAGCTTCTGACTTTTTCTGCCCATCCACTGGAGGGAGGAACTTTAGGTAACCTTGAGTCAGCTCCTCTTTCCGGTACCTCTCACTTGGAGTAGTGTGGAGGAACCTTCATTAGAATCCCCTTTCCGTGCCCTGTTCAAGCTCCATTCTCTCTCAGGGTATGTCTAGGAAGGACACCTGTCTTGGCCCTAAGTGTCCTTTAACTTTATTTGGTCATCTGTGGTAACCAAACTGAACATCACAATGAGTTGTAGTTAGGGGTGATTCGGTTGCAAGGAGCTGTTGTGTTCTCAAACCACCCAAAGCCAGGTGCAAGGAATGGAATACTGGGCTATCTCATGCATCACAAAGACAAGACGTACTCTGGTCTAGAACCAGGAGTTAGACAGTCAGGAACTCAGGTTGTTGGTACTTTCCTTCTGGTGCTGCTGCTCTCTCCACATGGGCCTATAGTGACTAGCCTCTTCTGCTTCAGTATATGCATAAGGCAGAAAGAGACCCAGAAATCCTTCAGTTTGTGTGGTCACATCAATCAACAACCTCCTTTGGGCCCTAATTACAAACTCTTTGAAGAAAGGCAGACTGGCTCAGCTAGGTTGGCTCTCTACTCTGGTCCATGTGGTGAGAAGATTGGGCTGGGGGTGGGTGAGCAGACAGATCCAGGCATCTGGACAGGCTGCCATCTCTACCAGTGGCACAGTTCTTGTCTTTTCTCTAGCCTGCTCTATCAGGTGTATGCAGACGGAGGTGTATGAAGAACTCTTCTGGAGTCCTTCAGAATAGCCACCCCTCCATCCTATGCCATAAGTGCCATGGTTCCGGATGTCTTCGTGGCACACCAAGTCCCTAAGGGAGGGAGTACTCTGATATAGGTGATATGGGAGGTGGTGTGGTGATAGTATTTTGTGTTGACAATTAACATTTATTTAGGAAACAAAGTAGAGATCAAACCCACTGCTTCACATCTGTTAAATAAGAAATTTGCTTTCATAATACATGTAAGGAAAATGAGTTAAAAATTTAGCAGTATGGACTTGATGTAAACGAAAAGGTAGGATGTGGAGGATTGAACTTGGCAAGTGCTTAGACTTGTGGACTTCAGTGAGCTAATGGGGGGAAGCCCTTCAAACTGTGGGTAACATCTTGCATGTAATTACTTGTTTGCCTATATTTTTCTTCCCTGGGTTGGGTAGATATGTCTTTGCTTTAGCATTTTAATATGCGTTGGAACTTTCTGGAGAACTTTATTAAAAATTGCAGTTTCCTTTCTGAGCAATTTTGATTTGGCATTTGGAATGGCAGCCTTGAATGTGCACATCAGAAACATGTAGGTGACAGACAGGCCGTTCTTGGACCTCATGTCGAGGAACATTACTTAGTTCAAAGACCTGAGTGTTGAGAATCCCATTCTGACCTGTTCCAACATCCTTAGCTTATTTTTGGATCCTGATAAGATGTTTTTGTCAAGAGCTTCTGAGATACTTGGACAAAATGTTGCCAGATAAAATTGGATTACAAATTATTAAGGGATTTTTATTAAGGTGGTTCTCTTTTCTCTGAACAGCTGTACTGTGTTTGGGTTTGTTCTTTTTTGTCCAACATGTTAAAAAAGAACAATGTGGGACTCAAGAGCTGAAGGCTTGGATAATCTTAGATCTGGTGTTGGAGGAAAACATGTCTGGCCACAGTGGCTGTTAAAAGGCAGTCAGAGGGAGGTAGAGAAATGGCTTGGTGGTTAAGAGTACTGGCTGCTCTTTCAGAGAGGATCTGGGTTCGATTCTCAGCACCTGCATGATGGCTCACCACCATCTCTAATTCAGTTCCAGGGGATCTGACACCCTCTTCTGGCCTCTGTAGGCACTGCATACACATGGTACATAGACACACATGCAGGTAAAATACCTATACACATAAAATAAATATCTTTTAAAAAAGGCAGCCAGAGACATTTGTGGGCAGCAGTAGAGGCCACAAGTATGGTTTTCAGACAGCAGGCATTAAATCTGTGTGGCAGTGGGGCAGACAGAATTGAGCTTGGCCTTTCAATTCAGAAAAGAAAGACCTTTTCTTCTGAATGATGCTTGGTTGCTTCATTTTCATAGAGATGTAATGATAAAAACATACTGATAAATAGACATTTTGAAGTCACTTCAAAGTGCGTGGTACAACATTATGCATTTTCACCACCTTCTCAGGAACTATGAAACAGGGTCCACTCATAACAGAACCCTTAAGCCTAACTAACGTAAGAGCTGACACGGCTAGTCTCTGCCCTTAGGTCTAGGCTAGACTTCATGATTCACTGGAAGGCTGTGCCAGGAAATGGTGGGCTTTAGCAGCCTCTGTCTGCTTAGGACAGACAGGATGGTATTTAATAGAAAGGAAGTTTCTTGTGATGGAGCTCAAGCAAAAAATGAGAGGATTATATGCTGGAGCCAGATTTCAGAGCCCTGAGTTGTGGTGTTCTCTAACCATTTAGTCCCTCTCCATCTTCAAGGGGTCCACTATGTTACTATGGGCCAAAGGTAAGAAGGTGACTTGCCTATACATTTGTCAGAGTGGTCAAAGGCATGCATCCTTCCACCTCATCCCTTGGGGTTGGCAGTAGTACATGACAGGCTTCTGAAGGCAGAGCTCACCAGTATGGAATTCATGCTTCTTCAGTGGCCTGTATGTAGTAGAGTTGGAAGTTTCATGTGTCTGAACCCACACCTGCAAATGCATATTTGTATTTTTTTTTTAAGGTAATCTAGCCCTTGGTTTCTACTCTAATCCTGGAGCCATCTGTAACCCTGAATAATTGCCTCATAAGAAGAGAATGTTCCATCACTAGACTATGGCTGCATAGTCAGAGTTTCTTTGCTTTCTAAAGTATGGTTCATGGACCAGCAGCATCAGCACCACCTGGGGGATTTGTTAGAAATGTAGTCATGTTCTCCATCTGGTCCCCATAGAGTTGGAGGTTTACCAAGATACTCAGGTGATTTGCTTGAACATTAAAATTTGAGACATACTTGGTCTGATTAACTTCCCCATCTGGTGAGTCAGTTTCCAAAGCATCTCTGTGTTAAGAAGAATTTTAAGGAAAAGCCATATTTCCTCATAGCCCTATTTAGAAAATAGGGTTCTTCCAAGAATAGTTCTTGTTTTTGTCTTCTATATATTGGTGTTTAGCTGATCATAAATTGAGTCATACCTAGCTAGCTAAAGGGATTTTAACCTACACTACTAGTTAGCTATTAGGTTAACCATATACTGGCAACTAACCTAACCCTTTGAGGGAAATAAAAAGTTGGAGGCGATAAAATATTATCTGTCAAACACAGCCTGCTCTCCCTTGCCCAATAAAGCATTCCATTTTGAGTTTCATGTGATGTTAATGATGGCTGTGACTCCTCAGCTTATTGTGATTACCTTGGAGAAGTCGTTGCTGATCTTTTATCTCTCTTGTCTTGTCTTTTGGCCAGAATTGGCGCATGCTTCATTGCATTGCACTAACTTTTTGATGAGTTGTCAGCTAGGGCCGTGTAGTCTTACATTTACCCAGAGAGTTGCTTGATGACTCATCCTCACAGTTAATAAATGCAGCCAGCTGGGTGTTCATGTACTTTAGTGTTTGTGATTGTATGTTTTCTGGCCACTTACACACAGACTCTGATCATCTCTCATGGGGTAGGCTGCTTTCCTTTTAGTGTGTATTGATCTGACAGCTTCTTTAGCTAATGCTGAACTTTAACTCATTGGTGCACATTAACTCTCTGTAGGAGAAACTCTGCAGGATTGAATCTCAGTGTAAGACCTATAAAGGGAGCAGATATAATGTGCACATGAGAGAGAGAGAGAGAGAGAGAGAGAGAGAGAGAGAGAGAGAGAGAGAAAGAAAGACTGACTTACTTGGCCCATGCTACAATTTAAATCCATTCTAAATTACAATTTAGGTATTTGTACTGTTTGTTACATATGCTTAGTATTGGTCCACATCCTTAGGGGCCATATTGGTTACATGGACATGTCGCCACCATTTTAGGGCTTGGTGCACACCTAACCTCCAGAATGTTGCTCAGCAAATGGGGGACAAGTGAGTACTTGCTGAATGAGTAAGTCAAGTAGGAATCAGCAAGGGAACTGGCTCACCACTGAGCTCTCATTTTATTGACGTGTTGATGGTACTGGTAGTGGCAGCTGTCATTTTTGAGGGGTGTCTATGAGATAGGCACTGTGCTCAGCACTTGACATTCTGTTGTTTAATTTTCTCAGTGACCTTATGGAGCAGGTGGTGTCAGCTTTCTCATTTTACATTTGAGCAAACTTATGAAGTAACTCGACTAGTGCCAGTCAGCTAGTGAAGGTGGAGCTGAGCATTTAATCCTTGGTTAGATGATTTTAGTGCTTGTGCTAAACACACAAGCATTTCATTCTCCTCAGGCCATGGCACTGACCTTCAGGAAGCATGGGATTTTTGGGGGCCATGCAGAAGCCCATCCCTTCTGAGTGTTTCTTTTCTTCTCTGCAGAAGAGAAGGCACTGTGGCTAGCTATACTCCTAGTTCTTCCAGTATCTACCCCTTAGACATCGCTCTCTTTGTATTGGGACAAACTGAGTCACCTTGCCAGAATCAGTATTAGTAAACTGATTTCAAAGCATTGCTCATCAATAAGGGGAAGGGGGGGAGAGTGTGTGTGTGTGTGTGTGTGTGTGTGTGGTGTGTGTGTGTGTGTGTCTGCAGGGAGAGGGGGGGAATCCTGTTTTCCTCCATAAGACCAGAACTGAGAGTCTTATTCGAAATATTATTTTGAAAATCAGTGTTCTGCTGTCTTATTGTAATGGAGATGTCACGGTGTGCATGTTACCATGCACTTGACAGTAGTAATTGCGTGTGACAGCTCGTAGCTTGCTGGTGGTTATTTAAAGGCACTTTGCCTTAGGTTTCATCTCTCCACTCTTTTGGCAAAATGATTTGTTCTTTCTTAAAGCCTGCCTTGCCGGAGTCTGTCTAAAACTGGATACCTTCTTTGTAACCCTGAAAAAGACTTTTCTTTTTGTAGTTTATACAGTACATTTTTTTTTATTATAAATAGTCAGGGAGTATTTCACATAATTTCCTGTTGTCTTGTGCTGTGTATGACTCACACGCATTTTGGGACAGACTCCATGATTAGGTCCACGTCATATTTTTTTTGTTTGTGGAGTACTGCGTGCCATTTGAAGTGTTTTTGGTGTATGCTGGCTTCAGTTTGCCTCCCCTCTGGGTCTTTCATAGCCAGGTTCATGGAGTACATTATTGCTTGCTGAACAGAACTCTATTTGCCAAAATGGGGATTTTGGAAAATCCTCAGGTTGCTGAGCCCGGGATAGTAGTCTCTCAAGGTGTCTCCTCTCAAGCATCTGTACTCTGTGGCAGGACAGAGTGGGAAGTGTCGGGGAACAGAGGTCCTAGTCCCTGCTGATGTAGCTGACAGCCTACAGAGCTGCAGCCCTCACATCAGCAGCTGTGAAAAGCCCCAGAGTGGGTGTCCTGGTAGGAGAGCCGGACAGGTGATTCCTTAAATTATTACCCATGTGCAGCTTCTGGCCTCTGGTGCTAGGAAGTGTGGAGCCAGTAGGATTAGAAAGAAACTGGTTACACAGTCAGGGGAGAGAGGAGAAGCTATTGGCTGCCACTGCCTCCCTGTTGAGACACCATGGTAAGTGGTCCTCGTAACAGTGCCTTGGTGGGATTGCAGATCAGATAAACATGGATGATCCAAGAGCAATGCACTGACGGCAATGTGATTTTGGAGACCCTGTTAACTAACAGAGCACCTATAGTGTCACAGGAGGGTCTAGGCATTTAGGAACTTTTTTTATTTATTTAAAATTTGAAACGTGGTCTCATACATCCTAGATCGGCTTCAAACTGTATGTGAAGCCAAGGATGACTTTGAACTATTGAACCTCCTGCCTCTACCTCCTGAATACAGAGATTACGTGTGTTTGCCGCCATGCTTGGTTTATATTCTGGATATCAAACTCAGGTCTTTCTGTGTGCTAGGCAAGCACTGCTTTTTCTGAGCTGCATCCCAGCCCACAGGAACTATTATTTTAAGAGTTGGGGTGAATCTTGCATATGTTAAATATTTCCTAAAGAAATTGGCTGATACTCTGTTACTAGTAAATAGTGAAAATGGGCTCCTTTCTTCCTTTATACTTCACTGTCCCCTGTAAGTGAAGTCTGTGTTCCAAACTTCCCTCCAAGAACAAGACACACCCATACTCTGCAGCAAGCTTGGGAAGTGGGCTAACTGAAGTAGTGCCGAAGAACACCATTGTCCCTGTGACTTTGGGAACTACAGCTCTGCCTCCTAAGGATTTAAATCAGTTAACATATTTAATTGCTCCCAACAGTATCCAGACATGGTATCTACTAAGTCTTACTACTTTTACATCTTGCTGTTGACTAAGGAGGGCTTATTGCTCTTTCAAGGGAAGACTCTAAGGGAGGTAGGTGGGTATGGCCTGGTGACGGGCACATAGAGATTTCCAGGGCTGGTTACTTTTCATTGCCCTGCCCAGGAAGAGGCCTATGTCAGTAGCTTCTCCCTGGAGGCTGCCTGGCCTTTAGGACAGGAGAATTGGCTCCTTTGATTTAATTTCTTCCCTATCCACAGGCTACCTAAAGTACAAAGGATCATTATTTCTCTTTTGTACTTCCTTAGTGGGATGGTACTTCCTCCCAGGACATTGAGGACTTTTTAGTTTTTAAATAAAGCTAAATTGGTCACAGAGACTAAAGGATAAGGTAAGGATAAGGTGAGAAGTAGCGAGGGAGGGGTGTATTCTAGGAGACGTTCTGAAAAGCCTTTCTGTCCAGATGAGATTCCAGAGTAGCGAGGAGGAAACTTCTCTGAGCCAGGAAGTGTCTGTTATCTGTGTCCTTGGTAGGGCCCCTGCTCAGACACGTTTAAGTCTGCCGGTGACGGTATTGTGTCTCCTCCTGCCTTGTGCTGTGCTGGCCCTTGAGGAGTTCTGTACATGGCTTGGATCCCATGGCTGTGGAGAGGTGGTGAGAGAGCAGCCAGGAGATTAAGCTTGATTATGGAATTGCCAGCCAGGAGAGTCACTTCTGGTTTACTACAAAGCTAGAACAACTCTCTCACAGGGTCTTGAAGACCAGTGACATGATATTGAATTTAGGGATTAATTTGAGAGGAAGGGAGTGTGATATTTGTTGAATTTGTGTTTCATGCATTTGACAGGCCAGTGATTTTTTTCTGTTTTTGGAGAACAGGTTGCTGCATCCTTAGCCAAATTTCTAGAAAACTGAATGTTGGCCATACCATTGTCCTGAGGTAGCAAGTTCCTAGATGAGGCTGACGTCGTTAACTCAAGCCCTCACCACACTTCTACTCCACGGGAATAACCACCATACCATGACAGAGTAGGGGAGGAACATTTAAGAGAGCAGTCATTTGTTTAGAGTCGCACAGCAGCAGTCATTTGTTCAATAGCAATGTTCTGAGTGTCCACCTTCCATAGGCACCAGGGCTGTCCTGGTGAGCAAACCAGACAGGTTGTGAGTGGGATCCTCCAGACCTCTTCAGGATGATCTGACTTCACACCATGTTTGTTCTTAGACCGTTTTAACAGTGGGATGGACAGGGCTTCCTGGAGACCCCTGCTGTTTAGCAATTCCTTTGAGTCTCTGGTCTCAACCCTGGGTATGATGTAGCAACTAGACTGAAGATCAGATCATCCCTAGTCCTCTCTGCTGTCTTCCCCAGCACCTCTGTCTGGTGGGATTGCAATTGCCAACTCCTGAAACAATTTTAAATACTTGATAAAAAACCTGGAGTAAGTGTTGGGCATGTACCTGCTTTTTAAAACCAGAGGAAGCTGTGGCAGGAGCTTGCTCTTCTTCACGACTCAGACCTCTCCCTGTGTGCCTCATTGCTGTACTGTATCATTTGAGTCCGTGCATTTCAGTGTTTCATCTTATTCCTCTGCATATCAATTGTCACCTCATCTCTGGTCACTGAGCCTCTTGCTAAGTGTCTCACTTTACTTCCATCTGCCGAGAGCAAGAAAACAGAGATTCTGGAACTTTGTACTGCTTTCTATTTTATGCAAAGTAGGAAGTTGCTGGGTGAGGTCTGAGAAAGGAGTGTCCATGGCTTTGCCCCAGCACCCGATATAGCTGGCTTCCATTGTTGGTTGTGTGGTAATGTCCGGTGTCCTATGGTCATGGTTTGATGACAGCCCTGGCTTCTGCTGAGGGACTGAGAGCTCAGGTACTACCGTCCAATATACATAAGTTCAGTGCTGTGTGGCCTGCTTATTAGTTTGGGATCTAGATTAGCTTCACATCCTTGACCACAAGTTGCCTTACTTTGGTACAGGAGCCTTCTGCACGTGATCTTCTTAACTGTTGACAGTGGTAGTGTGAAGCTCTGCTTGAAGCCCTGTGCATGTGTACATTTTGTGGTGTTAGTGTAGAGGTCAGGCTGCATGGCCAGTGATAGTGAGTAGGTGGCCATGTAGAGTAGAGGTTAATAACTTGGGCTCTATAGCCAAGAATCCTGGGGTCTAGGACCTGCCACCACATTCACCAGTTGATAATGATAAGGAGGGGACAAATATAATATAGAATAAATATTACGGGCACTGGAGTTAATGTAGAAGTTTATTCTTGGCTATGCCTTACTCTCTGGGAGACACAAGTTTAGAAGATACTTCATTTTTCTCATCTCCAAAACAGGGGTGATAATAAGACCAGGTGAGGGCTAGATCTGCAGATATACACAGGAATTCTAGTAGTACCTCGCAAATGCTCCAACAAGCCAGCTCTCCTTAGCTAAGTACTCTTTTAGCATCCAGGAAGTGGTATGGATATTTATTCTTTAAATATGTCATTTAGTTCGTGCTGTGTGCCTTCTTGTCTAGGCATATTGGATTTTTTTCATGATTGCTTTTCCTAGTTTTTGTTCTCTTCCTCATTCTTAGTCTATCAAAGCCAGAAGCAGGACCAGTAGATCGTTTACTCCGGAAAAAGCTACATACTGTGTTGCAAGGGACTAGGTTCTTTGCTTTGTGAGGTGATCAGTATTTCTGCTAGGGCGTGAAATAGCTCCTTACCTGGTACTCAGCCTGGACCTGCCTGGGACTGCCTTGACTGTTAAAACCAAAGGAACTTGGAGGAGTAGAGGGAAGGGAACAGTAATTAGAATATATTGTATGGGAAAAAAAACCCCTCTTTTCAGTAGAAGAAAAAAAAAATCAAAAGTGTTGTACGTAAATCTCTATTGTTTTTTAAGGAAAAATACTTTCTGAGGTTTATTCTTGCCCTCTGTCCTCTTCTGCATTTACACACTTAATTTTTCTTGCTATGTGTATCATGAAATGAGGCATTATGAATTGACAATTTTATTCTCCCTTTGTTTATTTTACATCCAATAAGCAGATGATGAAATAGGATTTTTTCTGGTCAGTTCTGAAATGATTGGAAATAATGGGATGGAAAGGGAAAGTATTGAAAAGGAAACTAAAAACTGTATTATTATTTTTTTCCTTGAAAGCTTTTGTCTTCACATGGAATTGTTTTCCTTTTTTCTGTTAACTGAACTAAAAGACTCTATCTTTGTAGGAATTAAAGAGGAAAGATTTTTGTCCTCAAGAAGTATTACCATAGGATTGGTAGTTACTGTGAGAATGGGGAAAGTTTGGTTTTGCAAGAACTTCTTATGTGAGCGACTGTTTCTGTATTTGGAGGAGTTGGAACAACCCCCTGGAACTCTCAGGAAGAGCTACTACCTGGTCATTTGTTGAATCACCCAGATCTCTGGTTTCTGCTTCCCCTAAGTAAGATGTGGATCAATGTGCTAGTTGGTTACTACAAATCTCACAGGCCTAACCTTGTCCTTGTTCAAAACAGCTAGAATGGCCACATATGGCTTTTACCTACTGAATGTTCCTGTGTACCTGATCTTTACTGCTAGTGTTGCTGGAAGGTGGTTGCTATGCTTCAGAAGAGAGGTCTGGTTTGTGCTACTTAGGCATGTGCTTGTGCGGAGTCAGGGATGCTAAGAGGAGGAGGAGGAGGCTCTGAGACTCTTGCGACCTACTGTCCTCCAGATTTCTGGGGTTGCAGGTTGATAGGAGAGAGAAAAGGCCATATTCCGCTTTCTTGCCTGCAGAGATTGCTGGAATGACTGGGGTAGGTCATATGTGGTCTTTAATGTGGTTATTAATCCTACTTATTTTTCCAAGAAAGCCTAGTTTAGATATGACCATGTCATATATAGATCACATGAGTTTCTTTGATGCCTTGGTTAATGGAATGACTGCCAGCGTCCTGTTTGAGGCTGCCTACTTTACCATCTAAGTCGAGGAAGGGATGGCTTTGTGGAACCATCACAATTGCCACCTTCATTCATCTAAAAATCACTACAGGACGACAGAGCAGAGGACATTTGAGATTGCCACCCACTGTTGATAGAGGTACCATTTGATTTAATTGGTATATACTTGTTTGCCATAGAGGATTAGAAAAACAATGCAAAAAACCTTCAAGGTTAATTGGCTAACTTCAGATGTGATAATTAGAAAGAGTACAAAATCTAAAGGAAGTAAATGATGAACTTCTTCATGTCACCTGTCCCAGGAGGTAATGGTGACTGAAGAGCAAATGTCTGTGTGTCTAGCTGTCTACTGGCCCTTGTCTGCTGTATTGGCTTAGCATTTTCAGTTCTTGACTCTACTATGGTTTATTCTCATCTCCTAGGGGACAAGCCAAGTCAGAGCATGATTCATTTTTCTAACCTCATCAGCTAGGAAGTGTAGAGGCATGGTTTAGGCTTGGATTTATACATTTGTTACCTTGGGGATGGTTAGAAAGTGTATGTTTTTGACCTGATGAGAATAGGAGGAAGGGCAATTGGTATGAGGAAATACTGGTTCAGGGTGACTCTTTCCAAGTCTGTGTGAGTTAAGTCATTTCCCTAGAACGTTGGCTAAGCCTCTGCAACACAGCACGTGGGGATGTTATTCATGTTCAATAAATGTCAAACAGTATTCACAGATTTATGGGTTGGTAAAGCCAAAGGAACTGTTGTTATTAGGGTTTGTTGCAAGCTCAGAATTGCTAACATTTTTTTCCTGCGCATTGCTAATAAAATAGCTCATTGCTATCAAGTATGGTTTAAATAGCTGGCTGAGAAAAATGAGGTGATTTATGTGTCTTTTGGTTAGTGCAATTATGAGTGACAGTGGCAATGATTAAGAATAATTTTGTGCTGATAATGAATTGTGGTAGAGGGTGGGAAGAGTGAGTGGAGGATTTCTAATGCTCAAGTCTTTCTTTTTCATGTTAATACCCCATGTTTGGTCTATTACTTGGAGTATGCCACAACAGCCATTCTGATAGACTAGAATTGTGATGACCTCTGAGTAAAGACTTGAGTGTTTAAACTAGTGATCTTGTGAATTCAGATTCTTTAGCCACTGTAGCTGTGCAGGTGAATAAGTAATAACAGCCTTCAAAAGATGTTGTCTATGACACCCATTTGTACTAGGACTAATTGACAAGACTAACATGGTTTTGTGATTTTCTTCTGATCAATATTTGTAGGAGACAAAGAGAAAGGGGTGTGTGTGGAGGAGGCTATAGAGATAGTGTGTGTGGGTAGACAGGGAGAGAGAATGAATATGTACCTACTGGGAGTCAAATCTGTTTGCTATGATGAATACTTTAGCCACTATGGCTGGTCACCCAGCCAGACTTTTCCATGCTCCACCCCTCCCAGTTTGTATCGTTTTCCTTGCTATCTGATTTTACATGTCTGCTTTCATATCTCCATAACTACATCAAAATATACATGAGAGGTCTTTTATTTTTATTTTATTTCTTTTACTCCACAGGCAGATATGACCTTGTAGATCTGTTCCTTTTGCTAGCTTTTGTGTTCCATTGTTAGGTTTTTCAGAGAATGCTCTGAATATGTAATTCTATTAACTCCTACTGTGTTGGGTATTTAAGAGGGGTAAAGCTGATGATCCATATACAGTTCCTGCTATGATGCGGGGCACACATAGGCACTCAGCTAGTCTCCCTGGTACTTTGCTATTTCTTGATTTGCTGTTTCCACCTAGTTGAAGTTTTCTTGCAGATCCCATTGACCATTAGGTACCCAAAGAGAATGTTGAACTGTGTGATGTCACTGTACCTCAAGATGGTACTGAACACTGTTCTGTGCGGGGTGTTTACCCACCAACCCCACAGTTCCCCAGAGTTTTCTTGAGTGCAAGCAGCAGGAAATATTAGATAGAAAGATTTAGATTGTGGAGATAAGCAGATAGAAAATACAGGATAGCCTCGAGAGGGCCTGGAACCTATTCCAATAGGCCCTGACTGTCTCTGCCCTAGGGTATTTATAGAAACGCCCTATAGACCTTTAGAAGCAAAAGACCTTCCCCTCAGCACAGCCAAGTGCAGACCATCTCAGACACCTGCACTCAGGTCTGTGGTCCACTCATCCTCTCTATGCAGACCTGCTGAGTAAAGCCACGAGGAACCTGAAAATGGGATCCCACAGTTCTGGAAGCATTTCTATCCTGGCACTTCATCATCTTGATGTTCTCCCCAGCTTTCTTGCCTTTTGCTTTTATTGTATTCTGTCCTACCACTACCGAAGAAGACAGTCTCAGTTTCTTCTGGTAGCTCAGACTCACCATGTCTCAAATACCAACCCCCCTTCCCTTGCTCACATCCCTGGGTCTTGGGATGGTGCTGCTCTTCTTTGACTCTCTCCCTGTTTTTAACTTCAGCATTATCTTTGCCTCTCCTTCCTCTTCCCATCATCTGGTCTGTAGCAGTTTCCTATGGATTGAACCTTCCTGATGGCCCAGGTACAAACTCTTTCTGGTTTCTCTCTACAACTGGATCAGAGCTGTTCCTACTTCCAGCATCTACATAACAATTTACTGACTCATTCAGTGTCCTTTTTTTATTTTTTTATAATTTAATTTAATTTAATTTTACATATCAGCCACAGATTCCCCTGTCCTCCCTCCTTCACCCCCCTCTGCCCTCTCCCCCATTGCACCCCCCATTCCCATCTCCTCCAGGGCAAGCACTCCCCTGAGGATTCAGCTCAGCCTGGTAGATTCAGTGGAGGCAGGTCCAGTCCCCTCCTCCCTTCACCCAGGCTGAGCAAAGTGTCCCAGCATAGGCCCCAGGCTCCAAAAAGCCAGCCCATGCACCAAGGACAGGTCCTGGTCCCACTCACTGCCTGGTGGCCTCCCAAACAGTTCAAGCTAATCGACTATCTCACTTATCCAGAGGGCCTGATCCAGTTGGGGGCTCCTCAGCTATTGGTTCATAGTTCATATGTTTCCACTAGTTTGGCTGTTTGTCCCTGTGTTTTTTCCAATCATGGTCTCAACAATTCTCGCTCATACAAACCCTCCTCTTTCTTGCCGATTGGACTCCCGGAGCTCCACCTGGGGCCTGGCCATGGATCTCTGCATCCGCTTCCATCAGTCATTGAATTAGAGTTGTACCACGACAGTTAGGGTGTTTGGCCATCTGATCACCAGAGTAGGTCAGTTTGGGCTTTCTCTCGACCATTGCCATTAGTCTATTGTGGAGGTATCTTTGTAGATTTCTGGTGACCTCTCTAGCACTTTGCTTCTTCCTATTCCCATGGGGTCTTCATTTATCATGGTCTCTCTTTCCTTGTTCTTCTCCCTCTCTGTTCTTGATCCAGCTGGGATCTCCCTCTCTAAGCTCTCTTTCCCCCGACCCTTGCCCTTCATTACCACCCCCCCCCCACTGCCACGTCCAGTTTGCTCATGTAGCTCTCATCCATTTCTCTGTCATTGGGTGATCCCTGTGTCTTTCTTAGGATCCTCTTTACTAGATATCATCCCTGGAGTTTTGAGTAGCAGTCAAAGATGGATCTAGAAAAAAATCATCCTGAGTGAGGTAACCCAGACTCAGAAAGACAAACATGGTATGTACTCACTCATAGGTAGATACTAGATGTAAAGCAAAGGATGACTAGACTGCTACTCACAACTCCAGGGAGGATACCTAGTAAAGAGGATCTTTCAGTATCTTCTAACAGTAGTTCTTACCTCCTGATTTCTCCATCTGGATCAGTACTCATTGCTTCCTCATTAATCTTACCAAAACATGGGCCTAGGTAAATCATAGCCATTTCCATATCCTTTCTTGGCTTTGTCTTGTCCATTAAAATAGGAATATATGCTCAGACTTCATACCTGTCCTTGGGGTGCCATGTGGGTTGACATGGAAGATGTCATGAGAGAGGCCATTGCTCTGATAGTCAGTGGTCTATTTTTGATGTCAACTTTGTGATCCACAATTAAGACCAACATGGCCTCTCTCCACATCCATATGTAGGAACCCTAGCCCTTTGTGTGGCTAGAGCCCATTTAAAGGTAAGCGAGGTTGAGTGAGGTCATATGACATGTTAGGATCAACATCCTTTTAAGGAGAGATAAACGAGAGCTTCATTTTCCCTTCAGATGTACAAAGATAGGTCCTATGAGTACATAATAGGAAGATGCTCCCTACAAGCCAGGAAGAATGGGATTATTCTCTTATCTGACTTCCAACCTTCAGTATGGTGGGAAGGAGACTTCTCTTGTTTGAGCCTTCTAGTCTATGACATTATATCATGACTTCCCAGTCTGACTAACACAAATAATAGATACTTACTTTATGTCTTTTGTGTGCAAACACCTAGGGGAACATGGCACTCATAGCATCATAGTTAAGTAAGCCTTCTGATCCTCATCCTGATTCAGTGACTTTCTGTCAAAATGTAAGATGAAGACAGACAATGAGGCTACAAGGGTAAATAACTCATAGCATAAGGAAGAAATAGAAATAGATTAATAACTGGTTGAATATCCCTTATGCTAAAAGCTTGCAGTAAGTGTTTCAGACTTGGGAATATTTGAATACAGATAATGAAATATCTTGGTGATGGGAATCAAGTTGAAACATGAAATTTTTTAATATCCCCATATACCTTGTATTTGTAGCTTAAAGATAGTTTTATATAACATTTTTGTGCATGAAACAAAGTTTTATGATCCAGAATTTTCCACTTGTAGAATCATATCACTGTTCAAAAATTTTTTGATTTTACATTTTCAGATTGGGAACAGCAAACCTATATGTAGCTAAAATGATGATTTTTAGCAAGGAATGTTAAGTAATGGATGAAGTTAGGGACACAAAAAGAAAAATGAGTTATGTTTATTTATTACTTTCATTTTAACATGTTTGTTTCCAGGTCTTTCCTTTTATTCTTTCTGGTTATAAAAGTAAAAAGTGAAAAAAATATCTGCTCCTTGTAGAAAATTTGGGAAGTATAGAAAATCATGAAGCGGTAGGATGAAGGAGAATCTCACCACAAAGGGAGAACTTATATTCTCTTTAAATTTTGTTTTATTTGAGTTTTGAGACAGTTTCGCTATGTAACTGAAGTTGGCTTTCAATGTGCAGTGTATCCCAGGAGAGCCTCAAGCTCTCCATTCACTAGCCTCAGCCTTCCAGGTGCTGAGATTATAGGCATTACAGATGTGTGCCACCGCATTTGGCTCACTCTATCCTCTTAATTGCTTTAGAAATCATGTCAAAGGCTGGTGAGATGACTCAGTTCATGAAGCAAGCATGAGAGCCTGTGGAAAAATCTGGTATGGAGGCACATGCCTATGGCTAGAACACTTACTATGAAAGCACGAGGACCAGAGTTCAGACCCTGCTGAACTGGGGAAAGAACTGGGCAGTCATGGCAGCCCTCTGTAACCCCAGCACTGATGAGGTAGAGACAGGAGGACCTCAAAGGGCTTGATGATCATACAGCCTCTCCCAAATGGTGAGCCCCAGGGTCACTGAGAGACTGTATCTCAAAAAAAATAAACTGCAAGTCAGTAGAGGACACCTGACCTTGACCCTTGGTCCCCACAACACATATGCACATACATACAAACCCACAAACATATGCACACACACACACACACACACACACACACACACACACACAGATCATACTGATGTCATTTTAAATGTCTGTATGCTACTTCTGCTTGATAGATATAAAACTTTTATCTTACCTTTTTAAATAGTGTGTGTGTGTGTGTGTGTGTGTGTGTGTGTGTGTGTGTGTGCGCCATCTCTCACTGAATCTGGAGCTCATCAATTCTAAATAGTCTGGTTAGCCAGCTTGCCCCAGTAATTCTGTCTCTCTGACACTGAGAGTACAGATGACTAACATGTCTGCTTGATTTTTCACGTGGGTTTGGGGTGGGCGGCGTGGTGGTAGTGGTGGGGCAGGTCCTAACTCTGGTTCCCATGCTTGCCCAGCAAGTACTTTATCTCCTGAGCTGTCTCTTCACTGTTTCTTTTTTTATAAAATAACCATTTGAAGACTTTGATGTGTAGGTCTGTACACATGCCTTTCTCTCCATTTGAAGTAACTTCCTTTATACAGATAATTGAAGAGAAATTACTTGTTCAAAGGATACAGACATTTTGGGACTTTGGGAATGTTCTACCAACTACAGGCGTTTATTGGGTCCTTTTGTGCACGAACATGGTCTTTTTTGGCTTTGGCTTTGGGAGTGGGAGAGGGCACAGTAGCTACCTTACAGAATGTATGTGATCTAGCAAGAAACACGAATGTGTGAGCATGGAAGTTTAGAAGACCTTTTGCCTTGTGAGTAATTTACATAATTTTTCTGGAACAACACGAATATTTCAAACAGCACTTGAAACTTGTGTGACTTTGGCACCTGCAGTTTCGGGGGGCTTTGGGCCATGCTTATATATGTAGCCTTCTTAGCTGAGATAGTCCTCATTTGGCAAGGAGGACAGTACTTATACTTAACAAACCATGCTCAGTTCAAAAGCTAGATTTTGTGTGCTGGGCAAGTGTGCTTCTGAGGAAATTTTGGTTAGTGGAGAAAAATTGCAAGTATGATCATTTATTTCCTTTAGCCACATACCCCTGTTTATCAAAGACATTTGCTAAGGATGGCTTGTATAAAACTTTAAAAATGTAAGTTTAGCATATATCTATAGAGCATATGGTTCAGAAGTGTACAACCTGATAAACTGTCACAAAGTGAGCACACCCATGTAATTGCTTCCAAGGCCAAGAAGTAAAATTATTATCCCAGTAAACTCCCTTTTCTTCTATCCTTTCCTCCCTGTGATACGCCCCCCCCCCCTTTTTTTTTTTAAATCAGGGTTTTTCTACATAGCCCTGGCTGTCCTGGGAACTTACTACATAGACCAGGCTGGCCTTGAACTCACAGAGATCTACTTGCCTCTGCCTCCTGAGTGCTGGGATTAAAGGCGTGTGCTACTATCACCCGGCTGATAACTATTCTTAATCTGTATTTTTGCCCATCTTGAATTTCAGAGAAATTTTCAACTTTTAGAAATTCATAGAAAAAGTTAAACCATAGACCTTCTGCCTGCATACTATCTATTGTGGTTCCTTCTGGCCTCTGAGACAGAAGATGACCAATAGCATTTACTTCTTGTGTCTCAGTGGGCTGGCTGGGTGCTGCTGCCAGCCTGCCTCGGCTCACTTGTATAGCTGCATTGGGGCTGGGCAGCAGGGCCTCACACCGTGTGGTTTCTCAGCCTGAGATTCTTCATGCTGTGGTAAGGTGCTTCTATGTTTAGTTCCTAACACCCATGTAGGACAGCCAGGCATGGTGACATGACATCTGTGTTGTTGGAGCTGAAAGGCAGGGTATCTGACCCTGTCCCAGAGTTCAGCTTTCTTCTGTTGTTAACCCAAGGTAGGAACTATGAACTGGCTTTGCCAAGTTGTTGCTTCACTTGGCTAATGCTCTCTCTAGGGCTTTGGCTTCTCAAGCAAGGTTCATTCTTTCCCCCTGAAGAGCGGAGCTGGCCTCCTTAAAGCCTAACAGCTCTTTCCCTGTGGTAAACCAGTCAGATAAATGATTTCCAGCTTACTCCTTAGGGGGATGTTCTTTTTTTCTCCCCGTGGTGAAATTCGGTGGACTCTGGAAGGCAGGAGCCCAGTGCCCTGGCCTGCACTGTTAATTAGGCCACCTGTCCTCTCTGTTTCAGAGGCTACGGAGTCTCCAGACACTGTCTGAAGGAGTTGCCATGGTTTTCCTTGGCAGTAGGGATAATTTCCACACTTCTTGAAGGCCTTTGTTGTTACAGGAAAAGTTGGCTGTAGGCTACTTGGAAGAATTAAGATTGGAGTAGAACTGTGGGTGCCCCCATTTAATTTCCCCACAGGATAGCTGAACGGAGTTTGAAACTACACAAATATAAATGAGACTTTGTGGCTTAATTTTTGCTTGCTTCTTCTCCCAGTTGAGAAAATCTTCTGGTCAGATGCCATGGTAGGCATTTTACACCCACTATTTTGTTTATCCTGCAGAAGAGTTGCCTGTGAATGGTGCTACTGTCCTTGTTTCATAAATGTGGAAACTGAAGGGGGATTTGCTCTCCCATCTTGGGGTGGGGATTTGGGAAGCTGCTCAGGTGGGCTGCTGTCGGGACTCAGAGTTATCTGGTTTCACATCCTGTCCCTTTTCCTTTGTGACCTACTGCATGTGCATGTGACACAGCCTTCAATTACACTTCAAATGTCTCACAAAACAAAGTTTGAGGCTAAAGCATTTTCGTCTTAAAAACCATCTTGGGAACTTGCCATAAGGAGTGTGCTGTCTTCCCTCCGTGTCCTCACGCTCCTCTTTCTGCTTGTTCTCTGAGCTCCCAGTGAAGTCATGAAGTTTGGAGGCAAGAAGGCCTGGGATTAAATTCCCTTTAAATGACTTGGCAAGAGAAAACAAAGAGGGATACGTCATGAGAAAGTCTCCCATTGTATCTCCAAGCCCAGTGGAGGATATGGAAAGTTCTGTTCTTCCCGTGAGAGGAATAAAGAAAGGGAAGAGAGAGCTTGGCCAAATTCTGTTTCTTCACCCTCTCCTACAGCGCAGCCCAGAGCTCTGCTCACTCCTCTGCTCACGTTTTCCACTACCTCCAGTATTTCTCATGCTCAGCCTGTCGTTCCTGTGGGGTGTCTTGTTGTCCTCAGTTCTCTCTTGGCCTTGGCTTGGGGATGATAAGAAGGCTTGCCATTTAGGCTTCAGTGCCCAGGGGGCCCCCTTCTTTGTCCCGTGCCCTGTTCATCCTTTTGGTGCTATGTGGAGCCGAGGAGCTGAGGGTTGGGCAGATTTCGTCTTTGCTCTGCACAAGAAGATAATTCTGCATGTGGAATCCCTGCTTAGTATTTTGTCTGACCTCTGGCCCCACCATTCCTTTTTGGGCACTATAAATTGTGGTAAGTTTTGGATTGGTAGTCTTAGGAAAGTTTGTTCCTACTTCAATTAATTTCCCTTTCTTGAGATTAACTTTGGCAATACAAAACATTCCAATTGTTTGAAATAAAATCAGATTTAAAAGATACAAATATTTTTTAAGTGCTGAATATCAAACCCTGGGACATGAGGATTACAGGCAAACACTTTTTAACACTGTACTAAATTCTCAACCCAAGAATAATTTGTCACGTATGTAATTTTATGCTAATACTCAGAACTTGCATTTTTTCCATAAAGCAATATTGGCATTTAGCAATATGAATTTAAAATGTTGCAGGCAACATATTGGTAACTTCTGTGGTGCTAAGATGCAAGTAAGTTTTGATTTTTTCCTCTTAATCAGTGGGAATTACCTACAGCCAAGCATTCATTGTCCCATCTTTTGACTGAATGAAAACAAAGAAATTCAAAGGATGTGAATTTTCTACTGTGATGGCCAGAGACATAGTGATCTTAAGAGCATGGGGGTTGTTGGGTCAGGTTAACCTGGGGTAGAATCCAATCTTTGCTATTTCCTGGCTGTGTTAAACCTCTCTGACTTGGTTTTGTTATTTCCTGTCATAATGCTTGCACTTTGTTGTGAACAGTGAATTAAACACCTAAAACAGTGTCTTGTACATATTAAGGTCCCAGTAAATGATAGCTCCTATTTTGTTTGCTATAAATGCACATCAAAAGTAGTCTGAGGAACTTGTGTCCAGTAGTCATGTTATGGGTTCAACTTTGGGAAAGAGACACCATTGATTGATTATCTGACCTGAGGTAAAGACAAGGAAATGGAAATCCAGAGGAACGATGTCAAAACTGTAGAATGAATTAGAGGCAGAGCTGATACTAGACACAGTACCTGGTAGCTTTTAATCCATGCTTCTTCTATTGCATTAGGACTGATTTGGTCCCGATATTCATATCAACATCTCTAGGACAAGGTTTCCTGGAATCACCTGGGAGGAAGGGAAGGGAAATGGGACTTTGGTGAGAATTGATGGACCAGTGGATTAATGAATCAAATCTCAGATTTGATTTACATCTGATTTACATTTTAGTTCCCTAGGCGGGGCTAGGGGGTAGAATCTCACTTTGTTGCACTAGCTGGCCTGGAACTCCCTAGGTAGACCAGGATGGCCTCGAACTCACAAAAACCTCCTACCTCTGCCTCCTGAGAGCTGGGATTAAAAGCATGGGCCACTATGACTAGTCTGGATGTGTATTTTAACAAACACCACAGATGATTTGTATATATCTAAGGAATTTATGTTTAAGAGTTTGAGATGAGCAGTGAGTTGAGGTGTGACTATGAGCCTCTTTTCCCTTTTGCTTTAATTAAGAGTTGACCCTTACATAGTGAGCCCTGAGGCATTATGACCCCAGTCATAGGAACAAATCCTAATCTGATGTTAGTAATGATGCTGCTGATGGTAGTTACCACCCATGGAATGCCTACTATGTGCTAGGTGTGATCTGAGCATCTGTAGGTGTTTAAAATATGCCTGATAACATACAAAATACTTTGTAAGTATTGTGATAACTCCATTTAATGGTCAAAGCAGTCCTTTGAGGGTTTCTTATTGGCTCTTTTATGGACACAGTAAAGAATATACAGAGAAGTCAAATAACTTGCCCATTGTCACTTAGCCAGCAAGTGGCAAAGTTGGTACTTGAACTCATGTGTGTATCATATTAAAATCCCTGTATATAGTAGACATTGCCTGTGAAATATTTCTTCAATAAATACTGAAAACTAGGAGATTTTTACATCAGATGATTAGTCAAAGGTTTGGTTGATAACAGTCTATTTAGAAAGACCTAAGAGAAACTTCACACAGATAAAGAGTACCTATTCTAGTTTATTTAAAACCAAGAGGTTCTGAAGTGAGGCTTTCCTGACAGTAAGAAGTCAACAGAAGTACCTTGTTCAAGAGGATAATGGTCTCACTTTCCACATCAGCTGTACAAATGAAAAGGTAATAGAGGCTAAAGGTGGGAGCGGCTTCATTCAAGTGGGAAGAGCACAGGCATTTGGAACCTTGACCGTGCTTGTGTGCTTGTGATTTTCTAGGGTTTCTGCTGTCTTATGACGTTTCTTGACCTGAAAGTTAGGGGAGGGGAATATGCACTGAGTTTGACTGCTGCTCATAGCACTGAAGGTGAGGTGACTTTTACTATAATGGCTATGCATTCATTGCTCCAGTCAGTGGGGCTGAGTAACATGCCAACCCCAGACTTGGTGGGTTTTTTAAACAGCAATATTTCCTTTGCTCTCATTTGTGCACAGTCATTATGGACCTCTCATTTCTGCTTCATTTGCCTCAGTTGGGGTTGCTGGAGGCTTTGGATCCTCTTCAGCCTGGCACACTCTTAGCTTGTTTCTGGGTTGATAGCACAGAACAACCGGGAAAGGGAACTAGTACACCCATCTTTGCCCTCTGTCTGGTCTTTCTGTTGTCTGGTCTTTCTGTATATTCTTTCCAGCATGGTGGCCTCACTATACAAGGTGACTCCACTTCCAAAGTCATGGGAATGGGAGGAAATGCGGCTGCCATGTTGTCTCTCATGACCCAAGTCATTGCAGTGTCATTTTCCCCACTCATTGAGGCCATACAGGTTCCAGGAGAGGGATCAGGCATGCTCTGCTTGGTGGAAGAGTGCCTGTATATCTCATTTAGTGTATGAAGAATGTGTTTAGTGGGATTAACACTGATGGGGTGGGCTTTGGAAAAGCTCTACATGTCTTGATTCTCCTCTTGCTAAATAGGTGTATTCAGGATCTATTTTTATTGAGTTCCTTTATTCACAGTTGATATGGTTAATGAATTTTCAGATGTTAAAAAGGATAAATGTAAACAGTTTTTTGGGTGGAATCTGAACTGTGTTTACTCAGAACCACGTAATTATATAAGGGGGAGTGGCTGGCAGAACCATACCTCATCATGGAAGAATAATACATGGATTAACCTTCGTTGCAGAAGGCTAAATCTTAGGCTTTGCCTGGAAGCTTAGGCAGTGTGCTGAAGTGCACAGCCATGCAAGGGTTGTTTGTTTGTTTTTAATCTTTTTGGACATTGTTTAATGAGGTTGAAGATGTCCTTGAGGTTTATGATTAAGATAAACAAGGTCTTATTTATATGAAACTTGGAAAAGACAGACTCCGAATAAGAAAATGTCTAAAAACATAAATAGGAATCTCAGGTATTCATGGGGTTCTTAAAAGATGAGGAGAGCCCATGGCATTTGTCAGTTTCTGTGATGTTATATGAACTGTGGCTGACAAAGAATCACCAGGGAAGACAAAAGAGGGCTTCCACTTAACCATCCTGTGGCCTGTTTATGACCTGAGATTATACTGTCAGAGGAAATTGGGGTCTTTAGAATCTCAGCGTTCTCTTCATCAGTCCTTCTAAACAAAGCTTCAAGAGAGGCAGTGTAGGAAAATAGAAATGAGTATTGCATTTACTTACACTGTGGGTAGTAAACAAAGGAAATTATTTTTCTTGAGACTGAAAGTATAAAAGAATGTAAGAAGAAATTCTACAAATTCATAAAAACAAAAATTGTAGCAGGTTATTTAGGGGAAAATTGGTTATATTAGAGTTTGTCTGTCACCATTTGAAGCTGCATCAAGTCATTCTACATGTTTTTTTTCCCTTTTATCATTACCCTATCCACACAGTAAAAACTGTGTCTTCTTTGTGAATCAGCCTATGGGGTTGTGAAATAAAATAGTAGCCAGGGTCCCTACTTTCATATAGGTAGACAAAAATATGGAAAAGGAACTGTAAGTCCTAAAATGGCCAGGAAAGAAATTCTGGGTAACAGGATTTATTTATTTATGTATTTATTTATATTAATATAATTTAATTTTGAGCTTGTGTTGATTCACTGTGTAGTTGAGGCTGGTCTTGAACTTCTGATCTTTGCTTAATTACCTCTCAAGTGATGGGATTACAGACATGTACCACAATGCCCTGTGGGACCAACTTTAGATGTGGTTTTTAAGGATAGTCTCTTCAGAGATAACCTTACATGCCAGATAACATGATGCTAAGTTATAAAACTGTGCTGAAAGATGTATAGGACCAAACTGAGGACATCATTGCCATAATGCTCATATCCTAATTGAGATATTGGATGAGAACTGGAGGATGCCTTAAAGTTGAACAAAAACTCTTTATCTTGGTTGGTTGTCCAGGTTGACTGTTGACATTGAGGACAGTTCTGCAAAGTTCTGCAGCCTCTGAGCCCTTGGCCTGCTGAAACCAAAAACTTTCTTGGCTTTGCTTGAAATGTGTCCTATGACTGCTGAAGAGCAAGAGCTATCACAAGCTGACTTCATCTTGGCTCCTATTTTTGTTGGATGGTAGTTGCTAAGCAACAGATCTCTCTGGCTAGAGCCAAGATGGCTGATTGAGAAGGGTGGAGGCAAGTGGACTAGTGATTTAGGCCTCTTGAGTGATGACTTCTAGGAACAAAAACTCTACAGTTTCATTTCAAAGGGAAATCCTAGTGCAAAATTTCCCTTGTTTGTTGTATTTACCTCTTTTCCACCCCGACTTTGATTTCTGCTCCTGGATTTGGGGTTCCTAGACTTGCTGGCTTTGTAAGGGCTATGAATACTTTGAGGTCTGGCACTAATTTCTGGATCCAAGGTAGCCCGGTATATAAGAGTGTATTTCCTCTTGTACAGCTCTTCAAGGAGGAAGGGGACTTTAAATGAAAACATTTGGTTCACATCTATTTTCATTTGCATTAATGGGCTGGTTTCAAAGTCGTGACTGGCTGTGGGAAATCTAATGGAGAACACTTGGAGGATGTATGTTTTATAGTTCTCTACATTCTTTGGTCACCTTTATAGAATAACATTCTATAGGTATTCCAGTGACATTTTCAGAATTTTGATGACATTCATTCAAACTGTTCTTGAAAAAAAAATGGGTCAGAGGTTGTGGAGAGTTCTAGGTATGCCAGTCTGTGGAAAGAAAGTTTATGAACATTATGCCCATTTTTCTTTACTGTTAATATGCATGTTGCACATGCTTTGTCTCATGTATGCTTCTGTCTTGAATGTTCTAAGTGTAGGTGGCCCTTAGTTTAATGTAGTTTATCTTGAGTTCAGCAAAAGCCAACATAAGAAATCCTTTGGATTAAGATATACTAGATAGGCTGTGAATGTAACTTAGTTTATGTAGTAGTTGGCTAGTATGCATGAAGTTCTGGTTCAACCCTCAGCACCCCATAAAATCAGTCATGAAATGTACATGTTGTAATCCCAACACTCAGTAGGTAGAGGCAGGAGGATCAAAATTTCAAGGTCATCCTTGATCTGTAGAGAGTTTGAGGCCAGTGTGGGTTATACGAGATTCTGTCTTGAAAAAAAATAAATAAATAAAGGTAGACTGGAGCAAGTTAGTTCTCCTGCTTCTGAAAGGACTAGGAGAGATAGTTGACTAGAAGTTTTATGGCCAGAATTCATCTAATTGAACTAATAGAATGCATGACTTATTTATTTTTAAAATTTTTATTTTTATTTATTTTTTTTGTTTTTTGAGACAGGATTTCTTTGTGTAGCCCTGACTGTCCTGGAACGTACTCTATAGACCAGGCTGGCTTCGAACTCAGAGATCCACCTGCCTTTGCCTCCCGAGTGCTGGGATTAAAGGCGTGTGCCACCACTGCCTGGCTGAGCATGGGATTTATTAATCTGTGTCTCCTCTCAATTCTGTAGCTACCCAACATTTCCGAGGCCAATTCCCATCTATAAAATAGACATGGTAACTTCAAGTTTTTATTTTGAATACCATATGAGAGAATGAATGTAAGAAGCTTGGCACATAGTATAGTTGTTAAATAAATAGATGGTATCTATTATTGCTAATGATTAATTTCTGTGTGTTCTCTGTAGATTGGTTCTAGAAATATGCATTTCTGGCTGTGAAGAGTAGGACAAGCAGAAATTGTCTTCCTCAAAGAATCTCTTTTACTGGATGGATTTCTTATAAGGATAAAAGGACTGTGCACCAGAGGTCCACTGAACCTGTTTTCCCTAAACCCTGGCCTACCCAATTAAACTTTTTCACCTGTTGGCCTTTCTGGTTCAGTGGTAGACCTGCCTCACTTTGACAATTTCTTGTACTGTTTTTTCCCTGTGGTTTCTTTGCTATGAATGTTCTACACTCCCTGTAATCACCTTGGAGGTTTCCAAGACCTCTCAGCACCTCGGGTGATATTGCAGAGTTGGCTCTGGGACCCAGGCATGCACCCAAGTCTTGCTGGCAGCTGCTGCTATTGGCTTTACAAGCTGGCAGCGGAGAGGAAGAGCACGCTCACTCTTGGGAGCCAAAGAAACCTCTCCCTCCTGGCACTGGAGCCGACTTCAGGGATGCAGGGAGATGGGCCTACCGACGTAGTTAGTGGGCAGTCATGGATGAAGGATGATGGTTTTGGACATGGTGTTTCACCAACCTCTGATTACAGTGATGCCTACTAGTCACTGAGTTTGTACTCCATGGCAGGCATGGTCAGACAAACCCAATTCCTTTACATGTTTTGTTTTTTGTAATTTTGTTTGTCTTATATCATTTAATTTCAGTAATGTACCAGTGGAGAGGTGACTTTTTTTATAGCAAGGAAATTGAGGCACATTGTACTTATGTACCTGTTTACTGGTTTTTTTCCCTAATGGCTACAACTTTTCTTAGCATAAGTTATGTGAAGACATGTGCAAAATGTGTATGGTAGAAATGGAGTTGAACTAAGCCTAAGCTTTGACCTTCTAGTCCAGTTTGGGTGTTGGCTCTGCCATTTGCTAGCATATGCCTCTGAGCGTCAGTTTCCTTATCTGGGCATGCCATTTCCATTCTCTGCTGTGGGGACAGCAGTTTTATGGTAAAGCACATGGCAGTGGCATTAGAAATTTGATATCTATTCTTTTCTCAGACGTGACTGCTTTCCCTGAATGACTTTATAAAGCGCCCCTCACTTCCTGATGAGGGTAGTGTCCAAGAATCTGCTGACTAGCCTATGCAACTTGTAGACTCTTTTCCAAGAAAGTATGTGCTGGTCAGCTGATTATAGCTTGCTTCCCCTCGGGTACTGCTCTGTTTGATGCACGCTGACTCTTAGCAGTGGTGGCCCATATAGATAGACCTTCCATGAGGCCTGCTGGGATGTGCTTCCTTTTCCTCTTCCTCACTGGAAGCAGCCTCCTGGTTACTCAGTTGAGGCATTGCTGCCCTGAGAAAGCTCTAGGAAGGCCCTTTAGGAGCTGTGACTCTTCAGAGAGGTTGCCAGAAGAACAAGAAAAAGGAGGCTTTCTCTTCCTGAGCGTGGAGTTGTTTCTGATGAGAGGGAGGAATCAGTAGAGGCTGGGATTTCAGAAATGACCAGGGTGCTTTGCATTTGTCCTCTCTTATCTCTTCAAGAATGCTATCAGATGACTTCCATTTTCCCCATTTCACAGATGAGCAAATCAAGAGCCAGGGAATTTAAGGGAGAATAGCAGGTGTCAAGGTAGTTACCAGTTCAAGCCTGTCTCAGATCGAAGCGCTCTTTGTGCCATCCTACTTCCCAGGGTCAGGTCTCTGGGGAAAGAGTAACTTCATGTCCTTTGCTGTTAGTAAAGGAAATGCCTTTCCTCCTAGTAGCCAGACCTCCGCAGCTCCTGCCTTTGTTATGTGTTCTGGATGGCCTCAGATGGCCAAACTGCAGGCTCCTGTACTTTCAGAAAAGGAAGAGACTTCTGTGTGTACTGTTTATGTACAGGGACATATTGGTTCCTGAATACTAGAGTCAGCTAAAGCTGCTGCATATCAGCCTGCTTGGTGCCTGTAAGCTGATGGTACTTCTGCCAGGCTGATATTTGTTATGATGACTTCAGGGGCAGGTGTCTTAATGGATAAAACCAAGCTCATTGAGACCACGTAATGATCTGCTTCTACTTCCCCCAAGTCTGAACTTGCCACTGTTATATCAGCAGCTGGACAAGCCACCCCAACATTTCTGTGCTTGCATTGTTCTCTTTTATGTCTTCTCTCTCCCATCTCACTCACATGCCTTCCGTACTCCCATCCCTTTAAGATCAACAGCATTTTGTACACCATGGTGCAACTCGCAATCTGAAGTCTCCCTGTGCAGGTTGTTAAGAATACATGGGGCGAGGCTGCTGTGCACAGAAGGTAGGAGTTGCAGTGGCCAGGTCTCTGCTTTCTCCTTGCACAGCATCTCTGCATCATTGTTGCCTGGCTGTATTCGTAATTGACTCTTATCAAGGGCTTGCTCTATGCCAGACTCTGGCTGCACATCTCAACTCTGAGTCCTTTCAATTCCACTGTGAACATGGTTCTGTCTGATGGGCCTGGGGCCTCCCCAAGGCCATTGTGCTTATGGAGAGCTGAGGCTCCTGTGACAGCCCTGAACAGGAGTCACCACAGCAGGGAGGAAGGTGGAGCATGCCAGCTTTTTTGTCTCCTTCCTGCTCCAAGAGGATGCCCTTCAGTGCAGTGTAAGAGAGCCTGCATTTCAGTCCCTTTGGGCATTAATGTCTTCGACTGCCCTCCCTCTGCGACAAAGAGGATTTGGATGGGATTTTTGTCTTAGTGGGAGCTGCAGAACTGGGTGTGCTGTTCCTGTATTGTGCTGTGTCATTCCTCCTCACTCCTGGGCTGAGATTGCCTCCACCTGCTCCCCTTTGAGCCCTGGAAAGAAGGCTCAGAGACATCTGGGAGAAAAAGACAGTAACACTGTGCTCCTCCGTGAGGTCCTAAATATAGGCCATTGAGTAGCCATCCATAAGACACATCCTTACTTTACTTTGATAGTGTAACAAACACCCTTTATTCTTTATTTTCTTAATTTGTTCACTTGATATCTGTTGTGTAGTATGCTTAAAACACGTATGCAGGTGACTATCTCTCTCTTAAATGAAGTTAATATGGAACAATAAGACCAGAATAGCCAGTGTGCTATGATTTTTCCAATGCTGTCTCCGTATAACCCAGGGTAGGTTGAAAGCTGAAGGATGGGTCTATATCAAATGGTAATGAAGGGAGGAAGTGGTATTTACTTCCAGGTTGAGAACCTCAGCTCTGATGCTTGTCTGATGCTTGGGCAAATTACAAATTGTCTGATCCTGTTTGTCCCTCTATGAAGCAGTACCTACCCTAAAGGATTTTTGAAGGCCCAATGAAATATTATTCATGAACTTCATAGCATTTCTGGTGTGTAGTGAGAGCTCAATGTAATGTGGCTTCTTTTTCCTTTTTTAAATTACTATTAAGTGTTATCTCCATCCTTTAATAATGCAGAAACCATGCCTGCATCACCAAGCAAATGCTACAGATAATGAGGATGTATTAATTGTCACTAGGTGGAAGAAATAGAGTGTTTTGAAGAGGCTCAGGAGGCCAGCACCTGCTCTGTGTGGGTGGAGACAGATGCTTCAGGGTGGAATTGGGACAACTTCCTGGAGGAGATGGTGTCTGAGACCTGGCCTGCCTGCGTAACTGGAGATTGGGAAGCCCAGCATTACTGGAGCAGTCAACAGTGAGGCACAGCTGGGTTGCTTCTGACTTTGTTGTGTACCCCCAACTTAGAGAGTCTCGACAAAGAGTCATTGACTCTGTGGCTGTGGGCTAGAGAGCAAAGCTTTAGTTGGTAAAGGGAAAAAGGAATTTGGAATTACAGTAGGAAAGGGTTCAGAGTAGGACCTGGGACTGTGTGTTTCTATGCCAAGTGCCAGTACTCTTCCCTATCTGGTACTGAACTAACTCTAGACCTAGTTTTGGTTTCACCTGGACTGTGAGTCATAACTTCTTGGCTCTTTGATCTTCACTGCTAACGTGTAGCGGTGGATGCCCATCTATCCCCCTAGGAACACTTAAATTCGAGACCACAGAAGCTGAACAAGCTAGTGCTTGGTTAAAGTAAATGTGTGTGTGTGTGTGTGTGTGTGTGTGTGTGTGTGTGTGTGTGTGTGTGAGAGAGAGAGAGAGAGAGAGAGAGAGAGAGAGAGAGAGAGAGAGAGAGAGACAGACACCCTTTGCCTTCCCAGGCCCATTTCCTTTCTTCTTAAAAAAGTCATTTTTTTTTTTTTTATAAATTAAAATAGAAGCACACCACTTTCCCCCTTCCCTTTCCTTTCTTCAGCCTCTGTCATGTACCCTCCCTGCAATCCCCTAGTGCTTCCCAAGCCCTTCCCATGCACCCTCAAATTGAAAGCCTTTTTCTTTGATTATTATTGCTGCATACGTATGCACAAACGTATAAATACCACCTGCCGAATCCGTTTTTGTTGTGTATATATTATTTCAGGGCTGATCACTTTGTATTAGATAGCCAATAAGGGCATTCATCCTTGGGAGAAGCTAATTCTTCCTCACCCAGCAATCATTTGTTGCCTATAATTCTTTGTCTAGGGATGGGACCCCAAGAAATTACCCCCTTCTTTGTTAGTCTGTCTATTGATATTGTCATTGTTCCAGTCTTATTTATATGGTGTTTTCTAGGAGAGACTGTTTCACAGTAGACTTTCTGGTATTCTGGTTTTTACAATCTTTGTATTTATTCTTCTGCCATATTCCCTGAGACAAATATGTAGGAACTGTGGTGTAGAGCTATCCATTTTGGTCTGGCCTCCTCATGTTCTGATCTGTTGATCTCTGCATTGTGTCCAGTATGGTTTTCTGTGATGGTTGCCATCTGCTCTAGAGAGAAGCTTCTTTCACGAGAGGTGGTAGCTACACTTACATCTGAAGATTTGGAGCTAGGAACTACAGATGAGAGAGCATGCATGTTTGTCTTGCTGGGTCTGGGTTACTTCACTGACTGTAATGTTTTCTAGGTCCATCCATTTACCTGCAATATTCATCATTCAATTTTCTTTACAACTGAAAATTGTGTATATGTGTATATGTACCATATTTCCGTTATCCATTCACCTGTTGAGGAACATTTAGGTTGTTTCCATTTCCTGGATATTGTGAATAAGGTGGCAGTGAACATTGTTGAGCAAGCATCTTTGGAGTAGGATGGTGAGTCCTCTTGGGCATATGCCAAGGAGTGGTATCAGCTGGACTGTATGGTAGATTTATTTGAGTTTTTTTTGAGGAGTCTCCATATGATTTCCAGAGTAGCTGTACCAATTTGCAGTCCCACCAATGGTGAATGAGGGTTCCTTTTGGCCCACAACCTCACCAGCAGTTGTTGTCGGTTGTTTTGTTGATCTTAGATATTCTGATTGGGGTGAGATAAAATCTTAAAATTGTTCTAATTTTCATCTCCCTAATTGCTAAGGATGATGAACACTTTCTAAGGTATTTCTTAGCCATATTTATTTCTTCAATTGAGAACTCTGTTTTGAACCCTAGCCCATTCTTAAAAATTGGGTCATTTGTTTGCTAGACACCTTATATTCTGAGTTCTTTGTATATTCTGGGTATTAATCTTCAATAAAATACTCACAATCTGAATACAAGCACATATCAAGAAGATCATCCTCCACAATCAAGTTGGCTTTATCCCAGGAAGTGCAGGGTTGATTCATCATATGTCAATAAATATGATAAGTCATATAAATTGAATTAAAGACAAAAGTCACACTATTATCTCAGATAATATCACCATCACCGTTGATGGGATTGCAAATTCGTAAAGCTACTCTGGAAATTATATGGAGGCTCCTCAAAAAAGCTGAAAGAAATCTACGTAATATAGTCGAGCTGACACCACTCCTTGGCATATGCCCAAAAGGGCTCACCATCCCACTCCACAGATAAAGGTATTATTCTGCAGATAAAGCCTTCAACAAAATCAAGCATGCTTTTATGGTAAAATTTCTAGATAGAGGACTGTAAAGAATGTACCTCACCAAAATAAAGGATATATATGACGAACCCACAGCCAACATCCTAAATGGAGAAAAACTCAAAGCAATCTATTAAATGAGAAACAAGACAGGCCTGCCCACCATCCCCATCCCTGTTCAATATAGTGCCAGAAGCATTAACTAGAGCAATAAGGCAAACGAATGTAATTAAAGGGATACAAATAGGAAAAGAAGTCAAATTAAACCTATTTGCAAATGATTTGATATTACTCATAAGAAATCCCCAAAATATCACCAGAAAACTTCCAGAAACAATCAACAATTTTAGCAAAGTGGTACAGTACAAAAATCAACTTAAGAAACCCAGTAACCTTTCTATGCACCAACAACAAACATACTGGTAAAGAGATCATGGACACACTGCCATTTATAAAAGCACCAAAGACAATGAACTATCTTGGAATATACCTAACCGAGGAAGTGAAAGATTTCTACAATCAAAACTTCAAATATCTAAAGAAAGAGATTGAGAAAGACTAGCAAATGGAACGATGCCCCATGTTCATGGATTGATTGGATTAATACTCTGAGAATGGTCATCCTACCAAAAGTAATTGACAGATTCAATACAATCCCAATCAAAATACTTCAACGTTCTTCATAGAAATATAAAAACACCATCCTAAAATCCATTTGGAACTATAAGACCCCAGAGAGACAAAGCAAACCTGAGCAAAAGGAAGGATATTGTAGGGACTGCTAGTTCATATTTCAAGATATAATAGTGCTATAGCAATATAAACAATGTGGACAAACACAGACTGTAGACCAATGGAATAGAAGACCCACACATGAGTTCTCATTACCACAGCTACTTGATACTTGAAAAAGAGACAAAAAAAACCCTCAAAAAATAAATCCCAAGAAAACAACAAAACTCCCCCAACCCCCCAAGCCCCCCCCCCCCCCCCGCCAAAAATTCAACCAAACAAAACAACATCCAAAACAACAACAATAACAAAAACACACTAGAGAAAAGATGGCATCTTCAACAAATGTTGCTGGGAAAAACAATGTCCACATACAGAAGAAAAAAATCAGACCTGTATCTAATGCCCTCCTCAATAATTAGATCTATATGGATCAAATACCTCAGTTTGCAACCTGAAACATTAAAACTGCTGGAGGAAAACATAGGCAATACTGTACAAAATGTAAGTTAGGAAAGGATTTTCTGAATAGGGTTCCATTTGCCCAGGAATTAAAGCTAACAATTGACAACTGAGACCTCATACAACTAAAAAGTGTATCTTGCAGGCAGGACAAATTATAGGTTGAGGTTTTGTGGCTGGGTTGGTGTCCCAGTCCCACCACTGGAAGGCTTGCATGGTTACAGAAGATGGTCAGTTCAGGCTCCATATCACCCATTACTAGGAATCTTTGCCAGAATCACCCTTATAGATTCCAGGAAGTTTCATTGCACTAGGTTTCTACCTCACCATGAAATGCCCCCCAATTCCAGTGGTGAAAAACTTGTGGGAATGGCCAACCAATGACTGGTCCAACTTGAGACCCACACCTCGACAAGAGAGGGAGCCCATGCTTGATGCTGCCTGGATGGTCAGGAACCAGGGGCTGGATAGCCCAGAGACCTAGGATAGAACCAAACATGACTGGAAAAAATAATCAAAGAAGTGATGCCTAATGATATTCTGCTATACTAGAAGTCTGGAGCCTAGCATAATCATCATTAGAGAGGCTCCATCCAGCAACTGATTGGAGCAGATGCAGAGATCCAAAGCCAAACATTAGGCAGAGCTTGGGGAATCCTATGGAAGATGGTGAGAAAGGATTGTAGGAACCAGAGGGGTCAAAGACACTACAAGAACACAGCCTGCAGAATCAACTCACCAGGTCTCATAGGGTCTCACAGAGACTAAAGGGACAATCAGGGAGCCTCTGTTGGTCTGACCTTGGTCTTCTGTATGTATTTTATGGTTGTGTAGCTTGCTGTTCTTGTGAGGCTCCTAATGATAGGAGTTGGGACTGTTTCTTCTTCTTTTGCCTGCTTTTGGGACCCTTTCCCTCCTATTGAGTTGACTCAACCAGCCTTGATATGAGGGTATGTGCCTCATCTTATTGTAACTTGTTATGCTATGTTCAGTTGATATCCCTGGGAGACCTGCTCCTTTCTGAAGGGAAATTGAGGAGGAGTAGATCTGGGAGAGGGGGGAGGTAAGGAGGAGGAGGGACTGGGAGGAGAAAAGGGAGGGGAAATTGTGGATGGGATGTAATATATAAAATAATAATAAAAAAACTAAAATGCTTCTGTAAAGCTAAGGAAACACTGATTGAAGAAACTGATAGAATGGGAGATAATCTTTGCCAGCTATACATCTGACTGAGGATTAATATCCAGATCATTTTCTGACTCCTTCCTCTTTGTCTTTATTCTCTGTTGTCACGTTTTCACCACAGCAGTCCTCAAGCTTGGGCTCATCAGCTGAGGGCAGATGTCCCTCTCTTCGTATGGCATGTGTCAGAGGAGAGTGAGGTGGAGATCATCTGTAGATGATATAGATGCTGGCAAGGTGAGCATGGAGGGAAAGAACCCTGTTTGCAGTGAATCAGTGATAAGGCAAAGAATTTCTCTAGTTTTGAACATCTATGCACTCATGAACAATTCTCTGTGTGATTTTTACACCTTGGGGTGTTCATAGAGGAGGTCATAAAGACTGGAAGCTCCTTACAACGGGGACCTGCTTCCTAGCTGCGTGTTGCTTGCTCAGCTGTGGTTTGTGGGAATCAGCCAGTGGGCTGGTGATTCATGGGGCAGGCAGGAACTCCTTCCCTCCTCTTTGTCAAATGTGGCTGTGTTAGCGATCCCAGGAGCAATCTGTTATCTTTGTATTGCATCGCTTTTGTCTTGGAGGTAATGGTCCAAGACATACCCTAGAAAGTCTCCATCATGCTGTTTATTGGTTTCATGGTAATTCCATTACCAACTCCAATTTCATTAAAAAGAAAATGCTTTTATCACAGTCTTCTCCCAGTCTCTAGCAGCGCTTTAAAAAGGGGTACAGAGAGATAGCTCACTTGGTAAAATACTTGTCATGAAGGCATGAGAGTCTGAGTTCAATCCCCAGCATCCATGGGTTGTAGTTTTGAAAAACAGTTTCAATGATTGAAACCATTAAGAGGTCTGGATAATTTTACTAGCCAAAGCAATTAAGTTTGGTTGTCATTGTGAGGTAGGTGTGGACTTTATTTCCTCACCCTTGGATGAGACGGGTTTTCATTTGAGAAAGCCAAAAAATTGAGAAAGGGAAATAAAAAGAAAACCTGGGACTTTGGAACAGGTGAGGCAACTGTACCACATCTCTCTCTCCTTCAAAGCATTCTCCACCGTGTCCTTCTTGTCTTCTAGAAAGTGAATGGTGCTTGAGGAGGTCTGTGGTTTTCAAACATTGCCCACCAGGTGGCTTTTAAATATCATGTACCATCCATAAGGTCAGGAGGAGAGGGGTCTGTTCCCTGCTGTGGCTGGTAAGTAGCTGGAAGAGCCACCTAGTCTTCAGTGCTAGCCTCCTGACTTGGAATTCTTTCTACCTCTCTGGACACTTGCCCCATTTAGTGACTCCGAGCAGCAACCCCTCCTTTCCATGGCAAACTTTCTTCTGTTTGTAAACATGCTGAAATAGAAATGATCTTTAAAACAGAAAAAGTAAGCCAAATCCAACACGTTTCCTTCGCATTTCTCCCGCTCCCACCTGTGCCACTGCTTCCTCAGCAACTAGCCTGCCTTCCAGATGATCTCATCCTCATACCTCTTCTGTTTTACCATCAAAAATCTCCTCATCTGCTGTGCTCCCACCCCAGGGTCTCTTCTGAACTTGCTGTCGTCACAAAAGCCCAAGGAACCATGCTAATGACAGCATGAGCTTTCCACATCGGCACTTGTCCTTCTTAAAGTTATCTTCCTCATTGACTGAAGGAAGGTTCCAGGCTTTCTTCATCTCCTCTCAACACCCATCCTTGTCCTGGTAGGTTTTTTATCAACTCGACACAAGTAAGAGTTACCTGGGAAGAAGAACCTCAATTAAGAACATACCTCCACCAGACTGCTTGTAGACAAGTCCGTGGGGCATATTCTTGATTGCTAATTGATATAAAGGAGGACCCAACACACTGGGCAGTGCCCATCCTTGGGCAGGTGGTCCTTGGTAGTATAAAAATTTGGACTGAGCAAGCCAGTAAGAGCAGTTCTACATGGTCTCTGCTTCAGTTCCATCCTTGGCTTCCCTTGATGATGGACTGAACCTGTAAGCCAAATAAACCATTCCTTCCCGAATTCCAATTGGTTATGGTGTTTTCTCACAGAAACAGGTACCTAAGACACTTCATTACATCTTGGTTCTGTGGGTCTTCCTAAGGCTTTTCCTTTTGTCTCTCCTGCACACCAGGTCCATCCCTTTTGTCATTCATCTCTTCAGTCCCTGGCTTCTGCCAGCATGTGGGCATGACACCCAGAGATGCCCTTCAGTTCTTTCTTTCCCTGTTAGCTACAGGAGTCTCTTCTGTATGTCTGGTGTGTCATCTTGACAGATCACTACCTTCATTCTGTTAGCTTAATAATCATATTTAAGCATAAAACCCAAGAGTCAGACCTGTCCTTGAATACACACTTTGGAAGTTATTCGGTATGTAGCTGGGAATCTTGGTATCTTTGAAGCTCCGCTTCTCCACAAAACAGAGAAAATGGTATTAAAGTGATCTGGTTCTTGGGAGGATTAAAGGAGACAATGCAACTTGATGTCAGACAGAAGAAGAGAGACTGTCTCTTTTGGTTTCTTTGTTACCTGCTTCTCTGATTAGGAGTGCTTGAATCCTGTTGTTTTTGTGTTGTGCGGAGTTCTGCGTCTCTCACATAAAGAGTAGCTATTAGATGAATATGCAATGGACTTGAAAGACCCTTCGAGAGTGTTTATTATAACTGTTTCTTTAATGCAAATGCCCAGGATTAGAGCAGAGGATAAGCTTAGTGCACAGCATAAGCCACACCCCAGATTTCTGCCTCCCATCAGAGATATGAGTAGTTTAAAGTAGAGATTAATTAAGGCACATTTGATGATCAGATAATTTAACTGTTTTACACATGGGCAGATTTTGCATTTTTGTTGACGTAGAAAATACATTTTAATGTTAGTTAAGATAACATCAGCTATTAAGTTGTGATTAAAAATTATTCAGCTATGTACAGGTTTGAGATTACTGTTTGAGTAGCTTAGTTTAGTTGTTTTATGATCAGTGATTTGGCATCTCACCCTTCATAAGCACATTGAAAAGAAATAAGTTTTTCCTCCAATAACCAAAAGGTGACTCCAGCTATTAATGGATTGCTGATGGCACTGTGCTTCTTGGCAGCTGTGGAGAATTGGTTGTAGCTCTGGAGGCCGTGCGTGGGGCCCCTTCTTTTTATCTTATGCTGCCCCCCCCCCCCCTTGTGATTCCTTTAGTGTGCTGGTTGTAGTTAACTATGCTTCCAACCTTTGAGGCAGCTCCCCCAGAGATGCTCTTATGCATGGAGAGCTCTTCCACCTCCCCCTGCTGTTCTTGAGCGGCCCAGAGAGGTCCAGAGAGATTAGAGGCAAGAAAAGCAAGAAAAAAAGAAAAGAAAAAAAAGAGAAAAAAAAGAAGAAAAGAAAAGAGATTAGAGGTTTCCCTGGGGCCATAGCAAGTTGTTCAGAGTCTAGAATTCCAGAGTCTGCGTTAGACAAACATGCCATCTTGGATTCACTTTGGCCAGAAATAGACATAAAGATGTTTCCTACCAATAGTTTGGATTTGTTAAACCTTCTCTCTCCTTTGATAAAATAGTGATAGATGTAGGCTAGCTACAGATCGTAGATTGATGCTAGAGGGCTCTCTGTGTTTTCTCTGGATAGGCCAGTAATGCCGTTCAGGGAAACGCTGACAGGGAAGGGTCTGATGAGGGAGATGGGGCAATCACCATGGGAAGGTGGGTTTGGAGCAGCCAAACAAAGCTCATAAAGAGCAAGGCTCAGGTGGGAGTCATTTAGCTTTGGAAGCCTTCTGGTATGGTCACACAAGTTGGTGTTGTTGAGGATACTTGTCCTCCGGGCACAAGAACTGGTTCTTGTCCCATCTATTGCCAAGTGCGACTGCCGGCCATTGCCTTTATCCAAGGGCACTCTGGGAAAGGAAGTCAGCGTGACAAGATCTAGATTTTTTAAGTTAAGTCTTTTGTAGATTCCAGGAAAACTCAAGAGTTTGAGTTCTTCAAGGAGGCTTGCTTGGAGCAAATGTACTTTATTTTATTTTTCCTTAAATGACTAATTAGAGAAGCAGTGCTATTAATTCTGGAGCCTGTGTCTTGTAACAACAGGGATTTTTACCTACCTCACGTGTGTTCTCACATAGCCATGCATTTGGACTGCTTGCTGCCTGTGGACTGCCAGCAGTTGGATTGATTATTTCACATGACTTGGCTGAGTGTCCTTGACAGGGCAGTGGGAAGTTTCCTTTATCCAGCGGAAGTAGGCATTCCTCTGGTCCTCTGTCTTCATCTGTGATCTTCTTACTCAGGGTGTTAGCTTCTTGTTTGGTTTTAAAAAATCAACAACACAGAAAAATGTCCCAACAGTCTTGCATACTGCTTAGCCCACAGGTAGGGATTTCAGAGATTTGAGCTCTTGTCTCTCCTTGTAGTTTGGACCTCTCTGAAGCCTTCTTTTGTCACAGGCAGATGTCAGAGTCAGTGACTTCAGGGAAGCTGGCCAGTCAAGAACAGTGTTGCGAGTCTCACAGGAGAATCACTTAGACTATAAAGTAGCTTCAGGGGCAACTGATGCATAGCTGGCTGGCCCTGATGGTGTTGTGCTGGGGTTTTAAAATTGTAAGTTAACAGAGTCAGGCTTTTGGATGTTGTCACTGGCAATTTTCCCATTTGTAGAGTGGGTTTGAACAATAATACCTACCTCAAAGGGATTTGGAGAGAATTAAGTGATTAATATATTTAAAATCCTTAGAGACTGGGCACACAGCAGACTTTGGATAAAGCTTGTTTACCACAGTGTTGAAAATCCTTGAGAGTATTCTAACCCCACATTCTGAGATGCTGCAGTCCTTCTTGCGATGTAGACAGCTCTTCCTTTTTTTTTTTTTTTTTTTTTTAAATTTAAACCTGGGTCCACCTTTGTAGGAGGCTGCATGCTCCAAGAGAGCTGAGTTGGGAATATGCATGTGTATGATGTAATGAGGAACACTAATGCATTCCTCCTGAGTACATGGAGTAGTACATAGAACGGCAGGGTGGTGTGTTTGGTGAACCTTGTTACTTTGTACTTCAGAAACCTTCATTGCTCAGGAGGTTATCAATTTAAGTAGCAAGATAGTAGGCAAATTATTTTTTGAAAGCTTAGTTGTCGACCACAAACCCTTTATGCAAGTGTACAATTTTGATCAATTTTAGCCTCTACGTGCAACTCTGAAGCTTGTCCTACAATATGAGTGGAGACTCAATGCCTGTCTTTAAAGTATTTCATTTCTCTGGACCTGGTAAGCCGTTTCCAGTTTGGCTTTGGATGTGGTTCTTCATGGATTCACTTGTAGCCTTCATTACTTTTTGTTTGTTTGATTTTTTTTTCCCCGCCTTTGAGACAGAAGCTCACCATGTAGTCCAGGATGGCTTCAACTTCTGTCCTCCACTTCTCCCTCTTAAGGGAGTTCTGGGATTATAGGCATGTGACACCACACTTGGCTTATAGCCTAACCTGGTCACTGATATTTTCAGTGTTTATAGTGTGATTGAGTGTCTGTACTAGGTTGAGGGTTTGGGAAGTCAGGGCTGTTGCAGTTTTATTCATTGTTATATTCTTGTTGGCTTCCTACATTTTCTAATATGTAGGAGGAGCTTAATAAAGAGTAATGGGATGAATAAATGAATGAACCCATTTCCAGAATATGTAGCTTGCACACCATTGAAGGCCTGGGTTGTTCTTAGTATAAAGTATTCTTGCCTTCAGCAGAGGAACTCACAAGGGAAAAGTGCTATGGTTGATGTGTCCCCCAAAAGTTCAAGCATTAGTCTTCAAATTTCTGCTATTTAAAGGTGGGCTTTTAGGGGAGTAATTAGAGTTTGATGAGGACATGAAGCTTAGGCCCCCCAAAATGTATTGCTGACTTTGTAAGAAGAGGAAGAAAAGAGACCCGAGCTTGCACCTGAATTATGTCTAACAACATGTGCTCTGCCATGTTGTGACTCAGATGTTGGTGCCATGCCCTTGGACTTCCCAGCCTCTACCCTGCAATTCTTTTTTTGGGGGGTGGGGAGATAGGGTCTCACCATGCAGCCCTGGCTGGCCTAGAATTCACAGATATCTGCCTGCCTGTGTCCTGAGTGTTGGGATGAAAGCGTGCACCACCACACCCAGCAAACTTCTATTTTTGATAAATTATTCAATATGTGTTATTCAGTTATAATGACCCAAAGAGGCTAAAACAAAAGGCCCCATGGGATATGAATTATTTAAACTTCATTACTGATGTGTGAGATGAATTAGATCCTGGAAATAGAGGGAATCTGACATGACACAAGCCAGACCCAAAGATAGGCATGTGGAGACCTCCTCTGTCACTCTGGGATGCAGCTGTTCTGTACATGGTTAAGTGTTTATGTTTGGGCTTTGGTGTGTGTGTGTGTGTGTGTGTGTGTGTGTGTGTGTGTGTGTGTGTGTGTGTTTTATTGCAGACTGTTTCTCTATTCAGCTGCCATGGCAGGGGACTTTAATTGGGTATGCTTTTAGAAAGAGCCCAGACCCCCTTCTCCTCCAGCTTGTGGTTTTCTCCACCCTCATCCAAACATATATTACAATGGAATATCCAGAGTTGGCTTTGATTACCTCCAAGAAGTCTCTCTGAAGGCAGTGGATAAAGGAAGAATCATAAAAATAATAATTAAAAATGACACAACCCAGCAGTGCTGTATGGTGTGCCTTTTGGGCACAAGTAAAGTCAACATTTAGAATAGTAAATACTCTCTGCGGTGGAGGACTGGTAGAACAGGCTTTTAAAAGCCCTATCAAGAAAGAACAGGGAGGGGTGGAAACACTATAGGGCATGCGTGTTACTGAGTCTGTTTTTTTTTTTTCCCCCTAAAGGTTACAGGTGAGGAGACAGGACACCAGACTCGTGTAGAGTTATTGCTTCTTTCAGATTCTGGGGGAAGCTGGTTATTCTGAGAGCGGAGGTGGGGGTTGTGCATTTCAGTGTCTTTTGTACTTTTAAGCTGTGTTATATGTATATTTCATCCCAGGTGCTTTGATGCCTGGATATCCATCCATCTGTCCATCTGTCTATCTGTGCATCATTAGCAAATGCCTGTTAATGTCTGAGGCACTAGTCCATCCACCTACTCATCCATGCATCCACCTAGTTTGTACTTTCTCCATCTACATTATCAAGTGCCTGTCTTCATGTGAGTTGTCTAGACACTGGTACTGTGCGTTAGATAGAATTTAACAGGTAACAGATTTCTGAACAGAACTGTGCCTTGCTTTTCAGCTTTGATGTGAGGTTGTTAGTGAGTGACTTATATCCCACACAATGTCAAAGTTACAGGTTGTTTTCTTCTTACCTGGCTTTGTCTCTCTATTGATTTATTTGCTTGATATTGGGCACATAGGTGAATAATAATTTTTTTTGAATGAGTAGCAGAATAAATGAGTGAACTTTGTAGTATAGTCCATTTCTTTAATAGTAGTATTCTCATAGTTGTGATAAGACTTACAGAAGACAGGCTGTATTTCTGGCCTAGTAATAAAGAATGAAGGACATCTGTATTCCCTGTTAAAAACATTTATTTATATATACATTTATGTATACACACATATGTACATGTGTACACTTATGTATATGTATGTATACATACATTGCCAGGTAAAAATATATTTATTCCCATGGGCTGAGCTGTGGTGACAGCTGGCTGTGGCACTGTATGGGACTTCTCTGTCTGAGCTCTCTTAAAACTGCCCACACTGAGGAAGTAGGGCAAGTTCAGGGAGAAGCCTAGGTGTGTCAGAGGCTAGCTGAGCCAGTGGGAGGGTGTTTGGGCCATGTTTGTGAAGCCACACCTTACAGGGTTTCCTGGATGGAGCTAGGTTCAGTCGTATCCGGGTTGAGGAGAGGACGTTCAGGTCCAGGATGTCCTTGTGAAGGCACTGGTGTGGGGAAGAAGTTAGGCTTGCAAGTGGAGAGCCATGGTGAGGGGCTTCACGTGAGATTGGCAGGGCCCCCTGGTACGAAGAGAAAGGATTCCTCTTGCTGTTGTAGAGTGGTTGGATTCAGTAACAATGTGACTTTAAAGCCCAAGTCCTTAAGAAAGGAGGTTTATTAGTTTCGTAGGACTTCCACACAAATTTGTTTCCTCACCTTCCTAGGGACAGAAATCTGGAATCTGGTTGTCAGCATGGACACATTTACCTTGAAGACTCCAGGAAGATTGCTCCCCTCACCTTCCTAGACTGTAGTGGCTTTGGCAGGCCTCGGTGCTCCTTGGCTTCTAGCTCTTGTCACCCTAGTTTCTGCCCCTGTCCTCAAGGGCATTCTCCTTGTATTTTTCCTTCTTATATAGGGACACTAGTCATTGCATTTAGGACCCATATTTATCTAGTGTGGCTGAATTTTAATTGATGACATTGTCAAAGATTCTTCCAAATAAAGTCATCTGGCAGTTTTGGGTAAACACAGATTTCGAGAACAGTTGCTGAAATTCCTTCCCCAGGGAAGACATAAACAGCACCTACCTCTCCTCCTAAGGTCCCCATAACAAACCAAGATTTGACCCCACCAAAGTCACCTGGGGAACTAGTGAGTTCATTAGGCTTACTTACAGAGCAGTGGGTGAGGGGTTATGGGACATAGGTGACCTTAAAGCAGCCACACTGGAACGTTTGCTTCCAGCAGGGATGATGGCTTTCCCATGGCAGGGTCGAGGGAGCCCCTCCTCTCATCCTTCCCTATCTATCTACTCTGACCCCTCCCGTGGCCCAGAGGCCATGTGCAGTTAGGGCAGAATTGCATACAACTGCTTGGGAGGGATGGTTGGATACTCAGCGAAGATCCCATGGCTCTCTATCCCCTCCTTCCAAGAGGGAACAAAAGCTAGCAAGTGCAGGCATGATGGTGTTTGACAAATATGCCCAGCCCAACTCTGAAGATGGCAACAGTTTGGCTGTGGGTTGGATGGTCTTATCTTCTCAGTGTAGGATGTGGTCTTTTCATTCCTCAGTTTCTGATGGGTAGGTGTAGGGAGGCTGGCCAACGGCTAGGAGGGCAGATAGGATGGATACAGCGGCAGCAGGAATTCCTGACTGTGATCAGGGCACGTGGACATAGGCTGCTTGTCGAATACCCAAAGCAGCCATGAGAATGTGAGAAGTGGCCCTGTCATAGTCATCCTGGCCTTCCTGCAGCAAGGGGAACATGTCAAGATTTCTTAACTGTTCCAAGTGCACCTTGAGATAGGAGGAAATGCCCATGAGAGCAACATGGCTAAAATAATTAATGACCCAGCAAACAATGGCCTAGGGTTTTTCCATGGTCCTTCTTTTCTGTGGGAACAGCTTCCTGCTGCTGTCTTGGAGGCGTGTTGCCAGGGACTTTCCGGGTCCATGGGAGGTCATTGCTTTCCTTTTCTTATTTCCCTTCTTTCCCAGGTTCACCGTTGTTAGCTTCTTCCAGTTCTCTGCTGTTTAGACTTGCATGCAGTGTCTTCCTGTAACAGAAATCCTTCAATTCAATGTGCTTGAGAATCATCTGGAGAACGTATTAAAAAGGCGGAGTGTAGATTTGATTCTCAGACTTTCTTATTCACTAAGTTGGGATGACCTGATTCAGGTGAACTGCAAAAGCCAAATCAAGAAACACTTACCCAAAGGGCATACTTATGGGTGTGTTCCTTCAAGTGATACATGATAGATTAGGAATGATGGCTTTTGCATTAACTTGCTGTTAACTGGCACATTTCCTCACTATATTAGATAGTTAAAATTCTAGCCTCATCTACTCCATTTACTCAAGTGGAAATTTGCTCCTATAATTTGCTGTCGCCAAAGTGGTTTGAAAATAGCACCTTGAAAACATCAGAAGCATCTTGTTGGATAAAGAACCAGTGAGAGGGGAATGCATGTTTTGTGATTTTAGGACGAAACCCAGGAAGTGTAGGTTCAGATTGTTTTATGTGTCATGAAGGAATGAAGGATGTCATGAGTACTTTGCCTCTATTTCCGTAACTCAACTTTCTCTTTCTGTAAAAAGAAAAATATGAGGCTTGCCATTTTATTGAATGAACTTCTGAAAGTCAACATTCTTATTTGTGTGTCTGTTTAGACATTTAAAGATGTTGTTGGGCAGCCAGAGAGATGGCTCAGTAGGCAAAGGCACTAAGCCTGATGACATGAGTTGTGTCCCCAGGACCTACATGGTGTAAGGAGAAAACTGATTCCTAAGAGTTGTCCTTCAACTTCTACCCATGTACCATGGCACATGCACCCACACATGCATGTGTACACACATGCAAATAAATAATAAATAAATGTAATTTTAAACAGTTTAAAACATCATTGGGAGCTTATTGCATGCTAAGATTGTGATAATTTTCCTTTTGATGAGCAAAACAGCATGGCTACTGGCTTCTTGGAGTGTGTAATGGCACCAGGAAAGTACACATTAAATGGCACCCCCGATTCAAGGAGACTTTTACTCACAGACAAGAATGGGACAGGGGATTATAAGGATTGAGAGGAGCTCATCCCAGCGGATAGGTGAGACAGTTTCTCTGAACAAGACATGGGTGGAGGTGAGGAGAGCTCCAAGTAGAGGGAACAGGCCGAGCGTATGGCTGGAGGGTTCCTGACACATTTAAGGATCAAGATGAATATTGACCAGGGACTCTGCCACAGAGAGGGCATGACCAGTGAGTTCTGCAGACAGGTCTTGTAGACTTTGATCAGATTTGTCTTGAAGGGAGTGGGAACAGCTACATTTGGGAAGGGTGGTGGTGAGGAGCAGCAACAAGATCAGATCTGCCTCGTGAATAGTCCAGTCTGTGTCCTGGAGTGACAAGTTGTCTGCAGGGGAGGAAGATAGCTGGCTAGATATGAATTGGCCAGATTTGATGATGTCACAAGGATGGCACTCCTTAAGGTACCAAGGAGAGAGGGGGAGTTTTATTTGAGGTATCAAAGCACTCCCAGGGCTACATAATCTTCGTGGCTCCTTGTTAAAAAATTCAGACATAAATACTATAAAAGATATTAAAATAGAAAGTTTCTTTCCTGTTGCCTTGTGGTATTTTAATTTGTAATTTAATGTTCTCAAAAGGAATATTTAAATTATTAGTATGCATTTCCTGTTCATCTTTATATTCTACAGTGCCGATCTTGAATGTAAGTTTAAATGACTCATGCAGCATCACCAAAATTATACCAGGCTATACTTTGTGCTTCTCATGTGCTTAGTACCAGTACCAGTGGGAGCGCTGAATATCTTGATGCCTGTACATCCCCTGCATGCTCTCTCTTAGCTTACTGAGGAGTTAGGAGGGATGAAAAGGAAAGGCACCTGCCATGGTCTGCATCAGTACCAGGCTTAGCTGGGGAAAAAACAGGTGTAAAACAAGGATCTGTTAGGTCCTAGGGTTGCCTGAGGCCCTTCAAATGCTGTTGCCTTCTTGGAGCAGGTGTAGTGTTTCATGATCATCTGTGTCCCATCTCTACAGCTGAAGATATAACAAGCTTCTTCAGTACTCATTTTGATTCGCACTAAGTTCCCATACACCCCGGGTTCCCCAGAATTGTGGGCATCAGAACACTATGTATCTAGGAGTACTGTAACATTTTAGCTGTACACACCTGAGTTTACACATGTGCTGTATGTCCTACCGGACTTCACTTACTAAATGCAAGTTCAGAACTAAAAACACTTCAAGTTGTAAGACAGCTATGACAGAGCAGTGGATTAAGCAGCTTCTTCTGTGCACAGGGTCTTGCACAACCATGAACACTACCTGCCTATGCCTCAGGCTCTCCTTCCACTTTCAGTTTCCCCAGGAGCCTATTTCTCAGATTCCCTGGGGTCTGTGTGTCAGAGAAAATGAGTGGGGCAGAACCTGTTCTGACAGCCCCAGCCAGGCCTGTGGTTCAAGCATGCTTAGCCTTCCAGATGCTGAAGGCAACTGTTCTCTGTGCGAAGGCTGCAGTGGATTTCTGTGCAGCCAGCACTGAGCCGTTTTCCAGCTTCAGGTCCCATGTGCTGAGCTTTAGAAACCGGGCACCAAACAGGACCATGGTCCTCTGGCCTTCTGAAGGAGACAGTGAAGAGCATTGCTTATTGATTGATTGATTATGTTTGTTTGTTTGGCTTGTCTGCACACGTGCCTGCATGTGTCATAGTACATATATGGAGGTCAGAGGACAACGTGGTAGTCAGTTCTGTCTTCCCATGTGTTCCTGTGATGATACTCAAGTAGTCAAGCTTGGCGGTAAGGGCCTTTACCTGCTGAGTTATCTAGCCAGCTCTTGGGGAGCTTTTTTTTTTTTTTCTTTTTTGATTCTAGCTTTGGAATTAGTGAGATTTCACTTGAATTACATTCCCCCCTCCCACCCCTGCTGTTACCATGGTTTATTTTGTCTTGAGTGTGAGTTGACTACTCTTGGAACGCTTGCAGGCCTTCTGTGAGATGTTCAAAGATGAGCTTGGCCTCAAGATCTCTAGCTTTGTAATCAGCGCCCATTCCATTGTTGGTGCTTGGTCCGAGGTGTCCTGAAGTTTTCGTTCATGGCAGTGTTTGAGCATCAGCAGGCATAAAACTGCTTGGCACTATTATGGCATAATAACTCCAAGGGTACAGTTGTGGTACACATATATTGGCAGTAACCAACAGCTTTCTAACTGGACTTGAGACCTGTTCAACAAGACAGAAAGAAATCATACCCAGTCCTGGAAACCTAGCCAACTACCCAGGGATAGTGAAGTAAATCACCACTTTTCTAAACCAGCTAATCCCTAACTACACTCTAACTATTTGTCCTTATACCCACAGGTAAGTGGAGCTCTCATAACATCTCTTTGCAATAAATAGAGACCATTACAGAAAAACCATAACCTATCAAAGTGCAGAGTTATGGAACCCCGTGCCAATTGATCTATCTATAACACAACTCCTGCACCTAAGGCTCAGGGATCTTTTCAGAAGTGGAAAGATTGTAAGAACCAGAAGAACAGGGGATGGGCTGTGAGATGTTTGTATCCTAGATATGTCAGAAGTTACAACTGTGAAGTCTCATCAACACAACCTGAACAAGAATGCCAGCAGACATGCTAATGTGGATGGGGCAACCCCGAGTGTCTTCAACCCTAGACTGAGAACTACAGGCAGCTAAGAAACACAGAGAGTGGGACAGTCTTCTCCAGGGAAGAGCCCATCAATTGGTTATCCAATACCAAATGGTTAACCCTGAAAAACATGTACATGCATACAAGTAACATTCATTATACAGACTCAGTAGGTTGTATTTGTGTATTTAGGAACACACACACACACACACACACACACACACACACACACACGTAACAACAGTTAAAGAAAAAGAGGCTCTGAATTTTAAATAGAGCAAGATGTATGGGGGTTCCTGGTGGGGTTTGGAGGGAAGAAAGGGAAGGGGGAAATGATGTAATTATATTATAATAAAAAAATAATTAAATAAAACCTTGCTTGGGACGCCCAGATGTCTGGATCGCAGGTCCTAGGCCTTGCGATGGAGGTGGCTAGGTGGGCCCCCCAGGAAAGCCTCTTGCCGGTGGTACTATAGTTTGTGAATCACTAATCTTTGGCCTCTCCCATTGTGTGGTGGGCTGGAACAAGGGATGCTCTGAGAAGTGCTGAGACATGGGCGGGTCCTGAGTATCAGGAGAGGTTCCCAAGGGAGTCTCTGAGCAAAGTGGATATTTGCCCACCAGGACCTCCCTGTTCTGTCCCCAGAGCACAAGTTTCCCTTGAGCTGCAGCAGCGGGGACGTGGGGTAAATGTCAGCGTTAAACGGGATAGAAGGAAGTGAAACTGATTTCTGAGAATGTTATTAGGTGTGGCTCTGTTCAGAATGCTGAGTGCTTTTTTTTTTTTTTTTTTTTTTTCCTTTCAGGAAATGTTTATTGAGTCCAGGGGGAGACAATGGATTTTTCTTTTTAACTGAACTTATTCTGGTTCTGGGGAACTGTCGGCTGGGTCTCCCATGTTATGTGTTGAGAAGCACATGAGCTATGCCTGGGATTAGGTTGATGCAGTCTGGATCCTAATCCTGCTGCCAGGAACCTGAGTGAAAGAGGGCCAGAAGTCAGTGTGGTGGGACCCTTCAAATGGCGAGGAGGCAGCTGGGTGGCTGGCTGGACCTCTTTATGGACATAAATCTGCCTGATGCTTTATTTATGACATCATTATACAAGGCTGTCTAATACTAATACCTCTGGTTTATTGAGTGCTTACTGCAGGCCAGGCCCTGTGCTAAGCACTTCCATGTGCCATTTCTCTTCTCAGAGGAACTTCAGGTTCCTTTTAGCTCCTTCTCACACGTGTGGAAAAAGGAGGAGATGGGATTTTGCCTCCTGGGAGCCTGTTCCAAAGCCCCAGCACAGGCATGATTAGTTGAAGACCTTAATTTCCTCCCTGTGCTGTATTTCCCTCGATTACTTGCAAGTTAGTCTCAGCTATTGATGTGAGCTGCAGGAGGGGTGTCTGATACATGAAGATTGCTGGCATTTGCTGTTCCCGAGTGACCACTGAGTGCCAGTTAGACTGAGTCTCTGGGCAGGGTTATGTCCCCCCCCCCCCATTTTTCCTGTTCTAGAAAAGCTTCAGAGGTGACAGGAAGGTGATTGGTTTCCCAGGTGAGGTTCTGGCTTGTCTGGATATGTTCGGTGCAGGTGTGATTACAGAGACCTGGAAGAGGTAGGTCTGGTCTGGGGGCGTGGAAAGACAGATGGCTGTTGGATTTGGAGATGCTGAGGTATTCATTCACAAGTATAGCTCCAGTATGGAGACCTTGGTACAGAAGGGTCTGCATCCTGTGAGGACCCTCCTAAGCACTGTACACCCATCATCAACCCGGACCTGCTGTCCGGCAGTCTGCCTCTGTGGCATTTAAAAGCTTTACAGTGATTTTGGTAAACCTCTCTGAAGACTCTTCTAAGGTAACAGTATTTGTTTTCCCTTTACACCATTCATGAAGGAAGGCACAGAGAGAGAGAAGATGTTACTTCCTTGCTAGATCCCTGGTAGAGGTGGTGGCCTTCAGTTGTGAAGCTGTTTGGCTGAGTTTGTTTGTACATGGGCTCTGTGTCTGTAAGCCAGGGACAACCAGAGCAGTAGGTTGCTCCAGTTCTTCAGATCCTGGATTTTTTTTCTGGCTCCATGTCCGGTCTTCAATTTATTGGCAAGGCTTTTCTTTTACTTACAAACCTTTCCAAGAAGGTCTGGCTTTTGCTGGAATTTTATCACCGTAAATTTTCAGATGGTACACGTCACCCTCTTAATCTAATTGAGCCAGCACATCATTGAGAAGACATCATTTTATTTGGGTGGTATTAGTTGCTATGGTTATTTGCTGAGACTAACAGAGCCTATGCTCCCTCAATCAGCTTTTTGAAAACTGCTCTCTTAGAACAACAAAGAGGTGTGCCTTGCTGTAAAAATATGCAAAATATAAAATATACTCTCAACATCAAGAAAAGACAGAAAAGATTCTTTAGTGTGGTCTCTGAGCTCTGGTTTAGCCCTTGGTTTTCAAATGAGTTTTGTTGGTTTGTGTTTGTTTTTGTTTTGTTTTGTTTTGTTTCAGCTATGTGTGTCAAGAGCAACTTGCTCAGGGTTCAGTGTGTATAGCGACTATGCAAGATGCCTGCTGTTTCTGCTTCTGATACAAGTTCCGTTATATTTGCAGCAGTTTACATTTTCTCCTGCATCCATCCTTCCAGAGTCTCTTGAGGTCTTTTATGTCATTATTGTGCTACAAGGACGGGCAGCTTTGGTCTCTGCTCTCAGGTCTTAGGTGGGAATCCAAACCCTAGTTCCAGAGAGTATGGTGCCTGGGGCAGCACCACTGGCATCATCGGGAACCTCATGCGGGCATGTAGATTCCAACTTTCGGGACTTCTGGATCAGAATGTGCATTGACAAGATACCGTGATGATTACAGTAAGGTCAATCTTGAGAAGCCCTGCCCTGGAGCGAAGGGCTTTCCACAGCCAAATCTGAGACTGGAGACTCAAGCCACACATGGCCCCCCTCCTGCCACCTCCTGCTCTAGCCAGGCATCTCACAGTACTTCTGTGGCCCTGAGAGAGAGGAACTCCTTTACTCTCCCTGTCTCCTCAGCCCTAGTCTGGTTTGTTTTCCTGCAGACCCTTGGCCTAATCTGTATGCTCTCAGTTTTTCACCGTTGAGACAATTTTTCCCTAAGCAGTCCGGGCTGTCCTAGAACTTGTGATCTCCCTGTCTTGGTCCTATGAGTTCTTCTCTTAATTTATCTTCTTTCTAAAACGTGCTTATCTCAGGACAGTTCACAGAGAAGTCTGGCCTTCTCAGGAAGCCTAGCACCCCAGCCTTGTATGTTGGCCTGGTCCTTTATCTGTCTCATCTGGAGCTGGGGCTGTTCCCACTCCCCCCACAGCCCCCCTCCGTCCTGTGAAATAGACAAAAGGGATTTGATGACATCACCACCTCACCTTTCCTGCATTTTAAAGGCTCACTTGAACTAGATCAGTGTTTTAAGAAGAGACCCCAAACTGTTTTTTAATGAGGTGGCATGCTAGGCAAGTGGTTTGCAACTGCGCTTAACTCCCAGTCCTCCAATGAGTTTCGCCTTGCTTTTCATCTGGGGTGAAATTATAAATGTGTACATGCCCTAAGGTTTTATAAGCATCTAAAGAAAACCTTTAACTCTCAAATGGGTTTTTAGTAGTTCACTGGAATAGGGTTATTTGATTATTCTGGTGATCCAATGAGGCAAAAATGTTTAATTCTCATGCCACTCAAGGTTCCTTTTCGTTATCCTCTTCTCTCTAACCTGCCAGTGAAGTTCTGCCACTTTTAATTCGAAGGATACCTCTGGGAAGTGCATGTTGTCCTTATACTTTCATAGACTCTTGGAAAGCTTGAGTAATTTGGCTGAAGGCACAGAGCTAGGAAATGGGAGACCTGGGGTTTGCATCTGCATTTGTGGAACCCAAGCAAGTCAAACCCTTGAAGTGTGTGTGTGTGTGTGTGTGTGTGTGTGTGTGTGTGTGTGTGTGAGAGAGAGAGAGAGAGAGAGAGAGACAGAGAGAGAGACAGAGAGAGAGAGACAGAGAGAGAGAGACAGAGAGAGAGAGACAGAGAGACTGAGAGACAGAGAGACTGAGAGACTGAGAGACAGAGAGGGACACAGAGAGAGACAGACAGAGACAGAGAGAGAGACTGACTGATTGACTGATGAATCAATGTATACTTGAGCGTCCTGGAAATACCCCATTTTTTTGTGCCCTCACTGAGTTAGTTTTCAGAATGCATTTCTCTGTTTTAACTAACCAAATGCCAGTTTTCCTTGAGGGACTTTCCCTGCACCAGCCTTCTGCCTTATCATACCTTAGGACAACATGTAAATATAGCTTTCTAAATACAGTAACCACTTCTCTGTGTCCACTTCTGCTTCCTGGCTGGGTTCTTAGGAGTGGCTTTTGCATAGTTGACCTGATATTGATTAAATCACTTGATGCCCTGGTCACAGCATTAGCAAGTGTTTACTAAGCACTTCATGTAACACACTGTCTTTTAACATGTTCTGTGGATATAGCTTGGTTTCAGAACCTAGTACCTATCATGTGTGTGGCCGCCCCAAAACAAAGCCCCCAAACCTCACCCCAGCATGCTTTTATTCTCATTTGAAAGCCTAATCAGAGGGCTGAAAAGATGACTCAGTGGTTAAGAGCACTGGCTGCTCTTCCAGAAGTCCTGAGTTCAATTCCCAGCAACCACATGGTGGCTTGCAACCATCTAAAATGGGATCTGATACCCTCTTCTAGTGTGCAGGCATACATGTAGACAGAACACTCATAAACATAAAATATATAAACAAAAAATACATTACAAAAGTTAAAGACTAGTCATTACCACTTAAATACAAGGATTGTTATGGGATACACTAGTACTTCTATTAAAATATATAAAGTACATAAATAATATACAAATATAGACATATTTGTATAAATGAAATGGTTCAACATATTAAAGCATATAAAGAATTGGGAATTATGGGTGCATTGATATACATCATCTATGTACATAATTCAGTGAATGTAATGACTATACTACTGATCACTCCTAAGAGAACTTGGGGGTTTCAGGAGGCAGCAGAGCTTCTCTGATGGTACACATGCTCCTCATTGGCTGTCCAGTGGTCTGTGCACACAGGTCCAGATGGTGAGGTGTCCTCTGTCAATGGTTTCCCTTGCCTTGGTTTCATGATCTCACAGCAAAGCAAAGATATGTCAGAGTGTGTGTCTTAAAACAGTTCAGGGCAGCTCCTTAATAAAAGACCTCATCATTGTGGAAGATGATCTTGTCACTCTTCTGTGAAGACTTGGTTACGGTTTCTTCAGGGAGTAAAGTGTGGCTTCCTCTGGTTAACATGGAAGCCCTTCTGGCGGCTGATTCTGACCTTCCTTTGTAGGCCCTTTCCATCTATTCACCTGACCGTCAGTTTGTTTCTGGGTGGTCTCCCACCTCTGTATGTTTTTTCTCCACTGTGACTTCAGAACACCTTCCTGAGCCCCACCTCCTGCCGCACACCTCTTGCTTACCTCATAGCCAAACAAGACTTGGCTCAAATGCCACTCCCTGTTTTTCTCTTTCCCCTTTGTGTTGTCTCTGTCTCTAGTGGTCCAGCTGAAATAATACCCCACTTGTACTTCTGTAGTTGCCCCGCCCCCTGATTGCCTTAGCACATGTTAACTTAATTTATGGCTTTGTATGTACAGATTAGAGCCTTCTACCTGGAATTCTCTTTAAGGATATGGCACGTGTATAAACCATCCTTTTAGTTCTTCAAGTACACTGACATTAGAGCCTCAAGAATTTGAGTAAACTAGGCATTTAGAGCAAAGAAGGACTGGATTGCTCAGACTACAGATTGATTAACTTTGTGGTCCTCAGAAAGGTTAAACCTAACTGCAAAGTGGAGAAAAAAATACCTAATTTATAGGTGGAACAATTTAATCACTTGATTCATGCTCCACAGTTAGAAATGAGTCAATCAATGCACAATCATAGCTGTTTTGATGTGTATTAGTGTGGACTTCAGGCTCCTTCCTTTTCGTTAAGGGTATTTCCATGTAAGTAGAATTTAATTCAATTCCCTCATATTGGGAAGAGTCATGCTCTTCCTTGTTCCACCTGATTTCATTTTTAGAATCAACTCTGAGCATTTTATTAACCTTAATACCCTGGTCCAAAACCAATTTCTTGTGGGTTAGTGCTGGTTGTGGCCTCATTTAGGAAATATAGACTTAAGGAGTGGCTTTAGGAAAATCACACGGATCTATAATCAGAACACACATCATTTGACGTGGTCGGCTGATGTGCCTGTGGGTATGTCATCTGTTTCAGTGAGAGGAGAAGTGTTCCAAGCTGATCCCAACTAAAACTGGAAGAATACACCATTCATGCTTGGCAGTGCTTCATACATACAACCCTTCCAGAATATTCCAGATAGCATCCACCCACTGGAGCATCTTTCCCACTGGAGGCCAGGATCCTTCTATCATTGGGACCAAGCATCCTCAGGATATTTCCTTTCCAGTTAGCAAGTCTTCATCAAAAGAGACAGGATCTTCCCTAGGTACACTGTCTGATGTGGTTGATTGCCACCTAGTGGACGTAGGTAGCATCTCGTGTCACAGAGTCTAGACAAATGCTTTCTTGACTGGTTTTGAGATTCAACATGGTCCTCTTGCTAATGGAATGGAGGGATTCAGGCTATAAAATGGCATTTAGCAAAAACTCTGTCAGCTTTTCTCTCTACAGCTGAGCACACTGAACTGGGTGTAAAACACTGCATCCCGAGCCTGGGAAACCCTGTCTTCAGTGTGGTTTCTGTGAGAAGGGCTCTGGCTTCTCAGAACTCTTATTCCCACTGCTGACTGGAGGCTTAGGGATGTATTGGGGCTGGCATGTGGCCGTGACTGGCACTTAGTTTGCCTCTAGTGTATCTCTCCCGGTCCTTGGTAGAAAGAAAGTTTTGTTTAATGCCCCTGCTGATGGTGGCCCTCCCTCCAGCCTTGTGAGAACTGTCCTCCTTGACTTAGAGGAGGTGGTTCCATGTTAGTGCTAAGCACATTCGCACATTCCACATACATCTGGCTCCATTCAGATTCCCGTTGGTCAAAGAGCTTTCACTGACTTACTTAATCTTTTTTTTTTTCTCTTCAGCTGTAGTTGTTGGTTCTTACTCTTTTGGGGGCCTGCCACTCAGCATCAAAATAAATCACACATGGAGACTTATTCTTAATTATGAATGCCGGGCCTTAGCTTGGCATGCTTCTTGCCAGCTTTTCTTAACTTTAACCCATCTGTCTTTTGTCTCTGGGCTTTTACCTGTCTCTTTTTCTGTTTAGCTTTCTTTCTTACCCCATGGCTTGTTGTATAGCTGGGTGGCTGACCCCTGATGTCCTCCTCCTTCTCTGGCTACTTTCTCCTTCTATATATTCTCTCTGCCTGCCAGCCCTGCCCATTTCTCTATCTTGCCTTGTTATTGGCCATTCAGCTCTTTAATAGACCATCAGGTGTTTTAACAGGCAAAATATCACAACTTCACAGAGTTAAATAAATGCAACATAAAAGTAACACACCTTAGAATAATATTCCCTAACATTCATCCAACATGGAGTTGGGAGTTTACCTTCAGCAAAGGCTGATGCATCTGTGGAGTATCCCACTTCCCTCTTCCAGTGTTCTTTCTGTAGCATGCATGTTTTCACAGCCAGGCTTGAGCTGAGTTTTGGAGCTAGGCACCAAGGGTCACTATCCTGCTTGGTAGAACTCACTACTTTAAGACACATTGCAGAGTTACATGAACTAACACAAAATTTCTGTGAAGGAGGATTTTCATAGTGTTCATTCAGGAAGTAAAAAATAGGGTCAGGTTTAGGCTGGTTAGAAAAGCCAATGAAGGCTTCTTGGAGGAAGGAACTTATGATCTGTAGGCACAGTGGCAGGAACTACCTAGGCTGGGGCAGCTGGAACCCAGAGCAGGAAGTGGCAGGTCACATTCTCAGGGTCTTTCAAGCCTTGAGAGGGCCTTTAGTCTTCTCTCTAGCTTATCACAGGTATGACACAGTTGGGCAGAGAACTTGCCAAAGGGATGAAAATAGAGAAGGCTGGGTCAACCATCAAGGCAAATAGTAATACCCATTTGGGATAGAGGGAATTGAAGGGTATGGGAGGAGCTGGCAAAATTAACAGCTGCTTGGGGGCAGAACAGACAAGCTTGGAGACAAATATTGTGCATTAGGTTGACAAGCAGGTATCAACTTGTGTGGCAAGACAGGAGGCCGTTCTTTGTCCTTGGCTGATCTTAGAAGAGGATATATGGGGGAAGAGTTTGGATTTGACTGTTTAGAAATTCATTTGTGAGTGGAGATAAAGAGTAAATGGTAGTCCTTCAGGAACCATATCTTTCTCTCAGTTTTCCTGATGGGTCTTCTCTGGTGACTCTCAGGTACCTGTAAGTTGGCTTGTGTTGCTGTGTCCAAACAAGGCAGCAGAGCAGATTTTGGAGGTGACTGTCCAGGGTCTGAGGCACCTTTGGATGTTATGAGATGAAACCACTCAGGGAATGGCTTCAGCATCATTCCAAATGCAGGATGATGGGCAGTGGAGGGAAACCTTAGCAAGCAAGGCCTGGGGACATTGGTGTTCTTGTGCTTTATATGGCCGGGAGGCCAAATCCTAGCAAGTTCTTACCTTAAGAGTCGCTTTTAAGAGCTGCAGTCACTCTGTATCTGGAGAGAAAGATGTGACTAATGGAAATTCCAAAGGGTAGTTATACACAACTAGAATAATTTGGAGGGCACAGAAATGCAGCATATACCAAAACGAAATATAATTATAAGGTTACCTTGAGTTCTTTATAATATATGTGTATACAAGTGTGCACAGTTATGTTAAGTTTTATCCAAGGAGGGAGAATGAATTGACTGTGATATCACTAATAAAGCTGTGTGAAATTAAGGTGGCTTTATAAAGTGTTTGAAAAATAATCTCACGCCTTCTGCTTTAAAGAAGCATCATGCTTGGGTTCAAGCCTCTCGAGTTTTGTACATAGGGGAGTTTGCTGAGGCAGATCATGGCATCCCCAGGAAGGGAAGGGCACCTTCCTCTGACCCAAGTGAGTAGAAGGTTTTGGGAGCAATCTCTCAAGGTCCAGGCTTGTAGCTGCTTTCATATTCTTATTTTCTTTGTCTCCTAGCAGGTTTTGTATTTCTTGGATGTAGGCAGTGATCTCTTTGCTCTGCCCTGCCAACATCCTGCTTTTCTGTCATAGCAGTTATGCAAAGTAAACCTTATTGACTCTGTTTGGCTCCTTGCTGTGTCTTGTGCTGCCTGAACATGAACCAGCGAGGTTATATGAGCAGGGAGCACGATGCATGTCACATACCCAGCCCTAGCACCAGCCCTTGAGTCTTTACTGGAATGTGCATGGTTGGGTCTTGTTTACATACTAGTGAAAGCTCCATATACATTTTGAGAGCTGTTTGGCCAGGGTGATGATTTACATCAAGATATAACTAATACTTTTGTGTTGAAATAGGCAAGAGGCAATGATTTTTGAGCATTCTTACTTTATGTCTTACCATTGTACCAAATACCACAGAGCGACTATCTTAATGGGGGTGAGCAATATCAAATCCCCACATATTCCAGGGACTTCAGTTCAGAGGACTGATGAGTTACAAGTGTGCAAAGTGCTTGTATAGTAGGTCTCCCTCACTTGTGGGGTGACCTCCCAGACTCTATCTAATGACTGACACTTTATAACTCATCTGGGGTCAGTTAACATAGCTAATAAATAGGTAAGTAAGTTGAAACTTGAACCTAGCTTCCAAAGCTGGTTGCTGTGGAAGCAAGAGTTTGGGATTGATCATTCTATAAACAGAGTCTCATAGGATGCTCGTGGAGAAAGGTAGTTCCAAGCAAGCTGGAGATGCTGAGATTCAGGCCAGGTGCAGATTCTGAGCAAGCAAAACAACAGGTGTCTACTTAGTTTCCCTGAAAGACTTCTCTACTAGGTCCAAGGTAAGCTCCTTCCCAGGTTCCAGGCTCTGGAATTCTCATTCCATTCAGTTAGGCTCCCTGGCCCGGAGCCCTGTATTGACTCCATTACTGCTCATTACCTCATCTTCCACCAGGCCCAGATCTAGCCTCTCCATCTGTTGTGGGCCAACAGGCAGTGAAATCAGGGTGCTTTCTGCCTGTCTCCTGGCAAGGCAGCACTTTTAGAGGGGCCCACAGAGGCCCCGTTGTTCCTTAGGAGCTGGTCCTTCACCCTCCTGGGCAGCTGGCTGGCAGCACAACCTTTCAGGTGCGCCCTGGAGACCTTCCCAAACTCAGTCTGCATTTCCCTTCTTTCTACTTTGTTGAGGTGATTGTTAGTGTAACTCTTTCTCGTCCTGCTGAGGAGACAGAGGACTGTCAGGCAGGAGGTGAAGTGATCCTACTCACAGTGTTTGCTCAGGCCTTATTTTGTGAGCTCTGATTGGGACTAAAATGTGAGCACGTTTGGACTAAAACGTGACTGCATACAGCCACACATTTGTTGTGTCGTGCCTTGAGGCTCCTGGGGTCCTTCACTCCCACTTTGAAATAACATCCTTTCTTTTTCCTCTCTGGCCTGTCCAGAGTCTCGAGTTTCCTTCCTCCCCACGGCGTTCTGACTTTTAGGCTTGCCAGGAGTGAACTGTGTTCTCAAGGAGACCCTCTTCTTCTGAGAGAAGCCTAGTTCCCTGCTGTCATATTTGGACGATTTATCCAGGACTCTTCCGTGAAAGCGTCTGTGCCAGGGAAGGGTTTGAAACTGATCCTGTGTTCTCTTCCACCCTGCATGCCGAGCCTCCCATTGTGTTGTACAACAGGCTGCTTTGCCTAGGACCCATGCCCTCTGAGCTGTGGGAAGGAGGTTCAGGAGCTAGTCAGTAGCACGAGATCCAGACTGAGAACAGCAGCTTCCCCTGAGCCTGGCGACCCTCTACTAACTGCTCTGGCTTGGGAGGGCCAGTAGGGGCTGAGTTTATAAATCATGACTCTTCCGTCATTTGTTCAGCACACTCCGAGCAGATCGCACTGCACATACCAGAAGAGACAATCCAAGCACAATCAAGTGATGAGAATCATCAGCCTTAAGGGAGAAAATGGGAGCTAAAGACGGAAGTGCTGAGGGTCAAGGATACTTTCAAAAAACAACTGTTTTGAAATTACAAAATAATTACCTCATTTTCCCTCCTCTCCTTCCCTTCAACACCTCCCATGTGCCCCGCTTGTTTTCTCTCAAATTTATGGCCTCTTTTTCTTTAGTTATTGATACACACACACACACACACACACACACACACACCCTCAAAAAAGCTAAAAAGTAAATCTACCATATGACCCAGCTGTAATACTCCTTGGGCATATGCCTGAAGGACTCGACATCCTTTACTTCAGCTAGTTTCTCAGCCATGTTCATTGCTGCTCTATTCACAATAACGAGGGAATGGAAACAACCTAAATGACCTTCCACTGAGGGAAGGGAGGCTTCTATTTAGCGAGTCACGTTGATCTGGGAAGCCAGAACCTCCCATCTTATTAAATCCAGGCCTTGTTACGAGTTATGCCTCCTATTACCCTCCGCTGGGAGTTGGAACTTAATGCCATTTCCCCTTCAATGAGGGGAGCCTGCATAGATGGTAATTTGAGTGATTAGCCTAATCTGCAGGAAGGCTGCCTGTGGAATTAAGTTAAGCACGCTGTACTGAGCAGCCTTGTCTGTCAGGCCACTTAAAGGTACCTTGGTGATTTTATGCCCTGAACAGAAGCTGAGGGCTCAGGAAGGATCATTGGCTTTTATTACTGTCTTAAAGGAAAGTTTAGTTTTTAAATTTGACAAGGGCCCCAGAGAGTTTTCATTATAGATACCATGTGTGGGGTTGGCCTCTTAAGAAAATCCCCATACAAAACATCGCCAGGGCTTCATTCTTCTGGTGACTATGGAAAATGGCTCAGATGGAAATTTGTCAAGCTGTGGACTAATGAAAATGGGTCTGAGAGGGTCTGAGAACTTGGCCCTTGTCTGTCTCTAGCTGGAAGAGGAAGCGAGGTGTTCATGCCTTGAAACAGGGCAACAGAGGCTCTTCCTGCTTTCTCTTTTGGATCTACAGAATGTGTTAGAGAGTCGCACATGGGGGCAGCTGAATGAGCGAGCGCACTGAAGGTGTGGTAGCATGCACCTGTAGGCTATGGGGACTGATGTTGCTTCTGATCCAGGGCTTCCTCCTTGTTCTCCTGAAGTGGTGATATTCCCATGTGTCACATGGAGATGATAGGTCTCAGTGTGTTTGGAGGAAGCAGACATAGGATTAAAAATTGTATGTATGTATGTATACACCTCCGTTGTGGTGCTGGGAATCAAACCCAGGGCTTGGTGTGCTAGGCTAGCACTTTACCACTAAATTCTATCTTTATCCCTTATGATTTGAATTGTTAAAGCAATTGCAATAAAAATGTTTAGAGCAAATCAATACTTTATATCAAGGGTTATTATATAAAAAGGTATTTACTATTTTGAGTTAACATTTCTTTTGTGAAATGGTCTCAGGAACAAACCTTGCTAAGTATACACAGAAGGACTTAAAAAGGGCAACAACTAGGAAGGCCAATTTAATTTCATTAATTTCTGTTTTCCTCTTTTTCTTGTTAGATTTGTCTTCAGCAAAGCGGAAGTTTGCAGATTCCTTAAATGAATTTAAATTTCAGTGTATAGGAGATGCAGAAACGGATGATGAGATGTGTATAGGTAAGTCATGACCTCATGGAAGATGGAAACAGTTGTTGTTCATTCCAGCAAGCCTTCTCCTGGGCTAAGAGGCCTGTTAGTAAGGGTGGAAATCCAGTGGGTAGTGGAAGGCACAGATAGGAAGGTCCGGTGGGGCTTCTCCTTGGGCTGGCCTCACTCCCTGTCCAGTGGCAGGAGGAAGTTGGGAGTTCTGTGATGATGCTCCTGTCCACCTTCCTTCAGTGTCCTGGCTGGTTTTGGGACACTCTCCTTTTTCCTTAACCCAGCCACAGTACTGAGAACCTAGGAGTGGATCCAGCTGATAAAGAGAATTGGATCAAGGGTCCACAGTACTGAGAACCTACGAGTGGATTCAGCTTCTAAAGAGAATTGGATCAAGGGTTCACAGTGTTAGCTAATGGACTGAGCTGAGAATGGTGCTATGTCTTAGTTGACTTTTTATTTTAAACTCAATTACCACGTAAGTGGAACTTAGCTCAAGTTCTAGGTTTTTTTCTTTAAACATTTCACAAATTTGATCCAGTGGCCTTGCATTTTGGCCTGGTAACAGTTGGCTGGAACCATGTAACTGTCACTGTCTGCAGAGCGGGAGCAGCTCGGTGGTTGGCTCGCTGTGTTCCCACCTTTCTCCTCCTTAGTTTCCTTACTGAGGGAAGGAGGTGAGCTCCTGTATATCACCGTGCTGCACTGCCTCCCTCTTTACTGCCCCCTGCTCTCTTCCATAGGCAGCTCTGAGCACAGCACATTGGTGCAGTCAAGACTCATCACTTTGCTAGGGCTCATATTCTTTTTTCTTTCTTTCTTTCTTTCTTTCTTTCTTTCTTTCTTTCTTTCTTTCTTATTTTGGGCATCTTGGTTGATGCCGTAAAGGGAGGAAGAACTAAGAAGAATTGGAGCTGGGATTGTAGCCCAATGGTAGAGCATGTACTTAGTGTATGTGAGGCTCTGGGTTCAATTTTCCAATACCAAAGAAATAAAAAGAACTGAGAAAGTTAAGGTTGCTCAGATGATTTTTCGTCTGTTGTCAAGCAGAACATGAGGATCTGTTTTGTATGACCAAAGACATCTGGGAAGTAGCTGAGAGCAATGAAAATGTGTCCTTGTAAGTCATGATGCTTTCCCAGTATTGCCCAAGTATCCCAGTGACCTGGGGCTACTTCACTAAGTGCCTGTTGCCTTCATGAAAGATTCTGGCAAAGACCATCTGAGTTTGACTGCAGTGCTGCGGCCTGCATTCCATTAATGAGTGGCTTCCGAACTCAGGGAGAAGGAACCCAAGGAGATGCCAGAGATGTGGCTTCTGCTGCCCGCAGAACTATTTGTCTAGTTGTCATGCCAAAGAAAAGGTTGGATTCTGATGCAGCCCAGCAACAAAGATTGAAGAGGTTGAATCCTGGACAGGAAATCCTTCAACTCCTTAGTGGAACTCTGCCCCTTCCAGCCTCAGGGCTGGGAGCCTGCCAGCATCTCAGCAGTCCTGGGAACTCTCAGGAAGAGGCGGCTCTTTTCCTTGGAGAAATCCTCTAGCTGCTGTTCCAGGTGCAATTAACCTGCATTTCTGGGTCATCCTGTCTTTAGTGGTTGACTTTGGGCATCTGTGTGCATAAGGAATTTAAATCTGTAAGTTGCTTTTACACACCCATCATTCTGCTTTCAGTTCATGGCTTCTTTCTTTCTTCCAGCGAGATCTTTGCAAGAATTTGCCACTGTTCTCAGGAATCTTGAAGATGAGCGGAGTCGCATGGTGAGTATCCTCGGCGGCGCTCTTGGTCCCCGACAGTCTATGTGCATTAAGAGAGCAAAGAATTTGCTGTCAGAAGACCCAGGTTTAAGTCGAGACTGCCTCTGGGGTACTCTGAGGCTGGGAACCTTTGCAGAATTTGAAGCTTTCTGTGAATGTTAAAGAATAACTGGTACATAGCTTTGGAAGAGTATCAGCATTCTCAAGATTCACTGTGGGTCTGGGGAGATCAGTCAGTCAAGTCAGTAAGGCACTTGCTGCATAAGCTTGAGGACCTCAGTTCAGATCCCCAACACCCATGTAGCAAGCTGGGTTCAGTGGTGCAGGCCTGTAATCCTTAGGGTTTGCTGGCCAGTCAGTCTGTCCAAATTGATGAGTTCCAGGTTCAGTAGAAGACTCTCTCAAAAAGTAAGGTGGCAAAGTGGGCGAATAACTGAGGAATAACATTAATGTCAACTTTAGGAAGCATGTGTCCCAGTCTTCTTCTCCGTGACTTATTAAACCCATCCAGTGGCCATTTGAGGGAAGGCATTGCTGCTTCACTCTAACCCCAAGGCACCTGCCGCATAGCTGGCAGCCAGAAAAATGCAACCTGGCAAAGGAATGTGACTGTAAGAGCTCCTCAGAGAGAGACTCTGCAAATTCAAGAAGCCCATGCTAGCCTCTAGGTTCCAAAACAGTGCTTTCAAACCAGCGTCTGCTGTGAAGGCTTTCGGCGTTAATGGGTGGGGTCCTTCTGCGTTTCCGTAGTGTTCTGATCAGAAGCCCCCAGCAGGCTTCACACTGGCTTGTACCTGGGGTTGGGGTAGGGGCCCATCTCCAGGTAGGCAGTGGCAGAAGGATGCCCAAATTGGAGCATTTTCCTTCTCTTTCTGTAGCAGTTGCTGACAGCATGAGAATGGTGTAGCCAGAGCCTGTCCTGTTCTGTGTAGCTCTTGTGATAACTCTGACTCCCTCGTCTGTGTAGTAGAATATTCTTTCAAGGTGTGTTACTTCGTTTATGTTGCATTTGTTTAACTCTGTGAAGCTGTGTTACTGTCCAGGAGAAAGGATAGGCGGGGCTGGCAGGCAGAGAGAATGTACAGAAGGAGAAATCTGGGAGGGGAGAGGAGAAAGGAGATGGAGGAGTGAAGAAGAAGTAGTCAGAGAAGGAGGAGGACATCAGGGACCAGCCACCCAGCTACACAGCAAGCCAGAGAGTAAGGGTAAGATTTACAGAAGTAAGAGAATGGGAAAAGCCCAGAGGCAAAAGGTAGATGGGATAATTTAAAGTTAAGGAAGACTGGCAAGAAACTAAGCCAAGCTAAGCCTGGACATTCATAAGTAATAAGACTCCATGTGTGATTTATTTGGGAGCTGGGTGGCAGGCCTCCCAAAGGAGTAAAATACCACCACCACCAACACATCCATGTCATCTCCATCTTCCAGATGAAGATACTGAGGTTTACAGGGGCCAAGTTGCCTGTATGGGCTCACATGCTTAATAAGTTGTGCAGTTTCGATTCAAACCCAGATTGGCATTACACCAGAAGATGTGGGGATTTCTTTAAAGCTCTCAGGAGTACAGAAGCCCCCCACCCTGCCTGGCAGAGGCCCCCCCTCTTCTGACTCCTGACTGCTGTTTGCTTGAACCGACATTGCAGCATTAGTGACAGTGGCAGGTGTGGTGGTGGGTAGAAGGAGGCGAAAGCTTGAGTGTGCTCATGCTGGTTCCTGAGAAAGGGAAATGGTTCTTGTGAGTCTGATTCAGGGTCATGTCAATATTTGGGGGTAGGGGGTGTGGTGAGCAAATCGCCATGAATACCCTGCAAATTGCTGTGGCCTGTGGTAGGGGAACAATGACTGGATTATACTCTTTTCAACTTGCCTCTGCAATTTTATTATTACTCTCTGCTGTCCGCCTCTGAGTATCTGGCCGTCACAAGCCTCTTCCCACCCTGCTCACCCTGGGACAGCTTTATCATCAGGTCAGCTCAGTGCAGCAAAGCTGTACCCTTTTGGAGGAGCCATGGTTCTCTGGGATATTTGGCCATCCATTGTGTTTTCTGAACATTTGGTTCATTCCTTGGATTCTCCATTTACCACATGTGTCTGGACAATTACTGCAGGCATCTGTGTGGCCAGTAAATGTGAGTTCCTTGAGGGCAGAGAATGGCCTTGTGTGGCTAGTGAATGTGAGTTCCTTGAGGGCAGAGAATGGCCTCTGTGCTTTATCATTAGTGCAGTTCCTCCTTACTGTCTGCAGTCTCTCTTTTGACAGATGAGAACACAGGTCTTGTCGAGACTGATAGTGCTAATAGTACCAGGATGAGGGCTGGTTGTCCTGCTTCCCATGGGAGCACCTGAGTGCTAGCGTATTCCAGATCTCCTTAGGGCTAGCATCTCAGTATGGGTGCCCGCTGGGATGACCTGAGGGACTTCACAAACACTGATGTCTGGAATGAGGACCAGGGATTGAGTTATTGGTCTAAAGCGTGGCCTGGCTACCAGGGTGTGTAAAAGCTCCTCTGGGACTTCTCGTGTGCAGCTGAGGTTGAAAGCCACTCGTGGACAGACTCAGCACACCTTTGTGAACTTGAGAACCTTGCAGATGATTTATGGGAAGGACCCACGTAAACCAATTAGACAATACCAGTTAGCAATAAAAATCAGATAAGTTCTCAGTTCGATACTGTTGCCACACTGCAGTGTTAAAATGTACTGTACAGAGGTAAGTGCTTTCAAAACTAAGAAACAGGCAAAGGGTAATAAATATAGACCCGCCCTTTTCTGTCCCTCATACTGTCCAGGCAATTCTTTACTGTGTCCGTCAAGAGTCTCTGGTATTTACTGTGTTGTTGCCGTTGTGAAGGGCATGCATATGATTTAGAGAACATAATGCTTTGTTGACGTGAGATTCCTGAAATAATTAGTTGAGAGAAGAGTGAGCAATGAGTAAAGATCGTAAAATATTTCACTGCTTTAGAAAAGACTATAGAATCTTAGAGCCAGAGTAGTTCAGCCCCCTCATTTTTTTGGATTAGGAAATTAGAGTCCAGAGAATTTAAATGTTTTGTTCATGGCCACACACTTGGCAGCTTGTCAAGAAGTTATCCATTCACTCATCTGGTCATTCAGAAGTGCTTGAGCCTTTGTTTCTGATTTCTTCTGTGCTTTGGGAATACTGGGGATGAGTGAGCGTTTTCAGGGGTGGTGTCTGTGTCGGTAGAGAGTACTGAGCCAGAAAACTACCTCGCCTGTGTGTTCTGGAAGGCTGGGTTTATGGACAGCTTCTCTGAATTACAGTTTTGGAGGTCTCCACAGAGAAGTGGCATTTAAACTGAAACCTTATTATAATCTGTACAAGAGCATCCGAGGGAAAAGACAAAGACAAAGGTCCCAAGGTAGGACAGATTTGGTGCATTTGAGGTCCACTGGTATGGCAGTGAATCAGAGTGTGGGAACAGATGATTGAGCCCTGTCCAATGCAGTTGGGAGGCAGCCAGTGATCAGGAGGCAGAGGTCCCTGCCCCAGTTTATTCCCTGTGGAACTCATCATGCTTGAAAGGTCTTTTCTATACATGTTCAAAGGTGTTTTGGATTTTAACTGAGACTCACTGCTGACTACTTTGCCTGTAGCTTGGGTGAATGCTGAGCTTACGTCACTTGAAGCTTGAAACTTAGACTGCCTCTGTTACCAGGTCCCTATAACCTACCCTTTAGATTCACTTCTTTTAGTGCTCAGAAGGCTGAGGTTTAGAGGACTGTAAGTCCCAGGCTGTCCTGGGCTACACAGTGAGACTGTCGCCAACAACAGCGAACTCTTCACAGGAGGAAGGTCCCGTCTGGAGTTGCCGAGCGGATTCTCTTTGAAGGGGCTGTTATACAATGGCACCCGGACTGTATTGCTGCTCAGGTTTTATCCGGAGGCCTTGGGGGGCAGCATATGTGGACGAGCTGCTGTACTTCATGACTAATCTTGCCTTTGCCATCTGCTTTTCTTCATCAGATTGAAAATGCCAGCGAGGTGCTCATCACACCCTTGGAGAAGTTTCGAAAGGAGCAGATCGGGGCTGCCAGGGTGAGGAGTTTGCATACTTTGTTCTTGTGCTTTAGGGTGGAGCCTGAAAACTGCAGCCCTTCCCCCAGTTCCAGCACATCCTCCCAGACAAGGCCACAGCCCAGCTCCTCTGCATTTGCAAGTGGCTGAAGTGCAGCCCTCTGTGGCCACCATCAGCAGCCACCCCAGTGTTTTGTTACCTGATTGTTTGGTGCTAATTCATAAACGACTCAAAGTAGAGGCGCTGCCTCTTTGTGCTAGGTGGCTGTGGGCCTGGACATTTGGCTGACTGGTTGGTCTACTCATCTTTTGTGTAATTGTGAGTGTGGAGGAGGACCAAAATTGCATTTAAGCAGTTATGAACTAGGCCTTGGGGACACAGGGACTTCTCATAAATCTCATTAAACAAAGTACATTATAGTCTGATGATGGTTTCCCTTTCCCCCAACTCCTCCCAGATTCTCCCCATATCTCTACCCACTCAAATTACAACTTTTTCTTTGTCATTAAAAAACAGACAACTAAAATACAAAACAACCTCCCCTAAACCCCAAAACAAATAAACCAGAATAGGACAAAACAAACAGGAGGAAAAAAAAAAAAAAGAACCAAAGAAAAAGCATTAGAAAGACAGACACAGACACACAGACACACACAGACACACACACACACACACACACACACACACACACACACACACTTGCACACTTAGAAATCCCATAAAACCTCAAAAATCAGAAACCTTAATATATAAACAACTTCTAAGGCCTCCAAAATGACCAGACAAAGCATTGTGAGACAAAACCCCTCCAGAAGTACCGTTGAGCTGCTTTTGTGTTGTCCATCTACTGTTGTGCATGGCCCTGACCTTGAGTGTGGTTGGTATACCCAGTAAGAGTATGTCGGAGCAAACTAATTTTTGTAGTGTGTTACCAGAAGAGGGCAGAGGGAAGCCTGTTCCCATGCCTTGAGTTAAGTCACTAGCTAAACTAGCTGGCTGACTTCCAGCAGAGTGTTAGAGGCCCCCTGCAGGGGAGATGTTTTCATCCTAGTCAATGGCAGCAAAAGGCTGTCTGCCCCACATTTTCCTGATGTTCTAGAGCTGTGATGAATTCAAACACAGTCCCTTGAGCTGTCTGCAAGGGAGGTGGGGGTACTGAGGCAGTGCCACACTTACTGTAGATTTTGCGTTGAAAACTGTCCTAGAGAAGTCATCTAAAAGCGAGCTTCTTCCGCTCCCTGTAGCCTCCCTGCCTTCCGATTCCTCCGTCCAGCTTTTTAGAAATAGACATGCCTATTGAAAGGGATGATACTTGGTCAAGGCTTTAGAGGATGCTTGGCCTTAGTTTGAAGGGAAGACCATGGAAGGATTTTTCTCCTAGTGTACAGCGGATTTGTACCCATTGACATTTAGGAAGAAAGAAGTATGCATTGGTTTTGTTTCAGAGATGAAGGAACATAGAATTTGAAGTCTTGTTCTCCTAAGACTCTTGTCCATGACTGAACCTCTCTGTGATATTTGAGAATATATGGCTAGTGAACTCTCAGTGGTTCAGGGAGCAGCCTTCTCTTGAGAGGCCTGGGCCTGTATTTCCTGTGTCCAGACACCCATGGCAGAGGCTCTTGTCAAACTGTGGCAATGCAGAGCTGACCTGCCTGGCATCTTTACATTGGCTGCTTCTCCTGGAAAGCACAGACACCTTCCCACGCTGGCCCTTCTCTGTGTTGTTTTGCGAGTTACCATAGTTACCAGGGAGGAGCAGCACAGTGATCCTGTGACAGGAACATGCACCTTTGCCCACAGGTGGGACGTGTGTCACTGTTCTAAGCTTCCCCCAGGCATGCTGAGTCTCTTAGTCACCAAAGCATTAATGATTCATTTTGATGTTTGGGCTGATTTCTCATCCCTCCTCCTTTGTCATTTCTTGTTTTTTTTTCCCAGTGTGTGTCCCTCTCTACCACTCCACCCACCCACACATTTATATCATAGTATTACGTGAATTTAAGAGAAAACCAAGCTGAAAGGCAACCCAGGGAGGAACCTCAGAGACACCCAAGGAGCCAGCAGGGCTCTTCACCTGTTCCGGGTGGCCAGGTGCTTGTTCCCGAATTCTGCCTGTTTGATGCTAAGATTTTTTTTCCTCTGTTGCCTCTCTTCTCTGCTACTGCTTTGGTTGCTATAACAACCTGTTGCACAGGGGTCCATGTGAAAGCTGCCAGGAGGGGGAGTTTACCTTAGATTCTTTTGGTTGTTGTTGTGATCGAATACCCTGACGGAAGCATCTTAAGGAAGGAAGGGCTCATTTCAGCTCACAGTTCCAGGAAAGAGTGTACCGTGAGTCACGGGGGAAGAACTTGAGGCAGCTGTGCCATCACATGAGTGCCTGCTTCTCCTCAGGTCCTCTCTCTGGCCGATGCAGGATCCTAGTCTGACTGCTGCCTCCCTCAGTTAACACAATCAAGATAATCTGCCATAGGTGTGTGGAAGGAAGCCTGCCTTCCAGGTGATTCCAGGTTTTGTCAAATTGACAACCAGCACCAACCGTAACAGGGCCCTTGGGTATTCTTGTGTTAGAGGCCGCTCAGGAATAAAGTGTGGCTTCAGATCTTGACGTCACCGTGGCCCTAAGTTTATGTTTCTGAAGTGAGCAAGTTGGCTTCTTCTGTACAGGAGGTGGAGTGGTAATGCTGTGCTCTGTAATGAAAGTAGAATAGACGTCTGACAGTGGTGGTTAAGAGTGGGCCTAGAGCTTGGCTGCTTGTTCCAAATTGTACTTCTGCAACTTGCCTGTGAACTTGGGAGGTTTCTAAACCTCCACATCCCTATTTGTTCGTCTTTAAAAAGGGATAATAAAACTTTGCCCCATAGCGTTCCTAAGAATCAATGAGTGCATTCATCTAAGGTACTTAAAGTAGTATGTGTCTGTAGCCGTTTGAACAGAAGGACAGTGCTCGTCATGTAGTCATTCATCTGTGGTTCTGACATTAGGTACACATGAATCATTCAGAGTACATGGGAAGGGCTGGAGAGGTGGCTCAGTGGGTAAGTGTGCATTTTGCTTTTGCAGAGGACCTGAGTTTCATTCTAGGATCCATATTGGGCTGCTCACAACTGCCTATAATTCCAGCTCCAGGGTATCTGATGCCCTCCTCTGGCCCCTAAGGGCACATATTCCCATGTATACACCCATATGCAGATACACACACATATATACATAGTTAAAAATAAAAACAAACGTTAAATAATATATGCAAGAGCCCAGCACTATATTCTGCAGTTAGGGTTAGTGGATGTCAAGCAGATATGGTTGTCCTGGCTGAGAGGAAGGCGTCAGACACAAAGCTAAATGTCTAATTCCAAACTGTGGTATGTGCTTAGGGAAGGTTACCTTCGTCGAGCTGAGACTTATAAGTCAACTGTTGCATTTAATGAAAAGGAAGTGGTTGCCAGTGACAAGTACCTTATCACCATCAGCACTACCACCACGTCACCATTTCCATCATTACTGTCATCACCGGTGACAATGGCAGCACCAGCACCCCCACTACCACCAGCCTATCACCACCATTACTGCAGTTATCACCATTACCACCATTGTCTCAGAGCTTCAGTTGCTGGGATAAAGCACCATGACCAAAAGCAGCTTGAGGAGGAAAGGGTTTGGTTACCTTCCACTTCAGAGGATCGCCCAAGGAAGTCAGGGAAGGAACTCAAGGCAGGAATCTGGAGGCAGGAATGGAAACAGAAGCCATGGGAAAACACTGCTTACTGGCTTGCTCCTCACGGCTTTCTCACCTTGCTTTCTTATAGCACCTAGGATCACCAGCTCAGGAGTGGCACCACCACCCACAGTGAACTAGGCCCTTCACATCAATCATCAATCAAGAAAATGTTCTACAGGCCACTATGGTGGGGGCATTTATCAACTGAGGGTCTCTCTTCACCAATGGCTCTAGCTCATGTCAATTTGACATACAATCTGCCAGCACAACTGTTATCATCTTTACCATCATTACCACCACTATACCACCATTACCACACGCACCACCACCATTACTATGACAATTACTCCTACCACCAGCGCCATCAGTACCAGTACTACCAATAGCCTTTGTCACCACCATTATCACACCACCATTACCACTGGCACCACAATTATCACTCCTCTCATCGTTCTTACCGTCATTGAAGTATACTGAGTGCTATTCATGTATTCATGTGGTAGTCACTTTGCTAAGTACTGTAGGTAGTTTAACTCATTTAATCCAAGTAACCATGTGAAGAGCGAGTGTTCTTCTTTTATTGAAGAGTTGTGAGCTGCAAGGTGAAACTCGAACAATGATCTCATCTAGCCACCCTGTGTTTGTAAAGGAGAAAGTTGAGTCTTGGAAAGTGATGGTAGTAAAAGGGACTGGAGAGATAGCTTAGCACTTAAGAGGACATGTATGTTCTCCCAGAGGACCTGAGTTCAGTTCCCAGCACCCACCTCAGGCAGGTCACAACAGCCTGTAACTCCAGCTGCAGGCCATTCAGCTTCTGGCTTCTGGCTTCCAAGGGCACCTGCACTCATGCACATACCCTGCACAGACACACAGAGATGCACGTAATAAAACACAGTATTGTTTAAAGACGAAAAGGAGAAAGCGACTAGCTGAGTACCAGCACTCATCTTCCCTGCTTTACTGACTCCGGGTGCAGTGAGACCAGCTGTCTCCGACTCCTAGCACCGTGTGATTGACTGGACGCCGGAACTGAGCCCGAAGAAAGCCCTTCCTCCTGTAGTCGCTCTGGTCAAGTATTGTGTGATAGCACGGAGACGAGGCACTGGTGTACTGTGTCAAGTACAGGCCTTCCCTGCAGAGGCCTTGGCGCTGCCTTAGCACGGAGCTAATTGTGACTATCCAGTGACCATGGACTCTGGAGGCTCCAGTCGCCTGTAGGTTACAAAATGCCAGGGACTCATGCCTCCAGCCTTTCTTACCCTTTGCCTAGTGACCCTGCCTGGCCCTAGGGTGCTCTGTGGGGTTGCTGGCCACTAGGGTAGTGAGAGTAGATATGTGTGATGTGAGCATTGAGTGGAGTTGGACTCCAGCTCCAAGCTTATGGATCACTAGAGAAGAGTTGCTTGCCTGGACCTTTCTCAGACTCGGAGGGGCAATATTTCTATGAGCCTTTTCTTCACTCATGCTTGTTTCCTTCGTGGTTTGAGGATGAGGAGGCTTTTAAGCCTCACTCAGATTTGTAGGAATGGATCCATGCCTGCTAAGCGTGTATATGATCATTCCCTGCTCTCGGTGAGGCCTAGGAGCTAGCTGTTGACTGGAGAAATGCTGGAGCGTGGTAGGACTTCTTGGCTCAGAGTGGTCTGCCCTAGGATGTCAGCACTGCGGCTGTCTGGCTGTCTTTTCTGGGAACCTCCCCCCTGCCTCCTCAGGTGTTCACCAGGGCTCAGTTTACTTCTCTCCCCACCAACCAAGGCCTTTCCTGAGTACTCTCTGTTCTTTTTTTTTTTTTTTTAAAGCTCTTGCAGTAGTCTGTAATTATACTGCTTATTCGTTTCCTGGTTAATTGTGTTTCTCTTTCCACTAGAATGCTCCCATCACGAGAGGAGGAATCACTGCCCCCAGTAGAGCCTAGGATAGAGTGATTGTTAGTCATGAATCTGTTAGCCGTATAGAAAGATGCCTTCTTTATCTGGCTGGAAACACCTTTCTCTTACAGGCTTTAGAGTTGCATAGAGTATCTCCTTTGGGCCCCAGATGGGTCCAAATCAGACTGACACACCGAGCTAGTGGGCCTGAGTGTTTGTGTTGGACTTGAGCGGCTTCCTAGCCCTGCCCACGGTGGTGTGGAGAGCAAGGAGACTGCCTGTGACCGTGTCTCAAGTGGGCAGAGCGTGGGCTTTAAAGGCAGACAGCATTAGCTTGATGTCAGCTCTGCCATTCTCTATGACATTTTTGCAAATTGGCTTCCTTCTGAGTTTTCTTACCTATAAAATGGGGAATAAAAATAGAACCTTGGTGACTCAAGAACTTGGTGGGAGAACACAGGTTGATATGTATATTATTAAATTATTTTTCATTTTTAGACAGTAATTTAAGCTAATAAAAACTTCTCAACCAAGGGAAAGAATGCCCATGTCTCATCTCCTTGACTCATGTTTACATGGGTGACACCAGGTTTGTACCACCATGTCACTGCTTTCCAGTCTGTCATAATCCAGGCTTTCCTATGACAGGTAATACTTCCTGGGTGTCCCATGCTGTCTTCATCACAAGCCCCATGTGTGGGCAGCAGCGATGCTTGTGCTTTTGTTTTGAGGGTGGCCTGCCCTGGATGGGCGTTATCTAAAGAGCAGGAGCATCATCCTGTCGGGTAGAGGGTATGATGAACTGTGAGCACACAAGGGTCCTGAGGGATCCAGCTAATTCACTCCTGTAACCCCTTACTCTTTCTCCCCTTGCCCCTGCCCCAGGAAGCCAAAAAGAAGTATGACAAAGAGACAGAGAAGTATTGTGGCATCTTAGAAAAGCATTTGAATCTGTCTTCTAAGAAGAAGGAGTCCCAGCTGCAGGAGGTAAGAAACCACAGCGTGCTCACATAGTGTTAGTTTTCTCATGGTGCTGGGCAGATATATGGACATGCTGCCTGCTGTTTGTGAACCAATGCCTGGATTGGAGGAGACCTGAGAAACAGGGGCTCCATCCTGAAGCCTCCTCCAGGACCATGCCCTCCTGCGTCCCACTTCCCTGCTCTCTAGTGGCAGAGGAGCAGTGCCGCCCACTACGTCCTGCATGGGTTGTGCCCATCTCTGGCTGTGTCCATCTCTGGCTGTGCCTCTTCATTTCCAGCTGTGATCTGCTTGCTGTTTCTCTCCCCCTCAGCCTTAGAGCTGCGTTTTCGCTCACTTGCTCTCCTGCCTCGTATTAGTGACTTACAAGACTGGCATCTGAAGTACTTGGGTTATCTTTCCTTAATAATAACTTCTAATTGTTTCAACATAGCATTTGATACTTATCTTTTCCTCTTTTTAGTTTTAGTGGTATCTTAATGTCATACATGTATTTGGAATGTTGTTAATCTTTTTTAATAAAATATTCTTTGATTGAGCATGTTGGCAGAAACCTATAATGCCAGCACTTGGTAGGCCAAGGAAGGAGGATTATGAGTTCAAGGCCAGCCTGGGCGACATAGAGAGATCCTGTCAAAAAACAAGGGTTGTGGGTATAGTCTTAATGGCAGAGTGTAAGGCCGTGCATGGTTTGATCCCCAGCACCACCCATCACAAAAAAGAAAAATTTCTCTGACCTGCTCCTGGTTTTCTTGGATTTGAATTTAAAAGAACATTATTGGAAGTTCTTTTAAAAAGTAGTTAATTTGGAAAGTCAGTGTGGCATCCATGGAGCTGCCACCATTTTCCCTTTTCTTGGAGCTTTTCCTTTTGAGTCCATACATCCAGGAGGGAAGACATTATAAGGGCAGCAGTGTGGGATGCTGCTGCCATCTAGTGGATGGTGATGATATTCTAAAAAGTAGTGTTTGCACCCAACGGCTATGAAGTTTGCACCCAAAATAATATTGTTTCTTCAACTAATATTCACTGGACACTACTATGGATGTCTGTTCAGGATATGGGTGTTTTGTGGGAGTGAAACAAAAGATCTGCTCTTGTGGAACTTAAAGTTCTGAAGAATGTCTCTTTCAAGAAATACAAAATAATTTTGCTTGGTAGGTCAAGCTAGAGGGTATGCATGTGTGCGCGTGCATGCACATGTGTATTTGTGTGTGTGTGTGTGTATGTGTGTGTGTGTGTGTATTCATCCATAGACTAGTGTTTGGCATAATGTTCATTAGCTTACCATTTTTCTTTGGTATCGTGCTGTTTGGTTTCTTTTAAAAATTCACCACCATATATTTTCTCCTTGCTTAGTTTATTCCTTAGGTGATAACTTGGTTTTCTGTTCAATTTTGTCTTGTTTGCAGGCAGACAGCCAAGTGGACCTGGTCCGGCAGCATTTCTATGAAGTGTCCCTGGAGTATGTCTTTAAGGTGCAGGAAGTCCAAGAGAGAAAGATGTTTGAGTTTGTGGAGCCTGTGAGTAGCTGTTTACTTTCACCTGAACCACCCAGCACATGATAGTGGTACTGCTGCCCAGGACACAGGGGAATGTGGAGCAGCCCCAGCCCAGCAGGGAGAGCCCTGCCACTTTGGTTCCCTGGTCTCTCGCCAGCTTGGGAGCTGTTTTAGACAACTCAGTGATGGAGATGGTACAGTCAGCGTCAGCTCCTGCCTCTGGCCGCCTGCTGTTACACTATTTGATCTGCAGGGGGATTCCGGGGGGCACGGCTCCCTTCTTGTCTGGAAATGGTCACCGTCTAGTAGTTGTGCTTTGTCGCACTCTTCTGTCCATCCAGACTCGGGAAGCAGTGGAAGGTGCACTGTTGTGTTCTCACTCTGTGCTTGGCTTCAGAGCCCCTACTGCCCCAGTCAAGTTCTATGAGAGGCTCTTACATAAGGTGATTTCTCACAGTAGATTTGTCACAGGCGGAGCAGTACAGAGAGTCTGCTGAGGGGACTGTGATGATGGAATCCAGACTTGGCCAGTGTCCCACTGGGCATGAAAGAGTGCCATGTGGCAAAAAGTTTGACCTCATGGTAGTACCATCCTTATTAGGATTCCATTCAGCTGTGGTGTGGCTCCGCCTACTGTGGCACCTGAGCATGGGCTCCACATTAGGAAGACTTTAGGGAGACATGAAGGTTGGGGAAAGAGATAGAGAAGGGAGAGGGGAGGGGTTGGGAGGGGAGAGAAGAATGGATTTTGTCAAAATATGTTCATGTGTGAAGAGTTTTAAAAAATATTAAGCATAAGAAAGACCTTTCTAAATTTAAAAAATAGTGTTTTTAAGCCAAAAATTCTTGCTTTTGGTGGGTATTATCCCAGCTGGCCCATCTGACTTTTGAGTTTGCTCTTTCAGTAGGCATACTTGACAAGTAAGGCCTCATATGCATTTGTTTAGGTGACTGACAAGCACAGACCCTCAGATAGTAGATGGTTACTTCTCACGTTCTTGGCAGGTCAGGCTGCACAGGCAGGCTTGGCTTGGCTCACTCGGCTGGATTCTTCTCCTCCCTCTTGCCCTTCTTCCTCCACTTCTTCATTCCCTCATTCCAGCTCTGCTGCTTACTAGATGAGACCTTGCACAAGGTTACATCAGTGTTTGTTCATTGGAAAATAGGGATAAAACCAACCCATACCCTTGCAGATGTTTTGAGAATTGAATCATGTGATGAAGGTAAAGATGTGAAAGCATGGACTTATTTCATTTTGTACAATGTAGTTTCAACAGCACTGTGCAGAAGACTCCCCTAGGGGCTCCCTAACATGCAGATTACAGGCCCTCCCCTTAAATGTTAGGATTGGGATAGAACAGGACAATCGGAATTTCTACCACTTGGAGAGCTGGAATGGCATCTGATTGATTACAGGCAGAAAGGAAGCTACAAGAATCCACTGAAAGAGGTTTCTGGGTACACAGATGTTGGTCGCTAAGCATGTAGGTTCCCTGAAAGGCTAACCTACATACATATCAACCATGTTAACTTGTTTCTTAGAAAATAACTCTAAGTGCCAGTATATGTATGTGATTGGCCTCTAGAAAACTAAACACAGGAGGTGGAGATGTAGCTCAGTTGATAAAGTAATTGCCTAGAATACACAAGGTCCTGGATTTGATCCCTAGCACAGCAGAGGCCAGATGTGATGGCATACACCTATAATTCTAGCATTTTGGAAGTAGAGGCTAGAGGATCAGAAGTTCACAGTCATACTCAGTTATATAGTGAAGTCCAAGGAAGGAAAGTTGGACTTCTGAGATCTAAACCATTTGTCCTCCCCCCTCCCTCCCTCTCTCCCTCCCTCCCTTCCTTCTCTCCTTCCTCTCCCTCCCTCCCTTTCACACTCGCCCATCTGGTATGTGTGTCTGAAGCCTTTATCTTCTTGTTGAGACATCTCATGTTCTAGAGATGTGGGTTGTAGATACTGACACCTTGACTTCATGAAGCTGAAACCATGTTCCATCTGTGCTCTGAGTGATGCCTACTCCCCGACCTCCCATGAGAATATATAAAGGGACAGAGCAGAGGGAAGTCAAGCTACTATTTTAGTATAGTGTTGGTTTTATATGACTTTCTGAAGTTGTTAGAGACCGAGTACAGGTCCTAGTAGCTGTAACATGTAGCTTTGCTGATCCATCCTTAGTATACCAATTATAGCAAAGGTAATTGTGAAGAGGAGATTTCTTCAGTGTGGCCACATTGGGAAAAGGAACAAATAAGGAGTACTAGTGAACCTGCCTCCCCACGTCCAGGGACACAAGTGATTCATCCTAGAATACACTCATTCCTGCCATTGTGGTCACACTGGTTCAAAGTTCTGTGATAGGCTGGGCTGGGCATGTGGTTTATCCTGTTGGTAGCACCCTCCTCTGGTGCTAATCACTCCTGCCAGAAGCGGTGCAAAGTACAGGGGGGAAATCCCTTCCCAGGCCTCAGTAGAGCTGCAAAGTGGAGTGGGTGAAAATGAGTACAGATGTGTTCTTGGAGGGGCTGAAAAGCTAACTGCAACAGCACACGGGTAAACAGATGCACTTCTGACTAGTGGGTGGTGGTGGGGTCTGGAGGTCACCGTGGACCACTCAGCAAACAGCTGTGACCTCACAGAGCACAGCTTCTTCCCAGCCTTGCTCTCCCTTTGACTGTAGCCCCTTCTTCATGTCAAAACGGTGAATGCGGGCCATCTGGGGAGGACTTAGGAAGGGGCTGGGAGGTTCACGTGTCAGTTTGGTGAAGAAATACACAGGAGCGTTGTTGGTGGGGCATAGGCAGTTGTTGAGAACACGAAGGCATTCTGTGAGAAACTGTGGTGAGCAGGTGTTCTCACCACTTTGTGTGGCATAGACGAGACCATGAGTGCACTCACCTGTTAGCCTTAGGGGATTGAAACGAGAGTCAAGGGACCTAGCATAACTGAAGTTAGGGAGGTCTGTGGTTGCTTCGTAAAGGGGCTTTTAGTACTTACTGCGGGGAAGTGAAGGAAGCACAGAAATGCCCCTTGATGGAAGTCTATTCTGGGTGATTTGACTTTGATGGCTAGAGTACAGGCTCAGAGCTCACCAGCTTCCTCAATGCCTTCTGAGTCCATGTGACAACCTGGTGGTTTTAATGTTCAGCAGCTAAGGTGCAGCTTCAGCCTGGAGTTCTGAAGAGGTAATGTTCCTAGGCAATGGCGCCAAGGAGAACAGGTTTCAGATCCTGGCTGACACTCACCACCAAGTAGAGGGCAAGTTACTTAGCCTCCGGAGGTGCCTCATTATTATTTAAGTGGGTCCTATTAACACGTAAGTCCGAGGTGGTGTGAGCATTCAGTGATACAGGGCGTGGGAGGACACAGCATTCCACTCACAGAGCTGCTCAATGTGTGTTAGTTGTCCTCATTACTACCTGTTTGCTTCCCAGACAGCGTGGGAAACTCAGATCCTGTCACTTTTTCTCTTCTTGGCCAGCCTGTGTGACCTCTGCTTTTCTTCCCTCTCTACAGCTACTGGCCTTCCTGCAAGGACTCTTCACTTTCTATCACCATGGTTATGAGCTGGCCAAGGATTTTGGTGACTTTAAGACGCAGTTGACCATCAGCATACAAAATGTGAGTGGGGGCAGGGACCAGAGAGGGAAAGGGTGTGTTTGCTCCTGAGTTCTCCTTGTACATTGGCATGAGATGTGTGAGGTGGGTTCCCGGCTGGGTTCAGAGGACAGCGGGGATCTGATGTTTCTAGAATGTAAGATGGCCCAGGTCTAGGCATCATTTCTGTTCCTGGAAGTGTTGCTGCTGGTTTTGTGTGTTTTTCACAGCAGTGTCAGGATTTCCTTTGGCAGTGGAAATCCCAGCTTAGCCCAGCCCAGCCTCGCTGCTGTCTGTGCAAGCAGCTGCCTGGGCACCTGAGGCCTTACATGAGTGTCCAGGGGTGGGGACTCACATGGTGTGCTCTTGCTAGGCTCTTCGCAAGACTGACAGGACCTCTAAGTCAGTACCATCCAAATGCAGCTGCGGCTGTGGCTTAAACCTGGGACCTTTGGGTGCACAGAGTTGTTTAGGGGATTTGGGACATAAGTCATAGGGAAAGCTCTCCTCTCACTTTGGGATTGGCTACAGGTCCCAAGGTACTCCTGTGTAGGAACTAGATCCAGGTATTTCTGCATCACCTGTCCTGCATGGGCTTCAGAAGTTTGGATCTTACATGGTGGTTCTTTGTTGACTTGGAGAACCAAGAAGTCAAAGTCATGTCAGAAATGGTTTCACTAAGCATGGTTTCATATATATATATATATATATATATATATATATATATATATATATATATATATATATATTCTGAGGATGAAACACAAGTCCTCATACACGCTAGGCAAGCTGGACCCCAGTCCCAGGTTCTTCTGAAGGCAGGCTTTGAAATAGAGATTCACGGGCAGTAAGTAACTCAGTGCCTCCGAGAGGCTGAGCGTGGAGGGTGCTGGGCCACTGGGCCACGATGCAGCTGCAGCTGGAGGCTTTAGGCTGTGCCGCGGGGGTTCTGAATGAGCCTGAGTAGAAGCCCAGGGTTTCAGACTGCTCTGGATGAGGGGATGACCTAGAAAGCCAGTAGCACCCCTTTTAGGAGAGTGCCACCTATGAGCCATCAGCAAGCTACATTTCTTGCAACTGGAATGGTGAGGCCCATAATCCTAAAGGTGTGCAAGTAGTTACGCTATTCTGGAATGCTTATTTAAACACCCTCTCCTGGTCCAAGAGTTGCCACTCACTCTTGAGGAGTTAGGCTGGATGTTCACCTGTTTCCTAGGTGATCTTGGTGGTTGCTAGAGTTTAAGTCATTTCTGGTATGGGACTGTAAGGCAAAGATGTACTTTTTTACAAGTGGATATTTGTACATTTCCTAGACCATTGAATGCTCGTATTTGTTTTTAGATTTAAGGTGTCTGTTTAGGCTGATCTTCTGGGATTTCATTTTTTTTTCTGCATTTGATCATTTGAGCAAAATTCCTTTCATTTCAGACAAGAAACCGCTTTGAAGGAACCAGGTCTGAAGTGGAATCGCTGATGAAGAAGATGAAGGAAAATCCCCTTGAGCATAAGACCATCAGCCCCTACACCATGGAAGGGTACCTCTATGTGCAGGAGAAACGTAAGTGTGCCGACGGTAAGGTGGGACGCACTCACAGCCTTGGGCAGGTATGGCTTCTGGAGATGTGTGCAGACTGTCTTTCCACCTCCAAGTGGTATGTTCTGTTTCCTTTGTGCTGCATTCCCCTAAGGCTCTGTGGTAGGTAGTTCCTTTCTTCTGGTGTCACTCTCCTTTTGGAGCTATGTCTTACTGTGCCTGTGCAGCCCAGCCCAAACACACAGGCACTGGAAACACCTTACCCGTCACACCTTCTTGAGTGCCTTAGTATTTGGGGATTCTACTTTCAATTGAGAGTAATCATGGCTCAGGCCCTTTTTGTTTTCTTCTCCTCTCCTCTCATCCCAATATTTGGATTTTATGGAAAGTCAAAACAGAGATGAGAGTCAGGAAGAAGGCCTATCTCCTTGCAATGCATTCAAGGGATAAATGCCAGGGGCTGCCGCTTGAACACGGTTTGTAGGCAGGACTCACAGTTTATACCTTAGGCCTCGGGGAAGGCTTAAAGGGTATGCATCCAGGGTAGCACCACCAGGTGCCAGGAGTAAGACACTGAAAGCTTTTTCCTGTCATGGTTGTTCTACTAGCAGGCACTCCCCCCCCCCCCCAACAGGATCTTGCTAAGTAGTCCAGGCTGCCCTCGAACTTGTGATCATCCTGACTCTTCCTTCTGAGTTCTAGAGTCACACACCTATGTGGCACCATGCACCCCTTTTCCCTCCATGCTTTCTTAGCAGGTGCAATTGCTCCTGATTGGTGCTGCCGGTCTTGTGTTCTTCTCTGTGGTCCTCTTAGGCAGGGACTTCACTCCCGAAAGCTCCAGGTGGAGCAGGATAGAAACACTTCGTTTTAGTGATTATGTACCTAGTGTTAATGCTCACACGTAATTGCTTCGGATTAAAATTGTTCCCTCCTGACACTAGGGACTGAAGTGGGGTTGGAAGTATTGTTTATGATAAGGGCTTTTTCTTCCGTATTCTTTGAGGACTGAGCTTGAGGGGATAAGTCATAGGAAGCGGAAGTCATTCATTTCTGTGCTTCGTTTCCTGAGCACGGAGTGATGCCCTCCTTGCTATGTGGGCAGACTCTCTGACCTCATCTCACTGCCCATGGTTGGTGGTAACTTAGAAAACAAACGCCCAGGAAAGCAAGGATGGAGGTCACTGTGCCCCTGTAATACAAAGGCTGTTGTTCTTCACCTGTGCGTGTGGGATCAGTGCTCTTTCATACTCACAGTACATTACACAGTTCTAGTCAAACGTTTCACATGCTCTTCACACACTGATATGCTTGTTACTTTTTTGGTTTTCTAGCACACTACTTCAAGCATTTCATTAGGATACAGTATAGTTTTGGAACTTACTAGTTTTTGATAATTTCAAGCTCACAGGAAAGTTGCAAGAATGGTATAAAGAAAACATGAACTTACTGAGATCCACAATTTTTCAATGCTTCCCTCATACCACCCCTCCTTTTTTTCTGTGTATGGCTGTGGATATGTGCACTACTCTCCTGAACACTCAGTTTTTCCTGAGCCGTTCTGCTCTAATGCTACGTCATGGTGCCAGTCGGTCCCCTGATAGTCTTCATTTCCACCATCCAATCAAGACATAGTGTTGTCCCTTCACTATATGGTCACTGTTTTCCCTTTGTAACTAACTAGCGTTCTGTGGGAGTCACCTTACAATTATGTAAATAGCTTTTTCTTTGCCATGTTTCTCTCCATAGGGCTGTGACCTATTGATCCTTGCCTAGACTGATCTGTGCTGTGATGGAGATTTCCCACTTTTACCAGTGTTGCCGAATTTATTACTTCTTTTCACTCACCCTTCTTGTCTATCCATCTGCCCACTTGTCAGACCATCTGTCCTTCCCTATCTTTCTGTTGTCAATAAACCCTTAAGATTCACGTTTCACTCACAGGCTATAATCTATTACTTTATATACCTTGACATCCACATTGTCAAGCCAGAGCACTTCTGGAATCTCTGAGTTGTGTAGTCACTGGAACTTCTCCCAAGTTCTGAGAATGTTTGGTATTTTTAAAATTATCTTTAATGACTAATGTATTGCTGTGTGTATGTGTGCATGTGCCTGTGTGATATCTATATCTATATCTATATCTATATCTATATATAGAGAGAGAAGAGAAGAGAGAGAGAGAATGCATGTGTGTGTGTGTATGTTTGTGTGTGGTTATATATGTGTATCTGTACATATGATGGCCAGAGATTGACTCAGGTGTTGTTCATTAGGTGACATTCACCTTGTTTTTTTTTTTTTTTTTTTGAATAGGTTTCTTATTGGTCTGAAGGCCACTGAGTAGGCTGGGCAGACTACCCCAAGGATCTGTCTCTACCTCCCCAACTGTGTACCAATAAACCTGGCTTTAAAAAAAAATTAATTAGTTAATTATTTTTATGTGGGTTTTGAGGACCCTTGTAGCGCTTTATTAACCAAGCTGTCTCTGTAGTCCCTATGTTTCTTTTCCAGGTTAGTAAATGATATCCAATACTTATATTTGGCAATCATGCCAAACCATTAATAATTACTAAATGGCTACTGACTCTCTTTACATGGTGTTGTTGATTTTGAACATTTCTATTGTGTGATCTCTGTAAACATCTAAAATTAATATTGATTGAAGTCTTTGCAGGCTGATAATGCCTTTTTCCTTTGATAGTACTTGGTTGTTGAAAAGAAGTGATTGGCCAGGCACCGGGTACAGTCAGAGACTTTGGTGGGCCTTGGTACTGTGATGTTGCCCTCTTTCCTGGGGGAGAATTTTGAGACAGACTCCTTAGATTGCATTTAGGCATTTAGTCACTTCCAGTCTGCATCTCTGGTGTCTCTGAGGTTTCCATGTCTGCTTTTCAGATCTTTTTGAGTTCCGCTGAAGTAAAAATTAGGGGTTTGGAAGTAGGTCAGAAGCCCTGAGGTTAGTCACTGGGCAGCTGTGTGGGAGGCACGATGTCATGGCCCAGATGGAAATGGCGACTGCCACTTAGAAGAGCCCTCCGGTGCTCTTGCCTCAGTTACCTCAGTCAGGGGGGAAAATGGATATTTTAAGTGGAGATTGATGATGGGAACCGATGTTTCCCCTGTGTTTGAAGACGCACTGGATGTAGCATTAGTGGGAGGTAGAGCTCCTGTATATCTGGGTGGGGAAGGTATTGATTTTGTTTTGCTTTCAGCCCGTGGGTCAGATTTCTGTCTGTTTCAGTCTACCTGTATAGGGAGTACATTGTCCCTTAAAGAGTGTCGGGGTGGAGGAGATCATTATGCCCGGGTACCTGAGCATTGTGGTCCATCTCTGTGTTATGGCAGTTAATGATTTGCAGCGTACCGTGGACGTGTGTAGATGGTTAATGGGCAACATTCCCTTGCAGGTCACTTTGGAACTTCTTGGGTGAAGCACTACTGTACATACCAACGGGATTCCAAACAAATCACCATGGTTCCATTTGACCAAAAGTCAGGAGGAAAGGGGGTGAGTTCACTGTGACAATTTCTTGCTTGACTAACAGGTAATGATCACAATACATGTCTAAGAGTCCAGTGTTTTACTGTAAGACTGTCTAATTCTGCAGTAATTGTAAGAGGCTCATTTCCCTGAAAATGGTTAGAATAATCATTGTTAGCATTATTTAACTTATTTATTTGTTTGTTTTTCGAGACAGGGTTTCTCTGTGAAACATTCCTGGCTATCCTAGAACTCACTCAGTAGACCAGGATGGCCTCGAACTCACAGAGATCTGCCTGCCTCTGCCTCTTGAGCAGATTGTTAGCATTATTAACTGTAATGAAGAGTCTTATTTTACATGTATACACTATTAAATGTGTCGAATATCGGTGGGTTACTAGAAAGTCGTGGTTAATTGACATCTTCCTATGAAACTCATTTGAGCCTCTCCTGCTTGATCCCTGGAGCTGCCAGTGGGCAGTTTAGATGAATTAAGTTATTAATTTCTGTTTAACAAGTTACCTCTAAACCTTGCAACTTTTAAGCCATACCAGCTATCTTAATATTCTGCATAGTCTTTATGAATCAGGGATTTGGAGAACATTTGATGGGTAGGAGGTTGAGGCTCAGTTCAGTCTAATAGTAGCTACAGCTGAAGCAGTGTGGATCTGAGACAGCTCAAGCCTAGCTGGACATAGTTCTCTTCCTCCGTTCCCCTCTGTCTCCTGGTCTTGGGCCCTATGGGATGGAAGATACACTGTGGCTATCTTTTAGAAGAGACTACCAGGTTAGGGAAGGCTCCCTAGCACTGCTATTGGGATTCTCCTTGACTTCTCCAGTGTTATGCCTCTTGCCTGCCTCTGTCCGGACAGTTGTCTCTGCCTGCTACCCTCGACAGTCAGATGCCTCCCCTACAGAGATGATCTGTGTCTCCCTTGGGCTGCCTTCCTACCTTCTCTACCCTCAGCACTTTGCACTTCATCATTTCCTAGAATGGAATTTTCTTTTTTTAAATTGATTGCTTGGGAAATTTTGGCAACCTTGGATTTAAGATTTTACCTTAATTCAGAACTGAAAAAATTTTCCAGTTACCAACTTTGAATATTACTTCTCTAATTTTTTGCAACTATTTCCTTATGAGTATATGTAACTGTTTTATTAAGAATATAGTTTTCCTCTTCTGCCGGTCCCTTTCTGTAAGACAGAGTCTCACTTTGTAGCCTAGGCTGGCTTGGAACTCACGTGCAGTCAGGCTGGCCTCCACCCCTGGTGGTTCTTTTGCCTCTGCCTCCATTCTCAGCCTGTATGTTTTGAATCTTTTTGAATATCTGGAATCGATTTTGAGTAATTCCTCTGGTTCTATTGCTGGTTTAAATATTTTTTTCAGTTGTGTCTGATATCTTGGTAAGTTAGTACTTTGCTAGCCCTCCACGCTGGCCTTCTATGGACATTTTTGTGTACCATGTTGAGTTAAGGTGTGGAGGGCATTCAGGTGTACAATGGGGAGAGCATAGAGGCTAGCCACGCCTGGACAGTGCTGGACATTGCCGTGCTCAGCTCTGCTCTCCAGCTGCCAGCCTTTCTTCCTGGAGCTCTCTTACTTCAGTGACAATAAAGTCTTTTGTCAGCATCTCTGTCCCTTCCAGGTATCCAAGCAGTCAGAAAGCACTTCTCATTTTTTTTCTTTTTTTTTTTTTTTTGCCAGAGGTGGTATTGACTTACAAATAATCTCAGGAAAACACACACACACACACACACACACACACACACACACACACGTGTGTTAACAGAGTTAGAAAAGAATATTACAAATTATATCTAAGTTACTAGGTGTCCCCTGGCTTTCACAGAAATAAGCCCACTTTGTTTGAAATGGGTCATAGTCCTTTTCTACCTATCGCCCCTCTCAGAAACCAGCTGACTGCATTATTTCCCTTGACAGGCTTTGCTTCAGGACTTCTTCCATATTTCCAAATCTTTAATGAGCTCAGTTGTATTTCTCAGTTCCTTTCTTATTGCCCTCGTTAGTAAAGGGTGGAGATCCGTACAGTGGTTGGTATTTGGGTTTCCAAAACTTCTGTGAGATCCCATAGAGTATGTCAGTGGGTTGTTGAGCTCCTGCATGTTGGGCAGAGCCTGAGAAGGGCCTCCTTAGGAACATACTACTCTAACAAGTAGATCATAACTGGTTATATTTATGCTCCACTTCGATTATCCTGTGTTGTGCTGTTTGATCTGGCTTTCCTCCTTTTCACCAAGGGAGAAATTGGGGATCAGAGCAATCAATTTACTTCTAAGTTTATATACCCAAGTTCCAGAGTGAGTATACTAAAGTCTCCATCTGGAGTTAGAACCTCTTGCTTCTGAAGCCAACTCTTTCCATGATGCCACTGTTCCCCAAGCTTTCTAATGAAGGAAACAGGAGATACAACTGTGTAGGGGTCTGGAGGTGATGTCCACACAGTTTGGACAGAGGAGTCGTGTGATGTGTTGGTACTGTTGTTTGGACCTAATGTAGTGAGTATGGTGTCCTTCCACACCCGACATGACTCTTGCGCAGTCTTTGTTGCCCGTTAGGTTCTCACTATACCTACTTCTCCTCTGTTCCTCCTGGACTCCCTGGGCCCCTGACTACAGGGTCCTTTCATCTGCTGACAAAAGCCACTTGAAGAAGCAAGGGTTTGTTTTAGCTTGTAGTTCTAGGAGATCCAGCCCACCATCGCAGGGAATGCATGGGGCAGAAGCAGGAGGTGCCAGGTCTACTGTACCCATAGTGAAGAAGCAGGTAGCCACAAATGCTGGTGTTCAGCTTTCTTCTTTTATTTTCTACAGAGGCCCCAGCCCATGGAATGGTACCATCTATTTTTAGGGAGGGTCACCCCATCTTAGTGATTCAAGTAAACCCTCAAGGGCATGCTCAGAGGATTGTCCTCTAGGTGATTCTGCCAAGTGGGCAGTCTTAACCATCATAGCAGAGTTACAGTGTTTTCAGGTGATGAAATCTGCTTTTTTAATACTATAAGGAGTTCAGCAGAGAGTCTTGACATTTTTTTCCTTGCATCCTCAGAACAAAATCTCATGGCCCTCCTTTTAAAATAGTTTTTAAATTGTTTAATTTTAAAGACAAGGTCTCACTCTGTACCCCTGGCTGATCTGGAACTTGACAAGAAGAATAGGTTGGCCTGGAACTCACAGAGGTCAGCCTGCCTCAGCCTCCTGAGTGCTGACATCAAAGGTGTGTGCCCACTGTGCCCAGCTCTTCCTCCTTTTTGTGCTAGTGTCTGATGGTCCCTTATAGACGTCACTCACATTTTTTTTATGGTACTTCATCTACACTTTCATTATAGAAGCTGGCCCATAGCTATTAAATCTGAACTATAGTTGGACATCAACAAGGTCAGATTTCTTGTTTGGGTGAGTATGCTTATCAAAGGACTGAGTTAGACTCATTTAGTTGAAAGATGTTAATTGGCTTTATTTTCAGTTGTAGAATCAGGCATCACTATTACGTACAGCAGAACAAATGTCGTGGTAAGGCAAGCAGTAGAAATTGGTCTTAAGTCAGAGGAAGGCTGAAGAATTCAGAACCAGCACAAAATAATTGGTCATTTCAAAGTGATTTTCCTTGGCCTGGGAGTATAGGTCAGTAAAGAACTCTTAGCCTGGTCTCCAAAGCGAGTTCCAGGAAAGGCGTAAAGCTACACAGAGAAACCCTGTCTCGGGGGAAAAAACAAAAAAACAAAAACTCTTGCCTAGCATGTGGCAGGCTGTAGGTTTCATCTCCAACATTGCAAACAATGATAACATGAACTTACTATTATTTTGTAAAGAGGGGACAGGAGAGCAAACAGTGGAAAAAAAAGTAGAAAAGTAGTTGGTTAACATCAGGCTAACCCCCCCCCCCCCCCCCCCGTGTGTGTGTGTGTGTGTGTGTGTGTGTGTGTGTGTGTGTGTGTGTGTGTGTAATAACTGAGGCAGAGAAAACTTCAGTTTTCCTTGCCAGGTGAAGTAAATCTGTTTGAGAAACTGAATTCTCTCCCATTTCCTCCTCCTCCTCCTCCTCCTCCTCCTCCTCCTCCTCCTCCTCCTCCTTCTCTTCCTCCTCCTCCTCTTCTTTCTTCTTCTTAATGATCTTCTTCTTCTTCTTCTTCTTCTTCTTCTTCTTCTTCTTCTTCTTCTTCTTCTTCTCCTCCTCCTTCTCCTTCTCCTTCTCCTTCTCCCCTCTCCCCTCTCCCCTCTCCCCCCTCTCCCCTCTCCCCCCTCTCCCCTCTCCCTCTCCTCCCCTCTCCCCTCTCCTCCCCTCTCCCCTCTCCTCCCCTCTCCCCTCTCCTCCCCTCTCCCCTCTCCTCCCCTCTCCTCCCCTCTCCTCCCCTCTCCTCCCCTCTCCTCCCCCTCTCCCTTCTCCCCTCTCCTCCCCTCTCCCCTCTCCTCCCCTCTCCCCTTTTCTCCCCTCTCTCCTCCCCTCCCCTCTCCTCCCCTCTCCCCTCTCCCTCTCCCCTCTCCCTCTCCCCTCTCCCTCTCCCCTCTCCTCCTCTCCCCTCTCCCCTCTTCTCTCCCTCTCCCCTCTCCCCTCTCCCTCTCCTCCTCCTCCTCCTCCTCCTCCTTCATGATTTATTTAACTTTATTTTATGTGCATTGGTGTGAAGGTGTCAGATCCCCTGGAACTGGAGTTACAGACAGTTGTGAGCTGCCATGTGGGTAATGGAAATTGAATCCAGGTCCTCTGGAAAGAGCAGCTAGTGCTCTTAACCATTGAGCCATCTCTCCAGCCCCTTCTTCTGGTTTCTTGGGATATCAGATTTAAAAAAAGCTTGGTTTTGTAATGGAGAATATTTGCGTGTGTGACTCCATGTTGAATAGTCTGTTTATTTTCCAGACCCAATATACGTCCCTAATCTTAAACTGTGTGCCCCTGTGAAGCTAGTTATCAAATCTAGGATCACCCATATTCTAGGCAAACACTTTATTATAGAGCCAGATCCCCAGCCCTTTTGTTCTGAGATAGGTTGTCTACTAACCTTGAACTCATATAGCCCAGGCTCCTCTCAAGTTTATGACACTCCTATTTCAGCCTCCCAGGTAGCTGGGATTACTAGGCAACTTCTTTGAGTTTTTATTTAACATACTTACACATGGTACAGGGTGAATAAAGATCAATTCTCAATCTGCAAAACTAATCTTCGCTATTCAGTAAGTGGGCAAAGATGCAGGGTGTGGGAACATAGATGGTCTCTTCCTGGGGCTATGTTGTGTGCTTTTCTGACTTTAGTGGATGGTTACATCCATCTTTTGAAGTCACATTCCATCTTATGTCAACAGAGCAGACAAGTTTGTTCATTTTCCCCTTTTAGAAAAAAGGAGAAGAAACAGAAACAGTAATGGATTCCTCAGCAACAGAAAGAAGCTGAGGATAGCTCCTTCTGTGTTTCTAGGCAGTCAGTACTGTGATATGACTGTCCCATTCCACTCACACAGTGGCACACTACCCAGCAGTAAAAAGAAACAACTCTTGATTTGTGCGATATGGATGAACCACAGAATACTTGAGCTTAATGGAAGAACCAGATACTTACTCTGTGTCTGCGTTTGCATAAGGTTATAGAAGATGCAAACCAGCCCGTAACAGCAGAGAGAAGACCTAGTAGTTGCTTGGAGATGAACTAGGAGGCAGGTGGATCACCAAGGGTCGTGAGAATATTTGGCAGGAAAGTTTTTCTCAGATTCAGTTTTAGCTTCATGGATGTCTACAGATGTGACAGTTACAAATTGTACACATTAAACACATGCAATTTATCCTATGCTATATATCAATAAAACTGTTATATGTTGAACACTGTTCTAATCCTGGGTGGATTCAGAAGATACAAGAGTAGTAAGCAAAGACCCCAAGTCTGTGTCCTTAGGGTGCTCACAGTCTTGTAAACTTCCCATAAGATGTGATGGGAAGACATTATTTTATTTCTCATCTTCCTTAGCAGAGAATTTTTGCTATGATTGGTACGATGGGGATGGAGAGGTACATGGTGCCGTGTGAGCATAACATAGGGATCTTTAACCTGTTTCAGAAAGGTGTTCTTGAAGAAGTGATGACTAACCCAAGATCACAGATGCTCAGTTAGGAGGGGGCTGTTGATTTCAAGTCTTGTCACCTCTGCAAATTAAACCTGATTTAAACAGTAGTACCAGACGCTCCTGTGGAGTGGCAACCATGCTCTACCTGTGCTAACTAAGTAGTAGGGCAGGCAGATCTTAGCTGTAGGAGATTCTTGCTTGAGAAGCTCTGTGGTTGGTCTTCCTCTCAGTAGGCTGTGAACACACAGATTTGAGAAGCTGAAGTGAGATCTTATTTGTGTGCCATGTTTGTCCTAGAGGGGAGCAGAGCCGCCTTCTGGGCCTGACTTTGACGGCCTATGTCTTCTCACTAGGGAGAAGACGAGTCCATCACTCTCAAATCCTGCACGAGGCGGAAGACAGACTCCATCGAGAAGAGATTCTGCTTTGATGTGGAAGCCGTAGACAGGTGAGAGGAACAAATTGTGGCTATATTGGATTTCTTTCCTTTCCCTTCAGGCATAGCGTCTCTACCCCTGTGCCCCATCCCATTCTTCTGTGTCCAGTGTGCACCGGATGCTAGGTCATTGCGGAAGGTCAGTTCAGCCTCCCATTGTTTAGTTCAGGACTGAATCACTAGGTTTGTTTGCTTTTACTTTAATGCTAGTGCTTCCATGCTTAGGAATGTGTGCTATGTCTCTAGGAGGTAGGGTAGATATTTAAAGAAAGCAGTCTGTTCAACCTGATTGTAGCTGCTGCTTGGCGGGTTTTTTTCTTAAAAAATTACTGCAATGATTAAATAAGAATTGGGGTGGAAGAAGTTTCACTCAAATAATTTTTAAGGTTTGTAATTATTTTATGTGCACACTCAGAACAGACAACAAGTCACTTGCTTAATCAGCCCATAGATAGATAGATAGATAGATAGATAGATAGATAGATAGATAGATAGAAAGATAAATAGATAGATGGCTAGAAACAAAGAAAGAAAAATAGATAAATAGATGGATAGAAAGAAAGACAGATAGATGATAGATAGATAGATAGCAGCTAGCTAGCTATCTAGCTTATGCTATTTTACTCTAGATTTATAATGTTTCTCATTCAAGCACACCATCCCATGGTACTTGGCTTATTTAACAGGATTCCAGTTCTTTAAGGCACTTTCCTTGGCAGTGGGTTCTTTTGGAGAAATCTGCATGTAGAGCTTACCTGAGCTGCCTGTTCCAAGTCAGCAGTGTTAGCACCAGGGCCCTTAAACCTCACTGCAATACCCAGGCAATGCCAGGCAATCTCTTTCTTATTTTTAAAAAAACTACAGCATTTCACTAGGGTCCATGATGCTTTCTGGAGCTAAAGTGTTTTCTATGTCTTCAGAAGACTTCCTGGGAAGTTGTGGAGAGTTACTTTGGAGACAGTTAAAACTCTCTCTGGTGCCTCTATCTCATTGCAACTCTTGATAACACATATTTGAACCTTCCCACCTTTATCATGTTCATAAAAACCTTTGCAAGCCAGGCATGGAGGCGCCCACCTATAATACCACCTCTTCAGAAGATGATGCAGGAGGATCATCTAAGCACAGGAATTCAAGACACTATCCCCAAAACAGAAAAGGGAGGGAGGGGGCTTTGTGGGCTGAAAGTGTAAGCCAAGAGTAAATGTTTAATACCTAGTATACTGAGTAGACCTGGGGGGTCCATTTCTCCTCAGAACCTATCTGATTCCTCAGTGACTTGAGGCAGATGGTGTTGGCAGGAATCCAAAGTGAGACTGCTGAATCTCCACTGAGTAGCAGGGTGGATTGGGAGGAGTATGAAGTATGAAACCCTGCCTTTCCTTTCAGGGTTCCTGAGACCTCCTGGATTAGGCTCCATTTCAGCATTGCTTTTTGCCCCTCCTGTTGGACTTCAGTGGCTTGTAGATTGCTCACACACATACAGAGTGAGATTTGAGTGTCTGTGAAGGGGGGTAAAGAAACTGTCCACATGACCACCTCCATTATTAAGGAAGATTTTTATTGTAGATGAGAGAGAGAGAGAGAGAGAGAGAGAGAGAGAGAGAGAGAGAGAGAGAGAGAGAGAGAGAAAGAAAGAATGGCTAGAGGCATCTGGAAGAGTCCAGAACAGAGACAAAAGAAGTAGACTGAACATGGTCAGCAGACTGGACATGTGCAGGGCTAGGGAAGTGGAGAAAATAGAGGCAATAGTGAGGTAACAAGACAGAATAGGGTATAGAGAGAGCAAGAAAATAACAAGAGATAGAGATGGATGGATGGATGGATGGATGGATGGATGGATAGATAGATAGACAGACAGAAAGAGAAAGAGTAAGACCCCTGAGAATAGTGGGTTATAAGGAGAGTGAATAAGCCTGGTAGGGGTAGGGACTTGAAAATGTATAACTGGTATTTGTGATACTAAGGGAGCCTGAGGGCTGGCATGGGCTTTGATATGCAACCACAGGTAGCCATATGTCCCTTCTGTGAGAGGTAAGGGGAAATGATGCCTTTTGGCAGATGGGAACTGGTTTCACAAGTTCCTGAGGAATGCTGCCTTTTATCTAAGCACAAGAAATCCTCCTATAGTCCAGGTTGAGCTCCATTCTGGACATTTGGACAGCCTGAGACCTGACATTGTAAGGAGTAAAAGGTAGTTCTGTGTGCTGAGTGGCAGCTGCCTGGTGAGCTCTGCTGTAAGTCCTTTCTCTTGAGGACTCCCACCCTGTCCTTTTCACCAGTGCCCATCAGGAGGGAGGGGGTGTTGCTAGAGTCTGGTTTTCTTGACTATGCCTCTCTCAGATTCCTCTGCCTCACTTGCTGTGCCACAGAGCAGAGGTCAAAGGGCAAGTTAGCACCTAGGAAATGGATACAAAAAGAGGAAACAACAGAGGAGCTAAAATGTTCCCAGAGTGTGTTGTGGGTAGATTAGATAAACTACTACAAAAAATGTTGTGTGGTAGTTGTTAATGTGGTAATCTATCAAGATCAAGTATGACTTGATATTGCTGAGACTATGAAAACATGATGTGAAATATACCAACTTTGTAATATGTGGTGTTAGGTCTGTGTAGGGAAGGTTGGGTTAAAATGAGGTTGCTAGGGTGGGCCTTGTGTTAATGGTTAAACTGTCAGTTTGACACATTCTAGAATCATCTGGGAGGAAGCTTCAGTGAGGGGTGGTCTAGATTAGGTTGGCCTCTGAACATGTCTGTGGGGGACTGTCTTGATGATGTTAATCGATGTGGGAAGACCCAGCCTAAAAGTAGATTTGGGTCTTTGACTGTATAATAAAACAAAGTGTGAGCTGAGCATAAGCACACATGTGTTCAGTACTCTTTGCTTCTTCACTCTGGATACAATGTGATGAATTTGTCTGTCGCCGCTGTAGCTGTGACTTCCCCACAAAGATGGAATGTAACCTGGAGTTATGAGCTAAAATAAATTCTGTCTCCCCTAAGGTGCATTTGTTCAGGGCTTTTTATCACAATAACAGGAAAAGAAATGAAGATGGGGCCTGGTTCATCATAGGTGGCATCCTAGTCAATAGGGAGCTAAAGATCCAGAAGCAGACATACATGCAGGGAAAGGCCCCATGAACATGAAGACAGAGAGCAGGATGATGGTCTTCAAGTCAGGAAACACCCACTCTGCTAGCAATCTGCCAGAGAGAGGAGGCATGAAGTGGGTTCAATGGACTTCAGAAGGAATCAACTTTGCCAACACCCTGCCTTCCTATTTTGTGGTATTTTGTTATAGTGGTGCCATGGAACTGGCGTAGTATTGAACAGGGAGGGCTTGTCAGCAAGGTAGAAACCCATCCCACCAAGGCCTTTTAAATGGTAGCTCAATATCACCCCCTGAACCCCACTTCACAAAATAGACCATTTGTATCAATCATCTTACTTTTTCTACTTCCTCCTTTTTCTCTTTCTCGGTTTCTATTGCTGTGCTGAGACACCATGACCACAGCAACTCTTATAAAGGAAAACATTTAATTGGGGCTGGCTTACAGTTCAGAGGTTTAGTCCATTATTGTCATGGTGGCATGCAGGCAGACATAGTGCTGGAGAAGGAGCTGAAAGTCCTACATACTGACCTGCAGGCAAGAGGAAGTGGTCTTAGTGTCACACTGAGCAAAGCTTGAGCGAAGGAGACCTCAAAGCCCACCCCAACAGTGACACACTTCCTCCAACAAGGCCACACCTTTTCCAACAAAGGAACATCTAATAACGCCACTCCCTATGAGCTGATGAGGGCCAGTTACACTCAAACCACCATGTCCTCCTTCCCTCTCCTTTTCCCATTCCTCCTCCTCCTCCTCCTCCTCTCCCCTCCCCCTCCTTCTTCATCAATAGCTTCAGTTTTTAGTAGCTTTAAAACCAAAAACTACCAGGCAGTAGTGGCAAACACCTTTAATCCCAGCACTTGGGGGACAGAGGCAGGGGAATCTCTATGAGTTTGAGGCTAGCCTGGTCTACAGAGCTAGTTCTAGGACGGCCAGGGATACACAGAGAATTCAAAAAACTACCTTTTTTTTTTTGTTTTTGTTTTTGTTTTTGTATCATCATGCTACACTTAGCTTTTGAAAGTTTATGTTTTACATTGGTTAATTGACTGGATTTAACATTTTTTCCCCCTTGAAGTGGCGCAGCTGTTTTTGTGAGTGTTCAGTGTAAACTTCTTGGGTTAAAAATGGACATTATGGAAAAGGAGCCTTTCGTGGTAGTCACATGTGGATCATTAATACTAACCAGTGTCTGTGTTCAGTCACTCGAATAATTAACTCCACCATGCACTATCTTATGGAAATTAGTGGGCAAATGTAGGGAAAATATTTGTTTAAGCTGAAGAATCATGGTGGTAGTCACTTGCCAGCCTCCCTGGATTGGTTTGTTTTAAGAAATTTCTCACAGATGTAAGTGACACATAGATTATTTTCTCCCAAATGTTTTCCATGAGGGGCCACTAGACCATATGGAAAATAATAGAAATAGAAACTAAAGGCTTCTTCTGATTCACTGAATCGGTGGTGTGTGTGTGTGTGTGTGTGTGTGTGTGTGTGTGTGTGTGTGTGTGTGACTACGTTTATACTCAGGGAAAGGAAACAATTAGAATGTTTTATCTTATTTTTCTCAAAGACTAGCAGACTCCAACAGAAACTGTCTGTCATTGCCCGTCCCCAGCAGCGCCAAATGCAGAGGTGTAGCAAGCATAGCTCACCGGAAATGGTGGGGGACTTGGGAGCACAGGGGAGCAGAGTCATGTGCAGCCTTCAAGCACTGTCGCTTGTGTCAGCCTCCTGAGAACATGAGATCGTAGGCCTGCGCCACAGGCCTAGTTTAGACTCTGCTGACAGATGTCCCATGGAGGAAGCTTTAGGAATCGATTGGTTTTCCTTCCATAAAGGCCTCTTCTGATTTCCTTTAGTTCTCATGGAAGTGCTGCACTAACAGTGAGTTACTTTTCTCCAGAGCCTTTCTCGGCTCCCACACACCCACTGGTAATTCCCCCGTCTCCTTCCCCACGGTTATCCCGTATTAGCCTGGTAACACCTTTTCTTTGTATAGGTTGGCTAGTTGTTGAGTTTGGAATGTTCTGGGTACTTCTCTTTAACTCCGTTTATCTCAGATGATTTACTTTTAGAGGCAGAAAACCATATTTTTTTTGTAGCCTTTAATATAGTACTATGTGTATATGATTTCTCAATTTTGTCTTGTATGACGAATATGGTTTTGAAATTACATTGTTTTGTTTTTTACTTTGAGACCTTGGTGATGAGCATAGAGAACATTAGTTAGCTATTAAGTTAAAACTCCAGCAAGCACACACATGATTTGCTGGTGTTGTAGAGGTGTGGCACTGGAGGAGTTGAAGTTAGAATAGCAGAGACTAGATATTTATGGAAGAGCTGAACAACAATTTGGTACCCTCCAGTCAGTCAGCAACCATCTTTCCAAGTTGTGTCTTCATAGAAGGTTGCAAATTATAGGTTAAATAAAAGAGGGAGCCGCATGTTTGAGTGTGGGACCTGACCCTCACCAGCCATGCAGCTGGTAAGATGGGGATGGCCATGACTGCCAGGGTGGTGTTGAAGATGGGATAGAGCAGTATGTCTCTCTGATAGAGTCCTGTGTCTGAAACTGTTGTTTTTCTATGCTCCAAAAACTGGGGCTTCGTTTTTCTTCTGTTAAACCTTACTTTCGCTAAAAACTCTCCCTGTCTGCCTTGCTGTAAGCCTGCATCTTTTCTCAGAGCATTGTTGATTCATCTGTAACATGAGAGTGAATGTAGATAGGCACGGGATGGGTCCTTGTGAAGAAGGCCCACTAGGGGGAGATTCTGTCGGCAGGACTGTACTTCATAACTTGATTCCCACAAAAGAGAAAGTTTTATGTCCACATTCAGTTTATGATCTCCCCAAGAAACCATACTAATTTTATATGAAGATAGTTTATGGTCTAGCTTGGTATGAGTATGTGAATGGGCTGTTTTGTATGTCTTTGTGAAATTGTGTGACTCTTGAGATTGTGTTTTCCGAAGAGGATCTTACGTAACAGGCTATTTGAACATTCAGCCTCTAGATGGCAGTTTTGTATACGCGTTGGTTGTTCTCAGGTCCGGTTCAACAGTATTTGTCGTTTATACATTGATAATTCAGTCAGCTGGCTATGTGGTTTCTGTAGAAGCTACATTTGTCTGAGTATTACTACTCCAGGCAAAGAGTATTCTCAGTGACTCATTCTTCCTCTAGAAGTTCCTTCGTTTCCCGTTTCCTGGATCGCTCATACCTACTTTCTGGCAACAGCTAGCCTGCCCAGTCCGTCAGTCCCCCTGAAACATTGTGGTTTAGCTGCTGAGCGGAGCTGCCAGGCTCTTGACTTCAGGAAGATGTCTGTGAGGGCAACAGACTTGTCCTTCTGTCCAGCCTGTGCTGAGAACCAGGCTTCTCCTCCCCGCTGCATTCTTTATCTCGCGGAGCAGATGAACTGTTCTTCCTGGTCGCTGCCGGCTTCCCGCCCCTCCCCTCCTCACTGCTTGTTTGAAACACCATTTGATTTTGCCTTCCTGCCCCTTGGGTTGGAGTGCTGGTCTCAATGCCATTGACCTTTCAGGCAGGAAATGGCTTTTCCTTCCTCAGAGGGTGTTATGCTGCTCTGACTGCTTGGCTGGGGGTGGGGTGGGCAGTGGGGGGATGGGCGCCCTTCTTTCTGAATTGCTTCCTGGCTCTCAGGGTTAGTTAGGTGCTGGGGAAGCTCTTGGACTCTTGAGTTCACAAATTCAGAATTTACTGAAGCTTTAGGGCTGTTGTTCTGGCTTCTAATTAAGTGAGAGTGTTGGCCATTTGAACCTGTTTTAAGTAGGAATGGGCTTTGGTGGTTAGTGGAGTGGATAAGAGGGTGACCTACGCAACCTTATTTCTATTCTTTAATCAGCACAGTGAAATTGTTTGCTTTGTTAGTGAGTGCACCCATTTTTCTACCTGTTTCTCAACATAGGATTAAAAAAACCCTCAACACCAAAGTTTTCCTATTACACAAATCCCCCGAAAGAAAACAGTTGAACCAGTAAATTCCGCTCGTTTGTTCATTGTGAGCCGGAAGAGTACAGATGGTGTGTGTGTGGGCAGCAGGCAGATGACCCTAAAGAGAGGATCTTAGTTTGCTGTCAGTAGCTCTAACAGGAATTTGCATTGTCCTTGCATGTCACCCATCCCATTGATTAGTAATGCTTTCTCCTGGTGTGTTGTGCTAACTTGTGCCTGTCCCTGCAGCTGGCACATGGCACTCACTTAGAAGTCAGCATCAGTTATATGCATGGGCCATACGGTTTAGTATGCCCAAAATTTGCCTGGTGTTTTATGACTTTGTTCTCTTTTGAAATAACTGTATGAAATTATCCGATGGGGCTGGCAGTATTTACTCTTTAGACCGATATTACTGCCAGGGTCCTACTTATTCTGAGACTTTTTCTCCCAAGAGTCAGTGCTCTAGGCTTTAGTTGGTTATGATCCATTCACTCATCAGGATCAGATTCTTTCTGAATCATTGATTAGAAGCTGCTTAGGAAAACATTCTAGGGTGTGTGGAGGGAGGTTTACTCCCTTCCTCTCTCCAAGTTGGTAGTCTTCTTAGACTCCAGGGCACATACGCTCTCCACAGATAGGGTCACTGCAGCATTATGGGTTAAGTGTAGGCCTTGCTGTAGTCTCTGGCCCACCTGGATACAATAGCAGATTTAGCCCTTAATAGCAATGTGGCAGTTTTCACTTTTAGAAAGAGTCCCAAAGGGCGGGAGATGTAGCTCAGTGGTAAAATGCTTGCCTAGCGTGCATAAGACTCCAAGTTTAGTTCCTAGCAACACAAATAAGCAAATTAAAAACAAACAAACAAGGAAATAAGCAATGGAATGAATTAAAGGGGGCCCAATAATAGCACCCAATTCATATGTTTATTGTGAGAAATAAATTATAATTGAAATAAAGTCCTTAGCACAGTGTTTGGCATGTAATAGGCAATAAATCTTAACTACATGTGGGAGTCACCAGTTTGTGACCTCTGGTCTCTCTCACCTGTGCTTTACCAGGTCCCCATGATACCTGATGGCTGGCAGCTGCCTCTGTGACCTGCATCCAGGTCCCCATGATACCTGATGGTTTGCAGCTGCCTCTGTGATCTGCACCCAGGTCCCCATGATACCTGATGGCTGGCAGCTGCCTCTGTGACCTGCACCCAGGTCCCCATGATACCTGATGGCTGGCAGCTGCCTCTGTGACCTGCGCTTGCACTGTTTTCTTTATTCCTATGCCTCTATCCACAAGTCAAAAGGGAGAAGCAATAAAAGGCTACAGGCTTTAGGGAAAGAAGCCCAAGTTTATAATCCTTGGGGCAATGAAAAGCTTCTTGCCTGGTTTCCTTCACCTGAAAGCTTTCTATAAGCAGACATGGGTCGATGCTATTCTCCAGGTTGTTCTGCATGACTTTGCTCATGCCTCTGCAGACTTTGAGCCCTTTTCATTGTATAGGGAGTACCAAGAAACAATTTTCCCAGCAGTGCTTCCTCTTCCTGGCATCGGACAAACCCTTTTTACCAAGGATTAGAAAGCCCATTCCCCAAGCCTTCCCTTTCCCGTCTTGCAAGAGCACAGTGGGACACACTCCACACACAGGCTGTAGTGAGTTTCTGTGGGCACTGTAGTCCTTTTCCTGTCAACTTGACCCTTCAATGTGCACTGGTGTGGATGGGAGTTAGGAGTGAGCTCTTGGCAGCCAAAGATTTCGTCTTATGAATGAGTAAGGCCTCGCACTTTAGAGTTGATCTAGAGAGGACAGTACTGTGAGGTTCTTACTGTGTTTGTTTCAGTGGGGTGGAGTCACTCCTAGCATTTCCTTGTCCAATAGGAAGTGGGTCAGTTGCCAAACCACTGAGATCACTATTGTTGACTCTGATTCATGAATCAGATTAGAACTAGAAAGCTGTCGAGGAACCCCAGATTCGGCCCTGGTTGTGCTTTTGATTTTTCTTGGCCTAGTAGAGGGCTGTGACTGACATCAGTGGTCCCAGCTTTCTGGGTATAACGCTCTCTTTGGTTAGTGAGGTGTTTTTGTTTGTTTGTTTATTTTGGTTTGTTTCTTTTTGTTGCTGTTGTTTTGTCTTGTTTTTTTGTCAACTTGACACTGGTTGCAGTTACCTGGGGAGAGGAACCTCCTCTGAGAAAATGCCTCCATCAGATTGGCCTGTAGGCCAGTCTGTAGGGCATTTTCCTGATTAATGATTGATGTGGGAGGACCCAGATCATTGTGTATGGTGCCACCTCTGGTCCTGGACGGTGTATAAAAGGAAGCTGAGCCAGCCAGTAGGAACAAGTCAATAAGCACCTTTCCTTCAGCGTCTCTGTTTCAGTTCCTGTCACCAGGTCTCTGCTGTGAGTTCCTCCCTTGACTCCTCTTGATGATGGAGTGTGGCCTGTAAGCAAATAAACCATTTCTTCTGCTTTTGGTTCTTCAGCCCATCAACAGATACCTAAGAGAACAACTGCAAAAGGTGTGTTGCTTTCTGCGGGCTTTTTTGGGGGAAGCCAGCACTGGAAGAGATAGATGTAGGGAGTAATAGTAGCTTGCCTTGAGATAAATGAGGACCATTTTTCTTTTTTTTATCATCATCATCATCATCATCATCATCATTAGGGATTTCACACACACCTGCTCTGCACACTGCTCTCACCCCCACCTTCCTACCACTCCTGTTCCCTCTTTTCCCTCCCCACAGATTTCTCTCTTACTGTTCATTTCTGCTCACGTCAGAGAACTATTTTCTGCATCATTCTTGTGGTGTGAGTGCTGAGAAAAATTGCAGATCCTTGTTTGTGCTTCTCAGGCTGCTCTAGCTACAGCACTAACAACGTATTCACAGTTGAGAAATGCTGACTTTTGAGGAGAATTTTAGGGCTGGGATCTAGAAAAGATTTTTAAATTGTTTGTCCCCTCTCTCATCTGGGAGTTTCTAGTATTTGCTGGAGACTTCCTTTTTCTGTCCTTATCAGTTATCAGACATTAGTTTTAAAAGGGAGTAGCAGTCCACTTTGAAGCTTTTACTGGGGAGGGAAAAGGAAATAGCCATGTTGTCAGAGTTGGTGTTTTCCTTCATCCTGATGCTTGTGATAGAGGCATGGTTTTGGGTATGAAGGTATTCCCAGTTAGGTGGACCATGGCACCAACACATTGCTTCTTCCCCCCTTTACCCTATTCTCGCGCCCTTCTCCAGGCATTGCTTTGCTGCAGCCCCATACCAGCTATCCTCCCTCACTTGCCCTTGTGGTAGTGACTAAGTTTTTGGAAATGTGTGATGCATGTCTCACTTCAAGTTCATAACATGGCCAAAGGTGTAACCCTTGCTGACCCTGAGGGAAAAGCAACTGAACTTCTCCGCTTTGCCTTCCTGAAAGTACAGGTCACACATCCAGCAGGAAACAGTACAGTTCCTGGTTCTCTAATGCTACACATCTAGAATAGTAGGGAGGCTTAGGTGTTGTCAAGAGGTTGTACTTCTTGGGCATTTAAAACAAGTTATTAATTGGGATATCACCATAAAATGTTCATATCTCAAGTCTTTATTTGAAGACTTTTTACACACATATATGCTCATGCGCACACATACAAAAACCCAGATCCAGATGAACATTTGTATCCTTGAAGTTTCCCTCATACCCTTCCCTAGATACTGCCACATCCCTTCTTGGAGGTAGAGTCATTTTTTGACTTGTGGGAGCTTTTTAAGAGTTTGAATGCCGTGGTACTGTAGTCATATGGTCTGTAGACTTTCCCTCACCGTTGGTGAAGTTCAGACCTACTGTCCTGTGCTGCACTAGTTGCTGTCACATGGTGTCCCAACATTTAGATACACAGCAATTGGTGCATCATCTTTTGATAGACATTTTATTGCTGTTGTTTTGGTTATTAGGAATAAAATGGCAAGAGTTTTTGAATGTGCCTTGTGGAGGACATAGGCACTCATCTTTCTTGGTGATATATATGGAGGTAGTGTGGCTAACTCATGTGTAGTGTTTAGTTCTAGTAGATACTGAAAAAATGTTCTTATTATTTTCTCACCATCAAAGTATGAGAATCACAGTACTGCATTAGAAAATTATTATTATTATTATTATTATTATTTGGTTTTTCTGTGTAGCTTTGCGCCTTTCCTGGAACTCACTCTGTAGACCAGGCTGGCCTCAAACTCACAGAGATCTGCCTGCCTCTGCCTCCCAAGTGCTGGGATTAAAGGTGTGCACCATCACCGCCTGGAGCATTAGAAAATTATTAAGAAAGCTTTTAATATTCTTCATTCAGGAGGTGCTGGATATAGCTCATTCTATTTTTAAATTATATTCCCTCAATGAGACATCATTTGATGTCTACTTCTTATATCTGTTGGCCATTTGGGTCTCCTTTTTTATTCTCTCTCTCTCTCTCTCTCTCTCTCTCTGTATGTGTGCACGTGTGCATGTGTGCATGTGCACAAATGTCATATGTATGTAAGTGTGGAGGCCAGAAGAGAGCATTGGATCCTGTGGAGTTGGAGTGAAGACAGTTGTGAGCTGCCTGACGTAGGTACCATGAACTGAGCTGGGGTCCTCTGAAAAGCAGCAAGCTCCCTTAACTGCTGAGCCAGCTCTCCAGCCCTTAGATACACTCTTTTATGAAGTGACCCTTAAGATTTTTATCGAATTTTGTTGTTAATTTTCTCCCTGTTTGTCAGCATTCTTTACATATCGGGAATAAGAATCTTGTTGGAGATATATACTAAAAATATTTCTTTCACATTTTAATTTTTTTGATTTGTGATATTTTATTTTTATTTTATTTTTTTGGTTTTTCGAGACAGGGTTTCTCTGTGTAGCTTTGCACCTTTTCCTGGAACTCACTTGGTAGCCCAGGCTGGCCTTGAACTCACAGAGATCCGCCTGCCTCTGCCTCCCGAGTGCTGGGATTAAAGGCGTGCGCCACCACTGCCCGGCGATATTTTATTTTTTTGAGATAGGGACTCGTGTAGCACAGGCTGGCCTTGAAGTCACTGAAGATGACCTTGATCTTCTGGTTCTTCTGCCTTTATGTCCCATGTGGTAGAACTGCAGATGTGCTCCATTATATGCCTGGTTTATTTGGTGCTGGTATTCCAACTCAGAACCTCATCCATCTAGATACCCTACCAACTCCACTACACTCTCAGCCTCTACCCTTTCATTCTCTTAACATTATCTTTTCATAAATGCATCTTCTTTATTTTGGTGAGGTCTAACTCACCAGTATTCCGGTTCTTTATGATAGCACCTTTAAACATTTTTTGAAATGAAAATACCATTACATCATTTTCTTCTTTCCTTTTCCTCCCTCCAGCCCCTTTCATGCCTCCCCTCCCCTAATTCATGGCCTCTTTTTTCTGTAGTTTTCACAAACACGCGCACACACACACACACACACACACACACACACACACACACACACACTTCTTAAATATAAAGTACAGTCTGCTCAGTCCATACAATGTTACTTGTATGTGTATGCCTGGGGCCCTGTGAGATTTATCCCTTCAGTGTAAGCACGTTTGTTGTTATTGCCCTTGTTCAGGTCTTGTTTAGGCAGACATGCTGGTGAGACTTCATGCCTATAGCTTCCCCGAAAGTTTTAGGGGCCACAATCTCACAGCAGAATCTTTTTGCCGACAGCATCTGTTTTGCTCTGTTAAATAAAAAAATCATTGCCTTTCCTTTACTTGATTGTCTTGAGGGGAAGCAATGTGAAGAACTTCCGCTGTTGAACGTCATGCCAATCATATGCATGACTGCGTTCTAGAGGGAGCGCCCTGGCAGATGCTTGTGGGAAGAAGAATATTTATGAAGCATTTCAGGTTTATAGAACCATTTATCATTCTGTCACATTTGATTCCATGCAGGAGCTCTTTAAGCTGTAGGAATTCTTGGTCAGTTTTGATGCCAGAGGGGTTGGGTAGTCCATACAAAGTCCGTGGGGGCTCTGGTGCCTCCACATTTGGATAGCCTCACATACCAGGGTTAGGAGTCGGGCTGTGGTCATGTACTAGCCCTGTAACTTGCTGGCCTCAATCAGGGACGCAGTTCTTAACTCTCAGCCTTGGTTTTCTTGTCTTTGAAATGGGAGTAATGAGAACACATCTCATGCCTAGGCAAGGAAGACTAAATTTATAGAGTGCTTAGCACAGCAGGATGCTGGGTGGGCTAAATTGTGTTCTTACATCACAGTTTCAATGGGTCACAGTGCTGTATAGAACCAGGAAGAGTTTCAGTCATATACCCCATTTCTCTTTCATGGTTTTAGATTTCCCTTCGTGTCCCCTGCCTTCTCCCTCACTCCCTCATTTTTGCTATGGAAAACTGACACACATCCCAAGCACGAACTAAATAGACATGCTTTAAGAATTTGAAAGAGTTACAAAGTTTGAAAGTTTGCTGATATGCAAAATGTCACGTCATGGAAGGTTTTTCCTGTTTTATTTTGTTTGGAGATGTGTGGCTAATCTAGGGGACTTGAGAAGGTAACTATGAGATGTAGCACAAATCTTAAAAGGTCTTATTAATAAAAACAAACCCAGATCCAGGTATTGAGGTGAACGCTGAAAGATCAGAGAAATGGAACAAGTCATATCCAACCTCACCTTGCCAATTCCTCAGCTGATCTTGTTTCCTCAGACTGAAAGCCTCTGAGTCCTCATCTGAATGGATCTCAGCTGAACTGCTGCTAAAAGCTAAAAGCTTAAAAAGGTTCTAGTTCCTGGTCCTCACGCCTTATATACCTTTTTGCTTCCTGCCATCACTTCCTAAGATTAAAGGTGTGTGTCACCATGCCTGGCTATTTCTAGTATGGCTTTGAACTCACAGAGATCCAGACAGATCTCTGTCTCTGGAATGCTAGGATTAAAGGCGTATGCTATCACTGCCTAAACTATATATTTAATATAGTGGCTGTTCTGTTCTGTGACCCCCAGATAAGTTTATTGGGGTGCACAATATATCAGCCACATGAGAAGTTAGTGTTTGATTCCTAAATAAAGTTGACCCTTTTATCTTGGCTTCTTATAAAAGTCATACGTAGGATTTGCATTAGTGTTTTAATTTATAAAGGAAAAATGAGTATTTCTACCTAGAAAGTATAGTGCTTCATCCAGATGTACATACATGAGGCTGAGAAAATGGTCTGAATTTGGGGAATAGAATTATAACTAAATGGGCTATATCTGGCTTTATTCACCATCTATCTTCCAGGGTGTATCCCCTACCCAAAGGTGGCAAGACCACATGTGGAAAATAATTTGTATTTTGATATATCTTTTTGATGTGAAAACAGGTCATGTTGACTTCCCTGGTTACCAAGGCCCGATAGTCCTCTCTTTACAGCCTCTGAGTTTTTTTCTGAACTTCCTCTTGGTGGCTTTGGGTGGAAATATCACGCCATAGGCCACAAAGTTGATGTGACATGTGTGATACTTTGCACTCTTGGTGTGTGGGCGGCTCCTGAGCCTTAAACTGTCTCCTCGCAGGAAAGGGATTTGGAGGTGTGATGGCTGCCTGACTCCCGGTGTCGAGAGGAGGTGCTAGTACTTGTAGTGCAGGGGACCCAGGAGGACAAGGGTGGGGATAGAGTAGGTCCTTCAGGGCATGGGCCTTAGGTGTAGCCATACATCAGCATCCCCAGGAGAGTTGCTGTAACTCCTGATTTCCCAGGCCCAGCCCCAGCCCAGAAGTTCAGCTTCGGTCGGGTGGGGTTGGGCTGGAAAGCTACATTATTTTTGTAAGCTGGACTGCTGGACTCAAACAGGTAGCACCAGCAAAACAAACCAAACCACCAAATAACAAGTAGAGCAGCACCCAGAGAGCGGAAGCTCAGGGCTCGAGGACTTTGGGCAGACTGTGGCTTCCTAGGGTCTGGATTTCAAAGCATTTTGTGCTTGTCTTTGAAAGGTGGAAAGGGAACATCAAATCTGCTCCGCCTCCAGGCCACAGGCTCAGTTGTGCGGAGCCACAGCTGTGAGCAGCCTGTGGATACATGGGGAGTCTGGCACAAACGGGCTGCCGGAGAGAAATGGGCATTTGGGTCTGAGAAGAGGAGGGAGAACCCTTGCAGATGCTTTGGAAGAAGACAGTCTGTCTTTGGACTCACTTTTCTCTTCTGGTGCTAATACCCAGTGTGGCTTCAAAGAATGACTTCCTTCTCAGGAATCAGTGTCTTTACTCCTCAATGCAGCCACCTATTCTAACCCTCATATTCCCACCCTTCCTGTCTGCCTCTGCCTTTCTTGCTTGTGGGTCAACTTCTCTCCTTCCCACCTCTCTGCTCTTTACTCTTCACAGCCCCTTCCACCTCATGCTCATTGAATTCCTGACCTTCATACTTTCACTATTACAGCTTTGAAAAGTGTAGAGTGGGGGGCAATGAGGGATGGTGGTGAAAAGACACAGCTGTGTGTTTAAACGTGTAGAGGTGTATTCTGTTGATTGAACAGTGTAAACCAACTGTCAACAGAGATGATAGGGGGTTGGCATGAATGGGCTTGGTGCCTTGATCCCTGGCTTGGGTGGTTTCAGTACCACACTGAGCACTTGTGGGTACAGAAGGCAATTGGACTTTAGTTCTTGATCGGTTGATCTCTCTGTCTTTCAGGATTTCTCCAACTTTGAAGATGAGGGTTTAAAAGAGCTATTCTTAAACTTTTAAAAAATATATATTTAATGTATTGTTTGAGATTTTCATACATGCACACAGTGTGTTTTGATCAAATTCACCCTTGAAACTCCCCTTTCATATTCTCCCACTACTTTCCTCTGACAACTTCATATATGCATTTAAACTCACTGAGTCCGCTTAGTGCTGTCATTGTGTGCATGGGTGTGTAGGGCTAACCACTAGAACATAGGCTCTCTATCAGGGGCCTCATCCTGGGAGACTGGGGTGGGGACTCTGTCCTTCAGCAGCCATCTACTGCCAATAAGTCCTTAACTAGAGGTGGGATCCATTGGTGCTAGGATTTTTGAGGGTTGCTTTGCTCTTTATCAGTTTGATAGACATTAAGTTGTTTCAACAGAATGCACATATGTTTGGAGGGGAAAAGGTTTGTAGGCAATATGGGACCAGTGCTGACTAAAGAAGCCCTGCCTTAAGGAGTATGTGACATGCTCCTCAAGTCATTTTACTGCCAGTCTTTTCTGTGAAGGGTGCCATTTGTATAGAAAGCAGGGTTTGATGCTGTGTGAACTGTCCCAAGGCATATGCTCATTGTGAATAGCAAGTAGATTTCATCGAGAGCATGAGAAGTGAACTCCTGTGCCGTACTCAGTTTCTGGCATATGGAGAGTCATTAAAACAATTTGCATACATTTAATCTAACTGTAATTACCAAGCCAATTCACTTCATAAAATTTGGTGACAAAAGCAGTTTCGAAGCATTGGATTTGATATTAGGAAATATGAAGGATTCAAAATGGGTATGTCTCTTTTTATCCAGAGTCAACTCGATTCAATTCAGAAAATACTTACTGCATTCTCTCTTTAAGTAAAACTCCCTGTTAAGCAAATGGGTTACAGACCCAGGAACAAAGAAGCTCTAAAGGAACCAGGGAGATAATAATTTGTGTCCGTTACCTCTGTCTCCTGTCCCTGTGAGAAAGATGGGCACACTGAAAAGGACATGAGGAGGTGGCTGGGCCTCTCTTCATGCAGCTGGCTTCAGCATCCTCTCACTCTGATAAGTGGGTATTTCTCAAATGTTCACTTTTGCCAGTGTCTCATCATGTGGCACTGGGGTCATGTCTGTGTCTTTCCTTTCTCTGTAGGCCAGGGGTTATCACCATGCAGGCGTTGTCGGAAGAGGACCGTAGGCTCTGGATGGAAGCCATGGATGGCCGGGAACCTGTAAGTAACAATTCAGGGAAGTGGAACAATAAAGACCCTGAGTAGTTTGCTGCTTCCCTACTGAGAGGTTTTTTTGCTATTGCTCTAAAGCCTTGAGTCTTTGATACCAGTGTCCCAGGGGCCTTTTTTATTTGTAGATTGATGTTTGTAGATCCTCCGGTTGCTTCTGTGTGTATGTAGTTCCCAAGTTTTGACCTTGGCTTCTAAGGTAGAAGTGATGTGATATGTGACGGTATAGCAGGTTTCCCCCATTATAGACACAGGTGGATTGTTTCTGCGCCTCTTAGAGGAGACAGAGTAGTCTGGATTACTGGATGGATATTGACCATATGTTGCCTTCACAAAGTAGGCTGCAAAGCATGAACCTAGCTGCTTTTAATGGGATATACAGTTGTAAGAGTATACATAGGCGACACAGCGTTTTATCATTGTCATCTGATTAGGTTTCCCATTGCTATGGTGATTCACATCTCATGGTAAGCAGTGGGACATTATCAGGGTAGATGGAAGCAGTTAAGCCTGGCGACGTGATCTGTGCTCCCATTTCAGAGATGCTGGCCTCAGCAGGGTTTTGTGATCTTGTGGTTGTTATGCAACATGTGACATGTTAAACCCATCTCAGAGCCCTGGGGTAAGTCCCAGAACAGTTTTTTTTATCTTGATGCTGAGAATCTCAACTACGATGTTATAATATTAAGGTCACAAAAATCCTAAGAGTAAAGTATAGCTGTTTCATCATAAAAGATAAAATGATTTTACATGTATAAAGGCATGATCCAAAGGGAAGAAATGTGTGCCTGATAAGGCAGGTCATGGCTTCTGCTGCCAGATAACGCTGTGAATGAAGCCTTTGCCCCTTGCAGATTATCTCAGTTCATCTGTGGCTCTTTCCTAGCCTATGCTGGTGGGATGGTCTGGCAATACAGAGGGATATGCTGTTCTACCCAGCTATATAAACACAGGACTCAATCTAGTCAACAAAACACAAGCAATAACTAATGTTTTTTAACTTTTAGTAATATGTATCCATATTAAGTAACTTATTAAAGACGAGGCAAAGTTGGGTAAACTATAATGAAACAACTGTTTAATCTGAATTTTTTTTTTGGGCCAAAATATAAGATAGCCTCAATTTTTCCGATGTGCATTGTTATCCATAGAAACATCCCCAAAGCAGATACACCTTTATCCTTGTAGGATGTCACAGTCAGAATTGCCATTTCATATCAGAGACCCTCAAAAGGAGCTTGTTGGAAGCCTTCATCTTTGCTGGCATCATCCACCATCAGCTGAGCACCGTGGTGTGTGTGTGTGTGTGTGTGTGTGTGTGTGTGTGTGTGTGTGTGTGTGTGTTTTACAGGATTTAATATTTTTAAAATCTACTTATTTCTTATTGTCTTAGGAAATAGGTGTTGGGGATTCATTTTGTAGATGAGAAAACAGGTTTAGAGGGATTAAATAACTCACTGCAAGCGTCACAGATAGTAAGTGGCTATCTTTGTAGAGAACAGGCTAGGATGCTATACATTGAAGAGACTTAAAGTGTTAGTAGGACGTGTGGATGGAAATGTGTGCCTGTCAGAGCTCTCACCTGGTCTCACACCCAGTATGACAGCTCTGCTACCCGGACTCATGGTTTCCTGGGTTGTTCTCTCATTGCCCTGTGCCGGCTTGAAAATGGAGTTGGAAGCATCCAGGGAAAGCATTGTGAAGTGCTTAGAGGTCACTTGCTGCTTCCATTAGTAAACGAAGTGCCATATCTACCCTCAGATGAGAATGGAGGAATCCAGATGCACACAGGCAGCCACTGGCTCTGCCAGTCAGTACCCAGTGCATTTCAAGGAATAAGAGGAAAAGGATGCTGTGAATGTCTGGCAGTCTCCACTCTAGTGGCGTAGCTGAAGTCTGTCCCTAAATGTATTTAGGTTTCATCTTTAATATAGATACATTTTCAGATTAAGGACTCATGCTTAGTTACTTCTGCAGTACTTACTTTCTCTGGGTCACTTGAATGATTCCCCAAACTCAGAATGAGAAATCCCTGGGGCGAAAAATCCTGTCACTGCATGATATTCTTGGTATGAGTTAAACAAAATAAAGCAACAACAAAAACACACCCCTTGCTGCCCCAAGTTCAACCTCTAATCCTGCCTCACCATCATGTTAAGGCCCCTCTTCTCCTCTCCCCTACCACTTGATACCTGTTCCATGCCCTTGTGTAACTGGCCCCTTACTAACTGCTCCAGTCTTCCCGTAGGTTAGCACCTGTCCTGTGCAGATGCAAAGTGTAATCTTGAAAACAAGCATCTTTGTGCTCCAGAATGTACACATTAGTAACAAGTCTAAACTGGAGAGAATTCTATCTCTGAACATTCTATAAACCTGTTGCCTCTGAGGAATATATAGCTTGTGTTGGAAACTACACCTCTGTGTGCTTTTCAATGTCCTAAAGGGGAAGATAAATACAGACAAATGAGGACTGAATAATTGACAGTAACAGGAGGTGTAATTTCGTCTCCCACTGCTGAGAGCATAGTAGACAATTAGCAGCTCCATTTTAATCACCTCCTCTCTAATTAGTTAAATATGCCCCCTTGGGAGTTTTGGCTTTGTCTAGTTGGCTTTTCCTCAAGCTGATCTTAGAGTAATTCCCTAATATTGGGGAAATTTTCCTACATTAGGGAGATATAAATATGGACACCTGCTGACCAAAATATTATTCAGTATTAGAACGTTTTGGAGGTGGTACTGGGGAATTTTAGTTTTTATTTTCTTTGTTCTTCATTGTTCAGTAACATTTTAGGATGATTGGGGAGGCATCTAAATAAACTCTAACTTGGTTGATTTTATAACATGATAATCATTACATAAGCCGTAGTTTTTAGCCTATAGTCACACTCTATCCTAAAGACATGTTGAATATTTTCATGCTATTGATGGACATGTGATAGAGGAAGAAATTGGAACTGTATTTCAACATTAAACATTACGATTTTATCCACAGATCAATGAAAATTTTCAATTCAAATGAAGGGGGCCCAGTTCAAAGTTGCTTGAGAAAAACTGTGTTTGTTAGGTGATGTAACTGAAAACACTACTGTGTAGTATGTTTTGGCTCATTTGAACCAGATGCATAATGTTTGGAGTTGGCCTCCTTTCTCCTAGCTTTATTTTCTAGTGTCTTCTTTCCACATAAAGCAAGAGGCTTCCTACCTACTCCAGGCTTATATCTTATATCAGGCATATATCATTGTCATCACCACCATCACCATCTGTATCATCTTCATTTGCTTTTTCTTTCTTTCTTTTTTTTGTTTTTTTTGTTTTTTGAGACGGGGTTTCTCTGTGTAGCTTTGTGCCTTTCCTGGAACTCGCTTTGGAGACCAGGCTGGCCTCGAACTCACAGAGATCCGCCTGCGTCTGCCTCCCGAGTGCTGGGTTTAAAGGTGTGCGCCACCACCGCCTGGCCTTCATTTTCTGAGACAGTTAAATTGGAAGAAAAATTTAAAATTGCTGTATTATCATATAACATGATTATCTATGTAGGAAATACCAAATAGTTCAAACACAAACAAAACCAAATCCCCAAATAAGCACTCAGAACTAGATGGTAAGCTCTGCAAGATAGCTGGATATTAGATTCTCTCTCCACCCATCGTCATACTTCTATAACCTAGCAATAAGCAAATGATATCCAAAGTTAAAAACGCATTGTAGTCACCAACCCCCAAATAGTGCTCAGGCACAGATCTCCATAAGCACCGGAGAGTGTTGGTGGAAGAGGAGCTAGGTAGATAGAGAGAGACTGCTGCATCCAAAGATCAGAGGGTTCGGCTTGTAAAGAGGACCGCTGTCTCCAGTTCATCTGTAGATTTAATGCAATTCCTATCAAGACTGCAGCAAATTTTCTTTACAGTTTATCTGTAAAGCTGAAGAGACTAGAAGAGCTGAAGCAATTTTGAAAAAAGAATGAAGGTGAGAGAAATTATTCTACTCTATTTTAAGACTTCTTTTGTAGCGACAATAATCAAGACATTGTATTGACAGAGGATAGACACCTGGATCAATGGAACAGAATAAAACCCAGAAATAGACTCATGTGCACAATTGATTTTAGACAGAAGTGCAAAAGCAATTTAATCAAGAAAAAGGAGTTTTTTTTTTCTTTTGTTTTTTAAACAAAAACAAACGGTGCTTTTTAAAAGTAATGGATACTATGGGCAAAACCCAGAAACCCCAACTTAAGTCTCATATATTACATAAGAATTAATTCAAAGTGAATCAGACTTATGTATAAAATGTAAAACTATAAGACTTTCAGATGACAAAAATTATTTTGATGTAGGGCTCTGTGAATTTTTTCAACACCACACCAAAATATGGCTCATAAAGTTTAGAGGGGAAAAAAGAGGATAACTTTTTCTTCACCAAATTCACAACCTTTGCTTCTGTATCTGCCAGATCCTGCTGAGAAGAAGAAAAGAGAATCTCTAGAGTGGAGGAAAACGTTTGCCAGTCATTTTTCTGACAAAGGACCTACATATAAAAATGTAAAAAGAACTCTTAAAACAGTTCAACACCCAATTAGGATATAGATAAAAGGCACAAAGAGCCATTTTAAAAATGAAGTTTTAGGGACTGAAGAAAAGGGTCAACAGTTAAGAGCACCCCCGGCTCTTGCAGAAGACAGGAATTTGATTCCTAGCACCCATCATAGGCAGCTCATAACTGCTCAGAACTCTAGTTTTGGGCATCTGATGCCTTCTTCTGGCCTCGACAGGCATCTGAATTACACATTCACACATATAAATAAAAACAAAATAACTCTTAAAATGAAGTTATAGAAATTACATAAAAGCTCACAGAAAATTGTTCCATATCATTAGTCATTAGGGAACTACAAATTAAAACCATAGTGTGTGGAGGTCATTACACAAAACCATAATCAATCAAAATGCAGAGCTACGGAGCTCAGTCCCAAAGGACATAACTGCAATAGAATTCCTGCATCTAAGCCTCAGGCAACACTGCAGAAGAGCTGGTGGAAAGATTGTGAGAGTCAGAGGATCAGGGAGGTTGCTGTGAGATTGTGTCTCTATGAATGTCAGAAGCTCCACCCATAAAGTCTTACCAACATAACTACCTAAACATGAGCCACAAGGATGACCACAATAGACATGCTAAATTGGATGGGGAAAGCCCTGGAGTCCTCAACCTACACAGAGAACTACAAGCAACTAAGGAACGCTGAGAGCCGGAGAAAGTCTTCCCCAGGGAAGAACACACCAAGTAGCTATTGTCTTAGTTAAGGTTATTATTGCTATGATGAAATGCCATGACCAAAAGCAAGCTGGGGAGGAAAGGGTTTATTCGGCTTACACTTCCATGTCATAGTCCATTACTGGAGGGAGTCAGGACAGGAACTCAAGCAGGTCTGGAACCTGGAGGCAGGAGCTAATGCAGGGGCCATGGAGGGATACTGCTTTTGGCTTGCCCTTCATGGCTTGCTCAGCCTGCTTTCTTATAGAACTCAGAACCACCAGCCCAGGGATGGCACCACCCACAATGGACTGGGCCCTCCTCCATCAATCACTAATTAAAAAAATGCCTTAGAGGCTTGCCTACAACTTGATCTTTATGGAAGCATTTTCTTAATTGAAGTTTCCTCCTCTCAGATGGCTAGCTTGTGTTGACACAAAACTATCCAGTATAGCTATCCAATACCAATTGGTTAGTTCTAAAAACACATACAAGTAACATTAAACAGACTGAGCAGGTTGTACTTATGTGTTAGGAATTTTATATATATAAACACTTAATGCAAAAAGAAGCTATCAGTTTGAAAGAGAGCAAGGAGGGGATATATGGGAGGGTTTGGAAGGAGGAAAAGGAAGGGGAAATGATGATGTGATTATATTATATTCTCAAAAAAAAAAACAGAGTAAAAAACCACAATGTACTTACTGTCAATAAACTCTCTATATGAGAGATTCAAGTTTATAGTAGTAAAAACAAGAAATGACTGTGGGGACCTGTAGGAAGCTGGTCCACTTCTACACTGCTGGAGGGAGTATAAAATGAAACGACTACTTTGGAAAGTTACTAGGCACCCTCTAATATACTAATAAACTAAACATACCTTTACCATAAGACCCACCCATTGCTCTGAGACATTTTCCCCAGAGAAATGAAAGTATGATACACATAATCTGTACACACATTTTGGTAGCAGCTTTGTTCATGATACCTCCAAACTGGAAATAACCCAAGTGCTTTTCCTGGGTCAAAAGTTACAAAGGATGCTATATCCATAGAGTGGACTATTATGCTGCTATAGACAGAAGCAAACTGATGATACCCCTTTACCAGCTGTCTGCATCCCAGGATGTTATGCCAATTGAGAGAGCCAGTCTGGGAATGGATATGTAGTGTGTTTCCATTTTGTGACATGCTCGAAGTGACACAGAAATGGAGACTAAAGCAACAGTTCCCAGGGGATCGGGACAGTGAGGTTGGAGAAGGGGTAACACAGTCCTGCGTCATGAATCTGGTAGTTCTATGAAATTATGTCAATGTATGTATGTCTATTTCTGAATAGTTTAGCGTGTGCGCGCGCACGCGCGCGCGCACACACACACCCACACCAAAAAATGTATGCAAAACCTGATGAAGTATGAACGGAGTATGTAACTTAGATAACTTAGGTATGGGACTAATGATAACTTTCTGGATTTGATGCTGTAGTAGTCACAGGAGATAGTAGCGTGGAGGGAGTTGGATAAAACATTCACAGGACGCCTCCAAGTTTCCTATCATTATAAAACACCAACAACAGAAAACTTAACAAAGTTAGACAGTCTCACAAAGTTTTGAAATTATTCTTCCAGATTTACATTTACTAAGTCTAGGTTGATAAGTAATAGAGTCACAACTGCAGCCATATGTTTTCATTTTACGGTGCTGTGGCCATTGTTTAAAGGGTAATAAACCACTTTCTCTGTGAAACTGCACATGGGAGCTGGAGTGGTGACTCACACCTGGGATTTTCACCCTCAGGCTGATCCAGGAAGGTTGCTGCAGGTTCAAGGCCAGACTAAGCTCCAGAGTCAGTTCCATTTTCAGCTTGAGCTACAGTATGAGACCGTGTCTTAAAAAGATCAAGAAACAAAGCAAGCAAAAACCTTTAATCATAGAACTCTTCCTTCAAGTGTGTGAATACTGCAGCTCAGAGAAGCTTGGGAGAGTAAGTCTCCTTTGTCAGCTTCCTCATGCCCAGAGCTGCCCTCCTTCTCTTTGTGTATTGTGGCTCTAAGCATGTTTGTGAAAGCAAGCAGCTTAGAGTCACTACAATCACACCATCATGTCTGAAGTACCTTTCTGTAGAAAGGTGACTGACTCGGTGTTACTGGGAATCACAAAGTTTTCCAGAGCCATGGACCGTGGGTCTGTCCCTGCAGACCATATTCTCATATATTCCCTTCACTATTGGCAGTGATTTGAGTCTGAAGCTGCTTGCGGCATGCCCTTATTTAGAGTATTAATTCTCTTTCACATCGCAAGAATTCTTTAATTAATGATATTTCCAAAATTGGGCTGAGAGATGGCTCTGTGGTTAAGAGCAGCTGTTCTTGCAGTAGACCTATGTTTGATTTCTAGCACCCACATGGTGGCTCACAAACATCTGTAATTCCAGCTCCAGGACATCTGATAACTGTCTTCTCTCCAGGCAACCATAGAGTATACATTCATACATGCAGGCAAGGAGCTTCCTGGTCAGTACTAACTTGATTTTTCTATGTCCTATGACCACTGTGTATAGTATCTTCAACAGTAGGGTCCTACCGCCAAGTTCTGGGCAACCAAGAGCAATGGCCATAGCTTATATTTTTTGGATGTCTCTAGGACACCCCTGACCCACACACTTGGCATTAGGCTTTATATTTGGCACCCTGTGGCTTCTGGGATTAGCATAATCCCCTGTGTGAGTAACTCCAGTTAAACTCATGTGTGTGTATGTGTAGGTATATATACACATACATATCTATACATGCATATAAATATATAAATGTATATATACATATATGCATAAATACACATGCGTATCACATATAGCATATATACATCTATGTGAGGCCTATACAATGGTAGGTTTTACATATTGCTTTTAATGTTAGTCATCCCTCTCCTACCCCTCCTCCTCTCCTTACATTCCCACTCCCCCACCTTCTCCTACCCTCTTACCCCTCTTCCCACTTAAACCTCCTTCCCCGTTATCCCCCCTTTCCTGTTTATATCACTTGTGCTCTGTTTTGTAGGTTGTTTCACAGAGCTCTGTTAAGCTTTTAGTTTAATTACTTTAGTAAACCTTTAGCCATTTTTGACATTCATTTTTTTCAGTTTTTATTATTACAAACAATGATGTAATGAATTCCTTATGTACATTTCACTAATTACTTATTTCAGCATTTTTTTGGGTACACATCAAATAAAATTGCTAGGCTGGATTGTATATATATTTTAATATTTTAATAGGTATTGCCAGATTATTCCCCATACCATTGCCAAATTAATCTCTTATTATAGCCTGATTCGTGCTTCAGCTGCACAGTGCTATATAAACATAAAACGTGGTTCATGCTGTTTAAAGTGTTAAATTCCGTTTTCAAATTTCTGAGCTAGAGATGACACCCATCAGTTCTCTCAGCTCTGCCTTCAAAGCCCAGGACACAGTCCTAGCTTTCCCACTGGCCTCTTGGCTGGCCAGGCTCTCCTATTTGTTTCTGCAGGTATCTCCTGTTTCCTAGCACACTTGTTGCTCGGGGTAGAGTCATTAATGAGGGAGATGCTGCAACCAAATTGGCACATCATGTATCTTTATCAGAGCTGTGGTTCTCTTAGCCTCAGGTGCATGATCTGAAATGGGACCTGTGGGCCATCTGCCCCTGTGTGCTCTGGCAACAGTCAGCGTTCTGCTGGGCTGTCCCAAGGTCTGTCAAAGCCCTTAAAGTCTTCCAGGAGAAAAGAAGCAATCCCTTGTTAAGGAGTCGCTCTTGCTGTGGTGCCTCATGACTGGAAGAGCTCTCAGTCCCTAACACCCCACGAGCCCAGTCAGCGTTTCTACCTGGCGTTCCATCCAATAGAAAACGTGGAAGATGCTGCCAATGTCTGTCTCCTCTGTAGGACAGATGTTGTTCTTTCCACCCGTTTGTTAACTTTACATCCAGTTTGTATGCTCTGTAAGTTCCTTCCTCCAGGTTTGCGGCTTAGGCTAACTATTGCCCAGTCTTTTGTGAGGGGACAACATGAATGAGGCTGTAACTCTGAAGGTTTCTATTGCCAGTTCTTCATTTGAATTCAGATCCAGGCTCATACCACAGTTCCCCGTTTCACTTCCTACATCTGGAAGATGACATCTTGGCAAATCAAGAAGTTATTGGAGGTTCTGGCTATGTGTGTACATGTGTGTTTTCAGTAGCTCATTAAAAAGCAAAAACATTTTTCATTTTAAAATCCTTTGAGACTTAAGTGTAACAAAGAATTCTAGAACATTGTTTACCTAAATAGCCTAATGTTATTGCCTTATATAATCACAGTATAATTATGAACCCAGGACATTAATATTAATACAATATTATTATATATTAAAAAATTCTAGTTATCTGATTAATTTATCTCTTTGCTTTCTAGTCTACTGTCCAATCCAAGATAACACATTGTTTTTAGTCACCATATCACTTTATTTTTATTTCACCCTTGTCGTGTGACTTTCCCTGGGGACATCTGGATAAACACCTATTCATGACAGATAGAGCATAGACTACTGGCCAAAGAAACAATTCCACCCAACTCTGTCTTAGCAATCCTGTGCCTTTGTTGGGATTACTTACAGAAGTGTGGGTAAGGGGTGGGTGTCCTAGTTTGCATCTGGTTGCTGCGGTAAATACTGTGACCAAAAGCAACCTGGGGAAGAAAGGGTTTATGACGGGCTTACAGGTAATGGTCCATCACTGAGTAAAGCCAAGGCAGGGACTGAAGCAGAGACTATGGAGGAATGCTGTCTACTAGCTTGCTCCCTTTAGCTTGCTTGATTACTTTTCTCATATAGCCCAGACCCACTCTCCCAGGAAGGGCACCACTTATAGTGGGCTGGGCCCTCGTACATCAATTGGCAGTTAAGAAAATGTTATCAGACATGCTCACAGGCCAGTCTGATGGAGGCAATTAATCACTTGAAGTTCCCTCTTCCCAAACCATCCAGCACAAGGGGCTTACTCATAGTTGTATGGGTGACTCAGTGAGAACTTCATCACTGAAATCTGACTCCGTCATGGATGACAGCTGCTAAAGTTGCATCTCTGCATCAACTTGCAGCTAGCTCTGCTGAAGCAGCATTTCCTCTCCCCAGAAAGTGTTTCCTGCTTGTACAGTGACAATGGTGAGGGGCTTTAAAATCTTTCTGAGCTTCCTGAATCCCAGAAGTTTCATTAGCTTTCCAAGTCTTACGAGCCTCCCTTCCCAGAAGGGTGTGTTTCAATTCTGAGGAAATAGCAGTACAATAATGCTTGGACCAGTTAGAAGCTCAGCCTTTAATAGGAACATTACCACTAGTTGATGTGCATAGAGTCGAGTGTTTGGACAATATTCTGTGTCTGTTCTCACTCCTTGGTAACAATGCACACCTTTGCATAATCAGGGCAGCCAGGTTTCTTGCTGTCTTCCAAAAGCTCTATGTTATACATTCGATCTCAGGTTTGTAGATTTTCTTTTAGTACTTCTTCTTTCCTTACAGTATATTTACCTCTTTTAAAATCATATTTTAATTTTTGACACATCATCTTGCACATTTTGGGGGAACAGTGTGGCATTTTGATACAGGCATAGTAGTTCCTGATGGTCACATCAGAGTGACTGATGTCTCTGTCACCTCAGACATTTCTTGTGTTAGGAACATTCAAAATTCTCTGTTAGCTCTTTTGAAATACTCCATTTGAGCCACAGTTATCCTGATGTGCTATAGAACATCAGAAATTATTCCTGCTCTACAGCTCTTCTCCTGAATCCAGCTGTTGCTTTAGAACATTTGTCTTCTACTCTGTCTGACCATACCATATGTTCAGCTTTGTGCAGTTTGCTGTGTTTACTGTGTACATTGTAGTTATTGGTTTAGAGACACCTGAATCCATAGATGCTAGACATTCTGTGTTGACCCCTCAACTCTAGCTGTGGCACCACTGACTGTTGGCATCCTTACAGACGTCACAGGAGTGGTACACGGGATGGAGGTTATTGTTGCATTAGCTTCAGTCTTCCTCCTCACCTCCCGTGTGAAAGGCCATTGGTGACAGACTGTGTTCACCTAAAGAATGGTCAATCTAGATCTTCTGTCATTTTCTCTTATACTCTAAAAGTTCAAAAGTGGTCATATTTGGTAGTGATCAAATTCAAAGTAGTATTTTAAGCAGCATGTTGACAGAAGACCTGGGGCCATTTGAATAACAGAAAGTCTGTAAGTTAGGTTGTCTTTTGGTGAGGTGTGGAACAAGATAAGCATTTTAAAAAACGTGTTTGGGATTGCTGATTGGTTTCAAGTATGGTTCAGTCAGAATGGCTCCCATTACCAGTTATTGCACTCCTAGTAGTTTTGATCCAGAAATCCTGCCACGTAGCCCAGAAGAAAACACCAGAGCCAGTAAATACATCCTGGAAACAAAGTCGTTTCCTAGTATGATTTTAAAAGCTCTTCCTTAAGAGCTTTAAAAAAAACCTATGCAACATCAACAGTAGACTGCTTAAACAAGACCTGAACAATGGCGACACCAGTTGACATGCCAGTGTGGATGGGGGAAATCACATGGGGTTCCATCCCTAGATGAAGAGCTACAGGCAATTAAAAACTGTGGAGAGGGGGAAAATTAGTGTTCCCCAGAGATGAGCACCCTAAAGTTATCTATCCAATCCCAAGTGGTCATCCCTGAAACATTATGCATGCAAGCAATTCTAAATGGACTCAGCAAGTTGCATTTATATATTTATTCACACACATGCACTTGTATACTCACATGTATGTGTGACAATAGTTAATGAATAAAAGACCATGTTCTTGAAAGGGAGGGGTCATAGGAGGAGCAAGGGGGGAAATTGTATAATTATATCTTAACAAAAATAAAACTATTAAAGATATTTTTAAAGAGAAGAAAGGGAGTTCTCCTATGTGCTTATCCAGAAAACAATGCAGATGTGCGGTCCAGTGTTCACAGCCAACAGAAGGGCAGGACTTCACCCCTTAGCTCTCAGCTAGCCACCATTGCTCCCACACACTGTGTGGTCCTGACCCATTGCCCAGAAACTTGAGGTTTCCCCAACTCATTACGTCTTTATTTTTAAAAGCAAAGAAGGACAAGGAAGGGGGTGGACTAGAAACTGAGTAGAAACTCCTCTGGGCAGAATACACCCTTTTATAGCAATTGCTAGTTAGCTTTATTTTCACCATAAATTTTACAAGCTCAGAGTGCAGAAATCCATTTTGTTAGGGCATATTAATACAGATTTATTGGGGTGGTAGTATGGTAGTGATACCTAAAGTCTCAGGATGTATATTACAGGCTGGCCTCGGGTTCACTAACTGGCCTCAAGTTTATGAGACTCCCTCTGTTCTACTTTGTAAGGTTTAGATAAATATGTTTGTCTACCATCTGCCTTTGTTTTGAGCTTGCCCAGTGTGTTAATTAAGGATTTATTGCTGTGAAGAGACATCATAGCCATGACAAACCTTATAAAGGAAAACATTTATTTGTTGCTGGCTTACAGTTCAGAGGTTTAGTCCATTATCATCATGGTGGGAAGCAAGGCAACATGCAGGGAAACATGGTGCTAGAGAGGTAGCTGAGAGTTCTACACCAGGATTGGCAAGTAGCAGGAAGAGACAGTGAGTCACTAGGCCTGGCTTGAGCTTCTGAGACCTCAAAGCCTATCCCCCAGTGACTTACTCCTCTAATAAGGCCTTACCCATGCCAATAAGATCACACCTCCTACTCCCCATGGGCCTATGGGGGCCATTTTTATTCAAACCACCACACCCAAGAATCCAATAGAAACTCATTGCCATCTCAGATGAGGAGAGACTTCGAGAACTGGAGGCAGAAATAGAAGGAGCACATGTGAATTTTAGTTCTCTTGTCTTTCTTACTGGTGGGTTCTATACCTTTCACAGAGGCCTTTCCCAGCACCTCCGTTGACCTTCTCCATTTCAGGTGGGATGTACCAGTGCTAGAGTCACATACTTCAGACCCAGGTCTCTGTTAGCATCTGATACAAATTGTCTTGTCACCTTGAGATCTCTAAGCAACAAGTTCCTATGTTCTATTGCAGATGAGATAAGGAAGTGTTTTATGAACCAAAAGGTCTTTTAGAAAAGGATTTGAAAGTGTTCAGTGTTCTATCCCTGTAGCCTGTCTCTGAGCGTGTTGGCATGACTGTGGGCTGTTTTTAAAGTCTGCTGGACAGCCATCACAGTCTTTCTGCTCACTCTTTCTGAGAAGAAAGGTCCTGAATGTGAGTTTTTGTCCTATGAATTTATTAGAGCACCTACCCATGAAGAGCCCATCTGAGGCTGTACTTGGGTTCTTTGCTCTCGTGGTTGGAGTTTTGACTGAGACTATGTTCCTGGCTTCTGGCAGAGTCCCTTTGCAGTCTGTGGATAAGCATGGTTCCTAGCAAGTTGACAGATCACTTTCTCCTCTCAGTACCAACCCTTCTGAAGTCCGGATTTTCTCTCTGGTTCGTTTTCCTTGTCAGCTGCAACGTCTCAGATTTTATCCAGAATCGCACAACCCTCCTGTTTTGGGAACTTGCCAGTTCCCAATCTAGATCTGTAACTTTCCCCAAAGTATGTATCTAGCATGGTCACATTTGGAAAATGTTGGCTCATGTCCAGTGGAGATCTGACATCATTTCAAATGTATTTCAGGTGTTTTGGTGCCTACATAACTAGGCATAGCCCTGTGTTCTCATGAAGACACAGAAAAAAAAAAAAAAGGATTTTTTAGAATCCAGGAAATCAAGGTCCGTATGTATGTGATGTGCCAGAATTAGTCTGTAGGAAAATTATATACACAGAAAGGTATCGGAGGAGTATCATCAGACACGCCTTGAAAAGCCAAGGGGTTCTATGGGAAAGTGAATCCACCTACCAAATAAACTTTAGCATAGCCTTTGTAGCAACGTAGGGACCCTCTAAATCTTCCTAGCCTGCAAATCTCTGGCACCAAGCATCATTGAATAGCATGTCCTTGTTTGACCCTGCCGTGGAACCTCTCCAAATGACTGAGAGTGCAGTTTTGTAATATTATATATCAAGAACCTGTTTAGATTATTTTTAACAAAACATTCTTTAGGTCTATCATAGGGAAGATGGGAATAGACAAAGATAGGTTGTGTGTATTTTCCCCTTGTAGCCCATCCCTAGCCAGGACACATTTCATGCTGTCCTCTTGCAGCATTAAATACCCTCAGCGAATCCTTGCTAAGCTCCCTGCTTGCTTGCCTTTGCTCACTTGGAATGCCTGAGTCTTGGCTACAGCAAGGAGTGGATTCCAGCCAGCCTGACTTCTTCTTTAGAACAGTCTCTGGAAGCTTCTTTTACTTAGGATTTTGAAGACAACAGATTGTTAATTGAGAAGGCTTAAGCCCACATTGTATAATGAAACTACACTTGGCATTAAGCATTGATATGGGGGAAGGGACCTTTGTTTATATATGCTGTTGTTAAGTGAAGCCCTGAAGTTACAGACTCACCTACTGAAGCAGACATTCTGCTGAACTGCAGTCTGGTTAGCATAATCCCCGCTTAAGCAGTCCTCCTTGCTCAACAGTTTCTTCTGCCTTTCTTGGGATAGCTTCTTTGTGCTTGCCTACCTTTAAGTGGCAAGTCAAGAACTCTGGGTAGGGCAAGGGGCAGCAAAGGGAAATCTCGCAGAAGATAGGAGGTGTGAGCAGCAGTGGTATTAGAGTGGAATTGGAGATGGTGACTGGAGCTTGTCTCAGTACAGAGGAGTACCTAGCCATTCCAAAGCTCATAGTTGCCAGGAGAGACTGAAACTTAGAACTCACAAGCAGGGGAAGGGATGTGACTTGGATTTCAGGCTTTGGATGGACTCTGGGAAGCAGACCAGGCTTTCTGCTAGTTTTCCAACAGTTATCATCTTTTTTTTTTTCCTTAAATGGTACTGTGAAAGTCAAATTTAGACATTTTCTTTATAGCATTACCATCACATTCTTCAGAAAAAAAAATTGTATCTCATCCACTTCCTCTTTCAAGATTTTGTGCACAGTTGAAATAACAAATTTTACACAGATTTAAGGGAGCTTATTTTGATCATTCATTTTTGATGACTTCATTTTGTCCCATTCAGCTCTTCAGCCTTATCCTGAGACTAGCATTTAACTACACAATGCTGGCCTTTGTGTTAAGGGATTCACTTAGGTTGTGCATGCCTGCTATTTTAGCATTCCAAGGTAGAGGCAAGGGGATGTGGAGTTTGACCCTTGCCTAGACTACATACAGAGAAAGCACGCAAGGCAGCTAGCTTTACTATAGATTTCTAGCTCCTCCTCTCTGTGGAGTCTCCCTTCTAGTTTAATCTCCATCTTCTGAGCACTGTTCTTATTTCCTGTTGCCCTCCTCTCACATTGCTATATGTGCTGCTTTTTTTAGGTCTTGCTCAGCACTCTGTGTTGTGACTCAGAGTTCAACCTAAGTACAGGGAATTGAGCAGTTGAGTATGAAGGAGACTTGGGCCCCTCCAAACACCACAAGCCACTTTCTCTCAGTTCTCTTTTTCTTCTCCTTCTGTCTTTACTCTCCACCCACATCCCTTTCTGTTCATGTCCTTCCCTGCTATGTCTCTTTCTCCTCTCTCTCTCTTCCTCCAGGTCCCCCATGTCCACTCTGCCCTTTGTACAAGCTTGAGTTCTCCATCTGCCAAGGTACTGAGAGGCCTGAGCCTTTGAAATATAATGCTGGCTGGCCCCTTTTCTAGAGACATTGAATCCATTGGGTTTCAATTAAGAATGACTTGCAACCTGAATGTAGCTCAAACACATTTGAGATATCAAGGGGATGTGTATAGGGTTCCTTTCTTCTGTTTATTTTAAAATGTAAGTCAGTAGTAACAAATTCAAAGGACAGGTATTCATTTTTCAAAAGAGGACTCCAAATATGTATAGTCAAGGAACTCTTTAGGGGGCTGAAGGTATTTTGAGACATGGCTCCTCCCTCCATGATTTGGCTCTCAGATTATGTTTTAAACAAGTTTTGGGATCATGTTGATTTAGCTTTTGTGTAATGATAAATTCTAAAATGCCTGAATGGTTAACTGAAAGATCGAAAGCCTCTGAGGTGCTGTTATAAGTAGAACTAAAAATAAATGTACCAATTACATACTGAATATATTTAAAATAAGTAAGGTCAGCAACTTCTTGTTTTGAGAAGCCATTCTTAAGTGTCATGACCTTGAGATACAGGTGTACTCATGTGCAGGGTGAAGTGAGTGTCACTGGAAAATTAAACATAATGAAAAGACCGTAAATGTCTGCTTTTAGTTCACTTTTCTAATAGGAACGCTTAAATCACATGCTGGGAGGGCTGGAAGGAGCCTTAACAACCGTGAACATTTCTCTGATTCATAGGAACAAGGTCACAAAAGGAAAATCAATTTCCTAAGTCACACATGTAGCTGGTGACACAGAACCCAGGATTCTTTAGTCCCAATGTTATGCTTTTTTTTTTTTAAAGACATGTCACTGTGTGGACATTGACAGAAGGATGTAATAAACGCTCATTTGTGCATTTACTTTCATCAGGCAACCTTCCTAGATGCTTGTGCGTGAGTTTTCTACCTGTTCACCGATCATCACGCTGGAACAGGTAGCTTTTCACCCTGTAGCTCATTGTCTTAGGTAGGTTTCTGTCCTGTGATAAAGACCATGACCAAAAGCAGCTTGGGGAGGGAGAAATTTTCTGGCTGATACTTTCTGGTCACAGTCCATCATTGAGGGAAGACAAAGCAGGAACTCGTTCGGGACAGAAACCTGAAGGCAGGAAGTGAAGCAGAGGCCCCAGAGGAGCACCACTTACTGGCTTCCTCCTGGCTTGCTCGGACTGCTTTCTTATATACCCTAGGATCACCTGCTCTAGAGTGACACCAACCACCGTGGACTTGGCCTTTTCACTCAATCACCAATCAAAAAATGCCCCCAAGGGCTTGTCTACAGGCAATCTGAGGGAGGCATTTTCTCAATTGAGATTTCTCTTTCCAGATGTGTCTGGTTTTGTGTAAAGTTGACAAACCCAACCTGCACACCCAGACTGACCTTGAATTTGCCATCTCCCCTGCTTATACCTTCCAAGTGCTGTAATTACAGACAATATTAGCTTAAAACAACATCTGTTTATTGACTATTAGTCTAGAAGGCTGGTCTTTTTTGGTTTCTAAAGACCTCATTATGAAAATTGCTTCCGTATGTAGTATCTATTACAGAACCCTTATACTTGATTATGTAGAAAGGCAGAGTTCTGCCAGGTGGCCATGGCTGACAGTTAGGTAGCTGGGAGCACAGCATGTAGTGAGAAGGATTATTGATAGAAGATGAAAAGGTATAGATTGCTTTATTAGATAGAGAGCTACAAACAGTTAACAATTGCTGAGAGTGTGAGAACTAATCTTCCCCAGGAATGAGCCCCCTGATTGGTTATCCATGTAGGCAACACTGAACCAAGTTGTATTTATATGTATATGTAACAATAGAAGTTAAAAAGAGGAGGCCATGACTTTGGGAGAGAGTGGGGGTGAGGGGAGTGATGTGGGAGGGGCAAGAAGGAAGTGTAATTATATTTTAATTAAATAAAAGTTCTATGTACTCAGTTTCAGAAGAGGGAGTCTATGATAATAATGTGAAAAATTCTTTTTAAAAATAGCTTATCACATTAACACTTAGCAAAGCTAAGCTTAATGAGAATAGTTGTCCAATATTGTCGCACCACAGAAGGAGAAGCCCCAAACCCTGGTATGGTTAGAAAGGCCAGCCTTATCAGCCAGCTTCTATTTCCCAGCATGCCATGCCCTTTCCACCTCAGGACCTTTGCATATACTAGTCAGTCAGTCTGAAATGCTCTTCATTCAGTTTTATTCCCCACATAGTTCAGGTTTTCAACACATCTTAGCCTAAACAGCATTTTCTCAGCCCTCAGAGGTGCTGATTGCTCTATTTATCACATTATCCCTATCCAGCCTCTGGTGGCCACTTCCAGATTACCTTCTGGTCTTCTCTACAATTTATCTTGTTTTTCTTCCTCTTTTAGGCTGTCTCTGTTTGAATGAGACTGTCTGTGACTCACCTCTAAGTTACAGATGTGTCTAGGGCAGGGCAGGGCACATGTTGGATGTTTAAAAAGAGGTCCAGATAGGTTGAATGTTCTGTTGTCACAAAGGGCAACCATATTGTCACAGGAAGTACCACTCAGTTTTAAGAAACTTCAGCCTATCCTCGGAGCAATTGGCTCTCCTGATTGCCAGCTTGGCAATTGGGTTAAGAGTGGCTTGATGACTGGTTCAAGGTCACACAGTTAATCTCATTAAGAAGTAAGATTAGCTCCCCCAGCGCTGGGTATTTTTAGCTATTCTCTTCTAAGGAATTGGTCTTTGTTGAAAATATTCAACTTTTAGAGTTCTTAGCTTTTAAAAATAAAATTAAGTAAATGATATTCTTCAAAGTTTAACTATTTCCAAGTCTAGTTTTTACACTTCATGTTTCTTTTCATGTAAATTCTGCTGCAATATTTTCTTTTATTTTTTCATTGTCAAAACTGATGGCAGACTCATCTCCTGGTTTAAACTGTGTATCGTTCTAATTCTGACCAGTGGTCTCAGCCCTCAGTATTTTGGTTGTGTTAAAATATCATCAATGGGCTGGGAAGATGGGTCAGTGGATAAAGTGGTTGTCATGCAAACGTGAGACCAGAAATTGAGTCCCCAGCACCCACCTGATCTGGACACACGGTGGTGTGCATCTGTAACCCCAGCACTGGAGGGCAGGATGAGGCGGTGACAGAATGATTCTAGAGGCTTGCTGATTGTTACCTTACTAAAATGGTGAGCCCCCCGTTCAGTGAGAGAACCTGTCTGAGGTGGGTCAGGCCGAAAGCACTGGGCCACACCTTAAGCAAATAAAGAGCTGAGGAAGCCTGACCCATAAACTCCAAACTGGAAGGTGATGATGTGTAGCTCTAGAGCCAACTAAGAAACACCACAGTAGCTAGGAGCAGAGCCTGCCAAAAATCCACATATGTAAACCTCAGTCCTTTGTTTAATAAATGAGAACTTGCCTGCAAACCTCCTGGGCTCTGTGCTGTTGACTCTAAGTCCGCTCACCCCCTGCCCCACCCCCACCCCCAGGATCAGAGACAGCAGGACATCAGCTGCAGAGCCAGCAACACCTGTCTAAAAAGAATAAGGTGGAGAGTGGTAGAGAAAGACACCCAGTGTCAATTTTTGTTTTCCACAAGCACACACATGGGTATGTACTGTCACATGTACCGTGTGTGTTTACAAAAGATACCACTGACCTTTGAAGGTCCTGACATAGGTGATATCAAGATTGAAATAATGAGAAGCTCCAGAGGTTCCAGCCATGCTTCGGACCTGAGTGAAGAAAGTGAAGGCAAGGTATAGGAAATGATTTTCAGAAGACAGCTTGCTCAGGGCTTGTCTTCTACAGATGGTAACAGATGTTTCATTCTTTATTGAAATTCAAATGAAGCTTGCTTCATTGGGCAGAATCTGTGTGAATCTTACTGTGTCCAATTCAAGACTGCACTCCATACTTTTGGAGCTTTGTGTTTCCTACATCTTAGCCTCCCTTCAATCTCAATCTAGAGTTGTCTTGAGGACACAGGAATTCCTGATGCACCATGTAGCTGGCTTTTATTAATTGTTGTAAAAAAAAAACAAAAAACAAGTAAAGTCAACACCCCCTTTGCCAAGTTTTTTATGTCATCTTCATCATTGTCACATTGAAATATGTTGGCTAATAGTGAGTGTCAGCATTTCTCAGCTCTGGCCTTGCAGTGTGAAGCCCATAGATTTTCCTCATTTGACACACAGCTATAAATGGCGACGGTTTTGTTTTTGTTTTGTTTTGTTGTTGTTTGGTTGGTTGGTTTTGAGGTCTCTGATAATAAAACTCTATGTACAACTACTTTCCTTCACCTGCAAGAGTTAACATGAGTCTAGAACAGCCAGACCAACCTCCAGCAGCACAGAGGGAGTCCTCTATGTCCTCACACAGAGTACTCACCTCTCAATAGCTGGGCACCTTACAGACAGATTACTTAGGGTAAAATAACCTGTGTCAGAATGAGTGCCCTTATCCCTGGACTATAAAAGGGATTGCTATTGTTCTAGTATTAAAAATCTGCCATACACTTTACAGACTATCAAATACTTAACAGGCAGGCACTGAAGGCTTTGTTGTTCTGAGTCATTAAGGATTAAAAAGCAACCAGAAGTCAAGACAAAGTTAAGTTATAATGACTTTCAAATGGATGCACAGATCAATGAGGACCATCAAGATAAAGCAAATTTGAAATTCTATCTTGATTGAATGTATTTAAATGTTTTATTTTAATGGATAAGAATCTGAAGAGTTACACTGTTTGCTTCATATAGGATAGCTGACAAATGAAATAATATATATTAAAATATTTACCTTTTACCCATAAGGATAAGGATACAATAGTCAAGGTGAGGAAATCAAGACTATTAAAACATAACCAGGATGAATTTACACAGGCTCCAGATTCCCCCCTATAACCTTTTTGATCATCTTCCTACATATGTTTTGTTTGCTCAAGATTTTCATTGATTTACTTTACTTTGTTGAAAAAAAATTACTTTAAAAGTAAGTACATATTACTGCATAAGTCAGTTTCACTTGCTATGTAAGTAACCCCTGACAATAAATAAAATGAAACTGTATTTTGTGTGTGTGTGCAGATGTGCATGAGCTTGCATATGGGAGTCCAAAGGTTGACATGGGGCATCTTCCTTAATTGCTCTTCACATTATTTTTGAGGTGGGGTCTCAGGGAACCTGGAGCTCATTGATATAGCTAGGTTGGCTGGCCAGAAAGCCTCCATGATCTACCTGTCTCCACCTCCCCACCTCTGGAATCACAGTCCTCCCATGCCCAGCCTTTAAGTGGGCACGGGAGTGATCTGAACTCTGGTCCTTGTGCTTGCGTGGCTGGCACTTTACTGAATGAGCCATCTCCCCCACCTAACAAGACTATATTTTTAAGTTGTAACTTGATGCCTTTGCTTTCTTGTCTTTGAGGTTATGTCTTGCTTTCCTCAGTCTTAGTATACTGAAGCTTAAACTTTTGCTCCGTAGGTTATGTAAGTGAGTCTGCTGAAACCTGACAGTTGACAGGAACCAGAGTAAAGGCACACACTTTTATTACCAGGCCTGTATGTGCAAGGCTCTCAAAATGTGAAACTCAGATAAGGGCCAGACCAATGAAGTCTATTCTAGGGGAGAGGGAAGTGGTGGCTGTAAGGCAGAGGGAGAGAGAGAGGGAGGAGAGGTAGGAGAGGGAGGAGAGGGAGGAGAGGGAGAGGAGGGAGAGGGAGAGGAGGGAGGAGAGGGAGAGGAGGGAGAGGAGGGAGAGGAGGGAGAGGGAGAGAGAGAGAGAGGAGGGAGAGGAGGGAGAGGAGGGAGAGGAGGGAGAGGAGGGAGAGGGAGAGGAGGGAGAGGGAGAGGAGGGAGAGGGAGAGGAGGGAGAGGGAGAGGAGGGAGAGGGAGAGGAGGGAGAGGGAGAGGAGGGAGAGGGAGAGGAGGGAGAGGGAGAGGAGGGAGAGGGAGAGGAGGGAGAGGAGAGGAGAGAGAGAGAGAGAGAGAGAGAGAGAGAGAGAGAGAGAGAGAGAGAGAAAGAGAGAACGAGAACATAAATAAGTTTTAGAGAAGAAAGGGGACTCAAAAACCAGACAGTGGGTAAAGTTCTTTTGGGCTCTGGGTGAGGTGTTTGGGGGTTAGTTTTTTCCTCTGTGATGAGAGTTTCATTTCCTTGGTTAATGAAATTTCAGCAAGCAGATTTAAAGGCAGTTTCTCTAGACTAGTGGTTCTCAACCCATGGGTCACAAACCCTTTGGCAAACCTTTACTGTAGCTTGAGTTTTCCTGCCTGGCCCAAAGTCAGGACAAATCTCTCTCACCCGCCAGTCCCACAGCCACTCAGACCCAACCAAATAAACACAGAGACTTATATTGCTTACAAACTGTATGGCCGTGGCAGGCTTCTTGCTAACTGTTCTTATATCTTAAATCAATCCATTTCTATAAATCTATACCTTGCCACGTGGCTCGTGGCTTACCGGGATCTTCACATGCGGCTTGTCATGGTGGCGGCTGGCAGTGTCTCCCTCTCAGCCTTCCACTTCCCAGAATTCTTCTCCTTGTCCCGCCTATACTTCCTGCCTAGCCAATGGCCAATCAGTGATTTATTTACTGACCAATCAGCAACACACTTGACATACAGACCATCCCACAGCACTTTACCTCCAATACTTAGAATTCATAACAGTAGCAAAATTATAGTTATGAAGTTGCAATGGAAATAATTTTGTGGTTGGGGGTCACCACAACATGAGGAACTGTATTTAAGGGTTGCAGCATTAGGAAGGTTGAGAACCATTGGTCTTGCCACCAACTTGGCTTTTCTGTAGGGAAGAAGTCTTCAGGGAAAGCCAACCCTTGCGTTTGCTGCTCCCCAGGCACTCTCAAATGCTAGCAACTGTTAAGTGTTAGACACATGCTATAACGCCAGGTGAGACGACTTTTAGATGATATCACAAAACTTTGATTAGAATATTTTTCTCATGTTGTGATAACCAATCCAAGGTACATTCCAGGCTTGCCTGGGATCATCTGTTTCATGCTAGTTCAGCCTTAGCCGCCGAATGTTGCTGAAGTCCTTAGGGGTTTCTTTGGTCTGAGATGCTAGCAATACAGGCAAATTTTTGAGAGCTATCCGTTGTAATAAGGGGAGCATGGTTTAGTAATTTAAGCTAAACTATATTTTTTTTGTGTGTGTGTACATGTGCATGTGTGTGAGCATGAACGTGGAGGCCAGGATTTGACCTAATGTGTATCCATTAATTGCTTTTTACCTTATTTTTGAGGTAAGGTCTCATTGAACTTGGAGTTCATTGATTTGGCAAGAAATCTTGAGCAGAAACCTGAACAATCTTTTCTTTTCCATCTCCACAGTGTTCTAGACTTCCACAGGCTGGTAAAAATGTATGGTTTAATCTTTAGTGTTATTTATTTTAAGGTGCGATGCTAGGTATTGAACCCCTAGCAGGGTCTTGTGCATACTTTGTAAGCACTCTGTCACAGACCTGTAACCTTGGCTCTGGTTTTAGCTATTTCTAATATAAGCCTTTTATTTTCTTGCTCCTCATTTTTCCTGTATTTAGGGTTAGCCTGATTTCTGCCTTGCTTACTGCCCACATTTAGAATATCAACTACTCTATAAGATTGGAATGTTGGAGGGAAAAATACATAAGAAAGTCAAATACTGCCATACATGTTCTTTCTCTTTCTTTGCTAGCACTCGGCTTCAAATGGAGTCACAAGTAGGAAAACTGTTGTAATTGTACTTATAATGTAGCTGCAGACATGGGATCTATAGGAGAGACATGGAATCTATAGGGGAGGCATGAGTATCTATAGGAGCAGCATGGGATCTATAGAAGAGGCGTGAGTATTTATGGGAGTCCAGCTCCCACCTTTTGAAGGATTCTTAGGTAGAGGACAGAGAAATTAAGAAATGATAGATAGAAAGAGAGACCTAGCCATTGAGAAGAAAGACAGAAACACAGGATAGCTTCGGGAGGGCCTGGGTCAATACCCAACAGCCTCGTCCTTTATTGAAAAGGGTTTTTTATAATATGCCAATGGGAGAGGCAAAAGACTTCCCCCTTGCAAGATCAAAGCACACCATACAGCCAAGTGCAGACCCTTCCAAACACCTGGTAAACATGCCTGTAGCCAAATCATCTCCTTATGCAGCCCTGCTGGGTAAAGCAAGCTCAGATTCTCTGACCCTGAGTAAGTTCTCACTAGCAAGCCTCTGAGGGCTCCCACAAGTATCTATAGGAGAGGCATGGGTATCTATAGGAGCAGCATGGGATCTATAGAAGAGGCATGGATATCTATAGGAATGGGCATAGGTATCTATAGGAACAGCATGGTTATCTATGCAGAAAACTCCCAGGGAAGTTTGTGGGAATGACTTTTGTCCTCTGTGGAATTCCAACTTGCTCCTGCTCCTGTGTAGGGCTCATGTTTGTCTTGTTTAAGAATATTTTTTTTAAAAAAGAGATTTATTCTATTTTTAATTGTGTGTGTGTGTGTTTGTCTCTGTCTTTCTGTCTGTGGGTTTGTGCACAGAAACAAAGAAAATCTCTTGGAGCTGGAGTTACAGGTGGTTGTGAGCCACCTGATTTGGGTTCTTTGCAAATGCTGTGCATACTCTTACCCAGTGAGCCCCTAAAGAACACACTCAACACACCTGACCTCCGATTCCCCAGCCTTCTGTTGTTGCATGAAGTTTAGTGAAAAGGAGAAATACTCCTTCAAAGTTCGTAGAAAGAGTCAGCATTAGCTGCCTAGTTAATGCCCGTGTTGCAGAGGGATAACTGGGCTTGGTTTTGAGTGGCTTTCTTTCCACAAATGTGAATAATAAAATGTTGATTGTGTTTGTATTTCATTCTTGAAACTTTTATAACAGCCATCTGACTATTAAAATTCTAGTTTTTTCATAGCTTTGTGTTAATAACTTCATTGCTCAAAAATTATTGCAAATCTCCAATTAAAGTGAAAAAGGAAGGTCATTCATTAGTGATCCTTATTTTAAATTGGAAATAATATGTGCTTTCACCAATAGGAAAAGTATGGTGAGACACCACTCTGAATGTTTTTCCTGCCATTACAACAAAAATACTGAATTAAAAAGTGCTTACTCCGTACATAGAAAAAATAATATGCATCTTATAATTACAATTCTGTTTGTATAAATTAATGTATACACAGTAAAATGCATGTATTATACATCATCTGCCCACCTACAAGACAATAAAACAGCTGATGTTAGGATTGTGAAGTTTTTTAATCTTAATGTTTGTGCAGTTAATAAATATTTGGAAAATACTTTATTAGAATCAAAACAGGAGAAGGAAAAAAAGGAAAAAATAAAAACCAACCCTGTATGTGTGAAAACAAATGCCAGTAAGATAAAATGAACTCCAGCTCTCCAGATAAATCAAATAAACACGACTCTAAACAAGGGCTGTTAAGTTCAAGGCTATAGAAGGCACATGCGATTTCACTTGATAGTGTTCTTCTGACCACACACACACACACACACACACACACACACTGCCTGGCCTCTTGTCATTCTTTAAGGATAGATGATGTGTAGTTAGGAGGACAGGCTACATGCACACTCCAAAGGACAGTTGCAGGTAGAGTTTCAGTATATTCCACAGCTCGATCTAGGCACTGCCATGGTTAGGTGGGGAAGCAGCATCTTACAGGGTGTAGAATGTGGGGCATAGATTGGCTTATACTGGCTGGGAGGTGGGCAGACTGCTGGACCAGTGATGGGTCAGATGAAAACTCCTGGTGTTCCGGAGAGGCGGACCTACTGATCTTACAGAAATGGATTCAGAGTGGCTTTGAGTCAAGTATGAGCTTGGGTGTTTTCAGATGAGGGTTCTTGTTTGTGGGTAGTGTATCTCACACATTCACCTGATTCTCCCATTCTTACTCTTTTTCCACCACCTGCTTTTTTATTAGCCTATCTAATCAACATAAATCTGAGGTAGGCCTCATTTTCTCTGGCTTGTGGTTTTGGAAACTGAGGCACATGGGGACTAAGTAATTTACCAAAAGGTACACAGCTAACAGGCAAAGGCAGAATTTGAATTCAGACCATGTAATATGAGGGCAGTGCTCTTATCCATTGTTATACTTCAAAACTGCTATACATGCAGAATCATACTTCCATTATTGAGAACAAAGACCAACAGCTTCTTTTCTCTCTAAAAAAAAAAAAATCACATTGGAATTCTAGGCTTATGTGTATGTTTCAAAAAGTACTTAACATAGGGAGGTATACTTCACAGAGCCAAATGCGGTAGTAGCAATTGGATGAAGGCTATCTACCCAAATTCCCAAATTCTCACTGTCAGAGATGAGCACAGGGAACGTTCTAGTGGCCATGCTTTCTGTATTTGTGTGTGTGTGTGTGTGTGTGTGTGTGTGTGTGTGTGTGTGCGCGCGCGCGTATGCACGTGCACGCGTGTGCATGCATGCATGAACTAATGAGACTGTTCTACATGCTGCTTTGCTTTTAGAACTTTCTGCATCACTGTCACAGAGGTCTTACCATGCACATCACTCCAGCTCTTTGATTTGCCTTTTGGCCTAAGGTTTCTATCAAGATTCCTGACACATAATAGCTGCTTAGCAAATGCCCTGTGAGTCATGCTGATTCCCTCCTCTCCAAAGTACTGGTATTACTGGTGTGTGCTTCTACACCTGACCTGTGCTGGGCACTTATGATGGATGAACGTTTGTGTGCTGGCAAGCTCCTAGCAGGGCGATGAGGAAGCAGTTCATTTCCATTGTGCAGGGTGTTGACCACTGCTGTGCATGCCCAGTGGAGACAGTTACTCTTGAGAAATGAGTCCTTCCTTCATTAAAGGCCCAATTTCAACAACAGAAGCAACGGCACAAACCAAGCTTCATTCTCTGTTGGCTTCTTCCTTGGGGACTCGGCTGTGGTAAACATACTCCAGTTCAACCATTTCTTGCCCTTTCTTTGAATAATATTCACGTCTCCAAATTAGCAGGGAGACAAATGCGGGTGGGGTGGTGCCAGGAATGCAGTGTGCCCTGTGGAGCAGTGCCCCCTAACTTTTCTGGAATCTCAAGCCTGCAGTCCCATACTTAGAGAGACACACTTGAGCCTCAGGAGAAGGAGGGGGCTGCAGGTTAGAATTGCTGCCCAGGGAGCTTTCGGCCCTGCTTTCCCGCCAGGATAGTTCTACTCTTTGCATGTGATGCTGTTTTCTTGTCTGTACCTTGGGAACTCTGGTGTCTTTTTGCTGCTCTTCTTGCAATGTGTGATGTTGTGGGTATACACAGAGAACTAAAGATCAGTGCTGTATGCAGAAGGGAAGAATGTGGCATTGTACTTTTCACCAGTGTGTACAGCCACCAGGTAGGCACATTTTAAAGGAGCGTTGGTAACATTAAGCTGAAGAAGAGACCCAGGAAGCACTTCTTAAAGAGGAGAACTGGTTGAAGGAACATTCCTCCAAGCCCAGTGCCACACATGTATTGACCACTTTGAATCAGGTCTCTCTAGAATGTAGGGCCATAGAGATAATGAAACTAAATTCCAGCCCTTTCAGAGACTATGATGTAGAAAGAAGCAGACATAGAAAGAAATAGAAATGAAGCAAAACTTTATTATTTTTCCTTTAAAACGTTTATTATATGTATATGTTTGAATGTGTATGTGGTGTACATGCGCATGTAGTCTAGACACATGTATGCATGTCCTTGTGACTGCCAAGGTCAGGGGAGGAGGTGAGGTGATCTGTCCCCCACTTTCTGCTGTATTCCTTTGAGACAGGATCTCTCATTGAAGCTGGAGCTAGGCTGGTGGTCAGCAAGCTCTAGCCACCTCCTGCTCCACAGCACTGGGTTACAGGTGCGTGTAGCCATTCCTGGCTTTTTCTGTGAGTGCTGGGGATTTGAACTCAGATCCTCAGGCTTGTACAGCAAGCATTCCTACCCACTGAACCATCTCCCCAGCCCCTGAAGCAAAGCTTTATTAGTATCATTTGCTCCCAAACGTCAGAACCTAGTTCAAGGAAAAACTGCAAACTAGAGGGCTCGTATATCTGAAAATTCCAGAGGTAGAATGCATAGCCTTCTGTTTCCCTGAGCATTCATCTGATCCCAAGGTTGCCTTTCAGGGTGTGTGAGCCGCAGCCATATATCTCTGGTAGCTGCAAGCTCGTTATTATCACCTGTGCTACTGGCACTCCCATCAAAAGACCTGCTTTCCCCCTGCTGTAGCAGTAGAAGGCTTCAATTTAGATCACATGCCCTACCTTGAACCAGTCATCGACCAGGAAGGAAGAGGAGAGCGCATGCTAATTGGCCAGATCTGGTTCACAAGGAGGGGTTCTCCATAGGAAGATTTTAAGTGGTGTTACCGAAAGATGTAGGACAAGTCAAAACGAGGACCCCCACAAACTTACCAATAGAAATCTCTGTAAGTTTGGGGTAAAGGGAGGGATGTGCTTGAGTCACCTAACAGGTGTTCTGGAGGTGGTGTGTAACCAAGTTAGGAATGAAAGAATGAGTGAGTAGATGGATGATCAGTAAATGAGTGAATCAGAAACTATATTAGCTATTTTTCAGGACATCAGTTCTTTCATATGAAACTTAAAGCATGAAGCTGTTAGTTTAAATTCTTGTTTAACTCTTCTGGTGAAATCTGAGAGTCAGTAAAATTCTTAGGCAGCCGTGGATGCTTGAGTTTAAGTTAACGTGATTGAGGATTGAAAGACCACCCTAAATGTTGTCATCGTCGCCATCTCTTCCTCTTCCTCCTTCCTTTTCTTCTTCTTTGCAGTATCTATTAGGATGGCTGATGTGACAGGCATGTGTATTTGGTGTATCGTCTAAGCAGGAGGGAAACAGCCTCCATTGTAAGAGTATCTAGCACCTAGCATTTGCAAGGACCATGCTGGGCAGAGTACTATCAACTCATTATTAATTGTGTAGGACCGGGTAACCGTGGTTAAAATAATAAAAAAACCAACATACTTATGCTGAAATGAAGTCGCATAGGAAGCAAAGCCTCGCTGTTTTAGAAGGCTGGAGTTTGGTGGACCTTGACGGTTGCCATTACTACCTTTCTGGTCAAGTGGATCATTGCCTCCTTGTCTCACTGGATTAGCTGCTGTCTTCTGGGCTGGGAACCTCCCCCCACCCCGGTGTGGCTAATTAGCTGCACTGCAGAAGCCTGAGAAGGTTCAATGAGTTTCTAAGCAAGAATCCTGTTTCTATCGGTAGTCATAGGAAGAGCACTCTGTGTACGTTCTGTTTTTCAGTCCCAGGCTGGTGATGGAAGTCACTTTCAGTTCAGCACCAAGTTAATCCTAGAGAGTGAAGCCTGCCATGATGTGGGGGCTCGGACCAAGGAGGGGGTTGATTTCACTTCCTGCTGCCGTGACGTCTGGGTTCAAGATGCTGTTTCTTTGAGTTTTGAGTGGTCACAGCGGCTAAGTTGGAACATGTACTTGCACCTACCTCACTGCGTCACGCACAGGTGATATGTGCTGGGCTGGAAGGATGGTACACAATACATACTTCAAAGTAGTCTATGTTTCACATCAGCCATTGCCCAAGGCACCCACTGCCCATTAGTTACTTCAATTTTTGATTTTACTCTTTTACTTCATAGGTATGTGTATGTATGAACACCATGTGCATGCAGGTGCCCAGCAATGCTAGAAGAGGCCATCTGATCACCTCGAATTACATGTGCTTGTGAGCCATTGGGTGGGTGCTGGGAACCAGAACCAAATCCTCTACAAGAGCAGCAGATGCTCTTACCTGCAGAATCATCTCTCCAGCTCCCATTAGTTTCCTTCTAATTGAGGCAAAGGGAGCTTGACTGAGGAGTGAACTTGAGAGACAATAGTGAAGGATTGCTTTAAAGACCGTTAGTCCTTTGGGCCATCCAAGCATGCTCTCAAACCTTTGTATAGTTATTTAAAAAGTAAGTATTTCTGTGTATTAGACAAAATTATCCAAGTAAAATTTCCTTTTATTTTATATCACATATTAGTAAGTTTTAACTGATACCAAGTATTATTTGGCATGGGTTTAGCATAGTGTGTCCCGGCTCCTCCAGTCCAGAGTTCACTAACTACAGACCCTAAGGGCTCCGAGCATCCCAGGAGGAATGGCTGTGCTGGTTTGCAGTCCCACCAATAATAAATGTGGGGTTCCCCTTTTCCATCTCTTCACTACATTTATTGTTGGTTGCTTTGTTGATGTAAGCCGTTCTGACTGGGGTGAGATGAAATCTCAGAGTTGTTTTAATTTGCATTTCCCTAATTGCTAAGGATAATGAACACTACATGAAATACTTCTAAGTCATTTTTATTTCTTCCATGTTTATTGCATCGCTGATGGAAAAGTAGATCATGAGTGGATAAAAAGGCGTTTTGAGTAGTTCCCTCTTGGTTAATGGGACTAGTGCCATCCGTCATCACGTGCATACATCATGTAGCCCTTGGTCACACTAAACAGAACTGTGGGTTTTGATAGGAACAGCACTGGGACACTGGGAACAACCAAAAATTTCTGAGAGGTATGATCTAATTTGAGAAAATAAGAGGATGTTTGTGGGTCTGTGCAAGTGCCCTTTCTAGTATATAAATAATTTCTAGGCATGATACTCAAAACAACTACAGCTACTGGGAAGAGAGAACACTAGTCCTTAATTAAAGTAAAACCATGACTGTGTTTCTAGGAAGTTGTCATGTACTCTTGAGACACAGAGCATGCCCTTTCTTCTCTCTCCCCTTGCCTGGGCTTTCTGAAACTACAGGTAGTTATTCCATGGATGTTCAAAAGTAGGTCAGAAGCAAACCAAAAAGCAACTTTCTGTTAGTTGAGGGCATTGTGTGTGTGAGTGGTGGGGTGGGTGGTGGTGATGTGGGGTGGTGTGAGGTGTGTGTGTGTGTGTGTGTGTGTGTGTATGAAGCTTTACCTCCTTTCCTCCCTCTCCCTCTTGTGTTTGCTCCTGGCTCCTAGTCATCCCCCTCCCACTTTTCACATATATTTAGAAGGGTTTATTCTAGAACAGATAATGGCATGACCTTTTTAGCTTTTGCCTCCTCTATTTTTACAGCATGCTTTTAGAGTCCATTCATTTTCCTATTTTTTGTTTGATCTGTTGCAATAAATCTTATGTCCAGCATCACATTGGACCTCATCCTGGTTGCTGCTGGCATAGATTTGTGTGAGTGCTGATCTTGCTCTTGCCCTTCCTCTTCTTCCTAGTCACCCTTCTTATCTCTGTGCTGTAGAGGTTATTTTTCAGATATCAAGGTAATTTGGTGTCTTTGACCCATATAATGAATGGAGCTTTTCTTAACCTTTTTTGTTTATAGTAGTATTTGAGATGATATAGCGAAGAGCCATCAATCAGGAGTGTTCTGGTTCTTGAGGTGTTTGTTCTGACAGCTCCATCTTGAAAGGGTGATGCCTATTAGCCTCTTGCTAAGGTTTGAAATGCCCAGGCAAGAGCCCTGCTCCCGTGAGCTTTTCATGGGGACAGATGAATTCCTGTAAAGCTACTGCTTAGTGCTTTAAACTTTTAAAGCAGAGTTGAGGTTTTATTAATGACATTTTAATATGGGCTTAAGCAGGAGGGCTGTGAAAGGAAAGGATGCTCAGAAAAACACACAGTCATGTATGTGATGATTTATCTTTCAAAGGCTAAAAACATTGTGTACTGATTAAAATATATTTTCTTACAAAGTATGTTTTTGTTCCCCTCCCCCAGAACTTTAGTCATAATGTCTTGGCTGTAGCTGCTTTTGTCATTTGAGGACAAGGAGCGGAGCCTTCTCTAGATGCAGGTCTTCTAACTGCAGGGCTCCAGCTTGGGGTGTTTGCTCCATTGTCATAAGTCTCCATGTACAGGAAGTACACCGCAGGTTTACATTCAGGAAAGTGATGCTCTCGTTGGAAATCACTTTTCCTTGGCTACATAGCCTCACTAGTGTTTCCTCCTTTGTCTGTCTGTCCATCTCTATCACCCCGTACACCTGCAAGGCCTTCCACAGAGTTCTGCTTGCCCCCTTTCTACCCAACACTTACCTCTAATTCTCATGCTCCTACTTCACCTGAAGGGTGGAAAACAGCCATTCCCACTTGCTTGTCCTGCGAGGTCTAGAACCAGCCTCTTCTCTTCCCATAAGTCTTCTTGACTTGGTATATCCAGCTCTGATCATTTCAAATCTCTGTTAGCTCTTTCCATATAACTTTGAAAGATCACATCTTACATCTTGGGTGATGGTTGGATGGGGAGGCAGTTCGGTAGTGGAAACAGAACAAACTGAACCAGGGGATCCGATGATGGCTACAGTCTCACCACTGAACTACACAGCTTAGAAAAATGGCTTCAGGTCCTGTGTTCATCTTTGTAGCAGTCACCTTGCCTGAGGTCACACCAGAGTCATTTGCTGGCCCCAGGGGTAGCTGCAGCCCACATAGGCAGAGATGAGGTCATGGGTCACATTCTAAGGGAGGTTGAGGAATGGTTAGTAGAAAGAGAAGGGACTGGATTCTTGGCAGACAGAAACAACAGATTGTCTCACACTTGGTCATCAAAAAGAACCATAAAGACAAGTTTTGGAAAGGTTACCTGGTGGTGGTAGGTAAGGAAAATTATGTAAAATAATAGATCAGATCTGGTTTTCCTTGAGATTTTCACTTTTCTTTCTTCACTATTGTTTGTTTTGTGAAGTTAATGGGTCAATAACTTTAGACGTATTAAGCCTTATCAATACACAGAGCATCATGGTTTAACCTTATTTTGCAATGAAAGAAGGTAGAGAAGATGTCATGTTATGGTTTCCTGGTGTGCTGGATCAGGTTGACTTGAAGGTCCTAGGGTAACGGTAGAGCAGCAGGATGTGGCTATTCAGATGCTTGTCTCAGGTTTCTCTGCTGACCCCAGCAGTTCCTGGTTGATAATCACCTTCGCAGTTCCCTCTAAAGCTGCTGGCTCCAGATGTCCATGGCTATCCTTGGGTTAGGACATAAAAGGGAAGCTGGTAAGGAGAGGAAGCAAACACATTTCATACCCAGACTCCCTGAGGACAGGTGCTCTTAGCCTCCCTTGACCACAGAAATTCACCGAGGAAGTCGACAAGTCAGCTGCACCAGGGTGTAATCTCCAGTGCCTTTCAGCCAGTGTCCTGGTGCTGGGTGTTCTGCTGTGTCCAAAGCATGAAGAAGCAGGCAGCACCTTGAAAGCTGGCCTCAGCCCACAGCTGGCCAGGTGGACAGATCACCCACAGAGTTACTGGGTCATAGCCTCATGCCTGTAGACCACTTGGACTTGCTTTTAGTGATCCTCCAAGTCCTGAAAATATTTCCCTTTTTGTTCCTGGATTCTTGCAGACTTGCCTCTAAAGGAGCATGTTCAGTCTTAGAGTTTTGATTGTCTGCACGAATTAGGATTGGTTAGCTTTTGTCTTGCCAAGTCCTAGGTGTGTTCAGAGGAGACATTCCTGAGACCATTGGGCAATCTATAATATGTCTGGTGAAAGGATGTCCTTTTGCACAGTAGCATTGCCTCCCCAAATTTGTCTTTCCGTTATTGTGCCCTTTTCTCCATTGATGAGGAATTATGGGAAACCCTTGGGAAAGTGCGCTGTGTGTTTCTGCTTGTGTCCCCATCTATAAAATACACAACCAAAGTTACCCAGTATCCCTCCTGTTATAGATCTCCTTCAGAACCCCTGTATGGAATGATGGCCAACAACAGTAACCTGCTGTCAGACTATCTGGTTTAACTCAGGCCTCATCCCCCAAAATCTGAATCAGCTCTTGACCTGGATTCTTTTTTTTTTTTTTTTTTTTGGTTTTTCGAGACAGGGTTTCTCTGTGTAGCTTTGTGCCTTTCCTGGATCTCGCTCTGTAGACCAGGCTGGCCTCGAACTCACAAAGATCCGCCTGCCTCTGCCTCCCGAGTGCTGGGATTAAAGGCATGCGCCACCACCGCCTGGCTACCTGGATTCTTATCTGTTGAATGGGATGGATGGTTTTGACACTGACTTGATAGAGCTCTCAGAATAGTTGAGTGAGATAACCTGTGAAGCCATCTGGTGTAGTGCTTGTGACACACCGGGCAGCCAGCAAACGTCAGAACTTCGTATCACAAAGGGAGTTTGCTGTTACTGTAGTCGTGAAAGTTTTCTAGGTAGAAATCAGGGAGAATAGTGCAAAGGGCCCAGTGAGTGACAGAATGAACAACTGAGTCTCACCAGTCAGCATCCTCAATCTCCTCACTCCACCACACTGTAATGGGGGGGTTCTTGTTGTTGTTGAAAGAATGAGAGCATGAGATTCCTGTCTTGATAAATGGTGCTGTGTAAAGGCAGGGTGGAGGAAGGGAGACTTAAGGTGATAGGGAAGTAAATGCATGTTTGCACCTGGGTTGGGACTAGAACTGAACAAACCAGTTACAAAGAAACATCTTTAAGGTTGTTTGGGAAATATCAGTATGGGTTTTGTTTATCAGAGGATATTCAGGGATTATCACTGATTCTGTTAGGTGCAATAGCATGGTAATTATTTATGAAAAATATAAATGTTAAGAGTTTTAAGTTTAAAATATGATGTTATGATGGAGGAAAGCTAGGTTTTGTGGCACACACCTGTTTTACTAGCAGTTGGAGACTGAATCAGGAGGATCGTGAATTACAGGCCAGCCTAGCTTATATAGCAAGTTTGAAATCAGCCTAGGCTACATAGTAGACTTTGTTCTAAGGAAGAAAATAAACCAATGAAAAGAAATAAGATGGGAATGTATAAGAAAGAACTTTATCCCGTTTGTTCAGATAGTATTATCTCACTGTAGCTCAGGCTGTCTTGAAACTTGAGATTTTCCTGCCTCAGCCTCTTGATTGAGAGAATTACAGATGTGGACTACCACATGTAGTATGGCAGTGTGTTTACTTGCAGATTTTGACAATGAAGCTTATATCCTGATAGCTAGGAATATCACTGTTGGGGCTACAGTGTTAAGACATATAAAAAAATTAACAGGATGTACTGATGACTGTGCATGCATATGTGGGTGTGCATGTGTGTGTGCGTGCGTGCATGCGTGCGTGCGTGCGTGTAGTTGAGTTCTCATTGTATTTCAGATCCACCACCCTCCCTGATTAGCCTGCATTTATTCAGCCTGTACTTACAGAGCTCTGTGCTAGGATGCTACTAAAGGAAACTTTCTAGAACCCAAGGGTTTTGATGCCAGCTGTCAGGAACCTACCATCTGGTCCTATACCAATAAGTAGCGGCCTCACTGTGTATTTACTTATGCAGAGCACTGTTCCAGGTGTGTTTGGACATTAGTGCATCTAATTGTAAAACTGTTGTTTAGAGGTGGCTTGTTATGAGATCTGTTACCAAGGTTGGTGACTGCCACTCAAGGTCATCCCATGGCCCTAAAGTGTCCCTGTCATCATTTGAGCTTGGGTGCAGATCCAGTCTTTTCACATAATTTAGCAGCTCAGCCATGTTTACAGAGCTTTACCAGCACATATGCAGTCTAATGCAGTCTTCCTCCACCAGCGCGTGCACCTTCTCCTACCCCCTTACTCTACTAAGTGGTAAAATAGGGGCTCTACTCAACACAAGGCCCCTGAATCTAGCAAACCACTTCCTTAGTGACTTTAAGTGAGCATGAACACTTGCCAAGTGTTTTGAAGGCCCAAGTGTGTCTGTGATAATCATTGTTGCAAATTTCCTCCTTCAAGGGCAGAATTTTCCTCAATCAAGTGATCTTTCCATAGTCTTTCTGTTTAAAAGGACTATTTACTTCTTCCTTCCTTCCTTCCTGCTTTCTCTCCTCTTGACCAGAATCACTCCCCCCCCCCACCTCCAATCAATCTGGAGATGCTTTGTCCCTGTGTAGGGAGAAGGTATATATCATTCACCCATGGCACCAACACATCTAGCTTGGCCTTTTCTACTGTCCCTTCAACCTCAGCAGTTCCTGACCAAGAAGAAGGCTCCCACTGCCTATCCTGGGCTGCCAGCATGTTACTGTATAGTTTGCTGACAGGCAAGGAACTCTTAGCCGTTTAGTAATCTTTTCTCCAATCCATTTGACCACAAGCTGCTTTTCCCCAGCTGCTGCATGTAAGCAGCCTGTTCCCATCCATTTATGTCGCCCTTGAAGGCTGAACCAGCCCTATGATCAAATGCTTAGCAGGCTGTTCAGGATGGTGGATTGATGGCTGGGTATAAGTATATTTCCTGCCTTGGATGGCCCTTCTCTTCCCCAAGGCGAAGGTGGAAACCCCAGCAAGTTACATAAGTTGCTGGAGCAGATGGCTGGCCACCCGCCCAGGCCTGCTCAGCTTTGGAGCTCTTAGGAGTGCCTGCACTGGCAGCAAAGCGTGGGCTCCTTCTTAATGAGAACAATCATTTTGCGTAGTCCTGTGACTCAGAGTAGTGGAGTGAGATCAGGGCTGTGATGCCCTACACACGGCTGCTGGCCTCGTTCAGGCTAGATGGGGGATGTACAGAGGTGGGAGGGTGTCTGTCTTCTCTGTTTGAACTTTACTGAACAGGGGAATGTGGGCAGAGCTGCAGAGCAGATATGAGACTATTGTCCAGGCTGGCAGTGTGTGGAGCCCATGTGGAGGTCGGGAAGGAATCTGGAGAGGAAAGTATCAGAGCACCAGTCAGACACACTCTGCCTTACTCTCTCGTCTGCACCATGCTTCCACCTTACTCTTCTGTCTGCTCTCCATTCCATCTTAGTCTTTGTCGTACAGTTCTCCAGAGATATTGGAGTGGGAGCATTTCCTCAGCTTTGAGAACCTGCCCTGTCTACAGTTAAGCAGTGTCGCTCCAAACCATAGGCTTGAGTTGTTAAACCCACCATTTCTACAGTAGGAGGAAGATGGACTTGCATCCTCAGTGAGGCTCTGGAACCTGTCTAGGCAACCATGGTGTGGCTCACAGGATGACCATTTCAGATGCTGATTCTCCCTATGTGTTGCCTAGGTGGGGCTGAGAAGTACTTATGCTACACACTAGTGACACATGCATGGAACATTGGGGACTGATTTGACCAGTTCACCAGAGAGCTGTTTTAATTGCTGTGTCACCCCACCCCCCACCCCAGAGCAGTCTCAGAGAGCTTACCCCATCTACCCCATTGGTGATTGGTGGAACAGAATAACCTGCTATGGTGACACATATGAATTGGAAAGTATGAATATGTTTTGATGTGGGAGGCTGATCTTCCTGTGCTACCCCAAGGTGAATTAGCCTCCAAGACGTGAATTCTTTATTCTTGTTCTTAAAACTGTAAAATAGAGAGGAAGCCAGGCACTAGTCTCCAACCAGAAGTTCTTGAGTGCCTCTGAGGCTCCTTTGATAACTACTGTGAAAAACTGTTTGAAATCTCTACAGCACCTAACATCTCCTGTGCAGGGGACTTCTTCATCCATGCTGTATCTCAGAGAACTCAACATGCAGGGGATTTATGCATCTATACTATATCTTGGACTCAACATCTATGCAGGGAACTTTTGCATCTATACCATATCTTGGACTCAATATCTATGCAGGGAACTTTTGCACCTATACCATATCTTGGACTCAACATCTATGCAGGGAACTTTTGCATCTGTACCATATCTTGAACTCACTGTCTCCTATGTAGGAGACCTATGCATCCATACTATATCTTGGGCTCAACGTCTCCTATGCAGGGCACTTTAAACATCCAGAAGCATCTCACAGTGTACTCAATATGTCCTATGCAGGGCATCTACACATCCAGCACCATCACTCAGTGGACTCTATGCATGATTCTTTCCATAGTATGAATTCATAGAATTAATTTGCTTGCTGAGTGTATATGTGTGTGTGTATGTGTATTCACCTCAGAAGGTTCTTTTCCATAAAGAATGCACCAATTTATACTGTTTCAAGCCTCTTATAGTACTGTCCTCTACTCTGAGCCCACATCTATACTAGATACTACTAATTTTTAAAATAATTGATTTTTCAGAAAGGAAAAATTGTCACCAGTGTTATAATTTGATTTCTTTGTTGACTTTGGATATTTTAATGTATAATGACTATTTCTCTGCAAATAGTTTATCCTTTGTCCACATTTTCTCTTTGGGTTTGTTTTCCTTTCTCATATTTATTATCAGGGCACTTTGTATAGGGCTGGGAACTACTTCATTTACTCTGTCTTTGCTTGAATGAATCCCCATTAATAAAATTAATGTGCACCTGGGATCTATTTTGGTATCAGAGTATAAAGTAAGGTAGGGATCTACCTTTCTCCCCTTCCAAATTATTGCTGTCATCACAACCCTATTTATTGAATAATTCATTATTTCCTGTAGCTTGAAATGCATCCTGATTGGGGTCAGAGTGAGTTGCCACACTCCTGGGGCATGTGACGACCTCTGCATTGCAGAAGCCTATGAGTGGCCACAGGAGGCTGGCACTGCTGGGATTCCTGTTCTGTGCCTGGCTCTGCTGCTGACTGCTTAATCTACTTGGTGTGGGCACAGCTGTAAGAGCAGTTTGGTACTTAAAATGCTGGTAGGCAGATGGCAGTTTGCTCTTCCCAGATTTGAAGAGCTCCTTTAAGTCCTAAGTTCATTTTAATTACATAACTGCTTTGGGTGATTGGATTGGCACCTTTTAAAGTTGATGTAAGTAGGTCCTAGGATGTGTGTATTTAGTGCTCTTTGCGTCCTTGGTTCATTGTGTCATCCATCTAATATCTGATGAATGCCTACTATGTGCAAAGCACTCTGGGGTCTGCATTGTCAGACATGTACACAGTGCTACTGAAGTGAAGAGGTGGTCTGAGACCGAGGGAGCCAAAGACAGCATTCCAGAAGAAGCATGCATGCTCAGGGTGCTGAAGAGGTTATGTTCAGGCAACAGAGGATGGAAGGGCTTTCTTGACAAGATGGTGGGAATTAAGATTATATAGGAAAGCATGAGACAAGCCTAAAAAATAGTAATTGTATATCGCTTTCTATAAGGTGAACTTGAGAAATCAAATCAGAGATGCTGAGGCCAACTTGTCAGAGGCCTTACACATAAGTCTGGACATTGTGTTATAAGGAGTGATAAGGCCAGGAAAGTTTTGAACAGAGTGATTTCAGAGTTGTAACCACATGAGGAGCGTGCAGACCAGAAGGACACAGAAGTAAAACCATCTCAGTGGCATTTCAAGTCCCTGATGCCTTGCTTTGTGGGATTTTAGAGTAAATGCTTTTGACCATCATGTTAAAGGCAAAATCCAGTTATGGTCATCCAGTCTGAGGTGGAAATAAAGAGACAGGACTTTGAGATTTTAGGTTCAGGTTACTGGGGTAAAAGTGATGCCGTGGTCTGGGATGGTGATGATTAATGAGTTTCTTTCTGGGACATTTATTTTGTGCCAGGTACAGTGCTGGCTGCTCTGCTGCCACTGTCTCGCTCCTTTGATTAGATGATATGATCTGCATCTTATGGAGAGAGTGGTGATGCCCTGGAGTATAAGATGCATTGTGCTTCTCCTGGTGATAGAGTGATGGAGTCTGGTTTAAGATTTAGGGGAATCCCCAGTGTGCTGAGGTGAGCAGGGGGAGTTTAGATTTGTAGGTCTAGAAGTGAGACACCATCTGCATACAGGAACCCATGGTGGAAGCTGTGAGAACCTGTAAAATGTCCAGATTTTTCTAGAGTTGAGAGATAAGAGGTCCAAGCAAGAAGCCTTGGTAATTTTTAAGGAGTAGGCCATGTAACTCTCATAATACATCTCTGGAGTGTACATTGGCACAGCCATCTAGAACTTAGTGGAGTGGAGTATACATGTTAGCCTACAACAGTTGGTTGGAGGTGCTTGGCTCCCCGTGAATGCAGCCAGAGATAGTGTTTGTGTGTATGAACATAGCTGTCTTTGCCAAATCTTTATAAACACATACAATTCCACATGTCTAATATATACACATATCCACACATATGTACAGTTGTTCCTCTCACTGGTAGGCATGTGTAGACTGATGTGTTGTAGTTTCTCCAATGGGTGTGTTCCCATCTTGTCTAAGATGATACTTTACCTTCTACCTGGAGATAATTGCCCTTTTCCTGGTACATTTAGTGCCACTTTAAAAAAAAAGTTCATGTTTTCTCTTGGTGATGTTTTAATTTAAATTGGTCTCTTAAGCATAGTGTTCAAGGACTCTTTAGTGTCCTTAAGGGGAAGAAGACTGTTTTGAGACTTTTGCCATCATAGGGAAGTACACATTGAATGAGCTTTGCTTAGGAATTAGTATGCTGTTGGCTGTGAGTTCGACATTAATGAACCAACAACATGTATTAAGTAGCTGTCTTTAAACAGGAACACACACAAAACAAGGCTTAGTATTGATCAGTTAATGACAGTATTATAACCAGAGACTCACAGGAATCTAAGCTTAGATCTTATGAACAATGATTTACTAAACTTTCTTGTTTGCTAATTTAGTCTTTGTACATGTACTTATAGGACATGAGTACTGCAGAATTAAGGGGTGTGTGTGTGTGTGTGTGTGTGCGCGCGCGCGCGTGCACATGCACATGTGCCCCCCTGTATGTGTGTGGGAGCAGGTTTTATATTCACACGCACGATGGTTAATATTGTCAACTTGATAAGATCTAGAGTTACCTAGAAGACAAACCTCTAAGCTTGCCTCTGAGGGACTGTCTAGATTAGGATAGCCTCTGTACACGTCTCTGAAAGATGATCTAAATCGAGTTAGTTGAGGTGAGAAGACCCACCTTAATTATGGGTAGCACCATTCCCTGGGCTTTGGTCGTGGACTGAATAAAAAAAAACAAGCAAGCTGTGCATGAACGTTCCTTCATCTGTCTCTGTTTCCTGACTATGGACACAGTGTGACCAGCATCCTGCCATCATGGCTTCCCCACCCTGTTTTGCTGTGCTCTTAATCAAACTGTGAGTCAGGACAAACCCTCCTTCCTCAGGTTGCTTTTCTCAGGTGTTTTGTCACTACAGCAGTGTAGGCAACTTGCAGACCTACCGTAGTTACATTGTATGTGTTTAAGAATAAAAGATTGCACAGAGCAGAGGAGCCTTGGGGCAGGGCTTGGTAACAAGAGTCGGGAGAAGTGGACATTGGAAGGATGCAGGTGGTCCACATACCCTGTGTGATAACAAAGGACACAGAAGCTGTCTTTGGACTACGTGTTTGCCTGCTGTGCTTTCAAATTCCGATCAGAAGAAAGACGTGTTCTAATCTTTCCCCGTCCTCTTGTCTGGGCTTGGTCTGCCCAGTTGTCATTGAGCTTTGTGGATTTGTGTGCCGTACGCTTTCACTCTATCTAGAGAAGAAGCCAGAGAGGCTTGGCTTAGGAGCTTTGTGCTAAAAAAATACTTATTATTAGGGTGCATGTGTGTGATGTGTGTGCATGTGGGTACACGTGTGGAGGTCAGACGACAGCTTTGTGGGTTTGAGTCTCCCCTTCCATGGTGGGTTCCAGAGATTGAACTCAGGTTGCCAAGGTTGTGTGGCAAGCACCTTAACCTGTTGATCCATTCTGGGGATTCCTACTTGGAGTGCTTTCAATGTGAACACTGTAAAGACGGCTTCCGTTCAGGTCTGCTGTTTTGTTTTTGTTTTGTTTTGTTTTTTAATTGAAAATAGATATTTTTTCATACAATATATTCTGATTGCAGTTTCCCTCTCTCTTCTCCCAGTTTCTCCCCACCTCTCCTATAATCCAGATCTTCCCCCTTTCTTTCTCTTCTTAGAAAAGAAACAGGAATCTAAGGGATGATAATAAAATAAAATACAATGTAATAAGATAAAACAAAAACAGACAAATCAGAATAGGACAAAACAAACAAACAGAGGGAAAAGAGCCCAAGAAAAGGCACAAGTAACAAATAGAGACACAGAAACACATTCGTTTGCACATTCAGGAATCCCATAAAAACACAAACCCAGAAGCTATATTATATATACAAAGAACCTATAGGGTAAAATAATAATAATAATAACAACAACAATAATAATAAGTTGTAGTAATAATAATAAATTAAATACTAAAAATTAAAAGAAAGAAAAAAAAGCTCTGTTATGACATTATGAGACAAAGAACCTCCAAAGATGTCATTGCGTTCGTTTCCTGTTGGCCATCTACTGTTGGGCATGTGGCCTGCCTTTAAAAGTAGTTTGTTTGCCCAGTGAGATGCCCTTGGAAAAAACTAAATTTTCATTTGTAAGTGCTTATTGATTGGAGATAGCTTCTGGATTAGGGATGGGAGCATGTGTTTCTAGCTCTAGGGTCTCATTTGATGCAGACCCTTTCAGGCCCCGTGCATGCTGGCACAATCTCTGTAAATTCACTTGGACGTTGTTCCTGTTGTGTTTTTAGAGAGCCTTGTTTCCTTGGTGTCCTCAATCCTCTCTGGCTCTTATACTCTTTCCATCTCCTCTACCTTGGGGGTTGGTGGTTCTCTGAGCCTTGAGGGAAGGGATTTGATGGAGATATCCCATTTAGGGCTGAGTGTTCCAAGGTTTCTCACTTCCTGCATAAAGTCTGTCTACGGGTCTCTGTAATTCCCTTCTGCTGCAGGAGAAAGCTTCTCTGATGATGGCTGAGCAAGGCACTGATCTATGAGTGTAGCAGAATGTCATTAGCAGTCATTTTCATGGAGTAGGCCTTCAGTCAAATCAGATATTGGTTGGTTACTCCCACAAGCTTTGTGCCACCATTGCATCAGCATATCTTGCAGGTAGGACACCATTGTGGATTGAAAGGATTTCAGCTATGCTGTTTACATTTCTCCTTTGGTAGCACGCAGAATACCTTTCAGTACCAAGAACACTAGCCTGTAGGGGTGACGGCTCTATTTAGGCACCAGCTGTATTTCAATATATGTCCAATGGTTGTACAGGTGTTGTCTTCAGCAACAGGGCTTTGCTGTTCATTTGTGGAGGGCAACCTATAGCCTCAGCAACAGCCCAGGTTGTTTGGAGGTTCCCATGGAACCCCTTTGGCCAGTGGTTCAGTTAGATGTAACCCATTCCCCGTACTGGAAGCTTCAATTGGTGATAAGAGATATCCAGTTGGGGCTCTGTTTCCTTTGTTATTTGGCTATTTCATTTAGATTGTTTTCATATATGTATATGTTTTTGGAAGCTTCTGCTGTTTTAGGTTTCCATATTACCACTCAAATGACCCTTGATTTTAGCTGTCTCTCCCCATATTCCTTCCCTCATCTCCTCTTTCCTTCCCATCCCTGCTTGATCCTTCCATTCCAATCCCCCACCCTATCCATCCATAACAATCTATTCTATTTCCCCATCCTAAGGAGATCTATCTCTCCCCACATAGTCCCTTACTATATACTTAACGTCTATGGTTCTGTGGATTGTAGCTTGCTTATCATTGACTTAGCAGCTAATATCCACATATAGGTGAATACATTCCATAGTTGTCTTTCTGAGTCTGGGTTACCTCACTTTGGATGATATTCTTATTCTGTCCATTTACCTGTAAATTTAATTTTAAATAGCTGAGTAATATTCCATTGTATAAATGTACCATGTTTTCTTTATCCATTCATCTGTTGATGGACATCTAGGTTGTTTTCATTTTCTGGCTTTTGTGAATAGAGAAACAACAAACATTGTTGAGCAGTGTCTCTGTGGTAGGATGAAGTATCCTTCAGTGTATAGCCAAGAGTGTTCTAGGTGGATGTTGAGATAGATTGATTCTCATCATCCTGAGGACCTGCTACACCGATTGAAATGGTGACTGTATAAGATTGCAGTCCCAACACTCAGGTCTACTTTGATCCACATGGCTTGGTAACTGAGGGATCTTCAGTCAGCTGTTTCCCTACCCAGCCTCCCTTTCTTCTTCCTTGTTCCTCTTTTTCCCTAACCAGTTGTTAGCAAATCTCAATTTAGCTGTTTGCTGGTGAGATTGAAGGTTTTGCAATTCCAGCACAACATGAAATTCTTAAAGTGCATGGAGAACCCCATAAGACTTAAAGTGATCCGTTCTTGATGATGGGATATTAAATATGATATGACACAATAGTTTAGAATATCAGAGTTGGTCCCTTTTAAGGCCCTCTTTGATGATCAGCAAAATAAGCTTCAGCGACAGGGAGGCTTCATTAGGGTCACCTAGTCAGCTGGCGACTCACTACTGAAGACCTCCAAACATGTCAACGTTCACTACTTCTTCCCTGTCTACACCACAATGACAGATAGCCATGTGGTCAAGAGGGTATCCAGAAAATTAGCCCTGTGTGACTTCGTGTGTACCACTTGTTTTGTGAGCTGAGGGGATTGGGAGTAGCTGCTAGCCTTGTAATACTATGGGAGTTGCTAAAGGTTTTATTAATGTACTCCAGAGTTATGTAACTTTCTGGGAGAGATGGAAGGAGAGGAAAAAGAGAAGCTGGATAGGCAAGGTCTTGTCCCTAGAGTTTTATTATTTATTTGTAGGTTTTTTTTTGTTTTTTTTTTTTTGAGACAGGGTTTCACTGTATAGCCTTGGCTGGCCTGGAACTCACTATGTAGACCTGTGGCATCTAACTCACAGAGTTCCACCTGCCTCTGCCTCCTGAGTGCTAGGATTAACGGTGTGCATCACCACACCCAACCTGAAGTTTTATTTTAAGCCAGTGCATGTCAAACATAAGCTGACTAAATTATGTTTACAAACTTGGGTAACTAAGGGGCAATTAATTCAAAATGGATCATGACCATAAAGGCCAAAGCTATAAAGCCTTCAGAAGGAAATATAGGCAAGATCTTGACAATCCTAGATTGGTAAAGGTTTCTTCACGGGACACAGAAAACAGGGACACTGCTAAAATCTGGCTTTATTAAAATGAAAAACTGTCTGTCAGGAGACAACATTGAGAAAGTCATAGGTTAACCTGCAGGATGGCAGAAAATACTGGCAAAACATTCACTAGAGCACTGATGAGTCCTGATTATATGGAGAGTTCATAAAACTCAGCAGTAAAAAGAACAACCCAATTCAAAGATGAACAGAAGATTTGAAGAGACATGCCATGAAGAAGGGCTAAGAATACCTAGTAAGCATATCAAAAAGTGCTTGATATAAACGACAGGGACATGCAGGGTAAAAACCACAGTGGCCTTATTCCCTCATACACCAGAAAGGCTAAAATTGACATTGACACTCCCAAGTATTGGTGGATAGTGGTATAACCACACTGGAGAAAATTTCCTATTGGAAATAGGAATAATAATAAATATATACAAGCTATATATTTTGTATATAATGTACAATAACAAATAATAAATATATAACAAATAATAACAAACAATATCTTAATGTGTAATTCATTGGTTCTAATTCTCGGTACTCAAGAGAAATGAGTGTGTGTGCTCTCAAAAAGACTTGCACAAAAATATTTGGAGTGGCTTTATTTATGATAGCCAAAGATAGAAATTAGTGCACAGAAGTACCATATACAAAACTGTAACACATTCAATAATAAAATACTCAGAAGTAAGAAGGGGGTAAACATATTAATTCATACCACAGCATGGATAAATCTAAAAAAAATTACACAGAGTAAAACAAGATAACCTAAAAGAATATATGACCTGTGATTTTACTTTTATGACAAAGCAAAACAGTAACCTGTCTGTGTGTGTGTGTGTGTGTGTGTGTGTGTGTGTGTGTGTGAGTGATAGAAAGGTCTGTTAACTTGGGAGTGGTGGGGTTCTTGGAGGTGTCATGAGAGAACTGTTTGAGGTGATGAAAATATTCCTATCTTAAGAGTGGTTTAGTTTACATGGTATATAAAATCATCACCATTTGTGTTTGATATACTTGAGAAATGTGTATTTCCTAATTTGTAAATTTGACTTTAAAAGATTGACAGCTATTGAACTTCAGTAAATAATATGCACACTGGAGTGTTTTAATGCCAGTTACTGACCTCAGTGCTTATCAAAGAATTAAAGCTGTGATCATGATGGGGCGAGGCAAATACAGCAGAACTGGAACAACTGCAAGTGTGGGGTACGTGAGTGCTCCCTCTCGCTCCTCCAGTCATTTCTGGGTTCATGAGAATGTCCATAGGAAATCTCTAATGGTGCCCATTGCTGACCACGTTGACTGTACATATCAGCCTGTGATGGGGGAGGTTGCTTTATGGAGGGAGTATGGTTGCTGAGGGGAGAATGAGTGAGACTAGATGACCAGGGAACAGGATCTATTTCCAAAAGCTGGGTGTGGAAGTTCTCGAGTGATTCCACTCCCTTTCATATCACAGGGAGACAAAGAAGGACCCAGCTTGTGCTTTTTCTGCTGCCTTTAAATTGGCACTGAAATTCTTTCTTTACTTGAACACCGATTTCTTTTTTTTTCCTTCTTTTGCAACCAGTTTTTATTTATGTTGGCTGTGATACTGATCTTTGGTTGAAAGCTAGGGAAGTTGCTTGTTAAGGGGTTTTTAGGAGTTCTGAATATGAAATGCAAGGAAATTGCATAACATTGCAGTGCAGTGTTTCCTCTTGTTGCTTGCTTGTTGCCCAAAATACAGTAGTTCCTTCTAGAAGCTTAAAGGAATTTGGCAGATCCTACCCCTTGATGGTCTGCTGTGGTGTTATCCTGATTTGAGAGAAAGTTTTTCATGAGGTCAAACGACAAAGCTTCCTGAGTTCTAACTATGGCAACAGTGTTTATGTAACACACAGACCAAAGCCTGGGGAGAAGAGCAGTTCCACAACAACCAGTGTAAATAATCCCACAAGCCTGTTCATGCTTAAATCACCACGACTAGAAACAAGTGAAATGAATGGCCTACCTAATCACTAGGCTCTGGTTGTCACTTACTACCTGTATACTCCAGGGGGCGCTGTCCCACCTTTCCCTTGGAAATGACATCATTTTACATGGTGATTTCTCACTGAGAAGCCTAAGTGCCAGCCAGCAGCACTCAAAATGGGAAGGCACTCACCTAACTCCTTATGTCTTGCTTCTGAGACCAAGTAAGGACCCCGAGAGAGGAAGTTACCTTCCCTTTTCAGCCCCGATCCTTTAATTATGAGTAATTACTTTGACACTGCTTCTGTGCTTGGCACTGTGTTTGGGGCCATTTCCTTCCACCCTACACCCCATGCACACGGACATGTAGAATGATCTTCCCCTCAAGGGAGAATGGAAAGGGTGAAGAATGAAAAGCTGTATTCAGAAGTGTTACGTCTATAGAACTGACTGTAAGAGCAGTAAGAGGTCAAAGAAGGGAGAGAGCTAGGAAGCCTTGTGGAGCGGGGCAAGTAAGTATCATTGTGGAGTGCCTTCAGGCACCGGGAGAGCTATTTTTAATTTTCACAATGCTCTCATAAAGTGTTGTTACTTAGCTCTACTTTACAATGAGAAAACAGACTCAGAAATGTCAGATGATCAACTGAGGGCACAGAGCTCGGGATTGGTGGAGCCAGGCATTACTGTGCAGTCTCTTAAGCCCACAGTTCCCATCTACCACCTGACTACCTCACTAAAACTAATCTCTCCTGTTCCAGAATCTGCCCAAGGCCTATACAATGGCTAACCCCCAAAATACAGTAACATGCATCAGCCCAGGAGTACCAAGGGCTGCTTCTAGATGAAGAGAAGCCCAGACAGTAAGAGTGACACCAGGTTAGCCCCATGCCACAGAGGACACAAAGTTTGACACCCCCAGTGATGTGTGGCTGCTTGCATTCTGTGTTTCTGGGACTTCCCCTTGACCTGCATTTCATTTGGGAAAGTGAATGTTCTCTTTCTTCCACACAACAACCCTTGGGAATTTGAACATTGATGTTGTGACATCTTGAAGTCTTTTCTTCAACCAAAGCTTGCTCTAGGGAAACATCTTACAGGAGTGATATATACCTCAGATAGAACAGAGATGGAGACAGAAACAATGGATCCGGTAAGTCCTGAGGGAAGGACAGTGTCAAGGTCCAGGTGACAAAGCAAAGCAAATCTGACTTAGGGCAATAGAAAAAAAAATGGGGTGAAGAATTAGCTTCAGATAAATGATAGCAATGGGACATTTTTCTCCTGTGGGTTTTTGTTGTTGTTTCTTTCTTTTTTTTTTTTTCTCCATAACTCTTAACAGTAAGCTACTGGGTCACAATTTTAAAAAGAACTAAGATGTTATTGGCTCACTGTGGAACGATCAGGGATGAACACTGCACATGTTTAGATAAGTGGGCCTAAATAATACTGGAATCCAGAGTCCCTTCGTATTGTGGTTCTTCTTTCGTTTGCCTGACCTTTTTTACTCAGGCTTTACTTCCGTGATGGTTGAGTTGTCCATAAAGCTTTTGATGTGTATCTCATTCTCTTAGCAATACAGCATGCCTTCGCTTCCAATGGTTATTATTATTATTATTATTATTATTATTATTATTATTATTAAAATAGTAAGATCGAGATCAAATACTGCTGACTGGATTTCACTTGGCATGAATCCCGTGCACTAGATTTTAATGTCTGGGTCACATGACTGGACTAGAAGATGCAGTCAGGGTCTGCCCAACTCAAACCATATGGACTTGGGGGCTGTGGTTTCTTTAGTGGTGTAAAAGAGGACTATGAATATTGAGCAGTAGTGTGAGTTGCAGGTGCTCAGAGCACTTTGCTTTTCTCTAACGTGGCTAAGGAATAATTCAGAGAGATGAGCCTTTTGTCTCTAAAGGTACAAAAGAGCTGGTGATACTTGAGTTAATGGGAAGCCAAATTTCTTTTTTTACGCATCATCCTTGTCATAATCATGATGAACAGCAAGCAGCGATATTTATGTGCCATATGCTGTTGTGTTGGTGTACAAAAAGGTTTCAGGGGCTGTCATTTAGAAGTTCAGTCATCTGGTCAACTTCTGCTGTGCTCCTTTTCTGAGACTTCCTGAATCCCGAATTGTTTATGATTGCACCCATTGTGCAGACAGCCCCTTTCTCAGCCCTCATCCCAGAATTCCCCATTGTCACTCTGGAGTCTGAAACCTTCTGCTCAGGATGTAGAGCCAACATGTGGCAATGGGCCATAAAGAGTAAACAACTTTGTGAGAGATTTTGATAACCTTTAGTTAAGCCAAATAAGAAAAACCTGTTTTCTATTTTTTTACAGTAAGTACTGAATTCTATATTTATATTCTCCCATCAAGTAAAGATTCCTAGAGAATTTGCCAAGAGAAATAAGACACAGTCACCAGCAAATGGTAGACCTGGCTTCCTTTTTAGGTCTGGACAAAACTTTGTCTTTATCAACTCTAACACAGGGATTAAAAAACAAACAAACCCAAAACAAATTTTTTCATTCCTTGTACCTAAAACCTACTCTCCTAATCAATGTTTTATGAGCAGCCTGCTGGCTGCATGCTAGCTACTGAATCTTACATGTAGTTCTGCAGAACAAGAGCTGCGAATTGATGCCTGTTCAGGGTTCGATTCCTGCAAAGTACCATCAAATACATTTTTATTGGCTTTACTTTTGAGAGAGTCTCCCCACGACAGCCAGTGCAATACTGCAGCCCCGGAATGGGAACGTCAAGGGGAGGCTGCCAGCTGAGAAATGGAAGAGTAGCAAGGGCCATTGCTCTCAGCATTTTGAGCTCGTCTGTCACTCGTGCTGAAGGTATTTGTGATGGGAGTAGGAGACATGGGTACTTCCCACTATTTCTAAGCTCTGTCTTTTCTAGTATCGAGGCATCCTTTCTTATTCTAAATTGCTCACTTTGTCTACCTCTGTTTTAGCTGTGGCTACTTCTTGAACATTTCTCCATGTGGCCTCTTCTTGAACGTTTCTCCATGTGGCCACCCCCATAAAGAGAGGTCTTCCTGATGCGAACAATTCCTGTCTTTTTGAGATTTTTATGGGTGGCATTCCACAGATGCATGGAGCCAGACCGGTAACTTCTCAGTGTGTCATTACAAGTCTCTACACTGGTCTGTACCCAGTCTGCTGGGCATGCCAGTGTGGTGCTCTGCTGGGAATCCCTCTGCCTCCCTCCTCTTGCATTGTTGCCAGCTTTCTTAGTGTGCCCATCGGTTTTTAGGAAGGATTTTTGGTGGTGGTGGGGGGAGCATCCTAGATTGTTTCGGGTTGGTTGTGGTTTTTATTATTTACTGCCACACTTGCATTAATTGGAAGTTTGGAAAATTACTGTCATGTTTAAATGGGTAGAAATTGTGTGCTTACATAATGGTTGCATTGTTGTCATTTTAATTACAGCTTAGCTTTTTTTTTTTTTTTCTTTGCTAATCGCCAAGCTATTTGCCAAGCTGGACTGAGTATAGAAGTTGTGGCTGAGTGCAGACTTTAGTGTAGAGGGTCCGGCCTACTTTATTCTGGTTCTGTAACTTACTGCCTTTATTAGCTTGAGATGACAAGGGGCCTGTGTGATTCTGTGAAGCAGCTGCCATGGTGGTACCCCATGTGCTCAAGGATAAAGTGAATCAACTCATGTAAATGATGACTACAGGCCTGTCGTCTAATCAAGTGGAGAAAAAGTTGTTGATGGGTTCTAGTTATTTTATTTTGGAAAGCTGTGTGAAAGAATTAAGAATATTTTTCTGTAAAGATTGGCCTTAGATGGTCTCTTTTTCTCTTTGTTTGGTAAATTAGTGTCTGTTAGGTGTATAACATTGCTAATGAGATCAGCACTGCTAGGTAACTCAAACTGTACTTCCGTCCTTAGCTATTTACCCCTTAAGCAGTAACTTCTCTCAAAGGAGAGATGGTTCATGTTTATTTGTCTGCTTTAAGCAAAACATGTAAAGAGGAGGAGAATAGTGGTGATGCTGATGGTGTTCTTTGTAGAAGGCTTCGTGGCCCATCAACTTTGTATTCTCTGGGTAAAGTATTCTGTAGCCATTGTTCCCTTTAATTCTCAAAAAACCTAAGGTTGGTAAGATTAGTATTCTCCTCTGAAATTGATTTTATTTTATCTGTATTTTGACTGCATGTATGACTGTACAGCACGTGTAATTCTGGTGAGGTCAGAGGAGGGTGTTTGATTCCCTGAAACTGAATTTGCAGACATTGTGAACCACCATAATGGGTGCTAGGAATTGAACCCGGTCCTCTGCAAGAGTAGAAAGTATTCTCTACAGCTGAGCCATCCCTCCAGCCCCAGCTCTTCCCCTCTTACAGAATAAAAGACTGAGGCCTAGGAATTTAAAGTCATCAATGTTTAAATGGTAAAGTTAGACTTTGAACTCAAACAACAGATCACTGTGAACTTGTTACCACTGATGGGGGCTAGGTGTGGCAGTGAATACCTGTAATCATAGTATTCAGGAAATTAGGGAGAAGGATTGATAGTTCTAGGGTAGCTTGGGCTATATAGAGAAGCCCTGTCTCAGCCAGACAGCCAGACAGTGTAGGCTCTACACTGTGTCACACAGATAAAGGACCTGGTAATGTCTAGTGATATAGAACCCGCCTGAGCACTGTTCTAAGATGTTGATTCATAACTTTGTTTATTGTGCCCCCACATTGGTATATCAGGGGAACATCCAGGTGGGGTGAGCTTTCATATTTTAGGTAACTTGGAAGAGGCCTTAGGGAATCAGAATTGGGGGCTGAGTTCAGATAAAGCAGTGCGGTTTATGTAGGAGCAATAGTTTTAAATAGGTTTGTCTATGAGCCTAGTTCTGTGATGCCTTCATTTGAACAGATTTTGATCTGACGTGTGTGGCCAAGTGCTAATATAGCTGTGTGTCCAAAGGAAAAGTCAGATTGGTTCATCAAAATATTGTTTTGCATATGCTTTCATTTGTATGTTTTTAAAAAGTACCTGTCTGTGCTTTCTCAATATGGCTTAGATAATGGTACTAAAAGGTTACCCACTGAAAAATTCTGAGAATCCAAATGACTGTGTGTATTTTCTTTTAATTCTCTAAGGACATGTAAATTGAATTGGCTCAGCAGTTTAGAGAATTTATTGCAAAATCACATTTGTTGCAGAGAAAGCATATGAAGGCTTTCTGCGCCTTCTAATTTATTAAATTGTTTCCCCATTGTAGTTTCTGGGTAAGGATTCGGGGACTCACAGGCCCTGTGACTGTGAAAGTGCTGCTTTGCTGGTGTGGTGATCGTATCAGGATGGAGTTCGCTGGTTCTGAGAGGACATGAAGTGTCACATCCACATTAGTGACCAGCAGGTTGCATGGGTTAGTGGTGGGTATATCCGCCTGGAATCTGAAGACCATGCCCAGTTCCATTTTCTCTCTGACTCAGGGTGACTTGTTCCTCTTGTGACTCACTTGCTCTGGCCGCCCTTGATATCACTTTACCTTTATCACCACCACCATCATCATTGTGTCTTCTGTGTCATGGGGTTTGTGGGTAAGTGCTTGGGCCGGGAAGACAGACTGGGGAGTTCCATGCAGGACATTTCCCAGTTCTACTTTCCTCACCTTGGGCAACTAACCTCAGTCCTCTACACCCTCAGTTTCTCAGTCCTCTACATCCTCAGTTTCTCAGTCCTCTACATCCTCAGTTTCTCAGTCCTCTACACCCTCAGTTTCTCAGTCTTCTACATCCTCAGTTTCTCAGTCCTCTACACCCTCAGTTTCTCAGTCTTCTACATCCTCAGTTTCTCAGTCCTCTACACCCTCAGTTTCTCAGTCCTCTACATCCTCAGTTTCTCAGTCCTCTACATCCTCAGTTTCTCAGTCCTCTACATCCTCAGTTTCTCAGTTGCACTGGGAACAACTGGGGTGGTGTGAGGACAGAATCAGACAATGCCTATAGAGTGCTTAAAATTACTGCGTCTGTGGGGATTGTTCCTCATGACTCACAGAAGACTCTGATAAGATAAACACATGCCATTTCTATTCTCTAGAAACATGTGTGTAAAGGTAAATACTCATTGGCATGGCTGTTTACCAAGTCTTTATGTGCTGTAGTCAGCAGAAGCTGGAACATGCCTGCCTCAGAGTCACTTGTGCCACAGGGTTCAGACAGTCTTCTGTGGCTGGGTCTTGAAGGCCTGTGGCCAACTTGGAGAGATGGACTTCAACCTTGCCTGTGTTGTTGAGAAGGTACACTTTTTCTGCCCTGTGAGCCGTAAGTCAGGCCTCATCTGGTGACCTCTGTTCCTTTGAGTTGAGCTGGGCTCTCCTCTGTGAAGATAGAGTTCTTAAGAGGCACGCGTGAAAGTACATACATCCTCTATAACTGCTAGTCACAAGACAAAAGCCACAGGTAAAAAGATCTCTTATCTCAGGGCATTGTTCTGGCCTCCTAGCCCCAGTATGATGTTAGTGGGCCTCCACGAGACAGATGGAAGAAGGACGGGCCAAGCATTTAAAATAGTGCAGTGCAGGTCCTTTCTTCTACTAGTACATGAACCACAGTGCTGACCCCTGGAAAGGCATGGTACTTACGTACATTTGCTCTTAGCTGGATTGGGAAAGGGGACTGAAATATCCTTATAGAGGACCTAAGAAGCTTTGTTGCCTTGGACACACTATAAGCCTCAGGTTCCATACCTGTACAATGATAGTGACACTAAAACTAATCCGTTTGATGTTTCAAGAATTGGATGCTGTCGTGTTTGGCACTTGGTAAGTGCTTGGGATGCAAAGTCATTCTGTAGTGCTCTTCCCAAGCCTCTATCTGGTCCCTATCATGGCGGTTGCTGCCTGCCCTGGCCTACCTTGTTGGGTGATGTGATCACATAGTCCTGGCAGGATTAGTTTGTTAGCTTTATTTCAAAACTCATTGTCTTTGGCTCATTTACCCAGACCAGACAGAGATTAATGGCTTGGTCTTGGAGGATTGGAAAGCACATGCTTCTGGCATCTTTGGCTCATTGATCACACCTCTCCAGCTCAAAGAGCACTTGGGTGTTCCAGGCAGGGGTCTCCTGAGACTCAGGAAACCTGGAAAGAAAGTAATTTGGCATGGATTTGCCTATTAATTAAGGAGCCCTGAAAGCCCCATGTTTCACTATTCCTTCTGGATTTTGCCATTTACAATCTTAACAAGTTTCTCTTGGATAGAATGCTTGGATTGAATGGGAGAAATGCAGTGATCAAGGGGAGCTGGAAGGAAAAGCAAACCCATTTTCCAAAATACTGTCTCCTCCCGTGTTGCCCTTCATCTGCTTTCCAAGGTTATCGAATGTTGTCGGGAGGGGTTGCTGATTCTGGATTTACCTGTATGTCACTCCCTGAACAAGGTCCTGGTAGGGACCTGGCTGTACCTCATAGCCTTGGCCTTATTTCTTATGCTTCTCTGCCCTTCAGTAATCGCCAACCACACTGACCTTCCTCCTCCATAAGGTAGGACCAGCTGGATATGAATACCTAGACCTTGCTAACAAGCTCCTCTTTTATCATTTAAATTCATGGAAATATTTTCTCTTCAGGAGAGTGTTCCTCCATACCAGACCCACACTGCCCTGTTTTCTTATCTCTATGGTACTTGTCAATATTTAAAGGAATCTTATTTATAAGTTTGTTTTCTTCAGTGGTAGGAACGTTCCATGTGAGCAGAGCTCATAGCTGTACCTAAGTCACTGCCTGGCTATTGCAGATACTTAATAAACACTTGTTAACCCACGCAAAGTTATTGCAGAGCAGTGGAAAAGTCTCAAAGCCAGCATCCCTTGTTTGACAGCCACATGAATAAAACCCATGGGAGCCAAAGGACATGGCATTTGTCTACCTGGAGTCCCTGCTGCTCCCCAAGTCCCTTTGTCCCCTTTGTGCGGTGCCATGGAGAGAGATCCATTAGCAAATGGCGATCCAGTCCAGGCACTTCGTTTATCCCAGTGATGGTCTGCTGCTCAGAGAGGCACTTGTAGCTCTAGTTTCTGATAGGAATCAGCACAGCCTCGGTGGGGTGGTGGCCTTCACCTAGACTTTGTGGGTGTTTCTCCCCCAAGTCCTGTGAAGGTTGAGCCATTCTTGTTGCAGAAACAGGCCAAAGCACCCTCATTTGTCTGGTGCTGTTTCAGTCTAATCCTCTTGACACAGTCTCACTGGGCACTCACAGCAGCCTGTGGAGGAGTGTGTCAAACAGCTATCTATTATCACCCCATTTCTGAGATGAAGAAGTGAGAGTCCAGCCTAAAGAAGTGACTGGTGGTGACGTCCAGGCCAAAACCCGTCTTTTGGTGCCTTCCTTGTCCCTGGGACTTTTCAGTGTGTGCACTGGTGGTGATTTGGGTATCGGAGCATCCTTTGTAAGGTCTGAGGTTCCTTTTATGCTCATCCTCCGATCTTTGTTAAGTGGCTGTGTGGCTTTAGTCTTCTGTAGAGAATAAATATAAAAATATATGTGATAAATATAATAACAAAGCAGGGTGATTTCTTGGATTTGGGGTTTGATAATCCCAAGACATTCTTGGGCAACTCCTTTATATAGAGCCATAAAGGCCCAAAGAAGGCAAGGCCAACTCTGTCCAAGTTGAACTCGATGCCCCACTCTTGACTAGCCATTCCCATCTACATTTCTTAGTGGAAAACTCATTTTGGGGGACGTTTGATGCTAAGTTTTCAGAAATTTTTGGCTTAGTTAGTTCTTTTAGGGGCTAAATAAACATTTCTCAGCTGACAGTCCATCAGAACACCTGGGGATTGTTGAATAGGTAAGTAGATATTTAAATTATGATGGCCAGCTTAATCATATGCCTTTCCATACCTACAGAGGAGGATTTGGTAGTTTTCTTTTCCAGAGCAGAGATTTCACTGTATTTCTCCTAATAGCAACAGCACTTCAGGAATGGGCCGTCTGGCCAGTAACCAAAGCCAGCCTATCCTTTGCTTCTGTGTGGACCGTGGGTCATGTGTGGTATTTATAGAATAATTTTTGCAATTGACAAGTGATAGAGGCCTGTCACTGGATCCCAGGAAAGTGGAGTGCCAGTCTCCCTTTGCAGCATGGGCAAAGAATATTGGTTCTGCTAATTAGACTTTTTACCCCCTAAAAGTTAAATTTTTAATTTGTGAAAACTTGTTTCCTCACCTGATATTTAAGTACCAACATAATAATGATTTTGGCCTCTTGGCACTCAAAGCCTAAACTGTTCATTGTCTTGACCTTTGCAGAATAACTTGCAGCATGTCATTGTCTGCTTTATAGTGAGAAAGTCTTCCTTTTCCTAATCATACCACTTTCTCTTTGAGGATTTCTATCAACTGTTTAAGGATTGGGTTGTAAATGTGATATATTCTCAGGATAACATTCACACCTACATATAGTAGAGGGGGTGCTGGTCTCATCCCCAGGGTCAGCACTCAACAGTTTGTAATGTTTCTTTGCCCATGCTTCGCCTTTAACTAGCTGTGAAACCTCATTCCACCTTTGTAAGCCTCACATTTTCCACCTGTACAGCAGTGGTAGCAACTGCTCTTGCCAAGCATAGTTTCTATGCAGATGGGGATAGTTCCTGTGAGATGCTTAGGGCATTGTCTGGTGTGCAGTTAGTGCTTAATGGTTTGCAACTAACTTTAGACTCTCTTCTTTTATTTTATATATTTTATTTTATTGTTTGCTATTTTAAAAAGATAACCCCCCAACACATACACACACAGACACACACAGACACACACACACACACACACAAACACAGCACACACACTTCACAGTCCCATAGGTGGTTCTGACCCATGCTTATTAGAGAAAAGCTAAGTACATGCTGGGAAGTAAGAGCTTAGTTACGGTGTTCCCATGAGGGGAGCAGAAATTGCCTTCCATCTTGGGGTTTTCTACAGTGAATTGGTAGGCTGGTATAAAATGCACACAAAGTAAATTCCTATTTCTATTTTCCAGGTCTACAACTCAAACAAAGACAGCCAGAATGAAGGGAGTAAGTATGATGTCTGGGTCATTTTCTATATTCAGAGTGGGGGGCAGGAGGGGAGGCTTTAAGAATCGCCACTTCAGGGCTGAGCCACCAGGAGGTGCCCTGGGCATGCTGGGTCAGCCTCACTTCAGAGGATTATTTCTTGAAGAAGATTGGTAAGATTGTAGTGACCTCTTTCATTTAAACAACCCTTCGTGCTTTTCATGGTACTCTTATACTCATGATCTCACATGGTCCCAGGTCTTAATAAGATGGTAGCCCCAGTCACCATTTATAAGTTGCTCAATACTCAACAAACCAAGAGTCCAATGCTGCCAGAATGCCTCTGGCACTGTCTGGGAGCCCTGGAACGGCAATAGCAAAGGTGGATGATGGCTTGCTACTCCTGTGTCCTTTGTGGCTCTTGGAGAGGGAAGACTGGAGAGGGGAGAGGATAGTGGCTAGCCTCTTTCTCTGCTGCAGGCCAGCACTGGGCTTCATCACCTCTTCTAAGGGCACCTCTAACTGCACAGGCAGTGAGATTGAAAGGAAACCTCTGCTGGGCAAGTGCTCCAACCTGATTATCACCTTGGTGCATAAGACAGAAAGCACATTCCTTCCAGGGTGCCACAAGAGTACAAAGGAAACCCCGACTCTGGCCTCAGCTTTGCTCTAGAAAACCCACTTGACAAAATCAAGAGGTGGCCCTGCCAGGCACTGCAGTAGAGTCAGATCAGTGGAGCAGAGCAGCACTTCAGACAGAAGGGTGAACCTTTCCACTTTTATTGATTGAAAGCCATTAGCCATTATGAAACACATTCTTCTCTTTTATTCTTTCTGAAATAAAGACTTTGCCAAAAGATTAAAACAACAACAAGCAAACAACAGGGTCTCTAGCCCAGGCTGGCCTCAAACACCCAGCCAAGGATGAACTTCTGACCTTTCTGCCTCCCTCCTGAGTGATGGGATAACAGGTGTCCACAGTGACAGCCGCCTTATGCAGTGCTGGGGCTTGAACCCAGTACTTCGTAGATGAGAAACAAGCACACTACCAACTGAGCTATATCTCCAGCCCTTGCCAGAAGATACAGATAAAATATTAAGTGACTTATAATGGCCACAGTTGACAAAGTTTTTATGACAGGAAAACTGAGTTCTGTGTTGCTTTGTTTTCTCTTCAAAAGCTGAATAAAGAAAAAACTTTGAAGTAAATATTCAAGAAAACAAAATAGTAACCACCCCCCCCCCCCGCCCCAATTTAAATAGATTGTTAAAGCATCGGAGGTTAACTGGGGTAGAGGTAAGGAGCAAAACTCATAGTTTCACAGTGAAGAAGCATAAAAGGCGGTAGTGTAATTTAGTGATGGAGCATATGAAGGCACAGGCTGGCAGGCACACCAGCTTCAGGGATGCAGGGATGGGTCTTTTGGAGGCTGCTCCTAGGATACAAAGTTGTCCTTGCCTCACTCTCCTGAAGAATCAGATTCCCAGCAAAGATACCATCCAGTGAGTATAGCTTGGGCCCCCAGAGGGAAAGAAACACATTTTGATAGAAAGTTTCTAGAATATTGTAAGAAATGGATGCAGGAAAATTAGGGAAGCCACCAGGATAGGAAATATGAACACTCAAAAGGCTGAATGAACAGCTTCCCACGCTTGGCCCCAGGCAGGGACATAGTGCTTCTTAGTAAAGATGCCAAGAGACCCCAAGAGCTGTGGAGATGCAGTACACACAGAGTTCTCTGTCACAGGCTCCCTTGTTGACCTTATGATCCTGTTCCCCTGTTTAAGTGTCAACAACACTCTGTTTGAAATGATTTTATTGGTGGGTATGCTGGTCAGTCCTGCTGGTCCGCAAGCATTTTGGGAGTATGTGTGGAACCCTTCAGTAAGTGGCTATCTTTTGATTCAACAGTATTTTCTTTTTTTATTATTACTTTTTAAAATTAATTAATTTTTTTTCACAGCCCAGTGTCAGTTTCTCCTCTCTTCCTCTTCTCCTCCCTGTTCCTCCCCAGCCTCCCCTCTTCCCCGCTCTCATCCATTCCTTCTCCTTTCTCTTGAGAAAAGGGCAGGCCTCCCATGTATATCAGCCATCCTTGGCATATCAAGTTGCAGTGTGACTAGGCACCTCCTTTCCTATTAAGGCTGGATGAGGCAACCCAGTAAGAAGAAAGGGTCCTAAAAGCAGGTAACAGAGTCAGAGACAGCTCCTGCTCCCTCTGTTAGAAGTCCCACAAGAAGAAGACTAAGCTACACAACTATCACATATGTGCAGAGGGCCTATGTCAGTCCCATGCAAGTTCTCTGGTTGGTGGTTCAGTCTCTGTGAGCCCCTTTGAGTCCAGGTTAGTTGATTCTGCCGGTTTTCTTGTAGTGTCCTTGGTTCCTCCGGCTCCCATAATCCTTCCTCTGCCTCTTCCACTGGATTTCCAGAGGCCTGCCTAAAGTTTGGTTGTGGGTCTCTGCATCTGTTTCCATCAATTGCTGGGTGAAGCCTCTCTGATGCCAGCTGGGCTAGGCAATGATTTACAAGTAGAGCAGAGTATCATTGGGAGTCATGTTATTGACTTTCTTCTCTTTTTTGCCAGCCATGTTTGGTTCTATCCTTGGACTCTGGGCTGTTCAGCCTCTGGGTCCTGGCCCTGCAAGCAGTGTCCAGGGTGACACTGTTTCCTCTCACAGCGTGGGTCTCAAGCTAGACCAGTCATTGGTTGACCACCCCCATCATTTCTTGGAAGCCTTCAAAAAGTGGCTGTCCTTTGACTCAACAGCATTTTCTAAAGTACAAAAATGTTTAAAATGTAACCAAGAAGTTCAAGAGCCTGAGTATCAAATGGAGCAATCGCAGAGTAGTATGCAGCTTTAGTAAGAACAGGGCGACATGGTGGGTGGTTTCAGCTGTCAGAATGTGTAGAGTCACCCCGGCAGGCAGGAAGCCCTTCTAAAGAAATGTCTAGGTTAGCTTAGCCTGTGAGAGAGTTTAACTGGAATAATCAGGATTGGGAAGATTAGCTCTGAATGTGGCAGTACCATTTTGTGGGCTTGGCCTTGCACTGAATGAGAAGTAAAGGAGCTGAGAATACATGAATGTGCTAATTCCTTCAATGGAATGTGACTAGCTACTTCAAGTTTATGGTGCCTTGACTTTCCCACAATGCTAAACTATGACCCAAAATTATGAGTCAAATAAAACTCCGTCCCTTAAGTTGCTTTTATCTCAGGGTATTTTATCACAGCAACAGGGTGGGAAACTGAGATGGGGGGAGGTGCACTGTGGCGAGGGCTCAGCAGTCAAAGCACTTGCATAGGCAAGAGGACTGGAGTTGAGATCCTTGGAGCCCACAGACATGTCCCTGAGCATGGCAGCCCATGTGTGGTTCCAGCCCTGGAAGGGGGGAACAAGGGATCCCTGAGCAAGCTGGCTAGTGAGACTAGGTTAGTTGGAAAGCTCTAGATTTGATGAATAGACCCTGCCTCAAAGGATAAGGTAGAAGAATGATCCAGAAGGATTCCCAGTAATGACCTTGGGCTTCTACATGCATATACAAATTACACACAGGCAATTACACACACATGTGAAAAGAAGGACGAACGGGAACAAGGGAGCTCTTAGTGTATTTGGTGCCTGCAGTAGATCATTAATTGAATTTTTAATGGAAGTGGGCAGTAGAACAAAATAAAAGAAGTTATAGAACTCATCTAGGTGTTTGACAGGAAAATGGCTTGAGCTACATTGATGATCAAATACTAAATCAAGATGGAGAATGGCTTACTGGGGGACGACCAGTTTCTAGTGTGTTTCTATGCAAGGTACATTGTCTACCATTAAAGTCATTTTATAGCAATAGCTGTTAGATAACCACTTAATATGTGTCAGGTACTAGAGATTTATTAGATTAAGTTTATTGGGAATTTATTTCCTTCCTTCCTTCTTTCTTTCCTTCTTTCTTCAAGCTTCCTTCCTTCCTCCCTCTCTTCCTTCCAACTTCCTTCCTTCCTTCCTCCCTCTCTTCCTTCCAACTTCCTTCCTTCCTTCCTTCCTTCCTTCCTTCCTTCCTTCCTTCCTTCCTTCTCTCTCTCTGCTTGCTTGCTTGCTTGCTTGCTTGCTTGCTTGCTTGCGTGTTTTTCAGGACAGAGTTTCTCTGTGTAGTCCTGGCTGTCCTGGAACTCTCTCTGTTGACAAAATTGATCTCAAACTCGGAGATCCACCTGTCTCTGCCTCCCAAGTGCTAGGACTAAAGGCATGCACCACTACACCAGGCTTTGTTGGAATTTTTTGATTTGACTTGTAGATAAAGAAATTGAGACTAATAAGCCCAGAGGATACAATTTAGGCTACATTCCCCAACTCCCACGGTTGTACCCTGAACACAAGGCAAGGGTATTTCCTTTTCTTGAGCAAAGAACGATGTGAAGAGTCCCGTATGAAAAATGCAGACTCTGCCAGAACATTTGGTTCTGCCTCTTGTTCTCCCCAGACAGGAGATGCACTTGTGTTAGTTACAGAATACCCTTGTATCTAGCAAGGGGGAGAGATAATGATTGAGTGAAAAAATAGTGGCCACTTTTTCAAGACTGCTTTACTAGTCACTGACTTCCAGACTGACCACAGATTATTCCTCTGGGTTGGTGTTGCTGTCTTTTCTTGGTATTAATATATCCCTTTCCATATCATGCCATTGTTTTTTACCTCCCTCCTATTTAGGAATTGAACCTGGGCCTTGGGCATGCAAGGCAGATCGTACCACCTGGCTCCAGCCCACACCTTGAAGCTATTGTTTCTTTTCATCTTCACTGGGCTTATCTGTCATGGGAAGCACTGTTGCTAAAGATCTTGATCTACCCTTTTTTAAATGTCCCAGTTTAAGCACTCTTAAAGGTAATGAGTCAATCTGATAGGAATTTAAGAGTCGACTGTTGCTTTTCTGGCCAAATTCTAAATGTTAGCATGTAAATACAAGATAGGTAGTGTTTTGTTTTCTCAAACGTTTTTGGTGGGAGTTTGAATACAAACCTCTTATCAGAGAGCCAGCATGTTCTGAAGGGGGCAGATAGCTGGTGGGGATTCTTCTGTGGACTTGTCTGAGTTTGTTACTTTGCCTGTGAAGTTGCTCTTAGGGCTTGCAGTGCCTGTGGGTATGAAACAGATTGGTAAGTGGCATTTGTTGGCTGCTCTGATTTCAGATTACTCACTTGACAAAGAGAGGACAGCCCCAGACAAAACATGCCCATTTCTTTGCAGGCTCTTTGCATTTTATCTTCTGTGTGTTCTGTTCAGGTCTCAGGTAGAGAGCCCTCACCTTACCTTCCCTGTTCTGTCTCATTATTCTCATGAGTTCCTTGAACCATTCTTTCATTTTATTTATTCCATTTCTTTTCTTCCCTGTGTTCTTTTGTTCCCCTTTAGACCACTATTCTATTCTAGTTTACACTTTTTTTTTGTTTGATTTTTCGAGACAAGGTTTCTCTGTGTAGCTCCGCCTTGCTGGAACTCACTCTATAGACCAGGCTGGCCTCGAACTCACTGAGACCCGCCTGCCTCCTGAGTGCTGGGATTAAAGGCGTGTGCCACCACTGCCTGGCCTAGTTTGCACTTTTAAAGCACATTTCTTGTAATATATCATCTATCTACCTGTATTCTTAGATTATACAAATGGCTCTATGTCTTGTTCTGATCCGTTTTTGTCCCTTCAGCATGTGTTAGGTGTCATCCACAACATTCCTTGTGTCTCTAGATGGTGCCTCTGATTACCATCTACTCTAAAATGTATCTGGTTTTGTAGAGATGTGCTCTTGTCTCCTCAGCTGCTCACCTCTGACTTCTCATCATCACATGAACAGGTCTGTAATATGACTGTGTGTGATTCTGTTCTGGGGTTCTATTTTCTGGTCCAATTGCCAGTTCATGATAGACTTCATTAAGCAATCTCATGCTGCTCTGAGATCTGTCTACAGTTGCCTGTCTACAGTATTATCAGCCCCGAATGCACATTTCTCCATACTTGCAAATGCTCACTATTACTCAGCCTTGTGATTTCTTGCTGGTCTAATACATTTACACAATAGCACACGTCTTTCTCTGATAAGCAAAGAGTTTTGACTGTGTACTCATATTACCTGCTAGTCCTTGAGCATCCTCTTCTCTTAATGGCCTGTTCATGTCCTTTGTCCATTTTCAGTGACAATTGCCATCGTTTCCTGTGTATTTGTAAAGTTGTTTCTATCTAGATAGTAATCCTTATTAATTTTACACATTTTATCTTATTTTTGTGGTGCTGGTGATTGAACCAGGGCCTTGAACATGATAGACTAGCCATTGAAGTAAATATCCAGTCTAGTTTTAGATATTTAAAATACACTTTCCCATCTTGTTACCTATTGATGTTATTTGTGCTGTCCTTCCTTGATGCTAGGGACTGAACCTATGGTCTTGGGCATGCTAGAGATCTGTATTCTGTATACATTCATTATCATCTTTTAAATTTTGTCTCTACTTTCCTTTCTGGCTCCTGATTTTCAAATTGTGTTTTGAAGAAGACGTTTTTGACTCAAATCCTGATGCTGTGTCCCCACATCAGTTTGCCTTGCTTCCTCTACCCACCCTTCCTCTTCCTCACTCCCCCCTCTCTTTATTGTCATTTTAGGGGTTGACGTAGTTACCTGTAGACATTTATTCTTTGAGAATAAATTTAGTGAGTTCTTCAAACATGAAAATTTTGTTTGCATTCAAGATCGTGTTAATTAAATAGATTGATTTTGAGGAAAAGAAACACTTTTACCTGTAATCTTGTCATCCTCTCAAGACCTTTGACTGTCCTTCCATTTATTCAGACCAACGTCCTTTTGTTTGGGTTTTAGTTTTCTGCCTAGAGGTCTTGTGTGTTCTTAGTTGACTTTTCCCTGAAATAGTAGAGTCAGAAAACAGTCTGCTCTTTTTGTTTCTCATCATGTCCTGGTAGTTTTGTGAACATGAACATTCCTTTGGTTGTTCTAGAATGTCAGAAGCAATGAGCTCTCTAGGTTGTCAGTCTTGACCAAGTAGAAAAGGAAAGGAGAGAATGGAATGACAGCCAGTAAAGAACTTGATCTCCTGCTCCCTGAGCTTCCTGTTGAGAAGGTGACCATCGCCAGTGTCAAGGATTCACTCTTAGCTCCTCCTTCACTGTTACAGAAGGCAGGGCTCTGCACAAGGCCAGATCTGTTCCCCAGTTCCATTCCCACCTCGATGCTTGGTTAGTCTTGTTCCACACCTGACCTTCGCCTGCAGTTGTCAGATTTACTCTCCAAAGACTCAGAAGTAGGAGGAGAAACTAGGAAGTGGCTTGTTCTAAACCTTGGCTACTTTTCCCAACTGAGGAACGGTTACAGTGCCAAGAACATGTTGGAGAAGCTGCATCAGTCCAGTGAGAGATTCTAAGACTTCTAGTATTTAAGTTTTAAGCAATAAATGCCACTACATGTTCACCTCAACAAAAGTTACATGTTTTACAGGAATGTAGTCTCCCTCTGCTTCTCCAGCTGTTTAAAAGCTGAAAGCTGATAGATTGGGACAGAGAGGACCCATTTTGTTAAGCTGGTGTTCATAGTACCACCTCCCTCTATGAGAGATTTAGACCAAATCAGTGGGCTAATCAGGTTGTCTTTAAATGGATGTGTTCTTGTTGCTACAAGCTTGCCTCCTCATGGACATCAGGGCATAGCCATGTGTTGACCACCTGGCTTTTCAGAGCATCATGGTGGTAGTTCACTCTGCCTCCCACTCTCATTTAACATTGCCTTTTCACTCTTGCTTGAAGTTCTTACTAGATGGAACTGTAGGAGCCCAGGTTTCCTGAAGGTCCTCATCCAGTAGGTTTCTCTCTGAGTTCATAAGGGCAAGTAGCACTAAAGGGTAAGAACACTTACAACTAGAATAGGTATCTCTACCTTCAAGCAGTGTGGGATGTGCTGTGGGGGCTCAGAGCACCAAGAGGCCATAGACAGATGGCTTAGTTATGTTGTTGGGGTAGATAGTATTGACGTCACCAACATCCGTACTCTTTGTGTGGACAAAGTACCCTAAACTGGTGGATTTGAAAATGAGCTTCAAATGGGGTTTCATCTAGACTAGACAGATTAGAAAATGCAAACTTTCAGGCAGGGCTGTGGCTCAGTAGTAGAGTGCTTGTGTAGTATGTGCAAGGCCCTGGGTTCAGTCAGCAGAGCTGCAAAGACAACACAGACTTCTCTTTTCTCCCAAAGAAAAGTAGTACGTGTTCTGTGCTCACAATTTTTAATCACTCCTTCCTTGCACTTGGCCCTTCATCTGGTACTCTTATGAGAATCATTCCTATTTGAATTATGTTGAGGAGCCCACCGCAGTTTCTGTTTGTTGTTCACAAGCAGAGGTGGTGAGAACAGCAGTGATTAGACAGGGAATGCTCTGTGTGGATCTGGGCTTACGGTCTACTGTTTGTAGCGTGTGCACATGGAATCTCCAAACTTTCCTCTGAAGCAGGTTTAAAAACATATGTTCTTTCTTGTTATTCAATAATATGAACTTGTAGTAGACTATTAAGGAAATAGAGCAAAATAATTTTCAAAAACAGTAATCTGTAAGCTCAGAGATATTTCATTCTTGAATTGTTTATGATGTCTTATATTCATATTACCACTATCACTATGGATTTTGACTTAATTAGCATTATACTAAATAAACTTATTTCCATTCTGTTTTAAAAATTACAAGAATTTTTCATGTCATAAAAATTACATCTTGATGCTGGGCGGTGGTGGTGCATGCTTTTAATTCTAGCACTCGGGAGGCAGAGCCAGGCAGATGTCTGTGAGTTTGAGGCCAGCCTGGTCTACAGAGCGAGATCCAGGACAGGCACCAAAACCACACAGAGAAACCCTGTCTCTAAAAGAAAAACCAAAAAAAAAATTACATCTTGATAAAATTTGTGATATTAACATCCCACAATAGGATTCTATCCTAATTGACTTTTATGGTGCTTTCCATATGTTTGCTATTTTGAGACCTATACATGCTTTTACATCAGCCCTTTCACATATCTAAAATGTTCTCTTTCTTTCTATTTTGTGTGCATGGGTGTTTTGGCTGCACATATATCTGTACATCACAGGCATACCTATTACCCACATTGGTCAGAAAAGGCATCAGATACCCTGGCACTGTAGTTACAAACAGTTGTGAGCCACCATGTGTGTGCTGGGAATTGAACCCAGGTCCTCTGGAAAAGCAGCTAGTGCTCTTAACGGTTGAGCCATCCCTCCAGCACCATGAAATGCTTTGTTTAGGGTAGATTTCGCTATGTTGATTGGGGCTTTCGCACAGGGTGCTGTGGAGCTGGTATAGATTAGCGTGTTGGCCCTTGATCCTTGGAGAGAGATGGCAGGGCCCTTTATCCTTTCAAAATTAATATTCCTGCATCATAAACTCAGTGTGAGGATTAATGTTGAGCACAGAGTCTGACATCACTCTTGTTTTAGTTCTTCCTATCGCCTGGCCAAATGTGGTACTGAAAAGAAAAATCTTTTACTGGGCATGGTGGTGTATGTACTTCAAGACTGAGGTAGGAGGATTGAGAGTTCCAGGCCAGGCTGGACAGCATAGTGAGACATCGTCAAAACCTAAAAGAACAACAAACAAACAGAACAGGGAAAAACCCAGTGTGTGTGGGAGGGAGGGGAGTGACACACAATACTGGAATGACAGGGGAAAAGCAGGGGAAAGCAGGGAAAATGCAGGAGGTAGCCATTCTCTCTGTCTTGAAGCCCTCGGGGGGTAGTTCACTTAATTCTGGTAGCGGTACTTTTCACTGGTAGTGCCACAGGAACTTCCTAAACTGCTGTTTATAATACTTAGTGTGATATGAACGGGAGGCACAAGCAGTATAAATTTGTTGATTTTGTAAATGCCATTATTTAACACAGAGATCATGCTTTTCAGTAAAGGGGCGGAGAGCAAATACTTACATTTTGCCAAACTGATGAGTTCCTTTATTACATTAGTGTGAAGGCAGCCATGGACACTATGGGAATGAATGGACAAGTGTTATCCAGTAAAGCTTTACTTTTTCAGAACAGGCAATGGTGACATTTACCCATGGACTGTAGTTTGTTAACTCCTTACTTACTACATGGTGAATTTTAAAACTAGTCCATTAGAATGGCATGGGATTTTGGCAGGGGGAATGGTAAGTGACATACAAATGGCCATCACTTACAGAAATAGTATTCTATGCATCTAGGTTTTAACTGAGCAAATGGAATTCAAAAGTATATAGTTGAGAAGTAGGAGAACCAGTGGCCAGCATCCTTGACTCCTGCTGCACTTGCTCTGTTTATCTAGCCATATGCAGCCCATCATGTGAGACTAGAAGGAATTCTATCAGCAGTCTCCAGCATCTAACCTGTCAGAGTCTTTGCATATCCATTCTCCATGAATCTCCATATTAGAACCATCAGTGCTTCCTTAAGTACCTGTGCCCAGTGCTGGGTATTCAAGGGCCACACAGGCTTTGATGGCTCCAACTCCTCAGGGTCAGGCCTTTAATATGGTACACTGGCATCGCACAGAGATTCTGGAACAAGCAGAGCCACTCTCTGTTGTTTCTTTTGTATATGCTCTCATTCTGGAGGCTGTCATTCAAACCAGAATCCTTTATGATGCTTTATTAAAGCTTGTCTTGATTTATGAGACAAGACCGAAGATCAGGAGAGCAGATGGGCAGGGATGCATTACCATCTTTTTGTATTTGCCTGATTTGTCCCTCTGATTCTCTATTCTCTTCATCTCTGTGCCTTGGATCCCCTTGATCTGCCAGACAGAAAAGAGATTTATCCTTGAAGATCACTGTGGAAGCCTTAGTGGTTAGCATGGCCACTTTTTTTAAAAGGCTTCTCAACCCTTCAGCTTTTTATTATCAAAGGTCCACATTCTCATGAAAACAGTAAAGGGCAGGAAAGGGGATTCCCCCTCCCTCTTGCTTCCAGTCACCTTCGGTCTTTTGCTGTTAGAACACCCACAGTAGAGAGGCTGGAGGGGGCAACCATTGGTAACAAGGATCCCTTTGGAATCAGAGCCATCCAAAGGCTGCCAGGTCTCCCCTGTTGGGTAGCTTATAAATAGAACATTTCCCCTTTTAAACCTGAGAAGGGTGGAAGCATTAATGGGCACGACGCCTGGCCTCCTGTGCGCTGGTCCACGAGGCAATCAGCTGAGTGCACCTTCCCCTCCGGCTTTCCACCCTGCTTGCCAGCAATGGCCTGAGGCAGACTTCTCCACGCTGCCTGTTCCTCTGGTGCTGCCTGCTCCCCTGGTGCTGCGTGCTCCTCCCAGTGCCCTCTTGGCCCTTCCTCTCCCTCCTGGTCCATGCAGGTTTCTGTGGCAATCCCTTTGGTCTTCTGAGGCTCAGTTAGAGTCAGGCAAGGGGCTGTGAAGGTGCTGGCTCTCTGCACTTTGCCTTTTGTTAGGAATCCTGCTAGTGACATGGTTGCTGTGGCTGCATTGAGCTAGAATTATATTTAGTAAAGCAGTGACGTCTTAACTCTAGAGTGGCTTAGCTATGGGTAGAGTCTGGCGAGACAGGGAAATGCTCCTCAGATACCTTATGTTCCCAACTGTTTTGTGTGATGAGACCATCTTCCAAGGACAGTATTGGCAGTGGGACTCCTTGAACTTGCCCAGGCAGTCAGAAGTCTTTATGTTTATCCTGGGAGATATTTCAGAAATCCATTCTTAGCTTCAGACTGACAGAGGCAGCCAGCATGTAACTTTGCCATGGCCTGATGTTTGCCTTTCCCTCTTGATATGGGCTCTGTACTGACAACAGGCTACAACTTGGATGGTAGGAACTACCTCCTGACACCCCAGATGGGGCCTCAGCTAGGCAACATGGTAGAGGGCCCTAGATAACTCTTCAACCCTAAAGCAAGAGGTAGTTGAGACAGCGACTGAAAAATTGTCACTACTGTCACCAAGTCCATGCTTTCAATTATTATAGTCAATGCCTATTGAGTTCATACTACACATGGGATAGTGTACTAAGTGTTTGACATGCACTGTATTGCTTGATCATTATTATAAGAGCCATACAAGGGAGGTAGTATTATTTAGACCTCATTTACAGATATCTGAGGCTTTGTCTAGGTGTATCCTTATGGTCACTCAAGTCATTTCTTCCCACCCTGGTCAAAGATTTCAGATTGTACATCTTACTACATGTGTGAAAGGCTTAGCAGAGGCTATAAGGTGTCAGTTGGGGTAGTGTTGAGGCATGTATAGGAGTTTTAACTCTGAAATACTACATGGTTGGCATCCGAATGCCATTGCTGTAATATGTGACCTTGGGAAACTCCGGGCCCAGTTTATTTGTAGGGGGGACTGGCTTTAGTACATACATTTTTATTTACCAGGTAAATTAAATAAAATTGGGATGGATAACCTTTGCTTAGTGGTAGCAGGGCCCATCAATAATTATTGCTCTTTGCTCTTATTATTATCAGTAGCATCTCCTAAGCCTGTGTGGGTCTCTCAACTTCCTTAGAGTGTCTTCACAGGCATTGCCTCATTTGGTTTCCCTAATTCCTTCATCTTAAAGGTGAGGAGGGTAGATATATAAAGGCTATTCATCACATAGCCAGTGTGTGGTTGGCCCCAAATCTGAGGCTTTTGAGTCTGAATGTCATTTCTTTGTTCACCTTTGCTGCCTCAGAATTTATTATGACAAAAAAAAATTTTTTCAACAGTTCCTGGGGCATCTGGAGGTGGAAGGTAGGTTTTAAAAAGGCAGGAGACAGGGTCCCAGTAGACATAGGCATTTGGCTCAGTGTTTGAAATACTTCTATCTTCATGGAATTTTATTGGTTCAGAAGTCAGTACAAAGCCCCCTGGGCTCTTTGGACTAAGACACTCTCAGGATGCCAGATCCCCTGGCAGGATATAATGGTCCTGATGATGCTGGGCATTGAGTGAAATCTTGTTATTTCAGTGTTACTGCCCTGTTTTGAAGTTGAAGTCCTACAGAGGAACACTCTTTCTAATGGCAGATGTGTAGCCCCCAGCTATGTTCTGCGACATCTGACATGGTGCCACCTGGGCCTCCCGCCTCTTGTTGAGAATTGGACCTCTTTTTGCAGCTCTCCTAGGGCTTCCTTGATTAGACAGAGAGCTGAGAGGTTTACTGCAGGCAGGCAGTGGTTTTTTTCTTTTCCTTCTATTTATGTTTCTTTCATTACCGTACCTCTCTTTCAGCTCATTTTTCTGTTTGTACCCAGAAACTGGAAAAGGAGGGTCAGTGGCTGTGTATGTAGCAGGCAGGGAGGGAAAGTTTTGATTGTCAGGGTTGTTGCCTAGAGGCCAGGCCATGAATGGCACCCTGTGGGTGCTCCCCGACTTGTTCTTAGAATGCATGTGTAGGTTCCATTGTATTGTCAGCTGCTCATCCCTTAAGGGTCTTTGGAGTGTTGAAGACCTTTTCTCTATTGGTTCTTGTTCTTTTGGCTGGAGAAATATAATTGTTCTTGTTTCTTCATTCAGAAAACATTTATTGAAATAGAATTACAAGCCGGGCGGTGGTGGCGCACGCCTTTAATCCCAGCACTCGGGAGGCAGAGCCAGGCGGATCTCTGTGAGTTCGAGGCCAGCCTGGGCTACCAAGTGAGTTCCAGGAAAGGCGCAAAGCTACACAGAGAAACCCTGTCTCGAAAAACCAAAAAAAAAAAAAAAAAAAAGAAATAGAATTACAAGTCAGCCAATGGAGCCTCTGCCCTCATAAAGCTAGTACTATTGTAAAACTTTTAATTGAAAATTTTTAACTGATATATAAAAAATGCAACATGTGCACCTTAAATGGGCTACCATGATTTGTATACATTTATAATATGGAGGCTATACTCTAGAGAGATTGACAACAAACTATAAATAAGTAGATCAGGGTATATTTTCTGGTAGAGGCAAATCCCATGAAGAAATGTGAACTAGGGGCCAGAGAATCAGGGAAAGGCACTTAGGTCAGATGGCTAGAGCCTCCTCTGGAGTGACTTTTGAGCAGAAACCTGGAGAAAAGAGGGTAGGTTACATGTGAGAAGTTGACAGATGAGTATTGCTAACCAAAGGGCCAACCACATACAAACACACTAAGGAGTAGAGAATGAGTGGAGGTCTAGGGATATTAAAAGGGACCATTGGGACTGCATGAGAGGAGGTCTAGAGGAGAGTGGTCAGGTAGGCTGGGACTAGACCAGTGAGATAATGAGATAAAATTTTGCTCTTAGCATTGGAGAAGCCCCTAGAGAGAGGGGGTTCTCAACCTGTGGATTGTGACCTCTTTGGAAGTTGTATGTCAGATATCCTACATATTAGATATTTATATTACAGTTCATAACAGTAGCAAAATTACAGCTATGAAGTAGCAATGAAATAATTTTATGATTGGGGTCACCACAACATGAAGAAATGTATTAAAGGGTCCCAGCATTAGGAAGGTTGAGAACCACTGCCCTAGAGCATTGTGATGAGATGAAGTGGATGACCTGTGCTGATTGTCATTTAAAAAGTTGACCCTGGAGGCTGGTAAAGAATAGACTCTAGGGGACAAAAGTAGAACCATCTAGGAAACGATTACAGCAGTCCAGGAAAAGGACTCTGCAGGCTTGGGTTCTGGTGTTAGCTCTAAGTATAGGAAGAAGTGGCTGGTTTCTTGGTGTGTTTTTTAAGTTATTACTCACAGGACTGGCTGAGGGATCGGGTACAGGTGTAAGGTGGTTGTGGGATATGAAAGCAAGCAAGGATAATGTTACTGGAACAGAACATCTTGGTGTTAGAATATGCTACCTACCATCTAATCCTTTCAGCTGACTTGAGTATAGCACCAGCTTGGGGCATGTGAGACATTAGCTCAGATATGTTCATTGTGTGTCATCTTTATTGCTTGCTTTTACATGTACATCACTGTCATTATCATTTTTCTTTAATTTCTTTTTTAGCCTCCACTTAAGATGTAAATATATCATGCAGTATGTTTTATGTCAAACAGATTTTTAATACTCAGTACTTAGATACCTAGCTAGCTCTAAGAAATATTTGTGAACTTCTTGGAATTGTTCCATATACCTCAGTGGCATAAGCTCATATTACATATTAAGACCCAGTATTTGTGGATCCTTCATATCTTGTAGGGAAGGTAGTAGTGTAGATGCTGACGGTTGAGTTGGTAAGGTAGGGTTCCCCACCTACGAAAGCACAATGTGTAGGAAAGGGCTCAGGATTTGTGTCACAAGTGTACCTTACTTCTCTTTGACCCCTGGAATTGATACAAGAGAAAGGGCAGGATCTAGAAACCAGATCCCTCGCTCTCCAACCTTTCTGACTATTGAGTGAATTCCAGTAGAAAATAGTACAGAGGAAAATGAACACGAGTCAGGCAGGATTAAAGTCATGGTTCCCATCCTTACTGACCCAATGACCTTACAAAAAGTCCTTAACCAACTGAGCCTAAGTTTCCTGTGTGGGGAATAAGATGATGATGATGATGATAATGATGAAGAAGATGATGATGATGATTTGCTTTTAGTGCATAGCCCCAAGCAATATAGTCTGTCCTGGTAAGTGTTGGTTACTGTTAGCATCATTATCACTTAGCCTCATGAGCCTGGTTTTTCTCATCATTAAAATTTAGCAGATATGTCGGAAAAATCAAATCAGCTGTAGTTTATTAATTTATTTTCTAAAACTGTAATATATTATCCCTCATTAGTGTGAAAACACAGTAAGCAGTTATTAGTGAGAAGATCACAATATTTACCCCATGGGATCATCCTAAGAATCACATGAACATGGGTACAAAAACTTTCATCTGCTGCAAAGTTTGACTGACATATTAGCATGTAGTAGCATCTAATGTTGATGGTATTGGAAATCTTCAGTATTTATTGAGCAGCAATAAATAAACCCCAGTTGATATCCATTTCACTGATCTTCATGACACTTGGTGAATTGTTCCCGTTTTACAGACAGGAAGGTGAATGGTATAGGGATGAAACACCTCACCTAAGTCACACATTCAGCCATAGGTAGCAGAAATAGAATTCTACCCTGGGTCTGTTTGGCATTAAAGCTCTTCATTCTCTTCGAGCTCTACACTGCTTCTGTCTATGTGGTTTCATGAGTACTAAAGTTGGTTTACATTTTTTGAATGCATGCTGGCCAGGGAGCAGAGGAAAAATCTGGCCTTAGATATGGGGGGGGGGGGAGACAGTAGAGCAGAAAGATATCCTGGGGTCTTGCTCAGAACTGTGGGAAATTTCCAAAACCGAGAGTTTATATCTAGATGATTGAGAAATATTTTGCCAGTTTTCCTTAGGTCCTACTGGAAGATTCTGATTGCTGCTATCACAAGTATAACAGCCCAGGGAGCTCTAGGCCCCTGGGTATTCATATGATTTCAGAAGGGTCATGAACCTCATTGGTCCTCCCTCTGAATGTGCAAGTGTTCCCTCTCACATAGTTGTCCTCTCTGTTGCATGCTTTGACCAGCACAGGTTTTATTTTTCTTTTCCTTGGACTCATTTTTTTTTGGTCGGGGGAGGGGGGAGTGGGGTGTGTGCATGTATTGTAGTATCACTTTGTATTGATACAGGAAAGAAATGGTTAGATCAATCCACTAAAAAAATTAACCTTTAAATCCTCGCAAAGGATGAAAAAGCCAAAGACACGAAGCTTCAATAACCCTCTACTCTCATAGGGTTTATCACTTGGAATGTGAAAGGTTATTTTTACTGTGCCACTCTGCCCCTCAGCAACTCCCCCTGATTCAGTTGCTAATTGACCTAACCATGTATCCAAAGTGAAAAGATTCTTCCTTTCTCATTTCATGTTCAGCACTAAAGTACACAGTAGCAGAGATACAGTAGTGAATGAAATTAATAAGTAGAGATTTTTATGAACCATTGTCTTCATGATTACATATTTTAATTTGGTACTTGCCATTATTTTTCAGAGTCACACAAATAAATATAAACTAGAAAGCTGTGCTGTATATTCTGAGAGAGTATGATGAGACAAAATGGGATATTGCATTAGGAGGGGAGATTAATGAGACTTTTTTGAGAAATTTATACTTAAGGTGAGTTCTGTATTAATTGGGCCAAGGGATTTAGGTTAGACTTATTGCTTCTATAAAGTCTGGAGAATGTGGTTCATCAGATACTGGAAGAAAGCCAGTGTTGTGAGGTGCTAAGAGCTAGGGGAGTGGCATATGAGGAGGCTGGAGAAGCAAGCTGGGGCTGGACCACAAGACTCCGCTGGTTCATGTTCAAGATTTGGTTACCCCCTGAACAATGTTGACACTGAGTTAGACCGCTAGGGCTCTAGGTTGAGTAAATGAGCTAATGGTTTAAATATCATTGAAGCATAAGAATAAGAGTGCTATACCAGTTCCTTGAAGCAAGAAATGGGTGCAAGATGGTTTGGTTTTGTGTTGAAATCCTAAAATGAGTCTGGCTCATAGAAGGACAGCCATACCTGTGCATGGAGTTGAGTTCTTGAGGTAAAGGTATATGGCATCAAACCTATTGGGTAGATTGCCTCAGTAAAGATGATTAATGCTTTAAGTGTAAGAGACCATGTGCATCTTTTAGAGAATGAATGGGTATCATTTGTTTTAGAATCAGTTGGACAAACCAAGTTTGAGAAGAGGAAACTAGGTTGATGGAATGTGCCATTGATGGATTGGAAGTAGGGAGGTAACATGGGTTTTTGTTTGTTTGTTTAATGAATGGGGACAACAAGGTAATGGAAAGATCATAGGAAAGAAGAAGAAATATGAAAAGGCTAGTTCAGAGGTCAGTGCAGTCGCCCTGGCTGCAGATAACATTCAGTCACCCTGGCTGCAGATAACAGAGGTGAGATTGCTATGGATGAGGAGAGATGTGCCACCGCCCCCTGTATGCCCTCTGGTCCCATACACAGCAGTAGTTTCAATTCTTTGGCACCCAAAGGGGAATTCACATTGGGACCCAGGCAGAGCAAGTTGGTAGTCAAGTCTTATTTCAGCCCCTATGTAAGCACAATTGGAGTGCTTCCTCCAGAGTGGAAGCTCACCCACCATTCTGTGCAGCAGCCTCAAAGGACCAGGCTCCTAGTAGGCAGGGGCTTTCTCAGACTCTGTCCTCTCCCACAGTTCATTCTGTTAGGTAGATGTATTCGACCTTAGAATATGTTTAAAGATAAAACTACTCAAAGTTGAGAGGTTTTCTAGGGGAAAGGCAAAAGTGCCTTGCAAATGCTCCTCAGGGGTCCTTTCAGAGGAGACTGGGCAGCGGGGGTGGAGGAGTAGGTGGGGTGAGGTGTGGGGGGAGGTGTGCTGCTGAGGCCATCTTGGTTGTTTTCCCCACCCCTGTACTTCCTCTTCGCAGGTCAGCTTGGGTAGCTCATAACCCTTGGCACGCCCCCTCCTTTCTGAGTGTTTTAACCCTGCCATCCCTTTTCATTGTATTGGAACAACGGAACCACGGCGGTGGTGATGGAGGGAGCCAGACAGAACTGACAAACACTAAGAGAGAACGATGGAAAGTTCCTGATACTTTGGCTGTGTAAGAGCTGTGGAAAGGAAGGGGGTGCTCATGGTTTTGTTAGAGTTGTCACGTACACATACCACCACCACCGCTGCCACCTACACAGTTTTTTGTTTTTTTTTTAAAGATGAGAGGAAGTTATCTCAGGTGAGGTACCAGAAGCTTCCATCAGTAGGGTTTTTATTTTAATTTATTTATTCACACTACAACAGTGGCAGTTACATTAGAACTGTGTCTTTCTATCTGGACCACCAGTCTCCACCTTTTAGCTTCTTTCTGTCCCATTGTAGTAAAACAATTCTGATTCACCTCCCTCCTCCTCCTGGAGTTCATGTTGGCACAGCAACCCAAGGTCACACCACTGTCAGGTACCCTTCTGGGTTTGCCCTAAGATGCACCAAGCTGACTGAGCGTGTCCCCACCTCTCCTGTCTCCCCTTATTCTCACAGCGCTTCTACAAAGTGGAGTTGTGTGATCCTGGCCCTCTCCTATCTCTGAAAAGGAGAGACAGAGACAAGGCTCCAAAAGTTGTGATGAAAGTTCGGATGGCGGCACCTTTCTATCTTGGGAGGTCAGCCTGTGTCTTCTGGGTACACTCTGCCAACGTTAATTATAATGCATCAGTGTTGCCTGCTGATACAAACCTGGGCCCAGGGAACTTGAGGCTGAGGGAGGATGGGAAGCCAAGTTTTAACTGCCTCACAGGATGCTGAGCCTGGGAGCCACAGATCCTACATCAACTCATTGCCAGTCAAATTAAGGGAATGATGCAAACCTAGTAGATATTTAATGAGAGATTATTTCTGGAGATTATAAGGATACAGAAATTGCAAATAAATCCCTGACCTTTTCTGAGCCTTGGCTCAGTGAATGGGCTGAATCACCTGCTTGAAGGGATTAAGGACAGCCACATCCATCTGGCGGGCTACTTTCTCAGTCATTTGCAAACTCTGCTCCATGGTGATCGTGTTCCAGACCTTTTAGTGGGAATTCACTCTGCAGACCAGATCTCAATTGCTTAGATTAGGAACCCAATGGGCCAGAATCAGAACTAATGTTCTGCTTATGTAGACAGTGGGGTCCCTGTCACATTAGTGCTACTTAGTCCAAAGTAAAATAATATATAGTTGTTAATTATTAGTAACACAGTCATGATGTCAGCAGGAAATTCAAGTTGATGAGAGTAGAAATCAAACTGTGTGTGTGTGTGTCCCCGCATGTGGGTGAGGAAAGAGGACAGAGACAGATGGAAAGTGCAGAGAAGTGGTGGTACAATAACTTGTATCGGCTCTAGTTTAGAGATTTGGAACAATGGTTCCTAACACGTATTTCATGAATTCTTGGAACCCTTGTTAGATGTGGGTTCCATTTCTTAACGTAATTTTGTCTGTTTACAAAACTAGGTAGGTCACACAATATGCAACTGTAACAAACTAGGCTTAGCAGAGTTGTCCTGAGCTCCTGTTTGGCTCTGCAGCATGTAAATGCCATGTACACTTGACAGCTAAGATATACTGATAAATACAGCAGCATTGCCTATGTGAACATAAGGCATTTTGCTTTAACATTAGTATGAAGGGAAACTGCTTGATTTTTAACAAATTGGATAAATTGCACCAGCATAGGGAAAACCAGTCCGAACATTGAGTGGTGGTGGTGGGCGTCTTAGCCAATTTCAAAAAAAAAAAACCAAAAAACAAAAAAACGTAGAGTTAATATAAGTTGGTGGAATTTAATTTTTCTCTGGACATCTCTGGAAAGTTCCATTGCATCTTCTTTCTTCCATGTACCACTTGCCTAGGAATGACTCTCACTTCCTAGTTGACCCGGTGGGTTATCTAAGCACTGAGGCCTTCTCTCTCAGTCGCCAAGTTCTTTCCAATTTTCCAAAACTTTTGTTGATGTTTCTGGGGTAAGGAAGTGGTTTTTGTCCAAGATGAAGTTCATCTATGTTTAGAAGGAAACCGTGTTCACGAGCCTGTTCTTAAAACATCCAAGTTCAGACTCTGTCTCAGCAGCTCTCGGTATTCAGTGCACAATGGCAATTCTTTTCCCCAGACTTCTGACCTCCATGCCTTTGGAAAGATACTCTGAAGTGCTTCCCAAAAACAAAGTAAAGGCTTCCACTGACTACAGAATAACAGTTATAAATACTTTGGAAAATTCCTTAAGCACAAAAAGATAGTTCCCTGCCTGACACATACATTCCCAATAGCTGTGTTCTGAGTACTTCATGTAAGAGTAAGAATTGTCTCCTGTACATGCAAAGATGCCTCATGTCCTTAGTCGTCAGATGCAGGACAAAACCATAGCATGAAAACTCAGACACCACTGGGATGGCTATAATGATAAGAGGCAATAACTAATGTTGACAAGGACGTCCAAGGAGATCAAACCGATTCGTTCCTACAAGCTGTGTGCATTGTATTGCTGGATAACCAAAGCTTGGGTTGAGGGTCTGTGGATGGCTAGCCTCTTTATTGCTACAGTTTTTCCCTGGGAACAATTGATTCTATAGGTTGTTTCATTTTCTGAGTGGTACAGGTAGGTATTGGAACAGATTGAGGACCCTTTGCCCCCACCCCCACCCCACTGATGTGTCATGGAGAGGGGCTCCACTGCTTCTGGGGCTCAGATAGGTTCTTTGTTCTCAGTGTTTCAATGTTCTTCTTGGTCACTTTTCTTTCCTTCATTTCCCCCTTGATTTTCCACTTTTTCTAGTCATTAGAACAGAATTATACTTTAATTCAAAGTCATATTTAAAGTAGTTTGGTGACCTGTCCCCTGGAACAAGTCTCCACACATTAACTTGGCAACTTGGTCACATTTAGCTTTTCCAAGCCTCAGGTTTTTTCATCTGTAACATAATTAAATAAGGATTTTCTGGAGTTCCAAGACATAATCTAGGTAAAGCACTTACCCAGTTTGTTTTAAAGCACTTCCCATTTGCTTTATGGAGCAGATTGCAGGCAGTCATTCCCGTGGCTCCAAGTGGAAGGCGTCCGTCACTTGGTGCTACCATTTCTTGTTAAAAACTGAGCCTAGTGCCAAAGGTACTGTGAGAGCTAAGATAATATACACAGAACACAGCACGTATCTGGCACATGGGAGGCTCTCTATCAGTATCACCTATTTTTAAATTATTTTACTTTCACTTATTTATCTTCACATGGGAAAAGGGAGAGCGCCTGTGACCACACCATGTGGTTGGTTTCCAGTGTGTAAACCTTACAGTGAGTTGATTTGCACAGGCAAGGCCTGACTGTGCTTCTCTTGTTCTTTCAGCCGCACAGTTGGACAGCATCGGCTTCAGCATAATAAGGAAATGCATCCATGCGGTGGAAACCAGAGGTAAAGTGGTCTAACAGATGGCGTTGTTCTCATGCAAGGTCATGCATTTGTGAGGCAGCAGACATGCTACCTGCTGCTTCTGATTTTAAGTAACTCATTAACTCCCCCAGTGCCACTGTCGGTGTTTCTACGGGTCATGCTAGTCTGAAGCAGGGGTTCTCCACCCATTTCATGTCATCTGTGTCTCTGGTTGATCATGAGACTGTCTTACATGTATCCAGATAGAATTCTTAGGCTTATGGAAACCAGTTCTAAAACTCAGTTATTATTAAAATAATTGAAAATACAGCTGCAACAGACTGGTAGATATGCTTCTGCATTAACAAGTCCTTTACTAACTTATAGCAGTGGACCTCATAGCTAGCTTAATCTGGAAATTGCAATATTGTAAACCTTTACCATTGTAAGGAGTTATGAAAATATCTGGGATTTTGGACCATGTTACAGGTACTGTGCATACAGTGTGATTAGTTGTCACCATTCACAAGGGAAAAAAAATATGCAATGTCAGTGATAGTTAAAAGAAAGGCTGTTTCCCATCTAGTTCATAGATCCCTAGACTCTCCAGGGATGATTACCTTAAAGTCTGTGGACCCCAAGTGAAGGATCTCTGCTCTGCAGACCTGGACCTGGGAGCCATCAAGGACAGAGAAGGAAAAGCTAGCTGCCTACTCCACACTGGCATTTCCCAGGTCTACTGGAGCAGGGCACTGAGATAGGGGAGGCTGGTTTACTATAGTCTATCACAAGTCAGAGTCCCTAGTTCCGGCATGGTAGAGTCTAACGTGCCCTGATCCTTTGTAGCTCAAGGAAAGCTATTAGCCGTCTCTCCACTGAGACTGATCAGAACCATTGTCAGAGATTCAGTCTATTTATTCTACCTACTGACCTTTTTTATTTGTTTGAAAGAAATTCTGTCTTTTAAAGTAGAGTTGTAACCTTACTAGTGGGGAAATAGAAAGGGAGAGGGACGGACACACACACACACACACACACACACACACACACACACACACACACGGCTGGGGGAGGGGCTGACAAAATGTGTCCTATTAGGGTTCTCTTTCCGAAGAAGTTACTTTAGCATGTAGAAGCAGGCTTTTTGGTTTTTTGTTTGTTTGTTTGGTTTTTTAATGTTTGATTATTTCTACTTGACCCGCTTCAGCAAAAAATTAAGACAGGTTGACAGCAGTACATAAGATATACTGGAAAGTGTCAAGTAGAGATAAGTGAAAATTGAAGTTAGAAAATAAGGATGTTGGTCGTGTTGAACCAAAAGAATGTTTATATGGTGATGTGTTTAAAATGCAAAATCAGGAACCAATCAAATGCCTCAAGATTTGGTTTAAATCAAGAATGGTTCACTTGTGCAGTATAATGTTGTGACTCACTAAAAATAGAAATATAGTTTTTTTAGGGATAAGGGCAGATATAGAGGGACCGGGAGGTGAGTAGAATTGGGGTGAATGATTTGAAATTTCCAAAAAATCAACAAAGAATTATGTTTAAGACAAAAAAGAAATATGGATTTTAACATGCATTCAGTGAAAAATACAATTTACAAACGAACAGCTGGCCTGCTTGAGCCCGTTCTGTGGCGTCCACTGAGGGGTCGTCCTCTGCACAGTCTCAGTGTGGTACCAGTGGCTCCCTGCTTTCTTTTACTTTCTTCTTTTGATTTTCTATTTGCCTTAGCATAATTCCTAAGTTTTTAATGAGCATATATTTCTAAGGTAATTTTCAAGAGTTTAAGTTTGTCTTTATTTTAAAAGAGAAGGATACAACCCAGTGTGTTAGTCTATTATCCCGCTGTTCAGAGGGCTGAGAGATTAGAGAGTTGGGAGTTAAAGACCAGCCTAGGTTATAGATTGAGACACTGACTCAGAAAAGACAAGAAAATAAGGAGTGGGGAGGAGAATAGTTGTGGTTAACAAAGGCAGAAGCACACACATGCAAGCAAGTACACTTGCTTAAGGCAGTCCAAGCCAAGAGGGTAACATACTCACTCAAAACTCTTCTCAGTGTCCATAATCACTGTAACCCAGTAGTTTGTAAGCCTTGTAGGCTACCAGAAGAAGTTCTGAATATGATGGATACATAAGAATCCAATGGAAGGTATTAAGAGAAATGACATGAACTTTCACATAAGAAGTTCACAGGGAAACTGGAGAGGAAGCATACCAGTTCCTGAGAGGTTCTAGATGTGACAGACTTGGGCCAATAAGAGGAAAGCTGTTTTTAATCACTTGGTCTAAATTGTCCCCCGTTGGAGCTGAGGAGATAGATCATCAATAAAGCTTGAGGTCTTAAGTTTGATCCCCAAACCCAAGGGAAAAAAAATGCTGGGCATGGTGACACATACCTGGATCTTAGTACTGGAAAGGCAGAAACAGGAGGATCTCTGAGGCTTACTGTCCACCCAGTGAACCTGAGTTGATGAGCACTAGGCCAATGAGAAACCCTGTCTCAAAGGAGGTGAATGGCATTCCCAAGGATGACATTCAAGGCTGTCCTCTGGCTGCCATATGTAGATGCATACATGTGGACCCACACACATGACCAGGAATAGACATTCACATATATTCACGCATGCATACAGATTGCCTTCTTTTGTAAGTGGCACAGTGGTGCTCTAATCCATGCATTTTAGTGAACAGGAGTTCTGTAGTTGGAGTTCATCTTTGTTTAAGTATTTCAAAGTAAATACCTAAGCTTTAACTGTGATGGATTTTCTGATTTCTCAATCTTGACTAGTATTCCCTAAGATGGAAAACGTTCTTACACTTCAGTATTTTTATGCTGTGTGTAAAAATAGACAGAAAGTCATTTATCTTCTTCTGTGAATGATTTTTTAAAGTCATGTCATTTTGGGTTTTTTAAATGTAAGAATTGGTTAACTATGGCATTTTTTAAATAATGTATTTTGCATCTTCAAAAATCTTCATCTGCTGCCTTTGGCAAGAGAGGAGGGAAGTCTCTTTCCTGTTGACACCCAGGCTAAGGTGAGGACTGGAGTGGGCAGCACATCCGTGAATCCTAGACAGCTGTGCCAAATCCCACTCCTTCGCTAAGAGCGGAGCTGAGTGACAGGGGACTTTAATTACAGCAGCTTTTAGAAAGACAGAGAAAATGAAGGGAAAACAGGAGAGCATTTGGCCTTGTTGGCCTGACTTGGGTTCCGATGTTCATCTAATTAAATCTTCATCTTTTCTCTACTCAGGGATCAATGAGCAAGGACTCTACAGAATCGTGGGGGTCAACTCCAGGGTGCAGAAGCTGCTGAGTGTCTTGATGGGTGAGTGCTGCAGTGGCTTTGCCAGGCAGGTCCCTTGGGCAGCCTACTCCGAGATTTCCAGCTTCCTTGGTAGCCTCTGGGGTAGGAATCAGGACATGCAAATGCCAATGCCCAGAAATCTGCCGTGCTTGCTAGTGGTGGCTGTGGGCATTCACAGATGAGGTTCAGAGTGGGTCTTTGAGAGATTAAAATAAAATGACGAGACTAAACTAAACAAGCCACACCCAGTCTTCAGCACCCCAGTCCAAGTGCTGCTTGGTCAGTCATGTGACTGTCACACCCTACTCTGTCTTTAATAGCTCATGACTCCTGCCCTCTTTTGAGGCAGGTCTTCAGTAGGACACACCCTATGCCTAAGAAAGGACATCTTTCTTGCCTGTGAGGATCTTGGGGTCTCATGTTCCTCATACTGAGGGTGTCGTGTAACTCTCAGATAAAATTTTTATCTGCCGATAAACTCAAGACCCCCTTGGCTTCTAGACTTCAAGCCGTCACTTGAGCAATGGAGCCTCCTCTATCCCTGGCAGATACATATATAAATAGAAAGCCACTACCTCCAAATGTGCAGTGTTCGAATCAAAATCCACAAGCCAAAGTTGCCTAGGCTGCAGAGATCCTGTATTTTTAGCTATGCAGCCAGCTCCAGTGAGTCACATGGATCTAAATGGCAAACAGATCAAATTTCATAGATCTGTGGCTGTTGTCCATGTCCACAAAGCCCAGGCCTGGTACTTGTGAAGATCAACTCTCATTCAGGCCTCTAACTTGGCATCACAGGCACGGGCCTTTCTCCTGTGTTTGTCACTTCGTCTGTGGGTCCAGTTTCTGAAAAGAGCTTTCATATGTGCAGAAGTCTGTTCCTTTATATGGGCCAGCGTGAGCTCTCACTGCTGTGCTCCGTAACTCCACAGTATTGAGACTTACACCGAGACCTCTTGTTTGAAACCGTGCTAGCTGGGAGGCACGTCTACACTTAGTTTCCACTTCTCCGTTTGGATTTGGGATACGGTTAGTTCTTTATTATTATTATTACTATTATTTAGATAATTGTGAGATACACATGCATTGTAAAAAAAACAACACAAATGGATCCTTTGTATCCTTTACCCAATTTCCTCCAATCATAGCACCATACTGGGCTACATTTCAATACCACAACCAAGATACTGGCATTTTTACAGTCAAAATGCAGAGCGTTTCCACCCCCATAATGACCTTGTGGTACCCCTTTGTGTCTACTCCCTGCCTCACCTCCTCAGAGTCCCTAACCCTGGTGACCAGAGTTTATTCAATATTTTTTCCTTTTAATTTTGTCACTTTGAAATTACTTGTTATATAAATAGAATAGTAGAATATGTAAGTTTGGGGGATTGAGGGTTTTTTTTTGTGAGCTTAGTTATTTCCAAAGTTGATCAACTTGTTGCATGTATCATTACTTGTTAATCTCTTTTTAACTACTGAGTAGTGTTCCACTTTGTGGACATACCACAGTTTAGCCATTCACTGGCTGCAGGACTTCTGGGTTTTTTCCACTTTTAGGCTCTAATGAATAAAGCTGCTATAGATCCTTGAATAGAGGTTTTTGTGTGAGCATATGTTTGTTCTCATAGGATAAGTGTTCAAGAGTGATATTGTTGTGCCAAATGTTGATATGACTTAATTTTGAGAAATCCTAATAAAAGGAAGAACTAAGAATTTAACAGGTGTTAACCTTAAGTCTTTCACTTCTGTTTAGGATTTGTAATTGATTGCTTGGTAATAATGATATTAAGTTTTAGAAAGAACTCCTACCTTTCTACAGAGTCCTGGTAGGATGAGAAATGCATGCACCTGAAAGCTTTTATGTAAATATGTGGTGTTAGTGCCTAATGTGACCTGGATCTGGAGATGGAATAGAGAAGGAAAGAAAAGAAGAATTCAGATTGAGCAAATATGAGCAACAGGATGGCCAGAGTCTATTGATGCTGTGGGATTATTCTTTAATATCTGAGAGAGCTAGTTGTGGCTGAAAGAGGGCAGTTAGTGCTGAACAGCTAAGGTGGTCTTTTTTGCTGACAAACCTAAGTACTATGCTGAGGAGTTTAGGGACTTTTTAAAAATCTCTCAAATGAAATAATGCTCTATTAAAAGTTCTAAGTGGTACACGTATCCTGGCAAGAGTCAGGAATTGATTTAGAATAGTTCCCAGAACAAAGGCATTTGCTTATGTAGCTGGAACAACTTTGGTGCCATCTTTACTCTGAGCCCTTTCCCTTCTTTCTTCTGGTTTCTCATTATCTTTGTCCTCTGCTGGCCTTGGCTTTGGCTCTGCTTTCTCTGGGAGTGTCCCAGATAGACCCAAGCATTGCAGTCCTTGGAGCTTGCATCATTTAGAAGAATGTCTTTTGGGTGACAGCTTTGGCAGAAGGCCACAGGGAGGACTTTAATTGGCTAGTGTGGGCCATTCACATGATAAACTTTTTATTTTGGAGCCAATCGAATTATCCTCAACAGATGGACGTAGATGGTCTGGAGCCTGTGCCTATGTCTGGGCCTGAGGGTAGAGGTGAGGTTAGTCCATGGCAACCCATGGACCGAGTAGGATCACTGATGAGTAAATGGAAGGGTGCTTTACTGAAGTAATGATTGTTACTCTACTAATGAAGTGCACCAGACACAGCAGTAGCAAGATTCGATTCTAGCATTAGGTGAACAACATGACAGAATGTGGAGCATGTATGCCATCATGGAAGGGCCCTGAAAGATGGCAATAGGTGAGTCCGAGAATACCTTATCTAGGGCTAGACCAAGAGCTGGGGCTCAGGATCCAACGTTGTATCTAAAGAGACCAACAAGATGAGGCTTCAGATAGAATTCAAAGATGATAATGTGAGGTGACACTATTGAAAAGAAATGCAATGCTTTAGAAGACTGCTTGGGCAAAAGAGATGTTCTAGAAGGCGGTGGCTCTAATCACTGCTCTCACCAGCCCTCTGACAAGGTATTGGTCCTGATGTCTTCCTTAGTTGGTCTAGGTATAGAGGAAAGTCATCATGACCATCTAAAGAATGTCATCAAAGAGTAATAACTAACAACTGACAGTCACAAGGCCAGCTGCCTCTGCCAGGAGAACATTCCAGATAGACTGGAATCTGAACGATCCTACCATGGTAGAGCTGACCAGATTTAACATGTAACCTAATGCCGAGAATGGAACTGGTGTGTCTAGCAGTCAACGGAATCTTGTACTCTTGAGATTGTCAGGTCAGTGCACTAGGTCCAGGGCTGCCTCCCTTTCCTCTTCCTATTATATTCTCTTCATCAATTCTGGCTACCGCTCCTGGGCTGGGCTAGCCTATGGTCTAGAATAAATTCTGCTTGAGGCCACAAACCCTTCAGGGCTCAGTGCGAGCCTCATACACACACTCTTCTCTTCTCACCTTTTTCATACCTGGCTACATGCAGATACAATTTAAGATTGCTTCTACTTGTTCCAAGGCTCTCCTAAGTGGATTTGTGTGTTTTTGTTATTACAAATATGGTTTAGGATTAAAACCAGACACTAACTTTGATCACTAGTTCATTTTTTGTGTTCTTAATTCGCTGGAGGACTGTGAGTGGGGGGCGGGGGGGGGCATGACAGTCAATGTGTTGAGAATGTCTTTGGTTTACTGATTAGGGTTCCTTAAGAAAGCTTGTTAGAATTCCTCATAGCCCCAGCAGTGTCCACTGCACTTCATGCTGGTGCCCTGCCAAGAACCACCCGGGTTACTTCCTCCTAGTGACAGAGGTCAGTAGTCTCAGGCAGTGAAAAAGACTCAGGAAGATTCTTAGATTTCCTAAAACAGAATATATGTACTGTCCCCACTCCGAGACAAGTAAGTGAGGATAAGTATTTACAAATTTTCTTACATACATACATACATACATACATACATACATACATACATACACACATTTACACACCAGCTACTTTCTTGCATTACATGTCTGTTTCTCTTCCTTTCCATTTCTGTATATTTTTAAAATTAAGCTACATTGTGTATATGTGGGGGGTGTGGGAGGGTGAGGGAGGCAAGGAAACAACTTGAGGGATTGAGTTTTCTTCTTCCACTATGTGCTAGGTGGAAACTCAGGTTGTCAGACTTAGATGCAAGTACAGTACACTGAGCCATCTTGCTGACCCCCCCCCGCCCTGTTCTGTATATTTTAACTCATTCTTTTCTCTGATTAAAAATTATGAGTAGAAAAATACAAAAAGCATAAAGAATAAAATAAGACTCCTTCAGACCACAGACAACCTTTATTGGCTGTTTTATTGTATAAGAGACCTTTTAATCATAGCTTCCTTTAAACCAGATACACTAGCGTGTAGTAAGAGCGTAAGTATAGCAGCCTGTGTTAGTATGGTTACAACACTGGACACAGAGTGCGTGTTCTATGATGGTAGTTCTCACCACTCCTGATGCTGTGACTCTTTAATACAGTTCTTCATGTTATGGTGAACCCCAACCATAACATTATTTTCATTGCTTCATAACTGAAATTTAGCATTGTCGTGAATCATAATGTAAATATCTGTGTTTCCTGACCCCTGTGAAAGGGTCATTCAACACTCCCCAACATGCAAGGGGTCATGATTGATCCACAGGTTGAGAACCTGTTCTAGGGTTTTTAACAGACTGTTCACACAACACTATAGTGTCAATTTTTTTTCTGCCATGTTAAGTCCTCCTGTGGCATTGCTCTTGCAGATGCACCTCTTGTAGATGCACCAGAGCCTCTGAACCAACCTCCTGCACTTCTGCAGTTAGTTCCTTGTCATTCTGGGAAGCACTCAGGGTGTCCTGTGAGCCAAGGTAGCAGAGGTGAAGAGCATGCAATCTGGAAAGTAGACAAGCTTTTCGCTTTAGACAAATGATTTCAGCAGCATGTTCTTCTGTCTCATGCTCCATATCGTAGCCTAGGCTATATAGAAATGGGATGATGAAATGGAAGATGTAGGGGTGTTGCTGAGTCGAGAGCCTGCACATGCTAAGAAAGGCTCACAGGTCTTGTTTCCTTACAATATGAAGTTGCTGGGTCAAGCTGTATATATGGCTTCAGCCTTTTCTCTGCTGTTAGCAGCTCACTGGCAGCCATGCATAAGGAGAGAGACCTGTCTCCCACAGCAGCCATGCTCTGTAGCACTTGTTATCATATAAATAATGCATGTAAAAGATATGTCTCCATCTTATTTAAGTTTGCATTCTTTAGTGTTGGGTTAAGTTGGATATTTTCAACATGTTTATTGGTGCTGACAGGAGTAGTTACTTGCCTGCTTTTAGTTGTAGCATTATTTTCCTAATTTCTGTTTTAATTTTTTGATGTAGGTTTTAGATTTGGAAGCTGTAATAGCAGCATTTTTAGCCAAATTTTTTATGTCCTAAGTTTTTTGTTTTTTTATTTCTTTTTGTCCTACATCTTAAATTTTTATGAAGCCAGTCTCTCATTCCTTATCCTTGATGAAAATTATATTTTAACAGATTCTTCTCTTTCCAGGATTGTAAAAAACAAACAAACTTGTCTTTCTTAAAATTCCTTTGGGGATACAGCTCAGCAGGTAAAGGTACCTCCGTCTAAGTCTGATGCCCTGAGATTGAGGCTCAGAACACGTATGGTGGAAAAATCAATTTCCAAAAGTTGTCCTCTGAACTCTATACATCTTCAACAGCACTTTTGCATGCACTCGTACACACACACACACACACACACACACACACACACACACACACACACCCCTATCTATCTTCTAAAAGAAATAAATGAATTAATGAAGACAATTTTTTTAAAAATTCATCTGGATTATACTCACACAAAATGTAAGCTCTCTCTCCTTTTCCTCAACTATGCATACTGTTGACTGTTAACTACATAACGAGAACTCTTTCCCTTCTTAACCAACTACTGTCAGTGCCACATGTGATCACCTCTACTCCTTACTGGGTCCATAGGGAGCTTTTAGAGGTGGTTTTTCTAAAGAACAGATTGCTTTTCAGTTTGTTGCTCTGGAAACCTGACTCTAAGGAATGCATGGTCCCCTGTGGGCTTCCTTGTTTCCCTTATTCTTGGTGTCCTCAGAATGTTCTCAGGCTTGCCCGCCCCCCAATCCATATCACTCATTTACATCTGCTAATTACTGTGTGTTCTCATCATTAGCAACATTACTATGTGATTGAATTTCTAGCATCTTTACTGGCACACTTTGCTCTGTGTTTTGCTTCTTCGGCCATCACCTTTACATTTCATTTTGTTTCTCACTTTGGTGGCTCATTTTATTGTGTCCACTTTTTTATGAATTTCATTTACGTTATGGAGTAGTAGATGTGTCCAGATGCTTTGCTGTCTGTATTCTATACCACCAAACACTGCCTTGGTCTTTCCAGGAAGTGGAAAGCTCTTTGCTGCTGACTTCACCCTGAATAGATTCTCCTTGGTCCGCAGTCACTTTCCTAAATCCTGTTTCAGAGCCACCTTCTTCTATGGCATTGAAAGGCTGTTGTACAAGATCCCAGCCAGTTGGCAGTTAGTCATAAGTATTCTGTTTTATGTGGCTCTGTCATCCTGAATAATTCCTTCTGGTCCCGCTCTGCTTAAGATCTTGGAAGAACTGGTGTGTGTAACTGTTCACTCAAAGCCTGAGGGTCTTCTCGTTGCTTTGCTGGTTCTTTGAGGACTACTTCCTACCTCATTTGTGTGCTTGTTTTTGTTTTGTTATTGGGTCTCTCATGTAGCCAGGTTGATTTCAGACTCATCACACACACACACACACACACACACACACACACACACACACACACACACGCACACACTATGCATATATATTTTGCCAAGCTGAAGATGAACGTGAGTGCCTGCTCCCTTGGCCTCCACCTCTGGAGTTGGGATTACAGGTATCACCCCCACATCTTGCTGACTTTCGCCTTCTGAATTCATCCTCATGTTATAAAAGTGTCTTTCTACCATTACTGCTGAGCCTTACTTCACTGTCTAGGGTCTGTTCTCAGGACTGTTGTAGGCCTGCGGAAAGCAGCCGTGTGGGAAAGGAGTGGGGCCTGACTTCCCCGGAATGATGTACTATGCTGAAGGCCATCACCTACCAGGTGGTGCTCTCAAAGGCTTTCTGTGGGCCTTCACGTGAGCCCTGCCTCTGGCAACAGGAGAACGTCAACTAAAAGGTTACTTTGCTGTGCTAGTCAAGCTTCACTTCACGTTCCTTTAGTCTGTGTGTCTTTCTAGTGTTTCATTATGATGGCAAAGAAAGGCCAGTTCAGTATTGCTGCTTTTCTCCTATGCTGTAACTTCCCTTTAGGTTAGAATTACAGGGAGCACAAGGGAGATATTAAACAGCAGCGCTTTAAATCACCAGATTATAGGCGGTGCTATTCCCCTGCCTATCTCCAGCCATGGACTCATCTTCTCTGTCCCTCTGGAACCTTGAAGGTCTGCATTCCTTCCTTCTGTGTCCTCATTCCCCACACATTTCCACACGTTGTCATGAATAAACAGCAACTGAGGACTTCTTTCCAAAGAGTTCCATAAGGACCAGGTAATTCTTCATGGTAATTTCTGAGACCCGAAGCTACATCATAATGAGTGGAAACAACTCAGACTGAAGACTGTATCCAGGAGGAAGTAGGGGAATAGGGGAATAGAGAGAAAAACAGCCTCAGCCTCCCCCAGTGAAGGGAGCAGACAGATGATGGCAGGCTCCTTGGATAAAGATGGCTCTGGGAGCCAGGCAGGGGGTTGTGCGCCATGATCCTGAGTTCCCAGAGAGGAGATCACAGATGGAGGCTCACTTTCCCCCACTCTTGCACCTGTCACCATCCTTGCCTGTTAGAATATTGCAAGCTCTAAGACAGAGAACCCAGACAGTAAGTGCTCTTGGGTCTCAAAATACAAGCAGTTGGGTGTGTGTGTGGGGGGGAGTGTTTGGGGTTCTTAGACACGGCATAGAGGAAGTAGCTAAGGTTTTTTAAATTTTGTGACTTTTGTTGTCAGAAAACAAAATAACCAACTTTGCTTCTCAAATTGCCAGATATTAAATCTAGCCTTGGGGGATGGCACATGGGCTGAGTGAAATCTGATATACACAGAGGGTAGAGGCTGCGTTTTCTGCTCAGATGTTATAGAGATAGAAACCATGAAAGGTTCATGAACAGTTTAGTAAAAGAGTTTATAGACAACAAAGCACAACTCACTTTTAAAGTGAGACTGGGTGGTATTTTTGAAGGCAGATGTGTAAATCAATGCAGCAAACAAGCCCAGAAACAGGACCAGCACATACTTGGATCCTGGATCAAGGTGTCAGGATAATTAACAGAGAAAAGAGTCTTTTAAACAAGTACTGTTGTACCATTTGACATCCATATGAGGGAAGATGAAATGATCTCTCATCTGATACAACAGATGAAAAGTATCTAAAAATGTATCCTAAGAGCTGACACTGTAAACCTAACAAAATCACAGAAAAAAATATCTCTGTGACCTTGTTTTTAAAGAGCTTCCTTAACTAGAACACAGGAAAGAACCATTAAAGGAAAATATGTTAAGTCGAACTTCATTTAAATACAAAACTTTCCCTCTAAGAGAGATATTATTCATGGTAGGCTACTGAGGCAGCCCATGTCCTCAGCTATTTGGAAGGCTGAAGCAGGAAGATGACAAGTTCAAGGCCAGTCTGGACTACAGAGTAAGTTCAAGGCTGGCTTGGGCATCTTAGTATGACACTGTTTCAAGATTAAAAACAAATACAAGAAAGACTGGGGATGTGACTCAGTGGTATATACTTGCCTGACATGCATGATAGCTAAAATTCAATCCATGGTACTGTAAAGAGAAAAAAAAAATTGTGAAAAGAAAAGTTATAGATCAGAAGAAAGTGTTTATAAAAATGTGGATCTAGTCAGTGATTTATCTCAAGAATATATTTTAAAAGCTCTTGATTTTTAAGACAACCACCTGCTTATTAAAAATAGACAAAAATATTGAAAAGATCAGTTGAGTAAAGAAAATACATGAAGAGCAAATACCATATGTAAAGGTGAACCACACCATCATGTGCATGAAGAGACATCTGACACCATCAGTCAGTAGTGCTATAACTTGAAAAGTGATGGACTACTAGGACATCTAAAATTCAAGTGACTGAGTTCTGGGTTGAGAGGAGATGAAGCAACCAGAGCTCTCTCATTCTGTGGGTGGGAATGCAAATGGCCCTAACATTTTGGAAAGCAATGTGACCATTTCATCTAAAGGAAAACATTCATATCATTTGTTCTACTCTTGGAGATTTTGATATAGTCCTGCTTGATGATACAGCATTTACTTAAGCGATGAAAATGTAGTCCATTTAAAGCCTCTGTGCAAGTGTTTGTAGTAGCTTTATTCAGAGCAGCCACAACTGGCAACTGGAAAGCACCCAGATGTCCATCATCTAAGGAAGAGATAAACAAATTATGGCATACTCAGAACACCGAATAGGACTTGTTAATAAAAGGATTAAACTACTGTACATGTAACAGCGTGGCTGGATTTCAGAAGTATTATACTATGTGCAAATATTGCCAGGGGGTAAAAGTGGCGGAAGTAGAGTGAATATCACGAAGCATCAGGACTTCTGGGGTGATGGAGTACCTAGGTTGTGGTAGCTCCTTGACTATGTATGAGTTTCAGAAAGTTTGGAACTGTGTGGTTATAACAGGTAAGTATATCTCAGTAATGTTCACTTTAAACACACACACACACACACACACACACACACACACACACACACGAGTGTTCTGCATTTGTCCTCGTCCTTCTTGTCAAAAAATGCAAATTAAAACAATGAGATAACTTAGAAAAAGAAAAACCAAAAAAATCTCTTTGACTGATAAAGACCGAAACCCATCGGCATGTTGTTATGAGGATGTGAGAAGTAGTCACTCAAGCATAAACCTCTGAGGGCAGCTTGAGCAGTATGTTCAGGAACTGAAAAGGCACATATTTTTGATCCAGAAAGTCCACTTTCAGGAATTGTTTCTGCGGGGAAAGATCTGAAAGAAACAGTAGTTTATGTCCGTGTTTATCATAGTGACAAGGCTACAACTACAATTTGCTTTAAAAGAGGGCATTAAGTCAAGAATGGTGTATATGTAAAGTGAAGTACTCAGAAGTTCATATATTCATGTGTGGATATGGGACAGTTTTATAGGAAATTGTCAAATGAAATTAACACTATAAAAATTGACGTGTGTCATATGCTCCCATATCTGTTTTGTGGAGCAGAGGATCAAACCCAGGGCCTTCCTTGTGCAAACCAGACCATTTGCTTCCTGAAAAGAAACATAGGTCCATCTATATATTTATATATGTATGTACTAGTAGAAATGTGATACAGAAAGTGTTACTAGTGGTTGCCTGTACCATAGGAAAGATTTACTGTTTAGTGTATGTATGTTTTCATTTTTTCTCTTTTATTGTTGTGGGTGCCTCTGTGTGTGCTACATGTATTTGACATGTTGCATGTGTGTTTATAGGTGAGAAGTTGGTGTTGGGTTTCTCCGTCTATCACTTTACACCTTGTTTTTGAGAAAAGGTCTCTCTTCTGAGAGTACATGTTCCACTAGACTACCTGGTCAGTGGATTCCAAGGATCCTCCTCTCTCTGCTTCTCCATCCGATTATAGGCTCATACCTTCATGCCTACATTTTTATATAGGTACCAGAGATATGAACTCAAGTCTTTATGCTTGCATATCAAATACCTTAAGCATCAATTCATCTCCCAAATCTTCATTGAGTTCCTTTCACTGTTGGTGTACCAAGTGGTTTTCAGAAACTGGTTTGGTATGACCTAAGACAGCTTCCAGTTAGAAGCGCAGCTTCACTCTGTGTCCCCGGATTTTCTGGGATCATATGGTAGTAGGTGGAAGAGCAGACCTAGTCCCTGCTCATCAACCACATGCCCTCTTCAACACTGTGCTGCTCTCTCAGTGTGTTTATCACACTAAGCTCTGCAGTGGTTGAGGAGCAGGGTGGAGAGAAATGCTCAGAGGTCTACAGACTTTGAAAACGATGCCTCAGAGATGTTCAGATGCCACCAGGAAACATCCATTAAGCAAAGGGAGCCTCAGGAAGGAAGTATAGAAACAGGCCACTCTTTGTGGCAGTGGGGTAACTTGGGTGGTTGTATTCAATTTAGTTTGGATATTAAATGAATTAAAATGGACACATTCATCTTATGAGCCTTGCCTCATCAGTGCTATAAAAAAACCTTTCAGCCGGACTGTAATTTGACTCTCCTCCCTGTAATGTTATGCAATACTCCTATGGTTACAGAGCCCGGAAAAGTGGAAGCTAATGATTAGTTTGCTAAATGTGGTTCATGGAACAGTTCACGACTCTGGGACCTGCCAACTGCTGCTGATGTCGTTTCATATTCCCTTTTCTGGGGTAGAACTTGGATTGTTCCTCAGAAAAATGTACAGTAACATCTGTCTTGAATCCAAAAACCATGAAGTGTCACAGTGCTCATGCGCTTTGGGGACAGAGGGGAGGAAGACCATGCCAAGCACAGTGCCTGGATGCATAGGCTTCTGTAGTCTGGTGTCTGTCTGTCTGCAGGAGGAAAACAGGAAGCTTCGCATGACAGAGACGGAAAAGAATTAAAGTCTCAGAGATCAGGACAGTTGGAAAAGTACATTTTCAAACCATTAAGGACAGTTGCTATAGTAGAACTGTGTGGGATTTGTCATTCTATGAAAGAGTTCCTTCCTTGTTTGTTTCAAGCTTAAAGAAAGTCATATTGCCTGTGGTTATGTGTGAACATCACACAAGACTCCTGCCTTGAGGAGAGGCAGAGTTCATAAGCTAAAGCCCTTCTCTGCTTCATCAGTAAATAATATATGTCAGAGGAGCACCCTGCACAGTAGGGAACAGCTGGAATTGTGCTCTCTCTCTTGGGAATTACAGGTTAAACTCGTAAGCCATTTATGAGTGTTTGACCTCATCCCAGTAGGATAAATGTGGGTTCTTTCTCATCAAACAGAAAAGTGTGTCTGGTGACTCATCTCCTTTCTCAGTAGAAATGCACTTAGCCCCGTAGGCAGAAACTCTTGCTTGCTGTTCAGTCTTGGGAACTATTGAGAAAGAGGTAGTCCGGTTTCAGTCTCTATTTACCTGGCATGTCATTTAAATATCAAACTGGAAAACCAGATCTAAACCACTGTGTGTCTTTTCTTACTCTTTCAAAAGGATGGGGCATACGAACTCGGGACAACCAATTAAAGGCACACTACTTCTCTGGTGTCTTTGTGACTGGCTCAGGAATGGCCCAGATCTGAGCCAGCACAGCCACTGTGAACTTAAGGACTTTTCCAAGAGACAAGGGGTAGGGGACAGGCATGTTTGACTAAAAAGGTATGCCTAGTCTCAAGTGCCGAACCTGTCTTCCACACCCCACAGTCCTCTCTTTTCTGGCTTTGTCTTGAAGCTTCCTCTGAGGCTCTATGTGGTAGCACTTGGCATTTGCATAGCCTTTCACCAGCAGGCACATCAAACAGTAGATTGTCTCCTAGAAAAGTCATGGACTTTGTGGTGACTGGGGTGGGACAGGCCCTGCACCATCCCTGAATCGCTTCTCAGTACCCTGGGTTGTGCCTTCGAGCTGTCTGTCTGACTTCACTTACCAACCCTAGGAGTAATCGAAGAGAAAGTCCCCGGGGAAACTGAGGCACTGTGCAGAAAGGAAAGAGAATGTGAGCTGGGCCTGCGGGACATGTCTTGGTCTTGAGGAAGGGTGGGCTTTGCCGCCACACACCTAAAGGCTCTCCTGCCTCCCTGTTCCATTTTAATGTGTCCTGGCCCATCTTGCTAGTGACAGTGGTACCCATTGACCCATGAAGCTGTTTGTCCTCCTGCCTCTGCCCGTTGTTCTCACCTGTCTGTGTGCTACTCAGGATAGCTACATGAATTTTCTCCTGAGTAATGTGTTCACTTAAAATACATTAGCTTAAAGCTGCATGCAAGAAGAGGCTGAAAGGGAAGTTATCAGGAGCCAGCACAGTCGTGGTGGTACTCACTGTACTTAAGCTGGGCTCAAGTCAATTGAAAAAATACTATAAAAGTAATGGAATCAAACCATATACAATTTGGAAAATATAAAAGCCACAATTCTTGCCACTTTAACACAATCATTATTATAGTTTGAAAGTGTTTGCTTTCAACCTCTTTTTGTTTCTCAAAAACATTTGAATCCTGATTTTTTTTTTTTACTTGCCATTACATAATACAAGCACTTTCCATGTCGTAAGTCATAGGTATCATGTAAACATAATATTCCATCGGGAGGTATACCATAATTCACTTAACCAGTCTTCTCTGATTAGACCGTTAGACTGCTTCCTTCTTTCATTTTCCCACTGTTTTAAAGAAGAAGGTTCGATGAACATGTCTGGTCGGTAGCTTGGCTCATACTTTGTCTTATTCCCTGAGGTGAAATGGGGAGAAATGGAATTACTAGTTTAGAGGATCTGAGCTTTCTGGACTCTCAATGATACATATATTGTCAAAATCCTTTTCAATCTTTTGCAATTGATAGCAGCTGCCTCCAGCAATTTTTACACCGAGTACCTTCACCATATTCTTCTAACAATCAATATTTAGATTTTTAAGTATTTCTCTGATGAAATAGGCAAAATAAATGTCTCTTTTTAACTTTAATTTTCATTTTTCTAGTTAGTGATGAGGTTGAGTGCTTTTTTTGTTTCATGTATGAACCTTTGCTGTTAGTATCTTTTATGCTTTGTTTTGTTCATTATCTCTTCTTTGTTCTAGATCCCAAAGCAGCTTCTGAGACAGAAACCGATATCTGTGCGGAATGGGAGATAAAGACGGTCACTAGTGCTCTAAAGACCTACCTGAGGTGGGGATTACCACTTGAGAGCAGCAAGCCACTTAGTTAGCATGCTGTCAGGAAGAGAGCAGTTTTATTTGCAGCCTCCAGAGAGCTGCTGGGTGGGTGTTTGAGATGTGGAAACAGCTTCTGTGTGGGAGCATTAAGTTCAGCCAGTCAGGCCGATTATAAATTGCCCTGGGTTGATGGGCTGTCAGTGTGCAATGGTGCCAGGAGTGATTTAGAAAGCCCTACTTTTAATGAGATGTATTAAGATGATTAGCCCTAGACATGCCCTAAATTGTGGCCTTCCCTGAGTTATCTGCTAAGAAAACAAGAACTCATATGTTACTCCCTTGAACAGACTTGATTACATATGCAGCTTATTGTGATTATTTTGTGTTTTACACAGAATATATTACTTGCATTGGTCCTTAAAAATGAGAAGGTAGATGTAGGAAAATTGCCATTTGGAGACTGTCATTTGGTCTCTGCTAGTGTGGTTTACTGAAGAAATGGGGAGGGGAGGGAGGAAGAAAGGAAATATTACTTTATACTATTATATACAATATCATTGCCCCCCCCTCTATCCTTCATTTAGACTATTGGCTCACTGCTTGCATCTCTGTCTGTCTGTCTGTCTGTCTGTCTGTCTCTCTCTCTCTCTCTCTCACACACACACACAGAGAGAGAGAGAGAGAGAGAGAGAGAGAGAGAGAGAGAGAGAGAGAGCGAGCCCTGAAACTTGCACTCAGTAGGGACACTGCAATTCTTTGTTGTAGTTGTACAGGAAGATGGGTTGTAGCCTTAAGGAGAAGGACTGGAATTATGGGTTGAGTAAGCCTCTGTACAGGCTTTACGAAGATCCATGTGGCTAGACAGCGAAGGAAGTTACAGAAAAGGAGTTGGTCATGCAGGCTTTATTTGGGGCATTGAGAGAGGGAGCTGCCGGGCAAGGGGTGACTAAGAGTTGAGTTGGGGATGCTAGGCTGATGAATGAAATCTGAGCAACAAATGACGAAGAATGCTTCATTATTTTCTGAATTATCAGAAAAAGCTCATTTGTAGTTCATCATGTTCACGCACAGTTGATACAATGTCCTGTATCCCTTTGGTACTTTGAAGTAATATTCCTCTTAGAAGCAAAACACCTACACAAATTTTTTATGCTGTTTCTAGAAGCACTGATTTCAACAACAAGCTTCTGGGGAAATGAGAGTCTAAGGCCAGCTGATGCAGATATGAAGCTGGTTGCTTGTTTCTCATACATGTCCTAATGTACTTTTGTTCATGGATGACGGAAAGGAGATCTTTGGGTTTGTGCTGAACTTCTGCCTCAGCCCTTGCTGCTCTGGGACTGATGCATAGTTGTAGCTAAATCCTTTTCAAAAGGAAAGAGGGACAGACTGGCACAAACATCTGTAACCCCAGCATCTGGGAAGTAGACATCCTCAGTGACATAACAAGATGCTGGTGGTGGGGAAGAGGTGTAGAAAACGTGAAACTGAGAATTTCAGGTGAAATGTCACATACTTTCAGTCAGTACTCCTACATCAAGGGCTGTTGTTTCTCTGTGCTCTGTGTGTTAGAGCTGTGCTATGCTGTTTGGCAGTAGTGAGCCTGCTGCTCAGCAAGAGCGATCATTTTACTGTGGAACTGACTTGCCTCTGTCTATATATTTTTAATTCTAGAATGCTTCCAGGACCACTCATGATGTACCAGTTTCAAAGAAGTTTCATCAAAGCGGCAAGTAAGCATCTTTGGGTTGAAGTTTCAAGGAGAAAAAGAATAGATTTTTCTATTTCGAGGAACATTCAGAATCCCAAAATAAAGACTGTCTAGCCTGCCACATTCTACATGCAAAATGTCTGCATACAAGCTTATGAAATTGTAACGGAAAGAAACCAAGTGGCATCAAGTGCTAGGGGCCTCACTGCCACTCTGACTTCACAGTGGAAGAGGAAAAACTCTTTTTCTTGGCCGGGAGGGAGGGGAATAGAAGGGAGGAGAGGAGAGAGAGAAAGGCAGTTTTGATTATTAGAGTTGTAACTTCTTGGGTTTGTCCCCCCCCCCACCACCCTTAAAGTAGCATTCTGCAGAATGAACCAGACATTGTACATTTCCTAAGTTGAGCATTGGAAATGTTTCCCTGAGTATCACACCATTTATGTAACTTCACAGTCTTTTTTTTTTCCACCATGTCTTCCATTTACAGCTTCTGATCATTCTTTGGCTCTATCATTGAGGCCCCTAGTTCGTATTACTGGTATTAAAATACGTAGGGATTAGGTTCAAGCTACCCTAAGTGTACTGGAATCTGTCTACGTGGGGCAGACCAGCAGTAACGGGGCAGCTAGGTTCTCTATCAGATTTAAACCTGGCAGAGCTGCTCTTGGTATTATGATGCCCATAGCTTGTACCTCTCCCTGGTTCCTTTTAGCCTTTAGGGTTTGTTTATCCTGGTAACACTACTGGCCTAATTTTATAGTACCTAATGTTCTGTTAGCCTTACATACTTGAGCTTGTCCTCTTCAATAAGGAGGGGAAAGGCATGGGGGAGTGAAGATGGTGTTTATGTGAATTCTTTCTCAGGAGAAATTCCAAACCCATAGCAATCATTTTCTAATTAAACCTCACATCACTTCCATAAATAGGTATGATGAGTATTAGCAATCTATTTCCCAGAGACACAAAGCTACTTTCCCAAGTTTAATCTAAAGGTGACAGGCTATGTTATAGGTCATAGAGTGACAGAAAGATTTAGATATTTTATCTGTCACTGCTTTCGTTCCACTAGGGCTGGTGTGTTGCACGTAAGCTCAGTGTGGATTTCTTTGATGCGTCCGGATGCGTTATTTTGAAATTTGAGACCTTTGTAATGTTCACATGAGATCTGTTTACCACTTCACAAGTGCATAAAGTTCTTTCTTTCCTTGAAATGAAGTTGACCCTCTGGGGAGCCAGCTGCCCCCGTGTTTGCTCCCTCCCTGGGTGTGCAGTTGACCGGCCCCGTTTCATCACAGTCGTTATTTGCGTGAACTCTGATACAGAAAGCACGTCGGAAGGCCTTTCAGAGCCAGCCGTGCTGGACCTGAGCATGCACACAAGACACGGTTGCAAATCCTCGAGAACGTCTTCCCTGTGTTAGGGCTGAGGCTTTAGTTTCCCCGGGTCTTGTCTTGTCCAGTCACTTAGCTGTGACTCCCATAAAACATGCCCGCCTTCCTTCACAGAGCTGGAAAACCAAGAGACTCGAGTCTCTGAGATCCACAGCCTTGTTCATCGGCTCCCGGAGAAGAATCGGCAGATGTTGCAGCTGCTCATGAACCACCTGGCAAAGTAGGTTCCTCTGCTACTGCTCCTTTTCCCCTCACCCCAGAGAGTTCTGACCTTTACAGTGAGGTCAGTGTGTGTCTCTCTCTCCTGCTGTTGCGTCAGGTAGGGCGGAGGCTCGGGAAAGAACCATGTGCTGTGGTAACTGCAGAGAACACACTTAGTGCCAGGTGGCCTTTGCCAGGGAGCCTGCAGAGGGCCGCAGTGTAGGTCACCTGAGGTTGAATGGCAGTTTGCTCTTGCAGTGCTCAAGGGCAATCCAGAGTATACCAGCCATTACGTCAGGTCCTCGTGGAGTTTTCAGGGTCTAGATGTTCGTTTGATGACCGAGAAAGAGCAGTATGTTGTGTGGTTACAGAATTTGGATTTGGTGCCAGTAGTGGTGGTAGCGGATGAATGTGTGGCGTTTACTCAACCCATAAAGCCCTAAACTCACCAAACTGATGTGCTACAAGTCCACCCTTCACCAGTGCTTTGCGCGTGCCTTTAAACAACCCTTTGGGGTAAGTTGATACTCAGCTATAGGAGATTGGTATGGTTAGTTTTCGTACACCCGTCAAGCACTTGATGTTACCTTTCATGGAGGGGCACGCATATGTCTACCATAAAGATTTACAAGGCTATTGTAAAGAACCAAGGATGTTCTAAGTGTTAGTGAAAAACAAATATGCAGAATCAAGGAATTTTCCATCATTGATCTTCCTTTCTTGTGTGTGTGTGTGATGCCGTATCAGAACTACACATTCAGAAATAATTAGGAAGCATAGTTGAGAACATGTGAGTTTGCAGAGAGAATACCCCCCAAATTTCAAAAGAATCTTGATGAAATTTGCTTAAAGTAATGGGAGCACGGCCTCAGAAAACAGCTCCTGATGCTCTGAGATTAATGTGGTGCTCTTATGGACATCCCAAAGTCAGGCATTTGCTACCTAGAGAACAAACAGAACTTTGCATACATACCTCAGGCAGACACTGAAATGGGAGGCTCCAGGTGCACACTCAGCTGAGTACGTGAATGGTGCTTGTGAGTTGGTGATGGCCCCTGAGTCTTCTGGCGGCTGTGCAGCTGGCTGGGAGCAGCTGGAAGAGAGAAGGGTTGGAGATTAGCCGGAAGCAGTGTGATTGGAAGGAACTTAGTTGGGTTAAGAGTTAATGATGATCCATCAGAACCCATATTGAAATTTTTCCCATTTGTAAATTGCCCTGAGGATTGTTAAGACTCTTTAAAGAAGATGATGATTAAAATAATAAAAACAGTCCATCCTCTTTCCAAGTTAAGATAGCTAGATAGAATATACAAGTTGTGCCAGTGGTCTTGACTTCTTACCTTTTAACCAATGTATATTGATTTTTTGTTGGTTTGTTTTCTGGGGTTGTTTATTCCACTGCATGTCTGGAGCCTTTGTGTTATTTGATGACAGTTGTCTTGGCTTTATGCCTTTTCTTTATTCATTTAAGCACCAAGACGTCTACCAAATCAGCTAGTTCCTTTGCCTTACTGTGGGTTAGAGCTGCTGAGTTGAAACAGACTCCAGCTGTGCTCTGTGCCCTTGCTCCACAGAGCTTGAGCTCTAAGATGTCCTTGAGAGACATGGGTGGAGGAGCCTTGCTCACAGTTTCTTTAGGGCTAAGGAGTTCTCAGATCCTACTTGAACAATGCTCTGGCTTACATTGCTGTCCTTATTTTAGAGCCCAGCTGGGAGGGAAACTGAGCTCAGGGCATAAGCTTTGTTTAATTCCAGTGTTCTCTGGCTCAGACTTAGCCTAGGTCTGGCCTGAGCTATTGTTCCCTGGCCACTTGCTTAATGGTCAGCTTCCTTCCTAAGTTTTGGTTTCAGGGTCAACTGCTGGAAAATCCAGTATTTGCTTCTCCTCTTGCCTACCGTTTGCATTTGCTTGGGTATCTCAGTCTCTGGTTCAAAGTCAGACATTATGTAGTGTGGGTTTTGTTTGTTTTATATTTTATAAAGTTTTATATTTCTATAAAATTTATATAAACTACATGTTTAAACTCAAGAAAAAATACATTTGGGGGGCTGGGGTGGGGCTTGGAAGGGAAAGATAAAACTCCTGACCTCTAAAGCAAAATTATTGCTAAGATGTATCCAAGTCACAAGGAAGTTGGGTTTGTTCCAGACCTCAAAGGGAACATCAAAATTACAGGCAACCATGTGCATGTTTGTGTTGATCCAGCTTAAATCTCCTATGATAATTAGATGTTTTCTATTTGTGTCGGGATCTAGTATGCAGTCTGGGGTCACTTACCTGCAAGTGTGGCTGGAACCACCCAGAGTGCTGGCTCATACTGGCATCTCTGGGTCGTACTGTGCCTCTACTGGCAGCTGCTGCATTTCTGATTCTTTCCCAGATACATCATACACAAACAGACCTTTGAGAGCCCCTGGCCTGCAGGAGGGGCCATGTAGAAACATTTTCGAGGAGAGGGAGATGGTATTAGAGAAGAATGTGAATTGGAAATTTGAAGCATGTAAGATGAAGAAAATCAACACTTCAAATACAAAAGATATTATTGTCATCATTAAATTGGTCTTAAAAAGATCTTGTTTTGATTTCTCCAGATTTTGCATTAAATTGAGCTCTAAGCACATGAATTTATTCTAAAGTAATACACAAAGCATTTTTCTTATGAAGAAAATCAAGCCCAGTTAGCTTTGGATCTCTGCAGTTCTTCCTCTTTAAGCCTCAGCTTTCTCTCTCTGTCTCTGTCTCCCTCTACCTCCCCGTGTGTGTGTGTGTGTGTGTGTGTGTGTGTGTGTGTGTGTGTGTCTGTGTCTGTGTGTGTGTGTGTGTGTGTGTGTGTGTGTGTTGTATTTCTGTGGCTTCACCAGGTACACATGGGGCAGGGGTGGCTGACAACAGAAAAAAGAACTAAAGAACAGTGGATGAGTAATGAAGACCAACTTCACGGTGGTTTCCTGATGTTTACACATTTGATGACTCCAAGTATGTTGCGTACTCCACACATATCATTCACAGTGGCTCATCCTTAACTTTATGACAGTGTCTGTGCTCTGTAGGAGGATTTCAAAGCACTTTCTATACATCAAGGGTCACTATGAAAAACAGCCTTTCACAGCTGATTTTCCCAAAACACTTACAGAGAAATGAATCTTACCTTTTTTTTGGATGCAATTACTCCAGTATTGCTAGGCACACAGAAGCAGAACCTCGTCTTGCTTATCACAGGTAGTACTGCATTGCTTAGGATGCTTTGGGCTTTAATAAAGAGAAAACCTAATTCGAAATGGCTTAATAAAGGGACCTGTTATGTCATCACAAAATGTCAATCCTCAGAACTAGTTAATTTGTGGCTTCTGAAGGACCCAGGTTGTTTTCTGCTCAGCTGCCTCCTCTCAGGGTCAGAAGATGTTACATTGTGTCCCTGCACATCAGTGCTTGTCAGAAACGGAAGAAAGCTTGTTTCTCCTAGAGCCTCTTTAGGAGTCAGGATGATGCTTCCTAAGATGTTCTCCAGGACTTCCCGTCCACAGTTCTTGTTTTTTTGTTTTGTTTGTTTTTTGTTTTGTTTTGATCCAAAGCAATTGTCAGCAAGGAGAAGGGAATCATCACGATGACGTTATAACAGAGAACTTACCTGAGCTGCTGTGGGAGGCACAGACACTAGAATGAAAGCAGAGCCTCCTATAGGCAGCGTATAGTGTCTGCTCCAAGCAGCCTTAGCAAAATACCGTTCAGCAGATGTTAAGCTTGCTAGAGATATTTCTGTGATGAGCTGACTCAGTCAGGTCACGTGAGATCAAATGGCCAATTTCTGCAGTTTGGGCTCGTATATACCAAATTATGAGATCTGGGGGTAAAGGAGTAATAAAGAAGGCAAAATAGACTCTGTGGTTATGCCTTCCCATTCCTGGTTATTTTCATCACTCTATTATCTGATGTGTATTTTGATAAATCTGTCTTGTTGTGACTTTCCAAAAGGACAAAAGTATAACAGTTACAGTGATCGGGAAAGAATATTGAGGGGGTGTGCAAATGTTTGGCTTAGAAGTAAGAAAGATTTTCTTTTTCTCAGAAGTTTCTAAGGATCTGGTGGCTTAGATTTTTTTTCTCAATCCTATGACTGAAGCCTGAGTACTTGCATCCTTGGAAATCAAGGCGAAAGTATTCATATTTCTTTTAGGATCTAGAAACAGTGGGTTGAATTCATGTAGAAATGCTTGTGGTTACAAGCAAAGGTAGACCTTGGCTCCAAAAAGGGTAGGACCTAATGGTTAAATAGCATTCCATGATATTCTTAGGGTATCATAATCAAAGGAAGTGGGCACTGATAAACGGCACTGGCACATATCTCACATATAACTCCGCTATGCTTTATCCATCCCAAGCTTCAAAGATAAAATTCAGAATGAACTTTTAAATGCATGAGACATGCTGGTGCCTTCTTAGCCACCAATGCTACTCCAAACCAAATAGCTGTGAGAATTTATAGTCACATTCACTGCAATTAATGTTTCTGATACAATAGCTATCTGAGATGGATGCCCTGTGGCTTCTCAGGCTGCTGTCCCATCGGCCATGTACCCCATTTCCCAAACCTACGTTCTTTCTAGTAGCCATTAGACATCCTGCTGCTGCCAGTATGGAACTGCATGTCTGCTGGGTCACTGGTTCTTGTGGCTTGATTTCCCATGGAGCCATATCATGGCTGCTAGTCCCAAGTTGACCTCTACCGCCAAGCCTGACTAGTTTTAACTGAACCACTCTCTATTTCTTCAATCTATGTACTTCTATTTTTATCACTACCTCCCCAAGCTGTCAGTCTTTCCCAGGCTGCTAGTAAAGCCTTCTTCCTGGTTGCAATGGCTGGCCCTCCCTCCGGTCTATGGAGTGTAGGCCCTGTAGGTAGAGAACTTGGAGCACAGTATGTTTCAATTCCTCTGCTATAAAAAACAAAAACAAAATGATAACTTCAAAAGCAGTTTCTCCATTGCCATTATGATGAAACCCTCCATGCAGTCTTCAGCCTCTTTGGACTTTGCAGTAGCTCTGTCTCTTGTAGTCACCCTTGTTTCTCCATTATGGAGTGCATTGTCGGCAGACACTAAGGGATATTGGTGGGGCTGAAACATGAGTAGTCTCATGGTCATTTCTCAGACATCTTCCCTGATTTGTCTTTTTCCTTTTGCACTCATTTTCTTCTCTCTGGAATGGCTGCTCTGTAGCCTGCCCAGAGCTCCCTCCTTCTAGCTTCAGCACAGATCACATGCTTCAGTCTACAGGATTCCTTCCTGCTTCAAGCACCTCTCACTTGCCTAAGCTCCCGTTATCTTCTCTGTCTCCCTTTTGATGTGTATCACTTTCTGCCCATGGCACAGTTTGCTGAATGAAAGTCTCTGTTATTTCTATTAGACCAGAAGCTTCCCAGGGATGGGCAGTCTGTCTCCCTTGCCATTCTTTTTTACCTAGAAGTTGCAAACCAGCCTCTGCCTGGGGCAGCCCACATGTGTTCTGTTCTGTGGTACTGCCACATGTTGCTGGTTTAAAAATCTGAACAGGTTTCAGACACTTTTAAAGGGGTAATTTTACTAGAAAAATTCCAGTGTCTGTGTTAGCCATTGGCTAGAGTGGAGGAGAAGCCACACTATCTGCCAGAATGTGCTTTTCCAGTTTTCCAAAGTCCTCCAGAGCCCCATTGTCTCCTGGGCCTGGCCCAGTTCTTAAGCCTCCTCCCTGCCTGGTCATAGTGCATGCGTTCGGGTTACTACCAGTCTGCTTCTCTCCAAAGAGAATTTGGCGGTCAGGGAAACGAACAAGGAGAAATGGGCTAGGAGAACTGCTGACCTGACTGCCTCTTGTATTTTTTCCTCATGAACAAGCAGCTATTTAGGATAGGTTGGAGGTCTCAGCAAGAACCAGGAGATGCTGCTTCCCATCATTTTCATGCTTACAAGGCTGGGAGAAGTTGTTCTGTTCCGTTTGTGTGTCTGAAGAATAATGATTCTCAAAAGAACCTCTCCAGCTATTACTGTCAGAGCCAGAGAAAAACCTATTTGAAGGGACATAGCACAGAGGACAGCTACCTATTTTAGAGCAAACAGACAGCTTATCACTTTAAATTAATGGGAATGCAGTAGTCAGAGATGAACCCCTATTCAACCCCCTTTCAAACACTTTCTGCTTAAGGATTTCATGGTCTGTGGCCTTCAGGGTCAGGTAAAAGAAAGATACACATTAAGTCTATTTTTTTTCTTTTTTCTTTTCTTGTTTTTTTTTTTTTTTTTTTTGTTTGTTTGTTTGTTTGGTTTTTTGAGACAGGGTTTCTCTGTGCAACTTTGCGCCTTTCCTGGATCTCCCTCTATAGACCAGGCTGGCCTCAAACTCACAGAGATCCGCCTGCCTCTGCCTTCCGAGTGCTGGGATTAAAGGCATGCACCACCACCACCCGGCTTAATTTTTTTTTTTTCTTAAAAGGAAAAAAATAAACAAATTTTCCGAATTCACCCTTCTCATCCGTCGGGGAGTGCTTGGCTCCAAGCTGCCGGTTCTCTGCAGTCTTTGTGCCCCTTTGAGTTGGGCCTTTTGTTGGTTTTCACTTGTTCCACTAGTTGGATTTATTTTTCAGTGACTTTCCTCTTTTATAATTTATCCTTTTTGAACTCAAAGGGCCAGCCTTGGACTTAATGCTCCCATTTTGGAAGGGTGACCCTCTCTTTTCCTTCTTAGTTTCTGCCCCTGTTTTCTGCAAGTGGTGTTGTAAAAGCAAAACTATCAACAGCCTGCTGCCTTACCTCCTTCTTTGACAGGTGCAGCGAAGCCTGGAGTTAGTTCTGCAGTGATTCTGGGAGCTGGTGATTAAATGTCTCTTGGGGAACTGGATGCCTCTCTCACTGAACACCACATACTCTTTGCATTGCATGCTCAGTCTTTCTGAGTTTTGTTTGCCTGTTTGTTTAGCTAAGTTCTCTTACCCAGGCTGGTCTCAAGTTCCCTGTGTACCTAAGAATGACTTGAACTCTTTTGGGGGAGTGGTGAGGGCAGGTTGAGCCAATGTCCTATGGAATCTAACTAGGCTGGTCTCAAGCTTCCTATGTGGCTAAGGATGACCTTGAACTCTCAGTCCTACGTTTTCACCTGAGTGCTGAGATTTTTGGTGTGTGTCACTATGCTGGTTTTATATGGTACTGGTGATCAAAACCAGGGCTTTTGTGTGTGCTAGGCAAGCATGCTACCAACTGAGCTACCTCCCTCGCATGGAAGATACTCTTTTTATACTGTCTGGGTTTTCACCAATCCTTCAAGTAGTTGTGATTCCTGTGTGGTAAGGAAGACAGACTTGTAGGAATTTGAAGTTTATCTGTAGGCACTGAGAGCACAGTGCTTAAGAAAGAACATACGGGAGCCAGACTGCCTGCTTTGGATCTAGTCTTTCCGATAGGATGGTAAGCAAAGCCTTTGGGGCTAGATGCTGAAAACTGCACAAGGTTCCTCCTTCCTGAGAGATTTCTGTGTGCACATGTACACTGCAGTTTACTTCTTTTCTTTTCTTGGTTCCTGGTGTGTATTTGGGCTAGAGGGCTGAGCATCTCACTCTCCCTAGCAAAAGATGAGCTAGCCCAGGGCCAGCTGGGAGAAAGAACTGTTATATCTGGTTTCAGGTCGCACCTTACAGCGAACCTCACACTTCTCTGTGAAGATTCAGGGCCTCCGTGATGCAGAGCCAGGGAGCCAAGCACCTGCTCATCAGAGCAAGCTGAGCAGAGCTGATTTCCGTGGAAGGATGGCTCTTGCTCCCCTCCTCCTTCCGCTCCTGCTTCTTGGTGTCACAAGGCTGATTTTATCTCAGAAGCAGCTGTGTTTACTGCAGTTTAATAATTCTTAATTTCCTGAAGGGGGACACATTATATCACGAAGTCTCATCTTAGTCTGCATGATCTGGAAATTTCCACCCATCTCTGTGATATTTGAAATGTTTCTGTTTGTGAGAGACTGACTTTTCTTCTGTGTGATCTAGTTTCATTGCCCTCTCAGATACATTCCTGTCTTAAACAGCGCTGTCCACTGTGAAGTGCATCCTCCCTGCTGCCCAGATTACCACTGAGTGCGATCTTACCTACGCGTCTTTGTTAGTCACTGAAATTTGCATGTGCATGCAAGGAAGACTGTGCATCCATGCAGCTTCATTCTCCCTTAGGAGATACCCTGTCCTTTTTGCAGTTTAACTCATACAAGGTTGGAAGAAAAGGTAAGATATTATGAACCATCTTGCCAGTCCTCTGCTTTGTACAGGGACATTTTTCTTTGAGCAGTTCAGCATCATGACCTTGTTTCCAATTCTGTAATATAAATATAAGCCTGATTTTTCCTCATCCTACTCAATGGCTGGGAAAGTAACCCAAAATGTTTGGGGTACTGCACAGTCTTCCTGTACACTTAAAGATGTACACGATTGGTCCAACTTTGTTAACGTCAGGCCTTCAGTGAGAAAATAGAACGTCCTCGGCTTCAAAGTAGAGGTGGCATGTTGATTTTTTTTAGTTGTAAGCAACAAGGGTTAGCTTTGAGTAATTTAAAATATGTGTAGAAGAAGGAGGTTTCTGGGGTAGTGTCATAATTGAAAGCAGAGTTGAACCATCAGGTACTGCAAAGCTCTCTTGAGGTTCCTCCTGCTAGCTGACATCGCTCTTTGCGTTTTCCTCAGCCACTGCCTCTCTTCTAGATGACCATCCCAGATCTTACTTCTTATTTGACAGAAGTAGATTCACTCAGATCTTCTACCACCAGATTAACACCCATGGGTGTGTTTGTGCCAGCTGTCCTTTGTTTCCACCTAAAGGCAGTCTGTCATGCTCATCCTGTGGCTATAGAGCCAATTAGTTGAGACTTCACTTATTCATTCAGCTTTCACATTTTCTCTTCCTCCTGTCCCCCAGTCTTTCCCGTTGGCACATATGCATCTCATTTCCTCAGTTCCTTAAAAACTGAGAAAAGAAGAACTGAGAAGAACCTCCCCAGCCCCACGCCCTCAGTAGACGGCATCCCATTTCTCTACGCTTGCTGTTCACAATTCCCGTCTTCCTGTTGGTTCTTCTTGAACCTGCACAGGCTTCTACCCAGTACTCTAGGGAAGCGCCTTGTAAAGTGTTGTCTGTGACTTTGTTTTTCTGAATCAGCTTCAGACTTCCCTTCTTTCTTACTCTTCCTGCTTTGAAAGGCTTTTATCCAGAAGCTTCTAGGACATCACATTCTCCTGCTTTCTTCAACTGCCTTTTCTCTGTTGTAGTTGATTGTTTTTTTTTTTTTTTTACTCTTTAGCTCTTAACTCTTTGGGGTGGCCTGCCACCCAGCTCCCAAATAAATCACACACAGAGGCTTATTATTACTTATAAATGCCTGGCCTTAGCTTGGCTTGTTTCCAGCCAGCTTTTTCTTAACTTAAATTATCCCATCTGCCTTTTGCCTCTGGGCTTTTATCATTCTCTATTTCTGTATATCTTTCTTTACTTCTTTCTCCATGGCTTGCTCTGTAGCTAGGTGGCTGGGTGGCCGGCCCCTGGAGTTTTCCACTTCTTGTTCTCTTGCTCTTTCTTCTTTTCCTCCCAGATTTCTCCTATTTATTCTTTCTGCCTGTCAGCCCTGCCTATCCTTTCTCCTGCCTTGATATTGACCATTCAGCTCTTTATTAGACCAATTAGGTATCTTAGCCAGGCAAAGTAATAAAGCTTCATAGAGTTAAACAAATACAACATAAAAGAATGCAACACATCTTTGCATCATTGAACAAATGTTCCACAGCATAAACAATTGTAACACAACTTAAAATAATATTTTACAACACTCTATCTTGCTTACTGTGTCTAGGATGTAGCCCTTCAGTCCTTAGGGATAACTCTCCTTACTTCTGTCTCCCTCTCTAAGATGTCTTCCTCAATTGGCCAGAGAATTGCATCCTTCCGTCCCAGCATTCCTCACCCACCTGCATTTCTTAATTTTTCCCCCATAGCATGTGTTACCATCAAATATACTCTATATATGACTTACTTGGCTATTTGTTATTGTCATCTTCTACTTAATTATGAGCTCTGTGAGTGACAGTGACCATCTGACCAGCACTACTGTATCCCTGGCATCTAGACAATCCTTTGTCCATAAAAGTAGGTACTTGGTGATCATTTGTTGAATGAATACATGAAAGAAAGACAAAGAATGTATTCAGGGGAAGTATCAAGGGTCACCTGTTGGAGAGTTGACTTTGCAATGTCTCAGCTCCAACTGCTTTTGTTCTCTTGTGATTCCACTACAAGTCGGCATTCCTAGCGTAGAGCTGTCATAGCTGTTGGCAGGGACTGCAGTAGGAGGGTATTTAGCTGGCATTCTCACATGCTATGAGCAAAGGCACCCAATTGGAAATTTCAAAAAAAAAAGTGGATTCTGTATTGCCATCCTCAAAGAATACTTGGTAAGTAAAAAGAATCATTTATTCAGGAGCTTACTGTTGACCATTCTTTGCCATAAAGAATCCAGTTTGCATTAGAAGCTTAAGATCCTGGCACAGATACTACCTGTTTGGAGGGTCTGAGCAACTGTAGTGTGCATTATTATGTGCAGATCCATCGTAATAAAAAATACAACACAATGTTTTCTTATTCTTCTAATACCTTGGCATATGTCCTAGTTTCCCAGAATGATTGATTCTGATTTTACATTAGCTGGCACTTCACAAGGGTCTAGCCTCCCTTCTCTGCTTACCTTTGGGCACACTCTGGACCCAGAGCATCTCAAGTGATACTTGATAGAATGAAGATACGGACTTGGATCACCAGAACTGGACACAATTGTATTTGCTGAAGGCACTAGGAAAATTGGGGCCTTCCATGTCTTCCCACCTAGCTGCCTGGTCAGGTTCTCTCCATCCTCTGAATTATCATTTTGCTACTTTAAGAAGTACACTTTCTTTCTAAATAGAGCTGTCATGTAAATGGCTTTGTACACTACCTACTTACAGAGCTTCTTTCCCCCAGTTATTCCTGATTTACAATGTCCTTCTCTCCGGCCCTAGCCAGATGGTTAGCGAAGCAGAGGACAGTGGCCAAAATGTAACTATCTCTGTGTGCCATCTGTTTGTTGTGATTCTTGACATGAATGGTGCATCTGAAATAGTTTCCCTTGTGTTAAGTCTGATCTGAATGGACAGAAAAGGAAGGTAAGTCTCATGCAAATGTGTGATGCCTTCTTCCCCTGCAGGAGCTCCCTTCAGGTGGCAGTGCAATACAAAACTAAATTCCTAACTTGCCTGTAAAGGTGCTTTTTAAAAAGAAATCTAAGAGTTCCGGTAGAGCACTGCTTTTCACAAGTGCAATTCTGTTACGTACTCTGTGTTGTTAAATGGCCGCCTCCGATCTCTGTATTCTCTGGGCGTGCCAGCCCACTGGCAACCATGTTCTCCAGGGTCACTGGTGTCTAAGAGAATCTCCGATGAAGGAGACATGGCCAGAGCTACACCAAGAGGCACACTTGGCCTTCTGATTCGCTTCTTTGTGTATTAGTCTCTTATAGCATTTGCTGAGGACAAGGCAAGTTGCTAAGTATTTATTTCTATTAGGTGGTAATAGGGAATTTGGACTGACTGAGTTTCTCTTCTTGTTTCTTTTCAAACTTGTTTTATTCCAAGTTTTGAGCTAATTTACCAACCCTTTAAGTTTCTTCAGCAATAGATTTAAAAGGATCCTTTTTTTTAATTAAAAAATGTACTTACATATAACACACACACACACACACAAACACACACACACACACACACACACACACTGCACTCAAGGAAAACAATGTACAAGGTAGCCATGGTATTCTAACTTGGGCTTTCTTCTCTTGGCTTCTTTATTTTGGAATTTTTATATAATAACCATGTGTGCTATTTAAACAGTTATAATTATTTTTAATGAGAGGAGCAGGCTCTGAGTCTGAGCCCCTTTTAACTTAGGAGACATCTATAACTTCAAGTAGCGGGACTGGGTGGGACAGGGACAGAACAGTCAATCTCTGGTTATTCTCAGACAGAATCCCTTTTGTCTGACTTGTCCCCTGTCCTTTGTCTGCACTTTTGCTCACTGGCACCTCTGCCAGGGAGAGGGCTGAGCTTAGCAGCCCTAGAAATGGTAAAGCCTTGTAATTTAGGAAGTTTTGCATTCTGTTTGCCTGCTTACTTTATCTGTCCACAGATAACCTGCACTGCAGTGCTGGATGCCTGGGTGTGGGTGTGGTGCAAGAGCTCAGGTAGGGAGTACAGCTCTGCTTGAGAAGGCAAGAAGCAAAGACCGTGGAGAAGGGGGAGTGGGGCTAAAGCTGTGTTTTTCCTGTTGGTTACTTTTTATTGAAACATCAGAATTGTTCTGATTATTACCAAGAACAAGAGTTGTCATAATTCCAGGAAGTATTCTTTTAATGTTTCAAATGTGCATAACAACTACTGTTCTGTTAGAGGTCAACGTTTTATAGAGCTGTGTAAATAAGCATTGTATGTGCTGATTAGAATTTATGATCATCAAAATAGGAAGTTTTATTGAAGATTCCTTATTGATTATCTACTTATGGGAAAGAGACAATAGACTTTTGGGTTAAAATTAACAGCTTGAATTTGTTTTGAGGGCTTTAAAAATGTATCTTGGTTAATTTAACATTGTGTGTGTGTGTGTGTGTGTGTGTGTGTGTGTGTGTGTGTGTGTGTAGAAAGTAGATCACTGGGTCCATTAAAGAGCTCCTCAGCCACAGTGCAACAAGGAAGGACAAAGGGATTTTTTATTTTTTAGGAGCTCCCATTCATTTCTATTTACACTGAGGTCTGGATGCTGCTAATAAGGATCACAGTGACCAAAGATGCACTTTGAATCTTGATATTGGCTTTTCCTTTTAACTGTTTTCTCTTTCTTATAATCACCTATCTGTCCATGAAATACTCAGAGGTTTTTAAGGTTTCTCAACACAATTCAAAGGAATTCTTCTGGTTTCTCAACTTGCTCCCTCTTCTGTCTAGCCATCAGTCCAAATCTATGACCAATTCATTGTGAGGAACAGATTGATTGGCAGTATTGAGAAATGCATAAGCTCTGCAAACCTTTGCAATTCTATTGTTAGGCATCTTACCAAATCTCACATGTGCGAGAGGGTGTGTACAGTGTTGTTCACTGCAGTGTTGGTTAGAGCCTACTAATGTGGAAAGAGATAAATAATGCTGGCCTACTTACAAGGCATTTGAAAGAATGAGTAGCATGTATCATAAAAGGATAAAATTGGGTGAAAAACACAAGCTAAAAAGACACAACACTTTGTTACCATTTTTGGAAATTGTCACATACACACACACACACACACACACACACACACACACACACACACGCACACCAGACATCCCTAATCAGACACACACAAATCAGTTTTAAAATATCAAAAGATAATTCAAAAGCATACACACTGATTTTATTAATTATTTTTCTATTGCTGTGATAAAACACATGGCCAAGGCAACTTCTAGAATAGTCTTAGTTTCCTGAGCGAGTGGGATAGGAGTCTGTCCTGGCGGGGATTGTGGCAGCAGGTGGCAAGTGTAGCAGCAGGAACAACAGAGACCTCACATCCTGAACCAGAAGCAGGAAGCAGAGAGAGTAGACTGGGAATGGTCAGTCTTTGAAACCTCAAAGCCTGCCTCCACTGACACACTTCCTCCAATAAGACTTTACCCCCTGAGGCTCCCCCAAACATACCACCAACTGTAGACCAAGCATTTTAAATGCCCAAATCTGTAGGGGACATCTCATTCAAACTACTACAGTAATATTCATGCTGATGTTTTCTCCTGGAAGTTAGAGGGAATGGAGGTGGGGTGGAGACACAAGAGGACTCTGTCAGTGTTGACGTGGGCATTTAACAAATATAAATGTAATTATCATATAAATGTATGAATATATACATAAAGGTTTTAGCAAATTTATGTGTGTAAGTGTGTGTTCCAAATTATTTTCCTGTCCATATTACTTTAGTGTTTTTTTTTTAAGTGCATTAAGTTTAAGAGAGTGAGTAATTATCATTCAACCTGTAAGATGGTTAACCAGGCTATAGGGGTTGGGGTGGAAGTTGTTAGAATGTATTCTGTGTCAAGAATTGGAACAGCCTAGCTTAAAGTCTAGAAGAGCAATGGAAATAAAGAACCATGGAACCAAGGCATTAAAGGGGCGAATCTCTTCGTAGGATTCATAGGGCTGATGTTAAGCCACCAGAGAGAAATGACACAGAAGCACCATGGCTCCTTGCCACCTGATCCTAGCTAGACTCTGGGCAGGTCCTTTTTATCCCAGAGTAAAGTCTGAGAAGCATCTGTCACAGGTATTAGCTCCCCTGTGCTCCTGCAACCACAAACACATCCCTTATAAAGGGCTCACTGTTCCTGGATGCACAGATCACCCCTCCTATCCCCACCCCACCCCATAGTGCCATCATTTTTGACTAGTATTTTTGTAGAAGTCTTGTTAGAGGATAGGTCCGGTCTATCTGAGTAGAATGAGGAATTTCATAAACTGAAATGTATGGTCAAAGAGAAATCTCATCCCAGCACCAAGGAGACAGAAGAAGAGAGACCCTGAGTTCCAGGACAACTTGGATTACACAACAAGACCTAGTCTCAGACATCAAGCAAGAAAACAGAATAGAGACATCTCTCTCTCTGATTCTGCATGTGCACAATAGTCTAGATCACCTAGAGGAGTGGGTGGGGGCAGGCCTGGGATGGAGGGAAGGCTCCTGCTCTCATTGTCTCGACTCCTGTTTTCTTGGGTAGTCTAAGCATTTTCCCCACTCAGCACTGGTCTCCAGGGAGATCTTTCAGCCTGATTGCTTCTGACCTGTTACCTGCCTTTGAAGGCCTTTACATGCCTCCTGTTTCACCTCCACTGCAGTGAACCAAGAAACTGTATTTCCCTACTCATTGGGTGCGGACAGGAAGAAGAAAACTAACAAGATTGCTAATGAAGAGAGAAAGGAAAATCTCAGCAAAAGTCAATTTCATGTCTTACCCAGCGTATAATAGTAGAGTAACTAAATAAAAAGGGTATTTAGGCCTGGGGTATAGTTCACTGATACAGTGTGTGCCTACTATGCGCTCAAGGCTTTGTGCTCTCTCACTTCAGTGGGGAAAGGGTTAGTTTAGCTGCAGGGAAAGTCAGTCTAGACACAAAGATGTTCCCAGAGCTGAACCTCAAGTGAAGCAAAGGATATGCCTGACAGTAGAGTGCAAGGAGGCAATAGTCCTGACACAACCAAGAGGTAGGGTTCCTTTGGATTCTGCACCTTGGGGAGTCTCATTCCTCAGCCTATCCCATTCCCTGGTTGAGTTGAAATTCTCATACTCAGCATTTGTGTCAGCGTTTGAGTCTGACCTCTTCCCAGCTGTGGACAATGATTAAGAGTTGTAGCATATGGGTCATTTGGTCTGTCTTCATCTTGTCATTTCAGACTACATCTGGAATTGTATGGCAGTCACTGGAAAAGGGGTTTCGGTTAGAAGGTTGAATTTGAAAATTTTCAGGAATAACTCTTGCCATTTAGTGTGGATAATTGAAAATTGTCCCCTCCATTAAGTTCAGTAGCTCAAAGCTGGCTCTGTGTAGCACTGTGGCAAAATACAAACAGGTGGCTTCAGTTTCCTTAGGAACCAAGGAAGTGTCTCTGGATATTTCTTCCATCTCCTCTCTAAGTTGAGTGCTTTACTGATGTTGAGTTGGTGAAACAGGTTCTTTTGAAGGAGCCTCTAAACATGCACGGCATTTTTGTCTCAAAGAATCAATATTACAGTCATGCTCATAATCTCCTGGCCATTCTTTGTAAAGACAGAGCTTGAAGGTAAGTTTTAGCCGAATCAAGCCATAATAATACTGAATACAATGCAGTGAATATCAGTTTCTCTATCTGTCTGTCTGTCTGTCTATCATCTATCTATCTCTAATAGATGTAGATTTATAGATTTCTATAGATATAATATATATATGTATATAGATATAGTTAGATATAAAGATATAAAAAGACCACAGTATGCATAATAGGTATAGAAGAAAAAGACTCAGATCTATGTCATAGATATTTTCAACAAAATCATGGAAGAAAACTTCTCTAATCTAAAAGAAGAAGTATTTATCAAAGTGTAAAAGGCATGCAGAATACCAGATAGACAGGACCAGAAAAGAAACCCCCTATGTCATATAATAGCCCAAACACTGAATGTAGAGAACAAAGAATGAATATTGAAAGTGACAAGAAAGAAAGATCAAGTCCCACAGAAAGTCAGGCCCATCAGATTCATAAAAGAAACACTGCTGGATTTAAAACTACAGATGGACATAAACACAGTGAAAACTGGGTGACTTCAATACCCCATTCTCACCAGTAAACAGGTCTTGTGGAAAAAAACTATAACAATAAACAGCCATCCAACAAAAGAGACACAATTTCCATACCAAGAAACACTATCAATGAACTCCTAGACCCCACTGTAAATACACAAATGTGAGAAAACAAAACAATACATTTCTACCAAAAATCCATACTCCCATAGTAATGTACCCCAAGAAAAATGACTGTGAATTCAAAATAGTAATAATAAACATTATCAAGGAACTCAAAGAGGATAGGAATAAGTGACAAAATGAAGACATTGAAAATTGAAACAGCTGACTTAATGCAAACATTTCAATAAATGAAAATATAATTTAGTAAAGAGAAAATCTCTGGAGAAAAGCCAAAAATAAAATAAAACTTTCAAGCAATTTTAGAGCAAAGCATCACCAACAGGCTGGATCAAGTAGAAGAAAGAATATCAAGTCTTGAAGACAAAGTAGAACTGGAAAGAAAATGTCAAGTCCCTAAAACACAAAACACAATTAAAACAAAACAACCCAAGAACAGATCATGTAGAATCTCTGGTTTGAAGCTATTTCCTGTTAACCTAATTTTGTCAGGTACCTGACAGCTGTATGGGGCTTAGGGTTCAGTCTTTGGACAATTTGGTGTTGATATTCAAATGGAGTTTCAGAAGTAGTCCTGGCTTCACATGTTAAGTGAAGTTTCTAAGCCCAGGATCAGACCTATAGAGTTATAAGAGTCTCACAGCTGTTCTTTAGAAGTGTTGGGGGAGGTGCACAGAAATTTTCTTTAGGCAAAGTGCACTGGATCAGTTGGCAAATGTGAGTCTAGGATCCCTACTTGAAGATGGGGAGCAGAATTGGAAGGAAGGCATGTGGACGTGGTTTCTAGTATTGGTCTAATGACCCTTCCTGGAGAAAAACATTTCTTGATCATTCAGGTAGGTGGAGCTGGTGGCGTATGTTCTAGAGAAGGGGCCAAGAATACACAGTGGGGATGGATGGAGGTGGTAGGGTTGCTCAGAGTTGGTGATAGGAGTTAGATTAACTGCCTAGGGATAGGGAGTGGGTTAGGAGGCAAGGGCCCTAGGGAAGTGGAGAGTTATCAGCACCTGTTGGGCCTCCTGAGAAGAGGTTCTGGAAGACAGGTGCAGGACAGGTGTTCCTCAGGTAGAGTACAGGATGCTTTACAAGTTCTTAAGCATAAAGTTGTAGGTAAAAAGTTACTTACCATATTTGGACATTAACAACTAAGTATTTGATCATCTTCCTTATGGGAGAAATCTTCATTGTGGGGTGTACATTTTATTGGACATACCAATAAAATGCAGTCACTATGAATCTTAGCAGAGTATATTCAGAAGTTGTTGGCAGCCTTGACGTCCTTGAGGAAGCAAGAGCTAAAGTTTTCTTTATTTTTTCGTTTTCCTCCTTAGATGATGCATTGTTTTCTAAATATGACCAGTTTTTATTGAGCCATAGTCAACATTCACCTTCCTTGGGAAGCTATATTACCATTTAGAAATAGCACTAAAATCCCGGGCTCATTTCTACCCTATGTGAACACTTTGATTATGATCAGTTTTATTTTAGCTGAATTATTGCTGCCCTTCCCCGTTTATCCACTCTGCTGTCCTTTCTGGACTGGATCTTGCTTCTCTGCTTATCCCCAGCGGGTACTCTGTTGGCCACAGAAATGGGGTTATGGGAAATACATTCTCTTACTTCTTAGCTCAAATTCAGCATAACTTTATCCTGTCTTCTATTTCAGATCTCTGTCTTTCTTTCTGATAAGAAGTCCCTGAGATACTGTATATGCAAAGGACCATTTTTAAGTCATTACATGTAGTAAAACTAAGGTCTGGTTTTATGGAAAGTAATGGTAAGGTTGAAATGAGACCTGCTATTGCTTTCTTTCTCTTCTTTATTGACTGTTGTCCGTGCCATATCCAGTGGTCTGTCTTGTTGATGTTTATGTCTATCATACTCTCAGTGTAGCCCACTGGGAGACATTCAGAGTATACAATGAAAACTCCTTTTGGGTGGGATTCCCACAGCTGGAGAAAGTGCTGTTAATGACCTAGCTGTGGGGGATGAGTTACTTTTCAGGGAGATTAGAATTATACCATGACCACAGTATTCTTTATCATTAAAACTTAATCCTGCTCTAAAATTTTTAAAAGGTTTTTTATTTTCCTTCATAATATACCATTAAAGTAGAAAAAGAGAAAAGAAATGAGAGGGAACCAGATTTGTCTGTCTGTGCCTGGTGGTGAGCTCTGGATTCTCATCATCCAATACTGATTGATTTGTGATGGCTCTTGGAAATGCACTTGGAATGCATAAAAACCCTGCTTACTCTTTTTGGAATGCATGGAGTGTTTACAGGAAATTTGGCAAGAGCAGAGAAAGGCTCATGGCATCCTTTTCCACAGCTTTGGAAGGAGGCATGATTTTAGGGGAGTCTTGCCCTTTTCATTGCCTTCAGCAAAGCCAGAGTCTGTTCTCCCCAGCATAACATACAAAGACCTGTTGTGATCTGGCCACGGCCTCCTCTCCAGCCTCATTTCTTTGTTCCACACCCTAAGTATGCAGTTCTGGAAGTTACCAGTCGGTGCAGTGCCCTACACATGCCTCCCTGACTTTGCTCCTGCCAGTCTCTCCATCACAGAGGCCCTGGCCCTGTGCACTGTGCATGCTGTGGTCATGGTCCTGGAGATACGAGGTTATTCCTTCCTTCCTGTTACTGTGAAGGCGTCTTAAAGCTAAGTCAGTGTCTGTGATATCATTTGTCCTACACTACTCAATCAAGCTTTCTGTAGGTGCTTCAAAGAAGATTCTTTTGAGGGCGAGACTTGTAAAGGACCAAGAAGTTGATTGTATTTTTGGTAGAAGAATGCTTTCTTTCCAGAGTATCTGGAAAAAGAATTATAAAGATTGATATAGCCATCCATGGGGCTAGAAAAATACCAGTCCTTTCTGGTTTCACTTAAGAGACAAAAACCCATTGCTGATCATTTATCCAGAATCTTGACTATGGGAGAAAACTCTTGGGCCTCCATTTTTATTTTCACTTCATCATATAAAAACCAGCTAACATATGTTAGTTCCTGAAGCTATGAGAAAAAAAAAATCCATGTGCCATAAATCCTAATCCTGGATTCCCTTCATGTTTTCCTATTAATTTCAAGAGTGACCGCTTACCACTCTCCTGAATGGCTTTTACCCTTTCTAGCACTTTTCACTGCTGTTGTGGCACTTCAAGTTGAAACTCTCTTGTTAAGCCTACACCCACATTATGATCCTTCCCTCTCAGTGGGGGGTCCTGTTGCCACAAAGCTCATTCTAGTCTATGTGCCAGGAGTCGCCCAGCATGACTGGCTTTTCCTATGCTCAGATAACCATGAATGCCTGGAGCCACATTAGAGTTTTGGATTCCACATCCTCTCTCCCCAATATTTACTGACATTGTCTGCTTCGTACAGCTGCTTCAGTGCTGTCTACTGAATTTTACGAGCCAGGTCATGTTCCAGTAAGTTTCTCAAGCACCAAAGAAGGTATTCAGAAGGGTCATTGGCATTGGGACCTATGCTTGCTGTCAAGGGTCTTAAGTACCATGTGCTTCAAGATGTGCGCAGAATACAGAGTGCAATTACTGCTTCTTTACTGCTTGGACTTACTTCAGGGCCTCAATATGCTTTCTCACCCATGGCTAGATTCAAGTGATTCAGCTTATCCTGCCTCACACTATGGGGAACCAGAGCTTTTGCTGCCTCTGCTCTGAGAACTTGGTGCTCACATGTGAATTAAAGAAATCTGCCCTTCAGCAACGATAAAGCATGACTGTCTAAGTATTCTGCTTGCGTTGAAAGTACCTTAGTGTAAGGAAAAGACGTCTGGTAGAGTTCAGGGGACTAGAGGTGCTCCAGACCTTTCTGGTTCCTCATGACCAAATTTAACATATGCCTGAGACACTGTGTTTCAAGAGCCTTTGCATTGCATTCCCAGCAGCTTCCTCTGGCTTCCTCAGAATTGCCTACCTCTATGTGACTTCAAGGCTTTTGTCTTCTGGGCTGGAAGATAACTCCTCTCTCCTCCATGTGATAAACTTCTGTGGTTCTGTAGAAACTTAGGAGCTAGCAGAATCTTTAGGGGGTCCAAAGGGACCAAGATCTGACATTCTTAACAAGCTTTCTGTGGAAACGGAAGCCACAGTCCCTTGAGAAACCCTTCTCCAGTTCCTAGTTCAGAGTCCCATGTTTAGTGTCCTTCTTATATCAACTACCTTTCACAACTTCATGTTTTCTTTTCTTTATGCCATTTTCTGGTTCCTATTGCTCTTATGTATGCTTTATATATTGTGAGTGGGTTATAAGACCATCTACTGTTTGGGCACACCCTTTAAAATTTTTGTATTAGTTCTTGGAGGATTTCCAATAGTGTGTTTTGACCATATTCACCTCGCTTTTCTTCTCACCCAACTTTGTATTCTTTCTTTTTTTTTTCCCCCATCAAGGCCAATTTGTACTGCTCAGATATTCTGGCCTTCCACCAGAGCCTGGTCAACTTATTAAGGGCCACCTATCAAGGGCTATTTTTAGAGAAAACTGACGTACTATCTCCCAGCAGCTAAGAATTGCCAATTACCCCTTATCTAAAGGTGAATTTTTATGCCTAATTCCCCCCTCCATGCTGGTATTTGGTCTAGCTTAGGCTTGCACATGTCTTATGCATGCTGTCACAACCACGGTAAGTTTATAGGTAGAGCTTGGGCTGGACCTGTCACAGTGCGGTGCATAGGGCTGCGTTATCTGTGTTTTAGGGACACGCAAATTGATATTGTGCATTGGCCATTAGCAGAGTGACTAAATAGATCAGAGTGAGATATTATGGCATATTATAAATAAAACTCAAGGATTTGAGCCAAATGTAATCTTAAAATATTGGTAATAGTGGTCATTAGTTTCACAGAAAAGGCCTTCTGGAATAGTTAAATTTCACATGAACAACAACAAAGACATATACAGTCTTAATACTATCTCTGAAGGGTAGTGCCTGTCTCTTGGCCTTTATTCTGGAAATGGAATTGTGTCAGGTCATTGAAATATTTATGTGAGGGTGTTGAGAAAAAATCATATAAGATAAATGAACCAGTTTTGAAATATTCAGCCCACTGGCATGTAACATATTGGCAGTGCTGTGCAAACTTCACTGTTTCAAACTAATTTCAAACCATTTTCTTCACTTCCTGTGGAAGCATTGCCTGAGGCTCTGTGCTCTATCCAGTATTCCTAAGCATTTTGGTCATAGCACCTAAATGTCTTGGTTTATTTAAATGACATTTACTGATACTTACATGGTTAGAAGTGAAGACTGAAAAAACTCTTTAAAGATTTAATTTATGCATTCATCATCATTATTTGTTTAAGAAAAATCCTTAATATCTGACTTAGCAGAAGACAACTGGATAATTGGTCTTTTGACCCCACTCAGTCTATAGTGGCCTACCCACCAGCCTCCTTACCAGTTCTTCCATTTCCAGTGGTCAGTTAACCACGGTCTGAAAGTATGCAGTGAGAAGTCTTAGGGTTGAACTAATCATGATGTTTAAGTTGCATACCACATTAAGTAGCATGGTAAAATCAAGGCTGAATAAACTCAATGCTTTGCTCGTTTACTATAGGACTTCCTAAGTAAAACTTGTCTTCTTATATTTTAGTTTTAAAGCTTTGAGTGTGTGACGGAAGAATCCACTGCCTCTTGGTAAAGTTGATGATTCTGAGGCACCATCATTTTAGCTGTTGTTTTTGTAACTCGATAAACCCCTGCAAAGGTCTTACCCATCTCCCAGGAGTCCATAGACCAGTACTTTGAGAACTGCTATCCTAGGTAGTAAGTAAGTAAAGAAGGAAACCACAAACAGCTTTACAGGGTGCTCATTCCAGCCACCTCATAAAGAATGCCTGGCAAGCCAGAAGACAGTTCCCTGTTGGCATATTACAGCACATTTAATTGATTCTACAGAAATACTCATGTCCACTCATGAGAATTTGAGAGATAGTAGAACTAACTTCAAAGTCACTCCTTTGTCATCTACCCAGAAATCTAACATTTGTGATTCCAGTCCCTTTAATATGTTTGATTTGATTGAACATTTATTAGAATGTATTTTCAATGAATTGTAAAAACTTAGAGATTTTTAATTTTTTTTGTATAGAATTCCAAGTTTTAAAAAACTATAATTCAGCCAGATGTGGCAATATACACTCGGATACTTGAGTAGTTGAGGCAGGAGAATCAAGAGGTCAAGATTATCCTCAATTGCATAAGGAGTTTGAGACCAGTCTATGCTGTATGAGACCCTGTCTCCTAAAACAAAGCATGAAACAAGCAAAAGACTTCAGATTCAGATTTCTATTAGTTTCTTTTACTTTGAGACTATTCCTACTTAAGAATCTAAACTGAGTAGAGTTCAAAGCTCAGAATCCTCATTTTGGAGCCCTTTTAATTCTCCTGTTTCTAGAACTGTGCTAGATGCTTTTTGTCATAATCTATAGTGTCAGGAATTAGTACATGCATTGTTTTCTCTTTGTCCTGGGTAGAATAACTGATGTGTTTTCTTAAATGTTCATTCCTTTCAAACATAAAGTTTCTAATCTGCCATTTTAACTATACCAATAGATAATTTTAGAACTGCTAATATTTTACAATTATTTTGCTTTATAATAAGTATTTTATTTATTCTTTGAAAATTCCATGCATGTGTACAATGTATCTTGGCCATGTATACCCTTTGCTCTCACATCCAACTTTCCCACGATACCCCACTCATTATATCTCCTTCATAACTTCCTGTCCTTTTATAATTATTTGTAGCCGTGAAGTTTCTCAGGTTCCGCCCAGCCCTGCGGTCTCTCTGCAGCTTATAAAATAACCATTCAGAGGCTTAATATTATTTACAAACTGTATGGCCCATGACAGGCTTCTTGCTAGCTAGTTCTTACAGTGTAACTCAACCCATAACTATTAATCTATCACCACGTGTTCCGTGGCTTTACTTGCATCTCATTACATGTTGCTCCTAGGATGGCAGTCTGGCATCTCCTCCCTCCGCCTTTCTCTTTCCTATCTCTTCTTGGACTTCCCGCCCACCTCTAAGCTGCCTTGCCATAGGCCAAAGCAGCTTATTTGTTAACCAATGGGAACAACATATACTCACAGCATACAGAAAGACATCCCACAGCAATTATTTATTTTTAACTGACTGAGTTCAGTTAGCACTATCTATATGTGCATGGATGTGGCGTCACCCATGGGGGTATGGAGAACCTAACAGGGACCACACTCCTGAAGAAAAGTGGCCCTCTCACCCCAGCAGGATCAGCTTTCCAAAGCTCTTCTCTCTGTACTGTTTTGTTCTGATGAGTTCAAACTTGGCTTAAAACCAAACCATACCTACAATTGATAGGGAAGTTTAATTGACTGTAAGTTGCCTGGTCTCAAAGGCTAGCATGATTTCAATCTGTATTCTTGGATTATTTTATTTAAAAAGACACAACAACCCCTTGCAATTTTTAGCACCAGCTAGAAGACATGATAGCAAAACAGCAGTGAGGTTCCCAGACCATGCAGTAATGGGAGAGAGACCAGCAGACTACTAGAGAATGGAAGGAGTTTGAACTGTGATACCTTCCACCTAGTCAAGAAAGCTTAAATTTGGGAATCAGAAAATCTAAGACAATCTCTGGAAGAGTCTACACAGCAGGAAATCCCCTGCTTTAAGCCTGTTGTCCCTTCTTACTGTTCGACCCACTTCAGTGCCAGTAGCCTACAGGCAGAGGCCAGGCAATGGTTCGGGCCACGGGTTGCTCTAGCAGAGGACACTGTGACAGGCCCAGGACAACAGGCCTGCCATAAATCCAAACCCATGCACTGGTCAAGAAATCTCAACAGGGTTCCCTAACATTTAAAGCACAGACTAAGAAAAATCTTAGCACAAGTATACCATAAGGAATTTATTTTCCTACCTCAGCCAGGGATCACTAAAGAAATTGTTAACCACATTCAAATTTGTCTGGCAGTGATACCCCTTAACTCAGTTGCAGACTAGATACTCAACTTATATCATCTTTGATTTTTACAACTACAAACTGACTTTGAAGATAAAGTTAATATTATAAACAAACAAGTAATCATTATCAGCTAGAGCCAGTGGAAGCAGTGTGTGGGAGTATTAAGAGCCCTGAACTTCATATAATAAGACAATAAGAGAAAAAATTTAAAAGATACAAAAAATAATGTTTAAAATAACTAAAACTATAAAGAAGAGGTTAAAACAAAAGAACAGGCAGATTTGAAGGAAGTTTGTAATGATCATAGAAATAGAAATGACCATTGAAGTTTAAAAATCTGTTGATGAAATAAAATACCAATACTAAACAAATCTGAGGAAGGACAGGAAGATAGGAGTTAGAAAATTACCACAGTGCAGTACAGAGAAATAATAAAATGGAAAATGTTTGAAAAGAGGACTGGGGGCTACGCTTAGTGGTAGAGCACTTGTATAGCATACATGAACCCCTGGGCTCCATTCACGGAACCACAAAATAAAGTTCAGGAGGAGAAGTTCCGAACATGGTCTACTATATAGTTGAGACCACAGACTATGGAAAAATTAGTTGTACTAAGTAGTTTTTCATGCCTGAACAGGCTGCTCAAAGAAAAGGGTGTGTATTTAGCTTACAGTTTTGGAGGTTCAAAGGTCAAGATCATTAGCTTGACCTCTGGTGAGGCAGCTGCAGATGATTCATCATGGCAGGATTACAAGTAGCAGCAAATGGTCATAGCTTGAAAAGAGCAGGAACTAGTGCCCCACAGTCCCATGAGGGCGTATCTCCAGTGACTGAAGGACCTTCCACTCAGTCTCACACTAAGGGTTTCACAGTACTTTCTGATCCTATATCTTGGACTCCTGGTGGGCACAAATCATAACAGTAGTTTCTTAAGAGAGTGGTTGTGGATTTTCTGTAGTTGAGAGGTATGGTGCATTAGAGACTGTAGTCATAGACACTTCTAAAAGGAGAAGGGAGGCCCTGACTACACAAATGTACACCCTAAAGAAGCTGCATAACACAGAAGGCAAAGGGAACATCCACAAGAATAACTTAACTCCTGTGAGCCAAACCCTTGTGGCCTGCCGTGTATTGGTAAGTAGTGAGTGGGTGTCCTATCGCTTGCCTTGTCCTTAGCACCCTGGTCATGCTTTCTTCTCCTGTTTCTTTGTTGTGAAGTGATGTTAGTTGCTGACCTCTCATGTGTAGCATTTATAGCTGGGCTTATTATCATCTCTCATTTCAGGCTTAATCACATCCAGTGATCTGAGTTTGAGGAGTTAGTTCCCGCCTACCCTCCCCCTCTTCTTTCTTCTTCCTTTCTTTCACTTTTAGGTTTTGGTCATAAAACCAGAATCGTTACTGCTTGGCCATGCCCTTGGGATTTTTCTGGCTTTGTAGATAGGAAATGAAATGCCTACAACTCTGGCCTGGACTTGATTTTCCCAAGCTCATTCTCTTTTTGTGACTGGATACTCATGTCCATATCTTTAGGATGTAAACATAGATCTGAAGGAATCTCTTAGTTGGGAACCATCCCTGGGAGTGAGATGTGTATGACAGGAACCCTCACTTGTGGACTGTGAGCACAGAGGATGAGGCAGTGAGAATGAGTATAGAAGCGAGGAGGGAGCACAGATTTACAGATGACAGTGGTACAGAATATTGCCCTGGTCCTCGAGCATCCTCTCTCAGTTTTCACTGTTTTCTGTTTGCTGTTTGATGGTCAATCCCAGTTGGTCTCTTGATGGAGACTTGTGACTTTATGAAAACCTTTTCTATCCCTCCTCAGGGAAGGGATTCTGTACCAAGTGTTCCCTGGGTCTTCAGACAGTCTTTCATTTCCATAACAGAGGGTTGATTTCTCAGCCCCATGGTATACGATCATAAAGAGCTGTGAAACCTTTAGAGAGAGACTGGATGGAAGATCTTAGGTCACTGAGATGTGCCCTCACAGGGCTGTGGGGCCCTAGTCTCTCCTTCTTTTCACCATTACTGGTTGTTCCCCCTTCTCCTTAGCATTTGGTCACATGTTGCTTTGACATCTGTCAGAGGTTATGTTTTTTAGAGAATGGCTTTTATTAATTTCACCCATTTTAATTTTTTTCTTTACATTTCCCCAGCCCATAATACATAGCATTACTTTGAAAGGTTGCTTCCTATGCTCTTCTGTCTGAAAACTAGATTATTGAAGTTTTTGTCATTGCTTAGTGGAGAAGCCCACATTTCAAATTCTGCTGCATCTTCTACCCAGAATTTTACTTTAAAAAAATGAGGAGAGAAGCAGGAGAGGATCTGGCACACAGCATAAAATAATTTTTTTATAGTAGTTTGGAGTGATCCCTTCCTGAAGGAGGAACACATCTTTGTCATGGCAACAGGTTTGTGTGTGTGTGTGTGTGTGTGTGTGTGTGTGTGTGTATGAAAGAGAGAGAGAGAGAGAGAGAGAGAGAGAGAGAGAGAGAGAGAGAGAGAGAGAGAGAGAGAGAGTGTTATGGTAGTGCTAGTGCTAGAAGGCTAGGGTCTGGAAATTGTGGAACTAGTGGAGTGGCAGTGACTTCCTGTGCACACTCTCACAGTGGTCCCTGCCATTTTTCCGATTGAAGCTGTAGGTTATATGTGAGTCAGTGGGTGTTGGTGGTTCTGTTTGTGGGATAGCAGGGTGAGGGGTGTGGATGGGCCTGATACTTTCTCCATCCCTCATGGAGAACCCATCCAGGGAGCCTGTTCTGCCCCACCCTGTGGATGAACCTCCACCCCACCTGTCCTCCCCACTGCCTGCCTCTCAGGCTGGGGGCTCCCTCTTGATACTCCAGTCTGCAGTTACAGAAGCATGTGCCTCTCCTAGGAGAACTTCCAAGAAATGTCATTTCAGTTGCTTACAAAAGTTTACTTTCGCCCAAGGACTTCAGAGTTGGTCCCCAAGCATATAGAAAATGGGTGTTATGTCTGACTCTTTTCCGGGTTGAGTTCTTAACACAGGGCTTTCCTTTTCCTCCCCCAGTTCAGCATGACAATTCCAACAAAGCGGCTGTGACAGAGCTGCCTTTTGCTACCCACTGACTTTCAGTGGGACCCAGATGGCTACACAGCTCAGAGTGGCCAGGTTATACACCGCTTGTTTCACGGCCTATCCGGCTGCAGGGAAGCACTCTCACTGCACAGCTTATGGGTACCAACACAGATAGCCTGGTTTCTTGCCTAGCCTCTTGTCTCTGAGGGTCTCTCCTACTGAACTGACTAATCCTTCATCGTCTTCCTCCTTCTCATCACTACCCCATCTTATAGAGCACTTGATAGTTTTCTGAATTCTCATCACCTCTCATCCTCATTTTGACCTTTCAGTAAGCCCACAGACCAGGGAGATAGCCCAGGCCTCTGTAGCAACCACAAATGTGTGTAATACTTCCCAAGTGCTATGGTACTCAATGGAGCTTGCTGGAATATTTTTGAAACCATTGGAGCTAAAATTTTGAGGCTCATGTCCCTTCCAGCTCTTTTTGCTAGATCCTAATGACAAACAAAACAGACATGGTTCTTGATATCATGGAGCTTCTAAACCAGTTAACTGAGAAATTGGCAGTATTTCTATTTCTGTCCTAGCCTGCCTCATGTGTGGTTGTGAGTAGACCTCAGAGAATTCCAGTGCTGCACACCAAAGCAGGGAGAGTCATCCTTTCCCAGCATCAGATGCAGGGACCTGAAACATCCAGTTTTTAACATGTGTATTAAATTATATTAAGGAGCCTGATGGTGGTAGTACATGCCTTTAATCCCAGCACTTGGGAGGCAGAGCCAAGTGGATCTCTGTGAGTTCAAGGCCAGCCTGGTCTACAGAGCAAGATCCAGGACAGGCACCAAGACTACACAGGGAAACCCTGTCTTGAAAAAACCAAATATATATATATATTAAGGATATGTGTATTGTAAAACTGAAATACTGTAGTAGATTTTGTACTGTAACTGTTTGTTTTTCATAATGTAGGATAAAATACAGCCTTACCCAATGAATCTTATTATTTATCTCTTACTTTTGGTTACCTTTGCTCATTGTTAGATGTGTGCCCTGTAAGAAATCCTTTTACTTTAGGGAAAAATCCTGCATCACGGAGCATTTGGAAAGGATTTAGTCATTACTTATCAAATAAATGCATCTTAAAATATGACAAGCACCAAGTTATCCACTACTTATAACAACTTTGAAAATAATGCTTTATTTTAGTACAAGAAAAAATAAGGGACTTAGAGAGACAGATACCCTAAAATATTGTATGTGGGAGTATAACTAGATATAGGTCTTCTGGGTGACATATTGGCGGTATATACTAGTAATCTTTATTGCTTTTCATTAATAAGTTCTGTTTCCATGGATTTATTCCGGAGAAAAATATGCACAAGTACTTACGTACCTGGAGATTTGCTACAGTGTTTTGGGGAATGATTAAGTGTTGGCAACAATCTGAATAGCTGATACGGGGTTTGACAGCACTCCATCAGTGACAGCAACTCCATCACAACTTTGTCCCTGGATACCAGCCTTTCATTAAGCAGAGAGACAGGCTGAGCCTGTCTCTTCTCTCCCTTCAAGTTAAGGATCAACTCTAGGAATCTTTTAAAAGTTTTACTCTTTTTCTTTGCTTTGTTTTCTACCCTTGTTTAATGATTACTTAGCTTTTAACATAGCCCAAGTGAATATAGTGTCATATAATAGATTTCTAGTGTCACTTTCTCCCTGTATAGAAGTAGATGGAGGTCCTTTCTGTGTGCGTGACTGAGCAGTGGGATCTGTCAGTAACATGTTTTGGGAGGAGCCCCTTCCTAAATGCGTTGAGACCACAGATATGGGACATGGGACCTGCTGGAAGCCACAGGCTGTTCTCATCATCATGGGGGAAACCACGGGGGTGACAAGGATTCCCAGGCTTCCAGTTCTGTTCTGCAACTGTTGATACCGCCTTCAGAATTCCTACAGAACTTGTCTGGAATGTAATTGGTTTGAGTTCATTGCAAAGAGATCACAGGAAGGCATCGCCGATGCTCGTGGTTGGAGATCCAACTCATTACTGTGGCGTGATTCCTTGCTCCTTTCCAGGATATGGGTTTCTACCCTGCGCCCTTTGTACTTGGGTGTAGCACTCTCATCTCCTCTCTGTAGAAGCCTGTCCTTCTGCCCTACCCAAGTTGGTCCTCCTCCCCAGTTTTGGTCCTGTGTCATTTCTTGGTGGCATGGTATAAGTTAGAATGCTAGATGGGGTCAGGCTATGGGGTCCATAGTGAGGAGCTGGGTTTACTAAGGACCTGCTGTTCTTTATATTATTTCAGCTCTCTGGATTGGCACATACCAAATGGTCTGTGAAGCAGGCCATTGAAGATGTTTCTTCTAGAAAAAATGTACATAGCTGTCTTCTTGACATGCTGTGGCCCACATTAGACTTCGCTTCTCCATCTCTGCTGCCATCAGTGTGGATTGCTTCAACCACCTTGTCTATTGAGCGCTCAAAGCGAGATAACAATGGCAAGGTGTCCAGCTTTGATGCTTGTACCGTTGAGAACAGTTTACCGTTTTGTCATTAAACACTTTGACTTCCCCTTGGAAAGCAATCTATTTGATTTGGGCTTTGAGAAGGACACTTGTTGAGAGCCCGAGGGTTGGAGTCCCAGATCTCAGCTTCTCTCTGTGAATCATTTGGTGTCTGTTACCAGACACTGCGTGCTACTCTCTGCCTAAAGAACAGTCCATTTTCTCATCTTTCAGCCTTTGCTTCCTGCTTGTTGATGCTGTATTTTAAAACTTGTTTCCAGCTACTTGCTGTATATCTAAATGAATGAGAGGAGCCATTGTTTCCCTTGGATGTGAATTCAAATTCAGATTCAAAACACTTGACAGCTGAGTGGACCAAGGGGCTGAGAGATGGTGATGCAGAAGTTGAGCGGTGGGGTGGTGATGGTGGTACATGTGAGATGTGATCCACTCACCTTTTCTGATGTCTGTGGGCTGTGGAGGCTGTGAGATTATGTTGTCTTCTTTAATGAGTTCTGTTCACCCAGGATGAGTGCCTGTGTAAATATGTTGCTCCTTCTTGCTGACAGTCTGCCAGACTTTCTCTCACACATATAGTCCCACATGTAGATTTGGAGTCTTGGTCATCCCTCCAAAATGGTGGTTTTCATTCTCTGAAGCAGGATTGTGGATAGGAAAGAAGAAGCTCCAGGTGTTGGGCCTTGAGCTGCCTTCTTTGATTTAGGTTTTTGTCTCTGTTCCTTTATCTGTAAAATAGGATGAGTGATAAGGGGCTGTCTTCAGAAGACTGCTTTTTCTTTCAGGAATTAAAGGTGGTTGCATTAATTAATTTCAATATAGTCTACAAGTGTTTCTTTGAAATGTTTTAATAGTGGTCTGTTCCTGATGACCAGCACTTAGAGGTACCCTCCCCGCTCAGATCTCTGCTCCTTGTTCCACTAGACCTCCAGTTGAGGTCAGTTCTTTAGCCCAGTGGACTCCCTGCAGTGGAGCCCTTCCACACAGTGGCTGGGGCAATTGACAGCAAATGCAGAGACCTGCCAAGGTGGCAGGCACAGGGCTTGGCACATTTAACTGCTCAGATGCAATATAAACAGGGCTGTATGGTGGTTTGTATGTCATGATTCTCTACTGGATTTGATGGCCATTTGTAAAGCTTCCTCTATCTCTCTCTCTGTCACTCTCTCTCTCTCTTTCTCTGGAAGATGAGAGCCGTGGAATTTGAGCATTGCAGTCTTAGTAGCTGAGGTCTTTCTGATCCTGAAGAGAGGCACTGCTGATATTGGGTTTCCCCTCTGATGAGCATTTTCTAATTGCTTTTCATCTCACTCAGTCAAGAACAAAGCCCTCACAGTGGCCTGCAAAGCCCTCCAGCATTTGCTGCCCCCAGGTCCATTGTCCGTCTGACTTTTGCTACTTTCCCTCTGCTTGTTCTGCCCCAGGTATACTGGCTTTCATTTTGTGTTGCCAGCATGCTGTGTACCTTTCGACCTTAATGTATTCACACCTACTGTTTCCTGGGCATGTGACTTCCCAGGTGTCCACAAGGCCAACTTCTTTACTTCCTCCATTTTGTTACTGCATGCCTCCTTCTAGCCATTCTTCCCAGCTTACCTTTTAAAGATGCAACATGTCCCCAGTATTCCCTGTCCCCTTTCTCAGAATGTTCTTTAACACAAGACTATATTTTTGATGTATTATCTACTTTACCATACAAAATGACAATTTCTCTAAGGTGAATAACCAGGGGTGGCGGGGCGGGGGGGGGAGGTCTGTTTTGTTCATTGCAGTATCCCCAGTACTTAAAGCAGTCCCTGGCACAGAGCAGACACTGGAAATGATTTGATAATGAAGAATAGGTGAGGCACTGAGACTTCTCTCCTGGATTGGGGGGCACCTCAGTCCTTGGCCTGCCAGTTTGGACAGTGGTGGTTTAAAGGCAGTGAGCCGCATCACTGAGGAAAGTGTCACACCAACAGGAACTGCACTGTGCCTCCTTCATTTCCCTTCTAGCATTTCTCTTCAAGTCTGAGAACTAATTTTTTAATGCTGTGATAATGAATGTGAAATCATTTTATAAGCTCTAAAGTGCTTTCTTTGCAAGAGTTAATTACGATTGGGACTTAGAATCAATTGTTAGTGACTTGGAATGGTTGAGTAGTTTTCCGGAGAGAAAGTGTCCCTGGGTCAGCTCCTCTGTTTTTCCTCTACCCAAATGCTGCAGGTCCCATTAGGCCTGCAGACTGGGCCTAAGAACGTAGCTACTTTGGCTGAAGCCTGCTTGAGAAAGGTGATTATTTAACTTCTTAGATCCAGAGTCTTAGATCTAAACAATGTACTGTCTTTGTACAAGAAGGAAATAAAAGGAATTAATAATACCCAGGCTGACCAATTTGATGACTCTAAAGGCTGTGCCTGACTTACAACTGACACAAAAGTTCCAGTTCTTATCCTGAGTGAGCCGAGCCCATTCCATGGGAGTCAGTAATCCCCATGGCCCAGATTAGTGTATTCCCAATAGAGAAACTTCAGTAGGTTCTACGCTGTTATTGGCCATAGGTGAACTAGTAACATTGATTACTTTTAACAAGTTCCAGACAGGACTACACAACTCAGTTTTCCTTTGCCACATGATCTCCTTACACAGGCCTTGTAGAGCAGAAGAGAAGCCAGTGAGGTATGTTCCAAACGCATGTACCACCCTCTCCACTGGAGCCTGGAGGGTCAGCAGCTCTGTAATCAGACTGCAGGTTTCCTGGCTTCAGCTTCTACGTTTGCCACTTACTCAGTATGTAACTTGGACAGATTTCTGAAGCTCTCAAGAGTTTTAACTTTCTCATGCTGAATAACATTGAAGTGTAATTCCTGGGATAATTTTAAAGATCAAATGAGATAAATGATGAAGTACTTAACACCTTCTTCCCAGAAGATATTTGGCTAGTATTGCTGTTAGCTATTGATGGCATTCATGGTAATAATTAAAGGCAGGCAGAATAGGAAGGGATTTGAGAAACTGACAAAATGAAAAAAAAAATAACATAGGATACTCTATCCTAGAAGCTATGACAAATGTTTTGGAAGGAGACCAGCATAATAATTTGGGCATTATGTGATATTATATAATGCGTATTAGGTAATTCATACAATAATGATTATTATACCCTGTAAATATTTTATGGTCTCATACCTTGCAGACTAGTGTGGCCAACAGTGATACCTTGTTTGTTATATACCATCACTGTCAAGGGAGCTGCCCTAACTGCCTCTCCACTGCCCCTGGCATGACCAAAGATCTGAGACCCTGGTAGGTTACATGAAAGTAACCTTGAAGCAGGAACTTAGTGCCACTGATCCTCTGTGCATTGTCAAGATGGTAGCCTCCACAAATAATATGCATCCACATATTATTTCTTTCTTCAACCTCAACAAACTGTGCTAGGGGCTGGGGTGGTATGAGGGAGGCTCCTGCCATCTGTGTAGTCCTGAAACTTTAGTAAGTGGGAGAAACATCCACAAACAACTCCATGAATGGTGACCCATTGTTCAGTAAGAGGGAGCTAGAAGTTTAGTGCAAGAGCTGACCTACTGTGGGTAGCCGGAAAGACCCCCCTGAGGAAGTGAAAGTGGTCTAGGAGAGGGCCAGATAAGGGCTCCCAAGGCACTGAGGATCAGAATTAGGAAGATACGAAGGCCAGAGGTTGAAGGGCAAAGGGAAATGTGGTGGGAAAGGGTCTTGAGAAGTCACTGATTCATAGAACTCGACAAAGGTTTGTTGAAAATCCTTTTCCCTTTTAATCATCAGCTTATATTATTACAAACTATGTATAACATAAGTTTCACCACATTAGCCATTTTTAAAGCTATAGTCAAGTGGTATTAAATGCATTTATAGTACACAGTTGTCACAAGCATTTTATCACACCGAGCTGAAACTCTGCACCTAGGAACAGCAGCTGCCTTCCGTCATCCTCCATCTTGTGCTGCTTGCACTTCCTCTGTCCTGGAGTCTGGCTACTGAGTACTTGTGTAAGCTAATCAGACAGTACTTACCCTTCGTGACCTGCTTGTTTCACCTAATGTCCTGGGGTCCATCCATGCTGTGTTTGCCCAAATTGCATTTCTTTTGAAGGCTGTGTAGCATTCCATTGCAGGTATAGATCACATCTTGCTGAACCACCCATCCCCCCCCCCCCACAGGCACTTGAGTGGCTTCTGTGTTCTAACAGTTGTGAATAGAGCGGTGATGAAGGGGGGTGTGCAGATACTTGCTCAAGACCCTGCTTATAGCTCTTTTGTGTATATGCCTAGCAGTAGAATTGCTGGATGAGATGACAATTTCTGTGTGATTTTTGAGAATCCATCACCCTTGCATGCTAACAGCTTTCACCTTGAAGTTTAAAATAGTCAGGGGACCTTGGTATGTTTTAAAGACTGACTTCAGGGTGAGTTGAGTAGACATGGAGCTGGCTGTATACTTGGGTCTCAGAACACCTCTGCTTCAGCTGCAACCTGTATACACAGAGGCTTTTGTATCTGTTTCCTCCACAGTGCTCCTTCATTTCTCTAAAGAATGTTTAGGACTGAGTGTGTCTCTGTAAGTGGTCCAAAGTTGACATAAGTCATCCTGGCCAATATAGACATCTCAGCAGTCATCTGTGCCCATGTGAAACATGGTCATTCATGCCAGGAGAAGCAGGGACAAGTTGCCCATTACTCATAGAACCTTGAAACATCTTGGAGGAAAACAGCATAGCTTGTGTTATCATTTTAACTTTCAGGGGCTGTAGAAACCATTTTGTCAGCCCCCTTCCTTCTTTTAATTTATCCATTTGACGGCTTCATTCTTGCACCATTAGAAAGCAACTCTGGGGCTGTGCCACCCAGCTAAAATACTGTTCTGTCATATCCAAGGGTCAGTTCATCATTTTGCCAAGCAGACAGCCATATTTCATGGCAGGAAGCAGTTTAATCCAGTACTGCTTTCAGACTTTCATAAGTAGTCACAAATTCATTTCCTCTCATTCTATATCAGCTCATCAGTCTATGTCAAGGATGAAGGACCAAGCTCTCTCCTTTCAGCCTTCATTATATCTGGTGCTTCTCCCTGGGTGGCTCGGTGACTCCTCTGTGCATTCATTTTTATGGGATATCTGAGTGAGAAGACTGCCCCTTGTCACTGGTTGTGCGGGGACAGCTGAGAGTCATGGCTAAGAGGACAGGCTCTAGTGACTTATTCCATCCTGGCTGTAGGGGCACAGGTGGGCTGCTTCACTTTGCAGTGCCCCAGTTTCCTCAACTGTATAACAGTGGCAAATAGAGTGCCTGCCTCAAAGTGAGACTATAAAAAGTACCCTTCAGAAATAACACTCCATTAATTATTCAAAGCTGGAAGTCTGGCCATTCACTAGATAACCATTCCCGAGAATGGATGTGACCACGGGGACCATGCAGAGATGATTATGTTACTCTTTCTTTTGGGGACAGCACAGAAAAGCTATATTTATGACTCTGGTGGGCTTTCTTAGCAGAGTCCCCCAGCACCCTCCATACTAGTCCCACCTCAGAAAGTCCAAGTGGTATCCAGGCAACCACACACTTAGGGATTGGTGAAAGCAACCAAATTAACAGCCCTGGAAACTTAACGCTTAGCTGGTTAACCACAAAATAACAGCTTCATTTCTAGTGAATCCTCAGCCTAGCCTGGGGCTTCCCCAGGAAGGTGTTAGTGACTAAGGTGATGTTTACTGTTGCTGGATCTCCCACCCACTCTCTCACTTTCAGGAGTGTTAGCCTTAGGCCCGCCTGGTACCTGTCTGCATCCCCTACAAGAGGCACTTCAAGGTCATCATCCAGCTTTTAGTCTTGTAACACTTGTGAAAAGGAAACAGTTAGTGTAGAAATGCCCCAAGGGATGGGTCAGGACATGTGGTTTAAAGGAGCAGGCTTGCTGTGGCTGTAGTGGACATGTGCAATTCACAATTGGCTTTCAAGGGTGATGAGCTTGGGCTGCTTAGGGGAGAACTTGCTCAGTAGATTGGGGCATGAAGCTGTTGGTGTCATGAAGCAAAGGGAGCTTCCTGGGTTTGCATTGGCTGAGTCTCCCCCTGTGGTGCCTGAGATGCTGATGAAAAAGAAGTGTGTAGCTCACACTTGTTACAGTTGTTTGTTTGTAACACGGTTAGTAGTTCTCTTTGACCCAGACCAAAGCAGCTACTAAACATTACTGTAGTATGGCTTTAACTGGTACCTGCTGTGACCCACTCCTGTGCCCTAGCACCGTGACAGTAGCAACTGTCATCGATTAGACTGGTATACTGTGCCAGAAGATTGACTAGTTAGCCATGCTTTATTAGCCTCCCAGTGTTATAAGGTATCTTTCCTCCTGTTTCCTATATGAGGAGGCCACATGACTTGCCTTTCATCCAGCTGGCTCTTTCTCTGACTCCAACCACTGGGTGACTGTCTCCCTTAGCCTTATTTCCTGTTTGTAGAAATTGGGTCATATTTGCACACAATGTTCTATGGTGATGTTTTTCAAGTTGTAATTCTTGGTGCAAAAGTGAGTTGCAAAATCAATTTAGTAGATTTAAAAAAAAAGAACAGAAAATATCAGATACATCCCATTTACTATTCTAAAATGTCTGCTTCTGATGTGTGTGTGTGTGTGTGTGTGTGTGTGTGTGTGTGTGTGTGTACTGTGCATATATGCATATTTCCTATGTATACATGTACCAGTAAAATATTGCATAGGAAAATAGATTTCGTATTTTATTTTCAGAAAGCTTTGAATTACTGTTCTAGAGTTATTATAAAAGCCAAATGTACATAAAAGTTTCTAGGACTTCTTGTAAAGGCTCCATCACGCTGGAGGTCTGAGGTATCATATTAGTTGACACTGGAGACTGGAATGGAGAAGGCAGAACACTGGTTGTATGGTGTTACTACAGCCTTACTACAGCCATGGGATCAGTGCTGACCCCACTCACCTGACACCACAGTGTGTCCAGTAGAACTGGGCTTGGCTTTGACTTTCTTTCCTCGATATAGCACTCCAGCCCTCAAAGATAACCAGGTTGCAAACCCTGCTGTAGGCTTACAGGTACTTGGAGGCCCTCGTGGAAGTCTGTGGTTAGAAAGAACTCAGCACTTACAGAGCCCTGATTCTCATTTCAACTCAAAGAAAACAGATGTGATCCCTATGCAGTATGAGGCCCTTTCTTAATGGGCCCTAAAGGGCCTGGCTACTGTTTAGCCCCTTGTGATGCTCTCCCTATTATAACCACAGCTTCGTCTGGAAATGATTTCCCCCTTCTCTCTTTCCCAAAGGGTATCAGATCCAGACTGGCTAGCTACTTTCCCTTGAAATAAAGATGACAAGAGCCCCCCCCCCCATGCCCATTTTTCACTGAAATATGTTCTTCACTTGCTAATTATAATCCAGTTGCATGGAACAGAGGTCTAGATTCCCCTGGAACTTCTCTGTGGCACATGCCTTAGGAGGTGCACTGACTCTCAGTGTTTGTGCCCAAATGCAAAGTCCCAGAACGAACAAGGGCTTCCCTCCCTCTCAACACAGGTGGATCTCTTCCTCTGCACTTTCTGAGGCAAGCTTGCAGAAAGGCAGTTCTACTTGAATATTTGTGGAAGGCACCTCAGCAAAGTAGCCCATATGAATACAGGGGTCTGAAAGGAATGTGTCAATGTAGAGTTCAACACACAAGAAGCGTGTGTGTGGATTTTAAGACAAGACTCAACATGACATTCTGAACTGTTTGAGGAAGAGCCCAGGCAGTACAATTAACAGAACAGAAGGCAGGCTCAGTGTTTTATGGATCTCGCTAATGAATGAGTCCCGTGGCTTCTGCTGGACCGGCTTCCCAGCACCCTGCCAGCCTGCTTCCCACACATCTGTAAATCCGTCAAACTATAATTCATGGCTGGTGCCAGTAGAGACTTAGGTCTAGGCCTTCCTCCCTGGAATACAGAGATCTCAAGTCATTAATAATTCACTCTGGAGTAATGAACAAAGTTGTAACAAGTTGTGAGCCTAAATAATCAAGTGACAGATCAATTTATTTCTGCAGTGCCCAGATATAATGGTAGCAATGAGAAGGTACAAGCTTGTCACTGAAAAGTTTCACAAGACTTAGATCAATGTGTTTTAAGTTTCAGAACAAAATGGATCATTAAACAGGAAATGAATTTGTTGGGTAGCCTCAAGCCTATTTATATTCGGAGTTGCCAACCCAAAATTACTGTACTGCTTTTTCCAAATGCCTTTGGGCCTCAGGGCCTGCAAATCAGAGTAATTATTACTCATTAATTAAATCTAAGAAGTGGAACACAGCTTGAGACTTTGAAAAGGGAAGTTGGGGTAGTTCAGGTATAATTATCACCATATTGTTGATAATAGTTCTAAAATTTTCACGTGGGCTGAAAATACGAGTTTCACATCTACCAAGAAGTTCCCATCATGCTTTAAATTTCATCCTGCTTGTCACTGGCTTTGTCAAATTCAATACCTCAACCTCTGTGTTCATTATAGTGGTGGAAACACCAACCCTGAGTGAGAACCTCGGAGGCAGGCCAACTTGTCTGTTTGAGTCTGGGATGGAGGGCGAGGAAGAGACCAAGGACAGTGCAGAAAGCAAGGGTACTGTGTGAGGGAGCCTGGCAGAGAAAGTTTGTCAAGCACAGAAATAATAGGAATATTCTATGCCAACAAATGACATGAACGAGAAGTATGGGAGCCGAAGAGGAGAATGGGGAGTAGGGAGTAAATCATTCCCACCACTACACTTCCTGTGCATGATCACCGTCAACCCACACCACATGCCATGAAGTGGGTATGCTCCCCACCCTTATTACTCCTTTTCAAAAAGAAGAGGGACCCAAAGCCTTTATGTTTGATGAAGTAAGTTGCTTGTCAAGTGGCCCACAGCTGGGAAGTAACAGAAACTTAGAGATGAGTTGAGGGGAAGGTGTGCTTCTTTTGTGAGTATCTAACTTCAGGTATTGCCCAAAAGAGCACTTGCCTAGTGTATCCAAGGCCTTGTACTGTATTCTCAGCTCCAGAAAGCTAAGCAAAATGAAAGGGACCAACCATTGACTTTCATTGTCAGAACAATTAAACATGAGAAGAATTGCTAAACACTTCAGAGCTGTGATTTTGTGCTTTCTCCAGGACCAGCAGAGATAAGAGAATGTCCTCGTCAGCAGAGGAGAGGCGTCAGAGTAGGTTTCCACACCACAGCTGATGGTAGTAATCTGGGAAAGCTGGAAACAGGTGGTGGGGCCTGACTGGCGAGGAGACTTTTTCTATAGTCAGGGAGAGAGCAGGAAGGCCTGATGGTAGCAAAAGATCACGATCCCAACTGATGTTTTTATATTGACTTGCAATTTGAAAGTGTTTGCAGGCATAAATAGCTTGTTGATTTCATTTTCCCAAGGGACTTTTGTATAAGCAGGAATAAATCTAGTAACTTAACTCATTTGGGAGAAGTGTCAGCCCTGAATTCCTTCCTCACTCATGACCTGATGGGGAAAGTGATGATAGAGAAGCAGTCTTAGTGTGGGAGCTTAGCTGATGGGCCCAGGCCCTGGCCAAAGGCTTTCTTCTTTGCCTTGTTCCCATTTACCATCCTCATTAACTCTTTCACATGGACAGTGCGATGTAGTTCTGGGCAGAATCAAAAAGATGTAAGTAAGCCCAGGGGACTAAGGGAGAGCTAACAAAGTGCTTATAAAATGTCCTTGTATGGGCCTGAAACAGAGCAGGCTTCTGTGGCAATGCTCTCTGCTGTGAGTGTTGCCTGCAGTCAAGAAGCAAATCCTCTTGCTTATTGCACTTAGCCACAGTTAAAGTCCCATAGCCCTAAACACACCTGGTCCCTTTCAGAGAAGGAAGTTCACTTGATGTCTCAGACTTACAAACTTCAAGAAAAGCACATATCAGATGATAAAATTTGTTGAAGTAGGATTTCAGTACTTAGTTTAAAAACAGACATTTAAGGTAGGTGAATTTCTTCTCCTCCTACATAATAGAAGTCTACAAGAGAAACAGAGTGGGCATTGATGGGATTGTATGAAAGATACTAAATGTAAATAACACTAACCGATGGGGAGGCCAGTCTATGGAGACTGTCTCTACCCAGATTTCTCTCTAGGTTCGAGTTAGTAATGAATAGCTTCCTTCTTTCAGCAGGTGGGTGACTAAAGGATTCTGGTATTTTGTAACAGTGCTGAATGGCATGAACTTGTTTATTGCCAGTAGGTCATTCCTAAGTTTTTATTTAAGGGACTGCCTATGAACCATTGAGTTTTATAGCTTGGGCATGGTGTTTAGATATACATATTTTAAATAGTTGTTTAACCTAAAAATATGCATGTGTATGTAGCAGATTATTCTGACCTAGCCACTGCTTACCTCATGTGCTCTTTTAAAATTTGAGTGTTAGTGCAGTATAAACACATGGATATATAGTAGTGCATTTTTTGTTTCTGTTGATGCCACATGTTTCACTTAATGTGAGCCACATATTTAATCAAATGGTTTTTAATACTTGGTATTTAGAGTACTGAATTTCCTGACATGATTTAAACACCAGGTCTTTTCCTTTTAAAAAACAATGTCTATTTTGTGCTTTTGTTTGCAAATGTATTAAAACTAGAAGTGTCTTGATCTGCATTGGATGCAGACGGGGAAACCCTCCAGGTTTCAGCAGCAGACAGGTGCAGAAGCTGTAACCAAAGGGTGGGCAGTTACCTGGGCTTAGAGAGTAGTGACTCAGGTGAGCAAAAGCTCATCATCTGGCTGATGGCGTTGACTAGTTGGTTAGCTGGCTGGTTGTTTTAGGCAAAATGGAAATCATGTTCTGAAGTGAATACCAAATGCAGATCTGTGAACACTGTAGTTGAAGATACAAGAAAAATGTTACTCTTTGACTCTTGACATCCAAGGATGTTCCGGGTCCTGCTTACTGTAGATGCAGGTAGGAGGGCCGGAAGCACCCACAGGGGTCAGCCATCTCTGTGTGCATGGCTTCTCTCACTTACTCTTTTCCCCCTTTCCAGTGTTGCCAACAACCACAAGCAGAACTTGATGACTGTGGCAAACCTTGGCGTGGTGTTTGGACCCACCTTGCTGCGGCCTCAGGAAGAAACAGTGGCAGCCATCATGGACATCAAGTTTCAGAACATTGTCATTGAGATCTTAATAGAGAACCATGAAAAGGTAACACCTGCCTGGGCCCTTGCAGCCAAGGGTTGAGTTGTTTAGCTGTGTAGTTTGGGGTCTGCATTGGCACTGACCTTGAGAGCTGATTAGGTTTGCATTGCTAATGGTTCTTGATGCACGATGCTGGTGAGGCTGCTGACTGTCGTGGTGATGGTGGTGATACATGTGAAAGTACTGGTAGAGGTGACGGCAGTGGCTGTCGTGGGGGCTCTCGAGGTGTGGGGATGGGCAGAAGCACATTGAGCTCTTCTTCTGTGCTAGGAACTGTGCTGAGCACTCTTTGTTGCTCTTTTCTCCTTGACTGTCCAGAGAAGAGGTACTGTTATGAGCTACATTTTAGGAAAACCCTTTTCCTTTTTACTTGATATCTTAGAAACTTATGGGTTTGTTGTTCTTAGGTATGCTGAACTTTTTCCAATGGTGTTGCAAGTGTTTTTCCTGCAGTCTGAATTTTGATTATGTAGATAGTACATGTTTTCATCCATATCTGCATCCATGTGTTCATGCACATGCATTTGTATGTGCTTTTATGCATGTAGCCTTTGCTTTGAAGGCACTGGAGTATCTGGTCCATCTTTTTTTCAAAAATATGTTTTTTTCCTTAAAGAATTTTATACAGGTATGCAATGCTTTTCCTCTCCAACTCTCATTGGATTTCTCATGTATATCCTTCTAATACTTTTATGCCTGCCCACCCACCCCCCTTTAAAGTCTCCTGGAGTTTAGTCAGTCATTGCCTATATTCACATGGGTATGGCATCATCCACTAGAACATGGGAAGCCTCCAGTGGCCACAGCACTAAAGGAAAGTACCTAATACTTTTCTGACCTCTTTGATGTTGGCATTCAGATTGGGCCCCATGGTTAAATATTGATGGCTTTGTAAAAGAGAGATCAAAAGACAGGAAGGTGGACAGACAGTCTCAGTCTCTCTCTCTCTCTCTCTCTCTCTCTCTCTCTCTCTCTCTCTCTCTCTCTCTCTCATCTTACAATGCTCACATCTCAACTTGAAGGCTGAGATCAGATGTGGTTCCTTAGCCCTAGACCTCCAGAACTATGATGAAGTTTCTTTTCTTCAAAAGTTACCCAGCCTTAGATATTTCATTCTAGTAATATAAAATGTGCTAATACAGTCTATACACATTCCAGACATTTTTAATAAACATAGTTCAGAAATACAATTTTGATGAAAATAGCTCACTTTTACCTCACTTTTAATTACAACTTATTCACGAGATACTGTACTGAAGAGCTTGATAGCTACCATCTCACTTAATTTCCCTAGCAAACCTATATGGTCAATAAATATTCAAAAGAAAATTCGACATCCTTATCCATCAGGAGAATGCAAATTAAGATAGATTTGAGAGTGTATGTCTCCAAGCCAGAATGGCTGTCATCAAGAACACATAACAAGAAACGCTGGCAAGGATGTGGGGGGAAAGACACTCTCATACACAGCTGGTAGACATGTACACTGGCACAGCCAGTGTGGAAATCAGTAGATGGTTTCCTCAAGCACCTAAAAGTATGTCCTTTTCCACCAAGGACTGTATACCTGGAACTCCACCTCTACTACGTGGCCACTAGAGAAGAGCAGAATTGAAAGTGTAAGTTGAAAGAGCAGAGTAAAGATTTTGGCTCTCCACCATGCTTACTTTAAAGTAATGGTTATTTCTTTAAATTTTCCAGTTCTGTATGAGTAGAATTCTACCCCTCAACCCACAGGTTAATCACCTTAAGGCTTAGACTACCAAGTAGACAAATACTTAGGATTATAGTGGAAATAATACTCATGTTTCTATTTAGAAATAAAAATACAAAATATTATTGCTATAGTCTAAAATACCCAAGTTCCCAAAATTTTACAGCTTCTTGTAAAGTTTTTCTCCTAATTAGTTTGTAAAGGTTAACTTGTCAGGTTTTAGATGTCAAGGATGAATGGCCTTGTCAAGAAAACCCAGTGTCTTCTTATGCCTTTGCTTATGCCTAAAGCTTCAGGCTGCTTGTGTTTGTTACACTGTACTGTTAAGTTCCAACACATAATAGTAGGGTCGATGCCTTAGACTCTGTGACAGTTTATGGCATTTCTTTGGGCTGTGGCTCTGGAGAAGGTTTCTGGAGAAAAAGGAGACCGTCTCTGTACTCATGCCTGTGAGTGGTGTGCTGTGTCATTTTCAACAAGACCTATTAGTATCTGTAAACTGTGAGAGTTACTTTGCAATCTATCAGTGGGCTTTGGGGGAGAAAAGAGAGTAGATCTTTAAACAATTAACTCTCAGAAATGTATCCTTTTTAACATATGTTAACTCTTAATCTCATGTGCCAAAGAGATAAGCTAGCAACCATAGGTGATCTTACTGAATCCCTAGGGTAAGTACCCTAGCTCTGTGCAGCCTTGCATCCCCAATGAAATAAGTCCTCCTCCATGCAGTTAGTGTGATTCGAGTCCATTTGGGCCCACTAGATGGTTTTCATTTGCCTTTGCAAAAAACGTTGAAGGCACCCAATTTATTGCACTACTGTTTGACTTCTCACACAAACTTTATATTAATTAATATGCAGTTGATTAATCTGCAGCTGGCAGGTGTTTGGCATTTGCTTTTCATTTTCTCAGTATTTCACATTTGTTGATATGCAGAATTGACACTAATAATGATAATGTGTGCCTGGATTCACTGAAACCGTCCTGCTGTTCTTTTTGGTCCTGTCTTTGTAAACCTGAGGAAACAAGGCAGATGGACTTGTACATTGGAATACAGTGCTTCTGTTCTCTCTTAGAACATTTCCCTTCTTATCTCAAGTGCCGTGCAGGATATTCTTTGTTAATGGAATAAGTTTGTCAACCTGAGTACATAATTACCCCTATTTTACTCCAGATAAGCTAGTAATCTTTTGTATTGGGAAGCTCCTTTAATACCCCTCAAATGGGACTAGAGTTTGATGTTGCATTTTATATAATTCCTCTCTATCAGCAGAGGCAGCAGGAAATAGGCTCCTTCTGGAGATAGGGAAAATCACAGCCCCCCCTTCTACACCCCCATATTGTGTGTGTCATTAGTTCCTAAAAATAATTGGTTCCTTTTGAGAGATTTTAAATAAAATCCCCCAAACTACAGTCCAAATTGTTGATCTCTGCCAAAACTCTGATAGCAACAGAGTTTAGAATTTCCAGCTGTCCTTTAAAAAAAAACCCTCTCTGTGGCTCCAGCCTCTGGATTTGGCTTCTCCACAGTTCACGACAAATAAACCCTGCAGTGGCTGGCCTGACTCACAAGCTTGAAGTCGCCCTGCTTCAGGCTCCGCTTGCCTTGTGCAGGGGGCCTCAGCAGATCCAGTGAGCAGAGTAGCTGCGGCCTTCCCTTCCTCAGGCTAGTATTCCTCGCTAAGACCCTGCTGAATCTGCGTCTCAAGCACAGTTCCCAGTCCCAGTTGTTAACTAAACTGCTGCTTTACATGGGGTGTGATTTATTGTCTTCCCAGCTACTTCCCAGCTGTAGACTCAGAAGCTCCTCATCATGACCTCATTTTCCCCCTATAAACATCACGGCACATAGTAAAGAGTACAGGGCACACTTTATAGAGAGACTCCTAATCCTTTCAAATTGCCAGGCCATGTGAGAGCTGGGATTAGAAAAGGTGTCAAAATGTATGTACAACTCAGGTAAGAACAAATTCCGCAACAAACGTCAGGGCTCCACAACGTCAGGATGGGCCAGCAAGGAGCCAAACCCACTAAGCTCTGTAGGTAGCACTTGGAAGAAAAGAACATCAGATGCTAACATTGCTGCGGGTAGCTGAGGCTGATATTTTGCAAAGAATGTAATTAAATTTACACTTACAGATTGAATTCTTGTGTCTTGACTGCAAATAATTCCTTTTCAATATCCACTTATTTCCTTCTTGTACTGTGTCTCCTTTCTCTACTGAATACAGCAATATCTTTTGCATAGCAAAGGCCAAACTACTAGGCTTCCTAGCCCTCAGCATGGTCGTGGGCCTTGTTGTGGATGGGATGTTTGGAGATGGGAAGCTTTCCTAATTTGCTCAGGGTCACAGACCGAACAATAGCCTGAAATCTGATCTGTCGGTCCACAAAACTTGGGATCTTTATGTTTTGACATTTGTTTCTCAGTAACACACAAACAGTTAGCGAAGCCTCCTCTGTCAGGCAGACTGTCTAGATCCTTGTCTCCCTAGCTGTGTGACCTTGAACGAATCAGTTCATTTTAGTGATTCTCAATTTCCTCATCTACAAGATGGCAATAACTGCATTTGCCTCGTAGAGTTATTGTGAAAGAAGTAATCCATGTCGTTAATTCATGTACCTATAACTGCATGATAAATACTCAATGAATTTTAGTTATTTTATTGTCATTTATACTACCACACTTCCCGCCTGTGCTTTACCAGTGTAATGTTACACATTTTATCTTAGGTGGTATGTGATCATCTTCATAAGTGAAACAGGCTCAGAGGAGTTAAAGACCCTGACGGAGGTAATATAGCTAACAGGTAGCAAAGCCAGGATTTGACCTCAGGTCTGTCTAGCTTCAAAGCTGGCTTGCTTTTTACCCACCTAGTGCTTTAAACTCACCTTCTTGTATCCGATGTGATGATACGGCAGTAAGGTAGCTAGCGTCTGCTGTTGGTATATGAGTGCACGTTCAGACCTAGTGCTTGCCCAAGACTAGCTAACTACAGAGGCCAATGCTGATACTTTCCTTCCTGGCTTGAGGAGGAAGAGCAGCCTGGTGTTTATGGGTGTGTTAATTCCACTCACAGGGAACTTGAAATCGGGGATACTTGGAAAGGCTCCTCACAGTTGTATTTTTATTTAATAATTTTATTCTCCAGTGACTTCCAGCAGGGTCACAGTCTTCCTAGCTTTTATGTGTAAGGTATTCCTGATTAAGTTGGAATTAGTTTATCAGTCAGACAGTGTGATGAACAGGACACTTGGGGCACAGAATAAAGTTTGCCTCTTTGTGTTAATTCGGAAAGTCTCTGTGAAATGAGTACATCATTCCCACCACATGGTAGAGCTTGTAGATGAGATGAGTTAACACTTGTAGATTACAGGCTCCTTGTGCAGCAGTCTTTTTCACAGCCCACAGCAAACTTCGTTTATGCAGTAGAACTGGAGTGACCAACAGAGCTGTATAACTCAGACTCATCAGAATTCCAACTTAAACTTTTAGCACAGACAAAGCTTGGCACGATCAGAAGGTAGCTGGAAAATCAGCTTGCGTGTGTGGAAATTTCTGAGTTAAATGAGCAACAGCCATGTGGATGATAATTCCCACATTCTTGGTATGTATCCTAGGCCTTGAACTCACTATGTAGCCCAGCCTTGACTTCAACTTATAGCAATCCTCCTACCTTAACCTCCTGAGTGTTCATATTAGTCCTATACCACCATGCCAGCCCCAACTTCTTATTAAATGTTTGTGTCAAGGTAGTTTCACTTACAAAAATGCCCTCACATTTAGGAAAACGCTTGTAACCATAACGGGTTTGTCCTGTGCCTGGCACTTTTACAATGTGCTCTTGTGTACATTATATTGCATTTGATCACAAGAACAGCCTCACAGAGTTCTTCAGAAGCCTGTGGCTGGCTCATAATCAGGTCCAGAGAACTGGCCTTTGGGGCTGCCATGCCTACCCATGGTGAAAATTCCCTTATAGCATTGATCCCAGTCTGTTTACTTAACTTTTAGAGAAAATAATGAATGGAGAGAGAGAGAGAGAGAGAGAGAGAGAGAGAGAGAGAGAGAGAGAGAGAGAGAGAGATTGATTGAGATTCTCCTTCACGTGCTCCCACGTCACTTCCTACTGTGTTTACAGGGCAGTTTTTCATACATCTGTCTGTGTCTAAATTGATATCTGCTCCCGTTCTTAGAAAGAATAAATGTTCTCAGTGCTGTTGACAACCAAAGGTAAAATGACATCTGCACTGTAGTGGGTAGAGGATGTCTCATTCTTCATTAGGAAGAAAGATAATATCTGGAGGCCAGAGGCAAAGAATCACGGGAAGGTACTAGGACCTGGCCTATCCTTAACTCTGGATTCATTTCTAGATGCTCCCATCAAGGGATTGATGAAGGTACTGCATTCTTGGGCTAGAGACAGAAGAATGCTAAGAGGCACCATTACTTGTTAAAAGTCCGTTCTCATGGGACTGTGCTTTCTATAAGAAGTTTGGCTGGAGAGGATGAGCTGATTGAATGGCTGGTGCAACCCCAGGGCTTCACTTCTGGTCCCTGTGGCATCACGAGGGTGGGGGACAGGATAGGTGCTCTTGTGAAATGGTGATGATATGATGAGTTAACCTGCAGTGTAGGGAGCAGTCATGTTAGATGCCCAGCTCAGTGCTCAGCGGGTATAAGCACACGTATCCAGGAGCCATTTTAAAATGTCAGTGATGGTGGTCATTGAGATGTCACCTCAGAGTGGCCAGGGCTTGGCATGGTTAGGGGAATAAAGCCAAGGGAAAGAAAGCTTCTCAGAGGTTGCAGCCCTTGGGCCTGCAACTATAAAGAAAGCCCTTGGGCTTTCTTCCACTATAGAGGCTCTAAGAGACTGCAGAAGTGAATAGCATCAGTCAGCTTATTATTAGGGCGTCTGGCTGCTCTGGAGATGAAGATTTCTTTTCCTCTTGCTTTAAGTCTCCATTTCTCACTCTTTGCCCCCCATTGATCTCAACTCTTACAGCCACTCAGTTTATCTTGTTTCAAGTTTGAGTCTACTAGGGAAAACATAACGATGCTACCTTCCTTCTGACAGCTGTGTTTGGGAGTGAGACTGACTCAACCGGCTGGCCGGCATCTTCAGGGCCAAGGACCTGCCAAGCCGGGGAGAGCAGCTGTTTCAGCTGAAACTCTCATAATTCTTGTGACTTAGCTTTCTGCACAGCAGCTTTTGGGTATAGTGTTAAAATACACACACAAAGAAGAGGGCCATAAGAAGAGCAATTATGGGATACCCTGAGCCATAAGTAAAGGGATGGAGGTGGCTACTGCTGTCCTCCTGTGACTTGTGACTGTTGGAAAGAGGATATCCAGAAGGCTAATGTAGGGAGTGTAACAAAAGGGAGTGTGTAAGGGAGTGTAACAAAAGAGTCTGTCAATTTTAGTCTGTCAGTAAAGTTGAGGAGGTTATGAAACCTTCATGAATCATCTTTGAAGATTTTTTTTATTGAAAGGAGAATGCTGCTATATAATGTCATATGAGATAAGTAGGATGTAAAACTATGTGAAGAATATAATCTCAGCTGTGGAAAAGTGTGTTTAGCATTAAATGAGAATTATACAAAGCACTCCGCTCCATGCCTGGTGTGGCAAATACTTAGTAAATCACAGCTACTGGAATGTAAATCCTCTAACCATAGGGAACGCAATTGTTTCATTCACTGTTACACTTAGGGTGCCTCTGTAAAGTTGATGTTCAAAAAAAATTGATTGTTTGAATGGGTGTTATTATCATATGCATTTACAAAGGAATCTAGGAAAAAAGGGCCCTGTGTTATCTTCCATAATTATATCCATAAATGTGACAGCTCCATTTCTGTATTCTTTGGTTCTTCATAAAATGCTGGGACATTAGCAGTTATGCAGAGTTGCTGAGCATGGAGTGAGCTGCTTGTGAAGCACAGGGTGCTGTGACTAGCACTGCAGGAACTGAGTAAGTGGCAGCTACTTACATGGTAAGCACCATGTAAGTGCTGGCTATAGTGATAAAAAAAATTCTGTAGTAAGGCAAGTAAGAGTTGGTAAGATTTTTGTCTCGTGTTGTTACCTCCATGTTACCCATGGAACTTTTGGGAGGTGGGGCATAGCTGGGAGAAGTGGTCACTGGGGACAGACTTTGGGACTAATAGCCAAGCCCATTTTCTCAAGTCTCTGTCTCTCAGATTTCTAATCCATTGAGATGTGAGCAAGCAGCTTCATGCTCCTGCTGCTACAGCTGTGAGCCACTCCCTCCAACATGACTTCCAAACTATAATAGACTGCACCCTTACCTCACATCCACACTACAATAGACTCCTACCTCACATCCACACTACGATAGACTCCTACCTCACATCCACACTACGATAGACTCCTACCTCACATCCACACTACGATAGACTCCTACCTCACATCCACACTACGATAGACTCCTACCTCACATCCACACTACGATAGACTCCTACCTCACATCCACACTACGATAGACTCCTACCTCACATCCACACTATGATAGACTCCTACCTCACATCCACACTATGATAGATTCCTACCTCACATCCTCACTACGATAGACTCCTACCTCACATCCACACTACGATAGACTCCTATCTCACATCCACACTACGATAGACTCCTACCTCACATCCACACTACGATAGACTCCTACCTCACATCCACACTATGATAGACTCTTACCTCACATCCACACTACAATAGACTCCTACCTCACATCCACACTACAATAGACTGTACTTTTATATCAAAGTCAAACTCCCTAAAGTTGTTTCTTGCCTGGTGTTTGTCATGGCAGTTAGAAAAGTAGATACTACACATGTTCTTAAACAACAACAAAATGATTTTTAAAACCTTTTAAAGACACAAAACCTAACTCCTAAAAGTTATAATCTATAAATAATAAAACTGTGAGGTTTTCTGTAGACTTTTCTACATTTTCTAAATGTGTACGTATGTACATCCGTGTGTGTGTGTGTGTGTGTGTGTGTGTGTGTGTGTGTGTGTGAGAGAGAGAGAGAGAGAGAGAGAGAGAGAGAGAGAGAGAGAGAGAGAAAGAGAGAGAGAGGGAGAGGGAGGGAGGGAGGGAGGAGGGAGAGACAGAGACAGAGAGAGACAGAGAGAGACAGAGATAGATAGATAGATAGATAGATAGATAGATAGATCAGGGTCACCCACCTCCATCCTTTGAAATATGGTAAAGCTTACCTTCTCAGATAACACAGAGCTTCTAAAAGAGGAAGGCCATACCCAATGAGGGTAGTTGATGGGGAAGAAAAATGTTCCCTGTTCTGTGTCAGTTTGGGAGCACTATTTAAATATGTTTTATGGTCTGAGATAAAGTTGTGAAACAGTTGTAAATAACCGGGGAGGAGACCAAATGGAGAAAAGAAGGGCATTTGGATTAATTGGTTCTGGACAAAGGCAGTAAAAAAACCCTTCACTGTTAGCAGACAGTAGTTTAGATTATCTCTGTTGTTTTACGTTCCCATTGCATAGATCAGAGGAGACCCAGAAAAACTATGGTAGAAGGGATTAAAAGGGGGAGGTGAACTCTTGCATCAGTTCCTGGAGTACTCAATCCTAGTTCCTAGAAGTGTCTCAGTGGAGGCCTACGCATGCTGGAGGCCTTTCTCATCTTTGCTTGCTTATTCGAACTCATCACCAAGCTCCTGGTCATGATTCAGACCTGTGCTTTCTTCCTAGTTCACAGAAATGAATAACTCTTTTGTACTCTGTTGTGCAGATATTCAACACCGTGCCCGACGTGCCCCTCACCAATGCCCAGCTACACCTGTCCCGGAAGAAAAGCAGCGACTCTAAACCCCCATCCTGCAGCGAGAGGCCCCTGACGCTCTTCCATGCTATGCCGTCTACAGAAAAACGTGAGTCTGCTGCCCAGGGCCAGGGTGGTATGTGGAGACATCCCTGCTGCCTCCATGCCTTGCTGTGGACATCCTTGTTGTGTGCTGCTGGCCTTAGGTGTCCAGAAGACTCTGTGTCTTAGTTGGCCTGCCTGGTCCACTGCTGAGAAAGAAAGGCACAGGTCTCTGGACAAAAAGCTGAGGCTTCTCTCTCTGCTGCACAACAAGAACTGGGCTCTGGCATTGCCCGAGGTCCCTCCTTTGTTGGCAGGTCTCAGAGAAACAGTTCCCTTCCCCTGACTCGGTTTGGAATTATTGTTGGAGGGAGTCACCATGTCCTACTGGTCTGTGCCTGTGGGAAGCAGAGCCTTCTGCATACTCTTAGACTCTTCTCTGTGTTGACACTTTAAAATATTTGAATTTAGTTACTGAATTAGAGACTAATTCCTCTCTACTCCAAGTAGAAGAGAAATATCACCACAAATGTACCAAACCTTTTCATCTCAGGACTTCTAAGTTCTTTGCAATGATCGAGTACAAGGCCCTAAAGTATACAGTCATATTTCAACTTTTGTGACAAGAAACTTGTGTCCCAGCAGTTGGGAGGCAGAGGGCAGAGGCAACAGAGGACGATTCCTGCAAGTCTGAGGCTAACAAGCCCGATCTACATAGCAAGTTCCAGGCTAACCAAAGCTACTTAGCATGAACCTGCCTCAAAACAAAAAATAAGCAGTTAATCAGTCAATCTGCTTATATGGTATAGGAGTGAAGGCCTCGTGATCTACTGTAGGTAGATCTACTGTAGGTTCTTATACCAACTTTACCACAGGAACAAACTTTTACCTCTTTCATTCTCAGTTTGCTTTTCTGTAAAGTAGGCACAATAGTGTTCACCCCAGAGGGTAGACCTGAGGATTAACAAAATTATTCATTACAACATCTTGCATAAGGCTGCTACACAGAGACATCAAGACTGGTTCCAATGAGCAATGGACATTTACATGGTACTTTCATGATCTAGGGATATGAAAATGAGACCTTGTCTCTAAGGAACTCATGCTTGAGTGAGAAATTTAGTTCAGTGTTTGCAACAACTAGGACCAGAGAGAAATGTATATTAAGGGAGGCCCTACAATGTTCTGGCAAAAAGCTCTGGACTGTCCCAGTGGGAATTCTGCGTCCATGGATGACTGTGGATGACTTTTGGTATCTAACATTTCAGGATCTCTGTCTTCTATTCTTGACACTGGGGACAGTGGTTTTCCAGAGTTTTTGCAGAGATCAAGGACTGGGCCCTAAAGTGTACAGCACATTTGAGTTTCTGTAACAAGAGACTTGTGCAGTGTAGAAATCGAGGTTTTGAGCTCTTCTGCATGGCCTAGGGCTATTGTGAAAATTAAAATGTGTCAGATGGTCCAGGACATCTTGGCATATATGCTCAGTAGACACTGGGATGATGATGATGATGATGATGATGATGATGATGATGATGATGACGACTATGAAGACAACAACAATTGATCTGTATGAACTCCAGCAAAGGCACAGAGAGGGGAGTGATTTCCTTAGGGAGAAAAGGATTCATATCTGCATTGTGTGTGTGTGTGTGTGTGTGTGTGTGTGTGTGTGTGTGTGTGTTTACTTTTCTCAACATTTGCTTTATTTTTATATTGAGAAGTAAAGGCCTTCTTTACCATAACTCATAAAATCAAACCTTTTCTGCTCTCAAAACCTTGCTGCATTTAAATAAGCTTTGAATTCTCACAGTAAGGCCACACCTTGGGAGTTAGCACCATTTAGATTGCAGCAAATACTTTGCTTCTATAAGTAAAGCTACTGTTACCATTCTGATATTTCAGTCTGTTCCCCTCTACTCAGATCATTTCCTTCATATCAGTTCCTAGAAGAGTTCCTAGGGCAGGGACGTGTTGAACTCTGCATTGGCTTCTCTTCTAACAGTAGCCCGTGTTCTTCTTAAACATCTGGTGGGGGTCAGTCTCCCCATAGTCCGCTCAGAACTTGGGCTCCTCTGCGTGTACCAGGGAACACTTGGAACAGGGCTGACCTCATCCCCATCTGCTGAGGGAATGAGGCATCAGGCTACAGGGTAGCGTGCTTCTCAGGTTTCCAGGAGCGCCCGGTCACCTAAGGTTTCCTGCTAGGCAGTGCGCAGTGCAGACAGGGACAGAGCGCACAGTGTCAGTCACTTCCTCAGGCTTCGGGTAGAACTGGCTTGTGGTCAGCCTAGAGCAGCAGCAGCCTTGGACCTGGTCCTGAAGTGTACTTTACAGCATTGAGGAGAGAAGAGGGAGATGAGGAGACAATCAATTAGATCTGGGCCTGAGATTAGCGTTTCTCACAGGAAGCAGAGGCCGAGAGTGAAGGACCTGTGAGAGCAGACCTGTCTAAGCAGTAGAACGGGCTGCCATGTCCTGGACACAGAGGATGAAGCAATACAGCTTCCTCCCAGTGACCAGGAAACAGGACTGCAGTCTCCACCTGCATGGATTTTGGCAGAGGGTCTAGCTTCTGTAAGAGTCATTGCAATAGAAAAATCTGCATGTGTATGTGTGTGTATGTACACCTATGTCTATGTGTGCATTTGTTTGGACAATGGATGTGAATATAAAACTATGTGCATTTTATCATCAAAATCAATGCATTTTGAGTATTTATTTTCTTCTGAGAAATGGGAATGGTGTCCAGGCTAGTGTGGAAAGCACCATAGCAGGGGCTAGGGGGTGGGTGGTGCAAGGAGGACTGGGCCAGGAAATGGGAAGTTCTGGCTTAATCATACCCTGTCATTGCTGCCACCAGTAGGTGACAGTGCACTGTAATGTTTTCACAAACTTCACCTTTCTCTTTATTCAGTTTTTGGACAAATGCAGAAAGCTTTCTCATAGCACCCTTTCAAGTGAAAGTACAGGGCTGGAGTATGCAGGTAATCTGTGGGAGCAAATTGCATATTTCCACAGAATGGCATCCTTCAAATAAAACCTCTTCACAAACCTAGCTCAGTGCCTCCCAAATTGTAGTCATTTATATACAACCTCCTTTTACAGTTTGGACCACAACCATATTATTTGTGTGTGTGTGTGTGTGTGTGTCTGTGTGTCTGTGTGTGTGTGTCTGTGTCTGTGTGTGTGTGTCTGTGTGTGTGTGTGCGCGCGCGCGTGCATGCGTGTGTTGCTTGTTTAACACATTTTAAATTGATCTTAAAGCAACTCACTTCTTTGCATAGCCTCAATTCTGATATGTCAAATGTCTGAAAACATGAATTTGATGTACTCATTACAATATTCTGTATATACAAATAAATTCCTAGCTACCAAGCTAAAGATATTCTTCCACATTCCATCTCAAAATTACTTATGGGCTACTTGTAGGATGTCCCCCAGACCTGGTTCTCAGTGTTGGCCAGCTCCAATCTTTCCTCTTAATTTATTCACTTGGCTGGAATTGGGCTGAGATATTGAGAGTGGACACTCAGTGTTTACCTGACAATATGATGTTTATTGAGACATCATAACCTGTCCAGATTTGATGTAAACTTTAACTGCCCCGTCTCCCAGAAACCTATATTGTTTGAAAGCTTGTACATGGTGAACACGCACACACAGTATTTGCACATGCATGCGCACCTCTCCTCTGTCTGCACACTGGCCACATCCTGGTTTTTGGAAGCTCGTTTCCTCTTCTGTCTGTCTATGTCTTTCTGATCTCTTCTGAGCCCGTTTTACTCCTGTTTCTTCTCTACAGTGCCTGCAGTGTGACAGCATTGTGTTGGGCAGTCCCTATGCTGTCCACCATGAGATACTTAGCAGGAAGGCTCAGGAAACTCCCTTCCCTCTGAGGTTCCAGTTGTTAACTACAGTAGACCTCTACTCCTCTTCAAAGGTCCTGCTCTACAGAAGTTGAGGCCCATTCCTTTCTCTCAGAGGTAAATCAGTGCCATTGTTTATGGCCCGATGTTGTCACTGGCCTCCTTTCTGGCAGGACAGTCCTGAAGGTCACATTGAGAGGTCATAGGTCTTTGCACCTTCACTTCTGACTCACAGAAGTGTCTGATAGAAGTGTCCTATGTGCTAGATGGAGCTCATAGACATTGATCTCCTTTCTGGGAGGGGTTTTCTCTTCTGCATGGGTGGACCCATTGCCTACCTGTACATGAGTTTGGCCTCCATTTTTTGAGTGAGTGAAGTACTCTCCAAGTTGCCTTTTCCTTTTTCCTGAACAGAAGGCTGCATTCATGATGACAGTGACCTCTTTGCAGGATGAGGAGCCAGAGAGTTTCTCTTGGTCAGTATGAAAGCTTTGGCAGTATGTGGTAGAAGTAGGGCTAGGGATGACATAGGAACAGCCTGTTGAGAACTCTGAAAAAGAGCAAAGTGACAGACAAGATTTAGAAGGCATTGTAGCATCATGTGCAAATCTTCAGAAACACACTGGGATGTTATAGGAGGCTCAGGGGGACTAGCAAGCAGAGTTGTCTGTAGGTGGTCAAGGAGTGTTTTGTGAAAAGGGGAATTGTTAGAAAGATACTGAGGGAAATGGGGATTCCACCTGGGAAAAGGCTAGAAAGAGGTCTGTGATGCAGAACTGCTGGAGCAGAGCTGTAAGTCCTGGTGGAGCTGTGGAAAGATAGTTTCCCCATGTTGAACTTAGAAGACATTTTCCCATTAAATTTCATCTTCTCTTTATCTGTGTTTACTGTATAGGCATATATAACTTATTAAGGTTGTTTTTTTTTTTTCATGCTGGTCCCTGTGAATAATGTCATAATTTGAACCTTAAAATTATATGACAGAGGTAATGTCCCTATTTTCCAGCTGGATGAAAATTAAATCTATAATCAATGATGCACTCAGGGTCACCCAGCAACGAAGTAGGAAATTTGTACCCAGTCACCTAATTAATCAAAGCTATACCATTAACCACCCATGACCTAAATTTCCAGTTTCAATCTGTGGGATAGATGCTGGGAGAATGCTTTGGTTAGGGAGGACTGCTGGGCATAATCTGGAAGACCAAGTATTTGCAGTTTTTCTCATGAATCTGAGAGGTAAATTGCATTAGGCTAGGGAACTAGTATGAAAGAATGAATGTATACATTAATGAAGAACCCTCGAGACCAAACTCCATTTGAGCCTCATTCAGTAACAAGGATAAAAACAATTATAGCTTAAGTAGTGTGCCAGCCATCATGCTAAGCCCATCATTATTTCTTCTCATACTTCTAATTGATAATCCTATGAGGTAACACTCAGCTGCAATTTATAGGCAGATAAACTGAGACGAGACTTTAAGCAGATAGCAAGAGTTTGTCACCCAAATGTCCTCCCTTCCCTCTCTTTACAAAGAGACCTTCCTCAGTTTTTGAGCCATAAAAGTGAAAACCTTGCTAAGCTGAGATACAGAAGCAGTAAAAGCCATCTGTCCTAGCTTCCAGAGATAATATGGGGGCAGTTGAGCCATATTGAATGAGTTCTTTAATATGCAAACTGACAATCTATAGCCAGGTGGCAGCCTCCCCTCCAGACCCAGCAGCAGGGCTGCTAAAAGCAGTATGCATTCAGTGATGGTTTTAGCTTACTGGGCCAAGGCGCTCTCATTTGTGATCACCTCTAAACAGATGGAAGGAAGTTTTTCAACTGTGCTACCAGACGGATGGTTGCAAGGGAGATTACTGTTTAACCCCTGGGTTTCCAAGTAGATCACCTCCCAGCAGAAACGGGACTGGTACATCTTAGCTAAGGGCACTAACACCGAGCGTACTTTTGCAGGACAGCTATGGAGAGTAGAGCCAGCAGGGCTGAAGAGAGCCTGCAGCAAGACCTTTACACCTTTGTGATTTCTTCCAAGAGGCTGCAGATAGACAATAAAGAGTGATCTTGTCCCCAATTATTTTAGTATTTACACAGAGATGTTGAACTGAGCTTCTTGGATCAATGGTACTTAGACACTGGTGTGCGTTAAACTCTGGGGGGCTTAGTAACAATATGGATGCTCCATTCCTCCAGAGCTGTCAGAGGCAGGAGACCCAGACTCTGGGCACTACACTAACTCAAGGTAGACAGACCAACAGTGGTTAAGTGGGATGGGAACCTTGACAGTTGTTACGTTCTGTTAGGACCAACCAGGCTACCTCTAGGGCTCTCTGTCAGGGAGTAGAGTGGACTGGCATGGTGCCTGTGAAGAGAGGCCCTGGAGTCAGACTGAGTCTTTCTGACACCTGGAAGGTATTACTTTCATTTTCTCATCTGTAAAACTGATCACTAATAATAGCTGTCCTGGAGGCTAATTACCATAATTAAATGAGCCAGCAGTGCATGTAAAGGCCTAGAACACAGTAAGCACCTAATAACTGTTGTCTGTGATTATGATAATTATCACCATACTATAGTGTCACCTTCCCATTGAATAGGAATGTAGTCCCCCTCTGGCCCTGCAGATTCCAAAGGAGAGGCCTCCAGCAAGGGACACGTAGCTGCCGTGCTCCCAGAAACAGCTCCCTTAATGCTCAAGTACAAACACATCAGAAACCTTGGCATATGTTGTTCAGGATTGGTAGGGGTGGATTAGGGACAGGAATGGATTCTTGGGCATTGTTTCACATGGATCATGTTAACTAGCTGCTGGGATTATATCTCTGATTAATTCTTTTAGCTCAGCTAATGCATCCCTGGACCCTCTCCCAGACAGGCTCAGTGAGAGTCTAAAAATTTAGCTTCTATACTTCTCATATGTGTCTTCCTTGTGGAAAAATGGCTGGGAATTCACACAGGCGGGAGGCTTATGTAATGTCTTTCTCTGAGCAGTCAAAGCTGCAGCATGTGCCTTTTCTCAGCTTGCCTTTGGAGAGCCTGAGTGCCCTGGACACACGTGTTTGCTTTGGCAGATGACGTGATTGTCCACACAGATTCTTGTTGTCACAGAGGCTCCAGAAGGTGTAATGTAGCTCTGTGCTTAATTATGTGTGGTTATTGTGTGTGGCTGAAAACCAAATAGTTGATGTTGCCGTTAAAACTGATGTGTAGAAGACAAATGACAATAAGGGGAGTTTAAGATAGGTCATTAAATGATGGAGCAAAGGATACTATAGGCTTACGTCTGTGTTTTAACATATGAGAACAAAGCAGTTAATATAGCATTAGGTATGGTGTGATCTTTCTGTTAAAAGACAGCTAATCTCTCTCTCTCTCTCTCTCTCTCTCTCTCTCTCTCTCTCTCTGTGTGTGTGTGTGTGTGTGTGTGTGTGTGTGTGTGTGTATCTGTATCTGTCTGTCTGTCTCTGTCCATATATAACATATGGACAACAATAACTGAATATTTACATGCCAAAATGAATATAGCTAGAACGTCACACATATTGGATATCAGTATATGTATTATGCTTTCCTATATTTTCTAGATTGGAAAGGAATACATATTTACTATGTGTTGAATTTTTCTTATTGCAAACAAAGTTCCCTAATTGTATCACCTATTTACTATCCCAAGCCAATTTCTAACGATTCATGGTATAAAAATAAGTTATACATAGTTTTTTACTAGCCATGCACAGCCAGCAGGGTCAGCAGCAAAGGTGGCCGTGGTGGAGAATTTACTTACTTGTAATCATTCAGTTCCCAGCACAGCCATTAAGTGTAATCTCTGCAGCCTTCAGTATGGGCATAGCCTCAGGACTGGGCTTCTCCATTGTGCTTCCGTGCTTCATTCTTGGGAGTCATTTCACTCCTAGGCCAGCCACTGTGCCTTCTCCACTCTTTCATAAAATCCACTTTTATTGATATTTTCTTCCTTTGCAAGGAAAAAGGTTATATGGACACTATAGAAAGAGAGTGCATAAGTCAGCCAGTCCACGGTGGACCAAGCTAGACATTATTCACTGAAGCAACCTGGTGAAAGTCACAGTATCAGGAGCTGCACAAACGATCAAGCCATACACTGGCCGTGCTTCTTTCTCACCCATCAAACCCTTGTTTACTCCTTGACTCATGGCCCAAGCTGCTGTTCTCATATGCCTAAACATACTGCACATACTGTTTGTACAATTGCTTTTACCACTGAGACCGAGCCACCATGAGGTCAGTCCACCTTGGCTTTTCTTCTGGCTTGGTCTGCTGTGCTATCAGGCAGGAAGGCTATAGTGTGAAAAAGAGTCACTGCATAGTCACAAAGTCTGAGTCCAAGCTTCCCATGTGCTTGGGTGTTTCCCAGAGATGGCAAATTCAGAAACTGCTGTGCATTCATCATTTTTATTGCAAAATTCATTAAGCTGCCATGCTATTATCATCCCATCTTGTCAAGATGATGCATCACAGACTTCATTGCGCAACTCTGACAAGCAGAGGAGAGTGCACCTCTCTCCCAGCTATAGCACGAGAATGCCTCTGGGGATTTTGCTTGTGCCTCTCTGTTCTCTGTGTAAAACTCGGGGTCTCTGCAAAGCTTCCCGACTAGTAACTCTCTTTTCTCCTGATTTCATGTTTGAGCTTGGAAAGAGGGGGGGGGAGCAGGGTGGAGAGACTTGTCCCTGGGAGGAGTCGTGAGTCCTTTTCAACCTCTAGTATTTTGTGTTGTGGAAAAATGACATATTAGCCCAAAATGTGACAGGCTTCTGCAGAGTGGGAACTATCCCTTAAAGTGGCGAAGATCTCTGTTTCATATTTACCCTTCAGTTCTGTGTGTTCAGAGGGCCAGACAAGTTCCAGCCTGCCAAGACCTGTACGTTTGGCTTGGCTCTGTGTTCCCCAGCCTTTGCCTGTGGGCTCTGTGATAAACAGATCCCGCCTCCTGTGTTGGATGGGGTTGCCATTAGAGTGAGTTGGAGTCACTTAGTAAATATGAAAAGTGCTGGAGCTTAGCTTCCACGTTTCCATGGCAACCCCCAGAACAAGTACAACATCACCAAAATTACTCTGTGGCTTTCCTTTTTTAGTTGCAGTGATTTGGTTGCATACTTGTGTTTTCCGCTCTTGAGAAAACATAAATGCTGCCCACAGTCACCAGTGCTTTGGTTTCAAGGTCCCTGCCTGAAGTACTTGCAAAATTCAGGCCCACACAACTACCTCTCTCCATTCCAGAAGAAGAAATTTTGATTGCATATATTCTCTTCTATTTGTGACTTAATGCGTGACCATTCATGGGGCTTTGGTGTGCAGAATTCATGGGCTGTTCATCAGGAAAGTATAGTGACCTCTGACCTCACGGTCGTTTTAATGGACACTGTGTGACCAGATAGCCTATGCTTGCCTCTGAGTAGTTTATGTCATTAAGGACTAAGTCTATATCTGCTGTCAGTGCTTTAAGATATATTTTCATGAAATCATCCAACACATTCCCTACGTGTGTTTATAACTGGCAATTTATTCCTCCATTTCCTCATTTCTGTGCTCTTGCTTCTGGTGACTAATATTGGAAGAGGCATTCACTGACAACAAATTTGGGGAAGGCGAGCATTCTCACTGACTAGCCAGCTCTGAGCACCCCTGAGAGCGGCATTCTTTCTCCCTTTGTCATTCTCATGGTCCTCCCTGATCCTGTTGGCTTGGCTCCTAACTGGTGGCTGGTCTCTTTTGAAGTCCCCTAGCTTATAATCTGTATTTCCCCAGTGAGCACTGAGAAAATGGGATGTCCCCGTTCTAGCTTCTGATGGGGCTGCGGGAGCTGGCCTGTCACCCTGGACTCAGATGCTTAGCTCCCCTGTGTGAAGGGGTGGCTCCTCTTCATTGGAGGAAGTCTTCCAGTCTTCTGCTTTCCTCTCAGAAGCAAGTATTCATTTGCCCACAGTGGGAGGGGCCTCCTGTCATAAGTGACATTACTGAGTCATTTTCCCTTTATTTCTTAATTTATTCCAAATGCTTTAGAGTTTGTCTTGGTCTAGTTTGCTGTAACCATTGAAATGTTCTGTTTGCTTTTGCCTTTACTCCCTGACCCTTTCTCTGAAATAATCTTTACATTCCTATCCACCTTCCTACTTTCCCTCAGTCAAGACTGTCAGCACCTCAGAGAAATGTCTACCTAGAAGTTTTCGGCCGTCTCTTCTGCAGTTTGGAGCTTATGAGGTTTATCTCCTCTGCTGGTGTCGGCTCCATTTTCTCAGTGCTCACTGGTGTCTCAGGCAGGAGTTTTTTCCTTCTTGGTAGTAAGTCCCTGCTCACTGGCCTTGGTAGTCTGCCTGTTGCTCTCCTCCCTCCCCTCCTCTTCACCCTCCTCCTCTGCTACTCCCTTCCCCTTCCCCTCCCTCCCTATTGAGCCACCTCTCCAGCCCCCCAGAGGAAAGCGTTTTTAATGCTCTCGTCCCTTTATTGTCCAAATGAGACTCGAGTTCAAATATTCATCTATAAATGAGTGTGTCAGTGATTCCAGTCTGTCACTTTGAGATGTAGCTTGCCTTCATAGATGAAGGCTCCAGAAGAATTAACCCACTTATTTCATGGCAAATGAAGTAATGGCCAGCAACACCAGTTGTTGTGACCAGTGAGTCTGGAATGTGGGAAGGGACGGACATTCCTGGTCTGTAACATGTTGCTCCACCAGTGGTACCCATGCCATTTAGCTGCATCATCCCCCAGATCTTTCAATTCTTGCTTCCAAGTTTTTGAAGATGAGAAGAAACAGAAAGTTCCTTTCTTTGAGCACTATCCCAATGTTTATAAAGCACATTCCAGCATATGATCCCACTTGATCCTCATGACAGCTCATGAGCTGTACAGGGCAGTTCTCATTCTCCCCATTTCAGAGATTCATCTGGACTCCGAGGTCAGAGGCCGAAGTGATAGCTCAGGGGTTACGAGCACTGGCTGCTCTCATAGAGAACCCAGGTTCAATTCCCAGGTGTAAGGGGTAGTGAGGTAGCTGAGTGAGTAAAAGCCCCTGCCATCAAGTTCCAATCCTTGGCGAATGGATAGAGCATGCTGTGCATGCAATCACAGATACTCCGGCCCTCTCCTTCCCACTCCCCTCCTTCCTCCCTCTCTCAGATAAATATAATACACCTGTCTATAACTCTGGTTCTAGGGGTCCAGCAGAGCATGCATGTGACGCACAGGCATACATACAGGCAAAACACCCATACATACAAAACAAAAATAAAAAAGTCTAAACTGGAAACGAATTTAAGAATTTAATGGGATGTCCCTGAGGCCACATTGCCAGTCAGAGGAGAACTCTTGGAGAGACTTCAGGTTTCTCTACTAGTAATTTCCAAATATGAATGCAGTAGCTTGGACCATGGGTTCAATTTTTTGTCTTGTATTTACAGACAACTGTGCAGCCCTTACACCTCTCTTTATTAAAGAATTAACTTGAAGTTAAATCTCAAATGTGTGACCCCAGAGGCAGGCAGATGTTTCTAGGGTGTGGTCATCAAGTTAGTCCAGCTGAGTTCTAAGGAAATTAATGGCCAAATTGATAGTCTGTGGTGATGTGCTGTGAATTTGGAGGTATGACATGCCCTAAGCAGTTAGAGGCATGGGTTTTAGAAGAAAATGTGGCTGAACACAAGGAGTCCATGAGGTCGTCTCTGTGTCCTTACCATCTGTGAATCAAAAGAAGGCACAAGTTAGGTGGAGTCATATGATACACAGGGCTGTTTTAAGCAAAGAGCCTGGCTCATACTAAAGGTGTGTGTGGCGAGGAGAGGGGGCAATCCCTTCAACATGAGGGAGGACTCTGCTTTAAGATCCATGTGACCTGTTCCCCTTTGACCTTTCCTTTCCCACTCTATCTTTGTTTTGTTTTGTATTTATCTGAGAGAGTGGGGGTAGAGAGGGAGTAGGGAGGAGAGGGAGGGAGGGAAGGAGAGTAGATCTGTGGGTATCTGTGTATGCAAGCACAGCATGTTCTATCCATTTACCCTGTGGCTTCCAAGGACTGGAACTTGATGGCAGGTGCTTTTACTCACTGAGTTACCTCACTACCCCCCCCCTTACCACTGTTAAATCTGCTTCTTTCTCATGTCCCATTTTTATTGTTTGGTTGACTTGTTTGTTTTTGAGACAGTCTTACTCAAATAGCCCAAGTTGGCAATGAACTAATCCTCTTGCCTCCACCTTCTGAATATTAAGGATTCAGGCATGTGCTACTATGCCTGGCTCCTCTGTACTTTTTCAAAGCTTCAGATATTTCTATTTAGTTTCCTTATTTGTAAATTTTTATATGTGTGGGAGCAGCCTATCCCTATTCTATTAACATACATATGGGCTTTTTTTTTTTTATCATTTCTTCTCTTCAGAGGAGCAAAGGAACAGCATCATCAACTCCAGTTTGGAATCAGTATCCTCCAGTGCAAACAGCATCCTTAATTCTAGCAGCAGCCTGCAGCCCAATATGAACTCCAGTGACCCAAACCTGGATGTGGTCAAACCTACTCGACCCAATTCACTGTAAGTATGATAGCCCCTGTCTGCTTCTCATTGACTCTGATCATCCATTCTGCCAGAATTTTTCTGGCTCAACCTGACTTTGGGTCATTGTTCCATGAACATGATTCCAGCCTTCTCCCAGAACTTGGAACTTGGCTGATTTGTTGTGGATTTTTTCTTTGGCATCATCACCATAAAGAAGAGTCTTAACATACTGCTTCTTAGCCTTGATCTGTGATGCACTGTCCTGCTGATGGCTTTGGTGATGGCTGTTGCCTGTGCTGGTTACTGGACAATGTTCGATGCTACTTCTGTGTCTGCTTCCATACAGAAGAACACTTGGTGTGGAGTAGCCCTTTATGTCTTCCTGTTATCAAAACAGTGTAACAATGACCTCTCACTAGAGACTGTAAAAGGAAAAGAGCCATTTAATTTTTTGTTCTATTTGGGGCTTTGAGCACTTTTGAGTAGACAAGATAAAGTATTGAGCTAGTGGTCCAGTCCTCCCCAGAAACTATTCAACTAGGGCCAGAAAGTTGTCTTGTGACTTCAACCCACATTGCTCAGCATGCTTCTTAGACCACCCCATAAATCGTGTCAGCTAGGGTCTTCCAGAAAGAATGTGAGCTCTGATCAGAGCAGCTGGATGCTCTACCACCAGCTGTATAAGAGTTGGGAAACAGTTGACTTTGCTTTTCTCTAGTGAAAACAGATTGAGGCTCAGCCCTAGGCTATCTGCAGACAGTTGTTTCCCTTGGTGAAGCATCAACTTCAGGAAAATACAGGACAGCAGCACCTTCTCCCCATCCCTCTGTGTGCTGTTGTGTGATAGCATTCTAAGGTCCCCTTCCTTTTTAGATACTTGTCATCTACAAAATGGGTCCAATATTTGTATTAGAACAAATGAAGTGATAGTAAATGCTTAAGAAGAAGAACTCTGAAACTGACTTATGAAGTGTTTATAAAGGAAATGTAATGGCAGGGAGGTAAAATCGAACACTAAGCAAGGTAGGGCTCTCCTTGTTGTTGGCAGCTTTAAAGCATAGCATTCAGCAAGTTTAATTGCTGGCCTGCTATCTGGTGTACAGTGTGTTTGTTCACCAAGAAGTGGGGCAGTGACTTTAGAGTGTGCAGTAGTTGAACCTCTCCAGCTCGTGGTCACAGAGTCTCCTCTGGTTCTCCATAGCTGGACTTGCCCTTGGAGTCTTCTGACCTTGCTATATGCTTCCTCAAGCTCTTGTGCACCTGCTTCCCTTGCCATTCAGCTCCCCTTTCAGCCCCCTTTCCTACCCTGGACTCCGACTCCCTTCCCCTTTTATACCTCCTACCCTACTCCTTCCTTGGCTCTTTCATCTCCGTTTTGTTTAAATCAAGTCAACCTAGCATATGTTACAGCTGTTGCTTGCTCAGCATGAGCAAAGTTGAATTTCTATCCCAGGTTGCTTAATACTCTTGATTTTACCAACCAATGGTCTTTAATCTTTGCTTTTAGCAGCTGGTAGCTTGGGCCCCTGAGTCACCACTGAGTACAGTGTGTACCGAGAGATTGTTTAGCAGCTAAATGCAAAAGGGAAATGTCTTTTTAGTTGGGCCTGAAAAGGGGGCCTTGGGATATTTTTAAGGTTATCTGTATGTGATTTGGGCTTTCATTATTTATTGGGATTGTTTAGCCTGCTTCATGAAATCTAGGGGTTTTCTGCCTGATTCAGATTCAGGACTTTTCCAGAATGGAGGGTGACATCAGGAATAGTTGTACCAGTTTGTCTTTGGAAGAGATTGGAGTAGAACTCTGTCTCTATTTTCCACAAGACTGCTGCCCCCAGGCCAAGTGAGTTGCTGACTGATTCCTATGGATCTGGAGGGTAGAGACAAGAAATGTATTGGAACTGCTAACAGGGTGCCTGCGTCTGCTCATCCCTGTGTGAAGGCCATGCCATCCCTACAAACTCTGCAGCAGGTTCACGGGCCATTTCCTAAGCCCAAAGCATGCCCTTGATTCCTGCCTTCCCAGTTTTTCCTGCCTAGAGTTTGCCTGAGTGGAGCACAGATGGAAACTTAGTAGTCCTGACAGCAGAAGTCCCTGCTTTCCTTGAGTAAACCGGTTCTCGGGTGTCTTTCAGCACACCATGCTATGGTGGTCCGGCTGGGTCACAGCCCAGCCTTTCACTTCTCCCATCTCTGGTTCTTTTGAGATGGTTAGAAGTATTTGATGCAGATGAAAACAAAAATGTGGCCAGAGCGGGGATGGAAGATTATCATTCCCTTTGCTTATTATTAATTAGGTGTACTGTGAGGATCCAGTCACTAGGAAACTACCTGTTCTTTTTAGTTTACTCATCCTTTCCCCCTGGTTTCATTGCACACTGGTGGATCATCATGACCATGTAGAAATCATAATGAAAGAAACATGTTTGTTACTCACCATCCATTGATACTCTGATGATGCATCTAGTTCTCTTAGGATATTGAGGCCCTGTGGTGGTGTGAGCATAAAGCCACACTGAACATCAAAGTCAGAGTTGCCACCGTTCTACCCATGCTAGGATAAGGCCACTGTGTATCAATCTTGGGCAATTCCTCACCTAGCTTTCTGCAATATCCAGGCTTCTCCTGAAGACCAGAGGGCAGTTGATAACCTACCACCAAAGTCCAGCTGGTCTGCAAATGACAGCAAATCTTGTTAAAGCCTGCCTATATTGTGCCTGCTGCTTAGGGTAAACCAGAAGAGCAGAGTTCTTGCCCTCCCTGAATTTACACTCTGGCTGAGAATGGTAGACAGTGGCATGGGGCAGACCTGAATGGGACTTGCAGCTCATAAATGTATTCAGAGTCAGTGTTAACTGAATATCTGGTCACATGGCCCGATGAAAGTAGTGAAGTGAGAAAAGTGAGGTAGAGAAAGTGTGAGCTAGGTAGGTATTAGGGAAGCTCTCGGTAGATGGGACAAGGAAGTCCAGATAATCCAACATAGATTAACACAGCCTGCTCACAAGTGTGCTGTGGGGGAAATTACAGGGTTGGCAAAGGCACTTAGCCGACCTTTGAAACCGAGAAACTCCACACAAAAACCCAGACTTCATTCTGGACATGGAGAGTAAAGACAAAACATTAATCTAGACACACATCTTCTACTTTCACTGCATTAACTACAAGTGGATTGTAGTTCTGAATATGAAATGCTAGGCTACCCAACTTAGAACCTAGATGGGCTCAGCTGTGATGGTGACTTTTCCAACAGGACACCAAAGGTGTGATTTGTGAAAGAAAATGTTGTTACAACTTCCTTTAAAGTAAAACAAATAAAAATAAAGCTAAGAACACAAAGAAATAAAGTACAGACTAGGAAAAAGAAATATTTGCAAAACACATATCTGATAAAGGACCAACATCCAAGACTCACAAAGATCTCATAAAACTCAAGGATAAGTAAACATCAAACACAGTTAAAATGTGGGCAAGAAGTCTGAACAGATACTTCACCAATGGTGAATGTTCAGATAGCAAAAAGCAAATGGAAAATATTTCCATCATGTGTCACAGGGAGATGAAAACCAAAGAACCGATACCGTGCACTCATCAACACAGCCAGCATCCCAGCACAGACGATGTCGTCGGTGAAGATGGCAGTGGTAGCAGCTGCTTCTCATTGCTGGTCTGCATGCAGAGCAGCGTGGTCACTTCGGAAGAAATGTGTGTTCCTTACACAATTCAATATACCTCACCATATGACCAAAGTCAGACCTCTTGGTATTTCACCAAGTTAGCTGAAAACTTACAGACACAAACATCCACAGAGATTCTTAAGCAGCTTTATTCATAATTGCCAAAACTTGGAAGCAATGAGGATATCTGTCAGGAGATGTTAGTGCATAAACTGTGTAGTATCTCTGCCCCGTGAACTCTCATCGTTCAATAATAAAACGATGTAACTGGAGCCTGAGAAATGGCTCAGTGGGTGAAGGTACTTAATTCCAGGTCTGATGATGTGAGTTCTAACCTAGGGACCCACATCGTAGGAGGATAAAACTGACCCTGAGAAGTTGTCCTTACCTGCATGTGTATACACAAAAGCACACCAAATAAATAAATAAATAAATAAATAATTTTAAAAAATACAATTTCATGACCTATCAAGTCACAAAGGAACCTTAAATGCATATTGTTCAGCTGAAGAAACTAGTCTGGAAAGACTTCAACAGGGTGATACCAACTACACAGCTTACTGAAAAATTCAAAATTCTGGAGTTTGTAATAAAGATTAGTGGTTGCCAAGGATACAGGGAGAGGGATGAGAGGATAAAGATTTAGGGTCAAGACATTTTCAGGACACTGAAACTATCCTATATAGCACCTAGGTGGTGGGTACAAGATACCTTGTGTTCATCAGAATCAGTAAAGCCTATGGGACTTTCACAAAGAGTGAATCCAAACAAACTAGAGGGGTTAGTTAATAAAACTGTATCAGCATTGCTTCATCCATCAGAACAGCGACCTAACTAAGATATTAATAACTGGAGAAACTTAGGGAGTAAGAGAGGAGAAGGCACATGGACACTCTTGTAATTTTTCTGTAAGTCCCAGACTTCTCTAAAATAAAACTCTATTAACATACACTTTTTTTAAAGTACAGATTTTCAGTTTCTTTTCAAAAAGAAGACGACTGGCTGAATGGAGCCCATGTTAAGCTTGACAGGAGGCAACATTCAGATTCTGCAGTCTCAGAACTGACCTGCTCCATGCCTCACTCCTCTACCTCTAGGCCTTCAATAGATTAAATGAGGGTCAGAATCATTGCTGCTATCCTTATAAGCTAAAGTCCTCAGAATCTGGCCATCCTTCATCCTTGGTCAGGTGGCCCATAGGATGTAGTAAAACTGACTAAGAATGACTTCCAAGCCCTGGCTAAAATGCCTTGCAGCTTCCTACATCATGCGCCTGGAACCCAGCTATCATGTACAGCAGTGTGTCTAACCTTGAGCATGATAGCAAATCACAGAAAGAAGCTGAGTGTCTTAGCCAACCGCAACCCCTGGCTGCCAGTTATTTGAATATAGCCTCATGAATTAGTCCAGGCAAGATCTACAGCAAAGCTGCTCATAGCTTTGTGATGAGTCATGTGTCATGGTTGTTTTAAACCATTAAGTTTAAGAGTGGTTTAGTAAACAACCAAGTTAACCAACCCAAGGCCTGTGGTTTTATGGCCTCAGAGTATAGTACGGAACTGAGCTACCTGGTAAGACAGAAATATGTGGAAATATTCTAACTTGTAGCAGGGTGCTCTGTGGAGACTAGCATCTCAGATTTTAGAACCTTTTAAAGAGAGAAAGTATCTCATAATGAAATTCTAAGAAATTAAGAAACAAAATAAAATCTGGGACTAATGATTGAGGCCAAGAAGAAGGATGGCTCAGCCATTGAAATGGAAAGTAGGAAACCTTAGGTTTTCATTCTGGCACCAACATAGACTGGCCAAAAATACCAGCCCGTAGCCATGAACATCCCCACCCCAATCCTGGGGGCTTGAGGAGAAATGAGACTAGTACATCTCCACGAATGGAGGTTATCCAGTAGGTGCTTAAAGATGGCTCCTAAAGTCCCCTCCTTCCACAATGATCAAGAAAGTTGATATCTGCTCAGTGCCTGTAAGAAGATAGTGACATTTTTTTAAAGGGAAGTAAACAAACGCTGAGTAAAAAGTAAGAGGGTGGCCCACCATGGACGACATTAGTTGTCACATTAATGCCACCAACTTAGAAACTGCTAGGCATATGCTTTCTTCAGACTGGTCGGATGGAGGGAGAATGTTAAGATTTAAAGAAGCCTGAAGGATGCAGACAGTCACACCAATGGCAGAGGCTGGCCTAGGCATTCTGGCTGTTTGAGTGGTGCTTACCCCCCAAAAGTATCTCACTGGCCAGTAATCTCACAAATAAGATGGCTTTTCTCATCTTTTCATCTGAAGACACGTGCACATATGCATTTCCTAATTATTTCCGTTGATCTCAAAGATGTGTACATGTTAAATGCTTGCAGATTCTGCCAGAGTCAGGCGGCCTCATGTACTAGGCCCAGCAAGCTGTGGGCCAGCAGGCTCTAGAGGATGCATGCACCCTTCTGTGAAGCACTCCAGGCTTTCCTGCGTTTGCTTTACTCGCTCTCAGATGAGATTTGGGGGAAGCTTGCTCAGGGATATCTCTGGACACTTTTACTTAGATTTTATTCGTTTGACCAGGGTACATGCAGCCAGCATCGATCGAATACCTACTGTGTAGAGGTGTTGTGAGTCATGAAAGTATAGTCATTTAATCCACAAAGATACCCCCACACTAGACTACTGGCAATGGTCAGAGAAAGCCTGAACTGACCTACTCTGGTGATAGGATGGCCAAACACCCTAATTGTTGTGCTAGAAACCCCATCCAATGACTGAGGGAACCGGATGCAGAGATCCATAGCCAGGCCCCAGGTGGAGCTCCAGGAGTCCAATTGGCGAGAAAGAGGAGGGTTTGTATGAGCGAGAATTGTTGAGATCAAGATTGGATAAAGCACAGGGACAAATAGCCAAACGAATGGAAACACATGAACTATGAACCAATAGCTAAGGAGCCCCCAACTGGATCAGGCCCTCTGGATAAGTGAGATAGTTGATTAGCTTGATCTGTTTGGGAGGCATCTAGGCAGTGGGACCTGGTCCTGTACTCAGTGCATGAGTTGGCTGTTTGAAACCTGGGGCTTATGCAGGGACACTTGGCTCAGCCTGGGAGGAGGGGACTGGACCTGCCTGGACTGAGTCTACCAGGTGGAACTCAATCTTCAGGGGAGTCTTTGCCCTGGAGGAGATGGGAATGGGGGGTGGGATGGGGGGAGTGGGGGGATGGGAGGGGGGAGAACAAGGGAATCCGTGGCTGATATGTAAAATTAAATTATAAAATAAAAAAAATTTAAAATGTAAAAAAAAAAAAGAACTGCTTTTTGAAATAAGCTGAAGACCTGGATGGTGCCAGTGGCTAGAACCATATGGATGTGCTCACCCTCCCTGGTCTCTAGCAACATAAAAGGAAAGCAAGAAGCCACTTTCTTTCTTTGTGCTCAGGAGGGTTCCACGCTCAGTTCACATCTGCTGTTGCCATCTTGGAATCCTGGGATCGCTGTAACCTACTTGTAACTTGTAACTTTTAGATTTAAATAAAATATACAATTATAAAAAAAAAAAAACAAAAAGAAAGTATAGTCATTTGCAAACACAGGGCCAGAGAATGTAAAGAAGGGGCAGAAAGAGCAGCAAGGTATGCTTAGCGTGCACCAGGCCTTGGGCTCAATACCAGCACACACGTTGTCCCCGAAAGAAAAAGGAAGCAAGGTAGTTTCTGCTTATGTGGATTGTATGTTCTTGTAGAGACAGGAAAAGAATCAGTGAGTTCTGCAGAGAAAACCAAAGAGAACGTAAAGGAGACGGATTGAAGGACAAGAGGAAAGAGACTTTGTCTCTTCCTGAGTTTCTGCATCTGCAAATATAAGGTGATTTTACCCCCACAGAAAGGTGGCATGAACATTGGTTAGACCACTCTTAGCACATTCCCACATTCCCACTATGATCAATGCTATTGTTAATGTTATTCTGGAGCTCACTCTCCCTCTGCACACACAGTCTGTTCTCTCTGTTCCCTCAGTCCTGACATACACTTTAGCTTTGTGGAAAAATGACCCCCACTGTTTTGCTCACCTTCCTGCCTTGGCTTCCTGCAGTGAGGGACTGACCCACCTTAACCCAAAACCATCCTGGGTAGGCACTCCTATTCCTGAAAAATCTAGAAACCTTCAAATCCCTTGTGCTACCTAATGAGCATATGCATAGCTATTATTAATTGAGACCAAATGATTCACAAAATGAATAATATGCACTAGATAAGTGTTCATCAATGGCATTTTTAAGGGGAATTTTATCCTCAATGTTGTTACATGCCAAGATAGTTATACCAGAATGTACAACTGGGATTTTCTCAGTGTCGCTATTAGCCACTTTTTGGATTGTGGACTTTGGAGAGAGGACTTTTCCTCTGGCTGGACCGGCCTTCTGTAGAGAAAGATCTCATTGTTAGATTGAAGATTCTGCCACTCATCTACCTGCAGGCAGGAAAGGCCTCTCCAGACTTCTGTCTGCAAACGTGGGAGAATAACTTGAAAATAGAATAGTCTTTTCCTGGTGACTCCAACTTATTCCCTGCTGTATCTGAGACATATCTGGAACTTTGCTCTGCTTCCTTGAGCTCCTGGGGCTGTAGAGGCTACAGATCCTTGAGTGACTGGTCATATTGTCTTGATGTGGCTAAAGAATGTTACCAGTGTGGCCTACTGTCTTTTTCCAAGTTGCCTTTTCTCCTGTCTGCTTTTTCCATTTTCCTACACACGATCTCACTCACTACTTGGAAGCCCCACTGGGCTTTCCTTGCTTAGGGTGGGGCTTCCTGCCTAGTTAAACCCATCTGAATTTTATTGGATCAACATGTTTGGTTATTAGCTGGTCACCATTTCTATAATATAAAAACTACTCGAGGCAGCCATCACACTTTGGTGACCCAGCAGAGTTTCTTTCTCATGCACCAGGGCAGTGAGCAACATTTGGATTCCTATGGCCTGTCAGCAGAGCAGTGTTGGAAGGGCGGATGGGCACCTTCCCAGTGCCCCACCATATCCCTGTTTTTCAGCAACGTGGGGATCACAATGGAAAAATGCTTCACCTCACACATATTCTTTTCCCCTTTACAAACTCAAATATATCAAGGGGCTGAGTCTTTTCTGTAGACTGACTAATCTTATTCAGTCATCTAAAATAATTTCCCAAATTTGCCTTGACAGTACCGTGCATGCATCAAGCCTCGGTGTATAATTAAGGGTCTCAGTGAATGGATTTCATTCTGAGTTAGCTGTCCTCAGATGCCTCCTGGCACCCTATTTTATCGGTATGTGGGTGTTAGGCTTCTTCAGTCATAACTTTTGGGTAGGTTCTTTGGGGAAAGGGATTTGTCCTGGCTTTCAGCACTGTTGTGCCCCTGAGGGGACTTTGAAGGAAGGCTGCAGTATAATTTTTCTCACTTATGATTGATTTGGAAACATTGCTCCGTGTGTGTGTGTGTGTGTGTGTGTGTGTGTGTGTGTGTGTGTGTGTGTGTGTAAAATATGGGGATGTCATAAGTAGATTCAGAGTCTACCTTGGGTGGACTAAATTACATTAAAGTGGATTTCTGAAAGAAATTTAGTGAATCTGTGGGGCAGATGCTTCCTTGGATAGAGAAACAGTCCCAGGATCATGTTTTCAACCCCTTCCCTATGTTAATGATCTAGAAAGCTCTGTGGATCTTCTTGAGGCTTTGCTTGGTCTGGGTTACACAGGTCTTCTGGGACAGTCTTAGTTTGATGCAGAGGCTCGATGTATGGTTCTGGCTCAGCATCCTGAGCACCATCAGAAGCCTGTTAGATACATGAGACAAATCCTCACTCTCACACACACCCACCCTAGACCGCCTGGATCAAACACTCTGGTGAAGGTACCCAGCAGTCTCTGCTTTACCAAACCTTACAGATAACTCTGACCTTGCTACAGTCTGAGAACCCCCATGTGCAGTGGCAGAGGGCATGAGGATAGTAGACTTCCATGAGAATAAAACCATGATTTAGCTCATTGCAAAGCTCTTGGGGGCTAAGCCTGAATCCTCCCTCTACTGGCTCATTGCCTGTGCAGGAGAGACAGTAATGGGCCTGTGCAGAGCCCTGCCCGGCTGAAGTCAGTACACCTTAAGTGGTAGAGGAAAGGCAGGACTGCTTTCAGAGGAACACTGTTGAGTCACCAGAGCCGCATTTTCAGTGCAGCCCAGCCAACCAGTCTCAAATGCATGCCTCTTGATCATTAAAGAGGGTGGATGACTCTTAGGCTAGCTGGTTCTTTTCATTGAACATTCATTGTGTATGATCTGATCTGATCAAGATGCTGGTATTGACAGAACAGTTCTCATAATATGCAGCACTGAAAAGGGTAGATCCCAGTGAACATGGACAGAAGATCTGAGAGTCAGTGTTTCCCCAAACTGCAGGAAAGGGTGAAGAAGGGAGGAACTGAATAGCTCCTGCCTAGAGAGGTCAAGCCTTGACTCTGCCGTTTTCTGACTGCAAAGTTGGGCGTATTATTTACCATTTCTGACCTAAACCTTGTCTGTGAACCTTTGGCCACGCATGTGGCACACACCTTTAATCCCAGCATTGGGGAGGCAGAGGCAGGTAGATCTCTGGGAGTTTGAGGCCAACCTGGTCTACATAGTGAGTTCCAGGACAGCCAGAGCTGAATAGGGAGAGCCTGTCTCACACAAACAAACCAACAATATTTACCTTCAAGTTAGATGAGATAATGGGATAATGCTATCATAACAGTTAACTCCATGGTTCAAAGTAAACAATCAATAAATATCATTTGCTGGTATAATTCATATGCCAGACAGTGGGTCACAAGGGGTAGCATCTGTGGCAATCAGGTGGTCCCAGATTATATCACCTAGTAACATTGTACATTGTAGTTTTCTTAATTTGTGTAATTATACTCATTATGTCCCCACAGCAGTGATATTACTTAGCAGTTTATGTCCATGTTGATAAGCAATATATGAGTTCTTGGTTTTGTTATTTTGATTTTTTGAGACAGGATTTCATGTTGCCCATGCTGACATTAAATTCTCTATCTCTGAAGCTGTGAACATCTTCATCCCCCTGCTTCCATTTCCCAAGTGCTAGGATTATAGTTGTGCATCACCACTGCTGGCCTGACACATGACTTTTTAACCTCATCCTTTGCCTTCGCCAACACATTTCCAATGCTGATTCATTCAGCAGTGGCAGATGCACGCTCTGTGCTCTTGCTTTTGTTTTCCATCTGATGTGACACAAAGCAGCCCAGATTTAAAATGTTGAGACAACTTTAAAAGTGAAATGAAATATCTAAAACTGGACTAAATACAAATAATAAAGTGCGGTGGAATGCGAAGAAACACTCTCTATTACAAGATCAGCTTTAAGGTGTTTGTACAACAGATGTACGTGTTTTCCTGGAGGAGCCTGGTCAAGCCACCTACCATGTTGTTTCTCTGGGTAGAGCCAACTGGAACTACAGTAATTAGGTTAGAAACTAATTGAGGTTTCAAGTCTTCACCAGGGAACAATTTAGCCTCAGGAATTCCTCTGCAGCTTCTGACTCTGTGTTAATTTGACTGCCATTATGGCAAAAAGCAAAACAATTTGTGAAGAAAAAAAAATTCTGAAATGTGGGATTTCAGTCACTTGTTAGCTTTTCTTTTGGTGCCTACCAACTTCCTTCACAAGGAAGCAGTGTGTTGGCTCAGACATTGCCTCCATGGCACCCCAAATACTCTTTACAAGCAAGACAGCTGGTGACCCCACGGATATTGTCAAAAATGCTCAGAAGAAGGATAAAATGGCTGCTTCTGTTGCTTCTACTTAACGTGTCGTCAGAGGAAAGAGATGATGCTGTCCACAGAGCGATAAAGGTAGAGATGTCTATCCAAGGGAATGTTTGCAGTCCTAAGAAGAGACATGGATATAAATAAAACAGCATAATTTAAGGAGGGTTTCTTTATAATGGTGTTAGTGCAAGAGAGTCACCTGAGACTGTACAGACACTAAGGCTCATGACCACCAGCCGGTCACCATCCTGAGGCTGAAGGGATGTGGAGGGAAAATGGTACCTGTGATGGTTGATACTGATCATCAACTTGACAAGATCTAGAATCATCTAGAAGACATGCATCCAGGTACTGTCCTTAAGACATGATGTAGTTTAGATTCATTGAGATGGGCCATGGGCTGGGATCTGGACTGAATGAAAAGGAGAAAGTGAGTTTAGCATTACTATTCATCATTCTCTGCTTCCTGACTTGGATGCAATGGCACCAGCTGCCTCAGGCTCCCCCCTCCATGTCGTCCCTGCCACCGTGGACTATCCAGTCAAACTGTGAGCTAGAATAAACCCTAGCTCCCTCCCTCTCCCCCCGCCATTCCTTCCACTGCTTTTGTCAGGGATTTTCTCACTTCAGTGAGACAAATAGCCAATACAGAATCAGAACCCACAAGTTCTGGGAAGAGTTAGAGTCAGAGCTGTGAAAGGAGCAGAGACCCTTATCAAGGGACAAAACTAAGAGGAAGTGACTTCAGGGGACTGGAAGACATGCTTGGGCCCTATATGTCCTCTCCTGGTAGTTTGCCAGGGGACCTTACTGGTAAACTCAGGAAATTCTGCCGCTGAGACCCATGCTGGCTGCTCCCAGAGAAAGACGCAGGATGGCAAAGGTATCAAGTAGTGATTCATGCCATTCAGCACAGTGTGCCAGCAGCCGAATGCCCACCAGTGAAAGCTGGCAGTGCATCAGAGTGTAGAAGAGTAGCCAGTGCAGGACAGGGAGTCAGGGCTTTGTGTGTTGGGACCCATCAGCCTGCAGAGGTACACTCAGGGAGAAGGAGGTGCACAGTAAGATAGCTGTAGTTCACCAGCCTTTTAGCAGCATCAGTTAGTTGGTCCATTAACTGCTCCTGGTGGAGCTAAGTGGTGCAGCTAAGTGGTTCTGATATACAGCTAGATTTGAAAACAATCCATGTGCATTATGTAACAGTACTTAGGCAAGAACCCATGAGTATAGACATAAACAGGTATGTGTACATGTCAGAAATTTTTCTGGGAAGATAGAGTGGAATAAATCTGTCTGGTTATCTTAGAAGGAAGCAGCTGGGTGGAGAGTTTATGGTAGAAAGAACAACTTTTCATGTCAACACCAACCTTACATAGTCAATAAATTTATTTTTTATTTTTGCATGTGTTGTGTTTTTGGTCAAAACCTCAGTTAAAAAATAGATGAACTTAGTTTTGAAATCACCTTTTATTGATTCTTTAAACCTTTGAAGTATGTCATTGTGAGAAGTAATTCTGTTTCTACCTTTAAACTGTAAGCTGAGTGAGGATTTGAACAATATGTCTTACACCAGGAAGGCATTGCTCTAAGGGTTATAAATGAAGTTCACCCATTGATTCATTCGTTCTTCCAGTGGCCCTGTGATTCTTCTTTTGGCTTGTCAAGGGTTCCAGGTTGGTAAGCAGGGGCTTGTAACAGCACAGGAAATCTGTTATGAAGAAAACTGAGTACTTTCTCAGGTAGTTGAGTGGAGTGGATTCAGTTAGAACCCTGCTTCAAGACTATGTCAGAGTTCATGCTAAAACTGGGAAGCTGTAACTTAGACAAGCAAAATGTATATTTCACCATGGCAGCTACTTATGAAGTCCCTCCCAAGGCCTAGCCAACACTTCTGGATGGAAGTAGTTCATTTATCTTGGGCTATATATAGTGTCTTCATCTGATCTGCCATTCCCCATCTGCATCTACCCAATTTCCTTTAAAAAGCTCCATTTTGAAGTCGAATGTATAATGGAAAAAGCCCTCACTCCTGACCTCTATGGAGACACCTTAGAGTTACTCAATAATAGTCAGCAGTTGCCCTGGTAACCTCAGACACACTGCTCAAATAACCTGCATTCATCACCATCCCCTGCCTTCAGCACAATGAGATCACCTGCTTAGTGTCATGGAAGGAGGACATTTTCGTAAATTTTTAACCCTTTCACCTTCTCTTGTAAGAAGAGAGGTGATAGTGTTTGCGATACTCACTAAATGGTTTTTGTTTTGTTACTTTCATGACTAAGGTACTGAAATCGAATGGAAAGCATCCTAGTTTTTGAGCAAATTGGAAAGTCCTGTTCATTCTGTTTTGTCCAGCAATGAACTCACAAGCTGAGGTTTGATTAGGTGGAACTTGCAGGCTAGAATGTAGGATGGACTTGACAAGTCGTCCTCATGCCAGATCTCTGAAAGGATAAGTAAGGCCCACTGCTCGTGTACTTTCACTTGAAGGACCTAGCTAGAAAGTTGGCAACGCCACAGATGAATCGGGAGAGGGATTGCTTCAGATGAACTGGTGGGCTACACATCTCAGAGGAAGCCTACATCCAGTAGAATTTAGAGGTTGTACTTCACACTCCAGACTTCATAGTGGAACTCCATATGCTTCTGGGGAGAAACAGACCCTCCACCCTCAGTTACACACATCCTCTTCCCCATTCTTCTTTTACCTTTTGTCTGAAAATGGAATTAGAAGAGATATGTCCTTAGTCATCCCATGGCAGCATTTACAATATTCCGTTGTCATAGTGAAAACAAATTGGCAGGAGGTCAGCAATCCAGTAAGAACCATGGGAATCCTGGAAACAGCACCCACTAAAGGCAAGATCCACATGTTATTAACTGATGTGGTTGATGTGATCAACACAGACATACTGCCCCCATGGAAGTCTTCAGACCTTCTCTCTCTCTCTCTCTGTCTCTCTGTCTGTCTTTGTCTCTCTGTCTCTGTCTCTCTGTCTCTGTCTCTCTGTCTCTGTCTCTGTCTCTCTCTCTGTCTCTCTGTCTCTCTCTCTCTCTCTCTCTCTCTCACACACACACACACACACACACACACACCAGTTGCAGTTGCTTTCTTTTCTATGTTTCTATCTCCACAGCATACTTATTTTCATCTTGTTTTTCCCTGTGGAGGAAGGAACCACCAGTGAAGTACTTGCTGCTGTGGTCTTACTGCATCCTGGAGCACTCACTAATCCAGAATCTGCCAGGTCTGACACATAATCCCTTCCCAGTAAATTAGTTGCTAATGTCACTGTTCCAGGCTCTGTGGAAGAAGCTAACTTATTTTGTCAGCTCAGATCCCTATTGTCCAGATGTGGAGACCAGACCCACATGCATGACAGTATACTGCTACAGTTCAGTAGGAGGAGCAGCTTCATCATGTACACAGAAATCCTTCACATTGAACGAAGCATCTTTACAAATGTACATCATGTGTGCAGGGTTTCCAGCCCTCTCCCATCTGCTTTTATGTTGATATTTTGCTTGTGTGCGTTGGTCCAGCTTGCTTCAATTGGGGAGAAGAGTTCTAATTTATGACCCACCCAACTTTCTTATCTCATTCACTAAGAGGCTTCCTACCTCTTAGAACCTACTGATTGTCCAGCCCTAGCTTAAAAGAGATCAGACATTGGATTTCTAATGGTTCCCATATTTCTGATATCCTCAGACTTTTTTTGCATTAAAGGATAATGTAAAAAGAAAAAAAAATATAAAAAAGAATGGAAAACTGGAACCTGCCATTTGAATAGAGGATATCTTTAATGCCTATTCCTCCTAACATTTCCACAGGACACACTTACACACTTAACACTGTTTTCTTCCTTCCAAGTAGCAGTTTATTGATATTTGCAGTGGCAAAAATCATAAGAGTTTCCTCTATTAAGCCCTACACCAAGCATCCTGTTAAAGTGACATCTACTTCAGACCATGGCATTGTTTTCTGACCTTCTGTAGAAGGGAAAGTGTGACAAGTCACATGCTGTGCCAGTAAACAGCAGCTTCGCCACTGCATTGCATTCGATACCCACGGCTCTGTGTGAGGCTAGGGGCTTTCTTCTCATCTTTGTCCATAAGGAAATTCTCAATTAAATTCTCCCTTCTTCACAAGTCAGTTTTGAGGTTCCACCTTGAGTTTCAGCATGAATTCATTAGATCCTGGGCGCACAGCAGCTACTGGAGTGCAGTGTGAGGGGGAAGCTAACTCTGCTTGCTGTTTTTCTTTGCATACCTAGCTGACTTTTCCAGGTTCTTCTTCCGCTTCTAGGAATGTCAGCTCCTGGAGCTTCTTCGTTTCAACTGTGTACCAGTTCCAAGGGTGACACAAAGGGAGGCTTAGTAAAGCCAGCATTGAATCGGTCCTCCAAACACAGCCAGCTCTGAACCCGAGCAGAGACTTGCTTAGCCGTGACCTGAATGCTCCTGGTGCAATGGTCTGAGCCAGCTTTCCACCGTATGCCCTGGTTTTTTGCTTTTTGTTTTTTTTTTTTCTTTTGGTTTGCCCTATACAAGCAAGCTTATAGTATAAACCACCAAACTCGGCATGCTCATGAAGGATTAGATCTCTATGTGCAAAAACATTCAGAGAAACCTAAGACCCTCATCTAGAATCTGAATATGCAATCAGTGTGTTAGCCCCCAAACAGGAGAGCAGTGTGATTTCATGTAGACTCCTGTTGGTGTGTTGCAAAGCCTTATGCTTTGCTCCACTCTGGAGTCATGTAGAAATACAGCAGTTTGAAGTAAATAAGAAAAAGAAGACACAATCTCTGTTCAGTTAAGCTAACTTGTGCTGCCTAAGAAGACGATAGCCCCATTTCTCTGTGAAGATTGCTTACCTATGCTCCACTGTGGAGATGACCTGGTTTCACCTAGCAGTCAAGAGACTGAAAGTGTCTGGGCAAAGCTGGGGGTCTAATCAGGACCCTGAAGAGCCCTGCTCTGGTATTTCAGAGCAGAACATATGAGTTGAGGTTTGGGGTGGTACAGTGGGGCAGGAGGTTCAGCTGTTGTCATGGAGGAACTTTGAGAGAACAGAAATTCCTAAAAGAAGGCTTTATGATATTTTGTATATGTGGTACAGGAGGTGAACCTTCTTCCATGTCACCTCATAAAGTCCTCAGTAAAAAATGATTCCTTGGGGCTGAGCGGACAACTTAGTTGGTCAAGTGCTTGCCACACAAGCCCGGGGGGGGGGGGGAGTTGAGTTCAATACTCAGCACCCACATAAAAACCCAGACACAGTGGCTCATAATCTCAGTGCTGATAAGGTGGAGGCAGGTGGATCACTGGAGCTTGCTGGCCAGCCAGCCTAGCCTACTCAGAGTGCTCTAGATCCCAATGAGAGCCTTTCTCACAAGAACAAAATGGACACAGATCCTCAGGCGTGACACTGAGGTTGACCTCTGGCCTCCACATGCCAATGCTCATGTGCACATGTACACACACACACACACACACACACACACACACACACACACGAAAAGGGAAAAGTGACTCCTTGCTTTTCAGTCTTTCACAGTACTAAGAGCTTAGGAGCTTGGGCTCTGGACTTTGTTGCTCACCAATAGCTTTGAAAGGAGTGGGTCACATGGTCTCTAAATGCTTCATCTCTCCAATAGGAATGAAGATACCATCTGCTTCATAAGGTGGTTGTAAGGTTTAAATAAAAAGTTTAAATTTAAAAAGTCTAGCACCAATGGGCTCAACAAAGGTTACTCAACAAAATCATGGTCACAGTCACTCTTCTTACATTGACTTATCTTTGGAGGTTTCACTGAAATGCTAAGTCCTGCCTCATGATGGACACAGAGTCAAAAGGGAGGCCATCTCCCAAAATCTAGTAACAACCTCCACTAACATGACTAGACCTATCCCAGTTAGACATCTGGCCATTCACACTTAAACTCTCTGTGTAGCCAGGGCATCCACAACTCCTTCACATCTTGAGTCCTGTTGGATATCTGTAGGTCATAGTTAGAGTGGGTATGTTTAGACAGCTCAAGTCAGGAACACAAGAAGAGCTGTGTGGATGAGTCTAGGCAGGGCAGAAACTCCAGGGAGGCAGGGCCACTGGAAGGAAGGCAGGGACCAGAAGTTACTTGGTATGTCAGTCCTCTTGGCATCAAGATGCTTATGCTTGGTACTTGTCCGGGGCTCCCTTTCCCATTCTGTGTGTCTATCCTTTGCCCCACAGCTCTGTTTTCTCAGATCTTTGCATTGCTGGGCCCCTGTGTGGTTGCAAGGCTATCCCATAGCTTTACTCTCCTTAGAAACGTAGCCAAAGCTTCTGGTGAATGTTCTGTGTCCCGTCTGTGCTTCCTGAGAAAGAATCTGGTGGTTTGAGCTCAGTTTCCTGCTGAGCCAGCTCACTGGCTGGTGGCTCATCTATGGCCCCAGTGGCTTTGAGGCAGGGGATTTGACAGTTTAGTGGCCTGATGGGGCCTGTGTCACTAAGCTGGTCAGTGGTGTTTGAGGTAGGGCAGAAGCTGAGATTGCAGATAATTTATTTTCACGTAGCTATAACTTGGCTCTGGATTTTTCCATCATCCAGTGTTTCGGAAGTCCCACCCACATGACAGGAGCTAGCTACACTCAAAAGGTAATTGCCAATGAAGCAAGCGTCAGGAGAACTTGATAAAATGACATTAAAATCAGTAGTAATACAGAGTCCAGATAAAGAGCAAGGGTCCTCTTTACCTGGCAGCTCCTTTGATCACAACTGGATGACTCAACAAGGCAGGAGATGATTTTATAATCTTCATTTCCCCTCATTTGAGACATTACATTTGGTATATTGTACTTTGAAAAGCAGAAAAATGAGTGTTACATCTTAGGACATTTTGCTTTGATTTTAAGAATAGTGATAACTTTAATAATTAAATTATTTGTAGAGTTACATGATGGAGAACCTTATTCTTTATTGATGTAAGTTTTATACAACAATTCTTTATGATAGAGAATGGTAACTGGGAAACCTGAATGGGCACATGACTAAGCAAAATCAACCATAATATTTCCATGTTGTTACTTTTAAAAAAAAAAAAAAACTGGGGCTGCAGCAGTAGTCTGTCTTGCCTTCCAGCATGGTGAGCAACCACAGTCCCTACTGCCTGGGACCATTGCTGTCATCCCCATGTGCCAAGAACAAAAAGCAGGAAACAGTGGGGACATAACTAGGGGAGAAGGTTTTCTCGAGCCCTCCTTGGCTTTGGGGATGTGAGTTGCACACACATGTGCATTCATGTGTGTGTGTGTGTGTGTGTGTGTGTGTGTGTGTGTGTATAGATGTGGGTGCATGCATACATGGAAGTCGAAGGACAGCTGGGTAGATCAGTACTTGAGCACTTTCCACATTTTGTTTAAGACAGTGTCTGTAATTGGTTTAGATGTTTGCCATGTAGGCAGTCTGTCTGGCCTGTGAGTTTCCATGGATCTGCCTGTCTCTATGTGGCAGTATCACTGGAATGACAGGCCATGTGTGGCTGGTGATGCTGAGATACAAAGACAAGTCCTCACACTTCAGGGCAAGCCATTTACTGACCAGGCCATGTCCTCAGCCCGGCTTGTGGTTATTCGAGACATGGCCTTCCTGTAATCTTAACTGGCCTAGAACTTTCTATGTACAACAGGCTGGCTTTGAGTGTGTGGTGTTCTTCCTACGTGTACTTTGCAAACTGAGATTGTGCTGTGTCACCACACCCACCTAACACCTTATTCTAGTTCAGAGAATTTGGTCTTCTGTCTTCATAGTGTCACTGTAGGTTTAGTTTTTCTTTTCTTCTTGTATATTTGAATTTTTTTAAATTGTATGATGCCAGAGATCAAACCTAAGCCCTCATGTAGGCTAGGCCAGTGCCTTCCACTAAGGTGTACCCCCACCCAGGCTTGATCCTTTTTTCTTTCAGTCATTCAATATGTAAGTACATTGCAGGCATCCTTCATTTTACTATGCTTTACTTTGCTGAGAGTTGCAGATAGTGTGGTTGCTTTTTTCCTTGTTTGTTTTTAAGAAATTCAAGGTTTATGGCAACCCTGTTCAAAAGTCTGTCAGCCCCATTTTCCAGCAGCTCAAATGACCATTAGCTTTCTATTTCATAACAAAGTAGTTCTGAACTAAGATATGTGTTGAAATGTAGTATAAACATACATTTTATAACCAAAATTTTCATTAACTTGTCTTTTCATTGCAGTTGTCTGGAAACAGACATACAGCTCATTAATTATGGTCCTCACTGTGGTGAAAAAATACCTGACAAGAAACAGCTTGAGGGAGAAAGGGCTTATTTCAGCTCACAGTTCAAGGGGATCCAATCTGTCATGATGGCAGGAACATGAAGCTGCTGCTCACAGTGCATTGTCTGTTAGGAGAGAGAAAGGGGAATGCAGCTGCTCAGCTACCTTCCTCCACTTTAGGCAGCCCAGGGCCCCAGCACATGGAATGGTGCCACCCAAACTTAGGGTAGGTGTTCCCACCTCAGTTCATCTAATCTAGACCGTCCCTCACAGACATATTCAGGCTTGTGTCTTAGATGATTCTAGATCTTGTCATGTTGACAATTAATGCTAATCGTCAGACACTATCATGTGTGCTTGTCTGTTAAAGATGAGTTTGACAGGAAGAGAACCGTTAATGATGACAGGTACAAGAAATATCAGGTAACTAAAAACAGAATAGACAGGAAGGTCTAGATTCAGACAGGACTATGAGCTAGGATGGTCAAGGAAAGCTTTGTGATCAAATTTGCACTTGGACTTGGATCTTGATAGATTTAGAAATGGGACAACATTGAAAGGTTAGGAAGCAAAGACACACAGGGCATGCACAGGGAGCTGCTCACAGCTAACTTAGAGCATGTGCCTTTCATCTGTAATATTACAGTTCATTTGTTTCTTATGTCAAGATGATCTTCACTTTTTTAGGCATTAAATCTGGGAAAACCTAGTAATACTGTCTTCTCATCACGCAGGGACCCTCACAGAACATCTTCTCTCGATTTGTCTTGTGTAATTGACTTGCCTGAGATGTTCCCTATTTCCATCACAGTTTTGCTTCACAGTCAAAGAGGTCTTGCCATCTGGAGCTGCTTTATTTTTTTTCAACCCATATTTTCTCCCACAAAAAGCCTGTTTCCATTTCTAAGTGTCACACAAGGTCCCATGATATGCTCCTTGTCTTAGTTAACCTCTCTGTTTCTGTGATAACACCAGGACCAAAAGTGACATAGGGAAGAAGTTTAGTGTGGCTTACATTCCAGAGGGATAAGAGTCTGTCATGGCACCAGGCAGCAGGCATGGCAGCAGGGGCAGGAACTTGAGAGCTCATAGCTTCTGCTGCAAGCACAGATCAGAGAGAGTGGAAGAGAACTGGAAATGGGGCTAGCCTGGGTAGTCTCAGAGCTCACGCCCGCGCAGTGATGTATTTCCTCCATCCATGCTGCACCACCTCCCCAAACAGTGCCACCCACTGGAAACCAAGTGTTCACATATCTACGCCCGCCTATGGAGGCTATTTCTCATCCAAACACCACACGCCTTCATCCACTCTGCTCTGAGTTTTAGGTTATAAAAAAGGTAACTAAGTATGTTTGAAAAGAAGCTGTGTTGCTTCTTTTATTCCATGTTACTCCCCCCAAACCAAGCACAGCAGAGTGGGTCTGATACCCGAAGATTTCCCTAAGGACTGCTTTCCTTGGAATCAGGCTGCATCTCTAGGACACCAGCATAGCTCTGAGGCATTTGGGGCAGGCCAGATTCATCATGGCATTACTAAGGGGAGAATATAAATAGCCTTACAGAAAAGGCCTGCTTATTTTTACTCTGTAGACAGAATGACTATGTTTAGCCTTCAGTTCCTGGGCTAAACCTGCAGAAGTGCACTTGGATTTTATTTTCATTTCAATTGGCAACACCCATTCTCTTTCTCCAACTGTAAATGAACTATAGAAATTGTATTCCAGATATTCAGCTATAGCTGACACAGTCACAAAGTGCTATGCACGGCTGAAGTCACAGCCTAGTCCCCTGCTTCGGGAATGCCTGCTTTCTCTCTATCCAAAACCTTCCTGGGTCTCGTGATATTCCTCACAGGTTTCCGAAGACTGTACAGTAGTATAAACCTCCCTAATGTCATATATTTTTAATGTACAGAGTGGTGATATAGTCAAGACCTTTTGTATTAGCCTGGGCAAACTTACTAACCAGGATTTCTAGTCATAATTAACAGCACACCTAATTCAACAACTTAGACTGAAATAGAGCTTACTGCTTTACAGATGTGCTGAGCACAGTAGTGTCCACATTCCAGCAAGGCATGGCCAGGGCCTCATATATTGTGTTTGAGAACCAGCCTTTGCCATCCTGCTCAGCTTTCCTCTAGTTTCCTCTCCTCTTAAATAAATTTTTTTCCCTTTGATTCCTAGATCATCACTACCAGCTAAACTGACACACAAGTCTAAATCCAAGAGAAAAGACAGAGGCTCCCATTCCAATAGCGTGGACAACCCTGTGGGCCTAATTTTGTGTGTCCTACAGCCATCTCTTACCTGTGTCTGGGTAGAAGTGTGATGCTCTTTTGAGCTAAGTTTGAGTTGCCTCTTCACCCCTGACTGGGTAGGGCATGTGAGAAGAGAGAGCACTAGGCCACTGGCCCTTCTTAGACCTGCTTTGTGAAGGACTTGTTGCCTTTGAATCCTGGTAAAAGTCTTGTTTCCCTCCTCCCTTGTCCCTCAGCAGTCCCTTGCACATTCATTGAACTGTTCCAGATGGCTGTTGCATAATATATTTCTAGTTTGATGCCTGGATCCTTCAAGAATATATTTAATAAGTTAAAGCAATGTCATCTTCTTAGCTTTAGAATCAGTTGAGCATTTGAAAAACAAGTTTATGGTGACAGGTATTGCCAGTACCCATCAGAGATCATTAGATAGAACACATGGGAAGCATGGTGTCCTGAGGCGGGGCACTATTAGTCTTAATGATAGTATTGTCATCTTAGAATTTGATTAATAGAGGAAAAGAACGTGAAAAGGACTGGCCCTTCTCTGCAATAAGAGCCATGACTTGTAAGAGCAGTGTCCCTTTGGCCGCTGCAGCTCCAGGAACTGAGAGGCAGGCATATCAGTGGTGGAATCTTCTGGAGGTCTGCCAGAAACACCAGGGCAGCCAAATGCCAGCTTACAAGCTGCATAAACATCTACACATGTGGTGACGTTGTCTAAAATCTTTGAGAATGAATAAGAACTGATTCTCCTGCCAGGATCACATTGAGCTGCTGGAAAATTCCACCTTTGTGGTTGATGCCTGGTTCGTAGCTCTGAGAACAGATTTTTCTCTGAGGTTGAAACCAAGTCTCCATAGAGAGGATGCTGAAGACTATAAATAAATGTTAACTAAGCACCAGTGTGTCAGGCACTTTGCATGTACTTACTTAATCATCATAAGCCATTACGTATTATTTTAATACTCTTTTACATATAAGGAAGTGAGTACTAAGAAGTTACCAAGCATACAAGAGTACAAGCTGGGAACCAAACCCTGACTATTCAATTTGTCTTAGTCCAGTGTCCCTAGCCTTTACTTAGGAAGGTCTTAGTGGCTTTATAGGTACAGATTTGTACAGCTGCACCCCAGCATCCCTCAGCTACCACCTCGATTGCTTTGATGAGGTGGTTTGGTCATGACAACTACTGAACTTGGGTATATAAAGAAAGACTCTCAAGCAGTCCAGACATGCTCTCTCTCCTCAATCCTCCATATTCTGGTGTCTTTCAGATTCAGACAATGAGGACATTTGGGGAGCTAGCAAGAACATGGAGAATAGTGAGCAGTGGATGTGTACCTAAGGACGAGTCAGCCAACTATGTCTCAAGAGAAAAGGATGGGGGAGGCAGGGAATAGCTGGAATAAGCTACAACAAAGGACAAAGACTGTAAAGAAGGAAATGAAGCATCCAAGGAGGAAAGAGAGTAGGATGTGTGTTTACTTACCACCTCCTGTTGCCAAGCAGTAGTCTAGAAGTTTTATGTACACCATTTCAGCTTCCTCAGCCCAGTGAAATACACACCTGTTATAAGTAGTCATATTTTGCTGATGGGAAGTCTTGCATTTAAGAGGGACAATGCATTATCCAAGACCACAGAGTTGGGAGGAAGAGAAAAAATTTGAAGTGAGGCCTGTGCATGTGCTTGTGGGAGACGGAGTTCCCCCTAGAGTGTCATTTCTTAAGACACCATCCACCTTGTTCCATACACAGGGTCTCCCACTAGCCAGGAGCTCACCAGTTGAGTTAGGCTTGCTATCTAGTGAGCCCCAGGGATCTGCTGTCTCTACCTACCCACACTGCTGGAATTACAATCACATGTCACCATGCCCTTGCCTTTATGTGAGTTCTGGGCATCAAGTTCAAATGCTCACACTTGTGCAGAAAGCACTCTACTGACTGAACTACCTCCCCAGCCCACACACTGTGCTTTCTCATATGCAGAAGATTTCTCTCAAATTTGCCCATCTCTTCCATAAAATAAGCAAAACCTTTCCATGAAAAGCTGACTGTCTGGTACCACTGCTTCTTTCCCCACTAAAAAGGCAGCAGGGTATGTGATAGTGGGGTACCTGTGAGCACAACCCTTGCCTCTGGTGTAGGAATCTTCCCGGGGCCCACTCACCACATTACCATTTTATGGTAGGAATTGAGCTTTGTTTTGTTCCCTTTCTTCCTTTTGGTTCTTGGAATTTAGGTATCCCTGAGCCTTCAGGCCTGGACTCAGTTCAGTGTCCGTGATAAGGGATGGCTTTACTGCATGGCCATCATATCTATTTTAACCCCTGCCCATCACATTCATTCTTGCCAGCAAACGCTGGGGTGGCATTTTGAAGATTTGCAAACCTATTCTATATGCTGGAAATGCTGGCGTTTGTGTGTTATTTCAAGTCTTCACATGCTAACAAGTTCTGTGTGTGTGCATGTCACTGGAGCACAGTTGGGTGACATGTGCCAGGTATCTGGTGACATCTGCTTTCTAAGCATTGTTGTTAACCAACGAAATCCAGGAGCCTGAGATTTGTTACTCTTTTTAAAAATACACACAACTCAGTAAAATTAGAATAAAAAGTAAATGAAGATTAACAGGCTGAGAGAGAAGAGTAATTCGTGTAAATCTGCCTGAGCCACTTAGCTGCCATGAAAAGAAGGGAGAAATGCAATGGGGTGGACCATTCAATCTTCTGTTCAAAGAAGGGGGGATATGATAGGGTATACTGTTCAATCGTCTGTTCAAAGAAGGGGGGATATGACGGGGTGTACCGTTCAATAGTCTGCTCAAAGAGGGGTAAATGGGAGATGTACTCTTCAATTGTCTGTTCAAAGAAGGGGGGAAATGTGATGGGGTGTACCATTCAATCGTCTATTCAAAGAAGAGGGAAATGTGATGGGGTGTATGGTTCAATCGTCTGTTCAGAAAGGGGGGAAATGTGATGGAGTGTACTGTAGCATGAATCTTAGAGAGTCTTATAAATAAAATCAAATCCGGGGCCAGTTATTGGGGTGAAATGCTGGATGGTCAGAGAGACAAAACAAGCCACAGCTAACCTCACCTGGCCAACTTCTCAGCTGATCCTGTTTCCTCAGACTGGAAGCCTCTGTGTCCTCATATCCGAATGACTCTCAGCTGAACTGTGCTGCTAAAAGCCTCAAAGCTTAACCAGCCAAATGCTTAACCAGGCCAAATGCTTCTAGTTTCTGGTCCTCACGCCTTATATACCTTTCTGCTTTCTACCACCACTCCCTGGGATTAAAGGCTTGCTTTCTGGGATTAAAGGTGTGAGTCACCATGCTTGGCTGTATCCTTGAACACATGGATTTCTGCCTCTGGATTGCTAGGATTAAAGGCGTGTGCTACCACTGCCTATCCTCATGTTTAATATTGTGGCTGCTCTGTTTCTGACCCCAGGTAAGTTTATTAGCATGCACAATATTTGGGGGAATACAATACCACAGTGTACTGTTCAGTTGTCTGTTTGAAAAGGACTGAACAATCCACCCATTTATCAGTTTGTCATACTAATGATTGTGACTAGCAAAGTAGGCAATGTCTTGATAGCAGTTTGTCACCAGTAAAATGTGGTTCTCCATATACAATTGTTTCTCCTATGGGATCTGATTATAAATGTGGTATAATGTTAAATAGTGTCTAGAGAAATCATGTTTCCTGGTGTGTGCCTAGTTGTGTGATATTAGATGCAAGGCAGGATCTCTCTTAGAAGAGTCATCCCCCTGTGTCCATCCTTGCTTTGAGAGGAGCTATGCAGTCACTGGTTCTGAGCTGAGTATTGTAGAAGTGATGGATACCTAAAGTTCAGACACCATGTCATTGGCTGGAATAGGATGCCAGAGACATGAATCTGTTATCAAGGAAACTTGGCTAACCACAATCCTTATTTACATGGAACTCATTTGATTTCATAGAGCACCCCCCAGATGTCTACAGAGTGCCACCATAATGATGAGAGTTTAGTATTCAGTGCCTATGAAGACTTGCACCCAGACTTCTTTTGGGAAATCAGATGATTCTGTGAGAGAGATGGGCTGAGGAGGCAAAGGATTCCATAGGAAGGATGTTGTTTTTCCACAGCTGTATCTTAGAGAGACAGTTCCCATGTAAACGGGGGGAGGGTAGTATGCGAGAATAGAAATGTGGAAGTAGTGATAAGGAGAATTATTGAGCACCAGGAATCTCTTCCTCCTATAAAGTGATCACAAAACATGGAGTACAGGAAGCAGAGTCAGGAAACTAGACAGTCACCAGAGACCAGAATTCATAACAGTTCTATCTTTAGGTAGACCAAGTTGTTCCCATCACCAGGGTGGCTGTGGGTTGTTTTATTAAGAGTAGTTGACTTTTTCCCTCTTCTGTACTAGAGATTGATCCTTGGAATTACTAGATAAGTGCTATACTGAGTTACATCTCCAAACCCATTTTGCTGATTTAATTTTGAGACAAATTTTCACTATGTTGGACTTGATGTATAGCTAAGATGAACTTTAAACTTCCAATCCCTTTTCCTTAGCTTTCTGTAGTGATCTTAGTGAGAATGGGCCCAGGGGCTTATGTTTGAATGCTTGGTCACTTTGGTGGAACTGTTTAGGAAGGGTTAGGGACTGTAGCATTATTGGAGGAGATGTTGTCACTGGAGACAGACATAGAAGTTTCCAAAGCCCACACAGTGTCCATTTAGCTCTCACTTCCGGTCTTCCTCATGCTTTTGGATGAAGATGTAAGCTCTCAGATACTGCTTCAACGCCATGCCTATCTGCCTGCTGTTATGCCCCCTACCATGATAGTCACGGACTCACTCTGTAAGCCCCAAATAAACTCTTTTTTCTATAAATTGCTTTGATCATGGTGTCTTAACACAGTTAGAAAAGTTAACTAAGACAGGAATTGGTACCAAGGGAGTGGGCTATTTCTGTGATGGGCCTGACCATGCTGCATTTGGAAGAATGTGGAAGATTTGGGGACTTTGGACTAGAAAAGTGGTTCAATGCTAGTGGACTATCCTAGCAGGAGCTTGGAAGACAGCTGTACTGAGAACCCAGTGTGAGAGTTTCAGAGGAGAACAATATTAGCAATTGGGCTAGAGCCCATTCTTGTAATATTTTGTCAAATAATGTGGCCTCTTTCTGCCTTTGTCCTAAAGCTTTAACTGAGACTAAATTGAAAAATAATAGATTAATTTTCTTAGTAGAGGAAGTATGAAGACAACCTAATATTGACGAAGTCTTGTGAAGGTGAGTGTGGTGTCCAGAACCTGGACAGGTTTTCACCATCTCACTGTTCAGGAAGTTTTTATCCAAAGCCTGTGGGATTTAGAGTTCCGAGTTATGCCATGTAGTCTTGGGATCAGGGCTCGCGGGGCAGGGGGGCGGGGGGGGGGGGGGAACGACACGGCTGCCAGTCTGCTCAACATGAGGAATCTGGTTGTGGCAAAGCTGAGGGATGCAGTGATATTAGGGTAGTTCTGGAGTTTTGACAACTTTTTTTTTTTTTTTTTTTTTTTTTTTTTTTTTGGTTTTTCGAGACAGAGTTTCTCTGTGTAGCTTTGCGCCTTTCCTGGAACTCACTTTGGAGACCAGGCTGGCCTCGAACTCACAGAGATCCGCCTGGCTCTGCCTCCCGAGTGCTGGGATTAAAGGCGTGCGCCACCACCGCCCGGCCGAGTTTTGACAACTTTAGAGACAAAGGTTTTACTATCCTGAGCAGAATGACAGGAAGCTAGCAGCCTCATCTGCCAGTAGCCTCTGAATAATATTTTGACATCAACATTTAAACAAAGAGAGAGATTGACTAGGTAGGTAAGACACATGTCAATATTTGTTCTATCTCTCCTTTAACCAGCTCTTAGACTCTGTCCCAGGCAAAACCAAAAGATGAAAAACAACTTAGCATATTCATTGGTAAGAAGCTCTTTGAGTTGATGGTTATGCATATCTACCTTAGCATTCCCAGTGCACATTCACTGGTAAGGGCCTCATGATGGTTAAGCATTTGTCTCTACCTTAGCATCCTAGTACACAGTTACAGAGCACAAAGGAATGACTTTTGAAGATGTAGGTAGAACAGAGTCCAGAGAGCAAACCAGACTCTAGGTGCTGCTGCTAAGGTAAGACTGGCAAGGTATAGAACTGTGTGCCCAGCCCACAGCCAGTTGTTGTTTTAAAGAGGGGAGTATGTGAGGCCACCTGCCAACACGCAAGCTTGCATGTTCACACAGTATCCCTCAAAGGAATAGAATAAACAGACCAGAAACATTACTTCTGGGGATTCATCAATAGGAAGGGAGACTTGTTTTTCCTATACTTGTATACTGTTTGGAAGTTTCATTGACTGATATAATAGCCATCCAAAGGAATAGATTAATATAAAAATTTAAATAGAAAGCTACATATCACCCTAAAAATATTGAAGGCTATTCAAATGTTTTTATATTTACAGACACATGCCACTGTCTCATGGTTGTCCCTTATCCTTCATAAGAGTATTTTGAATCTGTGGTTTATCACCAGGCAACCTTGTAGCAATATAGGATTACCTAGGATCAGAAGTAATTGGAGCCCTCGTTCAAATATTTGCTGATAGACAACCTCTAAGTTCCTAAGCAAGTGAGCAATAAGGTCCTACATTGCATTCCTCAGCCTCATACCTGTCAGAGACTGATAAGTACACATGGGCAGGTTCTTTGATATGTGTCCAAATCCATTATCAGAGATAAGCAAGCTTAAATACAGACCCGTGATTTAACTACATTTCAGATTTGATAGGGAGTGGCAGGAAGGATCCCGGACGGAACTGTATGTGCTCAGAATACATCTGTTGCTCCAGCTCCCCATGGGCCCTCCTTTCCTCTGTAGGAAAAGAGCCCAGAAGTTCTGTTCTGTCTTCTCTTCAATACTGCTGAGGTGACCTCGGGGCCCAGTGTGATTTCTTGGTGGCTCACGAATAAGCGTAGCACTGTTTTTATCAGTAAAAATGTAGATAGTAATTCAAGATCATGCTTGCAGCTGGCAGAATTTCTAGGCAGGTAGGATTAGGAAGTGTAAGTCAAATACAGAGTGTACCTACAGCTAGAGAATGTGCCACTCAAGGATAGTGGTGTGCTTCCATCTTGTCTTGGGGAGAGGGTTCTACTCTACCTCAATGTAGTACCTTTTCTTTCCTTTTACAGGTAATGATATTTCCAGAACTGTTTCATGAAAATGTTTTGTTTCTTGTCAGATTCTTAGTGTTTACAGGAAAGGGCTGAAAAATATGAGACATTTCTTCTCTTGAAGAGTAATGAACACCAAAATGTAAAAGATTTTATGACAAGTACCCATCTCTGCCTAACAAAATACTCTGGTTGAAAAGTGTTATCCTGCTGTATATTGTTGAATATATGGGAGAATTATCTGTTTTTTGTTTTGTTTTGCGAAATCAATACTCAATGTCATTGTGATTCTTGTTCTAGGTTTACGAGAGCTTACGGACATTGTTTAACTGGTTTTTGGCTATTTTCCTTCATTTTTTTAAATTTCTTCATTTATAATGCAGCATGTGACAAGGAAACAAAATGACCGTACTGGAATGTCTGTCTCTTCCTTTAAGGTAGAGGTTAGCTAGAGTACTTGCTCCTGAGGACAGTGGGAGTCACCTCATGTAGGCTGGACACCCTGTCACTCGCAGACTGTAGAGTCTCGCCAGCCAAGCTGGCTTCATCCTTGTGATCGGAGACTCACTTTGGAGGTATGGGAATTCGACCAGCACTTCTTTCCTTTGAAAGTAAATTTCACCTGGGAAATTCCTCCACAGCCAGCAGGCAGGCACCCGAAGCAGAAGAGTGATTCCCAAACACTGTAATAGGAATGTTGCTGAGAGGATTTTGTGCCCTCCTCCAGTTTGAATAACACAGCCGTATCCATAGGCTTTAAAGTAGAAGTCTTTTCACCACTACATATAAAGAGCCAGGCTAAAAATGAGAAGTTATTTAGCTTACTTAGCCCTAGGGTAGCTCACAGAAAGCCTTTAAATATTAATGTTAAAAAGCACTTGGAGAGACAATTCATTTTGGACCCTGAGGAAGGAATCCTTTGGATTAGAGTTTAACATAAACCTAAGTTGTAGAGTATTAGGCAGAAGTCTGGATTTGGCATGGAGCTCAAGTGCCAATGCTATAATGAAAACTATCATCATAAAAAGACTCGGGTGTCTGATTATCATCCTTATGCAGTTTTCAGCTCATAATCTTAGTGTCTGCAAGTGCTTTTAGGATCCAGTATGCAGAGGAAATTATATATTGTAAGAAACTGTTAACTAATTTCAATGAAAGCAAAGAGATGAATGACATCTAATAGGGGCACAATGTTGGTTCTAGCATTACTCATTTGTTGTTATTTGAGAAACAATTTGCCATTTACATTCCATGTTAGGGGCCATATATTGTGGTTTGCCTGTTAGTTTTGTTGATCTAGTGTAAATTTCTTTGTTCATCTTTGGTGATGAAGAATATGATCACTTATTATACACAGTCTGGCATTAATCATAGCCCCTTATTGAATTGATTTCCCTGATTATCTTTTTGACTGAATTGATCTTCTTCAGACCAGGGACCAACCAGTCTTGTCTGTGTCTGTACCATAGACCTCCCATTTTCTATTTGTTGAATAGGGTATGCGTTCATCAGACTACATCCTAACACCTGTAGGGTTTGGATCCATGAAATGTATGTGAGATCACCAACCAAAACATTCTTTCCCCAATGTCAACAGGCCGTGCTATGGTTGGTTACAGACCACAGAAAGCCTGGTGAAGATGGTCTATCTGTAGCAGGCCTATGCCTGTATTTGATGTATGCCTTGACCCATGGTTCCCTTGAAGATTAGTTTCCATCATGTGGGCCAGAAGTTAGGAAAATTGCTGGAAGAGTTGGGATCTGACTCTGTTGTCAAGAACTATGATGATGCTACACAATCTATTTAAAGTGCTTTTTGGTTTCCATAGCTACTTCATGGACAGTGTTCTACTTCCTGCTGCCATTACCCTCAGCCATAGCACTGGCTGCTGCACTGTGTTATAGTTGCCTGCTCCCTTTTCCTGATGACTGGACTGGCACATGCACATTTCAGGTTCACTGTTGTTTCCCTAGTGTTTGACTGTGCTGTCCACAGGTGTTCATAGAAATGGGTTGAATGAGCGAGGAGCATACAACAACTACCTTGCATCTTGCAAATGCCATTTCAAGCACCTTGACTGAGAGGCCTTCAGTGGCCTGTTGTATCTAGTGCACAGTCTTGGCCTGGAAGCCTCTATTCGAACTTGGGCCTTCAAATTACAAGTTCAGAGCTCCTTCTGTTGAATTGGCACTAGGAAAAGCAGCATTGTGTTTGTTGTGTGAGGGTAGAAAAGTAGGAGACTACGGGCTCCTCTGCCTAAGGTTCTTCCCCTCTCTATACTAACCTAGTCTTGTTTCCTTGGGGATCCATGGAGTGTGTCTAGGGGTCAGTCACCAGCTTCCTTTCCCTTGACTGAATTCAGTATGCACTTCAGGTCCATCACAATAGACAGACTGAATTTTTTTGTCACTAAACAACAGCTGCTTTTGATGTTCCAGTTGCTCCCTCCATGCCAGACCCTGAGCAGGGGACTTCACATGCACTCACAAGTATCCCAGGAGAGAGGCTATTGGTGACTTCTTCTTTCAGGTAGCAAGACTCAGATGGGCCATCTAACTGACACAAGGTCTCTCAGCTTGTGACAGAGCTGGATGGAAGTCATCTGAGGACTAAGTAGGTGACTGTGAGCCTCTTGAGTACCACATGTCCTCGCTTGTCTTTAAGCTGCCTCAGGAGTGGCCTTGCTTCTCCCCAGCCTGTGGCACCTTCTCCGGCATTAGGACTAGACACAGGAGTTGCTTGGTAGAAGAGAGGCTGTAAATCTCATGTGGAAACAATGACCGTGGCAGCTTCTGGGGGCTGCCCTGGCCCACCTGTGCCACATGCCTCTCATGCCTGTGACATTCTAGTCTGCTAGTTGTGGTGACTGTTCCTGGATGCTGCCCCAAGAAGACACAGTGAAATATGGGTGGAATCCTAGGACCCCTAAATCGCCTTCCAAGCCTGAGGCTTGGCTCATTGGGAGGGATTTAGAGTTTTCAACGCAAAGCTGTTGAGTGACCAGTTCACCCACTACTGGAGGTCTCTTGGACATTTTTTTAAAATTATTTTTTGCCTGAAGTAATTTGCTTCAAAATGGCCTTTTTAGATCCCATCTTTTAAAAAAAATCTGGAGTTATTTCCAATGTTTGATAAATCCAGCCTTCATGTATCATCAGAGGAAAGTCCTGGGTTGAATATTTTTGATCCCTTCTTTGAGACCAAATACAGGCATCTCTCCCATCTCTCTGCGTTCTTGCTTAATCTATGATTTGTCCCTATCAACTCAATGGCAGTCCCCTTCACTGAGCTCACCGTGCATGGTCTTGCTGTTAAGCCTCAAAGACTGCCTCAGTCTTTCTCTTGATTTCTGCTGACACTGGGCACTGTTCACCACCCTCATCGGATGTCCTCTCGTTGCCTGTTTGTTGGTGCCACCTTCTCTTTATGTTTTCTCTTTCTCCCTCTCTATCTCCTTTGAGGGTTCCTTTGTCCTTCAATGTTATTTCTTGGCGTCTAGTTATTTATGTGTTTATGTGTTTGAGACAGGATCTCTCTATGTATCCCAGGCTGGCAATTCTCCTGCCCCTCACCTCACTAGCATTTACAACTTGTCTGATTGTAAATTTTCTTTGGATGGATTTCATCATTTTCTCTAGTTGCTAGTGATATGTCAGACTGTCTGGACCCAGACCTTCTGCTTGCTCTGTAGACCCATATCCAACTGTCTTTGAGTCCCCCCATCCACTATCATCATGAAGACTTCCCTTTCCTCTTCTGCACCCACATCTATTCCTCACCCTATATTTCTTGCTTTCATGAATTCCACCTCTCTCCATCTGATGCCTAGAAATCTGGCCAACTTCCTCCACTCGTCACTTACTTGGTGTCAGTGTTCAAGAATTGTCAGTTCTGCCTCTGTCATATAAGCCCACTTAACACCATCTACTGCTGCCATCCTTTCCTAGGCTTCTTGGAATGGTCTTCCTGACCTTGCTCACAGTGAGTGGCCACTGTGGGCTTGTTCTAATGTGTAAACTTGAATGCCTTACTCTCCAGCATTGACATCTCCAGTGGCCTCCAATGATCTTAATAACTTGATGGATCTTTAATTCTTTAAGATGTCTGGGGATCTACTCCTGATTGACAGTGCAGCTTTTGTTCAAACTCTTCTTCAGTCCTACTAATTTGTTTCAGTTCCTCAACCTTGCCCTGTTTCCTCTCACATCCTGGGGACACTGTGTTTTGAAATATCACTTCTTTCAGAAAGCCTTTCATGATCCCCTTCCTCATTATCATCATCTTCTACGGCTCTCTTGCCTATTTGGGGAACATTCATCATCCCAGCAGAGCATGTTTGACGGTATATTGCCTGGATATTTGTCTCTCAGCCTCTATGAGCATCATGTTTTCTCAGTTTTGTGTCTTCTCAGTGCTAATCACAGTACCCAGACATAATGATAAAAATGTGTTTGCTGCTTAAATCAACTAAACACATTCAGTACACTGAAGAGATTTCTAGACCATTCTGTGAAGAGGGGGTTTCTGGCTCCCTACTTAGGAGATGGCTCTTTTTGTAACTATAAGGTGTTTTGTTTTTTTTATTTTGAAATCTTAAACGCTTTACGTTTCTAGCAATGTCTCAGATTCAGGAAATTGTTCGCATTCCCTAGTGCCTTCTGTTTGCACATAGACTGAAATCTAACTCTTCCTGAAGGCCAATCCCATCAGCCCAGCTTACCTTCCTTAACCTCCCGTGACCACCTCCTTTGCTTTTCTGATTCCTGTGTTACGTGGCTCTATCTACAAACCAAGTCCATTCCTGCCTTAGCACTTCAGCTGCTATAAAAGGTTCTCCACACTCTGTGTTCTGCAGCCTGCCCTGTACCTTCTGACCCCCCACCTGTCACCATCTGCCACATGGTTTCTTCAGAGCACTTTCCTGCCTGGTAATTCCTGCCTGGTCTCACCTTGCCATGCCGAGAGCCTATCAGAGAAAGAGCTGCTCTGCCTTGGGCATTACAGGATTTCCAGCATCTAGGGTAAAGCCTGGCTCTGATACCTTAGGAAGATTTGCTAAATGAATCCATTAACGGTAATCAATTTGGATCTGTTGGTAAGCTAAGAATTCCAAAGCCTGTTATACACAGAAGGTGTACAAGATCACATCTTACTCATCTTATGGAACTGGTCTGGGACATGATTCACTGTAGCAGTTGAGTTTTATGTACTCATAGCCAGAGTGCTCACCCTTTCCTATATAGAAAGACAGATATTTTGTTCTGTTTATACGGTAGTTGAGCTGTGCTACTCTTGTGTAGTCACTGTGTTGTTAGCCATTCTGTTCTCAAGATAAAATCATGGGAAGAGTACTGTTTCTAAAATAAATTGTCTTTGTTCAGGTCTCCCAGCGCTGCACCGCACAGGTTCTTTGGAAGGTTGATGGTACCTGTTGGTCAGTGTCCTTTCAGCCCGTGATTGGCTGGTTTTATTGACTGCTTCAACCCAGCATTCTGCCGGTAGACTGGCTGCTCTAGCTTTAGAGCGACTCTTCTTACGACTTGTGTAATTTACTAGTAACAAAAAAAAAAAAAAAAAACAACCCAAAAAACAAAAAACAGTCCTTCCCCGGCTAAGGCCTGTAGAGGAATTTGAAGGTGTTCTTGGTGGCAACATAACCTTTCAAAATATACGTAAACATGTGGTTCTGCCAAGTATTCACAGAGGTGAGTGGTAGGAGGAGGTGAATTGGCACAGCCCCAGAGTAAATTATACTGGAAGGTTTTCTGTGATTGCCCAGAACACCAAATTCATAAACGATGGGCTCTTCACTTCTATGATATGACCTTCTTGCTGGGCCTGATGTGGGGAAAGGAATGATAGAATGGGCGGAGTGGATCACTTTATAAGGAGCGCTCAGAAAATGCTAACTGCTATTACTACACTGTTAACCATCTAGAAGCACACAAAGTCCTGGATTTTCATGCCATACCATAGGAGCCTGCCCTGTCTTGAGCCAAAGCAAAACTCTCCCACAATCCATAGTCTGCCAGGGAGCATGTTGTTGACTGAATTAACTCTAGGAAACTCGTTTCTCAAGCTCTTCCCTGCCCACATGTACCAAGAGTTACCCAGAAAGCAGCTGCCAGTCTCACAAGTGGAAATTCCCTCGGGCTCCCCTTGCAGGCCACTCCCTATCTCTAGTTTGGTTGAAGGTGTACAGGGAAGTGGCTTCCTGTACCAAGACTTCATTGTCCACGGTAGTTCTGTAAACACTAGTGTGAGCTTTGAGCCTCCATGGCAGTAGTACTGCTCCTCACAGTGTTCCAATAGCCCCTCAGTTTTGCAGGCAGAATATAGGGGATGAAGAGAGTAGATAGACTATTAAGTTTTAATGAAGTTTTTTAAATAAATATTTTTACTTTATTTGTGTGTGTGTGTGTGTGTGTGTGTGTGTGTGTGTGTGTGTGTGTGTTCCTGGGCACAGATATGCCATGACATACAAGTGAAGATCAGAGGATACCATTCATGAGTTTGTTATTATCTTCTACCATGTGTGTCCTGGGGCTCCACCTCACATGTTCAGACTCAGCAGTCAGGGCCTTTACCCTCTGAGTCATCTCACAGGCCTCTCAGTGAAGTTTTAAGATAGATTCTTCCATTCCCCTTTCTTTGTCCATGGTAGCCATATGGTCTGAAATACTCTTTGTCTATGGCTAGAAACACCTTCTAGTAAGATGGTAGTATTGAGAATCTGGAAGTTTCCCAGAGGGAAATGGGTTAAAGGAAAGCAGAGCATGTGGGCCCATGCTGACAGTCTGAATATTACATTATCTATTTCTGCAAATACCTTGGACCAGATCCATCTGTCACATACAGAGACAACATTGATCATTCAGGATAGATTTGCCAAGTCTAAGATGCCAGCTGTCCTCTCCTGCCTGCTGTGGGCAGAGAATGCCTCTTTATAACCAGCTAGAGTAGTCATTGCATAGACACAGGTCTCCAACCCAAATTCATTTAATTTCCTTTCTGTCCCCTTTAAGAGAAAATGAGCAAGTAAGGAACATCCTCCATTGGCTCCATGATGGTTATGGAGGATGTTTTACTTCCCACACCTTGCTGCTGGAGGGTGGGGGCGTGTGTGTGCATACTCAGCATATGACCCTGCAATATTATAAGCTTATTCATTCTCTTGCTGCAGTTCAGTGTTCAGGTGCAGCTTGCTGACTCATGGACTGGAGGAAGCCAGTCATTCTCAATTGAGAATTGGTACTCTCTACCCATCAACACTTGCCTTCTACCCAACACTACAGAAATGCAGAAAAGTTCTATCTGAGAATTCAAATTTATTCTGGAGGGCTGCTGCAGACCTAGACTAGATCTGCTCATTTTCGTCTTAGCTGTCTCAATGGGTTCACATTTGACAAGAGCAGCAGAGTCCATGTACCCAAGAAATAGGAAGTAGGGGGACAAACAGGGATGGGGCCAAATTGCTCCACTGTGGGTAAGATTCTAGATCAGCAAGACTTTTCTCAGGAGCAATGTGTGTGGTAGCATTGGTGAAACTTGTAGGCTTCCCTTTGACTTAGCCATTGCTCCTCTGCTTTCTGTCATATGGAAATAATCAGAGATCCCCACAAAGGTGAATAGGTTGTCATTATTTATAATAGCAAGGGGGAATAATGTAAATATCCCTTCGTGGTGATAGGTTGGTTGTTTCCATACAGCCATGAATTATAACACAGCCATTAAACATTATGGTGCCAATAGCTGCTAATTGACATGAGATATAATAAATTTATATTGTGGGGAAAGCATAATAAAATATGCAAAACATATACAGATGGATATGTATATAAAGAAATATTCTAAAACAGTCTCCAGCATGTTGGCTGATGGACATTTTGGTAACTAGTTTGATTTGGCTTGTGTCTATTATTGTTTCTTGATTTTGTGCAATAAGCTTGAATTTCATTTGTAGCTAGAATTAGAAACAATGAAATTTTCTCTATCTTTTACATATATGTGTGCACGAATGTGCATGCTTGTACACATGCACATATTTCTGCGTTTAGAAGGTATCAATAACATCACTTTTTAAAAAAAAAACCAAAAATGACAGAAGAGTAAATAGTCACTTGGCGTTGGCTGTTTAATTGAAAGAACTCTCCAGTCCCTCCCTGCTTAGCTGTGCATTGGAAAAGTACACAGGACTGTATAAATGCTAAGGTTATTTACTCCTGTCCTTAAATGCCTTATGTTAACAAATACAGTAAGTAAACCGGGCGGTGGTGGCGCACGCCTTTAATCCCAGCACTCGGGAGGCAGAGCCAGGCGGATCTCTGTGAGTTCAAGGCCAGCCTGGGCTACCAAGTGAGTCCCAGGAAAGGCGCAAAGCTACACAGAGAAACCCTGTCTCGAAAAACCAAAAAAAAAAAAAAAAAAAAAAAAAAAAAAAACACATTCAGTAAGTAATGATTCTTACTTTCGTGTCAGAGGGGCCTTCTGTGTGCCAAGCATAGTCCCCAGCTCCTTTGTTCAGGATTTTTTTCCTGACGTCAAAGAGGGCAAAGCAGGTTTACAAGACGGCAAGCAAAGAGGTGAAGCTCCGCAGCTCTAAGGCACGTCTCAATGGAGCTTGAACCCACTGTGCTAAGTTTCTCGTTGAATGGCCTCTAGGCTTGTCTTCCTCAAAGGAGTTACCCTACTGAAGAACCAGCATTTAGCCTACTGGCTGACAGGAGAACAAGGGGTATAGTGTGCAAGCCTGATGGCCTGGGTTCAATCCCCCAGACCTACATAAAGATAGAAGAGGAGAACTGACTCCACAAAGCTGTCCTCTGACCGCCACAAGTGCACCATGGTACCCAGACTTTCATGCGCACGTGCCACACACACACACACACACACACACACACACACACACACACACAAGGATAGATGGATGGATGGATGAAAGAAAAGAAATTCAGGTCAAGTATGTGGTGAAAAGGTCACATCTGGTGGTAACTTTCTTGCTGGAGGATCCTGAAGTGGTCCAGGGATCACTTGCTAAGAGGCAGAGAACACATGTTATAGTCTTCCTTCATCTTCTTTTGTGGTCCTAAGTGTTCATGGGAGTTTCATTCAGATGACCTTACCTAATCCCATCTCTTCTCAAAGACCTCACCTCTACACACCCTAGTCAGATTAAGTTTCTACCCTCTTAATACCTCACAGCAGGGATTAAGTGTCAACACATGAACACTTGTAGGATATACTTAACCCATGGCAAATTGAAAACCCAAAGTATTCCTAAAATAAAACTGTATCTGTACTGAACACATGCAGACCTTTATTGTTATTACATATTGTTCAGGAAAGAAAAACAGCTTTTTTACATAGCATTTATATTGCTTTAGGGATCACAAATAATTTGCATGTTTCACTATTTAATGCAAGGTGCTTGAGCATCTGTGGATTTTGGCATCTGGGAGTATCCTGGTCCCCATTCTCCTCAGTGGGAGTCTGGGCGGGTGCTCCTTTGGAAACTCATCAATGCTTCTGGTGACACCACTGAGTCTTCAGTGAGGGAGCCAGTGGGAAAGCAGGTACCACCTCCTGGCCTGTGAGAAACGAGGCTGGGCTTTCACAGATGACCCTCCCTCTCACCAAGAAATCCACAGATTTCAGTGTCCTCTCTCGGGGAGCTTTGCCATATAAATGCGAAGTCCCTGATCTCCCTCTCCACATGGTTAAAAGATGGTACACATCTGTGTTCTGTTTAGATCAATGCCTTGGGCAGTATAGATGGTTCAGCTACCAAGTACTGTGTCCTTTGGCCTAATTTCCATTCCAAAATACAGAATCATTTTCTTACAGCATTAGCCAAGCATGTCCTAATCACAACAGCTGCCGTCTAGTAAACACTATGCACCAAGTCTTAACGGACTAAGCACATTTGTGTGTATAATCTACTTATTTCTCACCAGTCCTGGAGCTGTGGCATTCTTAATGATCCTCATTTTGCAAGAGAGGAAAATGAGGCACACAGAAGTTAAGTAAATCTCCCCAGGTGATATGGGAACAAAGTGGTGGAACCAGTATTCAGAGTACTACTGGAGGGCCACCTGATCCCAAACTCCCACACTGAACTGTTGATTCACTATTCTTAAGATATTCTTTTCATTTAACAGTCTGTTTATCAAGTATGACAGGTATTCTCTGAAAACCGACAACCTATCAAACTATTGAAAAGTTTCCAAACGTTTTCCTATGTAATGTGTGCTTATGAGGGCATGGCACTGGGATTTTGCCCGTTCAGCAGATTCTGGGCAACTCAAGTAAATTCCCTCTAAATCTACTCGGTTTGTGTCAGGCAGGTTCCTTGTGTTCACCAGACTTGTTAAGTTATTGTACAGAGGAATCAGCCCTGTAGATGCCTCCCAGAGCAGCAGAGAGCGGGGAACAATATGTACAGTACTAGCATTGCCTCTCTACAGTTTAGGAAATGGTTCCACCTCCCTACCCCATTGTAGAGCCAAGGCAGCCTTTATATGGTGATTGGGCCAAGTCAGTGATAAGGAAGTTTGCCCAGCCCAGACCTGGCATGTGAGCAGTGCACTGTCTTGCCAGGGATAGCTGGTATTTCAGAAGTGGGACTTTGTCTGTGTTGTGTCTTGTCTCAGTGGAGACTTATTTTGCTCTTGACCCTGATTCTCCTTTTCCAACTGCCATGAGACTGCAGTCTCAGTAATTTTAAACCCTGGACAGGAAAATGGAAGCATCTTATTTCACGACACAGGGTCTCGAACCGCCTAACCCAGACTCATAGATACTTTTGACCAAGTGACAGATTAGCATGGAAAGTTTATTAATTCAGTGGATAAGAAACTTAACATACTTTGTCTTTAGCCAAACATAGTAAAAGAGATCTTCAAATACATTTTTAAAAGAATATATATATATATATATATATATATATATATATATATATATATATAGTTCTATTTCCCAAATATACAGTGATTAAATCCATTTGTGCATCTCTGCCAGCAGCTGTGGTACCGCCACCGTTCCTATCTCTCATGTAAATTACTATCACCTTGTGGTTTGAAACCAGCTTGGTAAGTCCTTTACTGAGTAGCTTCTACAAGGCTGGCCTGGTTAAGGAACTGGAACTCTTTAGTCTCTCGGGGGCCATCGCTGGAATATTGAGTCTGCAGTTGGGAGCTACCATACAGGTTGTCATGCAGAGCTTTGTCAAGCAGAACTAGGTTGTGGAGCCTGTCCCGAAAGCTGCCGTGGTACCACTTCTTTTTGGCCTTACCCCCAGATTTGTTTACTGGGTCTTTGTCTTTGTTGGCCAACTCTCCAGCCTCATTCTTCTGATCGTCCTTGGGTGACACTGCAAAGCTTGGAGAACAGTGACAGCCCTGGCAGCCTTGCTGAGATGTCAGACTGAAAATAAAAAAGTCGGTTTTTAAAGGAAGAAAACTGTACTACATTTCCTCAGGTTCAAGCTGACTTGGACATAGTAGAAGCGTAGGGTCACTGGCCCCTGTCTCTGGCTGCTCATCCAAACTGTGATCCAGGGGAAGGGTAGCATGTTGATAGGCTCTTGGGCTTCATTTGGCTGCTTGCTAGCGTAAGGGATTTTCATTTTGGAAAGGGCATTTTGTTGTCTTTCATTTGTATAATTGACTGAATTGATAGTTTCTAATATTCTTCTGTTGGAAGGATTCTCCCAAGGGTTCCCCTTCCGTTTCCACAGCTGCCTAGGTGAGTGACAGGAAGCCCTAGTATAATCACAATACCAGTTTGTCAGGGTAAATCTGGGTGGCGATAAGAAGAAAGGGCTAGAGGATGTATAGTGGGGTTGGCACTCTAGAAAACTTATTGTCACCTATATTTTAAGTGGATGAAAATACAGATTGATGACTTCTAAAGGGAATAGAATAGACACCTTTGCAAGTGAATTGCCAAAAACCTGCTGACAAAAAGTGAATGAACGTCAGAAGTGTTAGATGTGGAGTAGTGGAAGGGTGGGCTAAGATAAAGGAGCGGGCCACTCATGATGTCTGACCATGCATCGGATCCCCTAGTGAACTGGAGATGCAGCAGTTTATGCAAAGGAAGGAATCCTGAGATTGTTCAGTTGGTTGTTTGGGTCTTAGGTAAAAACTTCTTTTCCAAAAAGTTGAAGCACCACCACCCCCACCACCCCTTTTAAAGGCATATAGAAACATCACTGAAGAGGCAAGCATTTCTTCCCAGACAGAATGGTGTTTTAGTTTTGCCAAGAAGCAGGTACTTGCAGAATAAGTCTGTTTAGCTGTTAACCAGCTACTGCTGAGATCTCTGCAAAGGTAGGCCCTTGCCTACTCATCTCCATTTGACAGTGCTTTTTTTTTTTTTTTTCCAAAATAAGACCTTGTCCAGTAAGTCCACATGTATTTTGAGGCAAGACTCCATTCTTAAAAAGATTGTGATGGAAGGAAATGGGGGTTGGGTTAGTTTTGGTCCCAATGGCAGACACTAAAAGATGCTCCAGCATTAAGGAGAAAGAGCCTCCATGGTTGACTTTATTAAAATCTCAGCTCAGGTGTTACCCCTAAAGAAGCTGCCCTTTCTGTAGAATTCACACCACTCCATCCACCTTCCCATCCAGGTACCTGCTTTCACACTGCCTTGATTATAATTTCGTTTCTTACCTCTTAATACCATTTAAAATGAAGTCTTTTTGATTTTCGTTTACTTGCTTAAACTGATATTTTTCTATTCATATCATCTACGATAGTTACTAAACTTTTAAAATCACATTAATAATCAACATATTTCTCAGACAAAATTATTTGGAGCAAGTACCTCTAATGTGCATTTGTTGATTCTATTAACTTATTTATAGAGTGTGTTTCTACCTTAGTCATTTTATATACAGCACATCAAAAAACACAATACAGAAATTCTACAAAGATAGCTACAAAAAGTGCCCAAACTGGTATTTTCTCTTCCTCTGTCCTGTCTTCGAGTACACTGTCCTTGAACACGAGTGGCCCGAGGGCAGAGGCATCCCAGGGCCTGAAACCTGTCGGAGAACCTGCCTCATAAAGCCACCTAGTAATGCTGGGTAAATATTTCTTGTTTGAAAGTAAACACGACTACAGCACAGTTCACCCTCCAGACTCTGAATGGCTAGGGTTTTGCTGTACCTTTGGTGTGTAGGAGGAAAACCATGGTTTTAGGATCAGAAAGTCTTCCTAATACAAGCCGTGCTGAGTAAGGGATTTGCTGTAATGATTCAAATCCTTCACCGAAGAGGTAATTGCACCCTCATGACATGAGGGCAGCTCCAGCAGGCAAACAGCTGCTTTCTCAGTTCTCTTATACCAGATGGCCCCAGGGGACCTGCTTCTGAGGCTTTTTGAGGAAATGTCCTCAAAAATAACCGGAATATACTTTTCATGTCTTCCAACACACGTTTCCTAAGTAAAACAAGGAGGTTGAGGGTGAGAACACACGGTAGGAAGACGCTCGCTGCTGGGGAAGGCACTGCGCATTTGCCCAAGCATCCGGTGCCTGGTAGCAGGCACACTGGGGAAGGCCCTGTGTCTCTGTTCTTCAAGTTCAATGGTGAATTAAGACATTTGCAGGGAACCTATAGAAGAAAATCCTTTAGGCAAAGATTTCTTAGATATGGCAGCAAAAGCACCATCTACAAAAGACAAATTTAGTGAATTAGAACATCCAAAGTTTGGTCTTTCAAAAGACACTTTCAAAATAGAAAATTAAAAGACAAGATGCAGATGGGAAATCATATTTGCAAATATCATCACTGATAAATAACTTGTGTTCACAGTCTGTACAGAAATCTTACAAATCCGTGAGGAGACAGTAGGTGTCCAAACAATGCAATCTGATTCAGTAATAAAGACAAATTGACTAGCATACATGCTACAGCATGAACAAAACTCATAAATATGCTGTGAAATTAGCAGTTCACAAAAGACCACACAGGATAGGTTCGTTTTTGTGAAATGTCCATACAGGGCAAATCTGTAGAGATGAAATGTTGATCAGTGTTTGCCTCTGGCTGGGAATGACAGAAAGAGCCATAAAAGATGAAAGTGACACATGTTCTCAGTGTCCTAACGGTTGAAAACTGAAAAGCGGACCATTTCAAGGCATCTAAGTCACACAACACAAGCTCTGCTTTGAGCTCTCCCAGGAGCACTAAATATTCTGTAACTGTTGGTAGTTGTTTTTCTGTATATAATATGGACAAATGATAACAAAATTAAGAGTTTAGAAAAATATGACTGTGAGTACTCTGCCTGAGTGGATGTGTGCATTTTAATACATTAATTAGTTCTTCTAAATAGTTAAGTAGGTTTTCCAAAAATATATGTCTCACTTTTATAAAAGTTAAAAAAAATATGTGGGTTTGTTGGCTAAGAAAACAGGATAGCATTGAGAAAGCCAAATTAATTTTAAATGGTACATGGATGAACTTTCTTTTTCTTAGTAATAATGAAATTTTATTATTTAGAAAGGACAAGAGTAGATGTGTATATTTCATTAGAGAGATCAATTTAAAGAACTTAAAAATAGTATGGATTTAAAGCATACATGTCACACCAATCAAATCTGAGTTACAGTACTGGGCATGCATGTGTGACCTGACCCTGGGCAGCCAGCACATTATCCAGTTGGAAGAATGAAGCCACTAATGACTGAAACTGAATACCAAAGCCCAGGAATTCACCTAGCATTTCTGTGTCCCCTTTTTCCTACCAGAAACAAGAAATGTGGGAAGCTCCCCTGCTGCCATTTCTTGAGCATAATCATCCTGGGCTGGTAAACAAGCAGCTAGTTGCAGAGCCGTTATGACCAACCAGAATAAGCAGTTCCCTTTGACCTTGCATAATTCTGATTCTGGAATGTCTTGCTTCCCTGGCAGCCAGTAGTCTGGCCCTTGGTTTCTGGTGGACCCGTATTTCCTTTCCCAAAACGTTTTGCTTTAAGGCTGTGGAGTCTATTTTAATAGAGCTTTTGAGTATTGCCGGTTCAAAGAAACTTATTATAGTGCATAAGAAGTTCAAAGAGGATATAATAATGACAATACAAGATAGACTCAAGACTGGTAGAAAAATTTAGTCCTGGAGGCTTAAGAGGAGAAAGATGCAACTGCTTGACTCCTTGTGATATCAGAGAAGCCTCAGGGAGGAGGTGGCATGGGGAGCACGCTTTGAATACCTGGAGAGGCAATGACTAGCACAAGGGCAGAAGTGCCGGCACCAACACGTCAGCTAGCTGATGTGACACCAGGGATGGCAATCTGACGTTCCTGGGCCAGGTCCAGATGGGGAGGGCGGGCTACAGCTTCCTCCTGTTTGCTTTCTTTGTGGCTTGTGAGATTAGGAAAAAATCCAGTGGTGAACAGTTAACATTTAAAATGGTTATACAGGGAGGGTGTCTACACAATAGCCTCAAATTTGCTTATTGGTCTGCCATCTAAACTGTTTACTTCCTGGTCCTTGGATGAAAGGTTTGGGGAGGGCCCTCATGGTGGCTCATGCCTGGTAGTCTCAGTGCCTGAGAGATGCAGTCAAGAGAATCAAGAATTCATACACATTCTCAGTTACATAGCAAGTCCCAGGCCAACCCAAGCTGCACGAGATACGTCTCAAAAGAAGGGGGAGGGAGAAGGTAAGAAGAGATGGAGGTAGAATGGGGGTGGCTGTAATCGTAGAATTTAGAAGGGCAGGAGGATCTCAAGTTCAAAACCACAAGGCCAGCGTGGATTGTATACAGCAAGACTCTGTAACACACACACACACACACACACACACACACACACACACACACCAAAATACAGCATTGGAACTATAGCTCAGGATAAGCATGCTCAGCTAGCACCCATGAGGCTCTGAGTTCAGTCCCCAGTACCATGGAAGTGGAGCAGCAGCGCAGAGGACAGAGATGAGTAGTGGGGAAGATTTGGGATCTTTCCTTTGAGAGATCTGCAAATGAAGGAAACCTAAGTAGATTGGAGGGTTGAGATAAAAGTTGTAAGTGTGCATTTTAAGAAGTCTCGCAACATATCTAACCGGAAGTACAATTGGATCCAGTAGCCCAAGTTACCATTATTATGCTTGGTTCTCATCCCTCTCTTTGTAAAACTTCATTTGCTGGTAAATATTTGCCACGTGATTGTGAAAAAAAAAATCTCTGTTCACTCTATTCTGTTGCATTTAAGGTGTCAGATCCAGGAAGGAGAGTGTTTAGACTCCCCCACCCCACCCCCTGTAAATAGATGATGATCAGATATGGCTCATCTCTGGACCAGTTGCTGTGCTGCTGGGGAGAATTCTGGTTGTCCAGCTTAGGTTCCATGCTTCCCTGCAGTGATATGAGTGAGGCACTGGGGATGGGTAAGAACTTCTCCAGGTGAACCAAAGGAACAGAGCTGGGGAAGCTACCATGTGCTAGTAAACCACAGTTCACACGCCGCTACCCCAGGGGAAGGGATTTATTTATGCTACACTTAGGAAACAGTGGTAAGTTTCAGCATTTATTACGCAGTGTGTTTGGGGGTCTGTTTATCTATAGGATGAAGTTGGACAGGTCAGAAACCAGGCCGGCTATTCCTCTGAGAATGTCTTGGTCTTTATACTGTCAGTGAGCAGTGAGGAAGCATTGAAATCAAGCAGAGAAATTTCATGGTAAGATTTATCTTTTGAAATTATCACCAGAATTGTTCTTCTAAGTTAAGCATTTACACTTCATGGGGGGGGGCACAAAATTGGGGGAGTGGGTCTGGAGGTGGGGGTGAATATTATCAAAACACACTGCATACAATTCTTAAAGAACTAGCAAAAAATAATATAAAATTATTGTTTTGTTTTCTGTGTTAATTTTCTTAGTAACACATAGGTGGTCCAGAGTCAATTTGAATCCACCTGAAATTTACCAGAAACATAAAAAGCTAATTAATTTTGTGAGATCATAATTAATACTGTCTTGCTATACTTACTTCTATTGACTTCTCCACGTTTGAAGCATAAGAACTAGAAGAGAATGTAAAAATCATATTCCTTCTATTTTTTTTTTTTTATTCACAGATGTTGAAATTATCTTTTTTCCCCCTAGTGGAAAGGTGACCTTGCTGGAAAATCATTCAAATTTTTTACAGTCAAGTCAATAAGTTCCTCAGAGTTAAAGGAACAAGGGCACAGAGATGGCAGTAGAGGCCACTGCACCCCTGATATCGGCATCTACCAGTGCACCAGCACCCATGGAAAGTGCCAAGATGAGTAGTGTGCTGCTGTGGTTACACTGGAGGAGCAGGGCCAGGCGCTGAGCATAGAAACAGTAGAGAGAAAGTTCGAGTTCCTTGAAATCAACAAAACAGTTTTCCACATCAGTAGACTACTGAATAAACGGCAGAATTCAAGGGAGTCAGCTGTTCACTTGGAAGGAAGGAAAGAGTTGGACATTGAACATTGGCCTTTTCCTCAGAGTTGGTCTCTCCTTATCTCTCTGCCTCATAAGCCTTTTGTGGTATCCGGACTGTGGTGTGGTTATAAGTATTTAACCATTCTAGACATCGTCATTAGCAGAAGCTCTTTTTCCATTGCTGGAAGCTCTGAACACGGTGAATTATTTTAGGCTCCTTATTTTATCTTTATAGGATTACTGTAAAGCTGAAAAACAAATCTGGGACCACCACTTCTAATTTTAGATATTCTTTTGTTTTCGCTAGCTGACATTTAGACTCTTATTAAAAATCTCCCCCTCTTCACTTCTGAGTAGTCCAAACAGGAAATCTTCCATGAGAGTAGACTGTATAGAAAAGTGTGCCAGATGGTCCAGCCTCTCCCTGTGTCCTTAACATATTGTCCAGCCTACTCAGAATGTGACATTAGAGACATCCTCCTTGACTTCCCCATGTGCCAGTAAAGAAAAGAGGCTGTGGATTTGTTTGTAATAACTTCACTAAAGAAAAAAAATCTCTAGAATAATCAGCATAAATTCTCAGTGGTGGGCAGGATAGGAAGGTTAGTTCGTGTGCATCTCTTAATTGCACTTTACTGAAAAGGAAGAGAACAGTGTCCGTTGGGAACTGCCTATTGGAAAGGCCATCCACACCATGGATTAGTGCCACAAAGTCTAAACTATGTTTGACCTTCTCAAATATCCTAAAGAGTACAATGAATACTTTGGATAGAAGACAATATAGAAAATGATTTAAAAGTACAAAGACTATGCCCGTCTGTGGGCAAGGGAACTTTGGACATTCTGCTCAATGTTAGTATAAACCTAAAACTACTTAAAACATAGAGCTTATGTTAACCCCCACACACTACAAGTTTCCTTTAATTTCAGCACCTATGGAGAATAAGTGTGACTAGCATGTCACACTGTCTGTGCTTTAAGCTAGCTTTAAAACGTATTTTATAGTGAAAGAGATGCATGAGATATGGGACTATGACTTACTAATTATCATTCAGCAAATGCCCACTTACTCACCACCCAGGCTAGAAGTTCAGACTGCCTTATCTGTTCCTCTGTCCTTCTCTCTGTCCCTGACCTCTCTCTCCACGATGGTGAGCGCAGATCTGGTGTCTGCAGTCATCAGTTCCTTATTCTGACTGATAATTTTACCTCCTAAGTGCACTTGTCACACTGTAAAGTCACAGAAATGGACAGTGCCCCAGTCTTTGATCCTCAGGAAAATACAAGTTAAGGTTCCTGTGAGAACTCCTAGTTACAACGTTTTCATCAGTTCGTTGATACAAACCATGGTTTACATGCATCTCCTTTAGTATTGTTGATTAACATACTCAGTGATCCACCACTTTGTTATCTCTGCCTGATTGCAGCTACCCTGAGCACATGTTCTCTTGTGAGGCCCATCAGAGCCACCTTGTGCTTAGGAATATCAGAAAGCACTTCAGTAGTATGCTAAAAGGTAGGAACATTTTAAAAAGTGACATTTTCAATAAGGAACGCAAACACACACACACACACACACACACACACACACACACACACAGAGGGAGGAGGGGCTGGAGCAATGGCTCAGTGGTTAAAAGCACTTGTTTCTCAAGAAGGAGGACCCAGGTTCAGTTTCCAGCACCAACATGGTAGTTCATAACCATCCATAACTCCATTCCCAGGGAATCCAACCCCGCTTCTCACTTCCCCAGATACTAGGCACATACGGTGTGCACATACATACGTGCAGGCAAAATACTCACGTACCTAAAATAAAATTTAAAATTTTAAGAATTACAAAGATGTGGCACCACACAGATCTTGAAAGGACACTTACAGTGTGAAAGTTGCAAAGAGGAGGCTGAGCTTTACCTTGTCGGAGTACAGTCACAAGCTGTTACTCAGCCTTCACTTCTCCTAGGCAGATACTTCACTGCCCTAAACACACCCCAATTGTTTGTTTGTTTGTTTCAGCGTTATAAGTAAACTATAGAGAGTAGGTAAATTTGGTAATGGGGAATCTGGGAATAATGAAGACAGCATGTTTTCATAAAAGCAGTATTGTATTAAAATGTTTTGCGGTTGAGTCTCTCTTGCCCTATGATTTTAAGGGCCATTCATGTACAAATAACTTAATCATCTTTATGTAGTAAAATGAGCCTTTGTATCAAGATGTTAAAAGTATTTTCTGTTCTTCTTTACCTGAAATTTGAGGGTCTCACTTTTTACTCTTCCAAATTAACTGTGCTGCACATTTTGGGTAGGTGGTGCAGAGGAAAGCTTCAGATGTGGCTCCCCGAGAGCCATATTCTTTATTTTTATACAGGATACTCTGTCCTCATTGGCCTGGAGCTCTCCAGATACTTTTGGGTGGCTGGCCATTTGAGCCCTAGGGATCCGCCTGTCTCTGCCTCACCAGCATGGTTTCTTCAAGTAAAAGCCCCATGCCTAGCATTTTTTAGTGTGAGTTCTAGGAATGGAACTCAGGTCCTCATGCTTACCGGGCAAGCACTTTATACCTGAGCCACTGAGTCCTGATTGTCATATTCTTCTCATATTAATGTGTGTCTGGGGGTGCACATACATAGTCCTCCAGGGTACATCCTGGAAAGGTAGCTGTTGGACCATAGATGACATCTTCACCTTGATCAGAATGGGTATAGCCATTTGATTTATCTCTCCTTCAATAGAAGATGGTAGTTTTTGGTGTTCCACATCACAAACACCAGCATTCTCAGGATTTGATATCCACTTTCTAGTCATTGTATGGGTAGAGGATTCTTTTGCTATGGCTCTCATGTACTCTTCTGGCTTACTGAAAAGCACAGCACTTTTTCTTTAGTTTCCCCTTTAAAGTCTTAGGTTGCTTGCCCAATTTCTGCCTTTCTTTTTTACTAATAGTAATAATTCATGTAGCCTAGCTATGAGTTCCACATTTATTTACATGTCATAGATCTTTCTCCTCTCTTAATATTATCTTTTAATGAAAACACACTTGTTACTGGGGGGTAGGATTGTGTTTATTTTTGTTCTTCTTTTACGACAGGGTCATACTGGCCTTGAACTCATTATGTAGCCCAAGCTGGACTCTACTCATAGTCCTCCTGCCTCAGCCTCCCAAGCACTTGGATTACAGGCACATGTTGCCATACCTGGCTCAAAGTTAATGTTTTAATATAGTCAAGTATACCTGTATTTTCCCTTACAGTACTCTGCTGTAGAACAATCTTTGTACATTGTAAATGTGTGTTACTACCATTGGCCAATAAAGAGCTGACTGGCCTATAACTGGGCAGTAAGAGACTGGGCAGGAGAGCCAGACTAGGAGGATGCAGGGAAGAAGAAGGGTGGAGTCTCAGGAGTTGCCAGCAAGACACAGAGAAAGCAGGATGTGTATGAAATTAGGTAACAGACATGTGCTAGAACTTAGATAAGAAAATTGTGTTAATTCAAGTTGTAAGAGCTAGTTAGTAATAAGCCTGGGCTATCTGCCGAGCATTTATAATTAATATTGAGTCTCCGTGTGGGTTCTTTGAGAGCTGGCAGGCGGGAAAGAAAAGTCCTCCTACAATACTCCATTGGATAAATCCAACCCTGAATTTATCTTCTATAGTCTGTATTGTTTGCCTTTGATATTAAGATTTATAATCTATCTGGAAATCATTTGATTTGTGTGGTATGAAATAGGATGTCCAATGTCGTTTGGATATCCAGTTATTCTATTACTATTTACAGAAGGGCATTTTGCAGTTATTTTATTTTAGAAAATTTAATATGTAAGTCTGATATTTGCATCATTCTTTCCCCATGCTTGCAAATTTCATTTTAAGAGCCATGTTTATGCCTCCCTGACATCCTAACAATTGATGTACCTTAGACTGTAAGACAGAAGATTGAAATAGTCAATGTTAAACTCTCATAGTGCTTCCTCTAAAAAAAAAAAAAATACTTAAGATGTCCTACAAATAGCATTATAAATCATGAATTTTCTTTGGTTGAAAGAGAACAAATATATTTAATTTTAGGAACCAATTTTGATGTATCTGAGTGTGTGATTAAAACAAGGAAAGACTGAACTCACTCTGTGTTGTGTACCATGTGCACAACTGAAGTGCTGGGCCCAGCACCTTTAGTTCCTTCCATTGGGGGTTTTCTTTGAAGTGAGCAATTGAACTAGAATTCTTGTCCAGGAATCTCATTTAAAATTCAGAGTTCCTCTCTCTGACTCATTTCTGTACTATTCACCTGAGAAGATTCACACTGTTCACTGAGAGAACCTTAAGGACAATAGACACCCTCTGCTAAGATTGTCAGTTTTTTTTAAACCCTGGAGTTACTCACCATTTTCACTCACATCATCAGAGTTTAAAGTTGACTTGAAACTTATCCTTCAGAATTTTTTTGAGCTGGAAATCAGAATCACTATATTGTGGATTAGTCAAGTATTTTAATGTAAATTATTAGAAAAGTATTTTTGAAAACAACTGCCTATAATTGTTAACACCTTAAGGGAATTTTGTCAGCTAGCATTATTAAAACAAAGGAACAAGTCTGTACTTATCAGTTGAAAATGTATATAAAGTATAATGAATGAGGAAAAAGAATCTGTATAAATACATAAAGAAATATAAGTCAGGATGAAGGTCAGGAGCATATGAGCTCTTTTCTTTTTTTCCCATTTTCAAGTTGAAAACACATCAAAGGTTGGCTGTAGGCAGACTTTTCTGTCCTGCCTGCCAGCTCCCAAATAACCACACAGATGCTTATTATTAATTATAAATGATTGGCCAGTAGCTTAGGATTGTTACTGACTACCTCTTACAACTTAAATTAACTCATTTTTATCAATCTACATGTTGCCACATAACTTGTGGCATTTACCCATCCTCTTACTTGTCTTGCTCCCTCTCTGTCTGGCTGGTGACTCATCCTTCTTTTTCCCAGCATTCTCTCAGTCTTGCTCTCCTGCCTAACCTCTTCCTGCCTACCCACTGGCCAGTTGGCTCTTTATTAAACCAATGAGAGCAATATATCTTCACAGTGTACAAAAGGATTATTCTATAGCAGTTGGCATGTACATAGTTTCTGTTTCAAAAGGTTGAGTAGATACATGAAAGAACCTATGCTTTTCAGTTTTCATCAAGAGATTATAGTTTTATTTTTGTGTCATTTTCTCTGATCCATTATTGTCATCCTACTGATCAGTGCTGCTTTCAGCCATATTTGCCCAACTGGCTCTATTTCCTTTCTCTTTTTGTGATATTCTAATTCAAGTCATAAAGGGATGTTTTCCAGGGAAGAGGCACTCACTAATCTAGTATTACATTACCTAGATGCTATTGATTTTTCCTTCTCCTTTTTGGGAGAGAGAATAAAGACATACCCCCATTGGCCTTAATGGCTTCAGTCCCAATTCCAGGTCTGAAGGAGAGATAAACTATTAAGGTCAGCCCTGGCCCAGGCCTGAACTACACACATGTGGGGTACAGATTATTGGCCACTTCTGACAGAGACATAAATACAAGTTTTATGTCTTCTGCACAGTGTGATGCTGGCTGAGGAGCCTTTGGCCCCTCTTCATTCCTTCTATTTAGTCTTCAAGAGTTCTGAGTGGCAGAGTACTCACTACTCCCATTTCTCTTGGCACAGCCCCACAATCAGACCAGGCATTCAATGTCCCTAGGTGTGGTTGTCCATCTGTCTATATGCTGGTGTCCTTTCCTCACTTTTCAGTATAATGCCCTTTGGAAAATTAAACATTGCTTCCATGTGAAAACAGAACACTGGGAGGAAATCACACTTGTTTGTACATTATTGGAAATGTTGGGAGAAGGGGGGACATCTAAGCTAATCTTAAACCAAAGCAATATGTCGAGTCTTTGGACATAATGCTCCATGTTGGTAGAGTGCATTTGCTGGAGCTTTTTGAAAAAAAAAAAAAAGCTATTTGGCAGGATATATCATGACCCTTGAAAGAAGATCCTAACCTTTTACCCACTAACTTTACTTCCAGGAATTTATGCTAAGGAAACAATTGGTGACACAGGCAGTGATCCTCTGCAAGGATGTGATGGCAGCACTATTTATACTAGCTACAAGGGCATAGCAATCTGGATGTGCGCACAGAGAGAATAGCTATAAATCAGGTATACCATACAATAGAATGCTCTGTAGCCAATGAAAAATGTTCCAAAGCCTATTAAATGACGTTGGAAATCCCTATAGTGGGTAACTTTAAAAAATAGCCTGTTAGCCATGTATATAATATTATAAGATATTAACAGTGATTATCAGTTGTGCAAAGTATATATAATTTCATTGCTATTTTGTTTTCAGTATTTTTCCATTTTTCTGCAAAGCCATAAATTGATTATAAGAATTTAGAAAGATTAACTTTCTTCCCTCCATGCCTCCTTTGCTGTGGATTGAACCCAAGGCCTTGTACATCCTAGATAAACACATTACAGCGTACGTCCCCAGCCCAAGATAAACTTTCTTTTTATTGACGAGCCTATGTCTCCAGTAAGAGCACCCTCCATCTTATACAAACTCTGTAACAGTGGTGTGAAAACTTGAAAGGGTCTGCTGCATCTCTATTGGGATTGGGAGGAGCCTGCTCAGGTAGCTCTATTCTCAGCGTGGCCAGCATGCCCTGGCCAGTGCATCACAAGTTCCATCATTCAAGTGAGTCACCACAGAAGGGTGTCGAGCTGATGACATTGCTACACACTGTACTTGAACTATCAGCTACAACCTCACAGGCTGCCAAGCCTTGGGCTTATCTTCCTGAACTGTTATTCTCTCACTGTGCATAATGTCAAAGGAACTGCCTAGGCTGACAAGTCCTTTTGAGGACACCGTGGGCCAGCATACTACAGCTGATGCAAGCCTTCCAATTGGAGACAAACCAGCCCAGCAAGCGTTGCTTCCATGCTAAAGTTGAAGCTGTTACTGCTGTAGTTGGGCCTTGATGAAGGCTTTGGCAGGACTCCAGAAATATTTAGGATAAAAAATATGCTGGGGTGTTCAGCTGGGAAATACCCAGCTGGCTGAGGGGTGTAAGAAATCTTTAAGGGTCATCTGCTAAAATTGGAGTTAGAAAGTTATTTCCTCCTGTTTTTAACCTTGGTTGTTTGTTGTGTTTGGCTTTAGTAGTGGGAAAAGAACAGAGAATTTTTTATTGGAGGTTTTAGGGCCGAAGGTGAAATTGACCAATTTTTGTTGGCCTGGTTTGTTTGGGATTGTTATGGTGTGGGAGTTTTTGTTTGTTTGTTGTTAACGCTTGTCATTTTAATAAGTAACGGGTAACCAGTCGCTGCTGTAGTGAAGAGGATATTGGTGATTATGCACAGATGGGCTATCATTGTCATCCCTGCGCATCGTAAGTCCCTCGTGTATGTTGTATGAATTCCATCAAAGCTAAAAGAGTGTGTCTCAGGGTCTGTTAGATGATTGCCTCTATGTATATGACCCTTCTGTTGTTATAAGCATCTTCAGTATATAAAAAAATGTGGACTAGTGTTGTTGATAGGGACATTTATGGTGTGTCCCTGAAGTATAAATGAAAGGCATAATAGCTTTAGTAGTTGAAAACATCATAAAAAGTACTGTGTAGTATGCAGTTTATTACTTCATGTACGCCAGCACAGTGGTAATAGATTTTAAACTGTGGTCATTTCATAGCAAATAAATGTTATTGCTATGACTAAAACAAACAAATAAAATGCTGTTAGACATTAAAAAGTGCAGTTGACATGGGACTTGAAGAATCACTTCTTACAACAGTTATGAATGCCCTGCATTCCAACCTCACCCCCAGATAATTTCAGCCATGGTTTCCTGGCCAGGAACTGCTGAGATGTCTGAGGATGTAAAACAAGACTCAGAACCCCATATTGTGTTCCAAGACTATGCTTCCCTTACAGATGACATAGGAAGCTAGAGGTGTTTCCTCAATATAGAAGTAATTTTAAACTACTTTGTAGATCATTTTGAATTACCCTATGATATTATAACAGGAACAGATTAGCCCAGGCCTCTGAGCCCAAGTTGTTCCCTTGACCCTCCCCTTGTTTCACTGGTTTGGGCCCTGATTCAGGTGTTCTTTCCAGGTCTTACCAACTGGCATGTTATATAGTGGGACAGAGAGAGGCCTGAGAAAGCATGACCTCAGTTGCTGGCCCAAGTGCCAAGGAAGACTGCATGGCATAGGTGATGTACAGCTGTTCCTGGACCCAAAGTGAGAGTCACCAGGAGTAGATGCTAACTTACAGTATAGTCACTGACCTCCCTCTAATGATTCTTACTGTCTCTGTTGCTGGTTTTCTTCTTAACCTATTACATCTTGTCAAATATACTGTAAGCTCTTTAAAGCCAGAAACTTTGGTGAATTGTTTTTATTGTCTTGCTCATTCTGGGCGCTCAGCAATGAGTCTTTGATAGATTGAAATCTACTCTTTGAATTTCATTTCTTCCCTTGCATGACTCCCATCTGCTATATGAGTCTACCAGACAGGACAATAGAGGCTGGACTGTGGAGTCTATTGGAATTTACTATGTGTTGAGTCCTACTGTGTCTGCTGCTTTATTTCCATTCTTCGCAAATGTGGCAGGCATCTGAAGGAAACGCATAAATCAGTGATTAAGAGAATTGCTAATGTTGGGCCTGGGTCTGTGAAGCTTTTCAGGCCTAGAGGAGCAGAATAACACCTGCTTTGCAGACATAGAACACTGACAACGAGAGCCCAGGCTTTGGGTCGGGGCACTGAGTGAATCTTGGCCCTGTCACTTAAAGGCTGGCAAGCCTTACCGTAGCCCAGGGTTTCACATCTGCACAGTGGAAATTCTAGCAGTGCCTGTCTTTGGGCTTGTTTGGCAGCTTAATGAGAGCCACTAGTTTACTCACTAGTTATCTCTTTAATCCCTACAGGAATTACTTAGACAACCCAGCTACCGTGCAAGGAACAAAACTTCCTCCCTTGTGGGATACATGTGCTAGAAATATAATACTCAATGATGACATTTAATAAGTGTTTAATCAGATTCATTGGAAGATGTGAACTCTGCATAGAGTTTTCTCTGAATGCTGCCACAGACATTCATGTTACAGCATACACACACACTCAATACCAGTATCAGGTCTGAATTGGTGTAACCCTAGCACAATCCCTGATATAGGACATGCATGTATTCTTGCTCAGTATCTGCAGCTGTCTTCCTGTACATTTCCTCCCCACCCCCCATAAAGAGCTTTATTTGAACAGTCCAGCAGCCAGCTAAGACTCGGGGCCTGAAGGTGATTGTGTGGCTAGCTAGTCTCCACATCATGTCAGCCATCTGTGTTTGCACTTTCTGTGACATAATGTAATTTCACCTAGGTGCTAAGATGTTTGCATAATCTGCGGAAATAAGTCAAATGGCCAATGTGGTCAACTTAAATCTACCAACCAGATTGTGATCATTTCAACCTTTCCTCTCAAAACCTTTGGTCAGCTGCCCATCAAAGAATAAAACGGACAAATTCGAGGTTTGGGCTCCTTTTTTAAAACTGTTTTTACTGAGGCTGATCTTTGAACATCAGAATCCAGAGCAAGAGAAAGAACAGGCCTGACAGCACAGCCCCAGGGAGCTGCACACAGCCCTAAGTGCTGTCTCTGAAAGGTGTGTGTCTGTCCTGCCTCTATTCCCTAGCATGTTCCTAATGCACACTCAGATCTCTCATGGCACACAGCCCATGTAGTTGAAAATGTAAACAGGAAATTGTTTTCTGGCTGAATGGCCTTTGTGGCCCAGAAAAATATTCATTTCTGCTGAGACGTAACTTTAAAAGCACGCAACAGTGAAGGCTAAAGGCTGGCCGAGAGTGAGGTCAATGTGTAACAGAGCAAGCAACAAAACACAGAGACGCAAATTCATGTATGTGGGTCCAGCACATGTTCACGAGTGGCCAGTGGTACAACAGATAGTGGAGAAGCTTGAGTCACCTAGAAAGCCCTTGTGAGATAGGGTGAAAGGGCATGTTTGTGCATCCAGACATCAGGTAAAATGCACTCCTTGGAAGATGCAAAGGACCGTCCTGGAGCGTGGAGACTAGGCAGCATGCCTCTGGCCCTTGGTGCTCCTGTGTTCTGCTGCAGCACCCTGTCATTTGGCCTCCCATGAACCTCCTGTGCTCCCATTGTGGTTTCCCTATGTGCTGATGAGTTTTCTGGTTGTTATGTCTTGCAGCCCCCCGAATCCAAGCCCAACTTCACCCCTCTCGCCATCATGGCCCATGTTCTCGGCGCCATCCAGCCCTATGCCCACCTCATCCACGTCCAGCGACTCATCCCCCGTCAGGTCTGTTGCAGGGTTGGTTTGATTTTCTGTTGCTGCTGTTGTTCTCCCATTGGCTCGGTCCTCTCTTCATGCAGTGTTCAGCCTCCTCGTCAACTTTGTTCCCTGCCATCCAAACCTGCACTTGCTTTTTGACAGGCCAGAAGAAGCAGTTCGTGAAGACTCCAGGTAAAACCACGGATGGTGACTGACCTGTTCCCGTTTATGCAGAGCTGGTCAGGGACATTGGGGGCCTCCTCTGCTCTCATATGATTCCATCCTAAGAAACCAAGCCAAGAGGCACAATACGCATGGCCTTGCATGGCATTTTTAATACTCTTTCTCACCCTTACCCACATTTCTGAATTAATCTGGTGCTTGGATTTGGGGAACAGGGATCTCCAAAATACAGCACTCCTGTGTTGAATTACTTTCGGAATCATGTGGGCTCTCCACGTTTTGGTTAAAGACAATATCCTAGGGAGCAGTGTTGACACACACACACACACACACACACACACACACACACACACACACACACACACTGGTCTTTCCTTGTCACATGTTTATCAGGTAATATTTGGCAGCATTTGCTTGTGGGTTGGGCCAATAGCCCTGAGCACTGACATCTAGTCACAGACCAAATCCGCTGAGTGAGAGGAGAATATAACACACACTAAAAGACTGAGACATGAAGCACTTGCCCTTTAGATTGCTCAGGGCTTCTGCCTTCCTACCCTCTACCCCATGTACTCCAGGAGTCTCCAGCCCACTTCGGTCACTGTAGATCATGAACTCTGACTCTGAGTGCACATGGAAATGGGTTCTACGTTTTTTTGAGGATGAGTGGCTTGACCTAGTTCTTCTCCCAGAAGACCATGCCTCTGTCCTGTCTTGGAGAGCTCCACAGCTAAGTGCCATGGGTTTGCTCTTGGGCTCTCTGTAGAAAAGAAATTCTTCAAATCCAGGGAAGGATGGAATAAAGATCCTATAGACTTCCTCTGCTGTTTGGGGCACTCGCTGGGCAGCTCTCAGACTTGGCCTCCGCCTTCAACAAGCCAAAGTGCAGGGTCCAGGTAGAAGCTTCGCAAGCATTCTTGATTTTGGCGGGATTTTTGCATACTGCCCTTTCTCCTCAGGAGTGGGTCCATCAGCGAGGGCTACCTCCTTTATAAAGCTGACTCTCACCGTTCAGAAAAGCCGTGCTCTCTATGTATGCAGGCACATGACTTCTTTCCCTTTGGGCATCTTCACATTGCTTGTGTCATTCTATACTCAGATGAGAATGAGAAGAGAAGTGGCCTGAAGCACACTGTGCAAAAAGAAAATGGTCACTTCATCGAATGAAAGCCGGGGCAGAGTCAGGAGTTCTTGCCGTCTGCCCAGCGTTTTTATTCTAGACCTGGGCAGCCCCGGTTAAGTTTCTGTGCCATCCCAGCCCTCGGCTCTGCTGGATGAGACGTGGCTTTCCACCTAGTTTAGTTCTGGATGATGGCAAAGATGGCGGGGCTGTGTATTGTTTTGTCCTCACCCCATAGATAAAGTAAAAATTAGATCCTGTTTCTTAACACTTCAAACTATTTGTGAGTTATTTCTTAGGCAACTGCTAGGCACTTTAGGAGACATTTACTTTTTAGCACACCAGAAACCATATAGATTATTCCAGATAGGTCCCTCACTGACCCACAAGGACCTTGAGGGAACAACTACCATGCCTCATTTACTTACTAAATAGCCTTAGGCATTAGGGGAATGGGGCTAGCCTAGACACAAGTAAATAGTTACGCAGTACTGCCCCCTCTGGCCTCTGTTAAAAGGTTACTATTGTGAAGATGTCCCACAATCCTTAAGGAATCTGTCATTTTAAAATAGACAAGCCTCGATAGGGCTTGAAATTGGATGTCACTGAGTTACATGTTTATGCTAAGATAAACACAGATCAGAACCCTGCTGGAAAGGTAGCCCACTAGGAGACCAGAGGTGGGTCATAGTCCCTAATGGCTGTTACAGTGTATAACCAAGAGGTGAGGGCGTACATCCATGGTTCAGGTCTAGTGTTGCCTTTCTCCAGATTTACTGACAGAACATAAAACCTCAGATTTCTTTCCTTTGGCAAAGCTTTTAACAACAGATTCTGAATGAGGCCTAATTAGGGGTCCTGGAGACCTATAGGGGTGGCTTCTTCTCTCCATCCAGTCTACTTTTTGAGCTTCTTGTTCCAAGCTCAGAAGTAGAGGTGCCTTTTACAGTGCAGAAGAGATAGACACTGGAGGAAGCCCCCTTTGACATTTGCCCTTGCTTTTTCTATTTGCCCATCCACTTTCCAAGAAGCCCCCACATTGGACCCCTAATTTGTATTTGCACTCAGGCCCTGGGAAACTGCATTAATGATCAAGTCACCGCAGGCTGGCTCCTCCTCCAGTAGCATGCACCACAGAGAGTGGGCTGTCATTCTGCAAAGCTTGCAAGGGCATTTGAGGGAAATTCCTCTGAGTGTTTTCCTGGCCTCGTTCCATGCTCAGAGGCAAAAATTAAAAGTGAACCAGCAGAAGGTTCCAGAGTTGCTCATGCCCTTGAAGGCCCAGCTGAGAGCTAAAGAATGCTGGGGTGGGAACTGCTAAAACCTCCCCCAGCTGTGTGCAGTTGCCGAGTAGGGAGCCAAACAACCAAGAGTGCTGGCTTCCGGCACAACCAGAGCTTCCCAACCCAACCTTTAGTCCACAGGATCCCTCTGCTTTGGTAGGAACCCTTTTTGTAAAGCAAATGCCTTAGAAACTTTCAGAGCGAGCTGTCAGGTACGAGGCTTATAGCAATGGCAGACTTCTAACCGGACAGGACTTCCCCAGTTAGAGTTGGCAGATACGCAAACCAAATAAAAATCCAACCTACTCAGTTAAATTTGAATTGAAGATAAATTAAAAAGACACTTCTTAGTATATGTGTATATCTAAAGCATACATTATTTATATGAAATTCAGATTTGACTAGGTGTCCCTTACTTTCTGGTGACCTTACTTCTGGGGAATGGGAACACCCTCCTTTAAAAGCATGGCCTCTAAGGCTAGAGGTGCAGATTGGTGCTTGCTTACAATATCCATGGCACCCTACGCTCGATCCCAGCACAACGAATGTGTGCGTGTACACGTGTGTGCAAACATACACAAGTCCCCCGCTTCTGCACCCCCCTCTATTTTCTGTACACCATTAGACAGTCGGGGAAAGATCTTCCCATCAGCTGTCAATTACCTGTTAGAGAAAAACACTCTTTACTTTTAATACATCTTTACTTTTAATACACTGTTTTCTTGGCGTTTCATCACTGAATTGCAAAATTTTAACATTGGTGGAAAGTTAATCCCTTCTACTAATAGTTGTGGGTAGTAGAGACCATGGTCCTTGCCATCTGCTGCCAGACAGTCCTACTGGTTTCCTGGGCGGCTCCTGTTCTGTCCTGTTACCTTTATTTCATACGGTTAATGAGTAACCTCTAGGAAAACCACATCCAGAGAAACGTTGCCTTCTCTGGTCTCTTCACACTGCGCCCACCTGTGCTGCTCTGCCCTCGGACGCAGCCCTGGTCTCAACCTTGGCTCCCCTGGCCTGGATTCTCCTTCTACCCTGCATGTTATGCGAGGCTCCTCAGGCTGGACAGTGTAATGCTTGGCTACTTTAGCCCCTTTCACGGCCTCCTGGCTGCTCTCTACCCGTGGTCAGGGCCGGAGGTGGGGAGAGAAGTGCACTTCTTGTCCACTATGAAGAGCTATACATTGACTGCCGGGCCCTTGCCAGCCGACACGCACATTTATTGTTTACTGAGATTAGACCAGGAGAGCTGATTTCCAGCTGAGCTGATGAAAACCAGAGGCTCTTCTCCCTCCTCCCAGTGTCCCTGTATTATTTTCTCCTCCTTTCCCGGCTCTCCCCTTCCCAGCATCATCCCGAGGCTGTGAGAAAGCCAGCGAGAGCTACAGGAAGCTGTCATTTCCCTGGCCACACCCTCTGGATAACCACCGACTCTGCTCCTCCTCCTCTACAACAGACTCTTTCGACTGTGTGTCTTTCCATTTTCACGGACCCAGGGCTGGAAGGAATGGTCCCACTCTGAGTTGGCATCATCCAATGAGTCCCTGCACTCGGTATCCCTAAGCAATAGCAGTTTCAGGAGACCCAAGACACCCCACCTCGTCTGAGACCAGACCCCTCTTCAGGCACTAGAAATCAGTGTTCCCCAGGAGCTGGGGCATTACCCGTTCCGTGAGGCTCTCAGATTGTCAAGTGAGGAGAAATTCAATGACACATCTCTTCACTGTGGCTTTTTAAAACTTGTGCTTCTGAGTTCCGAAGTGTACTCCCTCAGATGACTTGGAGAGAGAAAGCCACTTGTGGCAAATAAAGACCAGCCCTTTTGACAGTTAGATGTCATTTTGACCATTGAAAAATCTACGGGCTGCTGAGAATAGTCGGATGCCCAAGTCAAACTTGACAGAAAAGAGTGAAATTACCCTGTTCTCACAAATGACTGTGAAGACACACAGGCTTGCACCGTATATGGCCCGTGATGGTCAAACTCTGCCCCTACTTTTTGGTAGATAACTTTTGACTGGAACACAGCCTCACTGGTGTGTTTCAATGTTGTCCCTGGCTGCTGCATACAGCAGTGCAGCATGAAGTAGTTACGACAGAGACCACATGCCTTCAAGAGCTCAAAGATTGGCCCTGGTACCACAAAAATGTGCCAGCCTCGACTCGGGCTGTGTGTAATAATCACTTGGAAAGTGACATACAAACACTTCAGTTTCAATTCTGTTGCTTAGAGTTCTATATGCAAGTTGCTAGGACATTTAAATGCCCTCAAGGGCATTCTGATAACATGGAGAGAGAATTGTCAGTATTCACTGAACAAAAGAACTCCAAGCAGAACACAGACTCAACCTCTGTCCGTCCCTTCTTCCCCCTCCTCTGCACACTCCCACACTGGTGCGCACACGTGTACTCACACACTACCTCACACTCCTCCTCCATCCTTGCCTGCCCTGGGGGCCGAGGAGTTCCAGCTCTGGAATGCTGCCCCACCAGCAATGGAGAACATCTGGGGGAACTCACGGCCATCCCCGCCTGGGCTGAAACCTGGCTCTGCTGGAGTTTCTGCTGGATTCACTGGCTTTTGCCAGCTTCCAAGAGTAACTGTTGGGAATATTCTGCAGAGCCCTGTGACCCCTTCCTACCCCCAGCACTCTGTCTCCGAAAGCTCCTCCTCCCTCCCCTCCCAGGCCCAGCTGTTGTAACTCCCAGGTAGAGTTTCTCTGGGGCACAAGATGACCTTGGAGAATTGTGGCTTCTTAGAGTGTGGCCTTTTCCTGACTCTTACTCCGTTCTCTCCTGTGGCCTCTACAACTTCCCACCTCCTGCTTGGCCATCTGGCCGCCTTGTCCAGACTCTTCCCAGGAGGGGAGGACTAGGTGGCTTGCAAGAAAAGGGAAGAAGAAAGATGAACTCTCCGGTTTTCGGGGTGGAAAACGATGTTAAATAAACTCCCCTTTCTACACAGCACACCGTTCCGGAAGGCAAAGGCCTTGTATGCCTGCAAAGCCGAACACGACTCTGAGCTTTCCTTCACGGCAGGCACCGTCTTCGATAAAGGTGAGTTTCCCATCATCTCACAACAATGGAAGGAAGCAGATGAAGGAAGTTCCTACCTGGGGTAGGGGGAGTCTTTCCCCCAGGTCAGACTTCTGGAGGCGTTACCGTGGGTAGACCCACATCGACACCTAGTCACTGAGATGTTTGGAACTGTGAGTGAGATTGTACCTGGCCTTGGTGTTTCACATTTGTGAGCTAGATGGTCAGAGACGGGGGAGAGGAATACAGGTTGGTGGCAGCTGGGCAGAGACATGGGTCGAACTCAAGGTCACCTGTTCTGGCCTGCATTGTTTTCAGCAGGCATGGCTCATGCCCCAGACAACCAGGTGGCCAGTAAACCTCTTTCTGCTCCTTCTCCTCCTCCTCCTCCTCCTCCTCCTCCTCCTCCTCCTCCTCCTCCTCCTCCTCCTCCCTTGAACTTGTGAGCACAGAACAGATGCCCTCATGTGACATCACACCCCAGCAGCGGCCTGCTGTGGCATCCAGGTGCAAGAATGTATTGTGGCACTCCATAAAACTGTGGTCCGGACCTCTTTGGTGCACCATTTTCCCAGTTCTTTTCTGTCTTCCTCCCTAGAAACATAGTTGATAGTGAGAAGTGAAGCTGTGGCTTGGCATAATTATTTACCTAAGAGGGAAATCTGGACCCCTGTGCTAACACCAGGTTTCTGTGATGGCTGTTTTCCTTGGGTAAAGTTCTCCTTCAGGGTTAAAAGCAGTTCGTCCTGTTTGCTTCAAAGGAAGACAAAAAGGCAGCAGCCTGTTTCCAGGACCCAGATATTTGTTCTGGCCACCCCTTGCCTTAGGTGCAGTGAAGGCAAAGGTCACACCAGTCTGACTGAGCACCCCTGCCTGGCCCTAGACCCGCCTCTCCCCATGTGACTGAGGAGCAGCAGAAGTATAGAGCAGCTGAGGTGCCTCCGCAGCACAGGAGTGCCTGACCCTAGAGCCAGGCCACAGTGCATGTCCCAGCCTGACCACTTGTTCTGATGTGACCTCAAGGGGTGACGTCACTTCTCTGTGCCCTGGTTCTCCTCTCTGTCACAGCCGATAACACGCCCACTTTGCAGGATGTGGTCAAATGACATCAAGCTAATATAAATTGTGGGTATGAAATAGTACTTGAGGAATAGGAGGTATTCAGGGTGCTGTGCTTATTAGTGTCAAGAGCTTGTGTCCATCTTAGAAAAAGACCATGGCACTGCGGTCCATTAACAAGGATGGCTTTTCCTTTTTGGCTAGCATGGCCCAGCCTGAAGAACTGTCCATCAGCTAGCTGTAGGCACCGTTTGTGTCTTTGGAACCTGTCGGCACATCCAGAGTGCCTGGCACCAGGTGTACTCCACACCCTGCCTTCTGCCCACCTATTAGTCAGGCTTGAGTAGACATAGTGGGAAATGCAGCACACAATGCAGGGAGATTCCCAGCCTGGACCTCCTGGGCCAAAGTTGAAACTGCATGTGTCCTGATGAGGCTGTGGTCCAGCTCCGTGCTTCCCTGATTCCATAGCACCATGCTGGGGCTTTGGCTCTGCTGACTGTCTTCTGGGTGCTTTGCAAATCAGAGCAGGGAAAGTAGCTAGTGCAGCCCCCTCTCCTGTCAGCAGCGGGTGCTTGCAAAGCTGGCAGACCAGCATGCCAGTGGGCCTGCTGAAGACCGCTCCAAACCATGTTGCGGTGAGTATGCCCTGCCCAGACCAGCTGGAGTAACATGGCACAGCTTCCCCCACAGACAAATCAGAAGGAGTGTCACTAACTACTGGGGCAGCTGTGCTCCTGACATGGGTGAGTAGTATATTCAGAGTGAAACAACTCTCACCACTATCTAATTCCAGGATATCACACCCCCTCCCACACACACCCCCAAAACACACAAGATGAGTCCCATAGCCTTTAGTAATCATGATGCTTTACCCCTAAACTTTGGACATTTCATACAAATAGAACTACATAGTTTGTGGTCTTTGTATTTTCTTTTTTTTTTTAATGATGTTTTTCAAAGTTAATCCATGTTGTAATGTGTATCTGCACTTTATTCCTTTTTATGGCCAAGTAGTATTTCATCGTATGGCTGTACCACAGTTTACTTAGACATCTACCAGTTAATGACGGGATAGCTTGTTGTCACTTTTTCACTGTTAATGATATTCTGTTGACATCCATGTTTGAGTATTTTTAAAAGATAATTTCTCCGGGGATTGCTGGGTCACGTGGTAACTCTAGATTTACTGTTGGAGGAAATGCCAGACTATTTTTACAAGGAGCTTGTACCACTCTGCATCCCCTCTTCCATTTTAAGTCTCATTTTTGAAATAGCTTAAGTAGTCAGGCAAACACCGCCCGCCCATGAGTTTGACTTACCAGGGCCTTCCTTTCCCAGCGGGGTGCTCTGCCCAGCAGGTGCTGTGACTACTCCCACCAGATAGGTAACCTTCACAATTCCTCTAAAGACAGATACATGTAGCAAGAAGGAAGTCTGGTTCCCTTCCCATGCAGTCCTGTGATCTCTAGGGTTCATTTCCCTTTGTACCCACCCTCTGCCCTTGCAACCTCCTCCCACAAAATAAAATAACATTCAAGAGGAAATAGGAAAAATCAATCTCATCATGGAAGCTGTAGTGTGACACAGTTGAGTCATGCAGTAGACCATTTTGTCCATACATCTTTACTTGTAAGTGTTCATTGCAGAATCATTGGTCTAGTTCGAGGCCTCTGGTCTCTGCTACACTATCGATGCTGGGCCCTCACTGGGTCTCCTCTTGGATATCCTGTTTTTGCACTGTGTTATGGAGATCCTGCAGCTTTGGATCTACAGGCTGGCCCCTTCACGTGCTCCAGCAGATCACAGATGGGGTGGATGTTGGGGTGGGTGTGGGGCGTTTACCCACCACCCCCACAGTTCCCCAGAGTTTTCTTGAGTGTGAGCAGCAGGAAATATTAGATAGAAGGATTATATTGCGGAGATAAACAGATAGAAAATAAAGGATGGCCTCGAGAGGGCCTGGAACCTTTTCCAACAGGCCCCAACTGTTTCTGCCCCAGGGTTTTTATAGAGACGCCAAGGGGTGGAGCAAAAGACCTCCTCCCCCAGCACAGCCAAGTGCAGACCATCTCAGACACCTGCACTCAGGCCCGTGGTCTAATCATCCTCTATGCGGACCTGCTGGGTAAAGCCACGAGGAACCTGAGAAAGGGCTCCCACAGGTGGGCCAACTCAGAACCCTGGTTCTGGGCCTGGGTAGTTGCAGGGTTGATGAGCCCACCAGCTGTCCCTTGTTCTCACCACCAGAGTGAGCTCTCCAGCATTGCCCTGGCTAACTCACCCCTTGCAGCAATGGGCAAGGGGCAGGGCCAGTTCTCCTGCTTTTATACTCTCGGGGTCGGTTCTCCCACACCCGGGCTATCAGGGCCAGCTCTACTGTGTTGCCCAGGCAAGGTGCAGTGGCCCCTCTCCCGAGTGCTGCAGCTGGTGAGGGGCAGGGACAGCTCTCCCACTCTTAGGACCTCAGGGCAAGCTCTCCTACCTGCTGCAGGTGGTGAGGGGCAGGAGGTGGGGAGGGCTTCTCTCCCCCACCCACACCACCACATGGCAGATGAGGGGCGGGGCCAGATTTCCAAGCTCATTCTCAGGCCGGTTTACCCACACCCTGTCAGTAGGGTCAGCTCTGCCTCTGCTGCCCAGGTGAGGTGCCAGGCGCACTTTCCCAAGTGCTGCAGCTGGTAAGGGGGAGGGTCAGCTCCCTCACCCACCACAGGTGGTAAGGGCAGAGTGGGGAGGACATCTCTCCCTCACCCTCACCATCACATGGCAGATGAGGGGGGTGTGGCCAGCTCTACCACTATCACACCCTCAGGGCCAGCTCACCCATGTGTCCGCCAACAGGTCAGCTCTACTGTGCTGCCCAGGTGAGGAGCAGGGCTGCCTGCCCAAGTGCTGCAGCTGATAAAGGGGAGGGTCAGCTCTCTCGATAGCTGGAGGTGGTAGAGGCAGGGGGTGGGACATCTTTCCCTCGCCCCCACTACTCCACCACAGACAAGGGAGGTGGTAGCAATCCCGTCCTCCTCACACCCGCAGGGCTGGCTCACCTGTGCCCCTGGAGAACATTTCTCCAGTCAGTCCCTTCCACCTTCTTGTGACGCAGGCTCTCTCTCGTTTCTTCTGTGTGCTGCAGATTCCAGTCTAGCTTCCAGCCAGTTCTCCCTCTGGCTCCCAGCTTTCCATAGGAGTTCTGGTATGCCAGAAGCACACTACCACCTTGGCTTTTCACTTAGCTTCTGGGGATCAAACCTTGGTCATCAGGCTTACACAGCAAGTGTTCTGTCCTTTGAGCTGTATCCCTGGCCCCTGAGAGAAATGCTAACCCACTTTCTAGGCTGTTTTGCCTGGTAATATTTCACCAGGTTCTATCCTAGAGGAAAAATCTTCTTCTACTCTGTCAGAGAAATTAGGCAGTGTAGAAGCAAATAATTAAGATGTTAGATGGAGAAGTGGCCTTTTCTGACTGTTCCCTCCTGTACTGACTCTGAAGAGATAAGGTAAAGCTTGTATAGCCTGGATGCTCACTGCAGATGTCAGGTTAAAGCTTCCTCCTGACAGTTTTTGAATAGGTAAGCTATTGCCGCGTGTGTGCTGTGTTTTGTGTGTGGAATAAGGAAGAGAAGGGAAGGGTGTGGGGGGTGAAAGTCTGCTGTTTTATAACCATTGATCTCTCAGCCTTGGATTCCAGGGGCCCAAACTTTGACTCTGGGGTAGCAGCTTAGTCAGCTCCTAGACTCTATGTGGCGGAGGATTGATGTGCAGTACTGGGAAATATCTCCAGTGTTAGCTCTTGCCAATCAATCTACCAGGAAACTGTCCACCCTGCTAGGAGCACCTCAGACAGTAACTGGAAAGAGAAGTAATTTGTGTTCTCGGGAACATTAGTCACCCAGAAGCAGTGTGATTTGTGATACCTAGAAAATTCACGTGGCAGTTGCAAAAATTGGGTTCTTGGGATACTCTTCAAGTTTTGAGATGAGGATCTGGAAGACAGATTTGTAGGTTCACATGGTTACCATGTGGACATGAGGCCCTGAGCCCCACCCCTAGTGTCCTTGTCAAAAGCCAGGTGCAGTCATGTCCCTGCAGTCACAGTGCTGGGCAGGCAGACAGGAGGGTCCCTAGAGCTTGCTAGCATCCACTGTAGTTAAATCTGTGGGTTCTAGGTTCAAGGAGAGGCCCTGTCTCAAGAAATAAGGTGGAGAACAGCGGAGGAAGACACCAATACTGGCCTCTGGCTTCTACACACACAGGCATACGTGTGCACACACATCCATGCACACGTGTGTGCCTGTGAGAGCACACACACACATTTGAGATGAGCTAGATTCTTTCACTGTGGTATACAACGAAGCATCATTGCCAAGCCAGGCTGCCCCAGGTCCCTTGCAGGTAGACAGCATCCTCACCAGAGAGACCACGAGCTGCCCAGGAGTGGGGTGACCTGAGGCTTTTCAGGCTAGTCTCAGCTCCCCCACCGTTGCACGGCCACACCAGCATCCAGCCAGTTTTGCTCCTCACCTGCATGTTCCCACCAGCTGCCAAGTAAGCCCTGCCAATCACTCTTGCCTCTCAACCCATCTCTGCATACAAGCTAGAGTGATCTCCCAAGTCCCACCGTGATATTCCCCGTTTAGAGCACTTCAGTGGCCTCCTATTGCTCTGTGAGGTACCTCTGAGGCCCTCTGCACCCCAGCCCTGCCTCCTGACCTCTCACCAGGTGTTTATACACCACAGCTTTGGAGGACATAACCATAAACTGCTGGTAAGCTGCCTCTTTTTGTAATTAATGTTTCCTTGGAGCATGGCCACTCATGCCTTTTTTGTTTGTATGTTTTCTATGACACTACAAGGAGTTGCCATACTCTGTGCCCGTTACAGGGTGTTTACAGACCACTCTTCTGAGACCACGCCTAGTTTTTCTGTGTCTTAGGGCCTTGTATCTGTGCTAAGCACTCCTGGCTAATACTGTGAGAGCCTTTAAGTTGTAACTTTCAGAGTTCCTCCCCTCCCCCCAAATCCCATCTCTTCTCCCCTTTTCTTCCCCTCTCCCTCCCTCCTCTCTCTCCCCCTTTTCCCTGTCACTATGTTTATTGATAAATTGTTGCTCCCTGAAAGGGACATATTACAAGAACCTAGCACAGTGCCTGGCCCCTGATAGGAGCTCAGAAGACATTTGTGTAATGATGAGTAAATGCCTGCTAATCACACAGGTCTGTAACTTCCTCCAGTGGAGGCTTCTTCCCTCTGGGGGTAGCCAGCCATGAGAGATCATAGTCACACACTTGCCCATTGTCCATAGCGGATTAGCAGAGAAGAAAGCATAAGCTGGATATGCCGGGGACCTGTGGTGTACCTAAGGCTGTAGCAATGACAGCAGCTGGGCCCATGTCAGCAGCAGCTTATAGTTTATGCTCACTGGGCTAGATAGCCACCCAGGCAGCTCCTTGCAATGCATGGTGTGTGCATAGTACGTTGACTGGTAGAGTTCAGCCTGCCAATCACTAACTGAGTCCTTCCCCAGTCAGCATACAGAGGCAGGCATAAGCAGAGTTCAGACTGTGGGCCTTGCGGTCAGATGTCCCAGGCCTGTCGTATGCCTCCACTGTCTACCAGCTGTGCAGTCCTTGGCAGGCTGCTCAGCCTTTGGGGCCCTCAGTTTTTTGTCTGTGGATGAGGAGAGCAGCAGAGCCAGCTCTGCGTTCATACTGAAGCTAAGTCAGGTGGAGTTCCTGTTGGTAGTGTTCCTGCTAAGTAGCGTGTGCTCAACCTGTTCACACCATCAAGAAGCACCTTCTCCTGTTGAACCAAAGCAGGACAGAGTGTGTGTGTGTGTGTGGGGGGGGGGGTGTTGGTGTCTGGGTTCAAATTCTGGTTTTACTCTCATGACTGTGCAAATTAATCTGACCCCTCCATGATACTCAGCCTCTCCACATGATGGGTTGTGTCATAATGGATGATGCAAAGGGGAGTCGCTGAAGGTTGTTGAACCAGGTAGTTGATAACAAACTGAAATGTATTGAAAAGTCAGGTAGGAAAGCATTTTAGCAGTGTATTAATAGGGCCCATAAACACTATGTGGGATGTGTATGAATTTTCCAGAAATCAGGAGGTTGGAGGAGCAGGTAGAAGCAAGTCCACAATACTGTTTATGAGGAGCTGCACCTGAGCCATGTATGAGGCCAGAGAAGGGATTGCAGCAGGATAGAGTGGGGTGTCTGGGCTCCCTCCTCCACCAGCCAACCACAACTCAGATTTTCGTTCTTAACTATTGCCTTCATTACAACAAAGGTATTTTCACACAGAAAGTCATAGTTTTCACTTCTACAGACCTGTTAAAATGCAGGTGCCTAGGGCCCAGGGATCTGTAGGTTCTGTAAGCATACAGTAGGGCTGGTGCATTGTCTAGCAGGAGGCTCTAAGGAACCCTGGCTCAAGGACTCCAGTGAGTCAGCAGACTCTAAAGGCCTGCTTCATCCCCTGAAATAATTCCATGTGACACTCTAGGTCTTCCTGGTTCCCTCTGATCCTTCCCGTAGTCTGCAAATTCCACCCAGGTTTGTAGATAGGCTCCTTGGTACTCAGTTTGAACAACTGTGGGAAGGAAGCAGACCCATCCATCCACCAAGCAGCTCTGCTGTAGAGTGGCAGAGCTCTTTTGGTTGTCTTTATTTCAGTCAGATGTTTTTTTTTCTTTTTAACTTGTTTAATTGGTCTAATTTTGGTTCTGAATATCTAAGGTTTCCTGAAGCTTTGGTGGGCGCAGATACTAAGCCGGCTGGTGGAAGGGCCCTGGGGTCCTCCTGTCTTCACTTCCCCGTGCTGGGATAGTGGTGCACACTCCCACGGCTGGCCTTTCTCGTGGTTTCTGACGAGCTGAACTCAGTCCTCACTCTTATGCACCAAGGGCTTTCTCTAATTTGCTATCATCTCCCCAGCCCCTTGGCCGTGTTTTACTGGAGGGAGTTCCTCACAAACTTGCCCTGGGAGTTAATGATACACTCGCAGTGTCTCCTTGAGCACCAGAAACCGCAGAAAAGGTTCTGCCACCATTGTAGAGGTGTAGAGCTGGAAATGGTCTTGAGAGCCTCAGCTGGTGGCCAGGCAGAGGACAAGCCTCTTTGGTGTTCCTTACAGGCTGCCTAGAAAGACCTGTAGTAGCTGGAGCGGCCAGGCCACCCCTAAGAGCTGCAGACTCTTCCCTGTGTGGTTGCTGTGGGTCTGAGCAATGTAATGATAATCTGCTTAGGCTTCATTCTTCAGGCCTCGTGGTAGGAGGTTATGCAAAGTTTTGGAGGCCAGCTAACAGGTGTCTGACCATGTCCTCATCTAAGGAATGCCTCTACACACACACATTAGTCCTTCTAGAAATCTCCGAGCCTGTGATTTTGTTTCCTCCCCGCTGGCCTCCATCAGTTTCTGTTCTTCTTTCCCTACAAACCGAAACTAGAATTATACAGTAGTGGCGGGCCGGAAGTACGTTTCTAAAACAAGCTCAGGAAGTCACTTAATTAGCCCAGGAAAGGCACAGGGGGGAATCCATTCTCTCCAAACAATCTTGGATAATTGGGGTTTCCTAATCCGTATAGAGTGAGTACCCTGTCCCACCCCAGAGTGACCTGTGCTTGTACAGCTGGTTCACAAGTAGGAAGACCCCCCCCCACTTCCCCATACACACTCATCACTGAGGCTCACAATCCCCTCTTCCCTCCCACTAGGCTGCACCTCACAGACTCAGACAGATTTCTCCATGTCTTCGTTATTGGTGGTTTCCAGAGAGAGGGATCGTGACATAACAGAGCAGGGTCTATATTCTGTGGATGTTGAAAAAAAAAAATCCAAAGTTGCAGTAAAGGAAGCAGACAGCTTTCTGGCTTGTTTATAGGAAAATGAAAAGTTCGAGAGTGTAGAAAAGAAAAGTAAGGAAGGGCGTGGGTGGAGCCGAAGGGAAGCATTCCGAGTCTGCAGCGTGAAGGGAGGATCTGCAAGTAAAAGAGAAGCAGTGGTGAGGATTTAAAGGTACAAAGCAGATAGGTCAAGCTGGGCTTGGTGGCTCATTCTGCTGCTCGCAGGCCTCCTAATGCTGAAGCAGGAAAATGGCTATGAGTTCAAGTCTAGACTACAGATTGAGACCCTCTTTCAAAAAGATAGAAACAACAGTGAACAAACACACCAAGCAGATAACGAGTAAAGACTAGTTCTTAGCAAACCTTCAGGGGCGTGCCATTTGGTACATAGCTGATAGTGAGTAGGATGGGTTGATACAAATACGCCTGTTTGTGTGCAAGGGGGGGTGGATGGGTGGGTGTGTGGGTGGGTGGAGCATCCCAGCTGTTGACCTCTAACCTAAAAGAATGTAAATCTGTTGCATGTAGTTTAAAACAGGAACTTCAGAAAATTCATAAAGCCCCTGAAACTGCACGTGAAAATGTGAATGTCTGGATGTTGACCTTTTGGTTGTGGGAAGACTTCAGAACAACCTTATCAGAAGGGTTTCGTTCCACAAAAGGTTAAGGACCTCTGTTTCCAACCAGTCCTGGGATTACATAACAAGCGATTGTACTCATTCCCCAAACTTACTTCCCACATGCTCCAGTGCATAGCACACCCACCTCTTGCTCTGCCCGTGACCTCATCTCCTCTCACTCTCTCCCCCCTTCCTGTACAGTTCACCCATCTCAGGAGCCTGGCTGGTTGGAGGGGACTCTGAATGGAAAGACTGGCCTCATCCCAGAGAACTATGTGGAGTTCCTCTAACCTGGAGCCCCCGGCAGAGCTGCTGAGCTTTACGTGGTCTCCATGACAACTGCTGATTCTGGCGTTGGGGGCCACTTTTCATTGCCACTGAGAAAGCAGGGAGCCTGACTCTTGCTTCCTGCCAGCATGAATGCATCTGGGAACTTGTGTCACGTCTCTCCACGATCATCTCAGCTGACGACACCACAGTGATGCTGCAAGAATTGGAAGTCAATGAGCAGAGCAGGCCATTTGATTTGGATAACCTAGAGGAAGGCTTGCAAAGCTGTTTTCTCATGAGTACCCTAAACAGCGAGCCCTGATTTTGTTGCAGCAGTCATCCAAACCCCAGTCTTACAGAAAGGGCAGCATTGCTGAGTTGGACAAGGCAGGGCAAAGATGCAGGCTGCCTCGACTGCTGTTTCCAGCAGACACTCGTTCTCTCTCCTTCCTTCTCCCAGAGACACAGTGCTGCAGGCAGCTGGGCCTGTCGGCAAGCACACAGGGTGAAGGGGTTGCCGAGCTGTTTATGGAAGGTCCAATCTCTCACCATCTCCTGAGCAGCTGTTGGCCTACACTCAGCAGATCTCAGTCCAGTCCTCTCATGCAAAGAAGCACATGCCCCTCACGTTCTCTGCCACTGAAGGCTTCCATCACTGCCATCACCTAGTAACCATAGCAACCCAACCTACTTTAAAACTAAGCCAAAAATAATACTCCTCTTTGTATGACAACCCCCTCTACCAGCTCTGGTGGTTTTGTTTTGTTTTGTTTTTTAATGGTCTTCCAACAATCTGAAGCAGAGGATTAGACCATTAGGGTGGTCTCTCTGGGGCAGACAGGGTAGCAACTGGGGACTGTTCCTTTTCTGGTAATGTCAACATCATCAGCATAGGTTTGGAGCAAACTTTAAGAACCTGTTGAGATTAAATCCCATACACAGTCAATGCTTCTGTTCTTCATGTAACGAGTTTTTGCTTCAGAGGGCAAGATGTTGCCTCTCTCTAGGCTAGCATCTAACAGGTTCCCTCCAGTTCTCCCCCTACCCTCTCTCTGCTGCCTGCCTTTGCCCTTGCCAATAACCCCCAAACAGTTCCCTAGAATGCTTTTGCTACTGAGGTCCTGTGGAGTTTAGAGACGATTCTTGGGCCAAACCTATAGCCTGAATTTTAAAAGGACATTTGTATTCACTGCCACCCGGAAAAGAGGGAATCATTAACTAGGTTATCCAGGCATGGAACTAATATAGACCATTAAGAACCTGGAAGACACCAGATGTTGAGGCCTGGGGGCTAGGTTGGGTGCCTTCTAGGAGAGGGAATTCCCAATTAAAAGGCTGGGAGACCACATGGACATTTCAACGTCACATGACCTCCAAAGAACAGAATCATGGCATCTTCACAGATGAATGCCCTTATTAGAGGGACTCTGGACAGACAAACTGCCCCACTCTCCAGGAGCTCCTTGGATGGCAGTGTTGCTCCGGAGTATCTTTGGCTCTGGGGACTCCCTTAGGGTTCTATAATGAAGAAAAGAAAAACTTGAATTGTGTTGAATTACTGTATCTTTTGCTTTTTTTTTTTAAAGATAAACTTGTAAATAGAATGATTTGAAATATTATATGGTAAAGTTTTATATTTGATATTCTTTAAGCTAGTCGCTCCATACAGTTAGTATTTTGATTGCTGAACAAGTGTATTTAAAGGGTGCAAGAGAGGCAGGGTAGATGAGTCACGGTCATGTCCCCTCTCTGGCCCAGTGAAAGAATGTTTCCCTGTGATTCCTGTCGGGAAGCCTGAAAAGTCCATTGTATTCAGTTTTCTTTATCTACGTGTGATTTTAGGCTTCAGAGTTCAGAAAGTGTTTTCAGGTAATGAATTTTCAAAGAACTCCCATCTAACAGTAAAGTGACACTCAGGATTTAAATTGGTGGGGCAAGGGGTGACGTGTTTGTTTGTTTTTGTTTGTTCTTCTCAGGTGTATTTCTTGGTACCCCAGGATGTCCAGACAAAAGGAGATGAGACAATTACTCCTTTTCTTCCACATGCCCTAAGGTTTTTATAACTGTAGCCTAGCTGGTATGGAAATGTGTCTCTCAGTGCTAAGAACAGAACAAGAAAGCCAGTGCTGTGCTTCTTAGTTGTCGGTGTGTGCTTTTACTCCTCCTGTGGCTGTGTCTGTGGCTGTGTCTGCACTTCCCTCTCACCTCCAGATTCCCTGCAGCTCCAGAGGAAGAGTCTGCCACGAGGCATGGAGACTGCACCATCACGGTTTTTAGAGCGCCTGTAATGTTAACAGGAGTTGACTGTTGTGACTCAGTATTGACTTTACCAGCTACAGGATTTGTACTGTTGTCCCCAAGGAACTCAGCCAGGAGGAAGGGCGACTCTGCCCTGCAGTCAGGGAAGCAGAGCAAGGCAAACAGGGGACTCAGAACTGCCATTGACGCTGGGTGTGATGGCTCATGCCTTGTAGTCTTAGCACTTGCGAGGCAGAGGCAAGAGGACTGTTGAAGTCCTAAACCAGCCGGGTTTGGGGGCGGGGAGAGGGATTGAAAACAGGAAGAAAGGAAATAGACGACACAGGTTCCAAACCTATTCCCTGTGAGCTTGAGAACAAGGTTGGAAATAGGGCCTGAAGGGCATGCACGCTCAAGTAGCATTGAAAGAGCCCAGCATGATACTTTTAATATGTCTGATGATTTAAATTGTCACCTGCCCCATCATAAGTGAGGTGTTCTTGTAGTCAGGGCCCAGCATGACTGCTTGGTTACATATCCCTCTCTCCTGAGCTGGCCTTGGTTTGAAGCTGCTCTCTGAGGCTGACCTCCTTCCAGTTTCCCTGAGGCCATGTGTGGCCTATGACAGATGGTCACTCTGGTTCCCTCTGTCCAGCTAGGCCTCCCTCCTCCTCATCAGCTAAAGAACTGGGGAAATGAATACGAGCCAAGTGAACTGGAAGATTAAAAATGAAATGTACCCTTTCTGCTCTCTGAACACCCCCTCAGCTCCCATGAATAAGGAAAACTGGGGTAGAATGTGGGGAGTGAGTTATCAGAATGGAAGTCCATTGACTGGACTCCCAAAGGTTTCCCTGGAGTATTGAGCTCCTCTTGTAAGGCCCTGGGATCAGGCGGTTGGGACCTGGATTTGGGGGCGTTATGATTGGCTTCCCTCCAGCTCGAGATGCAGAGTTCCATAACTGAAGAGAACATAGCAGGGTTCAAATCCCTGTCCCCGAGCAAGGAAAATCGGGCCTTGCTCAGAGGGATGAAATTCTCCCCCAGTTTTCAAGATCAATGTCTAAGAGCAAACTCCATTTAGTGGACCCCTCAGTAGTCTATAAGTCCTGGAGCCAGTTTTTAGTATTTCTAAAGCCTATCTGTGAATGCTTGTGGGTGCTTCTTTACAGGAAAGCAAAGAAAAACTTAGCATAAGTACTTGCAGACTGGCACTGGTTGGTAGGACTGAACCATGCTGGTTTCTTGGGAATTGCAGGCACTTGCCCACAACTCCAGACATGAGTGTGCCGTACCTGGATCTCAGAGAGAAATCCTTGTCAGCTGCATTTTCTCCCTGAAAATGGTAGTACCAATTATACCAAAGGCTGTTTCTCAGCCTTAGAGGTTCCGAAAGCATCCATTATTAAGGCATGGGGAAATAGAGTAAAGATGTGAGATCATCTGTTCCATGGCTGGCTGTTGACAGCTTCCATCCTCTGTCATCTGCTTCCAGAGACGAGGCTGCTCTCCTAGCTTCTTCATAGCCGTGGAGCTCCCGGGTGTACCAGCGACCACCCCGGCACCTCACATTTGCTCTATTACTCACCATCCCTAGTAGATGAGGGAACCACGCATCTGCTTAGATACCTGACTTTCAAAGGAATCTCCTGGGTGTCTGTGAAGGGAGTAGTCTGCCACCTCTGGCAGACTTGACAGTGATTACTTATGCTGACAGCCCTGCCCCATAGCCCTTTAATCAGCCAGGTGCCCCTCACACCCCACAGTGGTGTTTGAAAAATGTCTTTTGTACTCAAATATTTCTGCAGCCGTGGTGATCTAGGGGTTGTCTGTGAGCATAGCATCCAAATGCCAAGAAGAGAGCAGTGAGCCTTGCACATCCCTCCAACACACCCAAGACGAGACTCCAACAAGTAATAATTAGCTTTCTTCCTTTTGCCGCCCACAGTACTTGTCTAACTTAAAGAGTTTCCCAAAGCAGACAGATTCCAGGTGTCACTCAGAGGCAGCCCTGTGTTCATGGGAAGAAAAGCATAGATACAGAAGCTCCAGGATTGGAAAGGGAAAGTGAGCCACATTGAGGAGCCCCAGGTCTTTAAAGAGTACTAAGATACTGCTCTTAAGTGAGCAGTATGTCTTATGAGGGGGTGAGGGGTGGAACTGGACTACCACCGGAAAAATTTCACAACTAATGATTTTTCACAAGTCTGTAGGACATTACAAAATACCCTTCAAGGCAGAATGTTTTAGAGAGCAACAACTGAGCATAGTCCTAAACCATGGAAGATGAGTCAAGAACTATTGTGTCAAAATTAGTGTAGTTGGTGGGGACCAGAGTGTGGGTAATTCGATGTCTGAGTAACCTGGAGTAGCTTCAGCCAGGCTGGGACGTTTTGTGTCATCCCACACCCACAGTTCCAATAGGCTGAACACTGACAAGACAAACAGCGTTCCTGGGGGTCAAGATGCCAGGACCAGCGTTGTGGCTGTGAAAACAGACATCTGGTGATTCTAAAAGCTGTGTGTGCATGTGTTCGTGTATATGTGTCATGTGTAGCATATAACTACATGTGTAAAGATACAGCCTCACGTGTAGACATGCATGAGCTGGCACTTCCAAAGCTTTTACAGCCTTGGAGATTTGGAAGGAGGGTCTCAGAGGAATGAGAGGCTGATGATTTCCATGCAAAAGATCAAAGATATAAATGAAGTGCCATCTAAACCCCATGTTCATATTTATCACGTAGTTATCTGCAGCTGTGTTCCTTGGTGACTTATTAAAAGTCATGTTAAAAACTCAAACCATAAATTCCCAATAGCTAATGCTAGGCTAGTGTTCAAAAGCACTCTAAAAGACATTTAGTCCATATTTTGGGAAATAAACTATTTGCATGTTTAATTCATCTTTTAGGCTACCTTTGAGTATACTGTACAGTGCTGTGTGATACAATATCAATAAAGTACTTATAAATGGCACTTTAATATTTTGAAAAATCATAAGTAACACACTGTTGTAAATTTCAGTATTGAATATTGACTGGTGCATAGACTCAAATTCTGTAATTAAAAAGTAACCTGCAGCTAGGATAGAACATTTTCCTGTTGTTAAAAAACAACAACATTTTGCCATGTTCAGGCTTTTTAAAAAAAATGTGTTTCTGTGCCATTGTGCGTATCTATAAAGGAACTACAATTCCTGTTAAGCACCTCTGAAACTTGGCTTTTTTATGTTTGGTTTGTGTCTGTGGCGATCTCTATAAAAGTGAGTGGAAGTATGACTTTTGAATTAAATGATTTTTTCCATTTGATAATGTGTTCATTTCTTGAATTTCTGGTTAGTTTTGACACAACATATCTTAATTCCTTCTAATACGCACTTACATACTGATCAAAGGTCACAAGTCTAGGCCCTTAGCAGTTCTGAATGCCAACTACAGGGCTGGCTTTTTATGAGCTGGGAGTGGCTCTGTGTTCCACTTGCCAAGAGGTCAAATCCTCTATCCTTGAGTCGGCTGCTCAGGCCTCTCACACAGTTAAGCCTCGCGTTGTCATATCCCATATAAAACTAATAATTGTATCTCTTGGAACACATAATAAGTTTGAGCCTTCCAAACTTCAATTCTCTGAGTAGTTAACCTTTTCTAGAACTTGACACCGAACACAAGCAGGCTGCCTGTGCTACTACTGAGTGTTCTTGTTTCTCGGGCCTCCCAGTAATGTCCTGAGTTGTGGCTTGGGATCCGGGTTTACAGTGAATGTCTAGTCCTAGTTCAAGTTCCAAGGATTCATGGATGCCTCTGAAGGAAGGGGACCTGGGGGCCTAGGGCAAAGCTTCTCACCAGATGCTTGCCCCACACTGAGGAGGAGAGAGAGATGGGGATGCTCCTTTGGAGCCAGGATTTAAGGAGGAAGCTATTTGAATGTATGGGTCACATGGGAGCAGTCCACGTCATCCTCTTCTGCCAAGCTTAGCCTTGGTTGAGCTCCGGGAACAGCACAAATGTCCCACATCTGTCGTCCTCGCTGGGTTTGCAGGTCCTCTAGAACCACTCAACTCTTGAAGCCTTACATGTGTGACATGTTTGGTTCTGAGCTGAGGCTTTCTGAGTCCAAAAGCAACTTGAGGAAGAACGGATTTATTTGGTGTACATATTCCCAACACAATAGGTCATTAAGGGAAGCCAGGTCAGGAACTCAGTCAAGCAGGCGAAGAGGCAGAGACTATGGAGGGATGCTGCTTACTAGCTCACTTTCTTTAGCTTTCTTAGCTACTTATCCAGCTCAGGCCCAGCTGCTAGGGATGGCACCACCCACAGTGGCCTAGGTTCTCCTGCATCAGTTAGCAATTAAGGAAATGCCCCCACAGGCCAGTCCATTGAAGGCAATGCCTCCAATGAGCTTCCCTCTTCCAAAGTGACTCTTTTGTGTCAAGTTGACAAGAAGCAACCAGCCCAAGCACACTGTCTGATACTGTCGCCAAGAGAGTGAAATGTGTGTCTCTGTTTCTGTCCCGTCTGACCTTGTCCTTTCCAACAGGCTTCTGGGTCACTCTGACTTTCACGTGTCTTCACAATGTGAAAGGTCTTCATTTTTGGTTTGCCTTTAGCAGCCACCTGGAGCAGAACTCGAATGGCGTCACGTCCAGTGGCTTGCTGAGGCTGTGCTCATGCTAGTTCTGGCAGTGAGGCTGGTTGGTTGTAAGAGCGCTGTGGTTAGATATAGACTTGATTGACAGTTGAAACTAGGTGACTGTTTGTGGGTGTGAAGAAATATTTTCTCAGGCCCCAAATAAGTGCCAACTCTTGAGAATTATGCCATGTCTTTCTTCTTTCCTCAGGTCTTTCTCAGACTTCACTCAGATGCCACACGTCTCTCACTGCTTTTAATAGCACTAAGTTATGCTGCAATTAATTGTGTGCTGAACTAACCATTGTCAAGCTGCAATTGGCCTGCTCAGCAGCCAAGAGATGCCCTAACCAAGGCAGTAAGTAACTTCTCTGGTGGGCGAGGCTCCTAGCCTGGGAGAGCTGTCCTAGGGGAAAGGATGCACGTACCAAGGTACCAGAGTTCAGCCGTGGGATACTCAGCCAGCATCAGCCATTTGGGGACCAGAACCAGGATGGCTTTCCATTGAAATGATCAAAAACATATCTCACAGCAGCTGGCTGTCACACTACATAGCTATCCAGTCTATTATGTAATTGACCCGGGAGCCTGGCCACAGCCTCTGCTAGTGAGGCCCAGCTGCCTATAATATGCCTTCCTGAGCCCATCTAGCAATCCAGTGAAGATTTGAATTCATGGGGTTCTTTCTGGAGACATCAGCTCATATCTTACCATGTCCTGTGCCCAACCTGAAGTCCAAATGCATGTTCTGGCACTATGGCCTGATGTCCCTTGCGCATTTATTAATTTAAATACAGGGTAAGTGACCCTTGACAAAAACGCCTCATTTGCTCATAGGCTCAGAGTGAAGGCTGTAGGGGCAAGACTTTTCTGCCCTCCACTCAGGCACACAGTACCCCCTCCCCCCAGTACCCCCTCCCCCAGCTGGTGCTCTCAACTAGTGCTCACCACAGTGAACCCTCTGGATAACCCAATAACCAGGAGCCAAAAGCCCCTTTACTGTCATCTGGGTTGCTGGTGACTCATCCTAACATAGAAGCCCCTTCAACAAAACTCAGAATCACCCCAAACATTAAAAGCGCTCCTTCCTAAGGACCCATCAAGGAAATTCCACTCTGTCCCACGGGATCTGGTCTGCTATCTGTCAATCTCGCTAAGGGAATTCTTGGAGTCTGACTGAAGTTTCCCATGGTGCAGCTGGTGTCCATTTCCGTGCTGGCTTAGCTCACTATTTTTATGCTTCCACCCAGTCGTTTCCTCTTGACCCACTCACATGTCAGGAGCTGCTAATGCTGGGAAAGGAGCACGCCTCTGGCCTTAGGGAACTCACACAGGCTTCACAGAGCAAGCTGGCTGGGGCTTTGCTATGAGAGAGAGAAGTAAGAACCAGAGAGAGCCTGGAGGAGGTGGCCTTCAAGTTGGACCTTGATACATGGAAAAGTGTCCCAGTCCTCCCAAGTGGGAAGGCATGAGGACCAAAGCATGACAGGGTGTTGCTGACGTTTTCTCCAGTCCTGCCTGGCCCACGGTCAGGACAAATCTCTCTCACCCGTCAGTCCCGCAGCTGCTCAGACCCAACCGAGTAAACACACAGAGACTTATATTGCTTACAAACTGTATGGCCGTGGCAGGCTTCTTGCTCACTGTTCTTATATCTTAAATTAACCCATTTCTATTAATCTATACTTTGCCATGTGGCTCATGGCTTACCGGCTTTACATCCTGCTCCTCATCGTGGTGGCTGGCAGCATCTCCTCCATTCCACCTTCCTGTTCCCCCAATTCTCCTCTCTGCTAGTCCTGCCTATACTTCCTGCCTGGCTACTGGCCAATCAGTGTTTTATTTATCAATAAATCATAGCAACATATATTCAGAACATACAGGACATCCCACAGCAACAGGGTATGGCCAGGAGTCGGGTAACCTCAGTGAAACTGGACCATGAGGAGACAGGGCTTTCTGGAGGTTGCAAATGACTCACCCTCACCTGTTCCCACCTTACCATTGGGTTTCTCTTTACTGTCAGCTGACAATATCCTTTCTTGTTGGTCATCGTTAGCACCTTGCTAGATCCCCCCACTAAGTCCTCAAGACATATGAAGCACTGTCTAATATGAAATAGAAATGTTCATGGAGGCCACACAAGCTAGGATGAGGTGAACGGACAGTTCCAGTGTAAGGTCTGTCTAGTTCTACAATCCTTGTATCCTTTGAAAACATTTTTAGAAATCCCTTCATACATGATCTTGTCTCAGTGTATGCACAGTAATTATGTCCCACACAGGACTGTTTCTACGTTTACTGGGTTCCTCTCCTAGAGTGAAAAGCTAGTCCCTAATAGGCCTACCTCAGGTGTGGGGCCTTCCTCTGGTGTGGGGCCTACCTCAGGTGCGGGGCCTACCTCAGGTGTGGGGCTGGCCTCAAGTGTCGGAGAGGCCTGAAGAGGACAGAGCAGTTCTAGGTTACAGAGCACACTTGCACTGCTAGGTTTCACACTGACTCTTCCCCGAATCCACTTATTTAATTCTCAAATCGGCCCCGGTGAAGCAGGTACCTACTGTTATTCCATTATGCCCGTGAGGAAGTCAAATACCAGATTAGGCAACTTGTTCAAAGTCACACGGTTAATAAGTAACAAAGCAGAGCTAACCCCAGCTAACCCCAGCACTTACACTCATAACATCCACAACGGTCACGCTGGGGAAGGCCCAGAGGCCGCACCCCCGCCATGCCCTTCACTTCCCCGCCCTGAGAGAATAGCTGTTGTTCTTACCTGCTGACAGCCAGCACCCTTTCTACTGGTAAGAGCACCCCACTTGGGCCTCAGAGAGCCACATGCCCCTTACCCTCTGGTCCCAAAGGTTTGTGTGGCCTGGCATCAACTCAGCACCCAGTGGTGACCATGTGTTCTGGTGTGAGATGGAGTTTGATTGCTTCAGGAACGGATCCAGGGTCTAGAGTCCCACAGCTTTGACCTGGAGCAAGGTACACAGAACCCAGCACCGGACAGCATGAAACCTGTGAAGAAGCAAGCGCCACAACGCAGCCTCAAGTGGCTTCTCCGTATCACTTCTTCCTGTCACGCTTGTTATCTGAAGGCCCAGGATGAGGCCCCTTCCTTTGTGTAAACTACTTGTTGACACTGAAGAGTGCATCAGTTGGAGAAGTTGCCTCAGACAGCAAACAGAAACCTGTGTTTGTGGTGATGGAAAGTGAACAAACACTGTTCTGGTTTGAGCAACCCTGGAACGGCCTCACACAAAGAGAAGCCTAACGCCTGTCTCCGTGCAGCAGGCGAAGCTTAGTTTTACAGTTCCGACATTTGGTCTCTTTTGTGAGCCAGGAGAAGCTGTGACCACATCTCCTGAGGACAGGGAGGAATGATGTCTGTCAGAGCCCTCTACAGGAAGGTTTTCCCAGCCCCAGCTGATTGCCCTTGTCACTGACTGATTGGCCCTGCAGGGGTGCCTCAGTGTTGAGCCAGCCTCACCCCACAGTTCTCACAGAGGATCCCCGGGGCAGCTCTAAGCAGGAACGGCAGTAAATCATGGCCAACCGTGAGGTGGAATTGGGTGCCATAGAGCTCATCTCCGAGAACTGAGCACACCCTGAGGCCACACCCAGACCTGCTCAGCAGTCCCAGGAACACGGGTCTGAGAAACTCCAGACACCCAGTTCAGACCTTCACCTTTCCTTGGGTGGGGCAGCATAGCTGGGCCTCTAGAGGTACATGGGTGGGTGTATCTCCTTAGCCTCCCTTGGAGGCCCTGCTGTGGCACTGTGGCTGTGGTGTGCTCGCAGTATCAAGACTGCCAAATAAAAGTAGAATTGCCAGCCTTGACAGGAAGGCCCACAGGCTGGGAGTGCTTTTGGTCCACCCAGGAGCCTGCTTTACTTAACAGAATACTGTAACACCCTCAAGGCTGTGTGTGTGTTGTGTTGTGTGTTGTGTGTATATGTGTGTGTGGTGTGTGTGGGTTGTGTGTATATGTTGGTGTGTGTGTGTGTGTGTGTGTGTGTGTGTGTGTGTGTGTGGTGTGTGGTGTGTGTTCAGCAAAACTTCAAAACTCAGTCCCACACCTGAAGGAGGGAGGAAGAGAAAAGGGAGAGAGGGGAAAGGAAAGATGAAAGGAGACAGAAGGGGGATTAAAAGGAGGAGAGAGAAGAGATTAAAACTTCAGAAGCTCCTGTGGAGGGAAGGATGAACCGTAGCTTCTTAGCACTTAGGATTCTTCCCAAACCGGCCCCAACCTTTTTTTTTGAAAGATTGCTCCCAAGCCATTAACTCTCCACCTCTCCACATGGTATGGACCAACGCTTGTGTTGTTATTCGCTTAGCTTTTATGAGGCGTCTGTGGTATCCATGTCTAAGTGCTAGGTGCTGTCTTCCCGCTTGTGGACCAGAGGTTGAACTAGGCTTGAGTGCCCTTCATGTCTTTCACTCCAAGGGCCTGTCAGCTGCCATTGCCTCTTTGTGCCATTAATTAACTTTTCTTCTGATTGGAGCAGATTGTTTTCTTTTGGGAAGCCCCCTCCTGCCCTAGGGACCCTTGGTTTCATGGGTTGACATCTGTATTAATCAGGATTCTCTAGACTAACAGACTTATAGAATGACTCTCTCTCTCCATACACACACACACACACACACATACACACATACACACACACACACACACACACACACACACACACGAGATTTATTATAATGACTTACAGGTTGTAGATCAGATAATCTAGCAATGGCTAGCTATAAATGGAAAGTTCAAGAACCCAGTGGTTGCTCACTTCATGAGGCTGGATGTCTCAGCTGGTCTTTAGTAGATATGGGAATCCTGAAGAAGTAGGCTCTAATGCCAGTGAAGGAATAGACTTGCTAGCAAGGCAAGAGCAAGCAGACAGAGCAAAAGCTTCCTTCTTCCATGTCCTTATATAGGCCTCCAGCAGAAGGTGTGGTCCAGATTAAAGACCTGTGTCTTCCCACCTCAAGATCTAGAATAGATTGATTCTTCCTACTTCAAATTAAGCAAAAATTCCCTCACTGGTGTGCCCCCCATTTTGGATTTTAGTTCATTCCAGGTGTAGTCAAGTTGACAATCAAGACTAGCCAACACAGCATCAACCCTGGATCTAAGGTCAGTCACCATGTGGCTGGGCGGGCCTCTGAGATCATAAGTCCTACCTAGTCAAATCGACTGGTTGATTCAGGAATGGGCATGGGGCTCACAAAGCGTGAGGAGAATCAATTGGGGGTTTAAGGTCAGTCATAACAGACTTTCTCTGTCTGACTAACTGAATCATAAGGACAATTGGCAGTCATCTTGGCACTTCGATGGGGAAGCCTAGGGGAACACTGGGCAGCCTGGGTATGGTGCTGTGAATAGCGAAAGACAGCACTTCTCATCACTGGAACAGATACTCCCCAGCTTTTCTAATACATCAGCCAGTAAATTCTCATTTTCTTCAACATGCTTTGCTGTAAGGTCTTTCACTTGTGACCAGATTTCTAGGAAAAATACTACAATAATTTCTATGGCTCCCCTGTGATGAGGACAGGACACTGGCCTTGCTGGAATGGAGTGTGGCTGAAGCATTAATCCAATTAATCTTTTTCGATAAAAAAAATCGGGAGTCAAATATTGAGGTAAGAACCTGAAAGATCAGAGAACAGGGAGCAGCCACAGTCACTTCCTACCTCTACTGTTCCTCCATCCAAAAAGGCCAAGATCCTCTCTCAGCCCCGCCTTACTACTTCCTGTCTCCTCTCTGTCTACAGTTCTACAAACCTCTGTGGTCAGCTAGTGGCTGGCTCTGCCCTCTGACTCCAAGCAAGCTTTATTTGTTAGAACACAATCAAAATATTGCACAACATAGTTTCTGACTATGAGACCTTCAGGCACACCTGTATCTTCTTTGAGTATCAGTTTCCTCAGCTTTAAATTGAATATAAAGATGCTTACGTTCTGAGGTAACAATGAAGTAGCACTAATGTTGTGCATAAAGTTCCCTGTCCTTAGACTTCAGTATTACAGTATGGAGTTCCCCAAAGCCTTGCAAAGAGTTAGGAATATCTAGATACTGATTATATTATTCATGGCCATGACCAGGGTTAGGAGGCATCTGGGCTGCATGAGTACTGCCCATTACTCCTTCGAGGACCATGCCACCATCATCTATTTCTCCACTTAATTCCCTGGCCCATCTCAAAAGGACTAGTTGTAAACAGACATCTGTGCTGAAAGGTGTCGAAATGCCAGTGTCCTGAAACATGCATGGTCTAGCCTAACACAGGACACGGACCAATCAGACTTTGGCTCCTGAGAAAGGGAAGATGCCCTTTGAAATGGGGACAGAGGATAGAGAGCTCCTGGGATGGAGCTGGGAATGATGCTTGTGTCATGTAGGGTACACATCTAAAGACACAATGAGCCCTGTGTGCTGAGCAGGAGGCTTTGCAGACAACAATCAGGACCATGGGAAGAGAGAAAAGTCCTGACCCACTTTGCAATTCCCTAGAGGGACCAGTTGTGCATTGAGCCTAGGATCTAGAATCCCAAATGATCATTATGACCTTAAAACTAGCAAGTTCGTGTATTGGGTGAATTTGAATGACTTCTGTTTCTTAAGACCAGAAGAGACTTTCCTAGAACCTGGAGAAGTCTCAACTGGCAGCAGAGAGCTTCTAGTAGCTGGATGATTGGCCCAAGGTCATGTGGATTTTTCAGGCTGAACATACTTGCAATGGTGATAGATGAGCAGGGCCCACTGCCTTCTTCTCTCTCTGTGGCCTTACGATCTTACTTTTGGTGATGTCTGAAATGGCTTCCTAAGAAAGGCAAACCTGAGCATTTGAGCACTGGAAAATCTCAAGCCCACTGCCACAAGCATGGTTCTAGCACCCTGGGGAGAAGGGTGTATCTGGAGAGGAGGGACAGGAAAGGTCATTCCACAGAAGCCTAGCTGGCCACCCATCCGAACCGCAGAGTCAGCTCTGCCCATCCCTGCTCAGGCCCCAAACAAAGCCGATGAAACATATTCTTGGAATCCACAGAGGCCTGTTCATCCAGGCTCTCTACAACTAGTTGGTCAGTGTGCAGGAATCTTGGAGTTGCTTGCTGAACTGCTAGGAGTTTGGAATCAGCGTTAGTGGGATACTTCATTTTGGCATAGCCAAGACCACTAAATGCTACAGACCAGAGCTCCCCAGGAGCTGGCTGCTCAATGCTACCAGCACACTGTTGCTGAGTCTGCCTAGGTGCTGACCAGCTAGGCGGCCCTTGAACTTGGCTTGGTCTACAGTCTAGATGGTTGTAATGTAAGAGGGGGAAGGGATGGAAGAACTGAGGGCAGTGCATAGAAATAGAAAGAAGATGCAAATCCCTCATTTGGAGCAGTGCAGAGCTCCACAGCTGACTTGCTGTGGAGATTAAAAAACAAAAAAACCCAAAAAACACCCCTTTCCCAGTAAGACAACATGCAGCCCTTGGAAACAACAGCTGGCTTGTGTTTATTTAAATCAGTCTTAACAGGACCTAGAATAAGGGATTTGTTCCCCCTCCCCCAAGGAAACTTCTTAGAACTCCGTGAGAGCTACAAGGAATTTCATGCAGATCTTGTACATCAGAACATGCAGCAGAGAGGGTTCCCTCTTTGTAGCAGAGAGTCAGTTGGGAACCCAGCCAGATGGGAAATGCCACAAGCTCCTTCCCAAAGGCCAGCGCGACTCTCAGTGACCATTCCAGGCTTCTTTGGGAGTGGAGGAACCATTCTTTCCTTTGGTAACTGCTGTGGGCAGGAGGCAGAAGGATGAAGTGATAAAGCCAGCCTGGTCCAATGTCCATGGGAGCCAGGCTTTGTCAGAGGCCCCAGCACACCCTGCCACCATAGAAAGCATTAGAGTTCTCAGGGCCTCCTTAAAACCAAACAAGTGTGTGTGTGTGTGTGTGTGTGTGTGTGTGTGTGTGTGTGTGTGTGTAGGTTGCTGCCCTAGATTCTGTGTTTTCAGCAGGCATGTGAGGTGGGTATTAGTGGTCCTCAAAAGTAATTCCAAGGTCATTGTGAGGGGACCATTAAAGCCAGACATGATTGATGTGTTAACACATGTGTTTTTCCTTTGATTAAATATTGAGATCTTCTGATTTGTTTTACAATATTATTAGGAAGTTTCCTTGGCTCATAGATGTATGAGTGAGAAGTTTCTTTATAGTGATTTACACACATGAGTAAGAATGGAAAAATCCATATTTACCTGGATGATAAATCAGAGGGTAATGATGTGACGAAAGACCTCCTCAGAGTTTCCTCTGCGTGATGACATGAATTTACTCACTGCAAGAAATCGACTTTCCAGTAACCCAATTGCCATAAAGTGGCTGAAGTATACAAGGGCTCTGGTGGGATCTACATGGCCACAGCTCTCTCACTTTGCAGCTGATTAGAGTTCAGGTGGCTTTTGGTCAAAGTGGAAACCATCACAAACACAGGCTGTCACGAAGAAAATCACTGATTCTGCTTTTACCTGTCATGAATGGACTCACCTGAGCATCAGTAAAGCCCGGATGTTCACATACTCCATCTGCAAAAGGAAGGGCCATGTGGTCAGCTGGCCAATAATTCGAGATTTTAGTGAGCCCCTCAAGTTCCCAACATTGCTTTTGTAACTGTTTAGCATCTCTGAACCATTATTTTAAAGTCAAGAAGGTGGGATGTGAAGGTAATTCCTATGTGTAGAGACATCAGGAGGATTAGGAAAAACAATGCACATGCACCTGCACATACATGCACACACACACACACACACACACACACACACACACACACACACACAAAGAACTTCAAGCATATGACATAAAAAGTTCACAGACCACCAGTTAACTTTTTGAAAAGTTAATCTTGATGAACTTCTTTCTTTCCTTTTGTCTCCAAAGCAGGAACAATCATAATCCCAGAAGCAGAATTGTTTCAAGAATTAGATGAAATGATAATTTAACTAGAGTACTCACATGCATCCAGAACTATTGACCACCAAATATAGTAAAAAAAAAAAAAAAAAAAAAAAGTAACTAGCTGAATAAAAAAATTCTGAGTCTTAATAATAAAGGTCTGCAAGGAAGTTCTTTCTTATACAGGAGTTGAAAGCCAGCTGTGTGTGTAGAAGGAATGACAGGATCTCAATATTCCCAACCACAGTACTAGTAGTGCTTGAGTGAATCCAGAATCATCAATGGGTGATTCATATCAGATATTTGCATAATCTCAAAATATCTCTTTACAAGATACCCATCCATCCCAAAGAATAAAGTGCTGTGGAATAATCATCTTGTACACTGTAAAGATTTGTCACTTGAACTGGTTTAATAAAATACTGATTGGCCAGTAGCCAGGCAGGGAGTATAGGCTGGGTGACCAAACGAAGGATGATGGGAAGGAGAAGGGTAGAGTCAGAAGTCCAGCCAGACACAGAGGGAGCAGGAGATGAACATGCCATGCTAATAAAGGTACCACCATGTGGCAGAGTGTAAATAAGGAATACAGGTTAGCTTAAAACGTAAGAGTTAACTAGTAACAAGCCTGAGTTATCAGCCAAGTATTTATAATTCATATTCAGCATCTGAGTAAGTTATTTGGGACTGGGCAATCAGGACAGAAAATATCCATTTACAATAAAGTAGTTACTTTGTACTGGAATCTAGCAGACACAGACTTTTTATTGTTTGAATTGTGATCTCCAGTCTGGCCTTGTACTCCTGGGCTCAAGAGATCCTCCTGCCTCAATCCTCCAAACACCCAGGACTATGTCTGTGAACTGTATGATAAGACTAAGTCCTAAATTTATTTTTTCTGTATATATGTACACATGTGGCTCAGAGTACACTTTGGGGTATCAGTTCTCTCCTTCCACCATGTGGGTTGTAGGAATAAAACTCAGGTCATCAGGCTTGGTGGCAAATGCCTTTACCTTCTGAGCTATCTCATTGATCCTAGGACTAACTTTTATTGGACAGACCAATAGTATGTACCTCCTAGGAGACATTGAGGGAGACTTAAAAAACCCTTCCAAAAATGTATATTCTAAACAGCACCTGATAAAGACAAATCAGTGCAAAGATATTTAACAAAGTAACTGAGTTGTTCACTTCTAAAAATGTCAGATTTCAGAACAATTCTAATGCCCCAGGACATGAAAAATGGGTGCAATACATACGCTTGATTTCCACGGATAGAAAGGATATTATAGGGAAAACTGGCAAAAATCTGAGTAAGGATAATAGACTAGATAACTACACTGTATAAGTGTTCATCCTGTGATAGAGATAATTGCATTACAATTTGAAAGGGTAGAATTTTTAGGCAGACTGTTACAGAATATGTGTAACTAAGGATAAACAGCATTCATCTACAATTTCCTCTTAAGTAACAAAACAAAAAATTAAGGTGTGATTAAGGGATGGCACAGCAGTTAAGAGCCTGTATTGCTCTTGTATCAGACTCGAAGTTTGGTTGCCAGAACCCATGTCCAGCAGCTCACAACTGCCTGTGACTCCAACTCCAGGGGATCTCATGCTTCTAGCCTCTGGGTGTGCCTGCACTCGTGGGCACAAAGCCCAACACAGACACATAGTTAAAAAATAAAAGAAATCTTTTAAAAATTAAAGTAAGATGGTGCATGAAGCAAATGTAATCAGATACTAACATTGGACGTATTTGGGCAAAGCGCGTCTAGGAATTATTGAGGTTTATCACATTTTTTGTAGCCTAATATCGTGCTTAGGGAAGTATGCAGCCATGCCAAACAACTAATAGCATTTGTTGTTCTATCAGTTAGTGTTGGGCACAGACACAGACTCTGTTCTCAAGAGTTTGGAAGCCAAAAACAAAATAAGTACAAAGTCTAGATGGGAACTCTCTAGGAGACACTTTGAACTTTTAGGTTTTTTAGCATGAAGTGTAAGTCTGCATCAGCCACTGTCATTCATCTTGATTAGTTTCTCTTTGTGGTTCCAGGAGTGTGGTCCAGGTGGACTGTGTGGCCTTATGGAGTGTTCTCCTTGATGCTGTTTCTTAGCTTCTTGTGTCTGGAAAAGCTTCAGTGCACCAGACACTGGGTCTGGCGTCCAGAGAAGACTGCAAAAAGCCATTCCAGGCTAAGGGTTTAATCTTGGCTCTGTCTGTCAATTTGAGGATATAAGTATAAGAGGGTGCTTTTAGCAGCACAAAGTGCCCTGTGAATGCATCAGCCATTTGCTGTGTGCCTTGTGGTGGAGTCTGTCACTTTGTGGTTAAGAAGGCAGGCTCCAGAATCAGCCAGACTGCTTCCAAATCCCAGAATCACTACTTGACTAGAGAGGTGACTTGGGGAGAACCATTTGACACCTCTGTCCTCTACTTTCCTCATCTATAAAATGGGGGTAAGAACCATTATATGGAATTCAATTCAGACAGATGGTGCAGCTGCAGAGCCTGCCTGCAAGTGACCGGCTTTATGGCCAGGCATCCTTGAGTGTCTCTACTGTGATACTATCCTGAGATGACCCTGAACCAGAACAATTTCTCTAGGACATTTGGTGATCATCCTGGCACTTTCTTTTTCCTGTCTTGGCCAGCCTACCATCTCAAGACACACATTGCTGATTACTTTGAATGTTGAATTTTCTCCTGGCACTCAGTCCTTCTGGGATCCAGAAGGAAGAGCCAGGGAAGAGAGCTGGATCCTCTTCCCCACCTTAGGTTCCCGCTTGCCAGCTGAACCTTGGGAACTAAGGGGCTTCTTCAGTCCTAGGGGAACACACCTCACCTGGGAAGCTCACCTGGCAGATATGCAGTTGGAGCCAGACCTTTCGTGCCAGCCCAGAGCTGTGTCCTCGGTGTGACATCTTACCAGGGACCCCTGAGTCTCCACACACTCTGCTCCTGTGCAGGCGTGGGGAAGACGGTAGCTTTGCTGCTGAGGTTGTGTAAATACACCCAGGATCTCAGAGCAGCACTTCCCCCACCAATCCACAGTGGCCTGAGCCAAACCTCAGCAATGGACGCTGGACAAAAATGTGTCAGAGGAAAAATATGCCCTCCAAGTCCTCTCTCTCAAGTTCCACGCCCATAGTTCTGCCAGCCTGTTGGACGTTTCTAGTTCGATGACCCACGGTCGTGTCCTCACCAAAACAACATGTCCACAGTGATAGCTGACCCTTCTGTACCCCCTTCTGTGCCAGCCAAGTGAAAACCCCTGAATCCTGCCACCTCCACCCATCTGCCCCTTCAGTTAGCAGGTCCTCTCCATTGAGAATCCACAGTGACGCGGGTCTTACTCCCCTTCTTTGGGCCTCCCATGTTGACCACTGGGGCCTCAGGATCCCTTGCTCTCTGAACTAATCTCATACCTCCAGTTCACCCCTGTTAGCTCTTTCTCTACAAGAAGAACATAACTATTACCCAACATGGTGAACCATACATTGCTTCCCTTGCAACTCAGGAATAGAGGGTGGAGTCTTGCATAGCCATGTTCATTCGGACAACACCCTGGCTTCCTCCGGCCCTGATCACCCATCTCTCCAGCATCCCAGACTTCTCAACGGGTCCCCAACTGCTTCTTACCCATTTCTTATTAGCTTTTGAGTAAGGTCTTCCCCTTGTATGGACCCTTTTCTTCCATCATGTAACCTGGAAGAGTTCTACTTACCTTCAGATGCAAATTGAAAGCCTCTATTTTAGGAAGGCCATGGTCCTCCTAAGTCCTCTCTGCCCAAGTGTTCAGCATGTTGTTTATTATAACTGGCTGTTAGTTTGCAGATGATTGTTTATGTGTTTACACTGGATGCTTATATGGCATTCCAAGACTATATGTTGTTCCCCATGGACTCCTGTACTCTGGGAAAGAACAGAGTATTATTCGGGAAAGGATGGTCACATGGCCTATGTATCATACACCTGGGGTACTGGAGGGCAGCACAAACAGTTGGCATGGCCCCTCACTATTCTTTTATTAGAACAGAAGGACTAGGAGGTTGATTCTGCGGCAGGCCGTGAAGGGGCACCTTCCTCTTTAGCTGAATGTAGAGTCTTTTTCCCTGGTGTCTTTCCTGACCTCACATGTTCTCAGCAGATCTCTGAGGGACATCCTTTATTGCCATAAAGAAGAAGAAGAAGAAAAAACAACAATGTATTCTGAATTTGCAGGCTAGAGGAAACAGGGGACAGGGTTAACTGTCCGTGGTTTCAGAAGCTCTTCTATCTCAGAGGAGCCTCGGTCAGTAACTTAAAATGCTGGTACCTGAGGCGGCCATTCCCACGCCTGGTCATCTTCGCATGGTATTTAGTACCAGGGTTAGACTGACCCTGGCACTCAACCGTCTTCGTTCTCATTTCTTCCACACTGAGTTTCCTTCCAAGTTTCTGATCATTTCTCCTTTGAAAGGCGGCCAACGCCAGCGCCGTGGTGGCAGCCACCATCATGCCGAGTCTCCAGGCCTCCTTTGCTTCAGGGGCTGTGGTGGCTCTGGGAATTCTAGTATCTGCCAGGTGCGGCACACGCAGGGGGCAGGCCCCCATTCTGATGAGGCGGGCACCTCCTGCGCGGGATCTCATTTTTTTCTCCATCTGCACAGCTATTTGGGCCCCAGGCCCTGTGACTCACACAGTGGCTATCCATCTGCCCATTTACTCCAGAAAGGGAAAAGCGCTTCTTTGCACGCAATGAGTCATCCTATGATATACGAGTCAAGCCACCTGCCTGACTCAGACAGTAGCCGAGCTCGATCATAGTGGGGCTTCCTTCCACATGAAGATGAATGGAACTTGTCTACTATCCCTCCACCCCTAAACCAACCCGAACTCCCACCTCCAGCCCATAACGGGATGGGCTAAGGTTGCAGAGCCTCTAACATCCTTTTCTGTGCTTGCAGACACCCTGATTGGCTGATGAGACAAATGTGAGCCCGAGCATGCCAGCAATGAGCCCTCACAGCTTAGCCTCAGACTTGGCCCATGAAAGGAACAGCTAGTCATCCACTGAGGCCAGAGTGGGAGGAGAGGACTGTTTCCAGGTTGAGGACCGTGGTGTTAAGATGGCTGCATTTGTCTTCTCAGACAGTTGATTACCTGACTCAGAAGCATGAGGGATAAGAAGGGAATACACTCACGGGAAATAAAACCTAAGATATAAACAAGAACTAAACAGTGAGAAGCCCTGTTCCTACCTCAGTTCTGAAGACAGGGCTCGAGAAAGAGAGAGAGAAAGAAAATTAGTTTTCTAGGTTTAGTATAATGAAGTGCCAGGAACTTAAACAATGGAAATTTACTGTCCCCTGTCTCTGGAGGCTGGAGGCTGAGCTTGAGGCTGCAACCTGTGAGGAAGGCTCTCTTCCGGCCTCTCCACTAGCTTCTGGTGTTTTGCTGTCAGACTTTGGTGGCCCTTGACTTGTAGAAACATCACCTTGACCTCCATTTTTTTGTTTTCATTTGACTTTGTCTCTGTGTGCATGTCTGCGTCGGAACGTCCCTCTCTGTAAGGACTGATCACACTTCATTAGGGCCCGTCCTAGCGCCTTCATTTGAACTTGGTTCCTTCTGTAAAGACTCTGTCTCCAGGTGACATTGAATGTGACGCAATCCAACCTACAAGAGGCAAGGCTTTGTGTCTGTACTAGATTTTCCTGGCCTCATCTCAACCCTGTTCTGCCTCCAGCTTTTCCCTGTAAGGCTCCTTTTTAGTCACACATATTAGTTATACATTCCAGTGGGGTTTGTTGTGATATTTTCATCCACGCTCACAGTGTGCACTGATCGTACCCAACCACCCTCTTCCCAGGCCCTGTACCCTTCCCAGTCCTTGGTCATCACTGTCCTAAGGTCACATTGACTTGGTAAGTCTCACATGGAAGTGAGGAAGTGTGGTCCTTGTTCTTTTTGGGTGTCTGGCCTGTTTCACTTAGCGAAGTGTTCTCCAGTTCTATTCCTTTAGTTCCAAGTGACAGGATTTTATGCTCCCTTGTGAGTAAAATTCTATTGTTGATGCACTCATGCATGTATGCATGTGTGGATGTTTGTACATGCATTCATGTGTGTGTGTGTATTTACATGCACGTGTGTATGCCTGCCTGTGTGTGCATGTGTGTCCGAATGTCTGTATGGATGCCTGCATAGTGTGTGTGTCTGTATGTGCATATGTATATGTCTCTGTGTGTGTGTGTGTGTGTGTGTGTGTTTGCATGTCTGTGTGTGTACCTGTTTATGTGTATTTGTGTGTATGTCTGTGCACTCACAGCCCATCTTTTCTTTATCTACTCATCTATCGGTGAGTACCCAGGCTGACTCTGTATTTTGGCCATCTCATGTATTAGTATGGAGGCCTGCCTGGTCCTTTCTAGACCTGCACTAAACTGCAGCTGACCACCTGGGAGTGTGGCTGTCAATGGATCTTTATGCTGATGATTAAGGCCTTTCCATCTCTCCCTATAAAAGTTTCTGTGAATATCCTTGAACATATATCATCACACTTTCAAGGGAAGTGTACCTGCAGCATAATTTCTTAAGTAGAATTGTGTGTTCCCAGGGTAAGAATATTTGGTTTAGATATTCATGAGACTCTTTAAATGATCCTCTTCGTCTATGCCACACAGAGCTGCCTTTCTGACTCTGCTGACCAGAGACCATGTCCTCATCTCTGAATATGCTGGATCTGGGTCCAGAGACTCTAGAACCTTCTTCATAACTGAGGCCAGGGGCCAGGATGACACTGGCGTGTAGAAATGTTAGGCAGGAGAGGGACATGGAGGGTGAGAAGTAGAGCTGCCAACACAGGCCTAGTGTGGACATACTTGCCATTATGATTTTTTCCCAGATGCATTTCCTATGGGAATACCTGTTCGGCTTGGCAAATGCTAAGTTTCAGTTTGGCTTGTAGGACTCTGAGACTCTGTGTGGCATGAACACATGTGAAGTCAGCCAGTCAGAGGCCAATGAGGCACGTTCAACAGAACTCCCCACTGAAGACTTGCAAAACTCCCCCAGGCTTTGCCTGTTGTTAGAGACTCACTCTCAGGTTACCAGTAACTTACCCCTTGTTTCTGGCTCTTTCCGGCCCTATTCTCACTAGTTCTCAGCATGTGAGCATCTGTGGTAAGGGAATCCAAGGTCCAGTCTTTGGTGACTGGAGAAGCCGAGGCACAAAGTGGGGAGGTGACCCGAGTTCGCATGAGGAGGAACAACAGAGACTGGGCATGAACTGTCCATGCAACACATGAGCATCTGTTGGATGCCTGAAAGTGATGATTACAACAGACCCTACCCCTGCTCTCTGAACGCACAGAATCCTGTAAATTAGCCAGTCACGATGGGAATGATTTGCATTTGTAAAGTATACACAAATAAGGAACTTATAAAAATTAGAAGCTGTGAGTGCTGTGAAGGGGATACCTGTGGGGTGCTAAGTGTGTTGGACCAGAGGCTGTTCCAAGAGAGCCTAACTTTAGGCTGTGCCCTGCAGAAGCCGCCACCCAGAAGGAGCACCACTTCAGAGGTGGCCTTTCACCTGGTCACCCTGCCTGACTGAGGCAGGAAGGACAAAAAGCCATTCCTCTCACCGCAGCGGGCTTAAACAAGGAAGAGAGAAGGCCTCGGAGGATGGGAAGGACAGTCTCCCACTCAAGCCTGACGTAGGAACTTGAGGGACAGTTTGGAAGATTCTTCAGGTGACTAAAGGAATGTTCCCTGACTGCTCCAGCTCTCTGCCTCCTCTCTGGGAGGGGTCCAAATACCTTCACTCTACTTCATTGTTTAAATAGAAAGCAAAAAACCAGACAGAATGACCACAGCTCTTCACTTACAGCCACTGCTTCCTCCCAGTCAGTGAGGGAGCCCTGCTGGCCTCTGCTCCAGTCAGGACAAAAACAACCACAAAGAGGACTTTCGTGCATTCAGCCTGACATTTCTTAGACCTTGCTGGGTGTTTGTCGTCTTTCTTGAGTATGTGTGGAGGCTGGAGGACACCCTCGGGTTTTGTTCCTTTTACTTGAGATGGGGGTCTCTCCCTGGCCTGGGACGTGTCTCGGAGTCTGCTTTCTACTGACCACAATTACCAGCTGATATGTCCCTGATACACTAGAGTGGAACTTGGAGCCATTCAGGACATTAATGCATGTCTGGGACCCAGAATGTCTGGCACTTGCTTCTGGGTCAGTGGCCTGGCAAGTGCACACTGACCTATGTTATGAGATCTAGCAAGTGTGAAATGTGGGAGGGGAACTTTGTAAAGAATCATTTGAATTGGGCCTATACTTCCAACACTGTGAAGGCTGAAGGAGGAAGATCTTGGGTTCAAAGCCATCCAGGGCTACACGGAGACCCCATCTTGAAAGAAAAAGAGTTGTTGTTGTTGGTGGGTATAGGGAGGCATGAGCTCTGTGGCCTCCATTTCACGTTGGTGCTGTGTGGGATCCACAAAATCTACCATTAAACCCAGATTCAGTAGCTTGCCAAGGGGGCAGAAACGCACAGCCCACTGGGTTCTGTTTTAGCAGTCTGTGTCTCTGTGGGTTAGCCACACATGCTGCTTTTACCTGACTTGACAAAGAAACAAAACTTCGTCAAGACCTAGGAATTCCCACATCCACCCCTGCTGTTTCTTCCAATCACTTCTTCTCCCTGAGAGGAGCTGCCACCCTGATTTATTATTATTATTATTATTATTATTATTATTATTATTACTACTACTACTATTATTATTTCGTGACAGGGTCTCACAGTGTCACTCTGGCCAACCTGGAGGTTTTAATGTAAACCAGGCTGGTCTCAAACTCACAGAGATCCACCTACCTCTCAGGCACTGGGATTAAATAAAGGCCAGTATCATCACACTTGCACTATCCTGACTTTTTTTTTTTTTTTTTTTTTCCGAGACAGGGTTTCTCTGTGTAGCTTTGCGCCTTTTCCTGGAACTCACTTGGTAGCCCAGGCTGGCCTCGAACTCACAGAGATCCGCCTGGCTCTGCGTCCCGAGTGCTGGGATTAAAGGCGTGTGCCACCACCATCCGGCCTATCCCAACTTTTAACACCACAGATAGATTAATTTTTTCCTATTTTCATAGATGAATACTTTAAAAAAAATCATGAACCAAGGCTGTTTTTTTTATTTTAAAAATTAGAACATGAAAATTTTCTGTTTTGCTAAGCTCTTTGTAAGAATATTTTTAGTTGTTGCATGATCGTATATCAATAGTTACCATAATTTAGTTACTGATTGCTTTTTTGCTGCAAATTAATCTTTTATGGATAAGGCCTTTGATGCTGGCTAGGGAAGTCTGTAATACACAGGGTAGACTAGAAATTTCAGACATGAGGGGGATGCTGCAGCCCACAGGTGAGCTTTCTTTACCAAATAAACCAATGCTCTGCTCTCCAGGCCTTTCAAATTAGCCCTCATAATGCACTCTGAGATTTTCTGGGATAATTTGCTTTATTAAAGACATGGGTTATAAACATTCACCACATTTTTTTAAATCAACTTTATTATTTTTGTTGTTGTTGTTTTTGTTTTTTGAGACAGGGTTTCTCTGTGTAGCTTTAGAGCCTGTCCTGGAACTGGCTCTGTAGACGAGGCTAGCCTTGAACTTGCAGAGATCCGCTTGCCTCTGCTTCCCAAGTGCTGAGATTAAAGGCGTGCGCCAACACCGCCTGGCTTTAATCAACTTTATTAAAGTATAGTTTACAAGTGATTTCATGTACTCATTTTCATTAAAAGTTTAATGAGTTTTAACAAAACTCCATTCTTGTAGTTTATCACTACCACACTCTGGATGTCACCTTTCTAGTATGCCTCAAAATGCTCTCCTACTTTGTACCCATTAATTCCCGCCCCAAGCTCTGGCCCCAAGCAAACACAGATCTGCTTTCTGCAACTGTAGATTAGTTTGTCTTATCTAGCATCATAAATAAACGGAATCAAACAGTACGAGGCCTTTGTGTCTTGCTTGTTTCAGAATGTATTTTTGGGACGCCCATCTTAGAATTTATTTTATGAATTAACTATAGGTTGCTGCTTATGAACATTAGGTTGTTTGCAATATTTTTTATTACTGTGAGCAAAGCTGCTATGAACACTTCATGTAAAAGGCATTGTGAGGGCTTATTTTTCCATTTCTCTTGACTAAATGTACAAATTTTAAACAGAAATCTAGCAGCAGCTTGCCTCATAGGAGTTGGAGAGTGTTGGCAAATTCAGGGAGTCCGGGGTGGGATTTTTAGAACTGGGGCAGCTCCCCTAGTGGGCAGCCTTTATTTGAGAGTGGCTTGCCCACCTGGATCCTCTTAGCTAATACAAGGACTGTTTTAAATGGCTGTCATTCCATCTATTGTGTCGTATGAGTCAGAGAAAAGTTGTCTTTTCTTGGGTCACCCACAGTGTATAGGAAGCTAAGCTGATTCAGGATGGATTTATTATGAATGAGAATAACGGTTAAGATTTATTAAACACTCAGGGTGCTGAAGACTATGAAGAAGGAACTGTTTTTCCCCATTTGGCAGAAGCCTGGAGCGGTTAGGCAACTTGCCTGAGACGGCATACCTAGTAAACAGTAGAGCTAGCTTTTGAAAACTCTTGGGCCCAGGCGTGTTTCACTCGGAATCCCTCTGCCTTAACGGCGAGTGCGCAGGCTATGTGTTCTGACTCACACCTTTCACCTGGTAGGATTCATGGCAGCCCATGTTTCATGGCTGAAGGCTCTCCAGAGGTTATTTGGGAGTATACTCAGACTATTCAGTGTTTAATTATATAGAACTCATCAATAGCAAGTCTTCATCCGTCCCCTTGCCTGCCTTAGAAAGAAAAAGGAAAATCTTCCTAGCAGGGCGCAGCTTCCAGTGTCTCATAGACCCAGCCACGCATGAGACTCCATCCCGCCCTCAGCAAATATTTACAGAGAGCTTTGTGGTGGACACTGCGGACAGCCTCCCAGTCTACCTTCTGCGAGGCTGTGATTTGAGCCTAGGAGGAAGAGTCGGCAGCTGCGGCAGGGAGAGCAGCTGCGAGCCAGTTCGGGCAATGAGAGGCCGCAGGGCCTTCTGGGAAGGAGCCCCGCCCCTCCCGCGGGGGCCATTTTGAGGCAGCCATCTTGCCACCTTTGGAGACGCCAGTTCGAAGGCTCGGGCCTGCGCGGGAAGGAAGAGAGCCCGGCGTGGAGTCCTGCCTTCTGCTGCTGCAGTTGTGTGAGGTACAGCCAGCTTCTCGTTTTATAGTCTGTGAGTGTGGTCTGAGCGGGGTTTCCAGCTCGTGCGGCCGCTCAGGGCCCACGACCATGCTGCTGCCCGGGTGGAGGCCCTGGAGCGTGCCAGTGGCCTTGGCGTGCTCGAACCCTGCTGCTGGTGATGCAGCGCGGTGACAGGGCGGTGGTGTTCCTTGGTCGCCTGGGGAGAGGGTTTGCGTCATGGTATGCAGGTGTTTACCACATGCAAAACTCCGCGCCTCCTTCTGACATTCCCCAAAGACCGTCTACAGCTACAGTGAACAGGTCTCATTTTACAGGCGAAAGATCCGGGCGCCTAGACCACTTAAGTTCCCATAACTAACGACCTGAAGACTGAAATTTGACAAATCTCCTCAAAAAATCTCCAGCCGCTCTTTCGTAGACAGGTGTATAAGGTAGATCGGTAATGGGTTTTCTTGTATTCTAGTTTCGCAGGGGCAGATTTTGGTTTTCATCACATACTAATCAATTAAAATATTTTTGGCCTAAAATACAACAACAACAACAAAAACCTTTCTCAAAATTTATTGGGATGTAATTGGCAACATTTTTATATAATTAAGTTGTATAATGTGATATTTTGTTATATTCGTATATCATGAAATGATAGCTACAACAGAGTTGCTTCTGTTGCCCCCTGCCTGTGGCGACCACTACTATGGTTTTGCCTGTACAAAACTTGTGTCCAGCGTCTGACACTTAGCTTTTGAAATTCACCCAGGTTAAAGCATATAGTCCTTGTTCATTTACTCTTATTACTAAGCATTATTCAATTGTATGAATATATCACAGTTTATTCTATTGTGGCTGGATTTTTTTTTGTTGTGTGCAGTTTTGTTTTAAGCAATGATGTTAAAATGACTATTCATGTACTAGCTAACACACATGTATGCACATAGAATATTTTCTTTTGTGTTGGTACAGAGGTCTAGTTGATTGCCTAAATCACATTGTGCATATATATTTGACTCTTAAGAAACTACCATATAGAATATATTTCTCTTTATATATATATATATATATATATACACACACACACATAGAGAGAGATATGAAAGCGCGTGTGCGCACAGCGCGCGCGCGCGCGCGCGCGCGCGCACACACACACACACACACACACACATTACATGGAAGTAAAAGGGGGCCTGTGTGGGAAAAAAAAGGTGTCCAAAGGGAGGAAAGAAAATGAAAGAATAGCAGGGAAAGACAAATTAGCTCATGTTTTCTCTTTTATATGGAATCCATATTGAAATATATATATATATATATACACAAATAAATATATATTATTTGTATACACACATTTGTATTCATGATAGAGCAGACTGTGTGAGGAGAAAAAAGGAGCCAGCAGGAGGTGGAAGGAGAGGTAAGTGTACTATGGTGGGAGGGTGTATTGGTTAAGGTTCTCTAGGGAAACAGAACTGATAGAATGAAAATGTATACACACACACACACACACACACACGCACGCACGCACGCACGCACGCGCGCGCACACACACACACACACACACACACGCACACGCGCACATGATTTATTAGAGTGGCTTACAGGTTATGGCCCGACTGTTTAACAATGACTGTCTCTCAATGGAAAGTTAAAGAATCCAGTAGTTGTTCAGTCCAGCAGGCTGGTTGTCCCTCTTCAGTGTGCACTACAGCCTTGAAGAAGTAGGCTCTAACGCCAGTAAAGGAATGGACTTGCCAGGGAAAGTGAGGACAAGCAGGCAAAGAGCAAGTGCTTGCTTCTGCATTGTGCTTTATAGAGACTGTTACCGGAAAGTGTGGTCCAGAGGAAAGGTGGATTTCCCCACCTCAAAAGATCCTAATTCAATCTGCCCACTTCAAATGATTCTATCAAGAAAAATCCTTCCCAGCTGTACCCAGTTGCTTGAGTTTTAGTTAATTCCACATACGGTCACATTGACAACCAAGAATAGGTATCACAAAAGGCAAATATAAGAAAGATAAGGTGATGTACATGAAAGTGTCATAAAGAAACCCATTATTCTATACCCAGAAAACAATTAAAAATAAAACCCTGTCATATGTTTCCTCATAGTGATTGTACCATTGTGCATTCCTGTCAGTGGTCAATCAGAGTTCCTATTCCTGCACATGCTTGCTAACACTTGGTAAGGTCAGTCTTTCAGATTTGGAATTGTAATAGATAGGTAGTGGTTTATCATTTAATGTAGCCTGAATTTTCCTAGTGACTAATTGCCATCTTTTTATAGTTTTCTATATCTGCACATTTCATGATTTGATTGTTCTTACAGCTGAATAGTATTCATTATGTATGTATAGATATAGATATCACATTTTTGTCATTCATTTATCAGTTGAGGATATTTAGGTTGTTTCCATTTCCTAGCTATTGTGAATAGAGGGGCAGTGAACATGGTTGAGCAAGTATCTGTGGAGTAGGATGTTGAGTCTTTTGGGCATATTCTGAGGAGTGGTATACCTGGGTCATATAGTAAATTTATTTTTACTCTCTTGAGGGTTTTCTATACAGATTTCCAGAGTAGCAGGACCAGTTTGCAATCCCAACAACAGTGAATGAGGATTCCCTTTCCTCATGTCCCCCCATCATACACTGTCAGGAGTTGTGTTGATCTTTGCATTCTGAGTGGGGTAAGATGAAATTTCAGTGTTGTTTCGATTTGCATTTCTCTAGTTCCTAAATATGATGAGCATTTTTGAGCTATTTGTTAGCAATCTTTATTTTTTCTTTTGAAAACTCTCTGTTCAAAACCATAAAAAATATATTATTCTATGGGTATGGATGTTTTGCCTACATATATGTCTGTACCATGTGCATACAGTGCCTGAGGAAAGCCAGAAGAGGGTGACTAATCCCCTTGAAATGTAGATAAAGAAGGTTGTGAGTCACGATATAGGTGCTGGGAATGGAACCCAGCTCCTCAGAAAGAGTTGCCAGTGCTTTTAGCCACTGAACCACCTCTCCAGGAACCATAGCTCATTTTTTGAGTAGATCTTTTGTTTTCATGATTTGTTTTTTTAGCTTTCAATATTCTGATTATTAATCCTCTGTCAACTGTATAGCTGGCAAAGATTTGGTCCCACTTTGGGATTCCTCTTCACTCAATTGATAGTTTTCTTATCTATAAAAAGCTTTTTAGTTTTATGAGATTCCACTCATCAATTTTTGACCTTAATTCCTAGAAAAATTAAGCCTTATTAAGAAAGTCCTTGCCTACACCTATATCTTGTAGGTTCTGCCTGGTTTCTTCTAGCAGTTTAAGCTTTCACATTGAGGTCTTTGATCTATTTGGAGTTAATTTTGTACAAGATGACAGATAAAGGTCTAATTTCCATATTCCACATATAAACATCTAGTTTTCTCAACACCATTTGTTGAAGATGCCATCTTTTCTCTAGTGTATGCTTTTGACATCTTTGTCAATTGTCAGATAGCTATAATTGTGTACTCATGTTTGGGTCTTATGTTTTGTTTCATTTGTCTACAAGTCTGTTTTTGTGCTGGTGCCATACTGTTTTTATTACTATGGCTTTTTAATACGTCTGGAATGGTAATCCCTCCAGCATTGTGTTTTGTTTTGTTCAGGATTTCTTTGGCTATTTGACATCTTTTGTAGTTCCAAGATTCTGTGCATTTCTTGTATGTGTGTGTGTTTCTTTGGTTTGGAGTTTTCTTCTGTAATGGTGAAGATCTGGCTGATGACATTGACCTGGGATTCTTCTTCTCCTTCATCTGTGCCTATAATTAAATACTCGGGTCTTTTTAGGTATATGAGTGTTTGCGTGCATGCATGTCTGGGTACTGTGTGTATGATTGATGTCCTTGGAAGCCAGAAGAGCTTGTCAGATAGAAGCCAGAAGAGCTTGTCAGATGCTCTAGAACTGTTTGTTCCAGGTTGTAAGCCGTAATGTGGGTGTTGGGAATGGAACCTGAGTTCTCGGCAAGAGAACCCCAGTACTCTTAACCTCTGAGCCCTCTCTCCAGCCCCTCTTGTATGTCTTTAAATTTTTCATTTTTGCTTGTGTGGCCTAATTCATCTGCTTTATCTTTGGTCCTAATACTCTGTCTTCTACTGAGTTTTCTAGTTGTGTTACTGAGTTTTTCAATTCCATCTTCATGTTAACTTGTGTCTCCTCAGTGTTTATCTCTATTGAATTTGATTTTCCAGTCCTTGGTTGTCTTTGTCATTTCATCCAGCCTTATGCTTGTGTTTTCTTGGGCATTTATCAGGTGCTTATTCTCTTTGTTTCTTGAGATGTTTCTTTTGGTCTTCTATAAACCTGAATTCTTTGATAAAGTTTTGTTCTTTTAAATTTTGTGCCCTGGGAATGGTCTTGGTAATTCTCATTGATATGTCTATCTGTCTGTCTGTCTGTCTGTCTCTCTCTCTCTCTCTCTCTCTGTATAGTTGAACAAGAATGTAGAGACCAGAGGTCAACTTTACATGCCATCTACCTTGTTTTCTGTGACCTTGAGCTCATTGATGAAGTTAGGCTGGGTGGTCAGCTAGCGTTAGTGATCCTTCTGTCTCTGCCTCCCCAGCACTAGGATTTCAAGTCTGTACTACCACATTTCACTTGTTTCAGGTCCTTCTGCTTATGTGAGAAGCACTTTGATGATTGAGCGACCTTCCCCAACCTTGATGTTGCTTTCTTGTTTGTTTTTGAACCAGGGTCTTGCTGTGTAGCCTTGGCTGGCCTGGTGAACTTATAGAGGTCTGCCTACCTCTGCCTCTCAAGTGTTAGGATTAAAGGTGTATATTACCAAGTTACCCAGTGTTACAATTTAAGATTGACACAAAACTGTGAGCAAGTTCTTTCTAGAGGTTACTGTAGGAACCATCTACAGAATTCTCTCTATTCCTTGAGCCCACTCATGAGTAGTACTCCCAGAATCAACATCCCTCCTTCTTAAAAATATATGGATTACACTTAAGGACCCCATCCTTATGTAATAATGTTGACACCATCATTGCCAATAGTTTATAGGTTATGCTAGGATCTCTCTTGGTGCTGTATATTTGGACAAATATAGAATGTATCCACCATATGGTGTAGACACATTTACTGTCCTGCTGCAAATCCTCAATACTTTGTGTTCCTCTCTACTTGTAAGCCCTGCTTCTAAAAGCATTAAACATCTTTCTTTATAGTTTTGCCTTTTGCAGAGTGTCCTGCGTTGGGAATCATACAGAAGGCAGTCCTTTCAGATCAGTTTTTCCCTTTTTGTAATGTACGTTTAAGGCTTCTCTATGTCTTTTCATGGCTGGTAGCCCATTTCTTTTTGTGTTGAATGATTGTCTTAGGGTTTCTATTGCTGTGAAGAGACACTGTGACCACAATAACTCTTATAAAGGAAAACATTTAATTCTTACAGTTTCAGAAGTTTAGTCCATTATCATCATGGTGGAACCTGGTGGCATGCAGGCAGAAATGGTGCTGGAGAAGAAGCTGAGAGTTCTACATCTTGACTACGGGTAGCAGGTGGAGTCTGTGACCCACTGGCCAGACTTGAGCTTATAAGACCTCAAAGCTCACCTCCATAGTGACATACTTCCTCAAACAAGGCCACACCTACTCCACAAAGCCACACCTCCTAATAGGGCCAATTTTTATGGGCAAAGCATTCAAACACATGAGTCTACGAGGGCCATACCTATTCAAACCACCATGATACCCCACTGTGTGCAGGTTATCTCACCCACAGAAGCCATCTCAATGCTTCTCTGTGTATTGATGACTATGACTAAAGTTGCTGTAATAGATGTTTTTGTGTGTATATGTTTTGAACTCCCCTCTACATACACACCAACCCATTGATTAAATGGTAAGAGTATGCTGCATTTTGTAATAAACTATCAAATTGTCTTCTATCATGCCATAGCATTTGATTAGCAGCAAACGGGAGTTCATATTGCCCCACTCTCTCTAGCATTCGGTGGTGTAATTGTTCTGGATTTGGACCTTTCTAAAAGTATGGAATGCTATCTCATTTTTTTACTTTAACATTTCTTGGATAGCCTATGATGGGGACATTTTTCATTTACTCACCACTTTTATTCTTTCTCAGGTGCTTGGTCAACTTTTACACTGGTTGTCTATCTTATTTTTGAGTTTTAGGAGCCTTTGTGTTTTAAATATTCAATTAGGAAATGTCTCTTGCACATATTTTCTCCCAGTATATGGATTGTCTTTTCATATTGTCTCTAGCACAGGAGAAATTTAAATTTTAATGGAGTCTACCTTATTCTCTTCCATGGATTTTGCCTTTGGTATCATATCATGTAGACTATCCTGTGTTTTTTAGTTTTATAATTTGTATTTCACATTTAGGTCTGGAGTCCATTTTGAGTTTGTATTTGTTAAAAATGTAAAGTTTGTGTCTAGATTCCTCTTTTGCATGTGATGCCCCATTATTTCCAACATCACTTATTGAAGTCTTTCCTTTGCCATGTAGCCTTTGCCCCTTGGTCAAACATCAGTGGACTGTATTTATGTAGGTCCAGTTCTTAACTCTCTGTTTAGTTTAGATGACTATTAAAAATAATTTAAAAAATAATTTTACATATTTAGTGCCAGTACTACTCTACCTTGATTACCATAGCATAGATATATAATTAGTTTTTGCATTGATCTGATACTCTAATAATCAGTAAAGATGGTAATATTTTTGGCTTTGCAGACCGTATAGTCTCTGTTGGAATGACTTGATTTTGCAGTTGAAGGAAAGTTGCTTTGTTGATCCCTGTTGTATCCTGTAGCCCTGCTCAACTCAGTCATTAGTTCTAGTAAATTTTTAAAAAGTAATGTTTATTAAGGTAAAAGTCATAACAAAGTCAACTACTCAAAAAATAAAAGTAACCTGATACATGTTATATAACAACCATTTATGCCTCATTCCAGGATATTCCTGTAAATGTAAAATCCTTACACATTAAGCAGTAACTCCTCATTCTCCTCTTACTCCAAGACCCTGACAATCATCATTCTATATTCTATCTACAGATTTAATCATTCTACATCTATCTGGTTAGTGGAGTCAGTCTATATGTCACTGTGTCTGGCTTTTTAATCATGTTTTAGATGTTGTTCCATCTTAAGTACAGGTCTGTACTTCATTCTTTCCCAGGCTGAGTAATAGCATATTGCTTGTATGTGCTGTGACTTCTTTATCCATTCATCCCCTTAAGGGACATTTGGGATGTTTCTACCTTTTGACTATTGTGAGGAATGCTGCCATGAATAAATATGCACATGCTTGCTTGGGCAGATGTTTTCAGTTCTTTTGGATATCTACCTACAAATGGAATAGTAGGTCAGATGGTCATTCTCTTCTACCTTTTGAAATTTAATAGTATCCTTTAAGATGTCATAAGAATTTCTACTTAAATGATTATACAAATAATGAGCCTTGGTTTTTCCTTTGTGATTTAGATGTCTTTTATTCCTATTTCTTACCTTATTACATAGTCTACTGCCCTCACATGTAATATTTGAATGGAAGTGGTAAGAGTACATATTTTGTTACTGATCTTAAGAGGAAAATTTTATCTTTTTCCATTGAGCATGATGCTGAGAGATATCTTTTGGTAGGTGTCTTTTCAGAAGGTTGAGGAGGTCTTTATATTCACTCAATGCCTTTAAAAAATTAAATGTTGCATTTCATAAAATATTTATATCCATTTAACCAGTTTTCTCATTTTAATTTTTTACCATTGTGCATTATACTTTGTGTGTGTGAATATGTGCATGTTGCTGCTAGCATGTGTGGAGGTTGGAGGAGAACTGGCTGGAATTGATTCTCTCCTACTATAGATCCTGGGCATGGAACTCAGATGGGCAGGGTTGGTGCCAAGTGCCTTTACCTGCTGAGCTATTTTTCCAGCTTGGACTGATTTTTAATGTTAATATAACCCTGCATTTGTGGGATAACCTATTGGACACGGTGTACTCTCCTTTCAGTTATATTAGATTTTATTGCAAAGACTTTGTTTAGAATTTTTGCCATCTGTGTTCATAAGGGATACTAGCCTGGAGTTTTGTGTAACTTTTAATTTTTGTCTGTTGAATATAACTTATCAGGAGATTGATAAAGTGGCCTGCAGAGTTTCAGGGTTAATTTGCATCCACCAAACTATGTAGTCATCACTGTAATCAGTTTTAGAACACTCCATCACCACTAAAAGTTTCTTCAAGTATTCACGTTCATGGCCCTGATGCTATCCCCGGAAATAGGCAATGATGGAATAACTTTCTGGTTGTATACATTTGCTTTTTCTGGGCACCAAAGAAAAATCACGAATGTAATCTTTTATGTCTTTTAGCAAGTTCTTGAGGTTTGTGTGTATTTACAGAGTGCATCTGTATTTTAGTTTTAGTGGCCACATATAATATTTCCATTGTATGCTTACCTGTTCATCAACTGACAGACATTAGGTTGTTTTCATTTTTGGCTGTTTTGTTCCTATGCATGTTTACATATAAGTCATTGAATGGTTACATGTTTTTATTGGAGTAGACAAACAAGTGGAAAGGCCAAGTCATTGGGCCTTCACCGTTAATTCCTTGAGGACAGACATGTGTTCGTGGATTTTTAGTAAGGCCTTGGTGGTCTCTGAGTGGGAACAGCTATATACTTGCCAACATAATGGGTCAGGAAACTGATCAGAAGTTATTTTTAACATGTTCTCATGTGAGCCTCTACTTTTTATGAATACTGTCCTTCCCTCTTTAAGGCATTATTTCTTGATTCCTTGCAATCTTCTCAAATAACCCTGGAGATTTTACATGCCCTCCATTTGTGTCTCCATTAGAACCCCATAGATATATTCAGAAGTACTTTATGAGAAAAGCCACATTAGCAGAATAAAAGAGGCAGAGCCTTGTTTCCCTTGGCTCCTGTTAGCAGTGCTGCTGTGCATGTGTGTCCACAAGCTTTGGAGGAGCACCCAGTTTTAGTTCTTTTGTGTCTACATGTAGGAGCAAATGACAGGGACAGATGAAAACAGCTTGAGCGACAGAAACAAAAACAAAAAATCCGGGCCAATATGATGGCTTAACAGGTAAAGGTGCTGGCTGCCAAGCTGGACCACCTGAGTTCGGTCCCTGGGACCCACACAGTGGAAGGAGAGCATCAACTCCTGAAAGGTGTCCTCTGACCTCCACAGGTGCACCATGGCATGTGCACACCCACCTCTCCCACAGAATGACAGAATACAAAAATCAGATCAGGGTGCTACATGGCGGACAGCAGCACACGGTGGTACATTAGTGGCTGTGTGTGTTCTTCTTTTGTCACTGTTACTTATGGAGTGTGTACAGTTTGCTATGAACACAAGGCTACGGAAGAATCCAAAACAAAACAGAAACATGTCCCGGTAAACAAAGGGAAGGAAACAGACAATTGACTTAAAACCTGAATTTCTGATTCTCTTTGTAGTTCTTCAGGCTTCTGTTCCTGACACTGCCATTAAACCCCCTGGGACTGCTATTGCCTAGTGCTTCTGCCACTGTATTACCCTGATGATGGCCTATGGGATGAACAGAATGTAAATAGTCCTACTCCAATTGTCTGGATACGGTGTACAACTGTTTAGGCATCTGATGTGGTCTAGATGAACTCCTTTGTTTAGAGATTTAGGTCTGGAAACAAGCAGAGTAGCATGTTTCCCTTACCAAGTACTATCTCATTTTAACTAAGAAACAGGAAGCTTGATGAAGCCTGGAGGCAAGAGACTTTTAACATAGAGAAGGTAGTATAAAAGCTGTTGGGAGCCACTCACAAGATGAGCCAAAGTCTACAAACTGTTTAGCTGGTACAAAATGGCTCTCCATTTTCAATTTAAGCTTTTTATACCGAAGGTTTAGATAGTGTTTTTGTTGTTGCTAACATAGGACCAGATTTGACTTGTATCACAGTTTCCATTTGTAAACAACTTTCCTCCTCAGCTCAATTGTAACCTTTTTGCATCATTTTGCCTGAAGGTTTGTTGATTTGCTTTGAGTGCTGTTAAATGACATACAGATTCCTTGTATATTTGAAAAACCAAAGGGTTTTCTAAAATCTCTCTGGAGTTGGTTTTTCACCCTCAATTTCCTCAGGAGTCTGGAAACATACATACAAGTCCCATTGTATAGACTGAGCAGGTTGTACTTACATATATTTAGGAATGCTCACACATGCATGCTCGTACATACACATGCATGCATATAACAATAGTTAATGAAGAAAAGAGGCCATGAATTTGAAGAAGAGCAAGGAGGGGTACATGGGAGAGTTTGAGAGAGGAAGAAGGGGAAATGATTGCAACTGCAATCTCCAAAAAGAAAAGAATTAAGAAACTGAGGATGGGATTGAGATCATGTCCGAAGACAAGGACTCAAAGGCTCAGCTGCTGCACTTAGGAGCTTCTCATTCCTCTGTCCCCAGAAGTGGTTAAGAACAGGAACTCCAGAGCCAAGTGTCTATGTCAAGTTCTCCTCAGCTATTTCCAAGCTTTGTAAGCCTCAGAAGATTACTCAGATTTTCAAGCCATACTTCCCTCATACATGTGAGAATAAGAGTACTACTTTATAGAGCTGCAAAGATGAAGTAAGATAACATATTGTAGCATGTTATCTGACACGTAGTAAGTGCTCAGTGAAGCAGTAGACAAATGAAAAGCAGAAAATATCAGTTGTCTGTGAGGATGCCAGAGACTTGCTATCTGATACCTGGTAACTAAAGGGCTTCATTACAGAGGTTTCCATTGTAATTTTAGAAATTGAGTTACTAGCATTACTTGTCTTCATTTATTCATTGAGTGAAGATTAACTGGTATAGTATGTGTAAAGGTGCTTTACAAAAACAGGTTAATACTTGAAAGTAAATGGTATAACAAGAATGGGAATGGGTGGTTGGTTTGGCTTAGTAAGAACTCTCGCTCTGACATATGGATATCTGAGTCTGAATACCCAGAATCCATGTAAACAAGCTGATGTGGACATACATGCCTGTAACCCCAGCACTGCAGGGCAGTCAGGCAGGTCCTAGGAGCTCACTAGCCAGCCAGTCAGTCTAGCTGAACCAGTAAGCTTCAGAGTCACTGACAGACCTTGTCTTAGGGAATAAGGCAGAGAGTGATAGAGGAAGACAGCAGTGTTCCCTTCTGGCTTCTGCATGTGCATGCAAAAGTGTGGACACTAGACACTGGTGCCGTATCTAGGGTATTGGTATTGCACCTTAAGATACCAAGAAAGGCGGTTCTGGACTGCCCAAGCTCCAAGTCTTAAGTGTCTTAAGCCTTGCCAGTGTCCTTGTATTTATATAGTAGGCCTGCAGCCAATAGCTGGACTACATAAGATAGATACAGAAAATGTACTTTTTAAGTTAGAATGCTTTTTTATCATAATGATAGCAGTATTCCGTGGAAAGGTATAGGAAACATGAGCATGTTTTAGAAGATACTGATAGATAGATGACTTTCCACTTCCACAGCCTTGATCTTCTGTATTGTACATTTGCTGTGCTGACTTATTTGCATTTCTAAGAGAAAGTGTGGATTTTAGATTAAGCTATTAATCTTTCTCTTAGATAACACTTGTTTACATAAAAATGTCATCTTTAGGAATAAAGGATGTTACATCTAAGCAGTTACAGGAGTCAGTTTCTCCTGCATTTAAGATCCTGTGAAATCATAACCACATGAGCACTGAAGACATGGGTGAGATAATCTTTTAGAGTTTTGGGCATCAGGGTTAAGCTCATTTTGAACAAATGTCATTTTCCTATGCACACACTAGCTGTCACATTGGCATTTAAATGTCCACCTTATCGAGTTCTAAGTGGGAACTTCGCTGTCAGTAGAATGAGGAGAAAAAAAAAGTTGTAACTATATAGGTTCTATGAAAGCATGTTGGGAGTCACATAATGAAAAAGCAGATATTTTTATTATGATGTTTATCCATATTTGGCATTGCTGTAAATGGCTGACTAACATTTACTGCCAATTCAGTACAAATGTGTGGTTTGGTAATACCAGAACAGCAAATTTAAATGAAAAATAAAAGTTAAACATTTCCACACAAAATTTTACAGTCTGACATTTCACTGTGTAGGTAAAAAGACAGTTTTTAAACTACAGGTTATTCAGCATGAATAAAAAACTACAACTTTTATTTTTAAACAGGAGTCACTGGTTTTTAATTTTTACACATTTAAAAATTACTGTGATAAAAAATAATGAAAAAGCTTCTTAATAATGCCATACACAGTATAATATAGATTTGTCCCCATTATATAGCATTTGTTTAATATACAAAATAGAATATTGACACACTGAAATCTATATGTAGTTAAGCAGGTTATTTAGAAGGGTATTTTCATACAGCCATTTATCAGAAAATAAAATCCTTTCAGGCATGTTCTAGACAGAAGCCAACCCTTTCCTGAAAACCTGGTCATCAACTCTGATGAACCAGGCTGACTAAAGTCTGGAAAGTGAGCAAACTTCCATCTGAAGTGGTTTGCAGTGTCTCCTGCACACTTTTATTTCACCTTCTAACACTGAAACCAGGCACATAAGAAACACATTCAACTACAGCTTATTGTTGGGTGACCAACCAAGATGTAAAGCTCACTGAAGGCTACCATGATCCTTGAATGTTGACAGAAGCAAGCATAATACCGCGGTTCATCCCATGGTGATATGGTCTCAGTAAAGAAGACGGTTCATCTCATGGTGATACGGTCTCAGTACAGAAGAGGGGGCACATACTGAGACCAATGGCCAACTGGAATTGCTTGTCCTGTCCCACCCTGCCCTGGCCCTACTCTGCAGTGCTGGGGAGGCTGGCTTCTTAACATGCTCACCAGAGTTCACCCTGCGCTCATCATCAAGGACTGCACACACTAAACATGTCCCTTGTCCCTTTGGGGTGGTCTCACTTGTTGTTTTGTCTTTCCTAAGAGAAGGCTTACAATCCCTTCCCTTCCCCAAGCTTCCTGTCTTCTAACTTCTGCTTCTACAGTATCCCAAGTCAATGCCTAAAATACCCACAATGTCCCTTTTTGTCCTACTAGTAATTAGAGATAGTTTTCAAGATCTGTTGTAAGTCATGTAGACATTTCACCAACTCTCACTGAAGTTATTATAAATCTAAATAGTTTGGAATGGTATGAAACCACACAGAAATCGAAGCTGCTCTCAAACAGTACCATAGCTTTCTCACATCTACTCAATCAAAATGAGGATCGCTTTCTTTTTTCCTACATAGCGAAGGCTCACTTGATCCATTTAATAGAAAGCTTCCTATTGTAGTTTTATGAATGTCTGTTGCCTTCTGTTAATAACAAAGCACATATATCTTTTTCTTTTCCTTTTTTCTTTTTTGGAGCTGTAATTTTTTTGAGAGCCAAGCTGGTTGGGACTGAAAGATTTTTTTGTGTGATGTGCTATCTGGTTTTAACCATATAACATTCCATAAATGTACAATAATCTATTTTTGAGAAGCTCATTTTGAAACTTAACACTGTCATTGATAATATTCAAGTGGTATTTCTTAGGCACCATGAATTTCACATCCAGCTGGGTTACAATTATCTTAAAGTACTTTGAGACCAATTTAAACCATTACAAAGTGAACATTCCCTTTTAGAGAGAATTAAAAAAGCAAAGGATTACATTTTTTTATTAAATAATTTCTGCAAAATACTGAAAATAACAACATTCAAAAAGCATTCAAAGAAAACAAACATGTCCTCATTTTACTTGGAAATAAACTATTGTAGGATGGAAAGGATTAGTGTATTATTGGTGACCTATGGGATTCTGTAGTATTTACATATTGCTGGTACCTCTATTCATATTATTGCCAAACTTCTAAAGCCTCTGTTTCTGTTAACCTGTGGGGAGGCTGCAATAACCCTGTTTCTAGATGGTGCCTACCACTACATAAGCGCCACCTTTCTGTCCTCTTTATGTACGTTAGCGCAAGGGGGGATTTAATAAACTAACCCTGCACTGGCAGGGTCAAGGTGGATAAGGATGGTTAGAATGGGAGGTGGGGAATTAGTCCCCTGGGATCTGATTGGGTCAAAGCCTCAACAACCCCCACTGCACACAGGGCCAGTCTCCATCTCCCTCTTCCTAGCTTAGAGCAAACCGGTTTTGACTTCCAAGACCACTGAAGCCTGTATGGATGCTCTCGCACACTATAAATCATCTAGGATATCCATCAACATTTCTTTGACCCCTACAAAAAATATATAACATGTCATGATAAAACAATCTCATCTAAAAATCATTCTTATTTTACACTATACAGCTATTTTACAATCATTTTAATAAATTGCATGTAAAGCTGCAGTAGCCCTTCCCTTCCCAGATTAGTGAATACCAATATGATATATATCTGAAACTATAACTAAATATAAAAATATATTAGAAGTTTCATATTTTTAATATTAGATTTTCAGTTTTCTATTACACAAATAATTTGGCCACCTTAAGTAGAAATCAAATTGTTTGTGGCTTAGTAAGTGTGTTAAGCTTTGAGTTTACAGAAAGTTGGTAAGGTGCACACAGAAAAGGCTACTACAGCTTCTGTTGTTTAAAATGAGAATTCTCAATGTGAAGAAGTTCACAAGACCTCTGTTAAATGCTATGGCACATGGAGGGATGTGTAGTTGGACAAACATGGATGCCTGACATTCAGTTCTAAATAACAAAAATCAGTAGCTGATTTCCTGTACCACCAGGAAAGCTAGACCAATTGGTGACAGGTGGGGATGTGAAAATGGGTGTCTAGCCATTCTTGATGTATTAGAGATTAGCTTGGGGTAAAGTTTAATGAGAGAAGTAACTTGGGCTGATTTAAAAAAAATCTCTCCGCTTTGTCCCATGATCTGGAATCATAAATTTGAAGCTGTTACACAAACCACTCCAGAAGGTCCTGAAAGAGTTGGTTATAAACTTTGTTGCCATCTCGCCGTTGTAGAGATGGAGCATTAGGTGCAAACTGGGCCTTTTGGTAGTTACTGTCTTACAGTCAGTCTTTTGTGACCGTCATCCACAGTTTACCCAGAGGGTCACTGACTAGGTAGGTGCTCTACACCAGTTAGGACGGTAATCTGCACAACCTATCTAATTCTCCATGGAAGCAGATATATACAAAATAATAGCTTTTGACAGGAATACTGGAGATCTGAGTCAATTTTTGTGGTCTTCTGATAGCTAAGTGCCATCAGGGTAGAAGCACCAACCCATTTTCACACAGAAGATTAATGTTTAGAGTTTAGGAAAGCTATGAACTAGCTGCCCATCTTAAACAGCTGTACAATAACTTGAATACAAAAATTATTTAAGAAAAACGAGCAAGCATAGTTCACTGAATATAAAGGAAATTGTTAAAACCAGACAGTAATAGCTATAAAAGGCACAACTTCCCTTTTCTGATATACACTTGTAAACTTTTTTCAGGTTTCCATGCATAAATCAAAAATGCTATCTTAACTATACATGGGAAAAATACACCAACAGAAAGTCTAGAAGTTTTATCCAGCCAACTGAAAGTCTGAGCAGAAAGCTGATCACATGGACTTTGGGCACTGGTGGTTTAGGTGCGGTCCTTCACCGAGAGTGGAGATAGTGGACATGCCTCCACGCAGCTGTTTTTATTTCTGTGATACACCAACCAATACACTTCACTGTCTGCTTCTCCATCACCTCCAAGTGATGGCTCAACTGCTTCTGTTGCCAAGTCTTGGCCCTCTAGAAACCACATGTAGTGCGTATTTAAAACAAAACGAGACAAAACCAAAAAGAACAACAAAACATCTACAAGACCAATTGATAAGTTTGTACAGTAAAAGCTATAAATTCAACTTTCTTTAAGGCAACCTTTCTTAGTAAGGCAGTCATTTTTGATGAAACAGAAGCTTTTTGATGTTTCCATTCGTATATTTTGGTATTTGATTAGTGATGATTTCAGCTAACATCTCTGGGAATTCAATACTCATGGACTTATCCAAAAATGTTTGGAAGCAGTAGCTAAGGAGGTTCTCAACCACCTGCAAGAGAAGACACAGTACAATGAGGCTTGAAAGCACAGCAGTGTGAGTGCCTTGTTTCTGTTGCCTCTCCTTCCCCCCCTTTTATTGAAAATCGATTCTTTTGTCATACAGTATATCCTGACTACAGTTTCCCCTTCCTCTATTCCTCCTAGTTCTTCCTCTCCTCCCTTCCCCTCCTCCCTGAATCTACTCCCTTTCTGTCTCTCATTAGAAAAGAACAGGCTTCTAAGAGATAACAACCAAACATGACAAAATAAAATATAATAAAGTAAAACAAAAGTTAGCACGTTGGAGTTGAATAAGACAAAGAGCCCAAGAGAAGGAATAAGATTCAGGGACCCACTCGTTCACACACTCAGGAATCCCATAAAAAACACTAAACTGGAAACCATAATACATATGCAGAAGACCTGGTGCAGACTCTGTTTATGCTCTGTTGGCCTTTTTTAAAATTTGATCTAAAATATATCAGTATTTATTGGAATTCCCAGAGAAGAAAACTTATTGAAATAAAATGAGCACTTAAGTACAAAGACATTTTAAATTTCTTCGACCGTGTGCAGAATGAAAGCCTGGCATGTCTGGAATCCCAGCACTTAGCAGACTGAGGAGGAGCAGGAGCAGGGAAGGCTGTGAGTTTGAGGCCAGCCTGGACTAGTACTGAAATACGGGAAATGAAACTAGGGTAATTTAATAGCTTTTGTGTAGAACAGGGAAATCTACTAAAAAAAAAGTATGACTATTAAACTCTGTGATAACATGGTATTTTCATGGAAATGACTAGAATAGTAAGACTTAAGAGAAATGTGTACAAAATTGAAGTCTACAAATTTAACTTGAATGATCACTAAAATATATAAACTGAGAGAGGGGGAATTACTTATTGGTATATAATTACATAATATATATGTGTGTATATATGTATATATGTGTGTGTGTATATATATATATATATATATATATATATATATATAAAATATGTACCAATTAAAACATATCCCACAAGATTCTTATGTTTCTCTCTGTTTCTGTCTCTGTTTTTGAGACAGGATCTCTCTTAGACAGCTCTGACTGTCCTGGAGCTCATAGAAATCCACTTGCCTCTACCTCAGCCTGTGCTATGATTAAAGGCATGTGCACCACACCCAGCCTCTGTTTTTCTTTTTGTTGTTGTTTTGGCTTTGTGTTTGATACTTACATCATGCATGGAGTCCAAAAGTTTTGTCAGTTGATAAAACCGCTGCCAGTTCTGACTGGAGTTTCCTTCCCTTTTGACAATGGCTTTTCCAAGCTCTTTGATATAGGTCATTCGAATCTCATCAAATAACTCCTGGCTCTTCAGCCCTTCCTTAGGAACTAAAAGGTAAGATGAAGTCGGTTAAAGAATTTCCTTGCTGTAACTTGTCACGCACCAAGTAGGACATTTCATGCATACTTCATTGTTACAACGGACTTTTAATGCGTTCTAAAATCCATGCATTTTCAAAGGACTGGGGGACTATAGTGAAGTGGAAGTATAGGGTGATTGAGAACTGGGGGTCATTTGTTTTCTATCTTATAAAATGGGAGCTGGTGATGACAAGCCTCTTTTGAAGATTAAATGATAACTCATGATTTAGTTAACTTTGGCTGGTATTCTTCACTTTCAGTTAGTGCTGTTTCCAGGTAGAAGGCTTTAGCAACAACTTTTATCCCACCAGCTACATAGTAAGCATATGTATCATATTGCTAGTTAATTAGAAATTTAAACTTAGCATGCACCATTAAAAACATGTTAGCATACTAAAATTTTATGATTCTAGTATAAGAGGAAAGATGATCTTTACTTTGTCATCCCCTACATACAGTCCTTTCTAGGGAGCAAATATCTGGTTCTGTGTCCATTTAAGAACTAGCCATACCTCATGAAATCTGGATTGTAATATTGGGGTAACTTTTATTTTCTTATTACTCTCCAATACTCAGTGGTACTAAGGGCTGATCATGGTCATTTGCTCTCGTGGTGTTTCAACTTCTGTAGATGGCTACATTTCTCCAAGTGTGCTCCTACAAATACTGCTGTGGTAACAATGGTTAGGGGCAGGAAGAGCTGGGTAGTTTAATACAAGGATCTCTGAGTGTCAGTACTTTTCAGAGACCCTAACCTGCATTCTCCAGATTTAGGGTTAGGTACTGTGTAACCCATGACTGTTGATGCCAGAGGGCAGACTGAGTAGCTGTGACAGAAGTTATAAAGTTGTAGGTATTCGCTGATGGCTCTTTGCAGAAGTTTGCCATCTCGTACATTGCAAAGTATCCTTTTACTACAGCGATTCAGTGTCTTCATTTCGTACTTTTGTAAATACCGTAAAGTTGGGGGATGTTTAAAAATCCACTTCAAAATTATGCTTCCAGCATTCACTTCATCTCCATTTTTCCTGACATTATGGATATATTTGAATTTATTTGGACTCCCTTATGTGGCATCTCTTGTCATGTTCCCTCTTGTCCTCCTCTTGCCTCCCAGCTCCTACCTTCCACTTCTCATTGTGTCTTCTTGCACCCTCCACTGTGCCCACAAAAATTGATAATCTGCATACTCTAGTTGTCATCCTTGAAATTAAGCATCCATTTTTACCAGATTCCCCTTTGGGTTTATTATGTGATTTTTTTTTTTTAGTTGTTTTTAGCCCACAAAGATATTTCTGTTATTTTCTACATAGGCAAATGTCAGTTTAAATGTATCTATTTCCCACTCCCTTAATCTTTTATTCCTTAATAAACGTGAGTTGCTACTTTCCTTCGACCTAAGTTTATCCTGTAATAGTGTCTTGGTCAGAGTCCATGGTGGCAAGCACTTTCATCCTGGCTTCTAAGAAGCCTGCCGTGTTCTGGCTGGCTGTGTTTACTGTGCTTGTTGACAAAACTGGTTAGAACCTGCCTTGTCTCTAACTTCCTCTCCTCAGCATGTTTGTCCTTTGTTTCCTTTCTAGATTGGCCTCTTTTTGCACCTTTGATGTTTTTTAATTTAAAAAATTGTATTTACTTAAAGGCACAGAGGATGTCAGTAAGACAGCAATCCATTTTTCAGTCACACAGTCGTATTTGGCTACCAGGATAATTATGTTGTGTAAGTTACGTCAGAGACTCCCGAGGATGCAAACACTCCCGTTTACAGCCTCCATACTGTACTGAGGTAGGAGCTACTGAAAATACCACCAGGACAGGGATGTCTACAGGCATATTGGGGGTGTGTCAACTATCCCCAGGCTGGAGAGTTCAAAGCAAACCTTACACAGCCTTCCATTGCAGGTTTTGTTTTCCTTAAAGGGAGCTGTTTAATACTTTATTGACAAGAAAAAACCAAACTAGACCCAGTTTATTGTTAATCATCATCTTCCTCTTCCTCCATTTTTTTTAAGCTTCACTACTCTCTTTTTTACTGCATCCCCCCCACCAAACCTGCAGGCAATATTCTTGTCCTGTTTTTCCTTCCGGTCAGTGGGCTGTCCCACATCCCACAGCTTCTCTGCAATGCCACCAGGGGATTCAGCCCAGACATTCTCCTTTTCTTTTTTATTTTTCTCTTTTACACTGGACTTTTCTATCTCCCTTTTAGGAGGGATGCAGGTTTTCATTTCTCTTTCTTGTCCACCTTTGTCCTGTCTGTAGTTTTTCATTTCTTAGCTGACATGCCTCCCATGAGCACATTTTATAAACAGCTGGAGGAACTGACTGAAGCTGGCAGCTTTGTACCAAGAATGCAGTTTTCTTTTTTGTTTCTGAGGCATGCCTTTGCTCATATGTAGTCGTTTCTTCTCTTTGCATAAACAAGGTGGGAGCAGAGAGAAGCCTGGAGCTCCAGCCCTTGCCCCGAGATGTACTCCTGTTCTGATGAAGTACATCAGGTTTGGAGTTGATTCAAGTCAACAGAGATGGGAGACAGAAACCACTTTTGCTTGTGGCCCAGCAGTCCTGCCTTGCCACTTGAGAGGAAGGGTGTGGGTTTTCGGTCTGGGAAAGTTGGGGAATCTTGCATGTGAGACAGACTTCCAGCCCTTAGAATTTGGCCTAAGGCTTACTGCAGGCTGTCACATCAGCCTTCAGTTTTCATGAACTACTTCATGATTCAGTTTTTCCTTCGACAGTTTGAACTCTTTTAAGTGACTACTGTATCATCCACAGTATACATTTTCAACTAACCTATTTACCCTTCCACAATACACTATACCACTTTAACAGGCAATGTCAATGCCAGAGTATACCCAACTCTTCCCTTGTAACTATTACAATATTGCTGTCGTTCACTTTACATATCCATGCACTTCAATCATCTAATACTTGATTATTAATTAATTAAAAACACATTGTTTTGTGTGTGTATGGGTGCTTTGCCTGATATGTTTGTGCCCCACAAGTATATGTGGCAGAAGTCAGAAGAGGGCATAGGATCCCTGGGACTGGAGTTACAGACAGTTCTGAGCGGCCATGTGCTGCTGGAAACCACTGAGCCATCTCTCCAGACCCCTAGTACCTGATTATTGTTACTCTAATAGTTATTTAATATTAAGACAAAAGTGACATTTTACCTCGTGCATCCCTTTTCTAATATGCTTTCTTTCTTATGTAGCACATCCATAATTCTGACATGTATTTTCCTTTCTTCTGAAAAACATTTTAAAATAGCTCATGTAAGATAGATGTAAAGGTGTTCACAAATTCCCTACCTTTTTTCTGTTTGTTTGAGAAAGTTTTTATTTTACCTATTACTTTGTTTCTTCAGATAGTCTTCATAGGTAGCCATGGCTGGCTTGAATTCCAGCCCTTGGCCTCTGGAGTGCTAGTATTCCAGGTGTCTGCTACCATGCCTGGCCCCATCTTCATTTCTGAGGGATAATTCTGTTGGCTCTATTGTCTGAGGTTGGTGGGGTCTATCTGTGTATTTTTTTTAAACTATGACTCTTTCAAGATATTTTTCCTTTGTCTTTGGTTTTCTGTAATTTGAAGAGGACATGCCAAAATGCAGATTTTTTTTTGGCCTGGTGTTCTCTGAGCTTCCTGGACCCACATTTTGGTGCCTGTCTCTAATTTTAGAAATTTCTGAGCTTTTAGGACTTCTCCCTCTTTCCCTTCCCACTTCTCATGGTCTCCTCCAACCCTTTTAATTCTTTTTTGTCTTTATATTTGATCTAGAAGTTTCTATTGACCTCTGTTCACTGTTTCCTGGTTGCACTACAACTAATGATAATGCCTGTTGGAGCATTCTGAATCTGCATGTCAGCATCTTTTGTTTGTAGCATTTCCTTAGAGGAATGATTCCTTAGCAGTCTATGAATCTATTTCTATGTAGTGTCCTTAGCATAAACTGTAGTTATTTTAATTCCTACCTGATAATGCCAATGGCTTGGGATCAGATTTAAATGCTTGCTTTGTTTCTTGAGATTTGTGGCTTTTTATTGCCTTTTAGCATGGCCTTTGCTTTTTGTTGAAAGCTAGACAAAAATTATCAGGACTGATGAAATTAGACATTTTGTGGGAGACAGTGTGTTAATCTGGCTAGGCTCTGGGTTATGTTTAATGTTGTTTATGGTACTGTAGTGGTTTGAATACAAATGGCCCCATAGGCTCATATAATTTTGACTTTAATTACCAGTGGAACTGTGAAAGGATTAGGAGGACTAAGAGGTAAGACCTTGTTAGAGTGGGTGTGACCCTGTTAGAAGTGTGCCACTGTGGGGTAAGGTCTACAAAGTCCACAACAGGCCCAGTCTCTGTGTGTCTGTCTGTCTGTCTCTCTCTCTGCGTGCAGATCAGGATGTAGCTCGCAGCTACTTCTCCAGCACGCCTGCCTGCCTGCCTGCCACCACACCCCCTGCCATCATAATGAACTAAGCCTCTGAAGCTGTAAGCCAGGCCCCAATTAAATGCTTTCTCTTATAATTACGTTTCAGTTTTACTGCCTCTGAACATTTCCTAGAGGCCGATTCCCCTCTTTTCTTCTCTGTGAGTCAAGAGGGCTATTATAAGGGGTCTAGTATCCTCTATTTGCTTTTTTCCAGGTCAGATATGGTCCTGATGAAGCAGTTTCTCCTATAGGGCAGGCTTTGCTTTTGTTTGGAAAAACACTGTATGTACTTCCAATGCTTTTATCTCTTTCTTACTGGAAGAAAAGTGAGTTTTCCTCTCCTCTTCACCACAAATACCTGGTAGAATTTCTGAAGAAAGGCTGGACTGCTGGGCATGCTGAACATCAAACTATTCCTCACAGCCTCCCTCAGTTCCTTGATGAACCTCCCTTTTGATTTTGTTAATTGTTCACAATTTATTAGAAAACAAAATCTCCAAACAGACAACTCTCAATTTCCTCTGTAAGAAACAGACTTTTCTAATTCCATCCTTCTTTTCATTCCTTTAAGAACACTGATTTGGTTTACACATTTTGGCAAATAATTATTCTGTCCTTACCCTTGATTTTATACCTTTTTGTACAGTTGTTCACTTTTACCTCACTATTCTGTATTCCTATTGAGTTGGAAGGTCTTCAACAAAGAGAAGTGTATGTACCTCTTCTCTATTCCCTACAAGTGCGAAATACAGTTAAAGTATTGAGTGAATGGTCACTGAGCATGGGGTAGGGTTCAGTTCAGCTGTTTGTGCCAGGAGTGAGAACTAACTGTTTTACCAAAGGACAGACTGCTACCAAGTTTGCCTCTAAGCTAGCAGTGGGACCACTGTGAATGACATTCGGGGCTAGTGAGAAAAATCAAGGAAGTCAGAGAGGCCCAGAGAGAGGCTCTGGGAGAGGTTCTGGTGTTCTGCCCTGCCCTGCTGTTTCAGAAACCCTATGATTCTTAGATTCTTTCTTTTAAAAATTACTCCTGAATTCAACTTTATTAATATGGAACCAAAGTAAAACAACAAACAAGATAGAACATATAATACCAAAATGAATTTTCAATATTCTACTTGTAGAGTACAATAATTTAATTGATAGGTATAACAATAAAATTCTGTCTGAAAAGATTCATGTGGGGCAGAATCATAATCATCTCTGGCCCCTGTCCTCACTTTCCTTGTAAGAAAAAAAAATCAGTTTCCATTTTCATTTCTCTGTAATGAGCCTGACTGCGTGTTTAGCCATGTCCCGGTGAAACATCTACTCTACTTCATCCTTGATTTGGTCATTTATGTTCTTCGCTCATTTTCCTTTTATGGGTCATGAATTATTCTTCTGACATACAAAAGTTCCCTTTAATAGCAAGTAACATATACTTGTAAGAAAATACATCATGTGCAGTATATCAATGAGTAAATCAAGGCATTTGTAAATTTTTTAAAACATGATACGTCTTCAGACCATAAAGACAACTGAAAGTCAATGCTATCACTATTTTGATATTGTCATCTTTTAATCAAAGATTAAGTAATATACCTGAGACAAAAAGAAATTCCCAAAGGTGGTAGTAGAATTGGAACTACACTTCAGGAAATGACTCAACTTCAAAATCCAATACATTTTTCTTCTTCCAACAGACTTAGTCATTCAGGTTCATGTGACTATGTACGTATGAATATGAACCTTTTCCATAACATTAATAAAACTGGCTTATATAATGGTCCCTCTACATATAAAGACCCATTTGACTCAGCTCTATTAAGGTGACAAAAGCTTTTTCTGAATTATTTCTTATCAATACCTAGATTCTTTTTTTTTTTTCATTTATTCAACCAATATTTCATTGGGTATACTCTCCATGTTATATTGTAGACTTGGTGATCTAGAGAAAGGATGGATACTTAGGACCTTGTAGTATTTATTTTACATCCCTCCTGCAGTTTCCCCTCCCTCCTCCCTGTCTCCCCCCTTCCCACCCCCAATTCACTCCTCCTCTTCTGTTTAGAAAAGAATAGGTCTCCCATGAGTATCAACAAAACATGGCACATCAAGTTGCAGTAAGACTAAGCACCTCCCCATGTATTAAGGCTGGGCAAGGCAACCCAGATTGAAGAGTAGGGTCACAAAAGCCAGTAAAAGAGTTGGAAACAGACATGTTCCTGCTGTTAGGTGTTCCACAAGAGGACCAGCTACACAACTGTAACATATATACAGAGTGTCTAGGTCAGTCCCATCCAGGCTCCTTGGTTGTAGGTTCAGTGTCTATGAGCCCAGGTTAGTTGATTCTGTGAGTTTTCTGGTGGTGTCCTTAACCCCTGTTGCTCCTACACTCCTTTCTCCTCCTCTTCTGCAGGATTCCCAGAACTCTGCCTTATGTTTGGTTGTGGGTCTGCATCTGTTTCCATTAGTTGCTAGATGACACCTCTCTGGTAAGAATTGGGATAGGCACCAATTTGGTCACAGATGGCCAGTTCAGGTTACATATCCCCTATTCCTAGGAGTCTTAGCTGGTGTTGTCCTTGTAGATTCCTGAGAGATTCATTGTTACCTGACTTTGAAATGCCACTCCCCATCCCTTCAGTATTCTCTTCCAGTACTCTCCCGAAACACCCCCGCCCCAACCCCAACCTGATCACTCATGTTCCCATCCCCATCCTCCCACAGTCCACTTGTGAAATTTCTTCTATTTCCCCTTTCCAGGGAGATCCAGTGTCTCCCCCCCTCAAAGAACGCTCCTTGTTACCTAGTCTTTTATGTGTCTGTGGATTGGTTTACAGCTAATATCCACTTATGAGTGAGTACATACCATATTTGTCTTTGTAGGTCTGGATTACCTCAATGAGGATGAATTTTTCTAGTTCCATCTATTTGCCTTGAAATTTCATGATGTTCTTGTTTTTAACAGTTGAGTAATACTCCATTATATAAATATATCACATTTTCTTTATCCATTCCTCAGTTTGAGGGACATCTAGGTTGTTTCCCGGTTCTGGCTATTACAAATAAAGCTGCTATGAACATAGCTGAGCAAGTGTCCTTGTGGAAAAATTGAGCATACTTTGGGTATATGCCCAAGAGTGGTATAGCTGGGTCTTGTGGTAGATTGATTCCCAATTTTCTGAGAAGCTGCCATACTAATTTCCAAAATGGCTGTATAAGTTTACACTTCCACCAGAAGTAGAGGAGTGTTCCCCTTACTCCATGCCTTTGACAGCATGAGCTGTCACTTGTGATTTTGATCTTAACCATTCTGACATGTGTAAGATGAAATCTCAGTCATTTTGATTTGCATTTCCTTGATGGCTAAGAATGTTGAACATTTCTTTAAATGTTTCTTCTCAGCCAATTGAGATTCCTCTGTTGAGAATTCTGTTTAGATCTGTATGCCATTTTTTAATTGGGTTATTTAGTTTGTTGATGTCTAGTTTCTTGAGTTCTTTATATATTTTGGATATCAGCCCTCTGTCAGATGTGAAGTTGGTGGAAATATTTTTTCTATTTTGAGTGCTCCTGTCTTGTCCTAAGCTCTTCAGTTTCACGAGGTCCCAATTATTAATTGTTGATCTTAGTGCCTGCTATATTGGTGTTCTCTTCAGGAAGTGTCTCCTCTGCTAATGCATTCAAGGATATTCTCTTCTCTCAGGTTCAGTGTATCTGGATTTATGTTGTGGTATTTGATCCACTTGGACTTGAGTATTGTGTAGGGTGATAGATATGGATCTATTTGCACTTATACATGCTGATGTCCAGTTGGACTAGCACCATTTGCTGAAGATGCATTCTTTTTTTCCATTATGTAATTTTGGCTTCTTTGTCAAAAAATCAGGTGTCCATAGATGTGTAGATGTATGTCTGGGTCTTAGATTCCATTAATCTACCCATCTGTTTTTATGCCAATACCATGCAGGGTTTTTTTAATCACTATAGCTCTGTAGTAGAGCTTGAAATCAGGGATGGTGATACCTCTGGAAGTTCTTTTATTGTACAGAATTATTTTAGTTATCCTGGGTTTTTGTTTTTCCATATCAAGTTGAGTTTTGTTCTTTCAAGATCTGTAAAGAATTGTGTTGGGATTTTAATGGGGATTGCACTGAATATGTAGATTGCCTTTGGTAAGATGGCCTTTATTACTATGTTAATCCTACCAATCCATGAACATGGAGAGTTTTCCATCTTCTGATATCTTCTCCAATTTCTTTCTTCAAAGACTTGAAGTTCTTGTCGTAGAGTTCTTTCAATTGCTTGATTAGAGTTACACCAAGATATTTTCATATTATTTGAGACTATTGTAAAGGGTGTTGATTCCCTGATTTCTTTCTCAGCCCATTTATTGTTTGTATATAGGAGGGCTACTGATTTTTTTTTTTTTTTGAGTTAATCTTGTATCCAGCCACTTGACTAAAGGTGTTTATCAGCTGTAAGAGTTCCCTGGTAGAGTTTTGGGGGTCACTTATGTATACTATTATATCATCTACAAATAATGATATTTTGTATCACCTTGATCTCCTTTAGTTTTCTTATTGCTCTAGCTAGACCTTCAAGTACTATATTGAATAGGTATGGAGAGAGTGGATAGCCTTATCTTGTTCCTGATTTTAGTGGAATTGCTTTAAGTTTCTCTCCATTTAATTTGTTGATGGGATCCCTCTTAAGAGGTTAGCTTCTTTTCTCTTAATAATAGTGTATATTTAAGGTTCATTGATGTCTTTTCTTGTCACAATAGAGTATCTCTTTTCAGTGTTGAATAATATACCATTATTTGGATGTATCAATTTATCCATTCACCTACTGGAGGACATCTCATTGCTCCCATGTTTTGTCAAATATAAATAGCTTGGCTATAAATATCCTTATTGACATAAGTTTTCAGTTGCTTTGTATTTGATCAAGCAATTGCTACATCAAATGGTGAGACTATGATAGTTTCCTATAAAATCCAAACAAACTTTTCTGAAATGGCCATTCTACTTTGCAGTTCTTTTAGCAATGAAGGAGAGTTCTGTGCTGTGTGTCCTTACCAGTATTTGGTGTGCTCAGTACTCTGGATTGGTTCATTCTAGATAGGTCCCTGCAGCATGTGACAGGCAGCACTGTGTCATGCTGACTTTCTGTCTTTATCTTCTTTAGTAAGGCATCTTTGTATATTCTTAGTCCATAAAAACCAGGTTGCTGTTTTAGTTGTTGACTTTGAAGAGTTCCTTGTATATTTTAGAGAATGCCAGGTAAGACTGTCCTTTTATTAATTATTCAAGATGTCAAATAACTAATATAGATAAGAGTCTGTATTTTTTTGAATTTTTCTAGTTTGATTATTTTTGCTAGATGAAAGCAATTTCATTAAAGTCTAAATGTCATTAGTCTTGTTTAAACTTTTGATTGCTTTGATAAACTGTTAGTTTTCTAGGCTTTTTTCCATACATGGTAGTACTCACTAAAGATAAAAACTAATGCAGTAGAGAAACAAAATTATTAATGTTAGCACCCTTTCTCGTCTTACACAGTGATGTACTGAAGATGGATGGGTTGAAGGAAAGATGATAGACACAGATCCTGAGGCAGATCTCATACCTATTTCTATAATACCTACTTATTTTACTAATATTGGCAACACTTAACATACACATTTCTTACATTTTACCTTTCTGAAAATCATCCGGCTAGCCAAACACAGTGGAATTGTGTATAATTGGTATAATTACTACAATATATACACAGAACAATAGTTTTAAAACTTCCACACCCCATGCATATGCCATATTTAGATATGAATCTTAGAAGTGAGTAGGTGGTCCACCAACCTGAGGAGAGAAGCAGTAAGGTTTTCATACAGAGATACTCTTCATAGGATACCTGCAATCTTTGTAATTCAGAGGAGATATACAGCATGTGTTTACATTGGTCATACATGCAGGGTAGAGTCATTCTCTGCCTGTGAGACACAAATACAAGTGTGAGTTAGAAAGAAATTGGGCTAGTCTAAAATAATAGCTGAATTTTGGTTTTCAAATTTGTGAGCTCCTGAGTGAAAGCGTACCTATTGCTGTCACTAATCCCTTACAGAACTAGAATGTTGGAGAACAGGAGAGACTAGTCGATAATACCCCTTTAGAGACACTAGGTTCCTGTTGTTTCAGAATTGTGAATGCTTTGCTATACTCATAACTCATTAAGCTATATAATTCTGGAGTGCCCACAGGCATGCTTTAATGGAATCATTAGGATTCAGTTATTTTTACAGATCTTCTAGTCTGCTTATCCTTTTTAAATTATTTTATTTTTTGAGATTATAATATAATTACATCATTTCTCCCTTCCCTTTCCTCCCTCCAGACTCTCCCATATTCCCCTTCTTATTCTCCTTCAAATTGATGGCTTCTTTTTGCATTAATAGTTGTTACATATATGTATATTTATTTATATTTCTAAATACATAAGTACAACCTGTTCAGGATGCATACTGTTACTTGTGTGTACGTTTCTGGGGCTGATTAGTAGTATTGGATAACCTCTTCCCGGGCAGACTATTGCTCCTGCTCTCAGCATTCCGTAGTTGTCTGTAGTTCTTTGTGTAGGGTTGAGGTCTTGTGAGCCTTCCTTCAGCTATGTGAGCATGTCTTTTGTTTAGCTCCTTTTTAGGCAGGGACGCTAGTAGTCTTCATACATGGCAGATATTATTTCCTTTAGCATTTAAAGGTTATTTATTACCAGTTGCTTATTTAAATCAACATTTGGCATTTGACTATAGTCAGATCTACAACATAGTTTTTTATCTTACCATTTAAAAATCAGAAGCCCCCTCTCTGTTAAATAGTATCTCATCCTAAAAACAGTTGTGTGTGAAAGTTATGCTGAAGGGGCAGTATTAGGACTTGACATCTTCTCAGTCTTCATCATATTTTTTGATATAGAGTTTCTTACTGAACCTGGAGCTTACTTATAGGCTACACTGTCTGTCCACAAAGCCCCAGGGATCCTGTCTGTAACTCCCTAGTGCGTATCTCCACTAGTAACACAGAAGCGGCTAAAGAGCAGGGACCATTTCTGTATTCGGATGGAGTTAGGGTGGAGCTCAGTCTGTAGACTGCTTTGCCTAGCACTGGGCTCAGGTTCAATCCTTATTCCCTTCCCAATACCAAGACTAAGAATGCTATATGTTGTTATTTACCTCTAATCCAGGATGCTTATTTCTTGGCCCTAGAACAAAATCTAAAGTCTATTTCATGGACTGCGTGATTTTGTTTAGTCATTATGCACTCCTTTCCACTCTGCCATACCCTTGAGGGCCTTCTTTCAATTCCTCACCTGGGCCAAGCTTGCTTCAGTTCTTCACACTTGTTCTTCTGCCTTGAATGCACTACACTTTCACAGTGAATGATTAGAGCTACTCAAGCCCTCTGGGCTCCAAGACCTCCGTTATCTGCACACACACACACCGTCACACTATTTTATTATGGCTCCATGAATCCCCTCATCAGATTGTTCTAAGGGACCTTATTTGTCTACTATTTTTACTCCAAGTTTTCATAATAGCGCTTGGCTCTTGATAAGTGTGTAAATACCACTTAAAATATGGCAGGAGAAAATTACAAGTACCATTAGTAAAGAAACAAACAATATTCCCTTTAACTGGGATGATTAACTGCTTCAGCTAACTTTTTCTACTACTTTCCCAGCTATCGGAAAATCTCTGCTGTATCCTGAGATGTGTGTCCCAGAAATTACCCAGTAGTAGCTCACAGAAGAGGTGTCTGGATTCTAGGGTTACCTGGTAACAGTGGCTCTGGCATACTCCCTAAGAACCTCTCCTTAGAAGTACCTGGGCTGTCTCATCCGGTTCCCACTAAAACAGCTCCGATAAAAGGAGCTTATGGATGTCATTGCTCCAGGCTCTTCCATGAACTTTTAGCTCAAATAGATGCTTTTCTGTAACTCTACACATTTTATTTTTATTTTTTAAATCTGGTACACACAGTAAGGAATGCTTGCTACATTCTTGTACAACCTCTTTAGGCTGTCCTAAATGCTCTCCAATTCCCTTTTCTCTAAACATTCCATTCATTAATCAGCATTAATTTCCAAACTTATTGCCATTCTGGACACATTTCAGGTCACTCTTACTCACATGAAGTGTAACTGAATGCTCTTGTGCTAATGGGGCTTTATGGGTTCATTACTTTTGGGAGGAACTCTTAACAGGATCTATAAACGTACAATAAAGGATAATCTCTATTTTCTTCAGAGAATACTCCTTGGACTCTGTGTATGAACTTATGCACATTCTAGGAAAGAATAAGCTACTGGCCCAAAGGCTAGTGATAAAAAATAGAAAGTAAAAACAACCAGGGCTATATGGAAGAGGTTATATTTAGTCTCACTGTGAACTAAGAGGGTATGGTTTGAAGAATGACCAGTTTAGGTATCGACGAAGAACATTTAAGAAGAACAAACAGAAAGTAAGGATGCATTGGATGGCCCATGGATCAGAACTGCACTTCAGGAGGAAAACATTAGTCAACACGAAGACAGTGACAATGGAGGTAGAAAACCAGTGAGCAGAACAGCTGCATGAGGCCAGAGGGTGAAGAGCTGCCATTATTCACGAAGGTAAGACAATGGCTGATTTATAAAACTCTGAGTTGTGATGGTTCTTCAGTTAAAAAATCACTATGTTTCCTCAGACACATTCTTTTCTTTTTTTAGACAGGGTCTCATGTGGCCCAGGCTGGCCTCAGACTTCCTATGTAACTATGGATAATCAAGAAGCTCTGATTTTCCTATGTCCACTTCTTCAGTGCTAAGGTTACAGGTATCCACACTGCACTCAGTTTCTGCTGTGCTAGGAATCAAATGGAAGGTTTCACACATGCTAGACAAACACTCTACCAATTGAGCTACATACATCCCTAGCGCAGGTCTCACGGTCTTTCCAGGGCCTGGATGTTATAGCCTTGCCATGCAAACAGATACCTCTTGTCTCTGTGTCTGTACCGCCTCACATCCACTCAGTGGGGACAGCCTCATTGCTTTTATTGACCCCACATTAGTTTTCTCATACTTACTTTGTTTTCTTGATTAGGGTTACATAATTCAAACACTAGTACAATAAGATTATTGTTATTGTTTCTTGCCACACCGTATTGATCTCAAGACTCCAGAGATGCCCAAAGTGTCTTTTTTGTTTGTTTGTTTGTTTGTTTGTTTTTTAAACATGGTCTTCTGTTATGTAGCCCAGGCTAGCCTGGAACTCACAGAGATCCACTTGTCTCTGCCACTGGAGATCTGGGATTAAAGGTGTGTACCACCACATCCAGCTGGAGTAAAGGTATTTTTAAATGTTATCTTGAGACAGTAATAATGGTACATATGCATATTCTTTATCTTACAATTACTCTACCTCAAGCACTAATGAACAGCTTTGCTTCAAGTTTGTCTAGATCCTAGATAGCTGGTAGGATTGATTCAGAACCACATTATTATGATAGCGCACTGGGAAAACATCAGCTGGTTGAAATACTGCATGAATCTAACTTACTCATTAATGATCAGATCAGGAGCAAAACACAGCAGGTTTGCACTTGCTTGTCTGTATGATCTCCAACCCAGGGCAAATGCCATGAGAAACATCCATGAGTACTGCAGGAGGGTCATTTGGTCGTCCAGGTGTAAGTTTCGGAATCCTAATTGAAAAGAAAGGTGTAAGGCAATACTCCAGTTGATCAGTTGGCCTTGTTTGGGGGTGGTCTTTAATAGATAGCATCTTTCACATCAACACCTAGGTACTCAGAACTTTTTAACAGTTTAACAAAATGTATAAATAGCTGGTTTTTTTTTTTTTTTTGGTCACTTTTGCCTATTTAAGTATACACAAAGTAATATAGGAAAAGAGAAAGCCAAGGGTCTTGGCTTAGGATAAATTCTTAATGGATTTAGATTTTAAAATTTCCTGATGTCTATCTCCTTTCCTTTGCTAAAATGGTGGGGGTGATGGGAGCTTAGCTAACTTATTCTTACTCTGCCTGTGTGTGTAGCCATAAGCTTGCCAATCCCCTCTATCTGTAAAGTCAGGACTGATGCTTAACACTGACTTCTACTACACCAAAATTCCAACATGAAACTTTTGTTTAAAAATGGCTTAGAATTAGATGGAAATTTATATTCACATGTGGCGTTTCATTTAATAAAAAGCAAAAATGATTTTGTGTTAGTAAATTTTGACAAATTCAACACACCTACTGTTTATCAATTTCAAAAACAAACAAAATGAATGGAATTCCTAAATGTTCTCTTCCAGGTGTCAGAGTGAATGGAATTTGAGTTAATTCTGGTAATAGATGATCCTATCTAAAATGAAATGCTATGGGTGACCTGAAAATCAAGGAATAGTGTCTGTGGTTTACTATGGTCTCTCATTTGTCCTTATGAGTAAGAGAAGCAATAGTTGCTGTGAGATTAGGATGATACACAACCTAAAGAGCCCTAGAGCAGCTTTATTTTTGGGGGGTGCTGCAGATTGACCCCAGGGTCTTGTGCATGGTAAGCAAATGGCACACCACTGAGTTGTATACGAAGCCCAACCCAGAATGTTGCTTTTGTTTACAAGAAAATACCAAGGTTCATACTCTAGCTCTGCCGTTCTTTGTGTCTTACCTGGTGTTGCCAAATGGCATACCACTGAGTTAGTTATATACCAAGCCCAACCCAGAATGCTGCTTTTGTTTACAGGAAAATACCAAGGTTCACACTCTAGCTCTGCCGTTCTTTGTGTCTCACCTGGTATTGCCTTTGCCCATTTCACCGCTGCAATCACCTGGCGCCCACCTAACATGTTGAGTGAGGACATGATTCTCCAAGCTGAGTCTGGAACAGTGCTGTCATATCCTGCATATAACACCTCAGGTTCAATCACCTCCAGCAGTGATATCAGGGTTGGGGTAAGTTGTGGTAATGTTGCAGGAACTACTGTTTTGTTAGGATTTTCAGAAGTGTCTTGTGAAACTCCTGTAGTGGCTTGCTGAATCCCTTTAATTTTTTTCTTTGTTTTTCGGGCTGTGGATATTGAGAAAAAAAATTAGAAATGTCTTGAATCAACTTTGTAGCCCAAACATTCCAATTACAAGAAGTGTTTAATTTCTGAAATTATTATTGAAAAAAGTAAACGATTTTAAATTTTTTGGTATGTGTGGTAGTTTGAATGTAATTGACCCCATAATCTCATAGGGAGTGGCACTATTAGGAGGTGTGGCTTTGAGATCTTTTGCTTAAACTTCGTTCAGTGGCTCAGTGTCACAGTCGACTTGCCTGCAAGGTGTACAACTCTCAGCTACTACTCCAGCACTGTGTCTGCCACAAGCAGCCATGCTCCTTGTCAAAATGATAATGGACTGAACCTCTGAAACTGTAAGCGAGCCAATAAAATAAAATGTTTTCTTTATAAGAGCTGTTATGGTCATGGTGTCTCTTCACAGCAATAGGAACCTTAAGATATTATGTATATGTGAATGAATGTTTGTGCATGCACATGCGTGAGTGTGGTGTATGTATGCATGCATGTGTGGGAGCATACACCTGTGTATTTGCTCAAGGCCAGGGGAAGAAGTTGGATGTCCAACCCTCTTACTCCCCACCTTATTCTTTTGGAGGTAGGCTCTCTCATTGAACTTGGAGATAGGCTAGCAGCCAGTAAGCCCAGCTACCCTCTGGTAGCCACCCCATCTCTCAAAGTGCTGGGGTTAATAGGCACGGGAGTAGCCATGCCTGGCTTTTTATGTGGGCACTGGAATCCACACCTGGGTCTCCATGCTTGCCTAGCAAGTGATCTTCCCCACTGAGCCCTCTCTCCAGCTTCAGAATTCTTTTATTAGTAATTATGGTGACATGGCATGGGAAGGGAAGATTTTTTGTGGAAGGGAAAGATCCATAGAAGTTCACTCCTATCATTTGTTTCCCCTGAAAGTCAGCCAGCAGTTCACTGTTTGCCTTAAACTTCTGATCCTCCACCTCCTAAGTGCTAGGTTGTATTGTTTTTCTTCTCATTTTTTAATTCTTCCAGAATTAAATATTAAAATATTTTGATCATATTTACTCCTTTTTCTAACTCCTCCCAGATCTATACCCTCTTCCCAACTCTGTTCTCACCTATTTTTTTTAAACCCATAAGGTACAATTTGTGCTGCCCATTTGCTCTTGGATGTGTGGCCTTCCACTGGAGTGGGGTGACCTAGCAGGGCCACACTCACTAGCTGTTTAGCTAGGGTGTGGGACTCTCTGTCTATTCCCCTTCTCCATGCTGGGCTCTGGGCTGGCTTGAGCTTGCCCAGGTCTTGTGCCGCTGTCCTAACGCCATGGCTGGACTACAGTTTCCTATAGTCGTCCACTGCCTGGGACTCTAACAGTCTTTCCACCCTCTCTCTACAATGATCCCTGAGCCTTCGGAGGAGGAGGAGGTTTGCTATAGATGTCCCATCTAAGACTGAGCATTTTGCATTGAATACAAACAGCATACATTTGAATTCTCTTTTGTAACCTTTGTAGTTTCAAGAAAGTAGACAACCGTTATTGTATGTAAAGAAATGTTTAATGTGTTAGTACTTGGCTGTCAATTTTAAACAATCTAGATGGACTTAAAGCTCTAGGGATGGTCTGGGGAATTCGGATTCTATATTTAGCAACACTCTATGGAAAGCAGCACTGGGAGTCTCTTCTATGAAAAGAATGAAATGAATACCATTCTCTCAATAGCAGCATCTTTTATTCAAATTTTAGCCTTTTTTTTTTTTTTTTTTGGTTTTTCGAGACAGGGTTTCTCTCTGTAGCTTTGCGCCTTTTCCTGGAACTCAATTGGTAGCCCAGGCTGGCCTCGAACTCACAGAGATCCGCCTGGCTCTGCCTCCCGAGTGCTGGGATTAAAGGCGTGCGCCACCATCGCCCGGCTAGCCTTTTTAAAAGGTTTCTTTTTCTTTTTAATTATGTATATGCACTTATCTCTGTGTGGGGTATGCATACTTGACTGCATGTCAGATACCCTGGAACTGAGTTATAGGCAGTTGTGAGTTGTCAAATGTGGGTACTGGGAAGTGAACTTGGTTCCTCTGCCATTGATCCATTTCTCCAACCGAAGACTAGTCTTTGTAAAATACAAATATGACCATGTCTCTGCCATTATTGTTTATTTAATTCCTACTCATTGTCTATATTTACAATTCAGTGCTACTTTTTCCTGGATGACTTCTCTGAGCTTCCCTATTAGTCCTATAGCATTATTCCTTTTGTGGCATGCCACACAATTTTGTGATTGATTTTGTGCCTAAATACAAAGTAAGCTACTCAAACTCAGGCACTGAATTTGTATTCTCTTTATACTTGTTGAGTACTTCCTAAGTGAAGTACCATAATAACAATAAACACTAAAATGAGTTAGTAAGAATGCTGATTTCAGAGAGCTACAGCATAATCCCAAACTTTTCCAGAGGAAAGTTTTTAAATGAGATTAAGTGTTGATTATATAACTTGTTATATAAACAGGGATATCAAATTCTAACTTACACGTAGTTTTAGTTTTCTTTTGTACTTAAACCACAAGCCCATCCACTAATTATTTTTTTTTGCCGAGTTGTAATAGAACATATTTTTCAAGTAAAAGGTGTATTTTTTTAAATGCAAAAGAAAGAGAGAAACATGAAACAGATCTCATACACAATACTTTTCCAACCTTAGGGAATGGTTTTGAGTTTTAAAAAAGGAGTAAGAAGGATGAAAACAAAGTTGCTTCGAGTTATGTAATTTTCAGTATTATGTAATTTATTTAATATACACTTTAGCTGTCCTAAATTCAGTGTATATAACACAATTTATGTGATAAATTAACACATAAATGATAGGATCATGGAAAAAATCTAAAATGTTTTACACTATATTTCATTGAACATAATATAACATGATGCTAATTAAGCATATATAAACTGAGTTCACTGAATGATTCCATCTGCTTGCTTATATAAAAAGGAAAGAGATCAATTTTCATGTGACAGCTAGATAGTTCCTTCTAGGTATTTTCATTACCTTCAAGGTTCATTCCTGCTTGAAGACATTTTCGATAGCGACATGCTGGGCAGTTTTTTCTTCGAATTTTATCAATGATGCAATCATTTCTTCCAGCACAAAGATAATTGTGCTGTCCTAAGAGAGATAAAAAGGGGCACTGTTAAAATTCCACAGATCTGTAAGGATTTTTTGTTATGAAGAGCCTAGTTTCTTTGTTTTTATTTTGAGCAGAATATGATCAAGATAAAAGTCACCGATTAAGGAAAGCACTGAAATAGGAAGGTAACACAGAATGCTTGTCTACATGAATTACAGTGTTGAGAGGACTTGTTCTGGTCAACAAATTTAAAAGTTAATGCAAACAAGTTTTACTGCAGTGTTTCATATATATGTGTACAAATCATAAATATACTTTAAGATTAAGAGGCAGAACTGTATCCTATAAACCCCCTGGTGCCAAAAGTCAGCACTTTAAAAAACTGCTTTGTATAGTTCTTCTAACAGTTATAGATGGTGTCTGTAATAATTGTTTTATTATTAATTCTGACCTATTGTTGAAGCGACTAGAGAGAAAGCAGGCTTAAAAATGTTTGGGAATCCCTAAGGAAAAAAATGACTTTAATTCAGCAGTCAACATTATACCTTCACATGTAGGTATAACGTGTTCGTCCCAATTTTAAACAAAGTGAAACGTTACAAATTGCCAGTAACTGGTCACATAAATCACAAACTTGGCAAACTTACAAAGACTATTTAAAAAGCTTTTAGGACATAAGGATGTTTAGAGTCACTTGTGGCCTCAAATACTGACTTAAAGAGTGCTAGTATCTAAATTTTCTGGTACCCAGTATTAAAGAACAGCCGTTCTCTCTTGTTAAAAAATTTCAAAGACATTAAAAAGGAAAAGACTAAAAGTGTTTTCCATCTCCCACATGCACATTCTCCTTGTCTTGTTTTAATCTGAGTATTCAGTGTTGATGAAAACAATTGAAAGATCCATTTGCTCGGGGAAAAAGTAGAAGTTTCCTACACAAGACTTGATTGTTTATATAGATATATCAATAATTAACATTCCGTGTTACTTATACTAGATGAGATGGCAAGGCATTGAGAAATGAAGGTCATTTCTCAAGAATAAATCATATTTAAAGAAACGAGTAAGAATTATAATGATCAGCTTACCAGGCTGAATATGAGCTAGCCCTGGTTTCTAAGAAGAGGCTTCTTTTTCTTTGATGCCTAGGGCAACCTAAGACTTGGATTAAAAAATATTTATTTTTCCTGATATGATAAATCATGATGCTCTTTTAAAAATGAGTACAAGGTTAACTATATCAGTTCAATCTTTTGGGAAGCTGAGGCTACAAGGTTGACTAATAGTTACACATCTAGCTTTATTTCAGGGCTATACTTCCATGCCAAATATCTGTGCTCTTTCAAATCCTTTCTGTATTCTGTAAGCTTCCTGGCGGCTTGGACACAAAATGGAAGAACTAACCCAATAAAATCCTATTATATGGGACTGAAGAGAAGGCTCCACAGTTAAGAGCACTTGCTGCTCTTTCAGAGGACCTGGGTTCATTTCCCAGCATCCACATGGCAGCAGCTCACAACTGTAACTCCAGTTCCTGGGAATCAGATGCCTTCTGGCCTCTGCGGGTACCAGGCACGTACATGGTGTTCATGCAGGCAAACACTCATATACATAAAATAAAACTAAATCCTTTTTAAAAATCCCATCAGCAAAAGGAGAAACAACAGATTGCATCCACAGCTAAGCGCTAAAATTTCACCCCCTAGGAACATCCCCACATCACTGTCTCACAGAATATCCCCACATTAGTGTCCTGCAGTTACTGGGAAAAAATTACTTACAAAGTAGAAGAAATTCAGTGTTTGTTCCATGTCCAACTAAAGGATTCAGCTATTCATATTATGCTGATACTGATTTCTTTGCTCAGGGTGGAGTATAACTGAGAATCTTCACTATAGTCTCAGGTTATCATAATAGTATGATGTTCAACTAGTTGATTCCTCCCTTATTATAAAACAAGGGATTGGAGCTAGTGTTAATATTTCACAAGGAATGGCCATGCACTACTAATAGTAATTTAACAACCATCCTTTTAAGACAGGTATCTGGAGTTCCTGTTTCCTGCCACCTGGTAAATTTCCTTTGAACTTCTCAATGTCCAGTAAGGAGCCTTCAGATCATCCAAAGCCTCTTATTACTTCTGGTACTGGTACTTTGGGCTAAAATCTACTTTTAGCATGTGACTGTGGCTTGCCATTAATGATAGGTGGAACAGTCAGACTAACAGATAGCCAGTGTATCTGTCTCCTGGTACAGAGTAGTGCAGTCCCTTCCCGTATCATACCAGGGCTGGCTTCTGTGACCGGTAAAATATTTCATAGACCAAACTGGGATGGGAAGTGGGAACACAACCAAGAGCATGCAGAACACGCAGACTACCAACTGTCCTGGGATAAACATAAAGTAATACGGTCATCTTAAACTTCGATTGCTCTTCTCAGCAGCAGTGTAGTCTAGTGGGGCATGTGTCAGTGGGATGCCAAAAACTGTCTGTGGAAACATTAACTTTTTGGAGTTTGTTCTCTTATGAAGGGTTGAAAAATATGTAAATCTTAGAGATAATGATGCAGATGATGCAGTGCTCAACACCCCAGAAGTTACTCAGTGCATGGTAGTGATTAGTTAAATGTCTTGTGATTACTTTTATTTCATCATCTACCTACATTATAAAGTGGCAGTGTCAAGGGCTTGTCATATGTGTCTTTGAGAGTCAGTGTCCTGAGACAAAGACCTTACTTACTTGGAGACCACTCTGTTGGAACCCCAGCTTTGCCACTTCAACGCTTCCAACCGACATAATCCTAAGAGGATCTAAGTGCTCACAGGGCCATAACTGATTTGGTGTGTGTACTTCACACATGGAAAGTGGAGTCATTGATACCTGTCCACCTTATATTCTACAATATAGTTATAGACACTGGGGGTAAAATGAACCCAAGAAAAAGGAACTGGCAGGGCATAGGAGCATATGGAAAGGAATGGAGTACTCCTAGGGTCTTAAAAAAAATAGAAAATATCTACTCTCTATACATCTTATATAAATAACAAATGTTTAAAACTTACTCAGATTTATGTTTGGGTATTTATAATGCCAATATGGGGGCTAAGTATAATTTCTAGTATGTGTTAAAAAGATGATATTAAATATATAATATACCTGTCTTTTAAAAAAGAAATGCTACAAACTATGTATAGGGATTTTACAAATCTAGATAAAAATTTGAGTTAGAGTACCAAAATTGATGGAATTTTAAAGCTGGGAAGTGCCTTTTCTTACTAATCGTGGAATCGAGCCACTATGCTCTGCTGAAATAATTAAATGATAAACAGTTTTTTAAAATAGTGTAGCTAATACTAATTTTTACCTAAAAATAAGTGAACAAGTTAATTTTAAGTAAGAATTAAGAACAGTGGACTGTAATGGTATATTTCAGAGGTAAATTTGGCTTTATTTTCTGGTTGACTTCCATTAAGATGCTTTTAGGTAGGGTATATAAAATATCTCTAATACCAATCTTTCCCCCTGGGGTGTGCACCCACCAGCACATGGTCACCCTGAATCATATTTACAGTGCAATTACCTTCAAGACTACCTCTGTGTGATAGCCTCTGTACTTGGAATTGTTAATTCAGCCTTTACTCAAGTGGACTGTGACCTCTCTGAGGGCAGATCAGGTCTTAATGGTATTTGTAGTACTCAACATGACTTCCTATTCAGCAGGGAAAATGAAAGAAAAGAATGCTGTTCCTCCCAGTTCTGGTGTCACCCATTTCTGTCTGACTGGTGGAGCTGGTAGCTTTGAAACCAACTTGGTTGTAGGGAATGAAAACCCACCGTTCTCAGACTGTCCCGACTTAGCAAACTGTCAGTTCACATAGCAGTATTCCTTACAATGTCTTCTTTAGTTCTTTCTCAGACTGGACTTCTATCAATTTATTCTAGTTCTGCTCCGTCCTCCTTTCCCTTCCTCTTCCCAATGGAGCCTTACGAGCCGCCATGCTTACCCCTAAATTGATGTCTCTAGCCTTGGTGGACTTTGCATACAATGAGCAGTTCAAAATTTACTGTGAGAAATAGAAACAAAATAAAGCAAAAATGAAACAAAAATGAAACTCTTCAAAACACACACTACCTTCCACTGCTCTTTTGAAGAATACTTTACAACTCCCACAGGTTAACACCCCATAATGACATCCGGAAGCTTCATCAGAGCACACCAGGCAGAGTTTGGGAGGTGGTCCCGCTGCTGTTGAGGAGCTAGACGGAGGAGAGCTTACATCTGGTCTCATTCCAGGGCTAAATTAGGAAGAGGAGAAACAGTGTGAGTTAGGATTGTCACGCGATGAAAGGAATGTCAGAATGTATTTGTTTTCCCTTTTCATTCCATGTTAGTATGTTTACAATGAATCTAACAAGCACCAGAATACCCTATCTAAATATATTTGAACATATTATTTTTCTATATAAAATATGAAATTCAGGAGCTGGCAAGATTGCTCAGTGGTTAAGATCTACCTGCCCAGCAGACATAAGGACCCGAGTTCAAATCTCTACCACCTTTATGCAAAACAGGGCATAACTGTGCATGCCTATAATCCCAGCACTGGGGAACAGAGTTAGGTAGCTATGAAGGGCTCCCAAGACAGCCAGCCTAACAGAAACAGTAAGGTTCCCAATCAATGAGAGACCCTGTCTCAGGGCAGAAAGGTAGAGAGTCACAGAAGATACAGACTCTAGGAACTGCTCTGGTCTCTACATACCTGCATACTCCCATGCATGTAAAACATAAACATACAACAGTAATCAAAAAATAAAATATGAAGTGCAATAGCAAAATCTTTTTGTGGCTCCTAAACAGAATGATGTTGTAGTTCACTTAGAATATAATTGCTATTTAAATATAATAATATGCATTATTTTCTACCATTAAAAATCAAGAAAGACTTTCTACCACGCCCCTCCCCCCCAAATTCCTTCTATCTCTTTAATTGCTTAGGACACCAATCTTTTTTCCTCATAATTTTAAGATCTCACATTAATTAAGAACCATATCATTCTATCCATGCTCTCTAGTATAGAAAAAAGTTACATACCAGCTCATAAATTGATCCTAGCTGAAACAACAGTTTCTTATGCCTTGGAAAAGATTATTCCAGAAACCTTATTGTATACATTGGAAAAAACCTCTAATTTTCAACTCGGAGAATAACCATCCTGCTCTCTCTCAATCAAAATGCCCTAAGGCAAGCAGTGTCAAGTATGAGTCTGACGCTCTGACCAGACCCCTCTTTCCATTTTGCAAACTTCTTACTACCACAGAATGTGTAGTGCTTATTAGTTTAAAGTTCTTAAACTTTCAATAAGAATAATGGATGTTTATCTTATTTCTTATCAAGCGGTGATGATGGTTTTCAATATTGAATTGTCCTAAGGAACTCTTACCACACATGCTGACTCTGGAACTAAAATTATACACATACACACACACACACACACACACACACACACACACATACACACACGTACGTATGTATGTATGTATGTATGTAGCTAACTAAAAAGAATCTCCAGCTTCCTGCTTCAAATTACACTGCCTGTTCCTTACTTATCTTCTTATGTGCTCTCAAACAGGCTTTCAGAAATATGGGCAGTATCAACTTGTTGGGTATAGAACTCTTCATGTTGAAGTATGTTGTTTATAACTTACATAAGACAGTTCACAAACATAAACACACACTCTCTCTGAACTTTGCTCACTTTATTCCCTAAGAGATAGCATTTTGGAATAAGCTGGAGTGGATGTGGATTGTCTCTTCATCCTTTATGCATGCTTTTATTTCAGCCCAGGACAGTACTAAATCTCAAGTGCAAAAAATTTCTTGAGTTTGTTCGATTAGTTAGAAATAACAAGTAAATATCTTTCTGTTGCTAAATTTCCTTAGGAATGAACATTAAAAAGTAGTAACTGTAGGTGGGAGTTGTTACTTATCCCTCTAATCCTAATACTCAGGAGGCTGAAACAGAAAGACTGCTACACATTTGAGCCCAGTCAGGGATCTTCCAGTTCTGGGAAACCCTGTGAGACCCTGTCTCAAGAAACAAACAAACAAAAAATGTGCTGTAATTCTAGTAAGTCAGTCATTAAACCCAAGGTTCACCCTAAATTTAATCTTCAAATGAAGCTTTCTGCATTTAGCCAACTGTCTGTTTACCTAGCGGCTTAATCAATAGGGCAGCATTCCCACCATTTAGTTCTGGGAATAGGCTCAAGGGTTTCACATTGTTCTCTGAGCACTGTCAATAGACTTTCTGCTTGTTTCCATATCACAAGGTATTGATTCCTTGCTAGATTTGGGCAAGTGGACTGACTGCATACTACTGAGCCTCTAATAGAAGAGAAGCTCCTGAAATGACTGATGTGGTTGGGCATACCCTCTGGTTAATGCAGACTTGTAAAGCTGCTGCTCTGGGCCAGAGTTCCCCATTGGAGTAGGAAGGTCCTGGGATGAGCACAGAGTGTAGCAATGTGCTAAGGGAGCAAAACTCCCTAGCTTCTGTTCTGAAGATGCTCCTATTCCTGCTCAGCCAATCTCTTCTCAACTGACATCTATTTTTAGGGAGCAGCAAGTTGCTTGTATATTTAGTTTATGGAAAATGAGCACATTGTTCAAAGATTTTTAAGGTCAATCCTATAGAGTTTCCTTTACCAGTTTTATATATGGTATTCACATATGTATAAAATGTATGTATATATTTGAATTTTAAACAGTATTTTGTAGTACATCATGGTTTTAAGGACACTGCCATGAAGAGAATCTCATTTAGCCTATCAATAACCTTGTGATAAGATGTCACCATCCCTAGGTGAGGTCATGAAAAGAGTGGTATGTAGTTGATGAGGGAGAATACTGATTTGTTTCAGATCTCAGCAGTCCCACTTGAGAGCCTGTATAGCTTTCAGAAGGTGTCTACTACTTTGAGCTTTAGTTTTCTCATCTGTAAGCTGAGAAGCATCACCCGTGAATATGTTCTGAAACCAAAATAACATGTTAGAACTCTAGTGTATAGTTCATCCTTGCAGCAAGGAATTGAAGCATACATGTTCATTATTTTCTTAAGGAAAACAGAAGACTTAAGTCTAAAGTCTAGTACAGTGTCTCCAAATTATCACACAGAATGTAGAATATATGAAAAACATGTTCAGACTACTCAAATATGATTAACAGATGGGAAAATCGAGTGAAGAATCTAGAACCCAACACAGGCTTGGGGAATCATCTGGACTACATCAGATAAAAACTCAGTACATAGAAAGCTGCAAGTCACAGACATTAGTGTGGGAAAAAAAGTCAGCTTTTATTACATAGAAGGGAACTGATTGGGCTACACTGGCCATCTTTACATAGAAGGGAACTGATTGGGCTACACTGGCCATCTTTGTAAGAAACAGATGAATACAGCTGAAAATGTTATTTGTATGATATTGCTGAAAGGGCTAGGGGTCAACAAAATGGCTAGATCCCCAAGGAAAATAACAGATATCTTCTAATAAAAAGCTATGGCAGAAACTAAAGTTATATTGTAGTAACTGTGTATTTCATCTGCTTTTTCTTATGGCTACTATCAAATGCTAATAGCGTAAGTATGCTGTGGAACAATCTTTGTACACTGTAAATATTTATTACTCTCATTGGTTAATAAAGAGCTGATTGACATATAGGTAGGCAGGAAGAGATTGGGACAAGAGAGCCAAACTAGGAGGATGCTGGGAAGAAGGGTGGAGTCTGAGAGTCGCAAGCCAAATGTGAAAGAAGCAACATAGGAAGTTCATAGATGAGGTAAACAAGCCTTGGGGTAGCACATAGATTAATAGAAATGGGTTAATTTAAGTTCTAAGAGCTAGCTAAAAACAAGCCCAAGCTATTGGCCAAGCATTTATAATTAATAAGTCTCTGTGTGGTTATTTGGGGAGTGGCTGTAGGGACAGAAAAGTCCACCTACACAAGTATTTGTATCTTTCTATTTTGTCACATATTAAAAGGTACATGTGTTGATATTTACATAATTAACAATTTTTCGCTTTCTCAAGGATGCTCAGTGGACTTGACCTTTTTTAACTATGAGGTAATAGTGAATATGATGATGAATATATGTTAAGTTCATAAGTGCAAATATCACACAAAAATATTCTGGTAGGGTCTTGGAGACTCCCATGGGTGCTTAGAATACACTGTGAGAATTTGCTGTCATGGAGAACATGGGATGATAACACGATAGCTTGGTAATAATTTAGTATCTTTAAATTCTCAATTGTTCCATTTCTAAATGGGAAATAAATGAACTGAAAAAAAAACGGTATTATATACTAAACTAGAGGCTTTTCTCTAAAGGATAAGGAGATATTAAACTTTTACAAACTCAAGTGTGGTGGTTGGCTTTACCTTCAATTTAAGTGAATTTAATCTATAATTTTTCAATGTAGTGCAAGATATCCACCTCAGAAAACAAGTATTAACTACCATGGGAAAATCTTGGAAATACAGCTGCCTCACTGGTTTAATTTTTAACAACTACTAATGGAATAGGTGTATTCTCATCAGCTTGTCAGATTTGTTCAAATGCCACAAGGCAGTAGTTCTCAACAGGGGACAATTTTTGTTCCTAGGGGATATCTGGCAATGTCTGCAGACATTTTTATTTCTCACAAATGGGGGAAAGCTACTTTTGTAAGAGATAAAGGTCCAAGATGTGATAAATACCTTCCAGTGTACAAGATAGCTCCCAATAACAGAATTACCTAGCTTCAGATGTCAGCAATGCTGAGGTCGAGGAAGCTTTGCCAAAAGCTTGAGCACATAAATTGGTACGGGTAAATAAATTAAAAAAAAATCTAACAGGAACCAGAAACATTAAAGCGTGTGGTGCTCATTCTCAATGAATGAAATCTAGAACACAATTCTTAGAAGCATCAGAATATCTTGGGAGAGGGAAGAGAAAGATTGTAACAGCCAGAGGACACGGCATCTACTGTGAGGTAGTGTCTTCCATATGGACAGGAGAGCTGTACCCATGAAATCTCAAGGATATGGTTTCCTAAATAAGACCTGAATAATGACAATACCAGTTGACATGCCAACGTGGAAGGAGGGTATCTCACAGGGTTCCACCCCTAGAGACAATCAGTCTTCCTCAGTGATGTGCCCTCTAATTAGCTAACACCAAGTAGTCAGCCCTAAAAAGTATACATTTGAGCGACAGTAATGTACTCAGGTTATATTTTACACACACACACACACACACACACACACACACACACACACACACTCACCCATGCACACACACACCAACAATAACTGAAGAAAAAAAGACCATGAATTTGAGAGGGCAGAGGGCTGACATGGTGGAGTGGAGGGAGGACAGAAATATTATAAACACAGTAGTCATATATGAAATTCTCAAAACAGTAGTAAAAATTTTTTTTTAAAGGAATGATTGCTTTATTGAGGTAGCCACTGTAGTCTTTTAGTCCAGACAAGTCCAAAGAAAGGTTCAAAATGGAGTTGAAGCAAGAGAATACACAGGCCTGGTTATCAACGATAGAATTAGCTTGGGTCAGTAATTTAATTTTTCCCTCTAGGGCTAGCAGTAAAAGGTGGATTTTACACATTAAAGTCACCTGTACTTTCCTTATCTTTGTTCACTAGGAAAAATGTAAATACTCAGCTGCACACACCAGGTGACTGTATTTTCTGTCTCTGTTTATCTTTGCTTTACCTAAAAGATTACTGATTTGTTTAATAAAATGCTATGTAATAGCTTTCCAACCAAATGTAAAAGTACTCTAAGGGAAGATTTTCACCACATTTCTGTTCTATGGTTTCAGTAGGATACATTTTATCTTATTTAGCAAGGCAAGAAAGACTGGTTCTTTATTCTCTGCTTTGCGTTTATGGAGAGAGGTTTCAATTTTAGGTGTACATAAACTTTCTCTAAGGTTTTGATAAGGTAGGAGGAAAAAAACATGTTTCTTTTGAAAATACTTAATTTCTCACTTGCTGCATGGATCAGAAAGTTATTTGGTGAAGATTCTGAAAACCAAATGATTTGTATCCATGATTAAAGGTGGGATGAGATCCAATTTTCTCCCCTAATCTTTCAGTTTAAGCTAAGAAGTTACAGGTTAATGTGGAATGAAATCATCTGTGATATATTACGTTCATTTATCAAATGAGCTGTTTGGATGTTGTCCATTTTTATGTAAACTATGAAATAAAGATCCTATCTCCACACTGGTCATCACTTATACCCACTCCTGCATGTTAGAAGCTACAGTAACCAACCTAGGGACAGTAATAGCCCCAAGGATTTTCAGTGAGGAGGGGCAAAAGTGGAGAGTTCCTCTCTGACTTTGGACACACCAAGGCCTTGTCATGGCAGTTCTCTGGGTTTAATCTGCTTGACCATAAAAATCAAAGTCTTTAGCTAATATACACCAAATATGCAGGACACATTTTCCAAGTGGTTTTGAGTAGTAAAGGATACACTTTGATCTGTAAATGACTTTTGGGATCCTGTATATTTATTTGAGAATAAATGGTCACCCAAACTCTACTTCACAGAAAAACAATGTATTTTTGTCCTTAGCCATTATGCTAAGTAATTTAGCTATTAACAACTGTGTCATCATTCATAGAGGAGAAAATATTACAAATTTTGTAAACTCCACACACCCCCTTTCACAGGCTGTGTTCTCAGTTCTGTTAGCTTAGTTTGCATTACGAAACTTGAGTTTTGAGGAGCAATGATGTTTTAAATAGTACATCAAGATGAAGATTGGTTAAGGACAGTTTTGGTAAGGAGGAAGATTGGTAAGGAAAGTTTTCATTACATGGTTATTTCTAGAATGAAGATTTCTTTCTCTTTGATCTTTCTTTACTATTCGGAACACACGGAATAATAAATGGTTTACTAGGACCTGAACTGTCAATGGTTTCATACAGAATTTTGAGCATGACATCTTCAGAGAAGGCAAGAATATGATGGAGACAATGATAAGTTATTGCTGCCTTCAAACATATACCCTCATATCTTTGAAGTGTTTGGATTTCTACTTGAAATAGGGTGGGAACTTGGTTTCACCATTTTTAATCTGTAAAATAATTTCAAACAGCCAACAGTGTACATGTCTGAAATCATACCAATAATATAATCTTGCAACCAACACTTAGTAGCCAAGGCTGCCTATGAACTTGCAATCCTGCCCCCACTTCCTCCTGAGAGATGAGAATACAGGTGTATACCATCACATTCAGCTTTCTTATCTGATTCTTAGAGATCTGAATTCACTTACTATGCTTAGTAGCACACACAGAAATAAAGAGATTTTTGCCAATTTTAGCCATTTCTCATATCCTACCTATTATTTTGTCATTGTTGTCTTGGATACAGTCTCATAGCCTAGGCTCTATTTTTTATTCTTATATACTATGCCAATTTTCTCTTTCCTGTCCTCTCTATGGTCACCTTAAATATATGCTTTTACCATTGCAGTGATTTGTCCTAAGTTGTCTTATTCTTAGCCTCTTCTCTTTCCATTCCAACCAATCTCTATGCTGCCAAAACATCCATTCCTGTCCTAATTAAAAGTCTAGGGGCTTCTCCAATGTGTACAGTACAAGCACAATATGGCTCACAGTCTGGCCTCTTTCTTTTTTCCAATCGTATGTCTTTCTACAAACACAAACCATTTGGTGTGTCATTTCAGAGAACCTGTGTTGTATAAATATTTACAAAGTGCCTAGTGCATACCAACTTTTTCCTGGGAGTCTTTGCTGAGTCCTGTTCCCCTATCCTGAAGCATCTACTGTGGCATTTCTGAACTACAAGATTTTGGGACTCAAACATTGCCATTAAGATTTTACAGAGGTGGCCTTGGTACTTTGTGATGTGTATGTGTATGCTCTTCCTACTAGTAATTCTTTTGAAGAGATACAGAACCCATGTCTTGAGCCTCTTCATACAATGAGCCTCTTGTACCTGGTTCTAATAAAGATGTGAAGTATAAATATGCTAAATAAAATACCCTATCTTATCTGGGGAAGAATTTGAAGCATGTTTATATAATTATACCCAATAAAGGTGTAACCCTGCAGCTAAGTACTCCACAGTATTCTTTATGAAAGGGACTGAGTAGAACAGCATACATAATCTTATGATATGGACACTGTTGTCAACATTACACATTTAGATACATTGAAGTAATTAGGAAAGTCCGATCATGCCTTCCTGCTCCCCTACACACTTGTATGGTCTTTCCTACACTAAATTAACGTTGTGAACCAGTATTCTACTTCCACTATGATGAGGTGACGAAACTGTGATCTTGAGATTGAGGAGCAATGCCTTCTACTTCATGTCTCACTAACACAGAGTAAAAGCAGGAATTTCCCTGTGTTCACTTCTAATCCTAATTTGGTTTTTTAAAGGCAAAGAGTTGTTTTATAACTGTTAAATTTTCAAATATTCTCCAAACGAATGCCTATCCAGTTAGCTCCTAAAATTTCCAGAGGTATTTCTAAGAACAAAAGGAATGGAATAGTATGTCTATATTTAGCACAAAAGAAAGAAAGAATCCCTCAGAACAAGCTTCGACTTCATTTAAGACCATATTCATTCTATCCCATCAAAGGCTAAAGCTTAATTCTCACGTTAGTGTGAGGTGCTAGTTTCTGGGATGACAATCTACTAACAAATGAGTCTCTTTTGATCCTCCCCTTAGTCCCTCAATATTCACAGTAGTGACTGTGATAATATACATATCTGATAACTAGGGAGAGACACATTTATTAGAATTCCCACTAGTAGATCAAGAAATACACAGGTAGTCTTTTGAATGGATGAAAAAGCCACTTAAAGGCTGAAAGGATTTTCAGTCAAACCTCAACACAATTCTGCAGTCACAGCAATAACCATATTGCAAATTACAGATTTTAATTCCATATGCCAAGATTCCTAATTAGGAACTTACATACACAGTACTAAATTTAATTACAGACTGAGAATGAAGAAATTAAGCTATTTGTTTACCAAGTTGAATCATAAAATACCACCTGGACTTGAATCCAGCTATGCCTGATAGTCGCTTAATAAGGATTCGGGAGATAGTAGCCTTTAAAGTTGGTAAATTTTTTAAAATGATGTGGGCACCAAGAAGATACTACTGAGGTAAATATAAAAATTCAGTTCTACTGACCTACTCTGGTGATGGGATGGCCAAACACCCTAATTGTCGTGCTAGAATCCTCATCCAACTACTGAGGGATCTGGATGCAGAGATCCATGACTAGGCCCCAGGTGGATCTCTGGGAGTCCAATTAGCGAGAATGAGGAGGGTTTATATGAGTGAGAATTGTTGAGACCAAGGTTGGATAAAGCACAGAGACAAATAGCCAAACGAACGGAAACACATGAAATATGAACCAATGGCTGAGGGGTCACCAACTAGATCAGGCCCTCAGAGTGGGTGAGACAGTTGATTGGCCTGATCTGTTTGGGAGGCATCCAGGCAGTGGCACCGGGTCCTGTGCTCATTGCATGAGTCGGCTGTTTGAAACCTGGGGCCTATGCAGGGTCCCTTGGCTCGGCCTGGGAGGAGGGGACTGGACCTACCTGGACTGAGTCCACCAGGTTGATCTCAGTCTGTGGGGAAGGCTTTGCCCTGGAGGAGATTGGAATGGGGGGCGGGCTGGGGGGAAGGTGAGGGGGGCGGGAGGGAGGAGAACAAGGGAATCTGTGGCTGATATGTAGAACTGAATTGTATTGCAAAATAAAAATTTAAAAAAAAAATTCAGTTCTAATTCATCCTCTCCTGTCTGTGAATAGAGTACAAATTATTTATAAAAGTACATTTGGAACTTACAGGTCCGCAAATATCTAGGGTGTTTACATTTTCCTAAGATCCTTATTGTGTTGAATTACTGTAATCATGGTGAGCACTATCAACGATCCAGAAGCAGAGACATGTCTTATGCACTCAGCACCATGCTTGCTCTCTGAGGAACTCTGAAGTACGCTGTACATTGGACTCATGTATTGGGCCGTGGAGTTTTTCGGAATACATCTTTAAATAAACTAAACTACTCCGCTAAGGTATCAAGTTGGATATGAGCAGTTACAGGGAAGTCATTTCTAAGCTAGAACAGAAATACTAAATAGTTAATTGAAGTAAAATGAAGTCAGTATTACACAGCCTGAGCTGGAGGGGAATGGCTAATCACACTGTCAGATCTGTGAGTGGGAAACACACCTACTATCAGAAAAACAATAGGGGTATGTTAATTTGTTAACTGATGTTGAACAGACTGACAAAACCAAAAATGCTGATGCTTCAGTTTAAAGGTCATTAAAGTACCAGAATTTATATATCCGACTCAACTGTAAGGTAAGAGGTACCATTTATTTAGAAGTTTTCTGCTAGGTACTTGATACACAGATTCTGTGATCCTCGTGAGCAACCCCAGAGACAGTGTCACTGTTGACATGTAAAAGTGTGGAAACTAAGACAGAGGGGTGTTTTTAAAGAACACCAGTCCCAGGGCGCACTCCATGTAATACACCAGTAGGAGGGAATATCTGAATCTGAACTCAAGATTTGAGGTTGACTGCCGTTTCACTTTTAGCACATATCAAAAACAACTGTTGGGCTAACTACAGCAGAGAACATAGAATATTGAATCCACTTTTAGGTGACTATGGTAGAGTAATGTAGAAGATGTATAATATGGTAGTAACTGCAGGACGGAGGTCTCCTATTCTACAAAACTGTACTGAAGTCCTCTTGGTAAGTTATGTAAATGTCAAATTATATAGAGGAAAATAGTGCAGCATGCACATGCTGCATGTTTATATATACTCTGATTTATATACTCCACCACATATATATTCTCAATAATTCAGAAGATAAGCAATATAAGCTATCATGGTTTACGTCTATAAATTTTGCAATCAAAAACAATTTTTTTTATTTCAAAGTCCAAAAAAGTTTAGATTACTATAGTTCAAATTAGAATATTCCTGTGACAGTAACTTGCGTTTCTTCTAAATCTGAATTCACTAACATTAGAAACAACATGGGACTGGAAAAAAAATTAAAAATAGGTGTGATTTTTGTTGGAGCGTTTTTCTGAATGTAAAGCTCCATGGGCACAGATGATGCTTCTTGAGAAGGCATTGTGCCTGGTCATGCAATGGCTATGTGCTGTCTGCAGCTTTGAAAGTGGTAAGCATTTATAATCAAAGAACAGTAATTTTGCTGGCTTTTAACTACCCCCCCCCCCGAAACTATTCTGAATATTTAAGAGTAAACCCAGGGGCTGGAAGGTTGGCTCAAGGATTAAGACCACTAGGTGCTTTCCCAGAGGACCCAGGTTCAGTTCCTTGCACACACATGGTGGCTCACAACCATCGCTAACTCTGGTTCCAGGGGTTCTGACCCTCTCATGACCTCCATGGGCACTAGGTATGCACATGGTACACATACATACATGCAGTCAAAACACCCATATACAAATTAATTCTTTGGAAAAAGCAACTGAAAGCTCGGCTGTGGTGGCACACGCCTTTAATCGCAGCACTTGGGAGGCAGAGCCAGGTGGATCTCTGGGAGTTTGAGGCCAGCCTGGGCTACAGAGTGAGTTCCAGGAAAGGCACCAAAGCTACACAGAGAAACCCTGTCTCGACAAACCAAGAAGAAAAAAAAAAAAAAAAAAAAAAGAAGAAGCAAATGAAATACTATATTGTCTGAAACAAACTTTTAAAGCTCAAAGTTTCTATCTTCATAGAAGTATTAAAAATATTTTTTAACTAAATCCTGTCCTGAAAAGTGTCATCAGAATGCCTTCTTATGTGAGTGGTTGGTTCTGTGCACAGGAAACAAAGCTACTGAACACTACACTGTTAATAGGACATTTTTGTCAACAGCAGCTCCCAAACCTGAGACTATACTGAAAGTATAGTTCACTATTTAAAAACAGCCAAAGCAGTGTTTAAAACTGAAGCTTAAAAAAAAAATCACTTAAAGTCACAATTTGAAATTATAAGTAATATGCTTTAATAGCAACGAATATTTCACTATTTAGAGATTTGTGTTATAGCAAGCAGATGAAATGGCATGCTGGTTGCACTTTGAGAAATAATGTTTAAAACCCCTTGTGGACTATGGAAAAACTCCCTGCCATTAATGAAACAGTAAGGAGGAAGGCTATTAGGAATTCATTTCCACGACTTAAGTAAAACATGGCTCTTTGAAGAAATGAGTTCCTGAATTTAAAACAATATATGTAGAATTTGGCTACTATTTAGTTTAAATGAGCTTACTGGGAAATGTTATCATGTTTACTGTTATCATGTTTACTATTTTCTACAGAGAAAACATTCTCGAATTTATCAAATAACTCGGCGAACTTTGGTATTACAGCTCTTCTGTTCTGGGGCAGAATGAGCTATGTGTGTAGCTGTTTCTTTGCAGTTGTACATAAACTATTTTCACATTAAAATGAGTTAATGTATAAAGTCCTGCAGTAGGCCATAATAAAGTAAAAAAGCACTGCAGAAGTTGTCCTGGCAGGGGAGGGGAGAGGAGAGAAGGAACCAAAAGACAATGACTGTTGCAAAAATTTTATTCATGGTTTAAAACAGAATACAAAACCACTTGCTATAAAAACCTGGATCACAGAATTGGTGTATGGAGGACAAGTCATTGATTTAGCACTTACATCTTTGACAACTGCACACCAAACATTTTACTGTTGGTAAATGATTCTCTAATATCTTTAATATTGAAAACTGACAACCGTTTATAACATGAAAACATTACCAGGTGAACTGTAAACTGTTAGATGGACATTATTGCAGGAGTTTGGCTGTACTGAGACTATTATTTAGTCTAAGTATTTATTACCTTGTTTACTTTGAACTTTCCCAAGACTTTCTGTAAGAATCAAAGACTAAACTAGACTTGATGGTATATAACTGTAACACCAGTACTTGAGAGGCTAAGATGGGGGACTGCCATGATTTGAGGCTAATGTTGGCTACAGAATCAGAGTGTATCATAACATTTGAACCTTTAGAATTAAGAGTACAGAGAGTAATGGAAAGAAAGTATTTTAAAATTACAATGGAGTGTTTAGGGAAGGTTCCTGATAAACATTAGGAAGGAATCTGTCCACTCGTCTTCTATGAACAGGGAAGAGGGTAGGAATATTCCCTGAGGACCATCCTTATTTGAGTGTTGGTTTTCCTCAGAGTGCTCAAGAATGTGACCAATGCAAGGAAAAGTTTCCGTAATTACTGAAATGGACACAACTCTAAAGCCAAAAATAATGAGCAATGGTAACTTAGGGGAATTCAACAGGAGAGGAAAAAATGGGCTCACATCTTGCCACTGCAGTGCGAAGTTGAAATCAGCAGGGAAACTGTATTTCTGGGTTACAGGATCACATTTTGAATAGTAGATAATTTAATTTTCTTCTTGGTAGCAACAAGAAATAGTATCATATCCCATAGAATGATACATGCCAAAGCAATTGCATTTTTTTTCAGCCAGGTAGGAAGAAAAAAATGGAATGAACTCTACATAACTACCATCCTCTTCCAGAAAGCCTAAAATGTTTTCCTTATTTCTTTATATTCAATCCACAATCTATGCCTATATTCAATCCACAATCTATGCCAAGAATATTGTTTCAAATCCATTTAGAAACATACATTGAGAAATAATGAAATAATCTACTAAATTAAGTTGGATTAGATAATAGTTAGAACATTTAGAAAATAAAGACACCTCCATTCATCTGTCAGAGAAACCTAACTATCAAAATCAAAAGACTGATCAAGAGTTTGGTTAGAACATTTGTAGCTTTCTTTTTTATAGAAATAGTAGGCTAGGTTACAGGTGTCTAACTCTTATGTGAAAATCCGAATGTTGAATAAAATACATCTATTTATCCTTAAAAGTACTTGTGAGCAGACAATGAATTAAGCTATGTCTAAGAGAAAGAAAGCACTCCAAACACACAGAAATACTTTTAGGCTTAGTCAAATATGAGTTTCAAATTAAAGAACTGAAAACTCACTTGAAAAATGGACACTCTCTCTCCTACCCCAAATAAACAACATAACACACTTTGCGAACCAGGAACTCTAAATAGCTAGTAAACAAGTGAAAAAAGTTATTCAGCTTCATTAGTAATTATGAAGTTTCAAATTTAAGCCACAATGGAAGTCCATAACATGCCTCGCACCCTGGGAGAAATGAAACATTTGACAATAAGAAGGGATGAAGTTTAAGGGGTACAGTTAGTTTGGAAGACAGTTTGGCATTATCTTGTCAAGTCTGGTGATCCAGCAACCCCAACAGTGGACAAGTAGCCACAAAAAAATTGTATACAACAAACCATGTAAAGATGTTGGCAGTTGCATTTTTCACTGTAAACTCAAACTGGAAACTAATCAAATGCTCACAACTATGGAATAGATGTCCTGCCTCTGAGGATATAGTTCTCTCATATGAACAAACCACAACAATCTTCAGTGTTGAGGCAAAGAAACAATACAAAATGACATTGTATTCCTAAGAATTCACACACAACTCTTCTATTTATATGAAATCTCCAAACAAAGGTTTAAGTATAACATATAGAGTAGCTAAAAAGCAAGAATAAAAAATAAGTATGCTATTTGTTAGGGTGGTGGTTATTTGTTGTAGAATATTATTTTAAGATGTGTTAAATTTGTTTAACCTGTAGAACATTTGTTTAATGATGCAAAGGTGTGTTGTATTCTTTTATGTTGTATTTGTTTAACTTTGTGAAGCTGTGTTACTGTGCCTGTCTAAAACACCTGATTGGTCTAATAAAGAGCTGAATGGCCAATAGCAAGGCAGGAGAAAGGATAGGCAAGGCTGGCAGGCAGAGAGAATAAATAGGAGGAAAAAGAAAGAAGCAAAAAAGAGATCAAGGAGAAAGGGAACAAGGAGAGGACACTAGAGGCCAGCCACCTAGCCACATAGCCAGCCACAGTGTAAGAGTGAAAGTAAGATATACAGAAGTAAGAAAAAGTAGAAGCCCAGAGGCAAAAGGTAGATGGGATAATTTAAGCTAAGAAAAGCTGGCAAGAAACAAGCCAAGCTAAGGCCAAGCATTCATAAGAAAGAATAAGCCTCCATGTGTGATTTATTTGGGAGGTGGGTGGCGGGCCCACAAAAAAGGAGTAAAGAGTCAAAAGAGTAAAAAACAAACAACAGTTATTTCCATGATTATAATCTTGTAGAGTCACTCTGGAACCCTCCAGGGTGTTGCTAGGATTTGTTTTCGTTTCTTACCCTGGCTAGGAATTACAAGACTGCAAGCTTCCTAACTATTCTTATATATAAATATGTTTGATTCATAGAATTTTAGTAGTAGTAGTTTGTTTTGTTTGGGGGTATTTATTTATCTGAGACCAGGCTTCACTGTGTTGCCCTAGTTGGCCTGGAACTCTCAGAGATTTGCCTGCCTCCCAAGTACTCAGATTTCTTACCATCATGCTGGAATCCACTGAACTTTTACAATTCCAAATAAATAAGTAGGAAATCCCTAACTCCTCTATCCTAGTTTTGATGACTTCCTTCCTTTTACGTTTTAGTCATTTTTTGTATTTTCTTTCTTGAGTTCCTAGACTGGTCTTACTTTCCTATATTCTTTCCCATTTTCTATGTCTTTTATTTCTGGGTCATCTTATTTTTCTGTTTCTCTTGTTCTATTGACTTTTCATCTGTCACTGTCTTAGTCTCCAAGGTCTCAGTTGCAGTCTCAGCAGGTTTCTTTAAAAAGCACCACACTGTTATTTGATGAATGCTATTCTTATGTCTGAACATAAAAATGATAGTTTGAGGGAAGTTTCCTTTCCCTGCATGCTTTCTATTTTCTCCCAGAGGGGTTTTTCTTTCTGTTTGATCTCTGTAGCAAACCCGGAAGCTCTCCTTTGTTACCTCACCCACCCCCAGCCCTGTGCAGGCAGGAAAATTCAAGGGCTTTCTCTATGAAGATACAAACAGCAACAGTGGACAAAGACAAAGATTCTCCACAGTTGAAGGTGGGGACCCTAACATTGGAAGTTCACATTCTACTCCTTGCTGAATGCAGAAGCTTGGTATGTATTAAGCAAGTTACAGCTCCAAAGGAAGAGGAGCAAGGGGATAATGCAGTGTTAAAGGAAGCAGACTAACTTAATGTCAACTTCCCTTTACATAAGACTTAGCTGAATCTGTCAACTCAATAATTAGAAATGTTCTTTAATTTATGACATTTTCCTTTGACTACTTTTAAAAACATGAATGCCAATAATAATATAAAAATAAATATTCACCACTAGTCTTTTAAGAGACATCTGTATACAAGGATCATAAACACCCCAAGTCTCATCTCTTTCAAATACAAGAAGGTAAGTCTTCAATTTGCAAACTGTTCTAACAGAATATGTATCCTGTACTGTATATTTATAACCAGAGTTGAAATTACAATGACATTATTCAATATTAACTTGTTATTAAATATTCTTAAGTAGTATTCAAAAAGAATTGTTAGGAAAGGCAAAAACTATTTCAAACAAGTTACTGTAGAATATAGAATTATATAATTTACAGTGAATAATATGTGCAAATGTCCTCAATGTTTAAAGTCAACTGAATGTTAGTGCTATGGGCTTAACTTCAGTAGAAGTTCATAGTAAACAAAATGGAGAAGAGGGTAAAATATATTTTATCACACTTTATTCTGGCACACATCCAGCTGATGTTTGTCTAAGATGATGCAATGGTTGAGTCATAAGTGGCTCACTGACACCATGTTCAAAAGTACAGCCACAGTCCAAACAGTAGGAATAACAGAAATATCTGGTAGGTAGAACTATATTATGCTTTAAGAGTTTTTAATGACTTTCCTTTTAGTGATTTCACTTGACCTGTTAATGAATTGATGCTAACTCTCACCATGTGTGGGGGCTGGCAGGGCATACATGCTCTATATCAATGATCTCATTATTTTATCTTGACATATGCTAACTCTCACCTTGTGTGGGGGCTGGCAGGGCATACATGCTCTGTATCAATGATCTCATTATTTTATCTTGACATCATCTCTGAGAATGATTGTTTTAATATCTCCATTTTGAGGATAAAGACAAGACTAGTAAACAAGTTCCAGGAGTCAAGGTCACCAACTTGGTATCTTCCTGGCAACAAGAAGCTATTTTCAAACTTACAGTCCAGGAGTTTATTGCCTTCTATTGGTGTTCTGCATGTTGATGCCATACAGATACAAAGGTTACCATGGACATATATTGATAGTCACCTTTGAAGAGAAGTTGGACATCTCAAGTAAAGGTTTTATGGCAGTAAACTACCAAAACATTAACAACAAGAAGATCCCTCGGGCTGGAGAGATGGCTCAGCGGTTAAGAGCACTGGCTGTTCTTCCAGAAGTCCTGAGTTCAATTCCCAGCAACAACATGGTAGCTCACAACCATCTGTAATGAGATCTGGTGCCCTGTTCTGTCCTACAAGAATACATGCAGACATTACACTATATATATAATAATTTTTTTTTTTTTAAAAAAGATCCCTCAAGCTGTTTGAGGACTGAATCAGAAAGTCCTGAGCAAAGGAACAAAGGAAATAAGGTTCTGTATCAGAAGTCAGGAAACATGCTGTGTGCTTCGGACCATGCGTGCAACTAGTAAGACATGAGTTTGGCTTTATGAAGCATCTGTAGTTCACTGTGGAAGATGTAAGGAAATGTAAGTTATATATATTAGGAAAGGTAAGAGGGGGCCTTAACAACCAGACACTAGCACAGTCTATAAACCGAGCAAATTAAAGTTTCCCAAATTTAAATTTGGGACATTCTCTGGGTTAAGAGAGGATAAAATACAACTGTCAGATCCCAGTTGTGGTCAAAGTAATTTTTTTAAAAAAATTTTTGGTTACATAGTCTCTCTACATAGATCAGGCTGGCCTCAAACTCACAAGAAATCTTCCTGCATCTGCGTCTCAAGTGCTGGGATTAAGGCAGGCACTACCACACCAGGCTAAGATGAAATAGTCTTAAAATATGTCAAAATCAAAAAAATGAAAAGAAAAATCTCCAACATTTACAGGAAAACCGTTGTGAAAACGAGAAACGTTGTAGTCACTCTGTAGTATAAGGAGTGACATTTTCTTCATGAGTAGAAAGCATTTAGACTCTGATAATCAAGTAAGATTGTTTGCTAGGGACATGTTACCTGGTTGTGGGAAACTGACTTCTGGCATTTCTAAAGCAGTGTTAAGAGGGTGGCTTGCATATGGTTGGTCTCCATGAGTTCCAATAGAGGCTGTGATTAACTTTGCAGAGGCCTTTCTAGGGAGACTAAAGTTCTTTATGATGAGCAGTTTCCTCCCTCAAATGTGACATTACCTAAAATGCAGAAACTTACATGTTCAAAGACATGTAAAAATATTCTGTAGTAATTACGGTTTATTTGAATTGTTTTACCAAGGTAAAAAGTAGGAAGTTCAAAATCTTCCCATGTAACAAAAGGGATGTAATTTGTATTATCTTTCAAGTTGTAGGCTTTAAGATATTTTTATATAAATTTTTATTGATATGCATTAACAGCACAAAATAATGGGTTTTATCATGACATTTGTCTTTCCAAGTCTGGTTTATTTTGCTTAGTATGATGATTTCTGCCCATTTCTATATAAGTAACACAATTTTATTTTTTAGTGGCTGCATAATACTCAAAGAAAAAATATATATAATATATTCATTATTATAATATATATATATAGACACACAACACACACATTCTTTATCTCTCCACTGATGGGTGACTAGGCTGATTGTGTGACTTGGCTATTTTGAGTTGTAACAAAATAAATATGAGTTTGTAGGCACCTTTGTTGTATTCTGACTTTGATTCCTGTTGATATGTACTGAATAGTGATATAGCTCAATCACACAGTAGTTCTGGTTCTTTTTGTTGTTGTAAAGAATCTCCATACTGATTTCTGCAATGTTTGACCTAATTGAGAAGCTTTGGATCTGAGAGGACTTAGAGGAAGGAGTGTGGGGTAAGTATGATCAAAATACATTGTATGAGAGTCTTGAAGAATTAGTAAAGTATCTTAAAAGAAATAAATATTACTGCAACTCAAAATCATCTCCACAATATAACAATATGTAAGGGGCACTCCACCTGGCCAGCATTTGTTTCAGAAACAGCATGTGTGCGTGTGTACACACAGATACACATGTACTGATGTTGGGCATCTTCCTCAGTCACTCCTCACCTTATTCTTTGAGACAGGCTCTCTCAATGGATTTGAAACTCACCAATTTGGCTAGATTACATGACCAGCAAGCAGCAGGGATCCCTGTATCGGCCTCTGCATCCCTGAGATTGTAGACACATCACCACACTTGCCTTTTTTCCCCATGGGTGCCAAAGAGGGACTCAGTCTTCATTATTGCAAGGCAAGAATTGAGGTATGTTCCTTGTTTTCTTTTATTTTTTAAGGCCCAATAGTTTCTTATTTTAAAGACTTAGAGTTTCTACTCTTGACTCAAGTGAGGACAGCCTACGTCTCTTGGCGATCTGTTCCAGGTGTTGACTTCTTTCATTCTCTTGGCTAATACCCCGCAGCCGCCTCCTCATTTTTTGTAGTGCATTGTTTCTTTAGAGCAATATGTCTGTGTTTGTGTTACAGGACACGTGGAGTAACAAAGACACTGATTCTTAGATGCTTTGGTCTTGGGATTCTTAACTTCTTTCTTAAGGGCTTTCTCACAGCATGCTGTTGGACATCACCTTCTTTAGAGAGGTTAGAAATGCTTTCAGATTCTGCTAGTTCTTTTGAGCCTACTGAGCCACAATAGTATTTGTCAGTTCAGGAATATCCTTCTTTCCTCCATGCCCCCCCCCCCTTTTCAACAACCACATCGAGAACACTCAGATTAGCATCTATGAACAGACTTGTGCTTCCTCTCTTCAGTTCTCCTTGGTCTGTAGTAAGGATACTCCTTATTCAACAGCAGGCACACTGTGCTCTGGGTCAAAATGCCTTGCTTCATGCTTGTTTGTTATTCCTGCTACTGATTCCGACCTCATGACCTTCCCACTCTTCACCCAGGACCTCAAGCATCTACTTATGTGTTTCTCATAGGAAGTATGAGGCTTGCATTCATCATCATTTTAATGGGTTTCTGACAGCCAGTGGCTGGGACGGAGCTATTCAGCTTCATCCTGTCACAGCCAATCCTAGGAGGCACCACAAAAAAGTACTTCTTTTCTTGATGGTACTCATCCTGACTAGGGTAATTTGCCTTTCCTTAATGTCTAAAGACACTGAACATTTTTTTTCCACAGATGTATTGGTCACTTGTACTGTTATAATTATTTTAAAATATTTGTTCCTGATGTTTAACTTTTTGAATTCTTCTGATGTTTTGGATTTTACTCTTTGGTGACTAGCTGGTGAAGACTTCCTTCCACGCTGTAGGCTGTCTCTTTATGTTGAAAACTGATCCCTTTCCTATTCTGCCTCCTGATTTCATGCAATGCAACAGCAGTTTTCTATCACTTTTTGGATGTGCTGGTTAGTTTTATATTAACTTGACACAATCTAGAGTCATTTGGGAACAGGGTACCTCAGTTGAGAAAATATCCCCACAAAACTGGCCTGTGGGCAAGCCTGTAGAGACATTGTCTTCACTGATGATTGATGTGGAAGGTCCCAGCTCATTGCAGGTAGTAATAAGCATCGGCACTTGGTTCTGGGTGAACAGGCTGAGCAGGCTATGGTGGGGGTGAGGGGAAGCAAGCCAGTAAGCAGGACTCCTCCATGGCTTCTGTTTCAGTTTCTGCCTTCAGATTCTTGCCCTGAGTTCCCTGGATGATAGACTACAAGTTCTGAGATAAAATAAACCTTTTCCTCCCCAAGCTGCTTCCGGTCATGGTGTCTCATCATATAATAGAAATCTTAACTAAAACATTAGACTATTACAGTCCTTTTCAAAAAGTCCTTGCCTGTGCATCTATCTTTCAATGTTTCCCTCTGTTTTCCTGTAGTATCAAACTTAAACTAGGTCTTTGATCCATTTTGAGTTTTGTACAGGGTAAGAAGTAAAAATCAAGTTTGAATCTTTTACATGTGAATATTCCATTTTCCTAATAACTTGTTAAAGAGTATTTTTCTTCAATGTATGTTTTGGCCCCCATGTGGATCAGATGACTATTGCTAGCTATGTTACTGTCAGTTTATTTCTGGGTCCTCTACTCTGGTTCTTTGGTCCACAGGTTTTATTTTCACACCACTGTCATGGTGGTTTTGTTACTTTGGCCCTGTATTATAATTTGAAGTAAGGTACTTTGTTGCCCCTTAGTATTGTCCCCTTTTCCTTTAAGATTACTTTGGTCCTAGTTGTGGGAATAATGTCATAGGGGTTTGATGGAGCTTAACTGCATAAAATCTATAGATGACTTTCAATAATACAATCATGTTATTTCATTCATTATTTCTTACATTTCTGATTGCATTTGGTGAATTAATTTGCTCAGCTGTCACAGCCCCTTTTGCTCCATGGTTAACATGAGTCTGGTCAGCAAAGCAGGAGGCCCTATAGAGTTAGGGCATCCTAAGGCAATGAAATGATGAGGTTGGAGCTGCATGTGGCTACCATCTTGAGCAAAAGAAGACAAGAGTAGGATACAAGGAACATACCTAAATTCAATAGAAGCAATAGATTGCCAACATCAAACTAGATGGAGAGAAACTCAAAGCAATTCCACAAAAATCAGGAATGAGACAAGGTTGTCCACTCTCTCCATACCTGTTCAATATAGAACTTGAAGTTTTAGCTACAGCAATAAGGAAACCAAGGGAATACAAATTGGAAAGGACGAAGTCAAAGTATCATTATCACAGATGATATGATAGTATATACATAAGCGACCCCAAAAACTCTACTAGGGAACTCTTACAGCTGATAAACACCTTTAGTCAAGTGGCTCGATACAAAAATACCCCCCACCCCCAAAACAGTATCCCTCCATTATACAAATGATAAACGGGCTGAGAAAGAAATTAGGGAAACAACACCCTTCACAATAGCCTCAAATAATATAAAATATCTTGGTGTAACTCTAACCAAGCAAGTCAAAGACCTGTATGACAAAAACTTCAAGTCTTTGAAGAAAGAAATTGCAGAAGATACCAGAAAATGGAAAGCTCTCCATGTTCATGGATTGGTAGGATTAACATAACAATAAAGGCCATCTTACCAAAAGCAATCTACATATTCAATGTAATCCCCATTAAAATCTCAACACAATTTTTTACAGAATTTGAAAGACTACTCAACTTCATATGGAAAACCAAAATAATCCAGAATAGCTAAAACAATCCTGTACAATGAAAGAATTTCCAGAGGTACGACCATCCCTAATTTCAAGCTCTACTACAGAACTGGTATTAGCATAAGAACAGGTGGATTAATGGAATCAAATTGAAGACCCAGACATAAATCTGCATACCTATGGACACCAGATTTTATACAAATGAACAAAAATTACATAATGGAAGAAGAAAGCATCTTCAGCAAATGGTGCTGGCATAACTGGATGTCAGCATATGTAAGTGCAAATAGATCCATATCTATCACCCTACACAATACTCAAGTTCAAGTGGATCAAAGACCTCAACATAAACTCAGATACACTGAACCTGACAGAAGAGAAAGGGGAGACTAGCCTTGAGGGCATTGGCACAGGAGACAACTTCCTGAATAGGACAACAACAGCAAAGGCACTAAGTTCAACACTTAATAAACTAAAAGGTTTCTATAAGGCAAAAGACACTATCAATAGGACAAAATGGTAGCCTACAGAATGGGAAACAATCTTCACAAACCCCACATCCTATCCAACAGAGGGCTGATTTCCAAAATATAAATCTCTTAAGAAACTAGATAACAAGCCAAATAATCCACTTTAAAAATAGGGTAGAGATAAATAGAGAATTCTCAACAGAAAAATCTCAAATGGCCGAAAATCACATAAAGAGATGTTCAACATCCTTAGCTATTAGGGAAATGTAAATTAAAATTATTCTGAGATTTTATCTTAACCCTGTCAGAATGGCTAAGATCAGAAACACAAAGACAGCTCATGCTGGAGAGGATGTGGAACAAGGGGAACACTCCTCCATTGCTGGTGGGAGTGCAAACTTGTACAACTACTTTGGAAGTCAGTGTGGCAGTTTCTCAGAAAACTGGGCATTAATCTATCACAAGACCCAGCTATACCACTCTTGAGCATTTACCCAAAGGATGCTCAATCATACCACAAGGACACTTGCTCAACTATGTTCATAAATGTACATAACAGCATTATTTTTAATAGCCAGAACGTGGAAACAACCTAGATGTCCCTCAACCGATGAATGAATAAAGAAAATGCGATACATTTACAAAAAGGGGTATTACTCAGCTGTTAAAAACAAGGACACCAGGAAATTTGAAGGCAAATGGATGGAACTAGAAAAATCATCCTGAGTGAGGTAACCCAAACCATAAGGACAAAGATGGTATGTACTCACTCATAAGTGGATATTATGCAACCCAGAAAGACTAGGTAGCAAGGAGGGTTTAGGGGGGGACACCTGGATCTCCCTGGGAAGGGGAAATAGAAGGAATTTCATGAGTGGACTGTGGGTGGGTGGGGATGGGAACATGAGTGATCAGGTTGGAGTGGGGGTGTTTATGAGGAGAGTACTGAAAGAGACTACTGAAAAGAGGGAAGGCATTTCAGGGTCAAGTAAAAACCTGGTGTAAGGGAATCTCCCAGGAATCTACAAGGACAACACCAGCTAAGACTCCTAGGAATAGGGTTATGTAGCCTGAACTGGCCACCTCCTATGACCAGGCAAGACTTTAAATAGAAACTGACCCAGCCACATAACCTTTGACCCACAGTCTGTCCTGCCTATGGGACGTGCTGGAGTAAGGGTGGCCCAGAGACTGAGGTAGAGGCCAACCAATGAACAGTCTAGCCTAAAACCCATGCCAGGACAGTAAGCCCACCCCTGACATAGCCTCAAGCACCAGGACCCACAGGCTGGATGACCCAGAGACCTAGGATAGAACCAAACATTACTGGAAGAAAAAAAGTCAATGGTGGAGATTGAGAAATCCTGCAAAAGTGGGGGAAAGGATTGTTGGAGCAAGAGGGGTCAAAGACACCACAAGAAAACTCACAGAATCAACCAATCTGGAATCATAGGGGCTCATAGAGACTGAACTGACAACCAGGGATCCTACATGCGACTGACCTAGGCCCTCTGCATATATGTGACAGTTGTATAGCTTGGACCTCTTGTGGAACTCTTTATCAGTGGGATCAAGGGCTGTCTCTAATCCTTTGCTGGCTTTTGGGACTCTATTCCCCATACTGGGTCACCTTGCCCAGCCTTAATACAAGGCTTGGTGCTTAATCTTACTGCAACTTGATATGCCATGTTTTGTTGACACTCATGGGAGACCTGTTCTTTCCTAAACAGAAAAGGAGGAGGAGTGGATTGGGGGGGGGCAGAGTTGGGGGGTGCTTGGAGAAGAGGAGGAAGGGAGGGGAAACTGATACCTGGGTGTAAAATAGATAGATAGATAGAGGATGGGGGTAAGCACTCTGCAGGGCTGCCTAGCAGAGGGCTCCCCTCTTTGCATTCTCACCTTGAAGATTTCAAAGAAAACTAGAAGCAGTGTCACGTCTCCTCTTCTATTTTAAACACATAAAATTTGCACCTGCAAACTCATACCTTTAACTAGTGATAATTACTTGAAGGGTATCACAGTGTCAAAGGGCTAATAATGTTCTTTACTTTTAAATGCCATTATACTAAGTGCATTTTCAATATCTATTAGAGGATACACAGTGACTCTTTGGGCAATTAATTTTATTATACAAACAAATAATAACCAACATAGTTGTTGGTTGTACATCTTTTGGTACTCAAGGAACAGCTTCAAAAAGCTGTTCTCTCAAATTACATTCCCATTTAGAAACTTAGGTTAAACTAACCTCAACGACTACAAATTGTTAATGTGAAAAGACATTAATAAATTCAGGCAGGGAGCAGTGTATATTTGATAGGGATAACATGCTGCTTGTATGATATCCCTAACATGCTGTTCACATGCAATCCCTCATACTGTTTTTTTTTTCCCTCTAAATTTCATTTTGTTTTGTTTGGTAGAGAGTCTTTCAGTTTGCTGTATAGCTCCACTGTCTGTCCTGTCTGCCTTTCTAGAAGAGCCTTCCTTTATGCACACAGCAAGGTGAGGCTTTTGAACTCTTGCCCATTGGAGACTGTCTATCTGAAACCCTACATCCTACCTTGGGTAACATGACCAGTATTCACTGTGTGGTCCTTTAGTGTTCATCTCAGTCTGGGCTTTCAAAGAGGTTCTTAACCATTCCAGGTAACAACTTTTTCTTTTAATGGTGTTTTTGAGATGGTCTCTAACTAGCCCAGGCAGGCCTTGAACTCTCAAAGTGTCTTCTGTTTCAGCCTCTTAAATCCTGAGATTACATGTGTGTAACATGGTGACTGGCTGCCAGGTTGTTTGTTGGCTTTTCCTCCCATCAGCTAACTTCTCGGCTAACACAGTTTGGAACTCTAATAAGATTTGAATATGACTTCTGATAAAAGTTTTGAAAATGCCCACTGACAGTATAAACTACAACACTCAATTATTAAAAAGCAGGATAAGGTTAAAGCCAGGCAATTGGTAAGTTTATTCAGTCCCAGCACTTGGGAGCTGAAGGCAGGAACATAAGGATTTCAAGTTCAACCTCACCTACGTAGTGAGTTTGAAGTTAGTCTGAGCTAAATGAGACCCTGTCTCAGAAAAACAAACAAAAAACCCCAACACATACCTACATACATATACACACATACACATACAGAACAGGTTCATAAACTGTGGCGATCCTACTTTTAGACACTGATATAATGATCAGTGAACATCCAAAATGCAGTGTCATCCAGGCTATATGCATATAAGCACAGAGTATTGAAAATTTTGACTTGACTGAAGAACACATTCCAAACAAAGAGATAAGAGACACACTGCTTTCCTGTTTTCAGGCTCTCATACTATAACTCTCATACTATAAATGTCTGTCTCATGTACTTAGTACCACATTTAGAATTTAATTACCGTGGATAATGAAAATCACCTACATGGCTAATATGATACAGTGTTAAACACTTACTTAAAAGATTGTATAGCTCTCAATCAATGCACATCTGTCAGCAAAGGACTACACAGTAGAAGGTTTTGGAGCCTTTTGCCATTCCCTCTTGTATTTTATAATCCTTAAAAAAAATCATTCTTAGTTCATGGCAATTGAAGGGCCAGATGGATCTGGGACTATAGTTTGCTAACTCCTGATGCAGAGTTAGTTGCATTACCATGAGGAATCACCACAGAACACTACATGAATATAAAGAAATTAAAGAGCTTAATAAAAGGTGTAGGTAGAATAAGTCCTACATTTGCAGGTAGACACATTAGAAATGTGTGACTGTAGAGAAATAAAAAAATATCTATGGTGATTACACAAAAAGATGAGAATATTAGTGAAATAAAAAGTTGTACTAGCTAGTTTTATGTCAACTTGGCACAGGTTATATCATTTGGGAAAAGGGATCTCAGTTAAGAAAATTCCCTCACCAGACTGGCCTGTGGGCAACTCTGGGGGGTATTTTCTTGATTGTTGATTGATGTGAGAGGTCCTAGTTCACTGTATAGTTGGGGCTACCTCTGGTGGTCCTAGGTTCTACAAGAAAGAAGGCTTGGCAAGCCATGAGGGCAAGCAATTGAGCAGCATGCCTCTAAGGCTTCTGCATCAACTCCTGACTCCAGGTTCCTGCCCTGTCCTGCCCTGACTTCTCTTGGTGATGGACTGGAAGTGTAAGATGAAATAAACTCTTTCCTTCTAAGTTGCTTTGATTAGAAACCTAATGAAGACTGGTATTTGACTTTGTTGCTATTTTTTTTAATTTGTGTATGCGTGATATATGTACGTGTGTGTGGAGGGCTAAGCAGGCCCATGCTTGTGTTGAGACTTAAGGAAGATGTCAGGTGTCCTATCTGCCTTATTCCCTTGAGACAGGGTCTCTCACTGAACGTGAGCTAGGCTGCTGGCCGCCAAACCCTAGTCATTCTCCTGCCTCTGCCTACCACAGCACTGGGGTGATGGGTGGGTTCATGCAGGACCACACCCAGCTGGGATTCAGACTCAGCTCCTCATGCTTGTGCAGCAAGCGGTCTTAGCACTGAGTCATCTCCCCAGCTCCTCCTTTGTGAGTTTTACATTAAACCTTATTCTTTAAAAGAAGGCAGTAAGTTTAACTCCAAAAGACAACTTTCCTGTACATCCTCCTATCTACCCACTCACATTTTCGTGTGTTCATCTATTTAACCAGCTCTTCATCTAATAAAGATTTTGTGAACATGTACTTTTTGTTATAATATTGATAGTGCAAATAATATACCAAACACTCTGACGGGGCTGTGGCTGTGGTTTACTGGTCAGAGTACTTGCCTTGCATGTAGAAGGTCCCAAGTTCCATCTCTACTACTGCAAACAAATAAGCAACACAAGCTTGGAGAGCACAATTTAAAATTGTGTTATAAGTACAGAAAAAGCTTTATGTATTAATAAGTATTTTCATTGGATGACAGAAAAGTGTCCCCATGCATTTCCTCCCTATGTATTCCACCCTTAGTGACATTTTATGCAAATTCCTAATTACTGTACAATCAGAGGTGTGAGAGAAAAAGCCTCCTATACTATTTTTTCTTTAGTTGAAATACCATGAGATAAATACGAGGCTAGGGAAATGCCTTGTGTTGTGATGGTACAGACAGGAGCATCAGGGATAGTCTTGCTTGAAGATGTGCTATTTAATTAGGTTTTGGAGAATGAAGAAGGGATGGTAAGTGAGTAAGTTAGAGGCAGAGTGAAGGCTAAGGATTATGGAAAGGCACTGCAGCAGGAAAGAAAGAATTCAAAAGCAGTTGAGAAACCATATCCAATATGCTAGGACAATGGCGACACAAACCTGTGGGAGTAACCAACCAATGTCTGATTTGACTGAAGGCCCACTCCATGAGATGGAACCCACACCTGACACTATTTGGAGGACCAAGAACCAGACTCCAGATAGCCCAGAGAGCTAGAGTAAAACCAATTTTAAAGAAGAGAAAAAATATATTCAATAAAAAGCTTATCAAATCTGTTCTGTTTTTTGGAGGTGTCTCCCCTTCCTTTGATTTCTTTTTCTTTTCATAAAGAGAGTTACTTGGGAAGAAGAAACCTCAATTGAGACACTGCCTCCATCAGATTGCTTGTAGGATTTGATGTGGAAGAGCCCAGCACACTATGGGTGGTACCACCCGAGCAGATAGATGGTCTTGGGGTATACAAGAAAGCAAATTGAGCAGGCCAGGGGGAGCAAGCCAAGAAGCAGCACTTCCTCATGGCTTCTGCCACAGTTCCTGCCATGACTTCTCTTCATGATGGACTACAACCTTAAGAGAAATAAACCTTTCCTCCGCAACTTGCCTTTGATCATGGTCTTTATCTTAGGAACAGAAACCACAACACAAGACACATAAAATGCCTAACTGACCTAGAGGCAGTAAGGACTGTTACACTCTTTCTTATAAACAGTAGTGATCTGATCTTATCTGTATGCATGAAAGCTATAGGTACAGAACAGGAGCACGCTGGAGATGAGAAGGATGCCAGTCAAGATGTTTCCGGAATCCACTTAAAAAATCACTGTAGCTGGGCAGTGGTGGCACACACCTTTAATCTGAGCACTTGGGAGGCAGAGGCAGGTGGATCTTTTAGTTTGAGGCCAGTCTGGTTTACACAGTGAGTTCCAGGACACCCAAGGCTACACCAAGAAACCCCGTCTCAAAAAAAAAAAAAAACAAAAAAAAACATTGTAGCCTTCCTTAAGGAAGGATCAACTGAAATGGCAGGTAGTAATTGGGGAACTGAGTGTATCTCAGTTGTAGAAAATTTGCCTTTCCTTTATAAGACCTTGGGATTAATCCTCACCCCGCTCCCCCACCACACACACACTATGAGGGAATTATTCATATCTTCAACACTATGGGCAGAGAGGAGAAAAGTTGAGGATTGTCCAGATTGCAGCTTTGGGAAGGGGATAGACAGCACATAATGTACCTGCCCAGGTACTGGCTATATCGGCAAGAGGAAGTCGAGCTTCTGATAAGCAGGAAAATCATTTTGGACATGATGAGCTTGAGAGGCCTGTTAGTTAGATAAGCTACTCAGTAGGTAGTTCTCCACACAGGTCAAGAGGTGAAAAGACCACATTGGAGCTGAAGACACTCAAGATGAAGGGGTCCTCGCCCCTGAAGCAACTGATCATTTGTCAGGAAGAGGAATGAAGTGACAAGAGGGCTGGAAAAGAGCTCTGCAAACACTTCAAGTAGAGGAGCTTATAGAAAGGAGGCAGAGAACCAGAGATCTGGACCCCAGAAGTCTTAGGAAGAAATCTTTCTAAACAGGTCACTGATAGATAGCACGGAGCTACTGTACAGTAGGTCACCGGATAGTGTCCACTGTATTTAGTGACAAGAAGATGATTGGTAGCCTTAGAAAAGCCAGTGTCGATGAGCAGGGATAGAAATCAATGGTGCTCCAAGGTCAACCAGCCGCCTCCCTCCTAAAGCCTTCCAAACACTGCTCTCCACCTCCTTTGCTGCCACTCCAGCTCATACTCTCAGTATTCCTTATCGGCTCTTTGGCAGTCACTCTTGGAGTTCCCTTGCTGTATAGTCTCTTTCTAAACCCCGCCCCCAATATATATATAGTTTATCCTATAGCCAACTGCCAGAGTAGTGTTTCTGAGGTACAGCATGGAGCAGAACAGTCTGGCTCAGAAACGATCGTTCCCTGTTGCCTTTATAAAGTTGTACAGCATCCCTCTCAGCTTCAGTGGGCTCTGTATTCTGCATCCTTATTATCCACACATACAGATATGATTGGATCATTGCTGTTAGTAACACCTTAGCAGTCCTCACTGCCCTCAGCTCTGTTAGGACGATTTTATGTGGCTCATAAGGTCTCACGATATTGGTGAAACCTAAACACCTTTACATGATATTCAACCCCCACCCCATTACTTGTCTCAATCTTCAAGTCCATTCATATTGCCTACAATTCAAAAAATCTGCCTTAAAATCCTAGCTCTAAAAAATTAACTACATTTAAAGAGTCAAACTGTAAATTATGGTCATGCAGATGAGAATAATTTTCTTCTTAAGGTATGGGTCTGGGTCTCTAATAAGTCTGACAGACTGGATAAACAGCATCTAACAGAAAACTTGTCATGAAATATATTCCTTGTTGTATTATGAAACACATGGCTAACAAAGGGGGTGCATAAGCATTTAATAATGGGTTTCATAATATTAATCTGTTACAGAAAACATTTCTATTCTGTTATCACTGTCTATTTTCAGCTCAGTAGAATGACAAGAAAAAGAGGAAAAAAGGCACGCGCACACACTTTCTATTTTAAAGAAACAACCATCTTGTAAGTGTGTGGTGCTTCCCAACTGGGAGCTAGTAGTCTAACAGGCTACACTGAACTAGCTAGTGCCCTGACTTCCCAGCTGCAGAATTATACATAAGACAACTGAACTCCAGAGAGATCAGAAGCCTCTAAACTCTTAGAGGGGATAAAGATGATGTCACAGGCAAAGAAGGATACGTTACGTAATCATATACCATTTTCCTTGTCTTTGTTACTGTTTGTGATTGCTTCCCAGTACTTTCATAATCACGTGTGTGTTACATAACCCTCATATAGTGCAGTGGTGCTAGACTACACTAGCAAATGCTTCCCCTCTGTACTTCCTCTGGCCTTGGGACTGCCCTGTAATATACGGTTGCAAAGGACCCCTAGGATCAGTCCTCAGAAGGTGAGTCTGCACTTGTAACAACTATAAGAAACCAAAGATCACCTTGCCAGAACTGATACTTTGAAATTGTACCATGGTGAACCCAGAACTTTATGAAACAGCAAGAATGAACTATTCCAGATGTATTTTGTTGGCTTATAAAGGAATGCCAAAAGACTTGTTCAATTTTAATAAGAATTTTTCATGTTCTCAATTAGAGAAAAGTTACTTTCATTCATATTTTAGAAATCTAATGTTTTCTTGATTTTAGCAAGATGTTCTTTGAACCACAGAACAAACAGTATAGAGGACTGTTATCATAGTGCTTCATTATTTGTCAGTCTCAGAACATTCTGAGGCTTTCCAGGAGGCCATCTCCCAGACTCTGCTTTGGGAAGTCCTGTATCTAGTGAGAGATTCTGAGTTGGTGACTAGCTGTGAGATCCACTTTGCACTCACCATAGTCTTTCACACACTTAGTGACGGAACATGTACTTAATACGCTAAGTATTTGGGAACAGACTATCAAAATAATTTCTATTTTGTGTCTCTGTCAGAATTAGTTTAAGTCCAGTCAAGCTCAGTACCTTGATTTATGTCCTTACACTGTCAACTCCTGTGGATAAATTTGGAGGTCTAATAACTATTTTTAGGATAATTTACATCATCACCTATGCTCATTATGCTAATAAGGTATTAGCATAAGCAATGACACAGCTAATCAAACTTTGACCAAATGTAATGCATTCCCCACCTGGGTGAAATGAGAGCTCTACAACCCAAGAAAGCCTGCAAATATTGGTACAGATAACAACAATAAAAAGCTCACTAAAATATACTATAGCCTCTAAAAATTATTTTCATATTTTAACACTCAGCAGATGTCTTAGGATTTCTATTGCTGTGACAAAACACCATGACCAAAAGGCAAGTTGGGGAGGAAAGGGTCTATTTGGCTTACACTTCCACATCACTGAAGGAAGTCAGGACAAGAACTCAAACAGGGCAGGATCCTGGAGGCAGGAGCTGACGGAGAGGCCATGGAGAGTCAGGCTTGCTTCTCCTGGCTTGCTCAGGCCACTTTCTTATAGATTAACTCAGGACCAGGAGTTCAGGGATGGCACCACTCAACATGTTCTGGCCCTCCCCTGTTGATCACTAAATGGAGAAAATGCCTTAAAGTTGGATCTCATCTTGGCGTTTCCTCAGCTAAAGCTCCTTTCTCTGATGATTCCAGCTTGTGTCAAGTTGACACACAAAACCAGCCAGTACAACAGATAAAACGACCATCTGAACTGCAGTATCCTTTGTGTGTATCGAGAAACTATATTAGTTTGTATTCACTGAAAAGTATACCAACTGATGGTACTTTAATTTGTTCTAATAATCTAACCTGGTCTTCCAGAGTATCACTGCATGGAACAGAGCATTTAAAAGTAAAAGAGCTATAATGTAAATTACTATATTATATCATGTTAAAAATCTTATTGTGGTTTCAGGTTTTATACATTTGTAAATTTCAATGTGGTAAAATTCCAGTCTCCATTTTACCAGTAAACATGTATGTATATGACCTTACTTCCTATTCTACAGCAATCTTCAGAAATTTTCGAGTCAATAATTTGGTTCCATGAAATTCTCTAAGTATAGTGTTTCCTCAGTTGCAAAATAATTGATAGACTGTTCAAGAAGATCATTATCTTTTGACTGGTTTTTCAAACAAACAAACAAACAAACAAACAACAAAACTACCCAGAATCTTGGCTTCACTTTTTATGTGGGAATGACATTCAGCTAGTGTAGATAGTTAAAGTGGTTCATCAGCTCCAAACTAAGCTTTAGGTGGGATGTGTCTTTGAAGACAAACACGAAGTATTTTCCTCTTTTTCAAGGTATCTATTTACTTTATCACTCAAAAAAATGGAAAAAATCTTCAGTTCCTAAATATCATACCTTCCCCCTCAAACAGTACTAGGCAGTAAATTGAATATATTAAAAAACAGGTCAGAGAAGCTCCCTGTATGACTCCAAGTACATTCAACAAGGGGAAGGATAAGCTGATATCAGAAATTCTTTTTAAATATTAAAACTGCCTTTTAAAAAAGTTAGAGGGGTAGAGTTCCAATGAAATTACTAATAACTTCTAAGACATTCCTGACTACTTTGTCAGCATTACAAGATCTTGTGAGGAACTTCATAAATTAGAGCAATTGTGCCTCCCCCTCATATTTAAAGAAACGGAAATGAACAAGTTAAAAAGCATTTTCCTAACCCTGACTGTAAGTCACAAGCTTGATGCTGCCTGGAGCCAGCTGGCATTGGGCCCATTTACAGTAGGTTGTTTACTCCCTGTCTACCAATCATTACAGAGAAAGAATGCTTACAGGCACAGTCGGAATGCTTTCCAAAATAGACCGACAGAGAAAGAAGGCTTAAGAGCTTTATTAACTTTATAGGTATTATTTGGAATATTCCAAAATCTTTGAATCCACTTTTCATAACTCGGCATTTTAAAGTAATCCAAAGTAAACAATCTTAAAATGAGCTCATTAGTGGAATGGGTAATTTTCTACATTTTAAGTAAATTTTAACTATAATTTTTTAAAGATCCCAACATCTACCTTAAAACAGATTTTAATTTAAATAATTTGATTGAAATTGCTATTACTAGTTCTTAGCATAAACATAACAGTAGGAAACCAGGGCAGAATATATAGAAAATAGAAAAGTAAGCTCTGATTATCACAGAAGAAGTACATCAGAAAAAGAACTGAGGGACTTGGTCAACCCTGGCAGCTACAGTGATTGGTGTTAAGCCCTTGGGGAGCCTCTTTCATCCCCATTGTCTAGTTTAATTCTGAGATAAACAGGTAATAAAACCCTTTCTCCATTAGAGGATATCCCAAGTTTGTCTCCTCAAGGTTACATACTATAGTTAGTATCAGCAGCCATGGAAAACTTGAAAATATAACTTGTCTCGGCACTCAGTGAATGTTAAAATGAGTGACAGGCAGGAGGTTATGTCTCAGGTATTTCATAGTTATCAACTTAATCCTAGAATCAAATCAACAATGTAAACAAATTCCACCCTAAGGACGTTAGGAATAAAAACGACTTTTTAAGCCCTATGTATTCAGTGAAAAGATGACGAATGTGTTCAGTAGGAAAAGGAGGAAGCTTCTAAAACCTCTGAAGCACCCACAGCTCCTAACGGAAGACAGACAGCACTGCTGTGTAGTATTTACCTTCTCTAGCTTCTTCATTACAATTTTCAGTAGATTTTAGAAACCTATACATCTTTTACTGTACTATACACAGATCACTCCATGATATCTATGTTGTTGTACATAAGCAGTTATGTTTAATAACCAAGTCCAAAGGGCAAAACCGATCACTTTACCAGCACCAAGGCTGCCGAGGTTTCCTTTCTGAGCCCCTCAGAGCCTGGTGGGGTCTGGGTTGCTCTGCTCCCTGAGCACATCTTTTGCTAATTATCTTCAGTAATTTGGTGGTTCCAGCTCCTGCCATATGTTGGTCACAGTGTACCTGTTTCTGTTTTTACTTTTGTGTTCTTACTTGTGATTTGTTTCTTTCAAAAAGAGATCACATGCTAATGTGGTTTACTTATTACTAAATTATAGTAAACTATTTTCTAAACATTTGTTTTCTGAAAAAAGCTTACAGCTAATTGTATTTAGGTTAATTTTTCTTCCTCCCCCTCTCACTCTCCCTCATCCCTTTTCTCCTTCTCTTATCACTTCTGCCCCCCCAGGGATGGACTCCAAAGCTGTACATGCTAGGCAAGCCTGCACTATGGCACTGAACTATATCCCTAGCCCATTCCTTTTAGGAGCTGAAAAATAAAGAATGTACACCTAAAATGCTGGAGTAATTGTAACACATACTGCATCAGTTATTTCTAAATTGTCACTAGAGTATAAAATTTAAATGAGACATTGATCAGTAGGTAAATAAATAAAATAAAATTCTACCTAGTGCTTCCAGTAGTTAGTAACTGATCAGTTACAACATTCATGACCCTGAAAATGCTGTAATTTATAAACAAGATTGAAATATACTTCCATGGTAGGACTATAGAGGTGACTCAGTGGTTAAGAGCACTGGCTGCTCTTTCAGGGGACTTGGGTTTGATCCCTAGCACCCATATAACAGCTCACAACTGTCTGAAACTCTAGTTCTAGAGGACCCAATGCCTTCTTCTGGCCTCCCCAGGTACCAGACATGCAGAGGTGTACAGACAGACACACTTGCAGGCAAAATATCCAAACACATTAAATAATAAAATTACAAATACTACTGCATCAGCAGGGGTGCTTACTAAGATCTGAAGGACTAAAGAAGCATCAATTATTCATTAAATGAGTTGAAAGTTTTCTATCTATAATGTATTATTAGTGTATTTGCTACAGAAAAGCAAAGTGGTTTGTCGACACAAATGTTACAAACTTGAATTTGCACAAAGGAAATTGAAATTTGACTCAGTAAATACAATAATTATAACAGTAATTCCACTTCTTAGGCACATTTCTAGCTTCCACTTTTCAATTTGGTAGTTGAATGAAAGAATATATACTTTGTATAAAATTGAGTATCACAGCATGAGAACTAAAACTGGATAAATTTGAAAGATGAGTGTTTTACTCAATAAATGAAAAATTCTAAACAATTTGGAAGAATTCTATAACCCTTAGGCTTGTAACTGAATTACTGAAAGGCAACTTAACCCAATCTCTTAAACTACAAATGGGGAATGCCATGCTTTGATTCTCCTTATCACCACCCACACTTCTTTCCTCTTTTAGTTTTGCAGAATACCACCTCGAAAATAGCATTTCTAACACTCAACAGAACAGAAAAATGCTGTGCTAATATCTTAGTTATCTTCACTGAAAAATATATACTTTCACAGTTCCATTATAATGTAACCTCCTCTTCTTTTAAGTAGTATAGCTACCAGAAGTTCCTAAGGCATTTTTAGGCCCCTCTCATCTTCTCCAGATCCCACCTTCTGTTGACAGTTATGACTTCCAGAATCAAAACTGAGTGTGAAACCTTAGTTAATGGCTGACTAAAACCCCCGAGACCCATAACAGAAACCAGCAGATGATGTGTTGACCAAACACCTGCCCAAGCCGAATGAGAAGTGCTGCCGTCTGCAGACAGCTGAGAAATCTTTCTGTTTAGCTTGTGTGTGTTCACTAGGCAGCCTGAGATTTGGGTCTGTACCTCTTAATGCTCCATCTTGCTTACAGCACCACCATTCCCATTTATCACTTCAGTTTACACATTTAAAATTTGCCCTTTCTCTTTATTAATCCTCTCAAACTTTCTGCTGACTTTAAAAATCTTATTTTATATGTATGGATGTTTTGTTTGCATGTTTCTCTGCGTGCTACATGAGTGCCTGGTATCAGGTATCAGGTCCAATGGAACTAGAATTACACATGGTTGTGAGCTGTCATGTGGGTGCTGGAAACCAAACCTGAGTTTCCTGGAAGGGCATCTAGTGCTCTTAACCACTGAGCTATTTCCCCAGCCCTTACTGACATATTTAATAGACATTTAAAAACATTTACTCTACAGCATTCTCTCTAGCAGAGATTTCCCCCCACTTAATCCTATCTAGTGAAACTCCCGAGAGCTCCATTAGTTTACAGGTCAGAAGAGGATGGTCCCTGTCTACATTACAGGAAGTACTGCAGCACTACATAGCGCGAGGTCTAAAACTAGCATACCGAAGTCTATACGTTTTTAAAGACTAAGTAACAGTCCAATAGAAAACAAAACAAAGTGCTATTTTCAGTTGTAAAGAAAGAAGTAAGTGGGAATAAATGTAGTTATGAAGTTAAAGAAGTACACACCGGAAACCATAAAGCATCAAGGAAAGAAATCAAAGATGAAATGCAAAGGCTGAATATGTTCACAGAGGGAGTGAAAGCAATAAAGATTTAGGGCAATCTATCAAAATGCCAAATTGTGGTAGTCAGAGAAAAAGAAAATAACCCCAAAATTGATGGGGGTGGGGAGTACACCTAAACCAACACTAAGAAACCAAGTTAGAGGCTTCTTGACTGAATGCTGCACCGCAAAGTCAGTAAAATAACACGGCACTGAGATAAAAACAAAAACAAAACAAACAAACAAAAACACCACCACAGAGGAGACTGACAACAGAACGGAGAACCTAGAAGGAAACGAACTTCTGACGATAGCATCAGAAAATATAAAAAAGACCCGGAAAACCTAGTTTACACATCCGCCCCCAACCCCCGCCCTCTGCCAACGGAATTTTAGCTAGGTGCTTTCATGATACACAAAAGTCAACTTAAAATAGGACAAAAGACCTATGATCAGAAAGCATAACCTCATAGAGAAGAATATAGAGGTAAAAGGACTCGAAACTGGTCTTTGTAGTTATTGTTTGACTACACCACCAAATGTTCCTATTACAAATGCAAAAGTACAGGACTGGAGAGATGGCTCAGGGGTTAAGAGCACAAGCTGGTTTTCCAGAGGTCCTAAGTTCAATTCCCAGCAACCACATGGTGGCTCACAACCATCTGTAATGAGATCTGGCGCCCTCTTCTGGTGTGCAGGCATACATGCAGGCAGAACATTGCATACGTAATAAGTAAATAAATCTTTAAAAACAGAAGCACATAAATATAACTCCATTAAACTTAATGTTACTCATAATAAAGGGGAAAACCTCAACAAAATAAAAAAGCAGCCCACAGACTAGTAAAAAATTACTTGCAAACAACGTATATGATGATGTGATAACATTTATAAAATCTAGAGGGAACCATTAGGGGATTAGGGAAAAATCTGGTGCTAGGGAAATCTCCAGGAATCCACAAGGATGACAATAACCAAGACTCCTAGCAATAATGGAGACAGTGCCTGAACTTACCTTCCCCTATAATCAGATTAGTGACTACCCTAATTGTCATCATAGAACCTACATTCAGTAACTGATGGAAGCAGATGCAGTGATCCACAACCAAGCACTGGGCTGAGCTCCTAGACTTCAGCTGAAGAGAGGGAAGAGGGATCAGAGGAGCAAGTGAGGACAAGATCATGATGGGGAAAACCACAGAGACAGCTGACCCAAGCTGGTGGGAGCTCATGGACTCTGGCCTGTCAGCTGGGGAACATGCATGGGACTGAACAAGCCCCTCTGAATGTGGGTGACAGTTAGATGGCTAGATTTGTTTGGGGAGCCCCTGGTAGTGGGACCAGGACTCATCCAGGGTGCATGAAATGGCTTTTTGGAACACATTCCCCAGGGTGGGATACCTTGTCCAGGCTTGACACAGTGGGGAGGGGCTTGGCCCTGCCTCAACTTAGTATGCCAGACTTTTTTGACTCCCCAAGGGAGGACTTACCCTCTCTGAGGATTTGATGGGGGGTGAGATTGAAGTAGGGGGGCAGAGAAGGAGAGGGAGGGGGAACTGGGATTGGTATGTAAAAGAAAACTTTTTTTTTAAATTAATTAAAAAAATCTAAACCAGCATAATCCCTAACAATAGTAATTGTCCATGTTCCCACAGGTAAGAAAACTACAACCAATCAAAATGCAGAGCTGTAGAGCCTGGTCCCAATGGATACATCTGCACCTAAGGCTCAAGGAACATTGTAGAAGAGGGGGCTGAAGGACTGTAAGAGCCAGGGGATCAGAGAGTTTGCTATGAGATTGTTGTCTCCTAAGTAATGTCAGAAGCTACTCCCATAAAGATTCACCAACATGACTGTCCAAACATGAGCTGAACAAATACTGCACCAATGGAAATCAAAGCTTTGCAGGATCTCAAGATGGAAAAGGGAGTAAGGACAACGGAGAAGTGGTCAAAGGATGTAAAACAACATGTAGAATGAACAAGTGAAGGTTTCATGGACAATATGAAGTCTAAACTTATCAAGATTTTGTTTTATTAGATTTTTTGTTTGTTTGTTTGTTTGTTTTTTGAGACAGGATTTCTCTGTGTAGCTTTTGCGCCTTTCCTGGATCTCGCTCTGTAGACCAGGCTGGCCTCGAACTCAGAGATCCGCCGGCCACTGCCTCCCGAGTGCTGGGATTAAAGGCATGCGCCACCACCACTCGGCCTTATTAGATTTTTTTAACAGATTTTTTGTTTGTTTGTTTGTTTTTTTGTTTTCGAGACACGATTTCTCTGTAGTTTTGTTGCCTGTCCTGGATCTCGCTCTGTATACCAGGCTGGCCTTGAACTCACAGAGATCCACCTAGATCTGCCTCCTGAGTGCTGGGATTTAAGGCGTGCGCCACCACCGTCCGGCTGTTTAACAGATTTTAATTGCTATGTGACATACAATGTTATTAAGAGGGCAGACAGTAACCATTTTATTTTCTATGAGACTCTCCTTATATCCTGTGTTATAAGCCTCAAATATATACACTAAAGTTTATTTTGAATAAACTCCTGGTAATCTCTGACTAAACTAAGGGCCCTTACACATGCTAAGCAAGCCTTCTACCACTGGTTAAGCCCTTAACCCTTTTTTTGTTTGTTTGTTTTTGTTTTTTGTTTTTCGAGACAGGGTTTCTCTGTGTAGCTTTGTGCCTCTCCTGGAACTCACTTGGTAGCCCAGGCTGGCCTCGAACTCACAGAGATCCGCCTGGCTCTGCCTCCCGAGTGCTGGGATTAAAGGCGTGTGCCACCACCGCCCGGCGCCCTTAACCCTTTTTTAAGGTTTTAAAGAGAAAGTAGCTAAGTAGCCCAGGCTGACCCTCAGTTTTCTCCACAGCCTAGGCAGGCTCTGAATGTTCAAGCTTCCTGCTTCAGCTTCCCAGAAGCACCCGAGATGACAGGCCAGAGCCACAAGGCCAGATTAAGTCTCGGGCTTTGAGCTTCCTTTGTTGGCCAGTCACTAAACTGAAGTCTAACCTAAAGGTTTTGTTGCCTCATACAGTAACACTTCTGATCAGAAAAGAAGTATCTAATCTCCCAGGTGTCAGATGGTCCCTATCCTATTTAGTGAAAGCAGAGCAACCCATCTGTGCATGGTTCTAGCCTCTCTGGTATCCAGGGACTCTTCAAGCCACCAACAAGTAGTCAGCAGTAACTGCAAGTGATACAGAAACACACAGCCTGTGGTCACTTGTCCCCAGCACAGGCTGACAGCCACTGCAGTAGGGGACCTGCACACGTTCATCTTGAACTCGAGTGAAAACAGAAACAAGGCAAAAGCATGCAGTCTACAGCAACACATCCTACACAAGGAACAGGGAGGAGGAGGTAGAGCGACCAAGTGGTAAGGCAATTCTGGATGAACACGGCTTGGCAGTGAGCAGTGTACTGTATTTTTAACTCAAGTGGTTGAGATCTATTTTCCTAAGTGCACACCTTTTCTTCCTTGATTGTAGGAGGCAATATCCCTGAATGAAGACGGAGCAGGCAGCAGCAACACAGGAACCTGCTTCCTCAAGTTAAATCTGTGGTCTGGACGACAGCGTAAGCTAGACTCCCTTACAACTTAAGAGAGTCACAAAAGGAAAGGTAATAAAAGATAAAATTTCTGGAAGCTTTCTACGACTTATTTTCTAGAATGAAGAATCCTGATTTAGTCCTAAAGAAATTCTGTATTTCTAAACACAGTGCATTCTTACAATCATTTGTGATTGGTCTGGGGAATGCTCCATTTCAAGTCTTAAACAGAACACAAATTTATAGCATTCCTAATTTGTTTAGCTATAATCTCCAATGATATATTTCTGCATTTCACAGATTTTTCACTCTTTATTAGTATACAAGCAGTTCACTGAAAACACAGAAACTCTTGCTTTTTAAAACAAAATTGACAGACTTTCACTATGTTGTTTAGGCTGTACTATAACCCCAGACTGGTGATCCCTAGTACAGCCTCCCAAGTAGCTGGGGGTAACCTGTGTTACTGTGCCTAGACAGAAACCATCTTATCATTAGTTTTAATGCTTTACATTTTAAATTTTCCTTTCTTTAAAAAACAAACAAAAACTCCCAAATCTCCCTGGGAAGGGGAAATAGAAGAGATTTTGTGAGTGGACTGAGGTCAGGTGAGGATGGGAACAAGAGCAATCAGGTGTGGGGGGGGGCAATAAGGGAGAAGACTGAAAGAGACTACTGGAAAGGGGGGACATTTCAGGGTCAGATAATAACCCAGCACAAGGGAACTTCCCAGGATAAGATTCCTAGCAACAGCATATATACAGCCTGAACTGGCTATCTCTTGTAACCAAATTGGTGCCTAGCCCAATTGTCATCAGAGAGGCTTCATCCAGCAACTGATGGAAACATGATGCAGACCCACAACCAAATATTAGGTGGAGTTCAGGGAATCCTGCAGAAGAGAGAGAAGAAGGATTGTGGGAGCTTGGAAGGGTCAAGGGCACCACAAGAAAACTCACAGAATCAACTAACCTTGGCTCATAGGGGTTCACAGACACTGAACAGACAACCAGGGAGCCTGCATGGGACTGACCTAGGCACTCTGTATATATGTTACAGTTGTAATAGCTTAGTCCTCTTGTGGGACTCTTAACAGTGGGAACAGGGGCTGTCTCTGACTTTTATTGGCTTTTGGGGCCCTACTCCTCATACTGGGTTGCCTCGCCCAACATTAATACATGGGGAGGTGCTTAGTCTTACTGCAACTTGATGTGCCATGTTTTGTTGATATGGGAGACCTGCCCTTTCCGGAACAGAAAAGGAGGAAGAGTGGGTTGAGGAGGTGGTGGGAACAGAGCAGGGGAGGGACTGGGAGAGGAGGAAGGAGAAGCTGCAGCAGGGATGTAAAAATACACACACACGGTCGGGCGGTGGTGGCGCACGCCTTTAATCCCAGCACTCGGGAGGTAGAGCCAGGCGGATCTCTGTGAGTTTGAGGCCAGCCTGGGCTACCAAGTGAGTTCCAGGAAAGGCGCAAAGCTACACAGAGAAACCCTGTCTCGAAAAACCAAAACACATACACACACACACACACACACACACACACACACACACACACACACACAACTTAGGTGACCACTCAGTGAAAGGAAAAGATGTCAGGATATTCACAGTGCACACAAATATAAGCTTTAGAGACGACCTGAGGACAGGCCCTAAACAATGTCTGTAATCTTATTAACCAATGCTGTAGAGGGAACAGAGACCACAACTGCATGACTGTACTACAGGCAAAGCACCTCTTATCTGAACTTCCTGGGTCCAGAAGTTTCAGATTTCAGTTTTTCCACATTTCTGGAACATGTACACAGTTATGCTGGCTTAAAAACCTCTAAAACAAGGATATGAAATCTGAAATACTCCAGAATCTTAAACTATCATGTTAGCACTCAAAAGTATTTAGATTTTGGATTTCAGTTTAGGGATCAGTCCATATTAAAATATCTCACTTTCAACAACAATAAAAATACAAGATATAAAACAAAGTACAGACAATGCACAAGAAAAAAGAAACCAACAGAGAAATACTGCCTTGGAAAGCTTATGCATTGTAGTATTTCAAATATACACTGACATAAAGCAACGTCTAATGAAGTGAAATACGAAACTGGTATCATTTACATTGAAAATATTAATACAGCGAAGGAAAAGATGAAATGGAACCAACACAGAAATATTAAAGCAGGGAAGCATTAAAAGTTCACTAGAAAGGCCGAACAGAGGCAGCAGCAGGAAGAGGGGACCATCAGTGATCCAGAGGTAGATCCCTTGAGATTATGCAGCCAGAGGAACTGGGGAAAAGAATTAGGGGGGAAAGCACCACACAGAGGCTTGGAGATCTGTGGGATGCCATTGTAACTAAGATACAGCTAGTGTCACAAAGAGGGAAAGTGTACCATCTGAAAAAATAACAAGACAACCCCACATGTAATGGAACACATTCTAACACCCAACAAACTCCAAATATGTTAGATTTTAAAAGATCCACACTTAGGCACATCATAATAAAACTATCAAATCTATAAACAGAGACTCTGGTAGGCAAGAGGAGACAATTCGTCATACACAAATACTGAGCAGTAGAACCTCAGAGAAGACAGCTGGGTAAGCTATTCAAAGTATGGAAAGAATGAACTGTCAGAGCCCTACACTCATCGATGCTACACTTTCAAAGTGACGGGGAAATTAGACATTCTAATTCCGGTACTGCAAGAGTTTATCATTTACAGACCTGCCCTCCAGCAAATACTAATGAGAATCCTTCAAATTGAAATGAAAGAAGGAAATAACTATTTCATGTAAAGAACACCAGGAAAGAGCTGGGTAGACGAGCCAGTTGGTAAAACGCCTGGTGTATAAACATGAGCACCTGAGTTCAGACCCCAGAACCCAATGAAGAACTAGACACAATGGCATACCGAACCTGTAACTACATGACTCTGGTGAAGAAGAGTGAATTCACTGGCCAGCCAGCTAGGTGCAACAATGAATTGATTCAGCTTTGCAGAGACGCCCTGTCTCAAAACTAAAAGTGAAGAAGAGCAAATACACAAACACAGGAGACAGCATTGAACAAACACTGGGCACTGGAGATACAAGAGGGAAAAAATTGAGCACTAGAATCAAATGTAACATTCCAGAATACCATGTGGGACACAATAAAACAGCAGGAAAGCTTATAGCTCTGAGTGTCATACAGTATAGACGTGACAAATAATGTAATAATACATCACAAAGTCTCACAGAATAGGGACAAACAGCTAAAATCAACAAAAAGGAGAAAAATGACAAGATGAGTTCATCAATACATGAGGTAGAGCCTAAGAGGACAATACAAAGCATGAATGGAACAGATTGAGTCTTGGGGCTGGAGATACAGTTCAGTAGTTAAGAATGCATACTGTCCTTGCGGAGGACCTGAGTTTGTTATCTGCACCCATGTTGGACAGTTCAAAACAGTCTGTAACTCCAGCTCCAGGGGAATTTGATGCCCTGCACTCATGCGACATATCCACATACAGACACAAACACACAGACACACACAGAGACAAACACACACAAACACACACACTTTTAAAAACAATAGAATATGACTCTAGAAAAAAATTATTTATAGCTCTTCGGGAAAAAAATAAAGACAACCCCTGACAATCCTTAAGCCAATTTCACTGAAAGAAAAACACTTAAAAATATAGAGCCAAAAATGAAAAATAACAACAATTGCCACTGAAATTTGGTGTTATTAGAAAATGTTTTAGAAAATTACATGCCAATAGATTGAAACATCTTAAAGAAATAGTCAATTTTCTAGACACATAATGACCTAACAAGAGAGTCAAGAACACAATGAGATCAGAGTAGCAGCAAATCTCCTAAGAAAGAAAAGCTCAAGCCTCATGGATTATCTCCTAAAACTGACCAGACTTCTATAGAAGAACCAAATGTTTGTGCTCCTCAAAACTTTCCATAAATGATACTGCTTACCCTTTTCATACCTCATTCTATGAACTAGTGCGACTCTGCAACCAACTGATAAGGCAGAACACAAACCCTGTAGACTAGTGCTCTTGCTAAACCCCTACAAAAACCCTCAATAAAATACTTGCAAAGTGAATTCAATAGCACATTAAAAAGAACAAATACCATGATCAATTTGGTTTCATTCCATGAATGCAAGGACTATTTAGCACACACAAATAAATGTAATACAGAACATAATCAAGAATAAAATTTATATGATCATTTAACAGATGCAGAAAGGGCCTTTGATAGAATCTTAAAAACCTAAATAAATTTGATATAGCTAAGTCATAAATAATGAAGACTATGTATGACAACCTAGAGCCAACATCTTACTGAATGGGGAATTACAGAACAAATTTTCTCTAAGATTAGCAACAAGACAAGGGTGTTCATTCTCGTCACTCTCATTGACTATAGTACTTGGAATTTTATCCAGACCCATTAGATTAGAGGAAAAAAATGAAATGAAAAAGAAAGAAGGAAGGAAGTTAATCTGCTCTGCTTATAGACGACACACTTATGTTCCTGGAAGACTCCAGAAACTTACCAAGAGACTCTTGCAACTTATAAACAGGCTTAGCAAAGTAACAAGAAACAAACTTGTATACACCAATAATGAATTCGCTGAGGAAGAAACTTGAAGTAGCTGACAGAATGAGGGATAACTGACAGGAAGAAGAAATGAAGGAAGGAGAAAGAAGGGAGAGAATAAGAAGAAATGAAATTAGGAATAAACCTAACTAAGGAGGTAAAAACTGTTACAATAAAAAAAAAAGGCTAATAAAATACTGAAGGAAGACACTGAAAAACACTGGAGATAGAAAGGCTTCTATGTTCCTGGATTTGGGAGAATTAATATTTAAAATGACCACACCACCAAAAGTGACCTACAGATTGGGCAAAATTCCCATTAATTCTTCTAAGAACCAGTCTTAACAATCAGATGGAAACACAAAAAGACCTCAAATAACCGAAGCCATCTCTACTTGCTCACTTGTTTCAAGTTCATTTTCTTGGCTCTGCTCCATCTGGAACTCATTATGCAGACCAAGCTGGCCTCAAAGTTTTAATGATCTTCTGGTCCTTTCCTTCTGAGTGTTGGGATTACAGGTGTGTATCACCAAACAGGTCTGCCAAAGCAGTATTAATCATTAATCAATAAATGGAATGATACAAACATCACATCTCTGATTTCAAAATATATTACACAGCCCATGGTAACAAAAGCAGTACAGTACTGGCACACACACACACACACACACACACACACACACACACACACACAAAAGCACACAAACCAATGGAATAAAACAGAGGAACCAGAAATAAATCCAAGTTGCTCCAGCCATGGGTTCTTAGCAAAGTGTTGAAAGCATACTTTGGAGAAAGATACTCTAACAAGAGGTGCTAGGGAAACTGGAGAGCCACAGGTACGACTATTAAAACTATACTCGATTGCTTACCCTACATAAAGAATCAACTCAAAATAGATGAAGACCCCAATATAAGAGACCTATGGAACTATTAGAAGCACACAGAGGGACAGCATTTCAAGTGTTCAACAGAGGCGATTTCTGAATAGGATTCCAACAGCATAGGAAACAAAAGAATTGAAAAATCAGATTACAAAACTCCAAAAACCTTCTTCACAAAACAGGAAACAATCAACTAAATGAAGAGAGAGTTCACAGTATGAGAGAAAAATCCTTGCCTACTATTTGCACGACAAAGGATTAATATGCAGAGAATACAAAGACCTCAGAAAAACTTAAAATCAAAAGAACAAAGTAATCCAGTCAAAAAATTGTCTATCACCTCAACACTCACCTCTCCACAGTACAAATGGCCCCAACATTACAAAACAATGCTCAATATCTTCGGCCAGCAGGGAAGTGAAAACGAAAACCACACTCAGAGTCCACCTCACCCCAATCAGAATGGCTTTTACTCAAAAATATGTGGAGAAAAAGGCATCCTTATATACTAATGGTGAGAGTGTAAATTAGTACAACAGTGTGCATGTTTTCCTCAGGTATAACGGCTACATGATCAAACATACCACTTCTGCATATCACACAAAGAAAATCAAGCCTGTATATGGAAGAGATGCTTAAATACTTCCATGTAGTGTTGTACTATTGATGACAGCAGAGCTGTGGGATCAGCCTATGCATTCACCAACAGATGAATGGATAAAAGAACATAGTGTAACTCCATAATGGAGTATTACTCAGGTGTAAGAAAAATACAATCATATCATTTACAGAAAAGCAAAGGAACTAGAGAACAAGGGTTAATCAAAATAAGCCAGCCAGACAAAAGCAAGTGTTCCATGTTTCTTCCTCATACCTGGACACTTAAAGTTACCATGAACGTAGAAGAGAAGCTGGAAGGGAACCAGAAGCCACCCGCTTCATCTCTCTTACCTCTATCCATGTCTAGTGTAAATGACACCTTTTAGAGTTATCACTGAAAGGTATCATAAATGTGAGTGTTCTACAGCTGGTGAGATTCCTGCAACTATCACCTCTGCATTTATCTTTGCTACCGCGGCCAAAGCAAACACTGTTTGCCTTACCCAACCTGCTGACTCCATCTCTTTTCCCACTTCTGTTCCCTGACTCTCATCTAGGACTAAACTGTGAATTTTCAAATCCTGTGCGGGGGTTCCCTAGGTTTCCACATATCTGGTCACTGGTATGCTTATCTAATATGAACCCTTAAACTTTCTCATAAAATTTTAGATATAAAAATCGGGTAAACTAAACTGACCTTCAAGTGTTCTTGTACAACCATCCCAAAGCTGCTTGCTCCATTCTGTTTCAAGTACAATTGCTGGCCCACTAGGTTTTTTTCCCTGAGACAGAAGAGTTCCAGAATCCATCTCTCTTCCTCCCTCCCTCCTACCAATGGGCACTTTACAGCAATGTTTATCCCACCAAGCAGGTACTTTGCAACAATATTTATCCTAAAGCCTAATCTCAATTTCTTCACTAAAATAGAATGGTTAAAAAAACAACAACAAAAAAAGGAGGGTGGAAAAGGCCCAATTTGATTTGTAAACTCTTAAAACAGCTATGTAAATAGCAACATGAAAACGGAAATGGAAGCATCTGATACACCTCTGACACAACCTCGGGGGAACAGACTAGTGGTGAGTACTGGTATTGCAACTCAGCACACAACTGCCTGAGAGCAGCTTCATGGTTATGTTAGCTAGTACTGGGGTGTTTACCTTATGGCCCAGGTATTCCATTTCTAGATAAAATTCCCTTGGAAAAAAACCTCAAGAGACATTTATCAGGAAACATTTTCATAGCATCATTGTTCAAAGTGACAAACCAAAAAGCAAAACAAACAAAAACTCTGGTCATGATCCAAGTGTCCACGAGAACAGACATGTATTATATTCATTAAAAAACAAAACAAAACAAAACAAAAAAAAACATGTCTGGGGGTCAAGCAGTGGTGGCGCACGCCTTTAATCCCAGCACTCGGGAGGCAGAGCCCGGCGGATATCTCTGAGTTTGAGGGCAGCCTGGTCTACAGAGTAAGATCCAGGACAGGCACCAAAACTACACAGAGAACCACTGTCTTGAAAAAACAAAAACAAAAACAAAAAAACAAGACAAAATGAAAAAACAAACAAAAAGACCTATCTGTACAAATATGCTTTAGTTTGCATGAATGGATCTCAGGAACATAATGTTTACGACAACAGCAAAGAAAACCACAGGTTGTGACTGAGAGGGACTGCACATGCCTGTAATCTTATCACTTGGGAGGCTGAGGCAGGGGAATCACTATGAGTTTTATGACAGCCTGGGTTTTTCGACCCTGTCTGAAAACAAACAAACACCCAATCAAGCAACAGCAAGCACACATTATATTTAACATGATTCCATAGCATAAAGTTAAAAACCACCTAAACATAGCTAATGAAGTAAGTTATATATAATAGGTGCCAACAGGAACTGCTTATTATTCTTTAAACAATACACAGCATTTATAGGTACTTTCCTCATACGTATCGTACGAATATGAAAAGTAGAATCTCTGGTAAGACAGAACATGGTTTTAAGAGAGTTCACCAGGTTCAGTAACTGTCTTCAACGTGTGTAGTTATTTCACTTTGCCATGGTATTGACGCATGAGGACAACACTGCCTTTCACAATGGTCACTAACCGATATCCATTGTCTTTTCAAACATTTTCCAAACCACTGTTTACCTCAACCTCAGGCTGACCAGAGATTTTTACAGAGAAGTGATAAAGAGCAACATAAGTTAAGGGGGGGGGGGGGGGGGGATTTGTACCTGTGACTTGAATTCTCAAGTCTTATTTTGTACCATCTTCTACTGCTTTCTTTCCCTAAGCCTCTTGGATCTTCATGTTGTACCTGTTTTCTACAGAGCCATCTCATAACTCATATGAAAACAAAGCACAGGCCTCATCACCTTGATGTCCGTGTTAAGGCAAACAACCGGATGTAATGCATCACACTGCCAGACTCCAGGCTGACATCAAGACAACTGCTTCCAAATTATCTCACTTAAGCAAAAGTTGAAGGTTTTAAAAATTCTGTGTATAACAAATTAATCAGGTGACATAGTTTAATTTAAAGAATAATAGGATAAATTTCTGATTAATGCTTCTAATGATACTTAGGTCAATTTCAAAGCTTTTATAAATTTGAAACGATACAAAGATGTGAAATAGTAAAGGTAAACTTGGGTGTATATACATCCCCTCCCCCTAAAAAACATGGGCGCACTCAAACACGCTAACATACCCCCCCCACCCCCACCCCACACACTCAGGCATATACCTGTGATCCCAGAATCTGAGAAGAGTTGAGGCAGGAGGATCATGAATTGAGGTCAGCCTAAGCTATGTAATAAACAAGCACCAACATACTCAGCAACACTGCAATCGCACTAAGAGTTAACCAGCTTCCTCTAATGTATACCTGGTTAACTTTTGAGAAAAAAGTAGGTTTCTTTTGACATGGAAAGATGACCATCATACTTTTTAAAGGGCTAATTGCATAGATAGAGTCATATTTTTTAAATTATTATGTAAAAAATAGCAATAAAGTAGCCCCTTCCATCTTCTACAGGAACCATTCCATCATACCTATTGCCTTTATGTGCCCCTGTTGACGCAGGCTCTTGGCAGATTACCAAGGCAAAGGCAAGCCAACAATGGTGGGCCTCCCTTAAGAGCAAGAACCCATTAGCCCAGCTACTTTGGTCTTTATTCTTAAATAAGTAGGGACAGGGATTGTTTTGCAGTTGCAGGCTTCTCCTCTTGTTATGAAGGCTGCAAATCTTGGACTTGCATCCTAGGCACCAGCATTTATTGGCACTTTAGTTGTCCTTCAGAGTTATGGTTCCAAGTGTGGCTGGTCATCCAAATTTTCTGAGGAGCTTCTAAAAATACTCACATTCCTGAGCTCTACCTCTGCAAATTTGCAACTCTTGAATGGGAATGAGGAAGGCAGGAGAGATCATAAAAAAAAAAATTAATTAAAAAAAAAAAAGACTTTTCCTTCACAAATACCAGGAAGAGTGTGGTGCCATTAATTCACATTAGCCTTCAGTAGCCCACTGCCTGTGTCTTCTGGACATCACAGTGTAGGAAAGGAGCAGCAGATGACTGGAGATGAGCAGTAGGGATGGAGAAAAAAAACCAAGCTGGTTATTGCTCCACAGAGGAGAAAATAGGTACATAAGGAGGCTCTGTTGCCTCAATTACTTCTAGCCTTTTGCTAATGCCTAAAATTCCCTCATTATGATGACATTGCTTTCTTAAACTGTGCCAGTCAATAAAGTAGAAACACCCCTTAGTATTCAGCTTTTACCTTCTAATGATAAGGCAGAAATCACTTGGTTTTTTTGTTTGTTTGTTTGTTTTTAAACTGGCCACTGAGCTGGGCATGGTGGTGCATGCCTTTAGTTCCAGCACTCAGAAGGGACTTCTGTGAGTTCAAGGCCATCCTGATCTATACAGTTCTGAGATAGCCAGGGCTACATAGTAAAACCCTGTTTTGAAAAACAAAACTGAAAACTGGCCACTGAAACACAGGTTTATGGAGGGCAGTGCCCTCCTACCAAAAGGAGGTACCAAGGTCTATGTGTGGGGGTCATGACTTATCAAGGCAGACTGTACAAGCTGGCCCAGCCATGCATCAGGGCATCTAGGGAATAGTTCTGTCTGGAATGAGAACTGGCTCAGAACAAATAGAAATGCTAATTTGCATAAAAAGAACCATCTGAAGATACATGGTCCCTCTTTTCACACTAGTTTCTCATTATGATACCAAGTCCACTATATTTGTTTTTTAATTATTTAATGACCTGCGATCATGATCCCTAGACAGACACAAGCCCTTTGAGACTGGGAAAAATATGATTTCTCTTTTCGACTCCTTGCCACCTAGCAAAGCACTTTATTTTTATGACCCTCCATTTTAGATTCTTGACTCCTACCTGTCCCTCAGACTTTTTTCCAATTAACAGTCCTTCCCAAATTAAGATTCTTTCCTCAACAGTCTCCTACAGGACTGAAACAACAACAAACAAGCAAACAAAAAAACATGTACTCATATGAAATGAGTATTGCTTGTCTGGGGAAAATATCCTTGTTTCCCAAATATTTGGAACAGCTGATGTTTCCCTTGACTAATGGATAGACATGGTCCTTCTGAAGCACTAAATTGGGAAATTTGATCAAAAAAAAAGCAAAGACTAAATCTACTCAAGCTGGTTTAACTCTCAAAAAAATCAAGTAAGGGCTTTTATACAACACTTATTATCTACAATGGAACATTTTATTTGTCATTAATCAAAAATGACACCTAAACTTTCTTTCCTTAGAATACTGTATAATTAAACAGTGACTAAGGTACAGAAAAATCAGCTGACATGTCTGTGTTCACAGAGAGATAATACCAGAGGAGACTCATAACAGTTTGGATTCCTTTGTGAGTATTTACCTGGTACCTGTCCTGATCTCCTGATCGAGGCTTTAAAAGCTCACCATTTCTGAGTGCAGATTCTAAGATCTCTGGACCCTTATATGCATTACATTAACTTGGTTTTATTCTGTATGAGTTTCACTTTCTCCCCCATCTCCACTTTATTTACTTACTTATTTATTTATTTATTTATTTATTTATTTATTTATTTATTTATTTATTTATTTTTCAAGACAGGGTTTCTCTGTGTAGCCCTGGCTGTCCTGGAACTACCTCTGTAGACCAGGCTGTCCTAAAACTCAAAGATTCGCCTGCTTCTGCCTCCAGAGTGCTGGGATTAAAGGTCTGCTCCACCACCATCCAGCTGGGTTTCACTTTCTTTTTTCATCCTTGTTGAAGGATGAAGGGATTCAAATGTTTAGTCCCCACTCAATATGACAACTCTTTGTAATGCATGGGAAAGAAATCCATGCCATTTCATGTTGGTGGCTCTTTAAAACATTTAAAGACAATTAATGGTCAACTGTTCATGTGTGGTATTATAATCTTTCCTGTCTTGCATTATACTCTTTTTTGTAAATGGGTGATAATTCCCAAATGTGGTATTAAGGCACATATCTAGTTTTGTCTAAAAGGGACCAGAATTCTTTTGAAAAACAAAATTCTAAATGTGTACTGTGTTAACATTACAACTCCCATCCTATGAATTATAGTGAATCCTACCCTAAGGAGACCTAGGGTTTATATCTCTTTAGTATGTGTCTCTAACATCTATTATCATAGGACAATATCCACCAATGGTCACTTCCTTCTGAGGACAGAATTAGTCACATGTTCCTCTTCCATCCCTGACATATTTTCTCTTCCCTTTGTAAGGAAGCCATCAAGTCTATACCTTAAATGGATTGTGGGCAACAGGTTTCCAAGAATAAACTCAATTGTTTAAAAGGACTTGGTAGATACTTGCCCTGCTCCCCTTTAAGTACACAGAGAATCAGAGGTTCAGTTCAGTCAGCCACTTTTGATGCCTACCAAGAAGATTATTTGACAAGCAGGACAGGGCTCTGAATCATGATAAAGCTGGAATTTGAACTTCCGTTAGTATCTAACTTCTAAGCCCTTTTACCCTTTTGATCAGTGATTGGCTTTTCACCTCAGGAAACTGACATGAACAATTAGAAAGTCATAAACTAAAGAATACATTTTTTTTAATGCAACTGAATCCTCTAACTATTGTGACAAATTGGGAAGAAATGAAACAAACAAAATAATCAAAACACACACCTTCTTTCTGGTACTCCTCTTTGCAGCTCTTCCATCTCCGGAATCCAGACACTGAGGTTTTCTTCCAACCAACCAACCAACAACAGAATGTGGTTGACGCTGACTTGTTAAAGTCTAAAATTCATTTTTACATGCTTCTTCTGGCTCTTTGGGAATTCTACTGTTTCAAAAAGCTCAGCCAAGTAGGCAGACAGTTGCCATTTATTGCTAAAGCAAATCAAATCACTGACCATAAATACACTGACTTAATCCATCTGAGGTCAATGAAGCCTGGCTAGATCAGAACTGATCAGTTAACCTGGAGATTCATAAATAATAATAAATGAATGCCATGTGAAAGCCGCTATGTTTTTACATGCTTTCTTACAGAGCAAACATTAGCTTATACAAGTTATCAGACGAATCCACTTTGAGCAACCAAGTAAACAAAAGGTTGCTTCTGAAAAGCTCCAACATGGAAAAAACTTGATACTAAAGAGAATGTCAAATCTTTGACTTAGCAGAATAAGGCTGAAACATAGCCAAGTCTACCCAGAACTTCGCAAAGGTTTCAATATGTGTATTAAATTTAGGTAATAACATGAACAGTTACATATTTGAAAACCTACATCAGGAAATAATAGCTTTTTTGTGTGAGTCACTGTATGGTTGCTGAGAACCAAAACTGAGGCCTTCTGCAAGAGCAGCAAGTATTCTCAACCACTAATCCCCCAGGAGAGTAATGTCTTTTTAAATTGTGGAATTTAATTTATATTGAAGCATAGGAAAAATGTAAACAGTCCTTTAACGAGGCTGCATCATAATACTTTCAAAGAATTATTCTCTTTAAGAGGAAACTGAAGATATAAAAAGATCAGATAACAAGCAGTGAACTTATTTTGAATATTCCAAGAATTTGTGAAGCTAGGAGAGGCTTGCTCTTTTTCAGACTGTTATTCTAATTTACCTTCCCTCAAGTTCCTAAGAGGGTCAAGTAGCAGGGAGTGACTCTCCATAACTTATGTGGCGGAGTGGGGGGATGGCAGGAGTAGAAGAGGAGCCAGACAGGAAGCACTCCTTTTAACATAACATCTATCACATATACATGTTTTCAGTTCCCCTTCAAATTTAATTTAAAGTATAAATCTGATAACACTATCAGAAATTAAAGTCTCCAGTTGCTTAACTATAATACTTACTTTGAAAGTTAAAATCATAATGAATTCATCTTAAGAACTACCACTGAGTAAGACTCATGTGAATAGCGGCTTGGTACAATGGGCAGAGGACTGGCGAAGCACTGAAATAGTAAGGTGCTCTCTAATCTGAAGGCACATCACTAACAATAAGCACCTGTTCCTGAGTGCCGTCTAAGTCCAGACTGTATCACATAGTTCACGAGCAGCATCTCCTTGTGCCCATTTCAAAGGTGAAGAAACTGAGGGTTTATGGGTTGTAAATCTGATCAAGGTCAAACAGATTTTAAACAGACTCATGCCTAGGAAGTCTGACCCACAATATACGATACTAACTGCACCAGGTCTCAGCTTCCTCATATGAAATGGTTAAATACCGAGGCTAGCTCCAGCTAGAATTCCATGGTTGGACAACAGTGATAGAATACTCCTTAGTGATTTGTGTACTGGGCATACTAATGAAGACTGGACCCTTACTCACTGGCACACAAATCACCATCTACTCATGTTCTTCTAAATGCAGATAGTGAAGTAGGGAGATTAGTCTGCCCCCAAGAAGTCACTCTTGGTCAGTCGACCACCTCCCAGGCTCGTACTCTTGGACTTCCTCTTCAGTTCCTGGCAGAGTAAGCACTAAACAAAATGGTCCATAGTCTCCACTGAAAAGACAATGAGACTGGATACCTTTTGAAAACTGTTTGCTACAAATGCTTCAAATGTAACATCCACACAACACCAACTGGAAGAGCGCCCGCAACATTGACCATGCAGCCAATTCTCCAACTGTGAAAACTGTGGCCCCCAAACAGGAAGTACTCAATAGGGGTGCTGACTGTTGAGTGATTCTTAGAATTCCAGTTTTCCCTACAAGGAACAAAACGTATTTAAGGCAAACCCACGCTATTTGCTTCTTCCTCACTGTGGACCTTGTTCGAGTGATTAATCTAAATTGAATACCTTACATGCTAAGGGGCTGGAGTGAAAATATTCCTTGTTCTTATAAAGACTGCATGCAATTAAAAAGAGAGGTCAGACATAGGCATGTGCATGAGTGTGAGTACACACACACACACACACACACACACACACATTCAGTTTTGGAGGTACACACCTGTAGTCCCAGCTGAGGCAAAGAAAGATCACCAGAAAAAAAAAAAAAAAAAACAAACCAGTGAGACCACATCTCAAAAATATCCAACAGACTTACAAATATATGTCCATATATATTTTCTATGTAAGAAAGCAATATCTAAATAGTTATCTACTGGGCACCTACTATGTGCTAATCACCCAGTCAGATGAAAAGAAAAAAATCCTGCAATGTCAGTAGTTACTATTAGAGTAGCAATAAAGGCCTATTAAGGAAAAAAAAAATCCTTCCACTCAAGAGAATAGAATGTCTGGCCTGGCTGGATGCCTAACATTCCAGTTGGGCCAGGTCAATCATCTGGTAAGGGACCACCCCTAGGAACATAGGCATACTTTATGCCAAAGAGATAGGAGAAACCATTTTTCCTTTAATGAGATAATGTACTTCTCCTTCCATGAAATCCCACCCCTAGCACACCCTAAGACATGCAATTTCATAAGTCTGTCCACTTATTTATTTAGAAAATAATAATAACAATAATAATAATTTAGAAAAGTGTAACTTCTTTCCTTCTTTCTATTCTCTAAGCCTGCTCTCCCGATCATCACGTCTGATCTCCATGCTGGCTTAAATGACATGGCTTTCCCATCTTCATTTTCCTCCTCTAGGCGGCTGCCAGAGATTTAGTTTGTCTGTCAGGGGTTTTCTTTTAAACTCAATACAAGTATCCTGGAGTTTGAGTCCATTCTAAAATTCTTTTATTAATGAGGCTAAGAGCCTCCAGAGGGACCTCTGATTTCCCCCCCATATCACCTGGCAACCATAAAGTGAACCTACCTTCCAGTAACATTACTGCAGGATGCAAGAATGGATTGCTGTGGTTGAACAATACAAGGGAAATGTACAAACTACGTGTCCTTAAATTAATCTAAAAGGTTAAGTAATGTCTAAAGCAGAGTAAGAACCTAGATTCCAAACTGAAAAAAAACTGTGTTATATGGCATACTGGTGTGCTAAAATCAACTTTGGGACTTATGGCAAGAAATTAATTTGTAATCATAACGTATGTGTTTTTATTATAAAGAAAAGAACCACCACCAAGCGACACTTGATTTCTTGTGAAAAGTTAAAGTGGAATCTGGTGTGGTGACCCACACCTGCAGTCCTAACACAAGGAAGGGAGGTCGAGGCAAGAAAACCGTGAGTTTAATGCCAGCCTGGCCTACACAGAAAACATTAGTTGGACACATCTTGTAAGATTTTAATTACACAGAACTCTGACAGTGACCCCGTTTGGGAATCTAACCTTTGATCTACAGAGATGCATTGGGAAGGGTATTTATCAGAGCCTATGGTGGCATAAATCATCAAACAACCTGCATAGAACATTGTACAATTACTAAAAAGAATGGGATCCACATCTATTGATCTGGAAGTCCAGGGTATATCTGTTAGGTAAGAAAAGCCAGCTGCGGAGAAATGGATAGATGGTGATCCCACTTTTATTTAACAGCATGGACCACAATGACTGGTATGTGTCTACTTATGAATGCATGGTTACAGAGCAAGGCATGGGAGAGAGAGGAAGAAAGAGGAGTGAAGTGGGAGTTTATTAACCATTTGTGTTATAATTTACCAAACTAAATAGCCCATTAAAAATGAAATGAGGCAGTTGCTAAAATAATTTGGGAGAGCCAATGCACACATGACCTGTATAATCCGCTTGCATTTGCAAGAGAATCTAGGGAAGGCTTGCTATGTATCATTTGTCATAAGGTGAACAACACAACCATAGACATTCTCCTGATTAGGGGAATGCTATTGAAAGCAGTATTCTAGGAAGATTAGCTGTAGTAAGCTGCAGAATGGATTAAAGAGAGAGAAGGGACAATTAGGGAAACAGTTGGGCCTCTCCTGATAAGAATAATCCAAGTTTGAAGGGAGGATGTAGTCAGTTTTTCCCTGTTGTGCTGGCGTCTCAGGAGCAGGAACTAAACTCCTTCCTGGGCCGGGCTCCCAACACATCTCAGTTTTCAAAGTTTCAGAAGGATATCATTATCTATTTCTATGTTTTAACCTATATTCCAAATTGAAAGGTTTTTTTTAAAAAAAACAACAACTATAAACTAATCACTTGTTTTGTTGATGCATTTAGGACTTAAGTTTTGAGAATATCTGTATGTTTTAAGAACTGGATTCAACAGCAACCACTCATGTAACTATAAAACTCTGTGCCCTCTTTTTAGCCCAAGTTGATATAGTATCATGAAACACTTTCTCCTTGCCCCATTTTAAGATTTTTGTCTCTTAACTCTCCAGCTAGTCACTTGGGAGTTTTGGGGGGCTGCTTTCTGCATGCCTTTCCGAGCCCTGTCCTTGGTCTATCCCCACTTTTTCCTTGAACACTAGAGAAGTTCATTCTTAAAAGACTTCATCTAATTTTCTTTCAATAGTTAGGCCCTACATGGCTTGGCTTTATTTAATTTATTATTATTATTATTATTATTATTAGTGTCTGTCTTTCCCAGATTAAGACTTAATTATTCACCTGCAATACTTAGAAGATATGAGAGACCCTTGTACTAACCTTTTAGGTTAATATGATATTCACTATCCTGCAATAAATCAAACCCCAAACATCCCTAAGCTAAAGAAAGACAATGTAGAAATTGAGAGAAAATAAGGCACTCCTCCTCTCCTAGAATATTCAGTGTTTATAAACATAACTATTCTTTCTTGCCTAATTTTCTAGTTAAGTCAATATAAGTGTGTACATCTGACCTATCTGCTAGAATAACCTGTTCTTAACAGGAGACTTAAACCCTGATAGCTATGCACATGAGGGAAGCTCTAATTGGACTTGGTGGGTTGCTTTTATAAATTGGAGGACTTGGGAAGTGTATTGGGGAAAGGAGCTGGGAAGTTGGAGACACAGGGAGTGGGGGCAGATAGGATTAAGATACATCACATACATTTATGAAAATTTCAGAGAATAATAACTGTAAAGTTCTGTGGCAGGTTATATAGTGGGGGAAAAAAAAGCAACCAGCCAAACAAACACCCTCAAAAACATTTATAAGCTTTGATTGCCCTAATTTGTTAAATAATGAATGTATCTGAGTTCTTCTAAGAAACTGCAAGAATCAATCCAATTTAAAGCTTTAGAGTAAATTTAGTGACTGATAACAATTAAACATAGTTTACTGATGTATACTCTATTTGCATCATTCTGTCTTAAGACTGACTTTTTTTCTATGCCAAGTTTCTTATTCACATACGCAGCATATATTTGTTCAGGACTTCCGATGTCCTACACTCTTCTAGACGCTGGGATATAGGAGTGGAGCAAGCTTATAATAGAGAGGACTTAAAGATTCCTAAGTATGTCAAAGGGAAGGAAAGAATGTTTAAAAGAAAGATGTTACAGTTTCAGACAGAGACAGAGGTCTCTCTTCTGCAAGTGATATCTAAGTGTGACCTAAATAAAAGGGGACAGGGAAGTATGTGGATATTTGGGGAAAATATTTCAGACAAGACTTCTCCAGGCCCAGATCATGTGCCAGGAGACCTAGAAAGACAACCATATTCCTCTAGGGAATACAGAGATATCCCACGTGGTCTAGGAAATTCAGGCTTAAACTAGGAACGGCAGTCTGAGGCTGCAATGATCACCCTGTTCTTGTACTGCACAGTGTGAGGGTAACAGTGTGGTCATACTACTTTATCCCATGGTGACTTAAGTCTGTCCTAACAAAGAGATCACTCTTTCCAGTTTTCATCCTTTTCCTAGCACACTTTCTCTTATTTCTCTTATTCCAAATAGCTGAATGGGCTCGCGCTTCCCATTCATCCACACAGTTGCCTTCACTCACTCCTTCTCCCATGAAGGGACTAAGCCTTCTTCAGGTAAACACTTAAAAAGTAAATTGGGAGGAAGGTGGAGCAGGTTCCAAGGTCCCCACTCTGTTCTCCAGCAGGCTGTGATCGCTGTCTTCCTTCGAGCTGCATGTTGGTGCCTAGTGCCCGGCTCTACAGGTATTTACCGTTCAAGTGCAATGGGAAGACCCCTGTGATCTTCTAGTAGATACCGCCCTCAAGAATTTGCTTCCTGTAATACGTCTTTGGAGCTCTTCCTTTTGCCAACATAATGACATCACCAGGCCTCTTACAGATGTCCCAGCGCCCATGCAGAAGCTTAGGCATACAGAAATCAAACAGCCACTCACCAGACAGAAATTTAAAATGTTCATGTTCTTTTTTTCGTGGCTTTCTAACTTTTCCTTTTGGTTTCTTTATTTTCTCTTTTGAACATGTTTGTGGTTGTATTAGAGCAACATGGCTCTGTTTAATGACACTTGTAGATGTAACCGTCTTGTTAAATAAGAAACACAGAGCCAATTGCAGAGTTAAAAGCCCAAGAGGTCAGAGCAGTAGCTGAGAGCTGAGACTTAAAACCGCCTTTCTTACCCTTAGCTGTCGCTGTGGTCCTTCCTATCAGAAAGAGGCCTGCTTCCTGTGTGTCTGTCCTTTTATTGACTTTCTGTTCTGCCTTCTCATTGGTTGTAAACCCAACCACATGACCTCCTCGTCACTGCCTGTCTATACAGACCTCAGCTGATGAGGACACAGAAGCTTCCAGTCTGAGGAAACTGGATCAGCTGAGGAACTGTCGAGGTGAGGAAGCTGTGGCTTGTTCTGCTTCTCTGATCTTCCAGCATTCACCATAATAACTGGCCTTAGGTTTTATTTTTATTAATAAGAACTTTTAAGATTCCTGCTACAGACACTATTTATTAAATGATCATTTGTCCTCAGTAAGTCAGACTAGGAATTCTATGCATATTTTTCCTCTTCTTTAACATTTCTCCTATAGATTATATTAAACTGTAGTGCCCAGAGACTTTAATACTGTGTCATCTGCTACATCACAATGATGGCTCTTTGTCCCTCTTTCTTGGCCACTGAAAACTGACATCAAGTTTTCAGGAAGAATAGTAAGTATTTAAGAAACTAGCTTGTTTTACATATAGTTATAAAAAAGTTCTTAGACCATTCTCAATAAAGAAGTTCTCTTGAAAACAATCTCAGTCCTAACACAATGGTTACACAACAGACATGCTACCTGAATGGTCCGGCATGTGTCATGATTTCAAAGGCCAGGATCTACTCATCTTAACATTTTTGTCAACAATAAACAGAAAAATAAATAACAGTAAGACTTGAGATGAAAATTGTTGAGTTCTTAAATAGCGGTCAGTAAAAGCACAAGTTCCCTTTTTAGATTTTGAAGAATAAAAGTAAAAAATATTTGAATTTCATATTGAACCTGTAACTCAGACTATTTTATTGGTTTAAATAACTTTTGTGCACTTGTTGCCATAGTGACTGTCAAATGGTTAGTTCTCCAGGACATGGAGGAGCTGGAATGAGGGCCTCAAGTACTTTGGAAATTACTGGAGGAATTCATACTGTATTTACTCCATATCTGCAATCACCAAATTCCTTTCAAGTCCAAGCCAAAGATAGGCCCTACTTTCTCAAACATAAAATAAACACGAGAGAGAGAGAAAAAAAAAATCAGGCTTAGAAGTAATCTTTACTTTTTCTGCACTACATTAAAAAAGAAATATGTAAGCTGTTTACATAAATTCCTCTATAACTTAACAGAAAACACAAACCAGGACTTACCCACTGAGCACCACCTGCTCGAGGGAGTACCAGTGAAGCATGGCCTATTCTACAGAAGCACCTGCATGAGCTTGGAATGGTGAAGCCTGCTGAGGCACAGCTGGGGGCCACCTTTTCTCCATAAGAGCCTATCTTATAGAGGGAGTGGTGGGGAACATGGAGGAGGAGCGAGGGAGAACACCCTAGGTGAACTCTTTTAAATAATCCCCAACAGAAACAAATGTTATAACCGGAGACAGGTCAATTTCTGAAAGTACTTCATTTCAAGCTAAGGAATAGAGACGTTTTCTGATTAAGAATACCGATGTAGTACTACAGTTTAATGAGTTCGGTCTCCCTGTCTGCTTTACAAGGTGTCTCAAGATGGATTCAAAAGAAGAACAGTAACAATACAGCCTCTCAGGGTGGGGGCTTACAAATAAACATTCATTCTGGGTTTTCTATTTGGAGGAAAAATATTTTAAAAATATCTATCCTACTCTCATATTTTATCCTTCATAAACTCAGCTGGATTCCAGATGAGATGTTTCACATAATGTTCTAATTAAGCTATTTCAATATTTCTATCTGTAACACTCAGGTTTCATAACAATATATCTATAAATTTAAACTGCCATTTTTTCCCATAATTGGCAATACACGTGAACACACACACATATAGATGTATATGTGTGTATACATATATGTATATATTTAATTTGTTTTTAGTGAAACTCTTTTTAAAAGATTATTTTATTTTTGATTATGTGCATGCATATGTAGGTAGGTTACACACATGTAAAGGTGCCTGAAGATACCACAGGTGACGGATCCCACGGAAACTAGGCTTATAGGTAGTTGTAAGCTGCATGATATAAATTCTGGGAATGGAACTCAAGTCCTCTGGAAGAGCAGTAAGTGCTCTTAACTGCTGAGCCTTCTCTCCAGACCTTATTGCAGCTTTTTTTTAACCATCAAAGAAAAAAGTTAGTAGATGTCTTTAAGCATGTTTTGTAGTCCTCCCAAAATCTATGCACCTAGACAAAGTGTTGGTATTTATGATTCCTAAAACTGAAAGCTTCTTAATAACATGCCATCTTTGCATACATGATTACTTTGAGTATCAGACAATAAAACCAGAAAGGGAACAGCCTTATGTTTATCAATAATGTGGTTGAAGTTATCAGTATAGCTACTAAATTTAAGACGGTATACCTAACATAAAATCCATGGAAAAGGGCTACTGATGGAGGTACTCCCCTTCAACAAGACAAAGCAAAACCTTGAAAAATAAATTAATATAACAAGCAAAATAAAGAATGTCAGAGAATTAAGACATTAAACGAGATGAATGTATGAGAAGTGGATAGCATGAACTGCAGCATCGTATATGTAGCACAGCGCTACCAAATAATTAAGTGTCAATCACCAGAGAAAATATATAGGAAAGAAAGGATCAGCGACCTTTAGGAAGTCACCGGTCAGTATTATGTCTATTACTTACTGTTTTTAGACCTCTAGAAGAGCCCTGGATGCTGCGGCTTAGAAAGCTGCCACTAGGGTGGTTCCAGGTGGCTGCACATCTACTGATGTGTGTGGTCTTTCCCTAAATCCTGGCCATGAGCTCAAGCTCTCATGGGAAATGAGGGAATGGGAAGAGATAATCTCTTACCTAACACACAAAACAAGCTCTGAGAACTCAAGGGCCTACATCCTGAGTCCAACTATAACAATATTTACATTTTATGTGCTATCAAGGGTATCATTTCAAACCTGTATCTTATAAAAGTACAACTCTAAGTTCATTTTTTTGTCTTGTACTTGGTTCAGGTTAGCCTTAGGACCCAGGTCTTTTTTTTTTTTTTCTCTATCATTACTGTTATTGAACACCTATATCAAATTATTGGGAAAGGATGTAGAGGGGGAAAAACCAAATCTCACATACTAAAATTAAGGAAGCCTGAACTCCCAATTATAAAACAAAACATAAAATGATGACAACATAAAAGTGTCCCTAGCAAACCAGTAAAGCATTACTCTTCATGTGACAGTCATAAGTTCCTAAGTCACTGCATTGCTCCAACATGAAATAACAAATTATGAACTGCACTGCCTATCATTTCACAATAGCTTTCAAAATCTGGCTATCAAACATACTTTCATAATAGCCATGGCTAAATATTATTATGGAAACTTATGAAATAAACTAGAATAAAGGCTAATTTATTATTTAAAATAAACATAATAAACTATAAGTTTCAAAAACTGTATACTTATTAAACTCTCAAATTAGTAACAAAAAATAAAAATTTGAGGGAAAGTCACGTGTAAACATGTAAGCCATGTAATTCAACCTTTCTCCTCTCCTTACACACACACATATATATACATATATATGTATATGTATGTATATTATGCCCCCATATGTGAATGGAAAAAATTATAAAACAAAAGATACCTTATTAAACACATTGCATTACAGGAACTACAAATCTTGTTGAAGATTGCTAAAGTAAAAAAAGTATTCTGAAGTATTTAAATTAATAGCTGGGTTACTCTAAATAAGTATGTTTAAGCACATAGTTCAATCAAGAAAAGCTACTAATATTTAAGTTGGCTCAGAGGTTAAATTAAGGGATGACATGTTTTCATTCAAAATAATTAGTTTTAAGGACTCTATTGCAATATAAATAGTTTAAGTGGCTATCTAGTACTTACAGAATCCAATAATTTATGTTGCATATTTGCCTAATTTACTCAATATCCTAGCAAAAAAAAAAAAAAAAACCCAAAACCAAAACAGATAACCCATGGAAAGAGTTGGACTCCACAGTCAGTTGATAATTTATTTGTAAAGTGCACTATGAAATATGAAATGGTTGTAACAACATAAAAGGCACCATGATTATTTTAACTAAGTTCACATCATTAGATTTTCTTTAATAACAGCTTAAATTAAAATGGGACAAATATGAAATTAATCTTGGCAGATATAAAAGTATGATGTAAATTTTGTCCTTATTTTGGTAATGAAGCATCACAAGAAACAACCTAACTGGAAACATTAGTTACTCTGCCCCTTCGCCTCTCCCACTAAAGCGTCACTTTAGTACTGATGGGAGACCCCCCTTTGTAACATCTGAAGACTAATTGTTGATCCAACTGGTTGGTATGTGGAACTGTCCTAAAATTCTAGTTTCTCCCCCATTCCATGCCTCTGTTACTTCTCTCTTTGTCCCTCCCCATGGAGTGGGGGGAGGTTGAAGCCACTAACTACAATTAACTTTGTAATGTATAAAAAAAATTTAGTATGTAAAATAAAAAAGACATCATCAAACGTTACACCCAAATGTCATTTAGCATAGAAATGATCACATGACTCAGAAGAAGGAAGCAAGCACTTTAGAGATTTGATTTTCAAAGCTGAGTTTCCCTTAGGAAAACTTGGAAAATACAAAACCAAGGTAGAAGAAAGGGAGAGCAGGTGACTGAATGAAGCTGGAGAAAGAAATCATTGATCTATTTTGTGAAGACCAAGGATTGATTTTTTTTTTTTCTGGTTGTAGCTTAATCCAATAAGACAGTCCTTAGAAATTCTTTATACAATGGGATTCACCAATTTATATTCTGCATACCTCAGAAATATAGACAAATGCTTATTAATTTGGTAACTATTTATACTCTATTAAACAGTCACTTTTGACAAAAGTATTACCACGATGGCCTCAGCACAGTAAATACTGCCCAACATGAACCTAGTATGCCCGTTTAATTTACTTACACAGTGAGTCCTGAAAACTCATAATAATTAAATATGTACAACCATGAAAGAAAAAAATGTATTTGAAGAAATACACTCCAGACCTAACAGAAATATAAATGAAGGCTTCCCAATATAACCAGGCTAGAGTGCATTGTGACTTACATAACTCACCGAGAATTTAGAAGCTCTGTCTTTTCATATTGGCACTCATGGAAAAGATACCATTTGATACAATCTCTCTTCAGCAAAACCTCAAAAGGCCCTTAAGTGATCTTTACCTTCTTACTAATTTATCTACTACAACGTGCATTTCATCTACATTTGTGCCAAGTATATTTAAGAACAAGTCGTAAAATTCATAAACGTTAATAATATATGGAAAATAGTCAAAGTATCTGTAGCAGAAATAGACAAAACAAAATAACATTATGAATACAGTTAAATTGTCAATTAAAGTATACAGGGATTAGCCAAAGAAATATTACAAGAATTTCATTAAGAGGTGACTAATGGCTTGTTACACATTTCAGTATTAGTCATTCCATACTAAATTGATACACCTGAGTACACAATTGCTCAAATTTCTCATAAAATCAATCATACTCATCTTTAAAAAGAGGAAACGATTCTGCCATAAAGGTAACAACATGTAAGCACATAAGTATATGCTCAAAAGCAAATCACATCCAGAAATCATTTTATATAAATGGATCTCAAGAAACAGTAAGCTCAAAACACCATTGGAACACCCACTGTCAGAATCTTCGGAAGGCGGGAAAAAGGTAAAACAGTAAACAAGTACCTTTCAAAAGAAAAGACTAATTGTGGCCCAAATAAGCCTACTTACTCTTTCCTTCATGTTTCATCTCCTTCTCAGAAAAATACCTAGCCTGACATTAATAAGCAAAATGAGAGCTGTAGGATCGTGGGCTGTGTTTCACTCAGCCCATGATCCTACAATTTTTCAATTTTATTACATTTATAAAACTTGACACAGATATGACCAATAAAGAGAGATGTCTAAATCTACTTAAGTTTTAGTAGTGTCATTAAATACCCATTACCATAACCCTATACTCCAGGAAGACTCAGTCTGTAAGTCCATCTTGCGTTATTCTTTTCTCTAACCATCTACCTCTGAGGAAAGGGTCAACTTGTAAAAATTTCACCAGTATCCCTAAAAGCTCTAACTCCACTGAAATCCCTTTAATTCTCTCCAGTTATTTTCTGCGATGTACTCCATCTAATGCTGAGGTGAAACATGGTAGGGGAAAATCAAATTATTCAGAAGCATGCCTGCTTCGATTATGCTTATGTTAATCTCACTGAACTTTAAAGTGTACTGTTAAAATTGGAAGTTCATTTTACTAAGAATGGATCTGAGCATCAATAACCTTTACCACCAATGAACTTAAACCTTAAAAACAAAACAGGAAATCTTAATCATGATATTCATAACTTTACAATTTAATGTGCTAACCTGATATCGTGGTGCACTGTTAGAGTTGTAGAAATTGCTTTATCCAGAAATACAATATGAAGTAGTTTTTAATTAACATTCTGGGGGGAAATATTTTAGTTATTTAAAAATTCAAATTAGGAAGCATGCTTTTTAAAAAAACTTGCAAGCGATGTTACTAGAGGCACTACTATTTTTCTATCTAAAGTCAGAGAGTATTCCATGAAGCTGTTGCCTCAGCATGTTGATTTAGTGGCTGGTGACTCAGGGTCACTGATGATAGCTAATGTTTGGCAACCACCATGCATCATATATAGAGAGCAACCAATTTTAGTTCTGCCAGGGCTGCTGCTTGGAAACAATAGAAGAATTCAATAATGGTCAGAAAGGAAACATTGTCCCAATTTATTTGGGTGAAGCTTGGTTCTGGGCTATCACAGTTCCCAGTGCTAACGGTAAAACTTTCAAGCATTGCCCATGTCCCGTTAGGGTATTCTACCGTGCTAAAAGACACTAGTGATTAAAATCCAAATCAGATGTCAGTATAAAATTAATCACTTCCTGGACATGGAAGAACCTCTGAAGTGCCACATCATCATAGCTTTGCCTACCTCTGTAAAGACAGAGGCTCAACAAACGTGAACATTTTATATGTCATTAAGTGTAAAAGGTAAAGCACTAAAATTATTGAACGATTTAAGGGTGAGACTTATTGTTCATATCCCAGATTTTATAAGCCTTAATGAAAACTCATAGTGCATGCAAGTTCATTTTTGGTTACATTATTTTTTCTTATAATAAGAAGTGAAAAGTTTTATGATGGTTTTCAGGGCAAGGAATTTCCTAAATGTATTGTTTTTCCTTATATAATCACATGCTTATAAATCAATTTAATAGCTCTCTATAGATAATCAAATCAACTGTAATTACTCTTTTATGAAAGTCAACTAAATGAAAGCCATCGTCAAAAACTTAAGATTGGAAAATTTAAAATACAGCACATTTCTTAACGTTTGAAAAACACAGTTTATGCAATAAGAAACTATTTAAGTTTCCTTGTTGGAAATATCTTAAACCCCTAATTCAGAAAGGAAAGTCAAAATGTTTTCTCCAAAATAGGAGACAACTAATTTTTGAGTACTAGATTAGTCGTCACTACTCACAGTCAGTGCAGAGTAACTACCCATCTCGTAGGCTAAACAAGAACAAAGGTGATTTTTTCCCTCTTAAGCTATAGTTAGAAAAATATATCATAGTCTAAATCTAATTTTCCCCAATATAAGCTTCCTACACATGGAGGAAAGCAATGCCTTTTTGTATGTCAATGTCAGGATAACCGTCAGAGACAAGGATTGGTAAAGAGTTATAAGGATGTAGCTCAGTGAAAGACTACATCGGAAACATTCTTTGTAGGAGCTTTAAGTAAAATCTTCTCAAAGGACTAGTTAATAGGAACAGTAAAATCACTAATAGTTAAGAAAAAGTTGATGAGACTACATAAAGAAAGGACTTTGTTTTCTTCCCAAACAAAACAAAACAAACCCCCAGTGATTAGTCAGCCTTCTATCACTACAATCCATTTTCTTTTCTTTCACACCCAAAACAGACATACAAGCCAGCATTTACGGGACTTGAAGATGAGGGCACAGTGTAACGAACCTAAGCCAACTGGTACATTTATCTTAACTTACATGTTTTTTTTTTTCAATGATTTTATTCTAACGGACCTTTGTGAGGTTAGACAGAAATGTCAGTCTATGTCTACCTTACTGAGAAAAAAGAAGAATCATACATGATGCTTGCTAACTGCAGCCTGAAAATTCTAATCATGAATTACCTATCAGAGTATCTGCAGGACCATCTCAAAGCAACATGCACCAGTTCCTTCCTTAAAGAGGCTGGGAAGCAGGCACTAATTGTCTGCTTTAGTGTACTCTAGGCTGTGTGGTCTAGGTCACTACACATTGCATTGCTTTAACCATTTCAAAACTCAGAAGGTTCAGGGGGAATAACAGGGCTCAGTTTTACTACTTCCTATTCTTAACCCTTTACCTGAAAGGGAACACTTCACACAGGACACATATAGCAAAGCACTTTTAACTATGCAGGCATTTCCTTCTAATAATGTATTCTAAAGCAGCTAAATTAATATGCACAATAAACATATTATATGTCTAGACATCATATTTTCTTGATTTCATGTTAGCTTTTCTTAAGATACTTGTTACTGAGCAATTCTGACTTAAAGTATTCACATAAAATCTTCAATACTGACCAGTGAGAAACTATTACTATTTAACCGAACACCCAAAGTGCTTTTGTACAGGTGAGTCCTTTAGATTTTCTAACATGCCTACTTTCAAAAGACCATTTCTACTCAGTAATTTGAAAAAGTATACAAGTCTCTAGAAAACACAATCTGATAAACGGATTCGAAAATGTATCAAACTATCTTAAGCGTATCATTCTGATGAAACAGAAAGGCATTAACTTACCTTGAATAGCCATTAGAAAACACCGATCGACCTGGGAAGTTCATAGTCCCCAAGGAAGCTAGGTTATCCTCTCCAGATCCCTGGCACCTATTCCAGTTTTCAGAACCAACAGGAATTGGTGGAATGACATTAAAAACAGGCTTCTGATCCTGCTGTTCAGAAAGGGATGCTGCGTTCATGTCATAGTGGTACATCTGTCCTCCAGAGGTACTCACACCATGAACAGAAATGGCAGAGATTTTATTACCAATTATATTTGTCCCAGAAAAGCTTGCCTGACAATAAACTGGGCCCAGTTTCTCTTGCTTAATTACCCCGGGGGTGCAAAGTTCAATGAAATCATCTTTTTCTGTTTTCACTTGGGGCAGCGTCACACTGCTGGTGCTTGGTAAGATCGGATCTCCAGAATCCTTAATTTTAGGTTTAGTGTCCGGTACAACAAAAGGCTTACAGTCCTCATTTGCATCCCCTTCCAAAAGGAATGGATCATTGTCTCCAGCCAAAGGAGAGAGCAAGTTTTCGTCTATCAACAGGTCTGACCTCCAAGGACTCTCACTTGTATCTTTACCGGGGGACCCAGCAGAAAACTCCAAATCCTGTAAGATGTCAAAGGTGCTTTGGTCTGTGGTATATAGCTTCACATTGCCACCATTGAGGCCAGGCTGGCTTTTTAGATTTTGCTGTTTTGAAGATGCATCAGAGTGAGTTTTGGGAAACTCCTTTTCTGGAGGGGCAGCACACCCAGTAGCAGATGCTGAGCTCTTGGGGTTCTCTGGAACACTGGTTGACCTATTGAGGTTTGCAATACTTTCTTCCAGAAGCCGAAAGTCTGTTTCCCCAGAGGAAAGGTTAATCTGGCCCTGCTGTGGGTACCCCAAGTCATTTCCCATCACTTTTGTTTCTGTCTCCCCCATATACAGGCCCATGGACAGTGAGACGGCTTTGGACAGGTCAGGCTGCTGCGCATTGCTTGTTGAGCCTTTTGGAAAATCAAGGAGAAGCCGCTGCTGCTGCTGCTGCTGCTTGGAATCTGTCTGAGAAGCAGCAGCCAGTGAGGACAAAGATGCAGAAATCTTCACAGTAGCTCCTCCCCTTAGGCTTTTATGAAAGTCCATCACGTTTCCCCTCTCCAGGACAAGTAAACTGCTGGGGACTTCTCTACCAGGGGGAGCTAAGGATTCTTTGGAGTCCATTGGCAAATATTAACTAGAAAAAAGAGAGAGAGAGAGAGAGAGAGAGGGCATAATAAGCTATAAAATCACATTATCTCTGATCCGATTAGTGAGAGACAGCCTATTAAATGAACCCTTTAGGTAACTCCCAAATCAAAGTCTCCATTATCAGAAGAACAGTTTCTATCTTCTAAAATCAAGCTATATCCCCTGTTCCCATCCAGCGTGCTCCATTTAAAATGCACGAAGCAGCTCATTTGCAAGGACAAAGTTATCCTGAATTGATTTGAATTTGGCTGTTTATCCTGTTCACTCCATGTGTAGCTTTGGCAACCATAGGAATTGTAATTTGTTATCAGTGATTATTCTAAAGGTTCAAGTTGATGTCAAAGTATCTCACTTTTTTTTTTTAATAAAAAGCATGATCCTTAAAATTCCAACCCCTTTTCTATCAGTGGTGACTGCCTTTCTAGAAACCAACACATAAAACATTTGATAAATGCTACCCTATAATTGTTTGTACCTTATGATTCACAATTCCATCTTGTGCCAATCCCCCTACATCTAACCCTTTCAAGGTACAACCTCCTGGTGAATTATGCATATTTTATTTGAAAAAAAACAAGCATCGCTGTTCTTCTTATCTTGTCATAGGCTAGGGAAATGCTCTTACTTTTTTAACCTTCATTTCCCACTATAAGTACCTGTTTAGTAGCCTCAACCTTCAAACGTTGGATATAAGAAATGATATATATTGTATATAGCCTAAAATGTATATTTTAAAAAGCAGAGTAGAATTTGTACTGCTTCTTCACAACAGTTTTAACTTATTTAAATAGTTAAACAGAGCAGAACTTACCAAACTCCTAACACCAAAATTAATTGAGTTATATTTCTTTCTAAAAATTGCTTAATGCACTCAATACAAAATATTTTATCTCTAGATTTAAGATTTTTTTCTTTCCAAATATGGGGATACTAGGGAAAATAGAAAAACTGGACTGTGGAATCACGTATAAATTCAAGTAAAACCCATCCAAGAAAATGCTCAGAAAAAAAATTCTCTGCAGTTTTCAATCTTCACTTACTTAAACTGCATTTCTCCAGATCGTTAGTATATTATTAATAAACAAAATGTTTTAAGAGGTTGGCAAAGACTACGGTAAGTATATTTGGGTAAACTTTTCCTGTACCAAGACAGTAAGAACTATGACCATCTTCACTGAAAGGGGAATGTAAGGAAGGTGGAGAGGGTGGAACCTGCCCTAGGAATCTTCCCTGTATGTGGTTTCTCTCTCAGAACCCACCCAGGTCCTGTGCATCCTACAAGGATCTCTAGCCACGAGATAGCAAATGGCCCCTAATGAATTTCCACACCCGCTTTTTTTTTTCTTGACAGCTACCTTTCAAGCCTGAAACCATAACAATACTTCATAAAAACGAGATGCTCCCTTAAGCGACATGCATACCCCAGTTAAAACTGTAAATAACCCTGGGGCAGTAGTTGGTCCTCACGAACTATGCCAAGGGTTTCAGTGGTAAGGCCGCAATGATCAAGCCTGCAACCTCAAACATCAAAGGAGCACTTGTCAAAAATCCCTGCACAAAATAAAACTGCGGCTAGGGAGGGTCTCTTTCTAAAAAGGGACCACTCAGAAAAGTCGGGCGCGAAATCGTGCCCCAAAGCTAGTTAGTGCACAAGTCGTCGGGGGGTGGGGTGGGGTGGGGGGAGAAGGAGGGAGAAAGGTGCGAGTTGAAGGGAGAAATGTGTCCAGACCTGTTGAGTTCTGTGCGGCACGCCCACTTCTAGCAGATAAGGCCGGGCGGGCGAAGTCTGGGCTGCAGGCTGCGAGCCCCGAGTCCACCCCACAAGCCCGCAGCCCGCAGCCGCGCGCGCCCTGGAGCCTGCGGATCGCAGACGCCGCTCTGCCTCCCCCCCCCTCCCCGCCCCGGGAAAAGCGGGGGGTCCGGGCGGTCCCCGAGGACAGCGAAGAACGGAGGGCTCGCGGCAAAAGCAAAACCAAAAAGGACGCCAGACTCCCGCCGGGGCGCGTGAGGCTTCCACCGCGGGGCAGCGCGCCGGGCCAGGGATGGCGGTGCGGGGAGAGGAAGCGCCGGCGCTGTCACCGCCGAGGCCCTTTCGTCACCGTCACCCTGCCCTCGCCAGCCTCCACCTCCAACCCCGGGCTGACAAAAGTTTGCCAAGTCCCGCCGCCCCGGCTGCCGAGCCCCTCGGGGAGCGCCGCCAGCAGCCCGGCTCACCTCGGCGCGGGCGCCCCGCTGCCCAGCCCCCGCTCACCTCGGCACCCGCGCGCTCGCTCGCTCGCTCGCTCGCCCGCCCGCCCGCCCGCGGCTCCCACCGCAGCGGGGTAAACAAGTCAGCGTGCGGACGCGGGAGGCGCAGCGCGTGTCACGGAGAAGGAAGTCAACAGTCGCCCCCTCTTCTCCATGGGGGGAGGGGAGAGCCCCTAAGCGCGGAAAGTCGCCCGTCCCCGGCTGACAAGCCGAGCCCCGCGCCGCTCCCGTCTCCCGCGCGCGTCCCCCGTCCCGGCGCCGCGCCGCCCGGCTGCGGCGTCTCGTTCCACCCACTTAGAATCCGTCCCCGACGGGCGGGCGGCGACTCGGGCTCCAGGCACTGACTCGAGCTCGCAAAATGGAGGAGGCGGAGGTGGAAGGGGGGGGGGGGGAGGAGGAGAGCGCGGACACGCGAAAGGGCCGCCCGGCCGCGGCAGGCGAGCGGGACCGAGCGAGGGGCGGGCGGAGGCGGCGCCACGGCGCGCACACACACTCGCATACACGCGCTCCCACTCCACCCCCGGCCGCTCCCCGCCCGAGGGGCCGCGCCGCGGCCGCGGGGAACGGTGCAACCTGTTGGCGACTGTCGGCAACTGCAAGGGCGCCCGCCGCCCTCGCCCCCTCGCCCAGCGTGCGGGGCCCCGCCGGGCCCGGCCCCGACGGCGCCTGCCAGCCCACCGCTCCAGGCATCGCCTCCGCACCGGGCGAGCGCGGCTTCGCCTCCGCCACCCGAGGAAAAAGAGGAAAAAGTGCGGCAGCGGGGTGCCGACCTGGCCTGGGAGGGAAAGCGAGTTTCTTTAGTTTCTCTTCTCCCTGTCTCCTGCCCGCCCCCGCCCAGCTCCGCGGCTTGGAACCGCTCGAGGGGGGAACCCGCCCCGTGGGTCCGCCGCCAGAGCCCCCAAGGGTGACAGGCAGCCGGCCGAGCCGCAGGGGTGGTCCGCGGCCGCCAAGCGCCGAGTTGCGCGAAGTGTGTCCCACTAGCAGAGGAGGGGGCTCCGGGATGGCACGGAAACGGTGCAGCAGCGCCGCGGCCGCTCTCGGGGGGCCGGACGGCAGACACGCCCTCTGGGGGGGAAGCTTAGGGAGGGGAGGGCAGAGGAGAGGGTCATTGCGTACGTACTGTGAGCCCTGGGGGGGGGGACTCGCGTGCCGGCAGGTCCCCCACCCCCGCATCGTCTGGGCGGCCCCGTCTGCTGCAGCCGTGCGCGCGCTCACACCGGGAGAAGTTGCAAAGCAGAACCCACCCTCCCCCGCGCCCCGACCGTCCCCCCCACCCTCTTCCCCGAGTCTGAGAGGCGGCGGCGGCGGCAGCAGGAGGCGCCGCCTGCCAAGTTCAACCCCCACCACTCCCTCCCCGCCTGCCAGCGCGCTCACACTCGGAGGAAGTTGCACGCCGAATGCAAAACCTCTAGCGAGCAGGATTTCTTTGCACTTTAAAAATTGTGATTAAGGAAGCCTGGGGTTGGGGGGTGGGGGATAGTACTGGGGGGGGGGAGGCAGGCTTAGAAGCAAGTTGCAGATGGACTAGTAAGTTGCTGGAGAAGTCCGCCCTCTTCTTACCCCAAACTCCTGACCTCTCCTTCCACCCCCTTCGGGGGCCCGCTTCCAAGCTCCCCGCCGAGGCCCCTCCCCCGAATCTTGACATTTGCTGCCCCAGGCTGGGTGCCTTGCCCAGCCTTCTGGGTTCCAGGGACCCCTCTGGCCCTCCCAATAAAACAAGACACGCAGCTTTCAGCTTTAAAACGGCAGCGTGGAGCTCCCTCCAGCTGTTCCCGGTCCGCGCCTCCTCCCGGGTCTCCAAGAGAAACACGTGGCCGGTCCACCCTGGAGGACAGGAGAGGGGCTTGGGGCGAGGGTGACAGTGCGGCCCCTTGGGTGCCAGGCGCGCTGGGCAGGCTGGGGCGACGCGGGGACCCTGCCTCGCGCTGCACACGCTGGGGTTTGGGGCACTGGGAGCAAAGGTGTGGCGGTGTAGCCCGAGGGTGCGGGGAAGTAACTTTTGTCACCCCCACCCCACCCCCACGCGCACACACACACAGGTGACAGCCCTTGGCACTTGTGACAACTAGCCGAGGCTGCCTGCCGCGCAGACTCCACCTCGTCCCCCGCCCGGGCGCGCGCGACTGCAGCCGCTCGCCCCGCTCGCACTTGGACTCCAAGGGCGGCCCGCCTCTGCCTGACCCCTTGGAGATCCCTGATTGGGGGAAGCGCGTGCCGGAAGCCGCTCGCCGCCATCTTGGTAAAGAGCGGTGACGCCGCGCGGCCACCATCTTGGCCGAGGGGCTCCTCCGGGGCGTCCGAGCGAGACGCCCCCCTCCTTGGTCGGAAAGTGTAAACGCTGCCCTGCGCGGCCACGGGGAGAACTTAGCTGTAAAGCAGGTCCCCTGGGCAGAGATGCTCCACGGTCGCTACCTCCGTGGGGTGCCGGGGCCGCCATCTTGGCAAAGGAACAGAAGCTGGGCACCTCGTAAAGGAAAACCTGTACCATCGTAGACCCCTCCGCCAGAAGAGTGTGTGTGAAGAGCCCTTGAGCCACTTGGGGTTAACGGAAAAACAAAAACGAACAAGCCTTTTAAGTCGAGAAGAGAGATTCCTTCCTTCCCAAGGAGGATCAAGTCAACCAGGCTCATAGTGGACACAGAACTTACACCCATGACTCTACTGCTTTCCTTGCTTGTCAGTTGGCACACCCTCTGAGGGAGGCTCAAGCACTGGAATCAGAGGTCTCCTGAATTTCGTTCCCTAACTACCAACAAGATTCCTGGGAGGCGGGTACTCAAGCCTACAATAAAACTCACGCTAATACGATTATCTTTGATGTCTGCCTTAAAAAAAAACAACTAAGGATTGTGCATGTATATTATTTTCTTAGGTATACCTTCATACCATAAACCTTCTAAATAACTGTTACTTATTCTAAAGAATCTACTTCATTTCTCTTGCATGTTTGAGTTGTAAATGATAGTTTTTTAAATAATTTATGGTTTTACAAGAATTTCCACTTAATGTGTTCCCTTTTTGCATGTCTAATAGTTCTTAATATAGAAGAATACCTCATTTTAAATTTAAAATTGGAAGTATTTTCAACTGAACAAAAACATGAACTTTTCCTGGTGTTTTTTTTTTTCTTTGTAGTGGCCTAACTATGCCTTAGTTTGTTATTTCAATAGAAAAAAAAATCTCAGGCTTTATTCTGCCATATTTATTTAAAAGTATGATTAAACTATCAATAATTGATCATATTTGCACAGTAAGAAAAATAGTTATGCGTTTTGCTTAACATTCATTGACCCTTCTGCCTAATTTGACTGGAAGTGTTCAATGAAATAGATATTATTGTATTTTACTTCTTAGGAAGTGCTAGGGCCCACATCTGGGGCCTCCCACCTGCTCAGAAAGTGCTCTGCCAGTGTGCAGTGTCACGTTGTCTTAATTAGGGTTGTTATTGCTATAATGAATAATGAATGCTCTTGTCATAACCAAGAGCAACCTGAGGAGGAAAGCATTTCTTTCACTCACAGATTCATATAAGCAGTTTGTTATGAAAAACAGTGAGGACAGGAACTCAAGCAGAGCAGGAACCTCATTGAGCTGATGCCATGGAGGAGTGTTGCTTACTGGCTTGTTCCTCATGACTTATTCAGCTTACTTTCTTATCATCAGCCCAGGGATGGCACCACTCACTATGGGCTTGGCCCATTTTTTTTTTTTTTTTTAATCCAACAAAGACCTTATCTACCTTTTTCATTATGTTATGTCCCTGGAACAGAGGTACCATATATAATGGGCTTTGAGTAATATTTTACAGAGTTATAATAACAGAGTCAATTAGTCAACTTGAGTTAAGTTGGCTAAATGACTTAATAAAAAGTTTATGAGCATTATTCAAGACCTTCATGCTTATTTCCATGGATTTTAACTTCCAAGCACACTGTACCCATGAACAACTAGATCAATTATGTTTTTACAGTATCCTGCACAGTATGATAACATCTTACAATGACAGTTCACTTGTTCTGTGCACATTTATTATATTTTTATTCCTGACTGGAATATGAGCCTGAAAGACAGAGACCCAATCTTTCCTGTTCAACACTATATCTCCAGTGCATAGTTGATGCTCAGTGGGTGTTAGTAGAGTGAATTGATGAATATGAATTGAATATCATGTCCTAAGACAAAATATTAATAAGCCTGAGCTGCAACCAAATCACCATTTACATTGCTGTAGCATTTGGGCTGTAGAGGTTGCTCAGAAAGTAACAGCACTTTCTGCTCAAACAAGTCCTCAGATCTCACATAAAAAGTCTAGCATGGCATCAGGTGCCTGTAACACCACACAGGTATGGGGTGGAGTGGGGTTGGGCAGAGACAGGAAAATCACTGGGGCTTGCTGTTCTCTAGCTAAGCTCCAGATACAGTGAGAGACCCTGTCTTATGGGGGAGGGAAGAGGGGGAGAGGGAGAGAGAGAGAGAGAGAGAATAAGTAAAGCATTTGGTGTACTATTTAAGTGAGTTTTTCCTTTCTGCTTATCTGTTTTATTATCTCCATTCTCAAGGGAATAATCCAAGCCACAGGGCCAGATGATCCCCTCAAAAAACATCAATCAAATCATATGAAGCTCCTGCTCCAGCATATACAGTGCCTCTCTATTACAGTGATATGAAGGTTCCAAGTTCCATTTTTCTGTTTAAGTCCATCATCTTCTGTCTGTCCCTTTATAGAAGGCAAAGCCTTCTAGCAGTTGTAATTAGCCTTGTATTTAAACTTGGCATAGTTATTTAATATTGAAAGCAAGAGTATCATAAAAACTGGTAACTTGCAAGATTTTTATTTTCTGAGACCTAAAACCCATCACTGAACATTTAGTTGCCCCACCTTAGGATGAGGGTCTAAAATTTTATGAGTTCTATGTTACCTTCCCTGTGTGGTCTATTCCCGCAGTGCATTGGGACTAAAGCCAGTCTCTCTATAGGGGGCTGTAATCTTGAGAAAGCTCTCAACTCACTATACCTTAGCTTTGACCATTTGTAAAATGGGAATAAAATAGTAGTGACTTAAATTACAAAGATTAAAAAAGTTTGATATATATGCAATAGTAATTCATGAGACATACTCAGTTATCATTGACAATTATTAGACATTTTAATTTCAATTTTCCCTAGTTCTTAAAAAGTAGAGAAGGAAATTAAAGACATTTATAGAGTAAATCAGATTTTTACTCGTCTCTGATTCTTTCCTCCTGCCTCACTCCAGTCTTTTGAAGTATCTTCTACCCACACTCCTTGACAGAAATTGTTTATAGTATCTTTCCAGTTAGATTGTGTAAAAGAATGACTTCCTTTCATACTTATAGTTCATCCTTAATATGAAAACAAGTTTGAGGGGGAAAGCACAAGAGACTGTGGATAGCTCAGGTGGTGGCAGGAGAAATGTATGGAGTAACCTTGGCTCTATGTTTACTACTGCCCGGACACCCGGGGTAAGTGTCATATGAAGACTAGATAACTTGGATTTATTGGGATGCATTGACTAACTTTTGTTGGAAAAGATCATTCAAGAAAACGCTCCTGATAGCCCACCTCTACCATTGGTTAGCACATCTTTTCCTTTACAAATGGACACGTCTTTGAAACTTACTTTCTTATAGCTACAACCTTTTTCATGGCTCTGCTTCCTTTCATTTGTTTCTTTACCCATCCCTTAAATGTATGATGTTAAATGTAAACTGAAGCCAAAGATTTTTTTGTTAATGAATAGTTTTGAAAATAGTAACTATATGGTAATCCAACACAACTTTTCTTGTTGGCTGTCAAAACTTTAAAATATTTCCTGAAGCCATCATAGCAAGTAAATGCCACTCTAACATTTGACTCTGGAGACAACATTCTTTGGGTGTTACAGGTAAGTAGTTCAAGGGAAACCCAGACAAACTTGAAAATCCCATTTCTGTGTGCTTTAATATTTTTATTTGCAAGAGACATGTTTGTTATTTTAAAAAATGAGTATCTCAAACTCTTGATCAGAATCAGTTCTACTTTGGTATGTGTTTCTTTTCCTGATTGGAATTAACATAGGAACTTGGAAATGCTACATGGTTACATCTTTCCTGCCCCCCTCCCCCGCTTTTTTTGCCTTTTTGCTTTTATCATAAGCAACTTAAAATACCAGCTTCTGTTCCTGTGTATGAAGTGTTTGTGGCTGTCCTGGTTAAGTCTACGTCCTCTATATGAGCAGAACTTGAAGCAATAAGAGATTAAAGGGGAGGTAAAACATCAGCTGATAAATTAGATACATGTTGCTATACGCAGAGATCTAATGTTTTAAATGTTTGGAAACATTAGAGCAAGCACACAGAGTAATTGCAACAATTAGACGTACATTGTTTTTCATTTGTGGCATTTGTGGCTGGCCATTATGTCATTAGCTTTCTTCCTTTTCTGATTTAATCTCTTCTGCCTCATGCTCCTTTGGTAGACAGTGTTTCAGTCTGCCCTATTTGTTGCTGGCATTGCTCAGCTCAGTTTTGAGAGGCTTTGCTTCTGTTTTAGCTCTCACACCTCACTTACTTGTTTAGATTATGTATATATTTGTTTTATTTGAAGCTAAATTGGAGGTCGGATTTGTACATACTTCATATTTTAAAGCTGAAGTTTATTAAAGAATTTTAATAGGGATTTAAGCACAAGTGTTAAAAGGAGACACATGTAAGAGCCATTTAACACATGCACAGGCAGGTGTGGACTTAAGAGGCAGCAGAGTCTGTAAGTTCTTTATACCACATTCTAAAATGCTACAAAGCTATATTTGCTATATTTTATAAAATATTTTCAATAATAGTATCAATATTAATTTTTTCTATCCTCTTGTTTAATTTTCAAGCTAAGGTCTGCATTTGAAACTGAACTCAGTTTATCCACTTGAATGGATTTGGGTCAGTCATGTAGCCTTTCAGTTTGTAGCAGAAGGGAATATCTACCCATATATCTCACAGGAAGTAGGAGGTTTTAAACTTCAAGAATTATTCAGAAAAGATGATGGCATATATAATGTTTGTATCATTAGAAAGTTACAACAAAAGTACCAATTATCTTTACCCCTCTTCATTCATGTTCCCAGTGCAAAGGGCAATAGAGTTTGAGGCAAGTTTTAACACAAAGCAACTTAGTCTTGTGTCAGAGCTAGCTGTACAAGCTTGTAAAAGCTGCCTGTTAACTGTTTAAAGAGTTTGTTAGTTACTAATCATGGTCATTATTAAAAATAATTTGTAAACTTACAACTAAACATTTCAACAGCAATGTTAATAAATGCTCAGGAGTGATTTACTTTCTGTTTCACTATTATTTGATGTTTGTAGTATAGTGGACATCTTCTGGTGTGTTATAGCATATGGACCCCTAGTCTCTGCATTCAAAAGTGTTATTTGGGTAGTTTGAAGTCAACCATGGTGAAGTTTTTGCACCATAAAAATTGGAAAAGCTATACACTAGATCTTTATGTGTTTTGTTGATATTCAGACTTCAGTGCTAGGAGATATTTTGATAATGAAGATGAAATTTCAAGTTACGTTTTTTTATGAATAAGTATTTCTCCAGTACTTGAAAACCATTATCTGGTTCATATTTACTGATGGATTTTTTTTAGTCTCAATATATATCTTTGTTTCTTCACTATTAGCACATTCACTGGTACAAAAATATCAGTCAACAATCAGGTTAGAAGTTTAACAGTATCTGTTTTGCTGAACTGAATATGAATCAAACATATATTTATTTGTAGTCTGGCTTTACCAAAGGAGTATTGAACCATAGGCTGGCTATCAACAGAAGCCAGGAAAAGATTATTGAAATCATTCTTTGGAAATCAGTTGGCCATATAGAAGTTACTCTTAAAGAGTATTGTATACATTATTATGTTTTATAAATTGTGTGATATATGTCCTTTATGTCAATGAATTTATATAAACAGACTTCCCTGTCACCTAAATGGCAATGGAAATGACAACAGATTGGATGGTTGAAGCCTTTGGAAGATGAAAAGAAAACAAGCCAGTCACGGTAAAAGAAATATCTGGCCAGGCAATGGTAGTGCACATCTTTAATCCCAGCACTTGGGAGGCAGAGGCAGGAGGATCTCCGACTTTGAGGCCAGCCTGCTCTAGAGAGTGAGTTCCAGGACAGCCAGGGCTACACAGAGAAATCTTGTCTTAGAAAAAAAAAAACCAAAGAAAGAAAAAGTAAAGAAACATCTGGATGGGAATGGAGGTGGGGAGGAACTCAGAGGAGTTGGGAGAGGGAAAACATAGTCTACATTGTATGAAAAAAATCTATTTTTTTTTTAAGAAAAGAAACAGACTTAGAGGAACATTTTATGCTGGGGAGTGGGGGTGCTGTCAGTCAAAGTCCAAGAAGGGTCGACGGTGGATGGTAGGAAAGGAGTCCAAAGGAGGGGTGCAATAAGAAAGAAAGGCTGGCAGCTCTAGGGTTTCAGAATGTCTCTGAAGCACATGAGAAAGGCTTTGTTCCTTAGTTGTTGAATTGTCTTAACATATGGGTAGGAAGGGGAAGCTCAATGAGCCAAAAATAGGATTCACATTAGACATTTTCTCTCTCATCTGGAAATTCATTCATGTCTGCACGTACAGAGGAATTATTAGTTCACCCTTATGCCTTGTTCTCATCTCCAATCTGTGGTAGGTTGTTTTCTAGCATTGGCCTGTTTGGTTGTAAAGTCTCAGTCCCCCTGGAACACATAGATAGTGCTGCACCTTTTTAAATTGCTTGTACTTTATTCCCAGTTTTTCCTAACCATGCTACAAGCAAACAACAGGCTGTGACCTAAGCCACGCAGTTGTATTACCTGACAGTCATCAGCAAACTTCCATCTGGCTGTCATGGCGCTCCCTGGTTCATTCATTATAGCTAAACTACACTCCACATTATAAGTTGTTTGTTTTTGTTTTAGCATTATGTAAGAAAATTTATTAATTTTGTGTTATTTGAAAAAGTAGTTAGGTGTTCCACGAAATAACTGACTCTCCTCATTCACCTACCTTAGGACCATAATGACCTGAGAAAGGGCCTCAGTTATTTACTACCAAGGGCTGACACTTTGAAGATTCCCTTTGGATATGTTAATTTGTTTATTTCAGTTTTCTGATAGTTAAATACCTTATAGGTGGCTTAAATGGATCACAGACTATTAATAGAAGATCAGATCAGGGTGTAGCATGTTGGTAGAGTACCTTTCTATCATGTATAAGACCAACATTTAATTTTCAACAATGTATAATTAAGTTTCTTTTCAACTAATCTAATGGAAGGGGTTTTCTCAGCTAATTTCCTCTCCCATTCATGCTTATATTCATTCCCGCAACTTTATGTACCTTCAACAAAGTAACAACTATTAAATGTTAAGCCCTAGCTTAAGGTTGCAGGCACATAAAATGATTTTGGGTTCAATTATTATGTTTCCCAAACCAAAATATATAAATACTCATCAATTAAAAAGATTGTGGTAGAATCCCTATTCTAGAGGAAATGGAGGTAGAGAGCAACAAGTCTTTATCCCACACAGTGAACTTGTAGGAATGTGGCAGTAGCTGCATGAGCACTATAATATGCATCAAGGAGTCACCTGAGTATCAGAGGTAGAAAAGCTGGTGTGAACACAAAAATGGTGTCCAGGCAGGATTGCTTGCAGGGATTACTGATTTGAGTGATGAATCTCATTCAAGTGGTTTGGCTATTTCTCAAGAAGAGGCACTCAAAATAGAAGATTGCCATTAATATTCAATGAGGGCATTTAAAAATACATTTATAAGACACCCAACCATTAAAGCAAGTTTGTTGGTTTACTTAAAGTTCACTTTCAGGCATGGCTAGATGTGAGCCCATGTCAAATGGGCTTGAATTCTATCTCTAATTTCCCTGCTTTTGTTTTATTCTTGGGAAAGGTATTTCTGACTGGTGGATGGTGAGACCTATATTAACATGTCCTACAGTGGTAAAGAGTTCTCTCTGGCAATGATCTCCCTTGTCCTCTTGCTGAAAGAGACTATTTTGCTTTAGTTGGGCTGCATGAACCTATAACCATGATCAAGGGATATACTGCCTGTGTATTCTGTATGGCAAACCCTAGATCAGGTATTAATGCCTGAAGGGCTAGTGCGAGGGAGGAAGAAGGGAGGGAGAGGACAGAGACAGAGACAGAGACAGAGAGACAGAGAGAGGTGTCTCATTTGGGGGCTTTTAAAATGGGAATAAAATGGATGTTGGGCATGCAGAAGTCAACAGACATTCAACTTTGCAGTTATAGTTATTTATCAAAATTTAACAGTGACCTAAACATCACATTTAACATTTTACCTGAAGTGTTTGTTACAGTGGAAAGAACCCTGAAAACTAGGTACAGCTGTCACAAGACCTATTGGTTTCACTTCCTGACATTAATAGGAATCAGATGTTCATTTGTACTTTGAAATTTCAGATAGTACACAAATGAATTGACTATTGCTTTGGAGAAAGAATGCCTCTATTTCACTGGGCTCTTTTCAAGTGATGTAGTGTTGTTTTAAGCTAGCTTTATAGTCTTCCACAGAAGGAATTGGTCTTGATTGACTATGGTTTCAACAAACATGAGGGGTGCAGACGGCTGCTGTGAGCCTCTGCCTGCCCATTCTGCTTTCTGTCTTGACAAGCTGAATGTCATGCAAATGTCTCCAGCCTTGGCACTAGACAGGCAGGAAGCCAGAACCAGTAATAGAAGCAGGAGGCAGTCTGTGAATACTTGCTGATTAATTTTAGCTCCATAGGCTTGATGGGTTTTCCATCCCTATAATTATCATCAGCAAATAGTTATTGAATGATGTCCAGCATATTTTTATTCTTCTTTCTTTGGTCCTAATTTTCTTTTTCTATTTTACCTCTCAGTGTGAGTTCATCACACGTATTTCTGTTCCTCAGACCTAGAGTCTCCCGTGATCAGTGGGTAGGGACTCAGTTATATTCCTCCTACAAGATTATTTATATAGCATTATCTGTCTGTCTGTTATCTATCTATCTATCTATCTATCTATCTATCTATCTATCTATCTATCTATTTATCTATCTACCTTCTATCACTTATCTACCTATATAAATGATATTTGTTATGAAATGGCTCAAATACTCTCTGAAGTGGTAGGAGAATAAATTACATGTGTGGAAGATAAGATAGGTGACTGAATAACTATTCTGTTCTGGCTGCTATATTAGTAGATCATATCGGCTTTATAAGTTGGCTTTTTTATTAGAAATTATGCACAACAAGGCTGTAAGTTCTTACTGGACTTGATCTGTGGAGGAAATGGAGAACAGGGGTGAGGGCATGAGTTATGAATGTAATAACTGTCAAAAGACCTTCTAGAAGGGAGATGATGGGCACCCAAACAAAATGGTTACCTTTGTGTTTGTGACATTAGATGGATGAACTGTGATACCTTTTCTGCCTTAAATTTTTTAAGTAATAGGTATTAAAAAATGGTACAAACTTATTATCAGAGTGAGACATGTAAAGGAGAATGATACATAAATTCCCACCCCTCTGTAGTACTGATTTACATATATAATTAGTGTGTAAGAGTCAGTGCTTCCTTAAGCCTTTTGTCTGGTCATGGGTTCATGCATGTATAATCCAATAGTTTTTATATTAATTAAAAAAGTATTATTGTGTATATAATGTGTAAGTATAAGTGTCATGATGTGTGTGTGTGTGTGTGTGTGTGTGTGTGTGTGTGTGTACAACTCTGTGAAATGGTGGTTCTCTCCTTCCATATTTATGTGGGTGGATTCGGGGTATTGATCTCAGGTCACTAGGCTTGCCTGGCAAAAATATTTACCTGATTAGCCTGTTTTTCTTTTAAATAAAGTGGGCTTTTATTGCATGTATTTTTTTAACTTCATTAAATGTCTTGGGGTTTTTGTGTCAAAATTTCTAGGGTAATTGTAAATTATAATGCAATAATACTGCATATTTAAATTATTTCCAATTTTTCACTATAGTAAGCCATGCTAAGATGAATATCTTTGTATTTATATTTTTACATCATTATGTAAGTACTTCTGTAGTAAAGAACTGGGATGCGGCTCACGCAATGACTAAGTACCCACTGTGCCGTGCTGGTGGAAATGCTTGTCCATTCCAGCTTATTTATTTATTTATTTATTTTGCTCTTGTCTTCCTTTGGGTACTCTTGAAAAATCCAGTTACAAGAGCTATGAGTGGATATACAGAACAAGCTCTACCTGACCATCCCTGCATCTGCTTTAGTCATGCCTCTGCTGGGTCCATCCTTATGTGAGAAATAAGTCAAAGAAGAATAGTTTATTGAAGTGGGAAAAGAAACCCACAAGGGATCATTTAGGAACAGCATAATGGTTTTGTTGAGCGAGCTTCAACCTGTCAGGGTGCCATGGCCCTGTGGTGGGATGTTGTTGCTTTCCTACCAAGAATCTGCTTTCCATATATGACATCAGATCTACATTTCTTGTTGCAAAGTATTATAACTTCATTCCATGTGTTCGTGGTACTAGTACCATCTCTCACCTTGTGAGTGGGACAGACCTGGCTTCTCAGGACATTAGTGCAGAGATAGGCACAGAGCAGGGGAAAATGAACCTTTTTTTTTTCTAGGCTTTCTGGGACTACTTAGAAGCTTATATTTAAAAAAAAAAAAGAAACAAAAATAAAAACAAAATATTGCATGCAAGCTTGGAACAGCTGGATTCTACCACTTAGAGACACTATTGAAATAAAGTAGGAAAGAAAGAGAGAAGAAAAGAAAATCTGGTGGTAGGATCCTCATTCTCTAGTGTATCCTGAGTCTAGATTGTTCTGGACCTGACTGCCACACACTTCAATAAATGACAGTAATATGTCTCTCCTTTTCTTCTTCCCCCTTTCCCTTCCTCCTTTTTTTCTCCTTTTCTTCCTTTAAACTTTTTTTTCATTTTGCTCCAGCCAATTGGAGTTAGATCTCTAAACTTTTGCCTCTAAAAGAACACTGGTTGCAGAACCAATGGTGTAGAACACAAGAATGCCACTCCCCCTGGAGCAGAGAGGCAGCCCACGGTTGCTGGGTATCTAAAATGACCTCAAATTGGATTAGAGTTTCCTCTTAATGATTAATGGGTTGAAATGGGTAAACTCTTTTATTTAGACATGTGCATAGCAAGGCTTTCAGTGTGAAGTTAATTTTCTGATTCTGGCTATATTGGCCTCAGAGTTTCACTTTTAAAAAGGAATGATATAGGAAATGCTTCTCCATTGGGGTATATTTCAAAAGAAACAGGATAAACAAAACCATGGTGATTCATGCCAATGGATTATTTAGCTTCAGTGTAAAACCCTTGAGTTATTAATCTGCTTTATGTATCTTCCCAGGTTTATATTTTATAGTTTTGTTTACAGAAGACTTGACAATACATTAACTTGCACTTTATCTGTAGATATGATCTACTGGGGTTATATAATAAAATATTAATGTTTGTTTACCCTAAACCAAAGCCTGAAAGCTCTACTGATATGAAAATCAATACCGCAGTTTAATTCTATCTGCAATCTTTATGCAAACACTATTTGTATTTTATTTACACAAACTTTACATTTTTTTATATTTGTAACAGAAGCATATGGTATGGGTGATAAGGCAGTTATAATCATTCAACATTTATTTGTTTATGAATAGCTCCAACTCAATCTGAAGTAGACTTCAGACTACGCATCTGAGCAGGCGTGTATCCCTGACAAATCATTTCACTTCTCTGGGTTTTTGTTTCCTTATCTGAGGAATAATGTAGCAAGAGTATTTGCTTTACAAGATACTTGTACAGAATAAATAAGATATTCCCTACAAAGCCTTTAGCAATTGCTGGCACTGAGCAGTACAGAGTAAAGCAACCGTTATTCCTACAAAATGTGAGAAGGCCAGCACCACATACCCCAAATAAAGTATATATGGTCATGACATCAACTCCCTTCATCTGTCTTCCTCATATCACCGGCTGAGGTGTGAGGCTATTGAGTACCTACTGAGGATTCTGTAAGAGAAACCCAGGCACTGGCTGGGAATTTGAATTTTCCACATATGATTTCCCATGCCTATCATCACATCTACAGAGTCTCGTAAGTGTATATGCTACACAAGTTACGTATTTCTGCAGTTTTATCATTATGGAACCTAAGAGGACTAGAGATTTCACTATCCAACTGAGCGTGTTCAAATAAAGACAGATATTTAAAAGCACACAAGTCGATCATGTGCTCTTTAGCCAGCAAAATCCTACAGCTAAAAGAAATAAAAGCACAGGGAAATGGAATGATTTGTCTGAAGTCTCACCGACTTGCTAAAGACCCCAAATGAACATGAAAACATTCTAATTCCTGGTCAAGTAGTTCACACAGGATACATAATGATATATCTTCAGACAGCACTGTTTACCTAGCATGAATTTATTGCCAGTGACGTGTTAATCTGCAAATTCACTTGTTTACTTTTATCAGTGCTCTAAAAACCCTTGACCTGCAAGATCAAAGTTTGTCCAGTGGAGTGGACACTGCACTGGACTTCAGGACAGGCTTTGTGCCTGTCCACTGCTCCCCTCAACTGCATGATCGTAAGTCACACTTCCTCCTTACGACAGTTTCCCTTTCTCTGCTGCTTAGGTCTCTGGACTTCCCCTCCTTATTGCTCTTCACCCATATAGAGGTATTGCCCTCCTGTATCCTCGGGAGATGGACTTCAGGGCTCTCCATGAATCCCACAAATCTACAAATGTTCAAGTCCATTCTATAAATGACCACTCTGTAAGTGGTTGTTATAGCACACTGCTTAAGGAATAACAACAAGAGTTATGTATGTTTGGTACAGGTGCATGTTTTTCTTTGTGAGTGTATGTGTGTACAAGTTTGTGCAGGTGAGTATGTACATGCACACGTGTGCATGCATATGAAGCCTAGAGGTCAACATTGAACATCTTTTTTTTGAGAAAGGGTCTCTCACTGAACATGGAGCTGGCCAATTCAGTTACACAGGTTGGCCAGCAAGCCCCCGAGAGAGCCTCCTGTCTCTTTCTCTCCAATGCTGGGAGTACAGGCTTCGTGTCCAGCTCTTTTACATGGATTCTGGGGGATTAACCGGATGCTTCCTTATGCTTAGGAAGCAAGCACTTTACCAACTGAGCAATCTCCCATGCTCTGATGCACCATTATTTTCCCTGAGTACTTTTGATTAGATTCACAGAACTCATGGATACAATAGACCAACTGTAATGATGGGCATCTTCCTACCTAAGGCTGCAAAGCTTTGGCTAGCACCCCATGAATTCCTATTGTTTGCCTCTATGATGGCGCTGAAGATGAAGGTAAGTAAAATAAGCCCTTGTTCTTGAGAGTCTCTCAGAATAGAAAGGTCAGAGAAATAAAGGGAGGAGGAGCTAATAAAGACAGCTGTGGTAGGAGCGCTTGGGTGGGAGGGTGAAGACAGAGGAGATGGATGAGTTGAACATTCCCTGGTGGATGGGGACCCACAACCACAATCTGAAGCTAAAGGTAGGAAAGCTCATGTTGAGGAGCAGCATAGTACCAATCACACTGGCTTGGGTGCGGGTAAAACTAGAAAGAACCAGGCTCCGCACGTTCCTCAGGGTATGACTTTCTGGTTACCTCAGCTTCCTCATCAGTTATAACAGTTACAGGTCTGGATTCCCTTTCAGGCTGTTGTGACCAGTCATTGAGATCATGCATGCTGACGTTAGCAGGACACTAGGCACTAACTTGTTAAAGTAGTGGTAGTAGTAACACTAGTTTGCTTTCACCAAACCTGTTGTTTTCTTCCTTTCTTCCAGGGACAAGGACATATTTATAAACTGATATCCCATTTTGTTGTTGTTGCTACCATCATCATCATCATCATCATCATCATTTTTGAGACAGGGTTTCTCTGTGTAGCCCTGGCCATCCTAGAACTCTCTCTGTAGACCAGGTCGGCCTCAAACTAAGAGATTCACTTGCCTTTGCCTCCTGAGTGCTGGGATTAAAAGCCTGTGCCACCACCACCTGGCTACATTTTGTTATCTTTTAAAAGGGTGTGTGTGTGTGTGTGTGTGTGTGTGTGTGTGTGTGTGTGTATCTCTGTACACTGTATTTGTGCAAATATCTGCAGAAAAGATGGGATCAGATCCCCTGGAACTTATGTTACTGGCAGTTGTGAGCTGGCATGTGGGTTCTGGTAACTGAACCTGGGTCCTCCACAAGAGCAGCAAGAACTCTTAACAGCTGGACTGTCTCTCTAGCCCCTAAACATATTTTTAATAACACTCAAGTATTTGAAGCACTATGAGTTAAAAAAGAGAGAGAGAGAGAGAGAGAGAGAGAGAGAGAGAGAGAGAGAGAAAGAAAGAAAGAAAGAAAGAAAGAAAGAAAGAAAGAAAGAAAGAAAACAGGAAAAAAAAAAAGGCCAGCAACATGACTCAGCAGGTAAAGTGCTTGCCACTTGTCTTTGTGTGTGTGTGTGTGTGTGTGTGTGTGTGTGTGTGTGTGTGCCAATGTGACACAGCTAGAGTTAATCTGAGAAGAGGAGGGAACCACGTTTGAGAAAATACCCTCCTTAATAAGATTGGCATGTAGACAAGGTTGTGGGTCATTTTCTTAGCTAGTGATTGACGTGGTGTCAGTCCTGGAAAGGAGGCCTCAGGTTATATGAGAAAGCACAGGAAAGAGGAGGAGCAAGCCAGTCAGCAGCACTCCTCCATGGCTTCTGCTTCAGTTCCTGCCTCCAAGCTCCTGCCTTGAACTCTTGTCCTGATTGCCTCGGTTATGGAATGTGGCTTGAATGTGAACCCTTTCCCAGTTTCTTTCAGTCTGTCATGGGGTTTCATCATAGGGGTAGAAAAGTGACTCATACTGTAGGAATGCTGCTAAGTGTCCCATGATGCACAGGGTGAGCCACTACAGCAAAGAATTATCCAAGTCGCAGCCAGTGCTCAGGTCAAGTCCTGCTCTAGATGTAACCTGTTCACCACTACTTCTCATCAACCATCAAGAAACAAGAATCATCAAGAATGCTTTGTCATTTACCTACAAAAGCATTTCCTTTGGGCATTTTACACATTTTTACATATTTTACCATCTCCTTTGGATAAGAAAGTTTTCTAGAGTTTTTGGTACAACCATTCAAATGGTCTTGTCAAAATAATGGAATTTGTGTGGAGGTGGTGGTGGGGGACCTGGACATACGCATGCAGTCTCCTACTCTATCACCATCTATCTACGTTATACCTTTGAGACTGGGTACCTCCTTGAACCTGGAGCTAGGACGGTTTAGCAACCTCAGTGGTCCTCTTGTCTGTGTTGCCTAAAGTGCTGGGGTTAAAGGTGCATGCGGCCATGCCTGACTTTTCACATGGGTGCTAGGATTCAAACTCAGGTCCTCACACGGGATGCACTCTTATCCACTGAGCCATCTTTCCACACCAGGAAAAAAATCATCCTTTTTAATAGATGGATAACAGGATAAAAATGTATGTATTGTGCTGGAATTGAACTCAGGGCCTTGCACATGCTAAGTCGGTGCTCTGCAAATGAGCTGTTCTCCCCGCTATAAGGTGATTTTAGTGATAGTCACTTCCAAAGGCATTCACTTGCCTCTAGTTTCAGCTCATTTTTTCCTCAGGAAGTAGAGAAGCTTTGACTGCCTTGGCTAGGCTCCATCACCACAGAGATGCAAATGGCCAGCTTTGGGGAGGAAGAAGCCAGTTGACTTTGAGCTCTCAAAATTTTACTAACACTTCTGTCAGAGCTGGGTCAGTACCAAGATAGCTCACAGGTGTCTGTGAGTTTGTCTCTTTTTCATGAGGATCAGCTTCAAGGAGCGTTTCTAAGTTGCAGTATTAATAAGTCTCATCCCTCGGTCTTTGTTTTCTTTCTTCTAGAAACAACACAGTGGTTAAGCAGCTGGCTCTGGGGTGAGGCTGCCTGGGTTTGAGTCTGGTGCTGTTACTTGTTGCTATGCGACCTTCACAAGTTTCTCAGTGTCTGAGTGCCTCAGATCCCTTTATTGGTAAGATGGGGAGGACAGACTGCCTGACTCAGAGGTATAGTCAGGATCCAGTCTGTTCCCCAGTGTAGAGCGTTTATACCCCAGCTTCTTGACTGTGTCTCAGCCCTCTACACAGTCCCATAACTGGATGTGAAGTCATGAAAATTCAGCAATAGTCAAAGATTTCCAAATGCTCAAAGACCGAAAATTCAAAAATCAAGTTTGTAATGACTCTGAGGTGTTTCTCCCAGCACCGGCCCACATTACATCATGTGACTTCACTGCAGCCTTGCTTCTGAACACACCACACAGAAGGCCAACAACACTCCCTAAAACATCCTGACTAAAGATTTGAGACTATAGTACACTATACATAATGTTTTTATTTCCAAGTTTTCACTTCTTATAGAAATATAATCATCTAATTAGAGAAAACAAAGACTTTTAATATTTTCCTACCATAATGTCTCAGCATATAAAGATCCAAACAGTATAATTTAGGGTTGTATTCTGTGTATTTTGTTTTTAAACTTGCTATTTGAATTATTTGCTTGAATTTTACTGAAAGTATCTAATAAGTTTCAGCTTGGAATTAGGACAGAATTTCCAACAATTTCTGAAGTGGTGTTAAACATACTTTGTGTTATATATTTATGCAAACCAGTGCTCCCAGCACCAATGATTATAAAAATCCAAATATTGATCAGCTCTGAAAATTGAAGATGCTTTTCAGTTGATAGCATCAAGTATTCAGCTAAGATTGAATTATTTATGTAAAAATAAGCACATTCATTTCATTAGCATGCCAAACTGCTTTCTTTAATAAATTACAAAATTATATGTATACAGAAAGTTGAAAATTTCTTTATGATTTCATGTCTACAAATGTTTGATTTGTATACATATTTTATATACCTGGGGTTGGGTGAAAATGGGAAAAATGTAAGCAGCCCTGACTTAGAACTGTGTCAGCTGTCACTCATTGGAGTCATTCTTGTATCCTTTGAGGGATAACTAACTTGCCCACAGGACTCCCATACTCTCCTAAACTGTAGGTGTGATGCATACTAGGAAGAAATATATGTTCCCACAGGGCAGGTGACATGGTCAGAGGCAAGGCTAGAAAGGTCAAGGTGGGGAGCTGAAATGGTCACTGATGATCAGTCCTGCCTCTTTGTTAGCTGCCAGTGTCCGAGTTTCCCTTCCCCCTCCCTTCACCAGTGCACTGTTCTCCTCAGGTCCCTAGCATTTTTCCCCAAGCATGTCACCATCACTCCAAGGGCATCCCTGCTTTGCTTTGAACTTTTGTGCTACTTTGCATGGCCATCCCTTAAACACTGATTTCCATTCAAATCACCTGAGGAGTTTGTTTAAAGTGCAGCTCTCCACGCCCCACCTCAAACCTCCCACCTAAGGGCAGAGTCCAGGACTCTATCTGAGGCACTGTGACTTACTACGTAAGAACATGCCCAAGAGACCAGGCCACAGAAGCTCTTCACTAGTTGTGACCAAATCATTTAACTGTCTCATTGTCCCATCTTCATTTGTAAAACAACTCTGAAAGAGAAGCTATTTTGGCCTTCAGAGCTGGAAGGGAGAAGAAACCAATCCATCCCACAAAATAAATTACTACACACCTAGCAGAGGTCTCTGTGCCTTACTGACATTGTCTTCCTTTGTTAAGTTGCAGCTTCATTTTTAGCTTGATGCCTTAAGATGCTATTAAATCAAAACAATAAAACAATTTTTGAAGAATAAAATTGGAGAACTCACACTTATCAACTTTAAAACTTACTACAAATCTACATAGATCAAAACAGTGTGGCATAAGAACAGACAGGTAGATGATGGGACAGAATTAAGGGTCCAGAAACATATGTCTTGGCTCAACTGATTTTTGACGAAAATGCTAAGACCGCTGACTTCTCTCAACAAATGGTTCTAAGAGAACTGGACAGACGTATGCAAAGTAGAATATTTAAAAATAAACTCAGTGGATTGCAGACATAAGGGAACAGGTGAAAGTATAAAATTCTTAAGAGAAAGCATACAGGTAAGTCTCTGTGACCTTGGATCATATAATGGTTAGATGTGATATCCAAAACAGACTCAAATGAAGTCAATAGCCAAACTGAATTTTGTCAAAATTAAAAATCTCTTCTACCTTAATAGAAATCATGAAGAAAATAAAATGTTGATCCACAGAAGGAGGCAACAATTGCAAATTGTGTATCTGATAGAGTCTAGATCTATTATATATATAATGAACTGTTGTTACTTGACAATAAAAGGACAACATATATTTTAAAAGGGCAAATGGCTTGCACAGAGTTGTCTAAAGAAGACATACAAGTGACTAATAAACACATAAAGGATATTAAAAGATGCTCAACCTTATTAGCTGTGAATTGATACAGGAGATATTACTCTATATGCATTAGGCTAGGAATGTTTTTAGAAGAGGAACATTATGTTTTGGTGAAGATGTGGAGAAAATGGAGTTCTCCCACAATGATAATAGAGTTACAAAATGGTTCAGCCTTATGGAAAATAGGTTACCAGGTCCCTCAAAAAGTTAAACCTAGAGTTACTGTATGATTTTAAGAAGTTCTCTGAGGAAAAAGAGACTCCCTCAAACAATATGGGTCATTGCCACTGCCCTTTGTTGCTTCCCAGAACTTGAAGGTAAAACTCTATTACTAAAGACACATACATTTCATAGACAGGACATGGAGGAACTGAACTGGATCTGACCTGGAAGCCTCTTCCCTGAGGACTATCTCTCATAGTTTAAGAAGGTGCTATGCAAACTGCTAAGAGAGAAGAACAATTAATAATACTACTTAGATGTAAAGCCAATAAACCACAACAATGGCCAGATATCTCCAAGGGTACAATAGTGGCACTTACATATTGGGGTAACCAACTGATGGGGGAATGTCTTTCTGTATGCTGTGAAAATATGTTGCTCTGATTGGTTGGCCTATGGCAAGGCAGCTTAGAGGCAGGTAGAAAATCCAAACAGATAGACAGGAAGAGAAAGGAGAGGCAAAGCAGATGCCAGCTGCCACCAAAGGAACAACATGCCAGCAGACCAGTAAGCCACGGCCACACAGCAACTTATAGATTAATAGAAATGGGTTAATTTAAGATATAAAAGCTAGCTAGCAAGAAGCTTGAGCCATAGGCCATGGCCATGCAATTTGTAATTGATATAAGCCTCTGTGTGTTTACGTGGGTCTGAGCGGTTGCAGAACTAGGTAGGACACAAGCATTTTTTAAATGGCTGTGGGACCTTGGTGCCAGACAAGATCAGGAAAATTTCAGTTACAACCAACAGCTATTTAATTGAACTCAATGACTGCTCAACTGGAAGGAGTTTATGTCTGGTACTATAAACTTATCCAACTATCCATGGACCTGAGTTCATGGACCTGAGAGGATGATCTAGTACTGCCACTTTCCTAGCCATTGGAATTTCTACATGCATTCTAAATATGTATTCTTATATCTACAAATAAATAGGCTCTCACCCTTCATCAAAAAAAAAATCTAGTTTTTGCAGCAGATGGAGAGTATTATAGAAATCTAAAACTGGTCAACATACAGAGAACAACTGATTATGGGTTGCCAATCTCATAACCCCCCCACTGAAGGTTCAGGGAACATCATGGAGGAGGGAGATGGAAAGATTCTAAGAGCCTGGGGGACCAAGACATTTGCTGTGATAGAGCATCTTTTGTACATGACAGGGAAGCTGCATCCTTGAAATCTCAACAATATGGTTGCTCAAACAAGATCTGCACAATGACAAATACCAGTTGACATGCCAGAATGGGTGGGGGGACTCTCACGTGCCCCCACCATGTCCAGATGAAGAGCTACAGGCAATCTGGCTGCTGAGAGAGGGAGAATCAGTCTTCTCCAGGGACAAGGCCCTACATAGGTTATCCATCCCAAGTGGTCAGCCCTAAACACACAACCATATGAGCAACACTAAATGAATTCAACAACAAGCTGTGTGTATGTGTCTTAGGGTTTCTATTGTTGTGACAAAGCACCATGACAAAAAAAGCAAGTTAGGGAGGAAAGGGTTTCTTTGACTTACACTTCCACATTACTGTTCATCTCCGAAGGAAGTCAGGACAGAAATTCAAGTAGAGCAGGATCCTGGAGGCAGGAGCTGATGCAGAAGCCATGGAGGAGTGCTGCTTACTAGCTTGCTCCCTATGTCTTTCTCAACCTGATTTCTTACAGAACCTAGGACCACCAGCCCAGGAGTGGCACCACCCACTATTGGCTGGGTCCTCCTCCATCAATCACTAACTAAGAAAATGCCTTATAGCTGCATATTTTGGAGGCATTTTCTCAATTGAGGTTCCCTTCTTTCAGGTAACTCTAGCCATGTCAAGTTGATATAAGACTAGCCAGCACAGTATGCATGTAAGTATATATGTATGTATGTATGTATGTATGTATGTATGTATATGTATATGTGTAATGATAATTAAAGAAGTCGTGAATTTGAGAGTGAGAGGATGTGAGAAAGAGATGATAGAGAGAGAGGGAGGAGTGGAAATGGTGCACATATAGTACTCTTTTAAAAAATAGAAAAATATAAAAAATGAGTTTTTTGAGTGAAGTTATACATCTCTACAAAACATATTATAGTTGAATGTTCACAATGACACTATTCCTATTAGTCAAATGGTTATAACTTAAATGTCTGTCAAGTGATGAATGAGAAAACAAATGTGGTTCATACAGCAGATGCTCTAGATCAACAGATATGAATGATGTGCTGACCAGAGCATGCAGGGACAAATCTTTAACACGTTGTTCTAAGTCAGTGGTTCTCAATTTGTGGGTTGCTACCCCTTTGAGGGTCAGATGACCTTTTTACAGGGGTCACATATCAGATATTCTTCATATCAGATACTTACATTATGATTCATAACAGTAGCAAAATTACAGTTATGAAGTAGCCACAAAAATTATATGGCTGGGGGTCACCCCAACATGAGGAACTGTATTAAACCATCATAGCATTAGGGAGGCTGAGAAGCACTCTTCTTAGTGGATGAAGCCAAATAGAAATGACCACATACAGTGTGATTCCAGTTACCTTCCAGCACCTGATGGGAGATTCTAGAATTTGGGATTTCCTCTTTTTGTTCCCATGCAGTGCTAGGTTTGAATGCACAGCCTTGTGCATACTGGGCAAGTCCTCTACCACTGAGCTATGTACCCAGTTATCTGGGATTGCCTCTGCTAGTGAGAAGGCTATGGTCAATATGGAGGTGGATAGCATTGTAACCAAAGGACACTATAAGCTGATGATCTGCTGGCATGCCATTCCTAGCAGAGATGGGTATATTGGGTTATGTCCTCAAGACATTAGAAAGAGATTTACCTGATTTCTCCCCATACCCTCCACTGATTGAATTTCCTCTTATGAGATGCTGTGCTAGACTGGTTAAATGCCAGACTGATTTACACCGTATGGATCCAGCTCTTATGTCTATCACTTACTAGCTTTGTGTTCCGAAGTTACATAATCTCTTGCTCTCTAATATGAAGGGGATTTAGGTATACTTTCTACTTAATAGACTTATTTTAAGGCTTAAACAAACTAATCACATAGATGGATTTATACTGTGCTTGGTAGAACAAATAAAAATAATAAAGATTAACCACCATGGTTGCTGTTACTGTTTCTGTATGGGTGTTATTTATGTTATAGATGAGAAAATGGACTACTTATATTTGGAATTTCTGTTCACCATTGAAAATTACTTGAGCAAAGTACAATAATATACAACTCTATCTACATATAAAATGTCATAATGAAGCTCCATACACTAATTATAAAATAAAGAGAAAATTAGTAAGTTGGGCTTTCTAGGGTGTCAGTCACTTGAACTTGGAGTATAAGTCTGGCAAAGAACAAGGACAGTGTGTTGACAGATTGGGATTCCTGGTCCTGCTAAGCTGTGGATGAAAGCCACAGCCATGGCAACATCATTGAAGTCACAGATGTCACCTTATGAAGCACCTGCAGGATGCTCCTGCCCTAAAGATGCCATCTCATGAACTTTAGGAGGAGATGCTACAAAGGAAGGGCCACAAGGGCCCCTATGGCCACATGGTGAAAGCTGCAGGCCTGATCTCCAGATCTGCATTATGGTCCTTTCTAAAATCCTTCACAGACTTCTTCCTTGGGTGAAACTGAAGTGGTCCTGGGATCCCAGGGTGCCCCCTGACTGGCTCCTGTCTGTCTTTCAGCTTCCTGTTCAACCCTCCCTTGGCTTACTATGCTCACACCCAGAAGTTGGCAAACCACAGCCAAGTATTTTAGAGTTTTATTAGGACACAGCACACCCCTATGTTTATGTATCTCAGTTGGCTGCTTTCACACTGCAATGGCAGAGCTAGGCCATACAGACAGAAACCATATGGCCCGCAATGTGAGCACATGGTAACATTTAATGAAACCTGGGAAATGAGGTCTGATTGAGGGTCCAAGAAGAAGGAATGGCTTTGGTCATCAGCTAAGAATTTTTGCTGTAAAATAAAAGTTACGTGTATGGGGGCAGGGGCACTGAAGCCCTCAGTGACTATCATACTGACTATCATACTCCCATGCCCATCAAAGATCCTTGGAACACACTCCTGCAGGGCTTATGACTTCTGGACACACACTTTGTAAAAGCACTGACTCCACTGCTTTGATTTGGTATTTTGATTAAGGTGACTTTTGTATTTTTGATTGCTCTTACACCTACATGCTGCAGACATTCCCCTACCACAGTGCTTAAAGAACATGCAATAGAAAGCCAATAACTCTTAACCACTTGATGTTGTACCCCAATCCACTTCTTAATCATAAGTAATGGTGATAATTGTAGCTGACACATGCTACTCACATGCAGCACTGTCCTATCTAATGTTCTCGGAGGAGGGAAGCACATGCCATCTATGTTATAGATGAGAAAACTAAGGAAAAGAGAAGTGATGTGATTTGCCCAAGGTGTGTGACAATGAATAAGGAGTGACTGAGCTGGACTTAACTAGTAGCTCTGACAACAGAGTACCAATTAATTGGAAGTGTGTCTCCTTCCACTTTTCCTGTTGCAAACAAGAGGTGAAATGGAACTGTATGCAACTTCTTTGCAATGGAACATCCATGATTCTGGAACCTATTGAATGTTAAATCAGAACACACTATCAAGGATGCCCGAGACTGCACATCTATCATATCTGTCAATCACATACATTCTCTAAGAAAGAAATTCTCCTGAGAATATGTTTTAAGGGAAGAAAAGGAAATATAATAATAAGAAACATTGGAGACAGTCTTACTATTAACCAAAGGACAGTTAAGTCATCAGGCTTAGTGGCAAGCACCTTTACGTGCTGAGTCATCCCACTAGCCTTGGGTTTGGAATACTACTTAGCAATTCCCAGTTGGCCATCACTGCCAGCTGTGTGTGCCTTGACTCGTCCATCAGCTTGCTTTCACAAAGATGTGGAGAGGTGTGATGGTTAGTGTTAATTGTCAAGCTGACAGGAACTGGATCACTTGGGAGAGGGGTTGCTGGGCATGCCTGTGGGAGATTATCTTGATTATATCAATAGCTGTGGGAAGACCTATCTTAATTGTGGATAAGACCATTCCCTGGATCTTGGCCTGACTAAGTGAAGAATGGGAACTGAGCACTGTATACATTCATCATTGTTCTCTGTTCTTGATTATGGTTGTGCTGATTTCACTATGATGGACTACCTGGAAATGTGAGCCCAAACAAGCCCTTTCTCCTTCAAGTGGCTTTTCTCAGGGTATTTTGTCATAGAAATTGGAAAAGAAACTAAGACACAGAAAGAGAGAGGAGGAGAACATTTGATCTCTTGTTTTTATAGGGTGTACTGTTTGATCCCTTCAGGAAAGAAGACGGGAAAAGGTTAAAACATGGTTTAGAATAACAGAGTGCCAGGACCAGGCAGGAACTATGGCTCAAGAGTTTCTGGGGAGCAAAGTAAGGACAAATATCTGCCCAGTACTGTCATTTGGATCTGCTTCCCAACAGGGCTTAGGACCCTCCAGGGAAAGATGGACACCTTTCAAATCATTGTAGGAAAAACTGGGGTGCTCCCAAGTGGAGGAGCAGTGGAAAGGAGCACACCATGGAGAAGTCCTAAAGTGGCAGTGTGATTCCAGCAAGAGAGGCTGATGTCAGCAGAGGACAGGATGGCAGTCTGCACGCTGAGACTAGAGCTTGTCTGGACCCAGCTACCCCGGGAGCATTCGAGAAAGAGTTGACTCTGCAGCCTTAGGAAAGGGTACCGTGTGTATGATTTGGAAGAAGGATGTGTTATATGAAATAGTGACACTATGGGGTTCACACAGCTTTTTAGTGGCCTCCAGGGAGGAGACTTAGCTTTGAGTAATAGTTAGATTAGCTGTCCTGGAGGTGGAAATGGTAGCAGCAAAGACAAGTGGAGCAGAGTTGAACCCTGGAGTCCAGCCATAGTCTACGAGTCGGGGTAGGATTATTTAAGGAAGGTCTGCTCTGAGCCACCAGAACGCCTGAGATTGAGTACATTTTCCTCCTGAGGCCAGCACCATGTGCTCTATCTCACTCTGCTGAGCAGGGAGGTGATGAGAGGCTCTAGCTTAGACATTCAGCAGGCATTCTGAATTCACCAGCTCGGGTCCTGCAGGACTTCCTGGTAGCAGTGAGTGTGGTAGCGTCAGAGACAGGGACAGACTCCTCATCCCAAATGCTGTCTTAGTGGAAGCTTGTGAGCCTGGGCCCGTGGACTCCTGCTTTGGTGAGGACACTCAACAGAATTATTTCTAGCCACATGTTAGCACCTCTGGGCATTTCCAGAAATACTTAAGGGAAAAGAATTCACTAAAGGCTGAGGTGATGCAGGGACACCCATAACTGGTGAAGTGTGAGGTGTTTTGGAAGAGATTATTTAAACAACTCTGGCCAGAGGTTATTAAAAGCATATGACTCCCCATGGGGTCAATGCTTTTCTTTAAGTAGTTTGAGGTCTATGGCCACTAGCTATGACAATTGCAAGGGTTTGGCCTGAAAGGATTTTATTTTTCTTAGAGTCAAGAAACACCACAGCTAGTGTTGACTGTAGACAATTTGGAGGCTCCTGCTCTAGGGAGCCTCTCCATCTGCCATCTCTCGACTATGGCATCTTTTATGCATATTTCGTCTTCCCTTTCTCCCATGTGAGCTCTAATGGCAGATGTGTGGTATGGAAACTCGCTGAAGATGACCCATGACTGGCAGTAGCTGGATCTAGTGTTTGGTGGAGGAGGAGGCCTCGGGTCCACCATGGCTTAGTAGAAAGGCTAATTGTGAAAGGCCACTGAAGGGTGACAGGGAGCTTCCTGGAATCTGTTAATAATATAACTCAAAGGTGGCACAAATGACTCATGCCATTATTAATACGCCTCGAGCCATTTGGCCGCAAGATTATAGTTTCATTCAGCCCATCCTTCGGAGGGAGACAGAGAAGAAATCATCACTGCTGACACAGCAGACACGTGGAGGAGGGGAGATCCTCATGTGCCCATTTCTCATGCAGTAACTGGTGAACCAGCAGCAAACATAAATGTCATCTTCCTTTCCTGGTGCAGGCGGAATAAAGCCACGCCCGAGAAAGACCTTGGCCCTGACTAGTCTCCTGAGCTAACAAATATCGAGCCAAGGACTTAAAGATCAGCTAAATGATCTGGCCTGAAAGCCTGCCTGCCTGCCTCCCTTCACCCCCTGTTCACTCCCCTGGCCATCTGTCTTCACTCTCTCCACCATTGAACCTCTGCTGTTTGATGGGGGATGATGAGGATGCCAATGATATTCATTTCACCATGAAAGCTGATTCTTTTTTTAATTTGAGTACCAAGGGGATTTGTCAAAACTGGCTCAAGCATTTTTCATAGAATCTCGTCATATCATTATGATTTTTAATAAGGCATTTACTAGTTGGCATAATGGAAAGGGAAACCTTATTTACAATGGGCCTAAAGGAGATGAATGAATTGCTACAGGTTCTAGAAAGAAGGATCGATAAAATACAGTTAACTTTGAAAAGTATTTGATTGCTTGCTGTTTTTCGGCCCCTATGTTAAACAGCTCATAGCTAGGAAGATCCGTTTCCGGTATCAGGAAGGTGGTTTGAACTGACAGGAGAAGGCAGTCTACTACTTTGAAATCGTGTTTCACCACACACGACTAATAATTTTTTCATGACTTTTCAATGCCGTAAAGTGAAAAAGGGATAACTGAAACAAACTCATAAAAAAGTTGAAACACAACAAGACAGCACCCCTCTCTCTCCTTCAGATGACCCTCCCCCAACCCCACCCCAAGCTAGACAACTCTCCTGCTTGCAAACTCAGCTGGACACACAGCCTTGCCTCCATTCAGAGAGACCCTGTGAGACCCTAAGTGGTACTGGACATAAAACCACCAGTGGTCCCCCACTTCACAGGGTGCCAAAGCAGAGCTGCCCCTCTCCCTGCTGCCTTGCTGGTTCCAGTGCCTCATCTCTGCTTCAGTGTCTCCATCGCCATTCTTCAAACTTTCTCGGCCCCTGCCCACCTCACAGCCTTACCCTTAGTGTTCTGCGGGGTGCCTAGACAGCCACATAGCCTGCTCCTTTATTCAGAGCTCTGCTCAATAGCTTCTCCCCATAAAAGTGCCCCCCATCCTTCTCTAGTTCTTTGCCATGTTTTGTTTTTGTTCAGAGCACTTTCCACATAACATGTTACACACACACACACACACACACACACACACACACACACACATACACACGGATTGATATGCTGTCAGTTCTTATTTCATTTGCTGTTTGCATCGCCTCCAGTAGCACCCAGTACACACTTGCTGAATAAATGAAACTGAGATACTCAGAGCAACACATTTCTTTTTAGATAAGCCCACAAAAAAAAGTTGTCTTCGCTTCTCAGTTTAAACGGTTCAGCGCTCATCAAAAATCTTGTGATAATTTTTTTTCAGATGCTCTGACCTCTGTGTGACCTTCATCTAACTTCATTAGAACTCACGTCGTCCAGTTGCAGAATGAGAATCAAGGTACCACTTACCTTCCTCCCAGACACTTTAAGGAAGCAGGATCTGAGACGTCTTCCTTGCCAGGAAGACTGCTGATGATCAGGCTGCAATGGGAACCCCAGGAGGGCGGGAGCTGGGCTGCTCTCATCTCCATTCTTGCATCGAGTAGGCGCTCATGCACTGTTTATCAGAGTTCATATCTGCGGGACCCACACTGCACCTGGTCCTGCACCAGTTGTCACGGAAGCCAGCCCCTCCACTGGGCTAACCGCTTTCAGAGCAAAGAACCAAATCTGGCTTCGATGTGACGCAGGCTGCTTTTTCTAGAAGAAGCTAAACTCGCACCACGTTTGATGAGCAAGCTCCCACTGGTGCTTTCTTTCCTTTGAGTGCACAGCAGAGAATTTCACACAAGAGAACATTTCAGATCAGAGGATTCTGTCTCTTGGATCGAACTTTTTTCCAGAGACCTGACTAAATGCAGTGACTCTCCTCTTTGGGGTGAATTTCCTGGTTCTGCTCAGATACTGATTCAGCAGATATTCCCCGAGTTAGACCCGAATAGAAACCATCACTACAGGGCTAGAGCCTCGAGCTGCATCGTGCTCTAAAGGGATCTGAAGAGTCGATAATGCACAGATGTCCACCCACCTCTTTTTTTCTCATCTTAGTCCCTTCTTGACTAATCTTCTCTTCCACTCTCACTCACACCCCAGCGCTCCTCTCAGACTCATGGACATTTTCTGGTCCTATGGGTCCTGAGAAAACTGCAAACCCTCCAAGGTTCAACCATTTGGTATCAGAACATCTGTTTTCTCTTTCGCTCTACCGTTTAGAGAAGCATGTTGTAATTTCCTCAGCAGAAGTGAAAGTGATCAGTGTCTACCCATGGGTCTGTGCAGGCCCTAAAAAGAGCAAGAAGGAACCAGAAAGGAGGTGGTGGTGGGGGACCCGAGAGAGGAGTTAGAGCAAACCTCACAGCTCTACCCACTTGGTGGAAGGAAATGAAAATGGCATTCAGTTTTATTATTGATTATAATTCTCTGTCATCAAACAGGTGCTAGTTAAATTTTCATTTTGATTTTACACATTACTTTAAACTGATACTTCCTCATTTGCCTGAAGAGAATCTATGCAAGGGTGCACAATTTAATTTGTTAATCTGAAAATGAGCGAAATATTACCAGGCCTTTTGTTACTTCTGAACATAAGGCCTAAGTTTGTGTAGGGCTCCGGTCACCATTTAGGTTGTAAACAGGTGTATCATTTTAAGCACATCTGTAACAGTTGAGCAGTGAGAAACACATTACATGGTCAAAGTGGTCAGTGACGGTGGCCTTCAGAAGTGCCAGCCATCCCAGGACAGTGGATGTGCATTGGCTTGTGTGCTTAGAGCTGAGCCAGTGCTCTTGACATCATGGCCCATCAGAAGGGTCTCACCCAGTCTCTCCAGTTACACTGAATTCTAAATTCAGTAGAGCTGGTTTCCAGTTCATTCTCCAGGCTGATTAAATGGCAGCATTGTTAAGGACATCGATGATTTACATAAAATATCCATGGGAACTGTACAGAAACTTGTTGCTGCAGTAGCTGGTAGACACAGAATAACTTCTATGTTGAATGTTTCCCTGATGACAAGGATCATTTTCCGGTACATGTGCAACTGTACTATGGAGTAAACGTTATCAGAATCAAGTGGCAATGGTTGCTGAAGAAATGGAGACCATTTACAACTTAGTAAGAATAGAAGAAGAGCCTGATTTTAAGAGACTTGACATGATGTTTGCAGTCAGCATATTGGCAAAGTCCTTGTCCATATCATGTGACTCTGCTGGACTGAGTTTCTTTAGACTTTAATGTTAACATCCACAAAAGTTCTGGGTTAGTTTCTGGAAACTACAGGTTTTTAGTATTGGTCAATTTTTTTTCTATGCTTGGTGGGCAGGAAAATGAGAGACCAACTGACAGCTTCTGTCCAGTAACTACCAACAATCCATTTGACTTCGATTTTCTTTCCGATTAGGACAGTATATGGAAGGTGTATATTAATTCTTTCTCAGGCTTTATTTTCTTACCAGTATTTCCTCTTCAATTTAGGTCCTTTTCAATTGTTTTATTTTCTCTTTTCTACTGTGCTCTTAAGAGCTGCCACAGAAGGAGATGGAATAGGACTTACATAAGCACAACTGGTCTTAAGGTGATAAATGTCTGAAGTTATCACTCTGGATTTACGTCTCCTTGCTCTGCAGAGCAATCCATTCAGACAGTTGTCCTCCCTCTTCATGCTCCAAGCCCTCTTCTTTCTTCCCTGAATTTGTGTCTGCTGAACTTGAGTTTTCTTTGTAGTCTTTTATGTTATGTGTTTTCTTGTTTGAAAATCTCTTCCTCAGAAAGAATTAATGTGGACTATGACCTTAGCTTCTGTTAGTCCTCATCAGGGGATGGACACCACAGCCCCAGTCTTGGTGAGTCCCTTCTCTTGACAGTTCTAGGAGCCTTGATTAATCTCCTCAGATTCATCATGTTCTTCTACTCTGCCCAGGGACTGCGTCCTTGCCTTTATTTTCACTGCCTAACCCAGCGTGGTTATTTATTGTTTGGCCATCTCATGCCCTTTCTCGTTCTTTCTCTCATTTGCTTGCTCCTTCCTCCACCCCTGGACTTTGCCCATCTTTATCTCTTTCTCATATTCATCTGTCGGTCCACCCATCCCTCCTCCTCATAGACGCTTCTCCAGAGGTTTAAAAGTAACAACGAAGCTGGGTAGTGGTGATACACACCTTTAATCCCAGCACTCGGGAGGCAGAGCCAGGCAGGTCTCTGTGAGTTCAAGGCCAGCCTGGTCTACAGAACGAGATCTAGGACAGGCACCAAAATTACACAGAGAAACCCTATCTTGAAAAAACAAAAACAAACAAACAAACAAACAAACAAACAAAAAGTAACAAGGAAACTTGCATGTGAGCTGGCTGTTAGGCACTATGTGAAGTCCTGAAAACCATTGCAAAAAAAAGAATTGTAACTACAGCCTTAAACTCAGTCTGGGTTGCCCACACTCCTGTCAAGAGAGCAGAACGGACTCTGCAAGTCCCAGTTGCCGAACACTCAGATTGACAAGTTGGTTGTAAATACAGTTGGCCTGGAGTAGGTTGAGGGAGAGAAATTTGTAATGAACATTGGTGGTTCATTTAAATACCAGACAGAATGAAGATGACCAGACTCATTTTGGAATCAAACTTATGATAAGAGTCACATGCATTTATAGTTTCTGATTGTTCTACTTATATTCCTTCTTGAATCCATCAAAATCTGGCCTTTGGGACCAGACATGGTAGCACACACTTCTAATCCTAGCACTCAGGAGGAAGAGGCAGGTGGATTTCTTTGAGTTTGAGGCCAGCCAGGGCTATGTAGTAAGATCCTTCCTCAAAGCAAGCAAGCAAGCAAACAAGCAAGCAAGCAAGCAAGCAAGCAAGCAAGCAAGCAAGCAAGCAAACCAACCAACCAACCAACCCAGTTGTTGCTCTTCTCTACCCTCAACTCAAATTGGTTTTAGCAGAACCTCCATTGGATTGACTAACACCATTGGTAATTTACCCAATGGGCATCTTACAAGCCTCAGCCCAGCCTGCACATCACTTGCGTCCAACATTGTTGATTTATTCCCCTAGAAACACTGCTTCCCTGGCTTCTCTTACACTGTACACCTTTAGCCTGTCTCCTATTTCATAAGCCCAGTGGATCTCAGACTTCAACATGCAACAGAATCACAGGAAGGGTTTGTTCAAATGCGCACTGCAGGGCTCATTGCTGGGACTTCTGCATTAGCATGGCTGGAGAGAGGCCAAATAACTTGTATTCCTCACTTTCCCAGAGATGCAGGTCTGGTGGTCCAGGACTGTCACGTTTAGAATGACAGACTAACTACTGCTTGTAGGTCTCCTCTGCTGGGTCCTCATCTCTCCAAAGTCACAATGTGGGAACACCTTAGGGCCAGTCCTTAGGGCACTTCATTTTTCCATGAACATTCTAACTTTAGGTTTTAAATAAAATTTCTACACCAAAATCTGAGATGTGATGCATATTGGTAACCTAATGTCACCCTGAATTCTAAAGCCATCTACCCAACTGCATACCTTTCACATCCTAGATGGGTACCCAGCAGGCATCTCAGACTGAACTGCTTGCTCATCTCCACTCCTAGCAAAACACAACCCTTTTTCTCATGCAGTCTCCTGTTTCACTTCATAGAAGCCTCAAGCTGTATCTTTGCAATTGTTTAGACCAAAAGTCTTAGAATTACCCAGATTTTTCTCTTATGCTTATATCTCACACCCCATCTGTTAGTGGATCCCGTTGTATCTGACTCCAAGATAACATTCAGAACTACCATGTATTCCCTTCATTACTATTACCATGGCCAATCATGATCATCTCTTTCCTAGGCCACCAACATACTCCTTAGTGTTGGCCATGCGCCTACCTTCACCTTTGAAAGTGTTCTGCTCCACACCGCAGGAAGTGGGATGACCTGAAAATTCATTCCAGGCCTAAAAGAAGGTTTTGCACCTCCCAGCCAAAGCCAAAGTCCTGCCCACCACTGCCCACCACTGCCCACCTGGCCCTGCAAGGTCTAGACACCTTCCTCCTCCGAGCCTCCGCTCATTCTGTGTCTGTCCCCAGGCATAGCTCCTTTGCCCACACACTCCTCTCAGCCATCTTTATGTCCCTCACTGTCACCTCCAGGTCTTTGCTCAAGCCCTGTGCCATCAGAGAGATTGTCCTACTTACATTTCTATTTACCTCGATGACAAGGGGACTCTTCTGGTTCTGTGCTCCCCCGCCCACATTTTGCTTTTCTCCATGGAGTGTACCACTACCTGAAAGGTTAACACTTTATCAAAGGTACTTTACTTACTGTCTCTATGCCTTCCATCCTGGCTAGAGCCCAAACTCTCAAGGGCAGGCTCTTTCATCTGTGTTGTTAGTGCTGTGTGTATAACACCCCAAACACTGGTGTGTGGGTAGCTCAAAAAGCATGACTGAATGAATGGATGGGCCCACTTACTCTGGCCTCACTGGCACTGATTCTAAACAGCTAAGTTGGTAAAGCTGAGTGTCATCCAAGATAAATGAACAGAATGAAGCCTGGCCAAAGCAAAATAGAAAATTAAGGTAATAAGCAATAAATTAGGACAAAGGAGATTTTTTTACTTGTTATAGGGTCCTATGGAATCAAGGTACTGGAAGGAAATCGGAGACCAGGCTCAGTCCTACCTCCTGGCAGGAAGAAAGATGGGCACAGAAAACCATGCAAAGTGGACCTTTGCTGTGTCAAGGGCATTGGCAGAAGCATTGTGTTTCCAGGGTCGGAAAATTTCCCCTTTGATGGTAAATAACTCACACTGGGCATTCCTTCTCAAACACGCCCTTAAATCGGTCAGCGAAGGGAATGGCTGGCTGTGGTGACCACCATCTCCTTTTAGTTCTATGGCCTCAGGCAGGCCAGGAAAATAGTGCCATGGAAAGGCCACCAAAAGTGGTGAGGATGTCAGCCTTAGCTGAGGTTACTTCCCTTGGGACGCATTTTCTGTTGTAAGTTACTGTCTCCTCTTGTGTTTCCATAGGAAGTAACTGCTAGCTCATTTGCTGATTAAACACTTATACACTCTTGGCCGGATTCTGTTAGTTACAGTACACACACAAACAAAACCAAAACCAAGCTGGGGGTAGTGGTGTGAGCCTTTAATCCCAGCGCTTGGGAGGCAGAGGCAAGTGGATCTCTGGGAGTTCAAGGCCAGCCAGAACTTTATAGTGAGACCCTGTCTCAGAACCTTCCCCCGCAAACAAAACAAAAACAACAACAACACACACACACACACACCACTTGCACAGGTAAAATTTTCTAGTTTCACAGAAAACCTGTTTAGAACCCCAATAGCATAGAAATAGAACCCCAATAGCAAGTTTTGGGTGACAGAAAGAGTTGCAGCAGGAGAGGAGGTAGGGTAGACAGTGGGTAGGGCACAGAGCTGGAATTCTGTCTCCAGGAATCTGTTGTATGAGTGTGAAGCAAATGGTGCAGTGTTTCCAGCCCACTGCTTTGTAAGTGAGCTTTTCAGGGAAGAGGGAATTCTGCATTTTTTAAAAAATAAATAATAAAATCCTTTATTCCCAGGGTTTTGTGTAGTTAAAATGCATCTAGGCTGAAGTTTTAAGTTTGGTGATCTCTACCATTCTCCCCTCCCATCCATTCCCCTCCTCCCCACCATCCTTTTAAAAAGTGTTTTTTTTTTTTGTAATGAATTTTTAGTTAGTATACACAACAACTTTTGTGATATCTTTGTAACTTCCACAGTGCTCCTCTCCCCTCCTTCTCATGTCTTGCTAGCCCCTTTCCTCTCAAATAGTCTTGTGTGTGTGTGCAGATAAATATACATGTATGCATATATCTTAATAGATATATGTATGCATATGTAAAAATAAGCTATCTTATGCTTTCTCCTTCTCTGTTACCCGTTTGTTCCCGTATATTTCTTCTTCCCCTGATACAATCACCTTTTTTACTTTCATGTCATTGCATATATTTGTGTTTACCTCTTGAGTCTGCATATGAGAGAAAACGTGAAGTATTTAACTTTTTGAATATAGCCTTTTTTATTTAGCACGATCTCCACTTCTAACCATTTTCCTGTAATGCCATTGTTTCATTTTTGTTTGTGCCCCGCCCCCCCCCCCAAAAAAAAAACCTCCATTGTGTGCGGGAGACACTCTTGAACTGTTTATCTATTAATGGACATCTAGGCTGTTCCCTTCCATCTGTTTAAAAATTGTATTTTGCTTTACTTCTCTCTTTTCTCATTCTCCCTTTTTATTCCAGCCACACGCTTACCTATGTCTTTCTCTTTGTCTTTTTTCTCTCTTTTTAAAATTTTATTCTTTTCTTTCCTTTGCTCATTTTAAATCTCATTTCCTTTCCTGCTTTCTTTCTTCTTTTCTTCTTCCATTCTTCCTGCAGTAAGCCACTTGACATTTCAACAGGCAGTGGTTTTATGGGTTGGTATTAACATCTCTTCTGACTAGCCAGGCATTGCAGCCTGATGTGAACGATGATAAGGTGGCTTTTAGGCCTCGCATGGAAGGTAGCCAAATGGATGGCTATTACTTAATGATGCCCAGAGTCGAACAGGAAGCTTACTGCAGATTGCATCATGAATTCCTGGCCTTCTCGTTGGCATGAAATGGATTTGTGAAACTGGCTTTTGACATCCAGATTCTTTCCTGATTATTAGAGTATCAAAGGTATCTCTCTAAATTGGGAAAATATTGCTGCTACAATGAAATAAAAAAAAAACTTTCCATAACTTTCAGAAAATCATTGCAAATGATTTATGTATACATAGGTGCTTCAATAGGAAATGGGCAAAATTGTGCACAGGTAATTCATAACAAGAGGGGAAAATGGCCAACAGAGATAATTAAGCTCAGCAATGACAGAGATTCCACTTGAAAGGGTCCCTCCCTGTTCCCTCCCTCCTTTTCTCTCCTTCCCGCTCTGTCCCCCTCCCCTTCTTCGTTAAGAAACAGTGTCTTATAATATAGCCCAGGCTGGCTTTGAACTTGAGATGCCCTAAGATAAGAAACTCAAAAGGTCAGTTTTGAAAGAAAATTTATTCTGTTTAGCAAAGAATGATGCTTTAACTTATGTGATCTTAAATTTTTTTCAGTTATCTTAAAATTCTAGGTCATAAAGAAATGAGGAATTGCTTAAAACTTTTTCTCCTTTGTAACTGGCAGATGGTAATTACACATATCTATGGCATTCGGTGTCATAGTTCAATGCTTAAGTTTATTTTGTAATGATAAGATCAGGGTGACTGGCTTATTAACAGGCTGCTGTAGCAGACAGTCACTGTCCTGTGCTGTGGGACACGTGAGCTCATTCCTCCTGTCTCTCTTCGGAAGTATTTTTTCAGAGCGAAGCTTTCTGTGATCTGTATTCCATCAGACTGGCTTCCCAGTTTTCCTCTTTACTACCGAGTCCTGCTGAAATGCTCAGAACAGTGGTGGCCTTGCCTTTATTTAAGTGTTTGCTTTGAAACAGGAGGAAATCGGGTCTCCTTTGAGATCTCCCCCGTCTCTCTCTCATGATACCATGAGAACCTAAGCCCACAGGATTTACAGTGGAGCTGAACCTGGGCTCAGTCTTAGCTTTGGTGTTTAACCCAAGCATCCTTGTATAAATTCTTCATCCTCCTGAACCTCGATGCTCTCATCTGTAAAACAGGCCTGATAACAACACCTCTTTCATAAGCTCTTGGTGAGCTTTTGGCAGAGAACCTAACGTGGTAAGATCAATAAATAGCTGAACTAATGAGGATGATAATGAAAGCCCAGCAAAGTGAAAGAACTTCTCAGAATGTGGAGGTAAACTCGGTACACTACTCATACTCACATGGTTAAACAAAGTTGAGCCGAGCATGGTGGGGCACACCTTTAAATCCAGTACCCAGGAGGCGCAGGCAGGAAGCTTGGTCTACATAGTGAGACACTGACTTAAAAAACAAACAAACAAACAAACAAACAAACAAACAAACTATATAATCTCATATGCACTGGTAAGAAAAGAACTTTCTAACTTATTCTCAGTTGGGGTCCAGCTCCCTTGGAATCCCCCTGATCAGTACAATGTGGAATAAGCTCTTATTCTGGTGAATAGCCAAGCTATAAAAATCTTTCATAAATTTAAATACAGTAGATTGAGGGAGGCAGAGCAGAACAGAGAACAACAGTTGGAATGATAGAGGAGGCAAACACACATCAAGGTCTATGTACAGTTTTGATACAATGTGGGTCAGCGTCTAATAATATTCCACAGATGATGAGAGGTAACCTTGACAACCTAGCGGATGCAGGCACCGAAAGACTGAGAGGTTCAGACAGACCCAGAAGCAAACAGGAGCTATTTTTCTTGGCTTACTGCTGGCTTATAGTCTTCACTTTGCAGAAAATTTCTTATAGCTTATAAACCAAACACTCTTACTTAATCCACAAACATCCACTGAATACCAGTAGTATATCCAGAAAGTGAATTAGGCTCTGGGGCCAGGAAGGTACTCTCTACCTGCACAAAGCTTCCCAGGGAGCATGCTCCCACTCACAATCAACCAGGATGCCACTCTGCCTGTGAAGGAGCCCTGCTGAGTCAACACAAAGCCAGTGATTGATTGTGATTGGTATAATGCTATAACAGCAGTAGCAACAGCAATACCAAGGATGAGAAGGAATGGGCTAGGTGTTTTTTACAGTGGCAGTCAGTCTCCGTACAACACATTTTTCTGTCTTAATCGTGTGATATATTCAGGGAGATTTGCAGAGATACCAACTCCACAGAGCGCTGATCCCCTGCCATCCAGCTGCCTTGACTACTGTAGCAGAGATGGAGACCATGGAGAATGAATGGAGTGATGGCTCTGATGTGCCATTAGAGCTCACCAGCATGACCTCGTCACATGGCCTCCCTTGAGGTTGAGACCAGGGTGAGCCAAATTAAATGTGTGCTTAGAGCATCAAATCCTATGAGGTTTTCACCGTGTAATTCACGGGCTGACCCTCGGGTGACTTTACCCCTTCTGATGGTGGGGTTTGAGCCCAGCACTTGTGTATGCTAGGTCAGCACTCTAGCACTAAACAACATCCCCAACCACTGGTTGATGCCTTCAAAGAACAAATGGCCTCCTATACTTCGACCCTAGGATGTCATGAGTTTCACCCTAGTGCCAATCTCTCTGGAGGTGGGTAGGAAATGTAGTATTTCTGGTATTTAGGAAGAAGAGGTCAGTTGGATATTGTCTAGTAACTTAAGTATAAAGCCTCATCTGTGACATGTCACTTCCCTCTGCACGCCCCCCCCCCCAAGTCAGGTGGTCACTAAACCTGGTGGTTTTCACCAGACATAACAAATTTGCTCCAGTGGTGTTTGATTGTTACATTGACAGAGCTGGAGTCACCACAGGAACAAGCTCTGGGCATGTCTGTGAATGCTGTCTAGTTCAGATTAGTTGCAGTGAGGAGACCCACCCTAAATATAGAGGCACCATCCCAGGGATGGCCATCTGGACTTTCGAAAGGAGAAGGCAAGTTGAGCGTGAGCATTCATCACTCACTCCTTCCTGGCTGAGGACTCAGTTGTAGCTTTACACTTCTGCCATTGTGCCTCCCCAGCCATGATGGACTGTCCCTTGAACTGTCAATCAGCGCAAACCCTTCCTTTCTTGAGTAGCTTTTGTCACAGCGATAGAAGTAATACATCTGCTGTCGGTCAAGTCTAAAGCTAGGCACGTTCCCGGTCCTAGCTACTCACTCATTCTCACAGCAACCACTTTGAGGACATGTCAAGGATGAGATGGTCCAGTTTTCAAAATGAGCAAACCAAGGTTTAGGGAAATTCGATAACTTGCCCAGGATTATCATTTATAAGATTTGAACTCGTATCTGGTAACAATGCTCACACCTGTTTTATACTCCACTTTTATTAAGTCAGCCCAACCCAGTGAGCTAGTTGGAGTAAAGTCTGGCAACTTGTTGGAAGCATACAGAAGCCCCACTGTCAGTGGCTTCAAGCCTGACACTGATTAAAAAGTGATTTTTGTAGTTGTTACTGTTGTATGTGTACATGTTTGCCCATGTGAGTACATGTAGAGATGAGGTTGATATTGGAATATCTTCCTCAATTGCTTCTTCACCTTGTTATTATTGTTGTTGTTGTTGTGTTATGTGTGTCTTAGTAGAATTACTATAGCTGTGATGAAACATCATGACCAAAGCAACTTGGGGAGGAAAGGGTTTATTTGGCTCAACTTCCATATCATTGTTTATCATTGAAGGAAGTCAGGACAGGAACTCAAACAGAGCAAGAACCTAGAGGCAGAAGCTGATGCAGAGGCCATGGAGGGGTGCTGCTTACTGGCTTTCTCATCATGTCCTGCTTTTTTATAGACCCCAGGACCACCACTGTAGGCATGGCCCCACCCACAATGAACTAGGCCCTCCCCCATCAATCACTAATTAAGGAAATGCCTTACAGGCTTGCCTATAGCCCAACTTTATGGAGGCATTTTCTCAATTGAGGCTCCCCCTTCTCTGATAACTCTAGCTTGTGTTGGCATATAGCTAGGCAGAACAGTGTGCATGTATATACACATGCTTATGAGAATGCGGAGGTCAGAAGACGACATTGGGTGTCCTGCTCTATCATTCATTACTTATTCTCCATTCCTTATAGTACTGGAGTTAGAGGTGAGCGTGGCCACGCCCAGCTTTCTTATGTGAGTAATGGGGGTTCTTTCAAAGTCAGGCTTTCATGATTGTATTCTTGCTTACTGTAGTAGCTACTTTTCTATTGCTGTGACCAAGGCAACTTATAAGAGTGTTTAATGGGCTTATAGTTTCAGAGAGTTAGAGTCAACGATGGCAGAACAAAGGATGTCAGCAGGAACAGCTGAGAGTTCAGATCTTAATCTCACAAGTAGAAGCAGAGTGCACACTGGGAATGACATGAGTTTTTTGAACCTTAAAGCCCACCCCAATGGCACACCTCCTCCAACAAGGCCACACCTCCTAATCCTTCCCAAACAGTTCCACCAATTGAGGAACAACTCTTCAAACATATGAGCCTAGGAAGGATGTTCTCATTCAAGCCACCACACATACCTAGCCATCTTCCCAGCCTCTTCACCTATTTTTGGAGTCAGACACTCTCATTCTACCTGGAGCTCCTTGTTTTGGCTAGACTGCTGGCCAACAAGTCTCAGCCTCCATCAGCAGCACTGGGTATGCAGATATGCATTGCTATACCTGGCTTTTTCATGGGTTCGAGGGATCTGAACTCAGGTTCTCATGCTTGTGCAGCAAACACCTTACCCACTAAGCTACCATTTCCCTTGTCCTACATTGTGGTTTTATCTTGTGTTTCCAGATAATAATGGAGGGTCATCTGTAAACAGAAGATGTAGGATAGAGAATATATGTATGTGTGTATATATATGTAAATTTAGTAATTAGATATGGGTTGTCCTCAGTTGTTTTGGCCATAGATGCATGGTTAAGGTAAATCCTTTCCTCTCGGTTTTTGTTTTAACTATCTGCTAACAGGTGAATCAGACTCTCTAAGGACACACAAAATTCTGTGTGGACAGACAAAATTAGGTAAGATCATAAGAAAGGAAAATTTTTTTTTTTAAATATCAAAATATTCTGCAGCAAATCTCAAACACTGGAATTCCCAAATGAAATAAAGACACAAGGCTTGGCTGCTAATGCTTTTGAAAATAATTGAACATTATATTTTCAACACTGAGACATATACTTATGTATGATTAGGGAATTAGTCTAAGATCAATTAACTAGAGACATAGCAAGAGTTTTCCATGTAAATTTGGCTGTGATTGAGTATTCTTTGCTGAAACTGTTCATGTGTTTATTTGGAGTTTATTGGGTAGAAAATATGGAGTGAGTGAGAGTAGAAACCAACTTTGACTCTTCCTGAGGCCACCAATGGCTGAGTGGGATATAAAGACAATGGATGCTCCTTACAAAGGAACTGAGGGAGACTAATTAGCTCAATTAAGGGGAGAATTGTTTGAATCATCATTATGGATGAAGTCATGTACACCAGAAGTGCATTAAAAATGTCATGTTTTTTGGTGGAAACATTTGGCAAGAATATTGTTGAGAAAAGAAAACTTTCTGCTTGTGTAGTGGGATCTTACTATGAAGAGATGAACACGCCAGCTAACTACTGGATGTCTGCAGAAAGGGTTAGATTTATATTTCAGACCTGCTTTTCCCCTACAGGAAAGACTAATGTAAAATCAATGATAAGCTGTGGTAAATAAATATGGGGTAGGAAACAATGAAATGAATCTAATATGTAATACTGTACCACGAGGATTATTAAAATAGAGTTCAATTTATACTTGCTTTTATAAGTATGCCAAGAGGGAAATAGAAAACTCTGAAATCCATATGATACAGGCCACAAACTATGCCTATCTGTTTGTGTAAAATGCTCCAGACCTTTTATTAAAAATTCCTCAGCTATTGTCCAATGTAGGAGTAAATAACGCACATTTTGGAGTTTTGTTTGCATTTATGGTTACTGACTACAGCATCCTCAAAATCATCCAAGTTTTTCCTTTTCAATCTTCCTTTAGCTTCTTTGTCCTTTCCCCTCAATTCCATCTCTTTCTCTGATTTTTTTTAGATTTTTTTGCAGCCTCCCCCTAAAAGGAAATCAAAAGAAGAGAAGTTGGGTGTGCTCTAACCTGGATCCCTCTTGGATCACACACGTGATGCTCCTGTTAATGGCGTCAAAGGCCCAAGGCAAGACAAGATGTCAGGGACCCAGAGGCTAAAAGCATCTCCAGCCAGCTAGCAAGTCCTTCAGAGGCTTGTCTCTAAAGGGATTAGGCTTTGACTGATGCAAAAATGATGTTAATCTCTTTGTTTCTTCTTGCAGTAACAAAACACTTGAAATAACCTGAGGGAAGTATTCTTTCTTCTGGAGCTGAAGGAGCATAAAAGGTAGGCTTTCTCAATCTGCAGAATTCAGTTGAGATAAAAAAAAGTTGAGAGTGTGAGTGTGTGTGTGTGTGTGTGTGTGTGTGTGTGTGTGTGTGAGAGAGAGAGAGAGAGAGAGAGAGAGAGAGAGAGAGAGAGAGAGACAGAGAGAGAGAGAGAGACAGAGAGAGACAGAGAGAGAGAGAGAGACAGACACAGAGAGTTTGTGTTTCACTTCCTGGAGCTTGCCAAGTATGCTAGAAAGATCTACTTTTCTCATCCTCTCCAGAGATATGGGATTCCAAGCCCTCCCACATGCCTCACTTTTAATGTGGATTCTGGGGATGAAAATCAGGTCCTGTGTTTGCAAGGCAAGAACTTCACTGGCTGAGCCATCCTCCAATCCATTAAAGTTCTTTATTAAGAGTTATGATGATCATTGCCTAGTTGTATAACATCAGCTCTGCTGTCATAGACCTAAATGAGACTTAGGGCCTCAGAGACTCAGGAAATCTGATGTCTGAGTCTCCCAGGGACCATACTCCACCCAGTCCACCTGCTCCGTGGTTGTCCACCGTCCTACATTGCTGATGAGCATCTCACAGGCAGAAATAAGTTCTCCAGCCAAGTCAGGCAGCAATGATTACAATCATAGCACTGGGGGGAACTGAGGCATGAGGATAGTAAGTTTGAGGTCAGCCTGGGATACATAGCAAGACCATGTCCCAAAAACAAAGCAAAGAAAGGAAGTAATTTCTCCCCTGACTGAGCTAGGAATCTCATAGCTCTTTGCAGAATGTGCCTCTGTATAGTCATCCTGGATCAATGATGGCATTCTCTCCAGTGCAGCACACTTCCTGTTAGTTCCTTCCATCTCTCCAAAACTAAAGCCCCATCACCTGCCACTTAGTAACATTCTTACAGTTCTTACATTCTTACAGTGTTGGTTTTCTGAAAGTTGAGAGTTAAGTAATTGCTCTATAGCCACGGAAAAGCTACAAAGGACCAAAAAGATTTGTGGAGTGTTCTGACCTGGGCCTGCTGCTCGTGAGTCTTGACCAGGTCTTTGCAGTAGTTCTGGGAACTCTCTGAGATCTGTGACCGTGCCTGACTCAGGCTGCCTCTGCTCCTTCCTGCAGAATCTAGAGCTGCTTCAGGAGCACTGTGATTCTCAGTCATTCTACCTGTCAAGCAGGGAATGACCGTCCCTCCTTTGGCCGTTTCTTCTGCTGGGTGCTTTGAATATGGATATGAATGAGGCAGAACTCTCTCTCTGCTGCCGAGCCTTGGATAAAAGGGTAATAGTTGAACACACCTGTCTGTGGTACTGTCATCTCTGAACAAAGCAATAGAAATAGAAGTGTCCACTAAAGACAGGGTTAGAGATACTAAAGGTAAATCTGCTTCTGATGTCTCTCTCTATAGCCTGGCAGCACACGGTGTTTCCTCTATTCGGTAATAATGACAACAACAGCAACAAATGATTATGGGTACTTAACCCAGACTGAGCTCTGTACCAAGTACTTTGTGTATGTCCTGTAACTGAATTCTCACAACTCCCTATACAAGAGGTTTTCTTTCATTTTATTGATGAAGAAATCAGAACTCAAAGCTTATGTGCCCTATTCTCACAGCCACTTCATGGCTGGTGAGTGGAAATAATTGCTCTGATCTCTGGCTGGTTAGAATTGAATTTATGTCTGTCTTCCCTTCCTTAAGGACAAAGCCATTTTGTCAAGAAAACACAACATATCAAAAAGTGGTTTGATTCTGTCACTTATGAGAAACAAAATTTGGAACACTGGTTTATTTTTTTAACTAGTTATTGACTGTCTTAGTTAGGATTTCTGTTGCTGCGAAGAGACACTGTGACACAGCAATGCTTATAAAGGAAAACATTTAATTGGGGCTGGCTTATACTTTTAGAGGTTTAGTCCATTATCATCATGGTGGGACATGGCAGCATACAGACAGACATGGTGCTGGAGAAGGAGCTGAGAGTTCTACATTTGGATTGGCAAGTGGCGGCAAGTGACTGTGAGCCGCTAGGCATGGTTTGAGCTTCTGAGACCTCAAAGCCCACCCTCCTAGTGATGCACATCATCCAACAAAGCCACGCCTACTCCAGCAATGCCATACTTCCTAATAGAGCCACTACCTATGGACCTATGAAGGTCATTTTTATTCAAACCACCACACTGACCAAAATACGCAAGTATTATATCTCTATTGTGTGAGTGAGAAACTTGGGACCCCTAGTAGGTCACAGTGGTAAGAGGGGCAGGCTGTGGATAGAACTATACCTCACACAGTACTCTCTCCTGTGTTATAAGGGAGCCTCTAGGAGCTTCTGAGAGACAGTTTCTGTTTCATGCTGTCACCAGTACGTTATGGTCTCTCTGTACCCATCCAAAATGGTGTGATAATACCACACTGGCAAGCAGAACAATGAACTGACAGGAAACTAAGAAACCTTACCTTGCCTAGGTCTTTCTTTCCTGGAGGTTGTTAGAGAAACACTGTGCCTAGTAGCTTCTACATCCCTCTACACCCATGATCTGTCAGGTATTTGACAATGTTGGAGCCATTTTCTGTGTGGTCATAAACTGGGGCTGGGTGGCTGCTACTGCCTGTGGTAAGTAAAAGTATTGGTGTGTGTGTGTGTGTGTCCTGCTAACATCCTCCACAAACAGGATTCTTCCTAGCAAAGAACTACTTGGTCCATGAAATGTTGCTTTAAAGCAAGGTTCTGCCTTTCTCCCGTAAGCATTCTCAATATCTTCAAAAATATAAAAATTAGACCTTCGAACAGGCATGATGTCTAAATCACACACTCAAGATGTAGAAGACCACTGAAACAAGAGACCTTACTTTTATTTGAATATGATGTTTTTTTTTTAAAAAAGTATTTCTCCCACTTCCAGAGAGAAAAGACTATACAGTATCATAAATGAAAATTAACAGTTATACCACAATTAATACAATATCAACCGGGGTTCTGTTTTCAGAACAAAACAGAACGATGTAGCCATGTTTTGCAGGCAGTGACGTTAGAGTCAAACAGATGGGCATGGAGAAGATGGAAACAATTTCCTGTAAACTGTAAGAAATATGAAATGAGGTTAACGGAAACCTTTTCTTTAGTGGCTCCTTCTGAGGCTTTGAGTGGTATTCTGCTTTGAGACAGTTCCACTTACACGGCACACCATCCTCACTTCTTTCTCTTTGCTTTTCACTGGGGGACACATACAGATAACCAAAAATTCATCATGTTTTGTTCTCAAGCATCTAGAGACACACACTGGGAGGAAGATAAGTGTCCCTGCGTGGAGGTTTGGGCTCTGCTTGTAGACTGATGGTATCTCTTGGGACTCAGCAATGGTAGTCCATTCTTTCTGTATCCTGGCCTTCAATTCAGTCCTCTCCTCAGCTTATATCCACAGCAGAGAAAAGGCTCTTCTCATCCAGAATCATTCACTAATCTTCACCAGGCAGGGACATGCACAGTGGGGAATCGGAGAGTCCCTACCTTGTGGAGCTCACAGTCCAGCATGGGGGAGAGGCAGCTGACCATCCACAGATGACTATTGAACTGTGTGTGATGGATACGATGGGGAGGATGATCCAGACCTGAGGAGAGCATACGCTAGAGGACTGTGCCAAGTTCCCATATCAGTGAGATGGGGATAGAGAACAGTGGGTGAGGATGAGGCAGGTTGGGAGGGTTCTTTCCTTGTGAACTGAGATGGGCAGGATCAATGAGTGGTCCAGAGAGTATGTGTCCAGGCAACACAGGCCATCCTGAAGCTCTTGTCGCTTTCATGTAAACATACTTAAGACCTTAGCCTTTGGCTCCTGCTACTGCTGGCCTTGTTTCCTAATATTTCCCCCTTTTCGCTTGTAAGAGAGGGATGATTAGGTCAGTTAATTTTCACTCCAGGCTTGTATGACTGTTAAGTTATTTCTCTTTCTGATGTTAGTATCAATTTTTTTTTTTTTCTGGACAGGAGCCAGGAACCCGAGACAACATGCTCTCTACTCCTGCATTCTCTGAAAGGTTTTCTGACTATTGCCACGTGATAGTCCCTTTTTCATATGGAAAAAGATGAAACTTTGGATCAATGTCCCACTGGGCTTTCCAACTGGTATATATAATTTACCCTAGTTGCATTGAAAGGATGAAAGGAAAGCATAAGACATTCTCTGTCACCTTCATGTCTCACTCCACATCAATTATTTTGAGAGCTAAAGAGCCATACTCACCTTCCCCCATACCTTCTACCTACCATCTTCACTGAGCAGGGCCGTGGGTGGATCTGTCTGTCTGTGATTCTTAAAATAAGGCACAGTCTTATTTGGGCTTCTTGAACAATTGGTGGGGGGGGGGGCGGGTAAACCTCTTATAACAGAAGGCTAAGAAATACTGTGGACACTATCTGATTATAAATATTATTTTGACTAGAAAATAAAAGGGATATTGCCATAAAACAACTTTGGGGGTTAGGGAAATGACTCACTCATTCAGCAAAGCTTGCCACACAATCTTGTGGACCTGAGTTCAGATCCCCAGCATCCATGTAAAAGCCAGGCACAGTGGCTTGTATCTGCAACCCCAGTACTAGAGGTGGGGGTAGGAGTGAGACAAGAAGATCCCTGAAGGTCATTGGTCAATTAGCCTAGCTGAACTGAAGGAAACTCCAGGTTCAGTGAGAGACCCTGTCTTAGAGGATAAGGCGGAAAGTGATTAAGGAAGACACTTGACATCTCTCTTGGGTCTCCACATTTTCATACACACACACACACACACACACACACACACACACACACACACATATATCTCGCATGCGTGTGTGTGTGTGTGTGTGTGTGTGTGTGTGTGTGTGTGTGTGTGTGTGTGTCTTATTTATTCATCTCCATGGAGGTCAGAGGACAACTAATGGGAATCAGTTCCTTCCTTCTACCATATTAAGTCATGAGACTTGAACTCAGGTCCTCAGACTTGATGGCAAACCCCTTTACCCTCTGGATCACCTTATTCCCAAGCACAGTTTTTTTTTTTTTTTACTTACCTATTATAGCTTTATCATATTACATTGTAACCAATACTGTTGTCATTATCATTATCATTCTGACTCTCATTTTAAGTTGCCTAGTAGAGTTGATTGTCTGGGTAATTCATTCATTTATTCATCCACCCGTGCCCCACCCCAATAAGAGAGTCTTGGTTCCCAAGTTACTTTAGTAACATCATTTTGTCTATGATTCTTTTTTTTTTTTTTTTTGGAGACAGTTTCTCTGTGTAACAGCCCTGGCTGTCCTAGAACTCACTTTGTAGACCAGGCTGGCCTCAAACTCACAGAGATCCACCTGCCTCTGCTTTCCGAGTGCTAGGACCCCAGATTAGACTACTAGCAAGAGTGGTGAGGGTGCCTGGACTGGTTTACCCTGGTAATTAGATTGGTGAATACCCTAACTGTCATCATAGAGCCTTCATCCAGTAACTGATAGAAGCAGATACAGAGATCCACAGCCAAGCACCAGGCCGAGCTCTGGGAGTCCAGTCAAAGAGAGGGAAGAGGGATTACATAAGCAGGGGGGGGGGGGTCAAGATCATGATGGGGAAATCTACAGAGACAACTGAACAAAGCTCAAAGGAACTCATGAACTTTAGACTGACAGCTGTGGAACCTGCATGGGACCAGACTAGACCTTCTGCATACAGGAGACAGTTGTGTAGCTGGGTCTATTTGAGGGGCCCCTGGCAGTGTGATCAGGATCTACCTCTAGTGTATGAGCTGGCTTTTTGGAGCCCATTACCTATGGTCAGACATCTTGCTCACCCTTGATGCAGCGGGGAGGGACTTGGTCCAGCCTCAACTGAATGTCCCAGGCTTAGCTGTCCCCCCCATGGGAGAACTTACCCTGTTGGAGGAGGAGATAAGGGATAGGGGGTGAGAAAGGGGGGAGCGGGAGGAGGGATGAGAGGGGGATCTGTGATTGGTATGTAAAATGAATAAAAATAATAACAAAACGAAACAAAAAGGCATGCACCACCATGTCCAGCTACAGCCAGATTCTTCTCAATGACTTGAATTCTTTTTTTAAATGATTTATTTATTTTAAAAATTATATGTAGCCGGGCGGTGGTGGCGCACGCCTTTAATCCCAGCACTCGGGAGGCAGAGCCAGGCGGATCTCTGTGAGTTCGAGGCCAGCCTGGGCTACCAAGTGAGTTCCAGGAGAGGCGCAAAGCTACACAGAGAAACCCTGTCTCGAAAAACCAAAAAAAAAAAAAAAAAAAATTATATGTATGTATGTGTCTGTGTAGAGGTATGTGTATTGCCTGTTGAAGCCAGAAGAAGGTATTGGATCCTTCTAGAGTTGGAATTACAAGAGGTGGTGAACTGTCCCACTTGGGTGGTGGAAACGAAATTGAGGTCATTTGTAAGATCAGTGGATGCTCCTTATCACTGAGCTGTCTCTCAGTCCATGGCTTGAATTCTTAAGCTACATACAGTTGTGAGAATGATGGTGGCTTGGAGCAAGATGAATGAGTACACGCAAAGGCTTGGAGCACATGAATGAGTACACACAAAGGCGAGGAGGTGGGCAGTCATTTGGCAATAGCTTTTGAAATAAGAGACTAACAAAGGCATTTAACTGTTTCAGAGATTTATGTGACTTGCCCTGGGAAAAACCTAACGTCTTGAACAAGGACATTTTATGAGAAGCCACACATAATAAAAGTTACCTATTTAAGGAATGTGTGCACATGAGGGTGAGGAGAAATTAGCTCAAGAGTAACACTGAGAAAAAAAAAAGAGGACATCACTAGGAGGAAGGTGGAGAGCAAACATATCCCACCATGCTTCAGTGCAGAGGCAGAAGTAAGGGTGTAGGGGGAGGAGGGGCTGATTCATCTGAGGAAATCTCTGTAGTCCCTCCAGAGTCCCTTCAAGTGGGAGGGGGTGAACCCTTTATAACACTGCTGCCCCATGCCCTGAAAGTACTAACTCTGATTTTGTTTCTCTGTGAAACCCTCCTTATTTCTCAAGACAGTGAAGGAATAGACTCTCACGCCCATTCTTCCCACCTTCATCTCTCTGCTGGGATTGTTTTATTGGGTGTGATGTATTTATATAGGTTTCTAATCTGGCTGTAGACTCATAGACAGAAGTTTTATCTAGCTCATCTTTCAGTTTTCAAAGTCTCACACAGACATCTACAAATACTTAAATATGTGGGAAATAGAGGAACATAAAGGAGTGGTTTGGTATCGTTCTCAGACAGAAATAAATGAGATATTAATTGTCCAACCAACTGACCAACAAATATCATTATTTTCTACATGTCGACTACTGTGGTAGAACACATCTCTTTTACTTGAGGCTGGATCCCCATAGTGAGATTAGTGAGTAGGGTGGGGAGGTGAAATCAGCTCTAAAGAGGTAAACAGTGGTTACACAGCATTGTGGGTGTAATTGATGCCACTGAATTGTGTACATAATCCCAGTCAAAGCGGCACGTTTTACAGTGCATCTATTTTATTAACACTAAAACTTTCAAAATAAGAGTAGACACTGCATATTCTTCTTACATGAACCCAAAGGTAGGCAAAGTGATCTATAATGCTGGAAATATGGAAGCACGTGATCGGGTCTGAGGGGCTTTCACAGGAAAGGTGCATAGGGAAACTCGCATAGCAGACCTCGGGAGTGTTTTATGTGTTGTTTGGGTTGATGATTACCTAGGTATATACAGTTGTCAAAATTCATTGAGATGGATACTTAAGACCCACGTTTTTCATTGTAAATCATTCCATAACAAGAATTAAAACTAAAGAGAGGAGATAGGAGAGTTATATGAACAAGGGAGGGCCAGCAAATCTCACTCCGGATCAGGGTCAGGGTAGGCTTCTCAAGGAGTCTAAGCATATTTGACATTGTACATTTACATAGCTGAGGGGTAAACAGATGTGTAGATAAGAAGTGTGCCCACCCTGCCACTCATCTGCTTCTTAAATGCTTTCGTGCATACACTTAAATATTTGGTGGTTAATATTGTTAATTCGGTAGAATTAAGAATCGCCATTGAAACACACTTCTGGGTGTACCTACCTGTGTGTTTCCAAAAGGTTTAACTGAGCAAGAAAGAACCACTAGGAATATGGTTGGTACCATCCCATGGACTGGGGTCCTAGATGGTATAAAAAGAGACAGTGAGCTGAGTTCCGGCATCCATCCTCCACCGCCTGCCTGCCTGTCTCTGCGTCATGCTGTTGACCGTATTCTGTTGATGCTGCTGCTGTCTGTGGCTGCCATCAGAACCCAGATATGTAGGCTTTCCAGGGTGGACTGACCTCATTGTATCTCCAGGAATCCCTCAGGCCTTCAGTGCCAGACTGGGATTGCTGAGGCATCTAACATCAGGGTCTCAGCTTCTCCAGTGTGTAGATGGTATTGTTGGATTACCCAGTCCCTATTGCATAAACCAATAACCTAAATCAGTATTTATAATATGTGTTCATTTTATTGGTTCTGTACCTCTGAAGAACCCTGACTAATACACTATCCATGAATGTACACTTAAAATAGGCACATAAAACTGGCAGACTAGTCTTTTTGATAGGTCAATCACGTGGGCACTCTTACATGCTTAAAGTTCTCCTTTGGCTTCCTGCTGTCCTTGGAATAAAGTTCCAAGTCTTTACTAGGATCTAAAGGACCAAGAACATCCTAAATCTTGTGGCTGCTATGCCTTGCATCCTGGACTCCTCTCCAGGGCAGAAGGACCTCTTATTCCTGCTCGAGGGAGAGCTTCTACCTGGCCTCACCTTTCAGTGAGAGTTAGAGTCGGCCTGAGTTTAAAATTCAAAACCTACTTCCTTTGACTCTATTTGGGACAATACCAAGAGAAGCATCTCTGTTCCTAAGTCCCTGTTTGATTGACAGAGGCTGTGCTGTGATGAAATGGTAGCCCAGCCTCTCTCTCTTAGTCTTCCTTCCTCTACTTCTCTCTGTCTTCCTGCTTACCATCCTCCCTAACACTGGTGATCCATAGATCCCAGGGAACCAACTGGAAACATTCCCTATCTGACATCACACCATTTTTACCTCTAACCCAAGCATACTAGGGTTTACCACCCTCCTGAACTGTGTGCTCCTCCTGGATTGAACTCTTGTTCCCTGTGTCAGGACATCTCTGATCTTTACTAGTTCTTAGCTAGTTCCCACCTGCCTTTCAGATTCCAGTAACAAAGGCAATTTCCTCAGGGGGATTACTCCTGAGCCAGGGCTAAGTTCTCACCGCTGTTAAATATTCTCACACTTGTCCTCACCCAGCCATTTACTTCTAATCATTAAGAAGTTACACAGTTAAGTGAAGTCTGTGTTTCCTTCCAGAAATACCTAAATTGCCAGTACTTGTGCCAGTACTTGCAGTGGCTTCAGAGGAAGCTGTCAGCCCACGGTGGAGACAGGAGTTAGGCCCACAGGTGACTGGGAAATTCCACATTCCCCAGCAGCTGCAGATATTGCTGTAGACCTCAGGAGTGGACTAGTCCTGAATTGAAGGCTACTATTTTATAAATCTCTCTCTCTCTCTCTCTCTCTCTCTCTCTCTCTCTCTCTCTCTCTCACACACACACACACACACACACACACACATTACCACACAAAAGAGTTTGAGCTTTCCTACATAGGAGGTTACGCATATTCCAGAAGCCATGGATTACCAAATTAAAAGCCCAGCACTAGGTGTCGGAAACTTCCTCTCAAGCTGTTGTTGGTCGGAAGCGATCCAGAGCCCTCCAGAACAAGACAGGCTATTGCCATACCTTGATTGGTAAGACACTATTGCTGAATACAGCACACACGAGTCACAGGAAATGGAGAAATCAAACTAGTACCAACCAGGAAGCTTCTTCCCTGCTGGATATCTTTCATACTGCTGCAAGGTGTTATGCAGAATGCTGAGGGGAAAGAATCAAGTCTTACTCAGCTGTGGACCCTGTGACCTGCAATAATGAGTGGCATGGCGAGATATGCCCATGGGTGCCAAATATTATGGGTAATCACATTCCTGGTTGGCTTTGAGGCCTTCTCTACAGGAGGAAGCACATGTTTGGTGCTGAAAATCTGGCCAAGAATGAAAGGTTGGGGAGCACACAGGCCCAAGGCATGAACCTACTATTATTCTGCTAAATGGACATAATATCAAACTATTATCTTAAATTCTCATCTCTCTACTCAAATACTAAAACAACCCTCAGGCCTCATGAAAAAGGATTCTTGGTGTAGCGGATGGTGGTTAATGCAGCAACTCACAACTGGTCAAAGTACAGAGAATCACTGTGGAGTGCTCAGCCACAAATGAGATGTCTATATCGCACTCTCTCCCTAAGGCTCAGGGACGACTGTTGAGAGGGAATGGAGAGACCTGAAGAGCTGGAAGTTGGGGAAGACTGGAGGGCAGCAGCGTTTTCTTGCTGGGACAGGCCCACTG